>NC_141152.1:126147458-127471545 GCF_053477565.2 Lygodium microphyllum | reverse complement strand
ATCTGCAGAGGCACATGTATCGAGTGAGGTAGAGGGTAGTGCACGTCGAGGGAGGAGGGAGAGTGGTGCAGGAGGATGAGGAGGTCAAGGGCTTTGTGGGGGTTGCCTAGGTGGTGGCTCTCGATCACCCTCACCGGAAAATGAGACAGGTGAGCCTCCACAAATGTACTACTCTATCATTGATGTTGGTGGTATCTTGCATGACTTTGAGGGGAGGGAAGTGATAGCCTACTTGAGGAGTGTGGTGTATGCCACATACAAAGATTGCATGATTCCCTTCAAGCACCAAAAAAATGGTTTGTGGCAAGAGGTGCTGCGGGCAGTACATAAAACGTACCCTAATCCCGAGAATTCACGATTCTTAGATGATTGGGGACGGTCAAAGGTGAGAGACGCGCTTCATAACAAGAGGTCTCACTTTATGACATGCGCCAAGGAGTCATTGCGGAGACAAGAGCAGGGGCACCCTGGATATGTCGAATCACCCAATTGCCACCGCAAGGAGTGGAAAGAGGCCAAGAGAAGAGCAACGGAGAAAATGACAAGTCGCCAGCATGCAGAGACGCGACGTATCTAGATGGCAACCATGGGATCGTCGCATTATGGATCGGGTAGTAAGGAGTCATGGGAGGCTGAGTTTGTAAGTATTATTTGATTTCTTTTTTAAAATTAAATTTTGTAATTTGTTTCACTTCATTATGTAGTGTGTTTTAATGCGTTGTATGTTCAAATTGTTTTGTACTTCCATATTATTGGTAGGATGCCTACTCCTAGAGAGGTAGGCTACCATCGAGGTCATAACCGGGCATCCACTTGGCAGCATTTCTATGAGGAGAGACTCATCACGTAGGAGCAATATAATTGCGCCATGAGGATTCCACCACCAGAAGAGGTATGTTTTATTTTTTACATGAAAAGTATAGATAACTCTAATTTATTGTTTATAATGGTATTTATATACCTTAATCCTTTGTGTAGGCGAACCCTGATGCAGTTGAGGATAGCAAAGGGGGGACTAGCAGTAGTGGTGGCGGCAACGGCAGCGGCACAGGCAGCGGTGGTGGTAGCGATGATGATGCCTCTTCTGAGGAGATATAGAGAATCCCCATGCATGCATGCCTCCCCTTGGCTTGTAATTTTCATTTTTGATATGTATTAATTTCAACTAGTGCTTGCGACCATGACGTCACAAGCACTAGAACTCATAATGTAAAAACGTTTCATCTATATATATGAAATTTCGTGTGTTACATACATTGTTTTGTTTTCAATATCCAATCTTCGAAATAATCTTTCTCTGTTTTCCCTTAGCATACAATTTGACGTTGATGGGGGAAAAAAAACCAGAGAGCGTCTATCAGTGCGTCTAAATTGCAGGATAAACGCACGTCTATTCTCGTCAAAAACTTTCAGAGTAAACGCGGTTTCAGATGCGTAGATACACGCGTGTATAGATGCACAATATGAATATGTCTACTTTTTTATAAATATGATTATATATTTACATAGCGTGTTTATACACGCGTCTATAGGCGCGTCTATGTGTGCGTGTAACTCTAATCATAAGCGCGCTTTTAGATGCAATTTTGTAGATGCGCAAATAGACGTGTTAATGAACACGCCCGACATTTTTCTTCACAATTCAAATATTGCATCTACAAGCGCGTCTATGAACCCTTTTTGTTGTAGTGTTTGAGGTTTTCCATCCATCTTATCTTCTTCAAATTGGTCTAAAGGAAGGCAAGATGGTTTGCGTCGATATAAAACTATCCAACGCCTATCATCCAGTATATTTCCCAGTATAGTGGAGAAGGATCATAGATGTGATCCAAAATCTGCATTACTTGCATTCTCCATCCATAATCCGTAGAATGCATTGGCAATGTAAACATTGCTTGAAAGACTAGGAACCGCTCCCAATCTTTGTCTCTCTAGGCAGGATAAAAACAAATACATATCAACAAGGAAAGGGGAAAAAAACTCATATCTTAGGCTACAATTACTAAGTTTTTTATTTATTTTGGCTCTGATACCAGTTGTAATACTTTCCTATATAACGTGACGAGTAACATTTTAGTAGTCACCCAAAGTTTACCTTCCAGTAGGGATCGCCATCCGTACTCTAACCAAAATGATCAGATCTTGTTCGGCTCCATAACCCAAGTTCTACCCTACAGTGAAAGCGTCCTATTATTAGCCACGGAGGACCAACTTGAAGGTTCCTAATTGACCTAACAATCACCTATCAACAACTAGCTCACATTCGGAGGTGTCCTTTGAGAGGCTTCTTGTCTGGAAGGAGCGACTTTCATTACCCTTGGTTGGTGGAGTACAACGCTTTTTTCCAATAGCAGACTAAGGATTTATAAAATCCTACAATCGACATACCTTTCCCCTAAGATAATTTACAGTTTGGGTTCCGAGACCAAAGCCTATGTCAGTTACCGAATCTATCCTTCCTAGAATTTCTTCCTAGCCTTTGCTTTTAAAGAAACCTCTCAGCTTCGAGACCACCCTTCCATAGGACTAGATTCTTCAAGAATCCTTCCACCTGCTTCCCTCTATGGAAGTTCTTAGTTATCTAATTACCTACCACATTACGTGAACCATATAAAACTAGCTTCATTAATTAAAAAGAATCCTTTTATGCATAGTTGTTCATTTGTGTAATTTACTCATGAACATACAATTAGAATTAAAAAATTTCATTGATTATGTTCCATAATGTGTGTTTTTCCACCCATACAGGAGAAAATTTACAATTTCGCATATTGCCTCATCCGGCGCATCTACACGTCGCAAAGATCAAACCCATCTATAGCTAGAATTTTTAGGTACCCCAAGTAGAAATTGGGCCGTACAGGGGACCAAGTAGTTCATAGGTATATAAGTGATTTACTACCCAAAGCCCCCATAGCAACTTAACCACCTCCTACTTAATATGATCCGTGCTAGGAGACCTCTCGCCATCGAAGTCGGTCAATGCTTTCGAAGTGATGAAAACATCCTTGCTTGGTTCGGGGATTCAGCATCTATCCTTGGGGGAGGTATAGGGCTCCCTAATTTATATATGTTCCAATACTTAATTCAAAGAGGATCTAATCTAGAAAATCACTGAAAAGATTTAGATCTTCAAGTACTTATAACTTCAATCAATCATGCAACTTTCAAGTGATGATTCATCTAGTAGCAATCGATACTTGAATTTCATATAATAAACTCTTCACCTTGGAATTAAACCAAGGGTAT
Organism: Lygodium microphyllum; assembly: GCF_053477565.2. Lineage (NCBI taxonomy): Eukaryota > Viridiplantae > Streptophyta > Polypodiopsida > Schizaeales > Lygodiaceae > Lygodium > Lygodium microphyllum. Next base: position 127,468,296 of record NC_141152.1, on the reverse strand, counting down.
CTAGATTTTGGGGTCTCTAACTTCTCAATTAAAGGTTTATTCTTATAACCAATTTTCTTGGCCTTAAGTGTGTTTCTTCAACTTAGAGATATTTTCGATCTTAAAATCTTCTATCAAAGCTTCTAGATTAAACTATATCCTTGACTAATTTCTTCCTAGTTCATTCTTAATAAATCAGTCTTGAAAATTTCCTCAAGATTTCTCTTGAGTTATAGAATTTTGTAGTTTCTCTAGTAGTTTCTAGCCTACAACATCTTCTAATAATTTACCAAGTGAATAATCTAAGCTTACAGTATTTCTTAAGAGACTTATCTTATTTCTATTGAATTTGGATAGAATCTTTTAGAAAAAGCCTATGGTATCAAAATTGGTGAAGGGTTGTTATCCGCACCCGTGATTCTGTTAGTGACTCTTATGCTCGCAAATCCATTTGTTGCTTCCACATGAGTAGGGTCATTCACAATTTCTACTTTTGAATTCTTTTTCTTTGGGGCCATGGCAGAAATATGATTCATAGAAGAAGAAGAACATGACAATAATACCGATTGGAAAGGGTGTAAGACTCTCAATTATGATTATGGTTATTGCAGGATTTGGTGATGTAGGCCTCGCGAATGGTTCTTCTTGCCTTGTGGAGATCAATACTTCTCTCTCTCTCAAGTAAACGGAATAGGGACAAGAGTAGAGGTTCGACTTCTAACCGGATTGATAGAATAGGATAAAGTTCTTTAGTGTCTTCTCTTCTTGGATTAGAGTAGAAGAGGATGAGAGACCTTCAGTGTATCCCCTTCCTTGGGTTGAATGGAATGATGTCTCTTTGTCTCATGGAAATAGAGTCTCCTCCTTCTCGATCAATGTCTCGTCCTCGTCAAGATTGCTCTTGTCCCCTTCTTGGTCATCCCCAAGCTCTCAATTTATAGATTTTCAAGTGGAGGGGATAAAAGAGAGGATGCTTTCTTTTTAGTATTACTGATGACATCATCGATGATGTTAGAGAGAGAACTCCATTTTTATAGCACAAAGATAAAAATTTACAAATCTATGGGCTAGCATCGTGTGGCACGCCGTCGGGCTAATGTCACTCCAAGGCTTACAACCAAGGCATAGACCTTGGCATCTTTGGTGCGCAGATCGGACGCAGATAGCTCACGTGGTGAATCCCGGAAGGTCCCCAAGAACAAAGTACTCTACTTTTTAGCACAAAAACCAATGTAAAAGCAAGCACGACATGAGACAAGAGACAAATTGGGTTCAATCTCCCCCATGCCTTGTGTGAGCGCTTCACAAAGCATATATTTAATGTATATTTCCAATCTTTATGCTCAAAAATATCCCAATTACAAAAATATGACAAGCTTTTAGCTTTTGAGTTTGCTTTCTACCAAAAATAAGAAAATAAAGCTAATGGACGGTGCTCATAGAGTCTGGCACGCCCAATCTCAATGTCCAAATAGAAATAACATATCCAAGCGCATAAGCGCATACAAAATAATAATAAATAATCGATGTCTCTATAGACATAACAAAATATAGGCGTGGCGCCTATCAAAATATAGTCCAAAGGTCGAAAACCCGCTAGACTCCAATGCTTTCCTCCGCCACTGCTGCTATCTCTACACATCAACTGAAGCATTCACAATCGTTAGTAAAATAACACAATTAAACCGACAAAAGTGAATACCTAGCAGTCTTCAGCTACATAAATAAATCAACTGGTTAGAAATAAATCCTAACCTTAATTTATTACGAGTGCGCACTCTAAACTCATAAACGTTTATTAATTTAATATGCATTTTGCGGAATCACCCACTATGGAATCACCCATGTACACACTAAATTAATGAAACACCCGAAAAGGACAGGCGTCCCCATCAACTTCTCGCACAAAGAATCCTCTTTGCGTATGAGCCCCGTTCATCTAAGTTTACGGAATCCACCGTAAAACCTCACGGAATCCACCGTGGAATATGCCTCCTGGCATCAATCTTGGCCTTGGAATACTTGGCACAACGGGCTATGAAAGACTCATTGGTGCCCTTAGCTGCACGTGAGAAGCTCCCACTAGCTTGTAGGAAAATCTTCCCGAGAGGTCATCCATCCCGGTAGTCTTGTTACCCAAGTGCACTTAACTGCCAAGTGACTATCCACTAGGCTAGTTCTTTTTGTTATTCTATACTACAAACATAGTTTTAATAAGCTAGTCTTAGGAGGGTCTCCCAAGTCTTTTGTAATGTGTCCAGTCCATTGTTGGAAGAGAGGGAGAGAGACAGAGTGGAGCAAAAGATGAGCCTTAGCTCATTGTTGTTCTTCTTTCATTATCCTTCCATCATACTCACTGAAAGAGACTTACACACATAGGTATAACTAGCCTAGACTAACTATGGTTAAGTCATTGACTACACCGACTTATTGAATGTCACACACGTGTATAGTTGTATCTAGCTAATGTCGGTCACACACAAAAGATAGACTAACTGAAGAGTAACATGAACTTAATATTATAACACTCCCCCTCAAGCTCAAACCATCTAATAAACTCTAACACTACAAGTTATAGGCCTTATACCAACGTTAAAAGTCACAAAAATGTTCATAAAGAAATTTGCCCCTGTCATTGCAAAAAGCGTCATCATTGGTGACATCATAAAACAATCGGTATCAGCGTCGTTATCAATATCGCTATTTGCATCGGTATCAGTATCCCAACACTGATACCGACGCAAATAACGACATTGGTAACGACGCTTTGCAAAGCATTTAGCGACACTAATAGCGATGCATGCAGTAAATTTGCGACGCTAATAGCGATGGTAACAGGGAATAAAAAATATTTGGGCCATACAAAATAGTTTCAGTAATGTGTACAATGCTCGTGTAAATAAATGCAAAGTGTACTTAAATCATAACACTGATACATGAAATAAATACATGATCGCATAATGAAAGCAACCAGTACAATCATGGTAAGATACTACTACTACATAGAAAATGTCTACACAGATCATGTGACCAAAAAAGAAGGGTATGTGAGCTCCAGGGATCCAAGGGCGAGCTATAGATCATCGCCATCCAAAACCTCATCCCACCGCAAAGGAGCATCGAACAGACCCTACACAAAAAAAAACAACTACACATCAATCCACCATAAAATAATGCATTCTAATTAAACATGGTAACTACGGACAAGAAAGATGAGTGACTTACAGGGCCCCTGCGTCCATACAATCAGTCAATCAATGCAGTGAGACCGTGCTTCTCTGCATATCGAGTCTCAAGGCCGATGGGATCACGATTTGTCTGAAATAGCAAGGGCTGAAGTATCTTATTCATAAGATATTGGAATGTGGCTGGAGCATTGGATAAACCAAAAGGCATAACCATGATTTGATAGAGGCCTTTTTCCATCCTAAAGGCTGTTTAAAACTCATCCCCTTCCTTCATGTGTATTGGATGATACCCCGATCTCAAGTCAATCTTGGAGAACACCTTAGCATCCTTCAATTCATCTAGGAGGTCATCTATTCTAGGTATTGGATACCTATTCTTGATAGTGACCTTGTTAAGATCGCGGTAGTTGATACACATGCGAAAAGAGCCATCTTTCTTCTTTACAAGAAGGACCAAAGAGGCAAAAATCGATTGGCTTGCCTTGATGAAACCCATTTCTAAAAGCTCTTTCACTTGGAGATCTACCTCTTTTCTTTCCACTTTGGAGAGGCGATATGGTGGTTTGTTAATAGGCTTGGTGTTGGGTAGCAAGTCTATAGGATGATCCACTTCTCTTTTGGGAGGAAGAGAAGTAGGTGGCTGAAAAATATCATCATAATTCTTCAAAAACTTGCAAAGACATGGGTCTATGTCATTGGTAGAAGGAGAGGGCTGATCCTCATCAATCTTCAAAAGAAGAATAGTGAGCATGCATGCCTTTGCATTTATCTCAATTTTTATTTTATTGGGGCTGATCACCTCCATTTTCTTCTTCTCAAGACCATGTAGAATTACTTACTGTCCACACCATTGAAATTCCATTTCCAGCTTGTTAAGATCCATAGTAAATCTGCCCAAAGATTTCAGCCAATTGCAGCCAAGTATAATGTCAATGGGACCCATTTCTAATGCGATCAAACTCACTGATGTAGTGCACAATGGAGATAGAGTAATAGGAACATTTGGGCATCATTGATTACTATTTTCAAAGTCTCCATTTGCCACTTGGATTTTTAGGGAAGAAGGCATATCTTGTATACTCAATTTCAACCCATTGAGTGATTTGGAATTAATAAAGCTATGTGTGCCGCATGTATTACTGAGTATGTGAGCAGTCCTTTCATTGATTTGGCCTTTGAGGCGTAGGATATTGTCCCCTCTTGAACCACTCCATGAGTCATTTGATATGGAACATAGCAAGGGACGTAAATCAGTCCAAGAATCATCCATGTAATTACCGCCCGGATCAAAAGGAAAGCCATCCATTGGGTCATAAAACTCATCATGGATACTCTCTTCCTTTTCATGCATCTCTTCTTGAGTAGTAGAGCCTTCAAGTTGTGCTAGACTTCCCTCAATAGTTTGAGCATCAGAATCGTCTTCAAAACTCATACTAACCTTCAAATTCTTAGCCTTACACTTAGACTTATGGTTGGGTGACCATTTCTCCCCGCACTTGAAGCATAGTCCTTTGGCATACATTTCTTTGAGCTTGTCATTAGACAAATGCTTGCCTTGGATAGGGGCTAAAATTTTGGCACTAATATCAGTCCTTTTTCCATCAAACTTATTTTCAACATTAGATCTGAAATTTCTCCCGTGTTTTAGTACATAAACAATGGAAAAAGTTGGTATCTTGCTATAGGTATTCATATAAAAATTTATTGGCTTCCCACCATGCTGAAAATCAGTCCTTATATTCTTGTAATGGCCTAATGTCTTTGGGGATTGTGTAAGTTTAAATAAATGCCATGTTTTTTACTCAAAACTCTTGTATTTCTGCCCATAATACTCAGCTAATTGAATGGCAGCTTGCAAAGATGTAGGCTTCGTGGCTCCAACTTTGTATGATAAGTAGACTCCAAACCAAATGTATACTTTTTCAATTTGGCACTATCAAAGACCCCATGAATATGCATTGAGAGGTTTAAAAACTTATTTGAATACTCTCTAACCAAGAGGCCACCTCTTGCTCAAGGGTGTACCATTTCTTTTCCAAGCGCTCTTTTTCAATGGGAGAGACAAAGACTTCAATCATAGCATTCTTTAGTGCTTCCCAAGATAAGAAGTCATGCCCAATTCTTGTCATATATCTCCACCAAGTATGTGCATAGCCTTCTAAATGAAGGGCTACAAACTTTACTTTGGCATTTTCGGGCCTTGTATAAAGGGAAAATTACATCTCCAATTTGTCAAACCACTCCTCCAACTCCGTGGGTGAAGGATTCTCTCCTTTGAAATTTGAGATGATAATTTTCTCTTTATACTCTATCTCATATTGAGGTGGCTCCCCATTGTGGTGCTACTGTTCATTATGGTGTTGCTATCCAAAAAAGTTACCAAATGAGCCTTGCCTAGGGAATTCATTATTCCAAGTTCCACTATCCATACTGCGTACCATAACCTTGTGGTTGGAAATAGTGTCCTTGAGACTAAAAATAAGTATTGCCTATATTGAAAGGTTGTCCATGGTATACTTGATGTTGTCCATGCATAGGAGTATTAAATGGTGGTTTCTGCCCATTGTTTTGTTGAGGCCAACCATGATTGGATAAAGGGCTTGGCCTATTAGGATGAACTTGAGTATGAGGATTGTGTTGTTGCTATCCATAGGAGTTTGGGGCTGAATTCACATGCCCTTGTTAATGTCCACCAATATTTAGTTGAGGATAGAATTGCTTATAAAATGGATTGCAACCATGGATGTCGTCTTCATGCCTAGAGCTTTCTTAAACTCTATGGTGTGGATCTTGCCCATTTGATGATTCCCCAAACTCAAACTATCCTACCACCTTTGGAGTAGAGGATTTGGGTTTCTCTTCAGTCAAAGGAGAGTTTGGAACATTGGGACCCGCTATAGGCAACATCTTTTCACTAAAAATAGCCACTAACTTGTCAATTCCCATCCTCATACCACATCAAATCCTGATTTCATCTCTTTAATATCATTTGAGAGTTGTTGTAGGCTGTTAGAGTTCATGGAAGCATGGGACATCTCAAATCCATTCATTGCTTGATTGATAGGAGAATAAGTGGAGCTTACATCAACCCCTTCATTCTCATGATGCATGTGGCATATAGCTTCTTGAGGGGTTTCATGTTTATGTTCATGTTGGTATTCTCTCAGCTCTTCATTGATGGTCTCCAAAATAGGATCCTTTTTCTTATTCCTTGCCATGAGTAATTTCCTGTCTTATATATACAGTAGATGAAAAACTCAAATATCTTGAGTTTTAGTTATCCAAATAACAAATTCTTTGGCTCTGCTTGAAGAATGAGAAGTCCCCTTTCTAACAAACTGTCAAGTGTTGAAAGTAGTTGAGTACAGAAATTTCTGTAAACAATTTACTATAGCTCTCTGGAGACTCGTGCAACTTGTGAATGCTCTGTTTTGATCATTTAATGACTTGTACCTTTAATTTTCATGCATGTACCAACTGTGTAGACCTGTAAGGGCACTCCATACATCTACCAAACCTGAAAATACCCTCTACAATAACCACAATGGTTGAATAATCCATTGTAGACTGCAAGATTAATGGGACCCTATTTGTATACCCTGTCCCAAAACCTCAATGTTGATCCAATGTGTAATGGCCACAAGAAGCATACATCTTACTACAACATGTTGTCAAACATTTGCCCCTATACATTGTCATGCATTTTTCATTACATTATGTAACCAATGTCAAAAATACCATGCTGAAAACTGAATTCTTGTTCCCTTGAGTGGTACCTACACCTGAACTTTAAATGTGTGGGATCCAAGACTTGAGGGGTGTTCAAATTTCCCTCTCAAGCTGATTTTTGCTCCCCTTCAAGGTCCTTGTCAATAGGGGAGGGTCACCTCTCTTTTGTCCTACCAACTCGCCTAGCATCCACTTTTCCTCGTAGGTATATACATGGCAATTCAATGCTAGGCTCTAAAAATCAGCATGAAATGCATGGAATGAAAAGAATTTGATTGCCCCTTTTATGATATGCAAGAACTTGAACGGATTAGGCTAAAATTGAAATGGGGATAGGTAAGGGATAATCTTAGTAGTGACTCACTCCTTAACAATTCTTATTCCACTTACCATTGGGTAAAATTTTACTCATGTCAATGAATCAAAAAGAGCAAACAATTCAATATCAGGGTTAGGTAAATGAAATGAGAATTTGAGGCAGTTGGAAGTGATTATTTCAGTGAATGAGAGTATCAAGCAATGATCAATCACTAAGATAGCTCTATGGATTTCCCGTGAAATGCATTTGATACCAACATGGTACTTCAACAACTTCAGCGACCATAGCATATTGTTGTCTAAATTCACCGTTGGTAGCCATTGTGAAATATGCACTAGCGCCTCAGATATCGCCTCAGATACCAACCAACCTTCAGCCATGCTACCTTCTGGCTAAGCTTGTTGTCGGACAAAGCCTTTCAGGGTTTTCATGAAGCACTCCAAGAAGAACATCCATCGCATATGGATAGGTCCAGCAATCTCTAGTTCATCTACAAGATGCACAAGAAGGTGGATTTGTATTGTGAGCATGCTGGCAGGCAGGTATTTCTCAAAGAGACAGACCGTCTCCACTCCTCTGTGCCTCACGGATTCAAAAGAGGACGTCTTAATCTCCTTCTGTGAGATCCAATTGCACTAAAGTTGACAACCTATAAATCACCCCGCGTATTCCTAAAGTAAGGCATCCTGCGATTGTGATCAGTAGTACAAACTGCCACAAGTGGGAAAGCATTATGAACAATGACTACACTCCAAATAGCAAAATACGCAGGCCACTTACAATCCATTCGTAGTACAAACCTGACATATCTTATGCCAATCATGGGAAAGCATCATACCTGTCGGAGTGCGGATGGACTTGACTATTTTCTTCAAAATGCGCTCTTATTTAGTGAACAAAACCCAAGGAGCGCGACGTAGCTGCAAGCGACTATCAACACTCGACTGCGGCCAAAGCGCCTCCATCTTGCCTACCTCCTTCAAATCCATTCGTGCCCCTACAGTGTCTCTCTTTCCTGTGATGTGGTCCCTTAGCAAGTTGCCCACGTTCTTGAAAATATGCATGGGATCCAACAAGTGGTTGATATGTAAGTGGGTCCAATATGTATAGGATCCAACAAGTGGTTGATCTGTAAGTGGGTTCAATATGGCAACTCATAGAAAATTGAGAACCACTGCATTCTGTTTGGATGTGACTCTGTGTGGACCATTTTGCAGCTCGTACAAGCTTTGGGTATTCATACGTGTTGGAGGTCGTCCAAGAAAACCTTGAGTTCATGACACTTTGGCAAGAAAGTGGCGTGTCCTTGATATACCACCTTCTTCATGGTTCATGACCTTCTCGAGAGTGGAACTGTGGCCCGCACAATGAACATACATGATAACCTGAGGTAACCAAACCTATCCCAATACCTCTATCCAGTGAATACAAACGTGAATGAGATATGATAGATATTACCAACGAGAATGGAAGCCTACTTACCTGAGCACTCTCTGAATCCCGGAAAGTCATGCATCGTCCACATGAGAATGGCTCAAATATTGGCGGACCGTTGATCATCGTGCTTGTTTATATCTTGCACCGTGACACCCTCCTCCCACAAAATCTTAAGCTCATCAACTAATGGATGAAGATACACATCCATATTTCTGACTTTGTAGCGACCGGGAATGAGTAAGCTAAGGATGAGATGTCCTTTCTTCGTAGAAAGTCATGGAGGGATATTGTAGTTGGCAAGGACTATAGGCCACACACTATAAGAACTTGAGCGTAGACTGAATGGGTTCAAGCCATCCATAGCAAGACCAAGCCAAAGATTCCTTGGCTCTCGCGCAAAGCCTGGAAAGGTAGAGTCAATGTGGCTCCATGTGCGTGACTCTGCTGATATTCGTTGAACTTCGTCTGTGGATCTATTCTGCGCATGCCATGTTGTCCTGCTCGCCATGTCGGACGTATGAAACATGTGGTTTATGCGGGGGATAAGCAAAAAGTGCCTAAGAACTTTTTGAGGGATGGTTTGCCCTTGCAAGTCCTATCGATACTACCTCTGAGCACCACACTTTGGAATGTCTCCATAGTCGCGTATTCTACTTGAAATAGTATGCAATCGTTGATACATGCATGGATGCTGTTGTAGTCCATGCCAAGCTTTCGTAAAACATATTGTGCATCGTCACGAGACTTAGGCATGGTATTTGCAAGTGGTAATATATGATACTTCAGTAACCTGAAAAAAAAATCATAAAACACCTTGAAAAAGCACAAATGTTTTTAATGATAATACCGAAAAGAAATCAACAAAGCGTTCGTACAAGGTACCTGAACAACTCGATCATACTCGCATCGCTCCACTCATATTTTTCCTGCACACTTAGGAGTGCAAGCAGTGTCTTCAGGAAAGATACTCAACACCCATCATATAATAGTATGGATGCTTCCTCTCTAAGTGGATCAGAAGTCTCAACATCCATGGGCATCAATGCATCGATCATTGCCTCTATCTCAAGCTCCGAGATTGTAGGTAATTCTGGAAGGCTACATGTCTCCTCTCGTATTGACGGTATAGATTGGGTAGTACCTTCCAAGTGGTGGATTGGCTCACGCACTGCATCCATCGCACGCCCATGAACTCTTCTAACTGGCTGCAAAGGGTGCACTCCAAGACGTCACCTCCCTATATAGAAAATTTGCTAGCCACACCTAATGTTTTTGTATATGGTATTCAATTAGCTTGCGAATACAATGCATGATTTGTTAGCTATATATAGTCTATCTATATATAGCGCCCCAGGTCTAGGTCCCCTCTATATATTCCTATCATGTGTGCTCAGTTAATGCACTTCTACCTAACATGATTGATATACACTTTTCGTACCGTTTGCTCAAAATCTGAGATTGCGTGATTAATGATCTCAGATTGAAACTTGCCGAAGCGTCATACGTATTCTATAGACAATCGACGTTTTCATCTAATTGCTAGCTTACATTGAGAGCAAGGACATGGGACACGCTGATTAAGATACGCCTCGCGATCTTGAACATCATGACCTTCATCATTTTCCATTTTGTCTACATTACAACAAACAATTTGTTTTTGTTATCATTCTTTTTTTCTTTCTTAAATTGTTTTAGAAGGGATTTCTTCTCTTGTAACTCAACAAAATTAACGTATTTAAATTCTCCACCTACCCATAAGTTAAGGTATGTTGGAGTGTTTTCCGTCTCGTGGTATTTCACTGGACCTCACTAGACCTCGCCACCACTCTCTCTTTGTTTTTTATCCATTCATTCTCTCCTCTCCTTCCATCTCTCTCTCTCTTTCTCTTTCTTTATGTAATATATCAAAAATTGAAATTCACACATGAATCCCCTTTTAAGTAATAGGGATAATGAGGTAGTATTTTTTTGAGGATAATGCAAAATTTTTTAAATTATTCCCGTCCCCAGCTGACTATTGTGCTGGAAGGGGAGGGGAATAGAAAGGAGTCCGAAGATCCTCGGTGGGAGCTTGCAGGGGGAAGTATCATGTAGGGCGACACGAGGGGAGAGAGGAATTCCTTCCCTCTCCTTATAAAAACCCCCCAACCAAGGGGGAGGGAAAGGGAAGAAAAAAGAAGGACGACGCTGCCTAGACTCGATGAGGAGGAGCTGAAGTGAGGAGGAAGAGGCGGACGAGGAGGAAACTTGCTGAGACTGCCACTGCCTACATCCATCGATCGAATTGCAGCGCTGCCCGTCGTCGCCAACGCAGCGTTAAAACGCCCCCTGCCACGTGTAGCATAAAAGCTTCTTAAAAGAAGCTTCTTAAGGTGGGGCTAATTAAGCCCCCTTTCACCCCCCTCGTATTCCCTTTTAACAACCCCCCCTTCCCCCCGCCCCCCCCCCCCCCCCCCCCCCCCCCCCCCCCGGTTTTTTTAAAATCCTCCTAAGCCCCTTTTCATCCCCCTTGTGTTGGCCTTCATCTTTTCCCCTAGGTTTTAAAACCCTTAAGGCTTTTTCTTTTCCACACACCCCACCCCCCCCCGTGTCCTAAAACCCCTCCAAGACCCCCCTTCCTATACATTTCACTCACGTGGCCAAAAATCTCCCAAGACATCTTCTTACGCCTTTTGAAACCACACAAACACACACCCTTTTCACCGTGTATATACCCCTATAGGGCCTTTTCTTTAGGCTTTGTAAACCTTTCCCTCCCAAAGAAACTAAGACCTTAAAGTTCTTATTACCTCTCCTTATGGCTAAACCTTTAACTGTTCCGTGCCTTTCCAAAATACCCTTGGACTTGGTTTTTTTTTTTCCTACTCGAAAAAGTGAAGAAGAGTATTGACGTGCAAGGGAGTGACGCTGAATTCCGAGAAAGAGTGTAAAGCTACTTCCACATTCGAAGGACTACAATTGCGATGCCTCCTAAGAAAGTCCAAGGAGTAGCTGCGGGAGGGTCATCTCCCGGTATCCATGTGGATATCTCACCCCAAACCTAGGTTTCTCCTTCTTAATTTTATATCGGTTTTAATTCAATCGTGTAAGATGAATTGTTAGGGATAAGATATATTTTGTCCTAGTTATATACGATGAAGGAATTTAGTTTAATTGAACATGAAAAATAAATAAAGTATAAACATAGTTTTCCTTCAAATAGCATTATGCATTGAAACGAATTATGAGCAAGATTATTTACCCACTAAAGTAGTATACTTCGGTTAAGTCTAGAAGGTATAAAACTGCATCTTACACTATTAACCCCTATTCTTTTTACAACGAATCATCATGGAAGGTGCGAATCATGAAAGGTTTCTTACGATGCTTAAACTCTAGGAAGTTATCATTGCTAACTACATAGCTTAGCAAGGGAAAGATTGCCTATTTGGCATGAGTTTTGTTCGCAAGGAAAAAGGAAGATTAATTGAATTTACCTAGCCTCAAATCAATAAATTTTAGGATTGAAAAATCAACTGACACATAGATAACAAATCGTGCGGAGGTGATCTCGATATTACCTCCTAAAAGTTAACCAAATTAATATAAACTTAGAAATACATATGCTGCAAAATATTCATTGGGAATAAATTAAAATCCAAGAAACGGCCCACACTCCCTGATTGTAGGGTCAGTAAATTGTAAATGTAAAAGAAATTAGGGGTTGTCCCTGAGTTTCTTAAAAGAAAATAATAAAGCTAGAAAACCCTAGGTAACAACGTCAGCTTAAAGAAACTGAAACGGATTGTTTCGTAACTCCATTATCGCATAGTACGATACAGGACTTGCGCGACAAGTACGAAGTCATATGGTCTTGTGATTGATTCACAAGAAGAAAGGCTAAATTCTCGCAAGAAGGATGGCGAATCCTTACGCAAGTTATCTTGCAAGAGGATGTATACTTTGATATCCTTCTAAGTAAGGAAGGTTAAAAACCCGAAACTGAAGTATCCAATGAACTTTAGGGTTGACCAAGTTGGGTTAATAGGGTACGCCCTAACCCAGAATATAAGGGATCTTGCCAAGTTGCAAGACACCCCGGATCGAGTGCTGGATGCATTCGAAAGAAAAGATTCTTTCCTTAGCAGTTTGCAAACAACAAAAAAAATGATCAAAGGAAATGTTTGTACCTGCTAGAGATTTTAGAGCACTGTTTGACTTATGAATTACAAATTAAATGAATATCTATAACTCAAATTGAAGGCTTGAAGGGAGAGGCAGCTTTAGTTACCCCTGACTGCGTGCCTAACCCTAACCAAGGGGATTGTTGACCACGCTGGGGATTGTGGACCGAACCCACCGCGAGAGGTCTCTCCGTTGGGCACTACTTGGAGTGGGAGGATGCTTGGGTGCCAGGGGGGGCTCTGGCCGTAAATCCCTCGCCTTCCGGGTCCTGCACAAGAGGCTAACGTGACTCGGGATTGGATCTCGAGGCCCGCATAGTAGTCTACTTGCGGAAACTTGAAATAGTGATCCATGTGGATTGCTGGATAGCCTTCGGGCGGATTGTGGACAAGCCTACGAGCAAAACTCCTTGTATTTCAAAGATAAATATGATGATATGTTAATAAAGAACTTGTCTGATATTGTTTTTCTATGTCATGTAATAAGATTATGTGAAGGAACCAATGCTTAACGGATTAATTAAAGAAGCTAGTTGTTACATGTCCAATTAATGTGTTAGATAATTACCTAACTAAAACAAACCGAGGAAAGTGCAGAGGATGGGCCATGGGTCTATCCTACTGTTGGATGGTCTTGGTTGGCCAGGAACTTTTCTCAAATCTCAAAGAACAGTGGGATGATCGTCAAAGGACACGAACAACGAAAGCGTTGACCTAGAGTTTTGTCTTACCCGATTTACGATGTGTTAGGGGAACGGAATGGGACTATGCCTTATGGCAGAGAGGTTGAGCTTTGCATCCCTCTCGTTTCCCATTCTCATTGAACTAAGTGCAGCGTAAATTCGCTTCGGACCTGGCGTTTCTGCGTAAAGTAGTTCGCTTGGGTCGGACGCTAGTTGCTGTTAGAAAATGACCAATCAGGAAAACCCTAATTCAGGTCAATCCTAAGTGGGAACAGCCAGAATACTTCCGCTACATGGCAAACACGGAAAGCCTAGATCGCAAATCCCGTAACATTCCATGGGAGTGCCAGGTGGAGCTGTCTAGACATCCTTTCCGATGGACTGCTAAGATGTGTCCTGGATGATTCTAGTGGACAGGTTACACTTTATTATGTTGTATTTTTATTCCCTCTCTCTCATTCCTTCTTCCTTTTTCTCTTTCTCTCCCTCTTTCATTTCCTTTAACAAAACATCTCTCTCTCTCTACTACCAATTTCCTTTAACAGAACATCTCTCTCTCTCTACCACTGCCACTACCACATTGCCACTGCCCCTTCCACTGCCACTGCCACTACCACATTGCCACTGCCACTGCCACTGCCACTGCCACTCCAACTGCAACTACCACTACCACTACCACTACCACTACCACTGTGACTACCACAACAACAAAAAACAAGAACAATCGCCTTCTGCTGCATAGATTTCAGTTTTTGTACATTCACATGGTCAATCCACTTATGCCATATCTTAACATCCCATATAGCACCACCATCATGTGCAAACATGGCTGCTTTCAATTCTGGAATTGACGCATCAAGAGTAAACATTCTGCCATCTCTTTAGCCTCTAGCAATCAATTTGCAGCCATTACCATATTCTTCAACAAAGCATCCATCTCTATTAAATCTCACCTGCAGATTATGTTCTGTCATATGTCCAATTGACAAAAGATTCTTGGTTATTGTAGGTGCATGTAGTACATCATGCATGCTCTTTTTCTTGCCATCAGGCATCAATAAAGGTACAACTCCTTTATGCTGAATAGTATGCTAGGTGTCATCCCCAGTACAAACATGTTCATGTAAACCTACAGCCATCTCATCAAACCGTTCTCCATGGGGTGTCACATGATTTGAAGCCCCTAAATCAATGGACCATCTCTCATCTCTATTCAGCCTAGATGCATTCTTAGACACATGTTGCATGGCGAACAACCTATCACCATGATCATCAGGAACTCCACTAGATGAAGCATAATTTCCATGTTGTCTACCCTTGGCTTTCATGCCAGCTTACTTCTTATGATAATATTTGGCTATATGCCCATATCTATTGCAATAATGACTGTCCTTGTCCCTATTGGATCGATCATTTGACTGCCAGGATCCTTATTTGCCTCTAGGAAATCTCCCCCTACCAAGGAAACCACTAGATCCATGCTGGCCTATTCATGCCATGCTAGGCATTCTACTGTTGTTTTCCATAAGCGTTTCGAGTGTCTCCTTAACAACCTCAAAAAGTGCCATAGCCTTTGTCGCCTCTGCCACGTTGGCTAGAGTAAAGAATAGTGTCTCTACTACTTTGAGACATACTAGAACTTGTATTCAGCCCAAGCTTAACTTCCTCATGCACCAGCAAAGCAATCAGCTCATCCCAATCAAGGGATTCAACTCTCATCGAAATAGACATATCAAATTCTTTTTATACTTTTTGCCAAGTCCATTCAATGTCATTGCAATCATATCATCCTCAGACACTGAAGATCCAATGGTGGCAAGCTAATCCGTTATGTTCTTGATCTCTGTAGTGTAGGCTTGAATGCTTCTACCATTCTTAGACATGTTATTGAATTGTTTCTTTAGTTGAATCTTTCTTTCATGTGTTAGATTTCCATATTTATTCATGAGTATGTCCCATGCATCCTTTGGGGAACTACATCTAGTAATTTGAAAAACCATAACATCTAATATACATAAGGAAAACCAATGTAACACCTTGCATGCTCTCTCAGCCCATACCTTATGAGCCATTTTTTGATCATTTGTCAGATTCCTTTCATGCATTTGAGGTTCAGTCTCATCACCTGTATATAAGTCTGAATAACCTCTGCCAACCAAAAAATTCTTCATACAGAACTTCCATAAAGTAAAATTTTTGTTGTCTAGCTTTTCTCCCACAATTTGAGTGATATTGTCAGTGCCTTGAGCATTTGCCATAGTTGCAGCTTAGGTATTTAGTGATGTATACAACCTGTAAGTATCTGACACCTTTTTCTATAGTTGAGGATCAATTTTTTGCTATTCAGGGCAGTTTTTTGCAATTAATGATGGTCTCTGCAAATCAAGACATTTTCTTGCAATTCAGGACAGTTTCATGTACTTCAAAAGAGTTTCATGCAATAGTTTTCTGCACCAAAGAAACAGGGTATTTCAACCCTTTACAACCTCAGAAACATCCACAATGATGTGGGATAACTCGTAGGTATTTTAGTCAATACATAGACTCTGCAAGTACTGTATCTCTGTCGTCTCATGTATTCTTACTGCAATGAAGAGGATATGCAATCTAAAACCTGCAATCTGACATTCAGGCACCTTCCTAACATTTACGAAATCAACTCCTTTGAGATCGTGAGTGATAAATGATTCTATTTTCTTCAAGAGAATAAAGAGGCAATGTCATACACTGCATTTACTGTAAATGACCAGCCAATTAGATGTCAAGGCATTTGTTCCATTTTGAGATTTTAATCCTCAACTACATCCAATGCTCTCTTTACTCTTCCAAGCATTCAACATACATATGCTAGGTCATACAAATGACAGGAGCTCCAAAATGACATGTAATGCTTCAGTAAGAGACAATGCTTGTTGCCTACATTCAGTGATAGTTTCAAGCCAATAAAAATTTCCAAATGTGAATAATTTTCAACATAAAATCCCAGCTCCAATGCATGACATCAAGTCCATATGACTTCCCAGCATATACCTATGCTTCAATGGTACTCCTAAACAAGTTTGAGAGTTCCAAGCTCATGTAAGAGGTGCATACATGTTGTAGGTTGTCTATATACAATAGACCACTATTATTATAGATCTGTAACTAGTTCTCCAAGCTCCCAGGTGAGCTCTCAATCAAGCAATGATGCTATCACATGTTTCTTATTGCAATAAACACCTAGTCTCCATAGATATGTGATGAATATCTCAAAATGTGTGAGGAATCTGAAAAAAGTTTCTTTTGCAAAGATGTAGACCATGTTGAAACAGTTAGGAATCACGGGATGTTTCTCCAAAAAAAATTTCAGTAGTAAGATTTATCTTCTACAAAAAGACGGGCTGTAGGCACAGTCTCATTGGTTGACGTTTTCTTCAGATCTGATGTCTTGATATCAGATGGCCACTGCCAAGCCCCTTCAGGCTTTAGGCATTCAGGCTCTGATACCATGTTGGAAGAGAGGGAGAGAGACAAAGTGGAGTAGAAGATGAGCCTCAAGTCATTGTTGTTCTCCTTTCACTATTCTTCCATCATACTCATTGAAAGAGACTTACACACATAGGCATGACTAGCCAAGAATAACTGTGGTTAAGTCACTGACTACACCGACTTATTGAATATCACACACATGTACAGCTGTATCCAGCTAATGTTGGTCACACACATAAAGATAGACTGACTAAAGAGTAACATAAGCTTGATCTAACATCCTTGACACGTTTTAGTACTGATCTAAAATATGTTGCTTGGCACTCCCACGGAATGTCATAGGGTTTATTAGATAGTGAATCCCGATTTTACTTCGCAATCAAGCCTTTCGGCCAACCCTCTTAGGATTAACCAAAATTTTGATAGAGTGGTCCAAATGACACAATATGAAGTATAGAAATGAAGTATACAATCCCTAGTATCACCCCATAACGTCATAATCAATTTTTGATAAAGTCAGGACAGTTTTATTGCTAGTAGTAATATCTCACAGCAAGCTGTCCCTCCACAGTCTGTCATGTATCATCCTGCAATAACCAAGGAAAATCATTCACATAAGTGGATGGTTTCCAATAATATTCCTCTATAGGTAGGCTCTTCCACTTAATGAGGTACTTAGTAAGATTACGATTTCTGAGCACTTTTTCTCTCTTTTCAATAATACTTTCAGGTTCATAAATGACAAGTCATGCTTCATCCATTGGTGGCAACTCTTCCAATACCTGCACATCAGGTCCAACATACTTCTTAAGTTTTGAAACATAAAATACATCATGTATTCTAGTGGAAGAATCTAGTTGGAGCTTATAAGCAAGCTCTCCAACTTTGTCCACTACCAAATATGGTCCATAAAATCTCTGAGCAAGCTTATTGTTCTTCAATAAAGCATAGTGTGGCTTGGGCACTTTAAGAAACACCCAATCTCCAACTTTGAAGCCCAAATGTTTTCTCTTCTCATCATTGGCATAGGATTTCATTACTTCTTGTGCTTTCCTTGCATTTTTTCATAAGTGTCTCCATCCTTTCTAACTCTTCCTTTGCTTGGGGGTTGATATCTTCATGAAACAAAACTGATGGGATTTGGACTTTGTACCCCTAAAGTGCTTCAAATGGGGACATACCTATGCTCATGTGATACATGTTGTTATAGCAAAATTCAGCAAGGTGTATCCAACGATCCCATAAAGCTTGTGTATCATGACAATAATGTCTAAGGTACACTTCCACCCAGTGATTGACT
Source organism: Lygodium microphyllum (assembly GCF_053477565.2). Taxonomy (NCBI): domain Eukaryota; kingdom Viridiplantae; phylum Streptophyta; class Polypodiopsida; order Schizaeales; family Lygodiaceae; genus Lygodium; species Lygodium microphyllum. The sequence goes on along the minus strand of NC_141152.1, from coordinate 127,450,030 downwards.
CTCTCTGTTTGCCCATCAGTTTGGGGGTGATAGGCTATACTAGAAGTGAGAAAAGTACCCATAAAAGAGAATAGACTTCTCCAAAAGTTGCCCATGAATTTTGTATCTCTATCCGATACTATTCTCATTGGCATACCATGTAGCTTGAACACACCTTCCATATGCTCAGCCACTTGCCTTGCTCAATATTGTATTTTGGTTGGAATAAAGTGGGCTGATTTAGTCAATCTATCAACAACCACATAGATACTATTCCATCCATGACTAGTAGTAGGTAATCCCATTATAAATTCCATGGAAATGTTGGTCCATTTTCTTGTAGGAATAGGTAAAGGCTGAAGGAGTCTGGTTAGTAATAAAGTATAATCCTTGTTTTGTTGGCACTCTAAATACTTGGATACATGCTCCTTGACATCCTTCCATAAACCCTTTCGATAAAAACTTTTATGGACCTTTTCAAAGGTCTTTAAAAGACCAAAATGGCCAACCATTGGTGATGAGTGCATCTCATGGAGTACTTTCAACTTGAATTTACTGTTAGGAACCAAGTACACTTTACCCTTAAACCATAAGAGTCCATTATGCACTTTGAAATTTTGAAATTCTTCATCATGTCCTTGTTGTAATTTCTGTAAATTCTGGACACCAAGCTTATCCAGCACATATTCTTCTTGGATGTCGTTTATCCAACCCTTATAAATTGTAGACACTGTAGATAAACTGCATGCCCACATTCTAGATAACGCATCATCCACAACCTTATCCTTTCCAATCATGTATGCTATTTCAAAATCATATGATTGCAAGATAGCCAGCCATCTCTTTTGCTTGGGAGAAAGGTTGGGCCATGAGAGAAAATACCTCAACACCCTATGATCACTTTTAAATTTAAAATGTGTTCCATAGAGATAATGATGCCATTTCTTGATTGCATGTACAATGGCAAGCATCTCTTACTCATACACTTGCATCTCCCTCTCTTTATCATCAAATTTTCTACTCTCGAATGCAATGACACCATGCTCCTGAACCAAAACAGCCCCTAAACCTCCACCACTAGCATCTGTGTAAATGGTAAAAGTCTTGGAAAAATCAGGGCAAACTAGTATTAGTGGTGAAACAAGCAATTGCTTCAGCTCATTAAAGCTCTTGTCAGCAATTTCATCCCAAAAGAAGGCCTCTTTTTCAACCGATCGGTAAGAGGAGTTGCAACATGAGCATAATTCTTCATAAACCTACAGTAAAAAGATGATAACCCAAGAAAAACTCTTAAAGATGTAGCATTAGTTGGGGTAGGCCATTCTTTGATGCATTGTACCTTCTTTGGATCCACTTTGATTCCATCTTCTCCCACTATATGACCCAAATATTTAACTTCTTTATTCATGAATGAACACTTAGTTGCCTTGGCAAATAGTTTTTTTTTCCTCAATATATCGAAGTCCTCTTTTACATGTTGTAAATGGTCCTCTTTGTTCTTGATATAGATCAAAATGTCATCAAAGAACACCAAAATTGTTTGAAATAGCAAGGGCGGAAGTATCTTATTCATAAGAGATTGGAATGTGGCTGGAGCATTGGATAAACCAAAAGGCATAGCCATGAATTGATAGAGGCATTTTTCAATCCTAAAGGCTGTTTAAAACTCATCCCCTTTCTTCATGTGTATTTGATGATACCTCGATATCAAGTCAATCTTGGAGAACACCTTAGCATCCTTCAATTCATCTAGGAGGTCATGTATTCTAGGTATTGGATACCTATTCTTGATAGTGACCTTGTTAAGATCGCGGTAGTTGATACACATGCGAAAAGAGCCATCTTTCTTCTTTACAAGAAGGACCAGAGAGGCAAAAGGCAATTGGCTTGCCTTGATGAGACCCATTTCCAAAATCTCTTTCACTTGGCGCTCTACCTCTTCTCTTTCCACTTTGGAGAGGTGATATGGTGGTTTTTTAATAGGCTTGGTGTTGGGTAGAAGGTCTATAGGATGATCCACTTCTCTTTTGGGAGGAAGAGAAGTAGGTGGCTGAAAAATATCATCATAATCCTTCAGAAACTTGCAAAGTCATGGGTCTATGTCATTGGTAGGAGGAGAGGGCTGATCCTCATCAATCTTCAAAAGAAGAATAGTGAGCATGCATGCCTTTGCATTTATCTCAATTTTTATTTTCTTGGGGACGATCACCTCCATTTTCTTCTTCTCAACACCATGTAGAATTACTTGCTATCCACACCATTAAAATTCCATTTCCAGCTTGTTAAGATCCATAGTAAATCTGCCCAAAGATTTCAGCCAATTGCAGCCAAGTATAATGTCAATGGGACCCATTTCTAATGCGATCAAACTCACTGATGTAGTACTTTGCCACTTGGATTTTTAGGGAAGAATGCATATCTTGTGTACTCAATTTCAGCCCATTGAGTGATTTGGAATTAATAAAGCTATGCGTACTGCATGTATTAATGAGTATGTGAGGGGTCCTTCCATTGATTTGGCCTTTGAGGCGTAGGATATTGTCCCCTCTTGAACCACTCCATGCATCATTTGATATGGAACATAGCAAGGGACGTAAATCAGTCCAAGAATCATCCATGTAATTACCACCCGGATCAAAAGGAAAGCCATCCATTGGGTCATAAAACTCGTCATGGATACTCTATTCCTTTTCATGCATCTCTTCTTGAGTAGTAGAGCCTTCAAGTTGTGCTAGACTTCCCTCAATAGGTTGAGCATCAGAATCATCTTCAAAAATCATACTAACCTTCAAATTCTTAGCCTTACACTTGGACTTATGGTCGGGTGACCATTTCTCCCCGCACATGAAGCATAGTCCTTTGGCATACATTTCTTTGAGCTTGTCATTAGACACATGCTTGGCTTGGATAGGGGCGAAAATTTTGGCACTAATATCAGTCCTTTTTCCATCAAACTTATTTTTAGCATTAGATCTGAAATTTCTCCCCTGTTTTGGTACATAAACAATGGAAAAAGTTGGTATCTTGCTATAGGTATTGCTATAAACATTTATTGGCTTCCCACCATGCTGAAAATCAGTCCTTATATTCCCATAAAGGCCTAATGTCTTTGGGGACTGTGTAATCTGAAATAAATGCCATGTTTTTTTACTGAAAACTCTTGTATTTCTACCCATAATACTCAGCTAATTGAATGGTAGCTTGCAAAGATGTAGGCTTCATGGCTCCAACTTCGTATGATAAGGTAGACTCCAAAACAAATATATACTTGTTCAATTTGGCACTATCAAAGACTCCATGAATATACATTGAGAGGTTTAAAATTTGATTTGAATACTCTCTAACCAAGAGGCCACCTTGCTCAAGGGTGTACCATTTCTTTTCCAAGCACTCTTTTTCAATGGGAGAGACAAAGACTTCAATCATAGCATTCTTTAGTGCTTTCCAAGATAAGAAGTCGTGCCCAATTCTTGTCATATATCTCCACCAAGTATGTGCATAGCCTTCTAAATGAAGGTCTGTAAACTTTACTTTAGCATTTTTGGGCCTTGGATAAAGGGAAAAGTACATATCCAATTTGTCAAACCACTCCTCCAACTCTGTGAGTGAAGGATTCTCTCCTTTGAAATTTGAGATGGCAATTTTCTCTTTATACTCTATCTCATATTGAGGTGGCTGCCCATTGTGGTGCTACTGTCCATTATGGTGTTGCTATCCAAAAAAGTTACCATATGAGCCTTGCCTAGGGAATTCATTATTCCAGGTTCCTTGTGCATATGGTGTTTATTGTCCATACTGCGTACCATAACCTTATGGTTGGAAATAATGTCCTTGAGGCTGAAAATAAGTATTTCCTATATTGAAAGGTTTTCCATGGTATACTTGATGTTGTCCATGCATAGGAGTATTAAATGGTGGTTGTTGCCCATTGTTTTGTTGAGGCCAACCATGATTGGATAAAGGGATTGGCCTATTAGGATGAACTTGAGTACGAGGATTGTATTGTTGCTATCCATAGGAGTTTGGAGCTGAATTCACATGCCCTTGTTCATGCCCACCAATATTTAGTTGAGGATAGAATTGCTTATAAAATGGATTGCAACCGTGGATGTCCTCTTCATGCCTAGAGCTTTCTTGAACCCTATTGTGTGGATATTGCCCATGTGGTTGAGAATAGGTCTTTGATTGATGGGGCTGAGGCTAAAATGAAGTGGCCTGAATAAAATCTTTAGCCTTTGACGATTCCCCAATGTCCTACCACCTTTGGAGTAGAGAATTTGGGTTGCTCTTTAGTCAAAGGAGGGTTTAGAACTTTGGGACCAGCTATATAGGCAACATCTTTTCACTAAAAATAGCCACTAACTTGTCAATTCCCATCCTCATACCACATCAAAGCCTGATTTCATCTCTTTAATATCATTTGAGAGTTATTGTAGGCTGTTAGAGTTCATGGAATCATGGGACATCTCAACTCCATTCATTGCTTAATTGATAGGAGAATGACTGGAGATTACATCAACCCCTTCATTCTCATGATGCATGTGGCATATAGCTTCTTAAGGGGTTTCATGTTCATGTTCATGTTGGTATTTTCTCAGCTCTTCATTGATGGTCTCCAAAATAGGATCCTTTTCTTATTCCTTGCCATGAGTAATTTCCTATCCTATATATATAGTAGAAGAAAAACTCAAATATCTTGAGTTCTAGTGCTCCCAATAACAAACTCTTTGGCTCTGCTTGAAGCATGAGAAGTCCCCTTTCTAATGAACTATCAAGTGTTGAAAGTAGTTGAGTACAGAAATTTTTGTAAACAGTTTACTATAGTTGTCTGGAAATTCGTGCAACCTGCGAATGCTCTGTTTTGATCATTTAATGACTTGTACCTTCAATTCTCATGCATGTACCAATCGTGTAGACCTGTAAGGGCACTCCATACATCTTCCAAAACTGAAAATACCCTCTACAATAACCACAATGGTTGAATAATCCACTATAGACTGCAAGATTAATGGGACCCTATTTGTATACCCTGTCCAAAAACCTCAATGTTGATCCAATGTGTAATGGCCACAAGAAACATACATCTTACTGCAACATGTTGTCTAACATTTGCCCCTATACATTGTCATGCATTTGCCATTAAATTATGTAACCAATGTCAAAAATACCATGATGAAAACTGAATTCTTGTTCCCTTGAGTGGTACCTACACCTGAACTTTAAATGCATGGGATCCGAGACTTGAGGAGTGTTAAAATTTCCCTCTCAAGCCAATTTTTGCTCCCCTTGAGGGTCCTTGTCAATAGGGGAGGGTCACCTCTCTTTTTTCCTACCAACTCGCCCGGCATCCACTTTTCCTCGTAGGTATATACATGGCAATTCAATGCTAGGCTCTAAAAATCAGCATGAAATGCATGGAATGAAAAGAATTTGATTGCCCCTTTTATGATATGCAAGAACTTGAATGGAATATGCTGAAATTGAAATGGGGATAGGTAAGGGATAACCTTAGTAGTGACTCACTGCTTAACAATTCTTATTCCACTTACCATTGGGTAAAATTTTACTCATGTCAATGAAACAAAAAGAGCAAACAATTCAATATTAGGGTTAGGTAAATGAAATGAGAATTTGAGGCACTTGGAAGTGATTATTTTAGTGAATGAGAGTGATCAAGCAATGATCAATCACTAATATAGCTCTATGGATTTCCCATGAAATGCATTTGATAGAATGGATGGAATTGGTTATCATTTTAATCCCTCTTTCATCAATTGGACTAAGCTCAGCAAGAGGATTTAAAGAGATATTAAAAATGATTAGAGAACCTCTTAAGCTTGTAGGAGAATAGTGTTGTTGTTGATGAAGAAATATCCCACAAATAGAACTTAGCTTCAACAAATAGAGCTTGACTTCAGCTTCTATTAATCCAAGAAATCCCCATTTTAGCTTTCCAATGCTAATATCCAACTTCTTGATCAAGAATCTTCATGAAGAGTACTCCCATGAACTATTGGACCCAAAATTTGATGAAGAAGGCTTCAATAGAGATGCCACTTGAGTTGAAGATGCTGATTTCTCTTCATTGTATGAAGCAAGCTTCAAAGAAACTTCAAAATTTGAAAGAGAATCTAATAATTCCCTTCCTTCAAATGACATTGGCTGCCCCTTCCATGAATCCTACAAGAATCTACTCCATTCTTCCACAATGGTGGGAAATCCATGCAATGTTGGTACTATCCTTTATGTAGAGGCTTCAAGAAGTGAAATTGACCAAAAGCCCTATGATCTTGATAAGAAATTTGTGAAAATAAGCTTGCTGTCCAAAACTGTCCCTGTTAGGCTTCATGAGAGAGGGAAAAACTCAAGATGGAAGAAACCTCATCAAAGCTTGGAAGAGACCAATTGCCAAAGGAAGTAGGAGCCTGGTATGGCCCAGCTAGAGTTTAATAGCTCCAATTTTCAACCCGTGAGGCATGAGTATGTTCACGCGCAGATCACGTAGCCTGCATACTCTTATACCACAACAAAAAAAAATGAGTAATGCACTCAATTATGGTACTCCATAAAGAGCTGAAGTGACAGGGAAGATGCTTGTCAAGTCAAATGACAAGATAGAGTTCATGGCTTGAAGGTAAGATCAGATATTTCCATGGTTTCCATGAGAGAAGCTTGTAGGAAAAGAGAAGAAACCCCTGTTCTTAAAAAAAAAACACAGTTTAAGCTCCACTAAGTCATGTTACCCTCATTTTCTTCAAGCTTACCCCAATTTTGGTCCAAATCTTGGTCACAACCTGCCAAATTGGTTAGAGTCCCCCCATTGTCTATTCGTTCATGCCAAGAACCTCCATCTTAGTCATAGTTTGTGAGAGTTCTCCATGTCAAGCCATGGTTATGGAAGAACTAACTCTTGTTACTGAATTTTAACTACAGTTTTCACTCCCTAGTCACTGCAACTAAATCTATTGCATGAAAATGACTTCTAACAGGATCTAAACTAATGCTCTGATACCAATGTAATGAAGCATTCTACCAAGAAAAGAAATCTAACTATAAACTGAAATAGACATAAAATAACAAGAGAAAATATTTCACCAAGACATCTTCCCATGTATTAATTATGAGATTTCTAACAAAAATGATAGCCATGGTTGATGCTTCATCTAGTAAGAAGGAAGCTAGCATCAAGAAAGTAAACAACAAAACTTAGTGAATGAGCCCACAATATGTCTTCCCTTAGTCTCTTGCCTTCTTTATCCTAACTCCTCATCTCCAAAGTTAAGGCACATTTACATAGGCAAGGGTTGAATTTACAAGGGCTGGAAATTACAAGGTATGGAATTAGCATGATTCCAAAGTACAAAAATATCAGGGTATTTTCTTTCATGACAAAACTTCCTTAATTAATCCCCTTAGTCACATGTTCCCTTATGTAACTTATGCACTAATACAAAAATAGTTCAGGAAAATTCCTTGAAAATTAAACTCCATATTAAAAATTCTAACTTAGATAAAAATCCCGTCCATAGAAAAATTCTCACTATGCGTAAGGATGCATATTATTATCCGTCAAGTTTCTGCCCGTGCACTAGTAAACCATGGAGACCTTTTGAGTAGGATCCTGAGGCACGGAATTTACAGCCAGAGCCCCTCCCCCCTAATATCCAAGAATCCTCCTACAATCAAACTAATCCATGGAGAGATATCTCGTGACGAGTTCGGTCCACGTTCCCATTATGGTTATTCAGAATCCCCTTGGATAGGGTTGGTGGTCAGCTGGGGGTGGCTTGGGGCGCCCTCTAGGAATTTAATTTGATTCATTATACAAGATTCTTATGAGAGATTTGGTATAACAATCCTTTCACAAACAATGCTCATGAAATTTACAAGCACAAACAATAATGTGGCCTAGTGCTCATGACACCTGCTAAGGTGGAGTTCCCATCTGAACCCTTAGCATTCAACCTTTGGATTTTTCTTTCTCTGGTGTCGACTCGGAATGACCCATTGTGGGGGTAGGGAATACTCTCATTTTGTCCCTCATTTTTTTGTGATAAGAACGAGAATTAACACAATTGGTCTTACATCCAATTAGCATCACCCATTTGTTTCCGAATGGTAATTTCCCTCATTTTCGACTTTTAGATTAGGGTTCTTGTTTTGAGATCACAAGAACTACATGATTCAATCTAAGATCCAAATTGGTCATTTGGTAACAACTTACTTTATTAGAACTCTATCAGGGTCTCTAAATTTTCCCTAGAGTTTCATTCCCTCAAGTCTTCGTGGCGGAAATCTTTCATTCATCTCTCCTGCAAGCCAAGGGTAACCTAAACCCTTCGCAATCTTTGAGTAATTGCGAGAAAGACTTTGATCCACCGACGTTGCCATATATTTAAATCTATTTGAGTGAAGATCCATTTAAGACTTTTAAGGTTGGTTACTAGTGAGAGTTTCTTCTCGAGTAGATAATGTTTCCATAATTTAAGAGAGCGGATAATTGCAAGTAAATACATGTCATGAGTAGCATAATTTATCTCATGAGTCTTCAATTTTATAGAGGAATATGCTATTGAATTTCCTTCCTACATGAGTATGCATCCCTAAGCAAGAGAACTCGCATCGGTCACCACTTCAAATTCTTTGCTAAGATCGGGTAGCTTGAGGATGGGAGCTTTGACTAAACTGAGCTTGAGCTTGTCAAAGCTAGACTCTTGAACCTGGGTCCATTTAATGGAAACTTTCTTCTTGAGTAGGTCAATGAGGGATGCAACAATCAAAGCATAATTCTTGACAAATATCTGATACCATCTTGTTAAACCCAAAAAGCTATGAACTTCACCTGCGGTGGTTGGTGGCAGCCAGTCTTGTACATCCTTGACCTTGGCCAGATCTATTGAAATTCCCTTTCCTCAAACTATAAACCCTAAATACTTGATTTGCTTGTTGAAGAACACATGCTTTTTCTTCTTAGCATACAGGTTGTGACTTCCTTCATCCTTGGAATATGTTAAGATGTTGTCAAAGAAGGCAAGAATGAAATCATCAAGATAAGGTTCGTGTATATCATGCATTAATCTATTGAAGATAGTAGGGGCCTTTGGTAATACAAATGACATTATAATAAACTCACAATGATTGTACCTTGTGCTAAAAGTTTTTTTTGGGATATCTTCTTGCTTACAATAAACTCACAATGATTGTACCTTGTGCTAAAAGTGATTTTTGGGATATCTTCTTGCTTGATTCTAATCTAGCTGAACTAAGATCAATCTTGGAGAAAATCTTTGCTCCTTGTAATCGATCAAGTTGTCCGTCGATGCTTGGAATAGGATACTTATTCTTGATCATTACCTGATTTAGCCCTCGATAATCAATGCAAAGATGGAGAGTCCCTGTAACGTGTCCACTAGAACCATTCAGGACACGTCTTAGCAGTCCATCGGAAAGGATGTCTAGAAAACTCCGCCCAGCACTCCCATGGAATGTTACGGGTTTTGCAATCTAGGTCTTCCCGAGTCTGCCACGTAGCGGAAGTATCCTGGCCGTTCCCACTTAGGATCGACCTAAATTTGGGTTTCCCTGTTTGGTCATTAGCTAGCAACAACTAGCGTCAGACCCGAGCGAACTACTTTACGCAGAAACGCCAGGTCCGAAGCGGATTCACGCTGCACTTGGTTCAAGGAGAATGGAAAACGAGAGGGATGCAAGGCTCGACCTCTCTGCCATAAGGCATAGTCCCATTCCGTTCCCCTAAAACAGCGTAAATCGGGTAGGATGTAAGTCTAGGTCATCATCCTCGTTATTCGCTTTGATGCTGAAGATTAACCTGCTGTTCGTCGAAGACTTTGAGAAAAGTTCCCGGCTAACCGGGACCACCCATCCGTAGGACGGACCCATGGTCCATCCTCCGCACTTTCCTCGGTTTGTTTTAATTATGTAATTACCTACCACATTAGTTTGACATATAACAACCAGCTTCTTTGATTAACCCTGTTATGCACTGGTTCCTTCACGTAATCTTATCACAGGACATAAAGAAAACAATGCCAAACAACTTCTTTGTTATCATTTTATCCTTTTATCTTTGAAATACAAGGAGTTCCCGCCTGTAGGCGTAATCATAATCCGCCCGAAGGCTATCCAGTAATCCACCAGGGATCACTAATCCAAGTTTCCGCCCGTAGACTAGTATGCGGGCCTCGAGATCCAATCCCGAGTCATGTTAGTCTCTTGTGCAGGACCCGGAAGGTGAGGGATTTACAGCCAGAGCCCCCCCTGGCACCCAAGCGTCCTCCTGCTCCAAGCAGAACTCAACGGAGAGACCTCTCACGGCGGGTTCGGTCCACGTTCCCGGTGCGGCTAACCACCCCCTTGGTTAGGGTTAGGCAGGCAGTCGGGGGTAACTGAAGCTGCCTCTCCCTTCAGGCTTCAACCTGAAGTATTTAGATATGTTTTCCTCCTTTAGTTCATTGAGCAAACAATGCAAACAGTGCTTTCTAAACTGTTACAAGCACAATCAAATTCCAATGGTCGTTTGGCTGGCAAACTGTTAAGGAGTGACTCCCTTTCCTCCGAATGCAACCCGCATTCGATCCGGAATCAATTGCAACTTGGCAAGATTCCTATTATTCTTGAGTTAGGGTCATACCCTTCCAATACTTTAGGTTTGTTGTGGCAGGATCCAGCGTCCATGTCGCTTTAGTTTATTGTCGGGTCATTCGCAAATGCCTAACTTTCCTTTTCCTTGGCAATTATTCCCCAAGAAAAGTGAGTAACAGGATGATTACTCATCCTCTTGTAAATTAACTTGCCAACCTCATTTCGAGAGATGACAAAACACTCTTATGGACAACTCTCAAGTCTATACAATGTTGCAGCTTTTTGCGCATGTATTGCATCTAATTCCACGGGATCATTCCATTGCTTAGTGTTTTCCGTTCACGGAATTTACCCAGCCAAGTAACAGGGTTTTAGGGTATCCTCCAAATCATTCCTAATTAGGTTGGCCCCTGGTTCTAGAAATATGCAACTCCGTCGGAGTTTCGTCATGATCCTTAGGATAAAACCTTAGATCATTTCATGCATGAACATCCCATTGCTTCGACATTTTGTGAACGTGTGTAGGATCTTTAGAATCACGGTTTTTGCCTAATGCTAGGTCAAATTGCACTAAACCCTAGTTAACACTTAGGATTCCTATCATATCGACTCAATCATGTCCATACGAATCCTTGTGGTTTAGATTACTTAGTCAATTCAATTATGCTTGTCTTGCGACAAGGATGATCCTTCTCAAGGGTAATAATCTAAATCTAACGGGTAACAATACTTACAACTACACCAACACACGTAAACATGCGATTTATTGCCTTTACGCATCACATGTCCCATGATAACTTTATCTTTCTTTGGTGCACGATAATCTGGCTACTAACTTTTCCTAGGACCTACTAGGTCTTACATCAATAGTCGTACCTACAACCTTGTTGTCTACACTTTGGCATCTTATGCTTTGACTCCTAGTTGCGGCTCTTAATGAATGACATTTTTCACATGACAACTACGCAATACACAACATTCTCCTAGCTACGAAGTAGTCAATGAAACTCATACAAAACTAGTGTTAATTTATTCCATCTTACAAGCTATTTGCAAGTCCATACGTTCACTTTAGTACTCCATTATTTCTTTCCGGATGATACCTTAAGGTGCTAACCTTTTCCTATGAAATCATTACGAGAAGTATGTTGCCTAATGTGCGGCACACGCTTATTTCTACCATGTCTAGGACGGAAGATAATGTACTTATAAATTCCATTTCTTTGCCTAAGTTTAGACTCATTACCTTGATAAGGTACCAGAACTACATGCAACTAGCCTTCTACTCGTTCAAATTCACGACATATTTCAATCTTACCTAATGTTTCAGGAGATGCTTTGTCACATGTATTTCTTTCCAATTTCCGTATGCATTAAAATTAATCGTAAAAATGCAATTGCCTTTATGAGCTAAGCGCGCCTAATCTTTTCCTTATGCGGAAATAACTCGGAAGAACCTGGACTTGTGGAGTCGGGGAGATGTCCACTTGTACATTCGGAGATGAGCCTCCCGCGTTCGCACCTTGTGATCTTTTGGGGGCCATCGTAGGCGTAGATTCGGTTTCTGAATTCGCTTTTGTCGTCTACGGGTTGTCTTGCCTTGACATGCAACCTTCCGACCTTTGCCTTTCCTCGTAGGCGGAAGATTTCTTTACGGGATGCCGCTTGCGGTAAAAGGGCTTTAAAGACTTATTGCGGAAAGCCTTTCGCGACGGTCTAGTGGGGGTCCTTACGGCTTCACCTTCCCCTCTTCAAAGTCCCGGGGAGGGGGTATTAATGGACCTTTGGGGAGATGTCGTGGGAAAGGGGGTTAAGGAGGCCCCCCCCCTTAGAAGCTTCTAAGAAGCTTCTAAGAAGCTTCAGCTTCTTCAGGACCACGTGGGGGGGGGGGTCGTGAACAGCGTGGCGGCGGCTGAGATGGCCTGCGACAGGCGGATGGCCCGGCAGCGTGACTGGTGGACAGGGCGGACTGGGCGGCAGCTACGGCAGCTGGCGGCAGCACGGTGGCTCCTGCACGATGGCGGCGACTCCCATGGCGACCAGCACGGCCCTCCCTCTCCAGCACGGCACTCTCTCTCTCTCTCAATTCCTCCTCCACAGCTCCTTTTTCTCTCTCTCTCTCTCCCCCACAGTCCTCCCTCTGCCTCTCTACCACACCCCCTTGATGGGGGGTGTTTATATAGGCATGGGGGTGGGGAAGAGGGCCTCCACACACGTGGAGGACTCCCCTCATGCAGTCCCTCACTTGGCCATCCCCCCTCCACACTCCCTCTCCTCCAGCCATGCATCGGCTGGGGGAAGGGATAATAGTAAAAAAATTTGCCTTAATTTATCCTATTACCCTTCCCAAGAGGTCGTTCCCTTGCGGTTTTTCGGTCCTCAACCCCGGCCTTTAATTCTCGACGTGGGACCTCATTTTCGAGCGTGCAGGGTGTGGATTAGGTTACCAATAATCACGAAGTAGGGGAATACTCTTGCACAAGGTGTACACGGCGTGCGGCAAGTTAATATTTGCGTACGGGGTACGCGAAAATATTACATTCTCTCCCCCTTAGAAGAATCGAGATGTCCTCATCTCGAGATAAACTGGGGATATTGAAGGTTGAGAGAGCTTTCATCCATCCAGGTAGCATCCTCTTCGGGATAATCTTTCCACTGGACGAGGCATTCTCTCAAGATTCTAGATCTCAACTGTCTCTCCCTGACATCTAAAATCTTATCCGGCCTTAGTTCAAGTATTCCTTGACTAGGCATTACAATTTGTTGGTCATCAAGTACATGATTTGGGTTGGGTACATACTTTTTTAAGAGACTAATATGGAATACATTGTGAACTTTTAGGTTATCAGGAAGTTGCAATTTATAAGCATTGGGTCCTAGGCATTTGAGGATTTTATATGGTCCACAGTACCTTGGACTTAGCTTCTTGCATTTACCTAGAGATAAAGAGCTCCTCTTGGGGCGTACACGAATGAAGACCATGTCTCCTTCTCCGAAGATCCTCTCTTGGCATTTCAAATCCGCATATGCTTTTTGTCTATCTTTGGCTGCTTGTATGTCTTGTCTTATTGACCTTATTTGGTCATCCATGTCCTCCAACATTTGTCTTGAGGCTTCCACTCTCAGGGTAGGATCAGAAAAATTTAGAGGACTTTGACAATCATGACCATACAATGCCTGAAAAGGAGTCATTTGAATGCTCTGCTGATAAGAAGCATTGTAAGCAAATTCTACTAACGGCAAATATTGAATCCATCTCTTTGGCTCTCGACAGCAGTAAGCCCTAAGCATATCCTCAATGATTTGATTTACTTGCTCTGTTTGTCCATCTGTTTGGGGATGGTAGGCAGTGCTAAAACAGAGCTGAGTTCCAATAGCTTCAAAGATAGCTCTCCAGAAGTGTGAAGTGAAAAGAGAATCTCGATCGCTAATGATCCTTCTAGGTAACCCATGTAGCTTGAATATTTCTTTGATAAACACTCTTGCAATATCGGAGGCTTTATAGTTTGTCTTTACTGGGATCAGGTGTGCAACCTTAGTAAGCATGTCAACTACAACCATAATGGAGTTGTATCCTCCTTGGACTTGGGGTAAGCCCACCACAAAATCCATACTGATGAATTCCCATTTCATTTGGGGAATGTCAAGTGGTTGTAATTTTCCTGGCATCATGACATGTTCAGCCTTGATACGTTGGCAAGACAAACATTCGGTGACATATTTGAGGACGTCACCTTTGAGCCTCTCCCAATAATAGCTCTTCCTGACTGCATTAAGAGTTTTTGCATAGCCAGGATGTCCGGCGAAAGGGGAATCATGAGCTTCCCACAATATCTTTTGCTTAAGTGACTGGCTTGCTGGTATACATAGCCTTGTTCTATAGTAAGTAAGTCCATTGTCAATAGAAAATTCATGATACTTTGCTTGCAACTTCGGATTCTGATCCTTGGTAGATATTTCTTTTATCATTGCTTGGTAAGATAAGCATGCTTCCTGTCTAGCTAGTTCGAGTATAGGGTTGCTTGGCATAGATACCTTTGTAGCCAGAGATCTGGCCGTTGATGGATTCTGCAAGATTAGGGAGTTTAGGAATGCCTTGCGACTGAGTGCATCGGCAACCACATTCTCCTTTCCTGGCCGATACTTGATTTCAAAATCATATTCCTCCAATACTTCAATCCATCGACGTTGCCTCATGTTGAGCTCGTTCTGGGTAAAAATCCATTTGAGACTCTTATGATCGGTTACTAGAGTGAACTTATTTCCCAACAGATAGTGTCTCCAAAGCTTTCAAGCATGTATGACAGCTAATAACTCTAGATCATGAGTGGCATAATTCTTTTCGTGACTCTTCAATTTCCTTGAAGAATATGCTGATGATTTTCCTGCATGAGCACATATCTTAAGGCAAGCATGCTAGTATCAGTTACTACCTCTACTCCTTACTGTGGTCTAGAAGTTTTAGGATCGGTGCTGATATCAAACTTTGCTTCAACCTATCGAAGCTAGTTTGTTCGGCAGTTGACCATGCAATGGACGTTTGCTTCCTTAATAATTCTGTCAAAGGTGCTGCAATCAAAGCATCGTTTTTGATAAAGATCCTATACCATCCTGTCAAGCCAAGAAACTACGTATCTCTTTGACAGATACTGGTATTGGCCATTCAAGCATATCTCTGACTTTGGCTGGATCTACTGATATTCCTTCTGATGATACTATGAATCTTAGATATTCAATCTGACGTTTGAAGAATGCACACTTCTTCATTTTTGCATACAGCTTATGAGACCTCATTGTCTCCAAAACAATCCGTAGTTGAGGTTCATGATCTTCTTCCTGTTTAGAATAGACTAAAATGTCGTCGAAGAAGACAAGCACGAAATCATCAAGATATGGCCTAAAAATATCCTGCATTAGTCTATTGAAGGTGGCAGGTGCATTTGTAAGGCCGAATGACATAACCAAGAATTCAAAGTGCCCATATCTTGTATTGAAGGCCGTTTTTGGAATATCCTCATCCTTGATCCTGATTTGATAGTAGCCTGACCTGAGATCAATTTTGGAGAAGATCTTTGCACCTTGAAGGTGGTCAAGAAGCTCATCTATTCTAGGAATTGGATACTTGTTCTTGACTGTTGATTAATTCAACTCATGGTAATCAATACATAGTCGAAGTGTCCCATCTTTCTTTTTCTGGAATAGGACTGGAGCTCCCCATGGTGAACTACTAGGATGGATGTAGCCCTAATCTAGTAGTTGCTTGAGTTGTTCCTTCAACTCAATTGCTTCCGATATAGACATTCTATAGGGTCTCTTCGCAATTGGTGCAGCTCCTATTACTATCTTGATCTCATGATCTACTTCTCTTTGAAGCAGGTGTTCTGTTAACTCTTTAGAAACTACATCCACATATTCCTTCAGCCAAGTGACCAATTCACCTTACTTCTTTATCAATATTCATAGTCAATACAATCGGAAAAAAGTTTTATTCCATTCATATCAGCATAGCCCTTTCGTGGTATAGTTATTTCATGGGCCGATGGAACAAGTTAATACATTAATTCGAGGAGAATAAGATATTATTGCATTCAGCTACACGAACTGAGTAGTAGTACGGATTGGGGTCATTGATTTTCAGGAATCGATAGTTCATTGGAAGATTAGGATATCTTTTCCTTTGATATCTATTCTTCTCACGACGTCCCAAAACCTTGATTCGGTCGGCAGGGATTCTTTGAATCACGTCCCCGTACACATACTTATTCTGGTTAACCCTTCGACCTCCAACCTGTAGGGTCGCGTTTGCGTGAGCCTCAATAAAGACGAACAGCTTTACGATCTTCAAATCCTCCATCCACTTGATTCTCTTCAAGTTAATTTGAAGGTACGCAGGTTGATAGGCAGTTATGTAATAGATCCCTGTAACACCCATCCATCTCCATTCCACGTACACAGGTGATGGATTGTAAATGCGATCTAGGATGTTCATCATCTCAGCCCTTTGTCGATAATCCGTGGAATGCATCGCGGTCATAAACATGACTCGGAACACTAAAAACCTGTTCCATGCTTCATAATTCTGCAAGACAGTATTCAAAGTAAGGAAATGTTTGGGACACAACATTTTCTTTACTTCCTCTTATCAAAATTTCCTAAAAACAAATCCTTTGTTGGTTTGCTCTGATACCAACTGTAACGTGTCCACTAGAACCATTCAGGACACGTCTTAGCAGTCCATCGGAAAGGATGTCTAGAAAACTCCGCCCGGCACTCCCATGGAATGTTACGGGTTTTGCAATCTAGGTCTTCCCGAGTCTGCCACGTAGCGGAAGTATCCTGGCCGTTCCCACTTAGGATCGACCTGAATTTGGGTTTCCCTGTTTGGTCATTAGCTAGCAACAACTAGCGTCAGACCCGAGCGAACTACTTTACGCAGAAACGCCAGGTCCGAAGTGGATTCACGCTGCACTTGGTTCAAGGAGAATGGGAAACGAGAGGGATGCAAGGCTCGACCTCTCTGCCATAAGGCATAGTCCCATTCCGTTCCCCTAAAATAGCGTAAATCGGGTAGGATGTAAGTCTAGGTCATCATCCTCGTTATTCGCTTTGATGCTGAAGATTAACCTGCTGTTCGTCGAAGACTTTGAGAAAAGTTCCCGGCTCACCGGGACCACCCATCCGTAGGACGGACCCATGGTCCATCCTCCGCACTTTCCTCGGTTTGTTTTAATTATGTAATTACCTACCACATTAGTTTGACATATAACAACCAGCTTCTTTGATTAACCCTGTTATGCATTGGTTCCTTCACGTAATCTTATCACAGGACATAAAGAAAACAATGCCAAACAACTTCTTTGTTATCATTTTATCCTTTTATCTTTGAAATACAAGGAGTTCCCGCCTGTAGGCGTAATCATAATCCGCCCGAAGGCTATCCAGTAATCCACCAGGGATCACTAATCCAAGTTTCCGCTCGTAGACTAGTATGCGGGCCTCGAGATCCAATCCCGAGTCACGTTAGTCTCTTGTGCAGGACCCGGAAGGCGAGGGATTTACAGCCAGAGCCCCCCCTGGCACCCAAGCGTCCTCCTGCTCCAAGCAGAACTCAACGGAGAGACCTCTCACGGCGGGTTCGGTCCACGTTCCCGGCACGGCTAACAACCCCCTTGTTTAGGGTTAGGCAGGCAGTCGGGGGTAACTGAAGCTGCCTCTCCCTTCAGGCTTCAACCTGAAGTATTTAGATATGTTTTCCTCTAGTTCATTGAGCAAACAATGCAAACAGTGCTTTCTAAACTGTTACAAGCACAATCAAATTCCAATGGTCGTTTGGCTGGCAAACTGTTAAGGAGTGACTCCCTTTCCTCCGAATGCAACCCGCATTCGATCCGGAATCAATTGCAACTTGGCAAGATTCCTATTATTCTTGAGTTAGGGTCATACCCTTCCAATACTTTAGGTTTGTTGTGGCAGGATCCAGCGTCCATGTCGCTTTAGTTTATTGTCGAGTCATTCGCAAATGCCTAACTTTCCTTTTCCTTGGCAATTATTCCCCAAGAAAAGTGAGTAACAGGATGATTACTCATCCTCTTGTAAATTAACTTGCCAACCTCATTTCGAGAGATGACAAAACACTCTTATGGACAACTCTCAAGTCTATACAATGTTGCAGCTTTTTGCACATGTATTGCATCTAATTCCACGGGATCATTCCATTGCTTAGTGTTTTCCGTTCACGGAATTTACCCAGCCGAGTAACAGGGTTTTAGGGTATCCTCCAAATCATTCCTAATTAGGTTGGCCCCTGGTTCTAGAAATATGCAACTCCGTCGGAGTTTCGTCATGATCCTTAGGATAAAACCTTAGATCATTTCATGCATGAACATCCCATTGCTTCGACATTTTGTGAACGTGTGTAGGATCTTTAGAATCACGATTTTTGCCTAATGCTAGGTCAAATTGCACTAAACCCTAGTTAACACTTAGGATTCCTATCATATCGACTCAATCATGTCCATACGAATCCTTGTGGTTTAGATTACTTAGTCAATTCAATTATGCTTGTCTTGCGACAAGGATGATCCTTCTCAAGGGTAATAATCTAAATCTAACGGGTAACAATACTTACAACTACACCAACACGCGTAAACATGCGATTTATTGCCTTTACGCATCACATGGCCCATGATAACTTTATCTTTCTTTGGTGCACGATAATCTGGCTACTAACTTTTCCTAGGACCTACTAGGTCTTACATCAATAGTCGTACCTACAACCTTGTTGTCTACACTTTGGCATCTTATGCTTTGACTCCTAGTTGCGGCTCTTAATGAATGACATTTTTCACATGACGACTACGCAATACACAACATTCTCCTAGCTACGAAGTAGTCAATGAAACTCATACAAAACTAGTGTTAATTTATTCCATCTTACAAGCTATTTGCAAGTCCATACGTTCACTTTAGTACTCCATTATTTCTTTTCGGATGATACCTTAAGGTGCTAACCTTTTCCTATGAAATCATTACGAGAAGTATGTTGCCTAATGTGCGGCACACGCTTATTTCTACCATGTCTAGGACGGAAGATAATGTACTTATAAATTCCATTTCTTTGCCTAAGTTTAGACTCATTACCTTAATAAGGTACCAGAACTACATGCAACTAGCCTTCTACTCGTTCAAATTCACGACATATTTCAATCTTACCTAATGTTTCAGGAGATGCTTTGTCACATGTATTTCTTTCCAATTTCCGTATGCATTAAAATTAATCGTAAAAATGCAATTGCCTTTATGAGCTAAGCGCGCCTAATCTTTTCCTTATGCGGAAATAACTCGGAAGAACCTGGACTTGTGGAGTCGGGGAGATGTCCACTTGTACATTCGGAGATGAGCCTCCCGCATTCGCACCTTGTGATCTTTTGGGGGCCATCGTAGGCATAGATTCGGTTTCTGAATTCGCTTTTGTCGTCTACGGGTTGTCTTGCCTTGACATGCAACCTTCCGACCTTTGCCTTTCCTCGTAGGCGGAAGATTTCTTTACGGGATGTCGCTTGCGGTAAAAGGGCTTTAAAGACTTATTGCGGAAAGCCTTTCACGACGGTCTAGTGGGGGTCCTTACGGCTTCACCTTCCCCTCTTCAAAGTCCCGGGGAGGGGGTATTAATGGACCTTTGGGGAGATGTCGTGGGAAAGGGGGTTAAGGAGGCCCCCCCCCTTAGAAGCTTCTAAGAAGCTTCTAAGAAGCTTCAGCTTCTTCAGGACCACGTGGGGGGGGTCGTGAACAGCGTGGCGGCGGCTGAGATGGCCTGCGACAGGCGGACGGCCCGGCAGCGTGACTGGTGGACAGGGCGGACTGGGCGGCAGCTACGGCAGCTGGCGGCAGCACGGTGGCTCCTGCACGATGGCGGCGACTCCCATGGCGACCAGCACGGCCCTCCCTCTCCAGCACGGCACTCTCTCTCTCTCTCAATTCCTCCTCCACAACTCCTTTTTCTCTCTCTCTCTCTCCCCCACAGTCCTCCCTCTGCCTCTCTACCACACCCCCTTGATGGGGGGTGTTTATATAGGCATGGGGGTGGGGAAGAGGGCCTCCACACACGTGGAGGACTCCCCTCATGCAGTCCCTCACTTGGCCATCCCCCCTCCACACTCCCTCTCCTCCAGCCATGCATCGGCTGGGGGAAGGGATAATAGTAAAAAAATTTGCCTTAATTTATCCTATTACCCTTCCCAAGCGGTCGTTCCCTTGCGGTTTTTCGGTCCTCAACCCTGGCCTTTAATTCTCGACGTGGGACCTCATTTTCGAGCGTGCAGGGTGTGGATTAGGTTACCAATAATCACGAAGTAGGGGAATACTCTTGCACAAGGTGTACACGGCGTGCGGCAAGTTAATATTTGCGTACGGGGTACGCGGAAATATTACAGTCCCATCCTTATTTTTTTGACATAACACCACAGCTCCCTAGGGTGAGTTATTAGGTCTAATGCATCCTTGATCTAAGAGTTGTTTGAGTTGTTCCTTTAGTACTTTGGCTTTCAGAATGGACATTCGATATGGTCACTTTGCAACTGGTTCAGCTCCTGGTACTAGCTTGATTTTGTGGTCAACTTCTGTTTATGGTGGAAGTTTAGTTAATTCTTCAGGAAATATGTGAGTATATTCCCTGAGCCATGACTTTTCATCTTTGGCTTCTTTATCTTGTTCAATCTTATTTAATTTGATTAGGTATAAAGGTGGCCATTTTCTTAAACCTTTAGCCACTCAAGAAGCTTTCACTAATGTAATATTTCATTTCCCTTCTTCTCCTCATGGTGTCACTTGTTGTCCTACAAGATTCAAGAATGCGACTTGGCCTTTCTCACAATGAATATGAGCATCATTGGAAATTAACCAGTCCATTCCCAACAAGAACTCATAGGTTCCCAGGTTCATCACTCTGAATTGCATATTGGTCTGATTTCCCCTAGATTAAACTCCACCTTACTTGTCTGTTGTGTTGAGAAAACTTCTTTTCCATCACCTAACTCAACTATCAGCCCAGGTGCATGCATTGTGTTTATGCCTAGTTTTCTAGCACACCATGGTGATATGAATGAATGTGTGCTTCCACAATCAATCAAAATTTTAAAGGGTTACCACTATGGGTTGATGGTGTTTGAATCACTGAGAACTATCGATTTGGTCCCTTCTTGTTGAAAGAGGCGTGAAATTCTTGCTCTCTCCATGTTAGTCTCCAAGGTGGGGCCTTCATCATCTTCTACTTCCTTGAGGGTTATGCTAGTAACTCTTCCTCTCGATGTGGTTATCTAGCTCTAGTCGTTATAGAATTTGCCTTAGCATTCATTCTGTTTGAGTTTTGGGCATTGCCTTTGGATGTGGCCAGGTTCATTACAATAATAGTACTTGAAAGTATCCCTATTACCACTGGTAAAGTTCTCCACTACTGACGTCTTAGCCTTCTTACTATTAGCAGCTTGAAATTGACCTTGGACTCTTTCATGGGGGATTCACTAGTAGTAATAAGGAGATATCACCTACATGCAAGAAATAAATGAAAATACCCCATATCTACCCCTTATTTATGGGACCTTACCTTATAAAATGTACCTTCATTCCCTTAAAAAACCCCCTCCCTTACACTCATGTGGTACCATACGGTAAACCCTAGTGGACCCCCTAGGGACTCTCTTTGCATGGCCCTAGTTATATTTTTGTTATGGAACTTAGTATTCCAAGGCTTATTATTTATATGTTTGAATTGGAGTTCCTATACAATCGGTGTTGCTCTTATCAATGCATCTTGGAGGTCGCATGGACGCATTACTTCAAGTCGTGTGTTCACAGGATCATCCAATCCATGTGGCAAAACTTGGATACTTGCTACGCAATATCCATAGACAATGCATACTTGAGAAGTGTTGCAAAATTCGAGTAATAGGCCTCTAGTGTCATTCCAAGTTGCTTTAGACCAAAGAATTCATTCATCTTTTGCGTGCGGTATGCTAACAGGAGATATTGGCCTCACACTGCATCCTTTAACACATCCCAGCTAACAAATGCTTTGGAGGTGCCTTGGTCTTTACACCATTGTTTCCACCGAATTCGGGCTTCTCTTGTTAGTTTTAACTTGTCGATCATTGCTTGATTTGTTGGGGTAATTCCAATAGCAATGAAATAATCTTCCATGGACTCAACCCATATTTCAGCTTCATCCTCAATGTTTTTGCCTTGGCCATCAAACTCAAATAGTTTGATTTGCTTAAGCAAGAACTTATTTTCTTGGATAGGAGCAACATTAACAGTAGGAACAACTTCCTTTGGTATCCTAAGATTTTCTTTAGTCAGCTCTACGAATGTTATCGTATAATTTTCTCGTATCTTTTTAAAAAGAGAAATCATTTTCAAAGGATAGAAATACTTAATATTAAATTTTCAAAGAAGGTTACATCGTAATAGAGTTTTCTGAATTAACTTAAGAAATCTAACCATTATTTTCAGATATATATCTACTAAATCGTAATTCTTAATTGCTAGAATGGTAACCAATTTCATATTTAATGAATAGACAAAATAATTTCTCTTGCTGAAGGGAAAAAATACATGGTTTATTTTGGGATGGTTGGTAATTTGCAAGATAAAATTTCCTTAATATAATCTAAGCATGGCATTTGGATACATCCATTGGTGGGTAATAATTGGGCTTTGAAGAATGGATATCTAAAAATCGATACTTTAAAGGAAGATCAGAAAGTCCATCTTTGATGTAGTTGCGGTGTATAGAGTGACCAACAACTATAATTTGTTCCACTAGGATGACCTTTTTTGCTTCCTCATAAATATATTGATTTAATTTAACCTCCCAGTCTCTAGTGAATTAGGTTGAATTCACTTTGGTTTCGTGGAATGTATAAACATTTACAACTTTGAGGTTTTCCATCCATCATATCCTCTTCAAATTGGTCTGAAGGAAGGCAAGATGGTTTTTGTCGATATAAAAAAATCCACCACTTATTATCCACAGCCTTTCTCGGTATAGTGGAGAAGGATCGTAGATGTGATCCAAAATCCTCATTACTTGCATTCTTCATCCATAATCTATAGAATCCTTTGCCGATGTAAACATTTCTTGGAAGACTAGGAACTACTCCCAATCTTCGTATCTCTAGGTAAGATAAAAACAAACACATATCACCAAGGGAAGGGAAAAAAAACTCATATCTCAGGCTACAATTACTAAGTTTTTGCTTTTTTTTTGGCTCTGATACCACTTGTAACGTACCCACCTATATTATGTGACGAGTAACATTTTAGTAGTCACCCAGAGTTTACCTTCCATGTAACATCCCCGTGCCCTCGTTCCTTTCTCATGAGAATCCCCCCTTAAGTTCTATTTAGTGCAAATTTTTTTACTCTCCCTCTCTCTCCCCCTGGCGTGTGCATGGCGGAGGGATAGAGAGAGAGAGAGAGAGAGAGAGAGAGAGAGAGAGAGAGTAAGTTACAAGAGGGGGGCATGCAGTCCCCCAAATGGCGAGAGCCCCGTCTCCCCCCCCCCCCATACCTCGTCCCTCTATAAAGCCCCCCGGCTACGACTACAGGAGGGAGCCCTCCTCCCCACTACTGCAGCACGGCCCCCCCTCCATTTTTTGTGCAGGGGCGGCCCCTCCTGGTCGTGAGGAACAAGCACCCCCCTCCCAGCTTCATCACCTTCTCCCCCCCTTGGCGTACAACAGGTGACCCTCCAGCTTCGACAACGACAGCGTTCCCCCCTCTTCCATGTGATCACATCGCCCTATTGCCAGGGGAAGAAGAGGGAAAGAGAGAAGGAGAAGAAGAAGGAGAAGAGGGAGAGAAGATAGAGAAGGGGAAGAGAAGGAGAAGAAGAGGGAGAGAAGAAGAGAAGGAGAAGAGGAAGAAGAAGGAGAGGGAGAGAGAGAAGGAGAAGAAGAAGGAGAAGAGGGAGAGAAGAGAGAGAAGGGGAAGAGAAGGAGAAGAAGAGGGAGAGAAGAAGAGAAGGAGAAGAAGAAGAAGAAGGAGAGGGAGGGAGAGAAGGAGAAGAAGAAGAAGAGGAGAGAGAGGAGAAGAAGAAGGAGAAGAAGAAGGAGAGGAAGAGGAGAGAGAGGAGAAGAAGAAGGAGAAGAAGAAGGGGAAGGGAGAGAGAGAGAAGAAGAAGGAGGAGGAGGAGGAGGAGAAGAGAGAGAGAGAGAGAGAAGAGGGAGAGAATAGAGAGAAGGAGAAGAAGAAGAAGAGGAGAGAGAGGAGACGAAGAAGGAGAAGAAGAAGGAGAAGAAGAAGGAGAGGAAGAGGAGAGAGAGGAGAAGAAGAAGGAGAAGAAGAAGAAGAGGAAGGGAGAGAGAGAAGAAGGAGGAGGAGAAGAGAGAGAGAGAGAAGAAGGAGAGAAGAGAGAGAAGGAGAAGAAGAGAAGAAGTAGAAGAGGAGAGAGAGGAGAAGAAGTAGAAGAAGTAGAAGAGGAGAAGAAGAAGGAGAAGAAGAAGGAGAAGAAGAAGAAGAAGAAGAAGAAGAAAAGGAGAAGAAGAAGAAGAAGGAGAGAGAGAGAGAGAAGAGAAGAAGAAGAAGAAGAGGAAGGGAGAGAAAGAAGGAGAAGAAGAGGGAGAGAGAGGAGGAGAAGAAGGGAAGAAGAAGGAGAGGAAGAGGAGAGAGAGAGAGAAGAAGAGTAGGAGATAGGGAGAGATAGAGTAGAGGGCCATGCCCCCCTTTAAAGGCAGAGCTTGAGAGACATGGAAATGACTGGAGTTGCAAGACCATCATGAGTCAATGGAAATGCGGTTAGGAACACCAGCGGGAACGCAAATAACATGTCACCCCCTCCCCCTCCCAACCCCTCAGGTCAAGTTCCTTGCTCTCAATCATATAGTAGCACATGTAAATAGATCTTTGAAATTGAAAATAATCCTATATCATGTAGTCATGAGGAAAGGAAGATTTGCACGTTAAAAGTACATGAAAAGGACATATAGACTTGAATGAAATGATAGATTTCTTTAAACAAAAGATGATAGAATTTTGCATGTTAAAAGTACAAAAAAAGGACATATAGACTTGAATGAAATGATAGATTTCTTTAAACAAAAGTACAGGAAAATGACGTATAGACTTGAATGAAATGATAGATTTCTTTAAACAAAAGATGATAGAATTTTGCATGCGATGCTATTGTACAGAACTGCATGAACTGACGAAGCCATGTTATTTCTTGGAAATATATAAGCTAGGTGATGGGGGGAGAATATTCAAGTTACATTGCATACATTGGGAATGGAAAGATAAGGGTGAACTAGGGGTTGCAATGACAAAAAAGGAAGGTATCACAATTGCATTAGGAAGATATAAGGCAATCATAATTTATATTTCATTGAGAGTTAAATGAATCATAGGCCTTTGATTAACATATACTACGTATGAATGTTTATTGCATTCATGGCTTATGTGGAAGGAAAGTAAAAGATAAAGAGTAAAAATTTTGCATAGTATCCACTTAAAGATAGAAGGTTAGAAGATGTTGAATTTACTTGAAGTTAATGTCCAACTGATGACCAACAAGGAGGGTTTATTGCCATACCTTGAAAACCTAAGAACCCAACTCCAAGGACTTAGTCGTTTCTTTTCCAACAAAGGGTTGTCTCCATCAAAGGCTCTATGGTTGTGAAACTCAATAAACTAGACAGATTGTCAAGTAAGTTGCAACCGTTAAGGCCGCGCAAGACAAAAGGACCTAGAAGGAACTTGTTAAATCGACCTTGCGAAGCCTGAACCCAAGGGGGAGAGTGAACTCTAGGGTAGTTGATTCATGCTAAGCATGTTGCTTGGAACTATTGAAATGGTTTTAACGAAGGTTGATATTGTTAAAGATGGATTGTTGACCCAAGTTATGCTTGGTTGTTGAAAAGGGTTGTAAAAGTATTTTGATACATCCAAGTTAAATTCTGGTTGTGCATGCAATGGGATTGTGATGCCTTGAAGCAAGAGGTTGTCCATTCAACTGTTTGTTAATGTGGTTTTGGATGTTAACCCAAGTGGGGTGTGGTTGATGATCTCATGGCCGGGTCTATGATGATTGATTGCCATGGGAACAAAAGGGATGTTTTCCCTAGTAAATGTTATTAGGCTAGTTGCTTCAGCTGTGATTGATTTCCTAAAGGGTTAATTAAGGAAGGATGGCGCTAGCTATCCCCCACAAATGGCCAAACCCTAACCAAGGGGGTTATGAATCCGCACGGAGAATGTGGACCAAACCCACCGCGAGATGTCTCTCCGTGGAAATTACTTGGCGTAGGAGGACGCTTGGGTGTCAGTGGGGGCTCTGGACATAAATCCCAATGCCCCCGAGCCCTACACAAGTGTTCTACGTGACTCGAGATGGGATCTCGAGGCCTTGATACTAGTTACAAGGCGGAATCTTGGTAGGATAAATCTTTGGGTTTTGTTGCTGGGAGACGGAAGGATTTTTCTACGGAGGCAGAAAGGAACACTTAATTCTCCTATATGGGTAGGAGACAAACATTAATCTGAAGATAAGTTAAGGAGGTGTTTGATCTTGTTTTATCTTGTCTTTGTGCCAATGGCCTAAATTACGTAAAGGAACCTATGATTAACGGGTTAATTAAGGAATTTGCTTTTATGTGTCAAACATAATGTGGTAGGTAATTAGATAACTAAAAAAACCCTCAAGGGAAGCATGGTGGATGTGACCAATGGATCTATCCTATGGAAGGGTGGTCTTGGTTAGCTGAGAGCTTTCCTAAAAGGAAATGTTAACGAGAAATGTTAGGAAAAGGTCGGACAATGATCCTTAGACAATGTTGGCTAGAACCCTAATTCATACCATTTTAGGGGACCACAGTGGGACTATGCCCTACGGCCAAAGAGGTCGAGCGATGCATCCCTCTCATTTCCCATTCTCTTTAAACCAAGTGCGGTATGAGTCTGCTTCGGTCCAGTTGTATCTACGCAAAGTGGAGCGGCTGTCGAGCGATGCTAGAAGGCTGTTAGGAAGACCCGATTACAAGGAAGCTAGACTTCAGGTCAATCCTAGTGGGAACAATCAGATAAGTTTCATTGCGAGGCAGACTCGAGAGACCCTAGTTGGAAAACCCTGTGTCATTCCTTGGGAGTGCCAGGCGGTGTCTTCTAGATACATCTCTCAATGGACTACTAAGACGTGTCCCGCGATTTGAGGAGTGGGCACGTTATGTTCTAGCAGCTGTCGCCATCCGTACTCTAACTAGAATGAGCATTATTTTTCTAGCAACCTTCATGTTGGGTTCACCAATGTTGCAGCACGTGTAGGGTTGAAGGTCACCACAGGGGTTTGGTAAGAAAACTGGACAAGATAGATGGAGATGTGTCTTCAAGAGATAAGTAGATTACATTGAATGTTTGAAGGTTCAAGAGGTACTTCATGGTCAATCACAGGGGTTCGAGAGAGAAGAATGTATGGGGGTTCAAGGGCTTAGATTCCAGAGATGGTAGTGATAAGAGAAGGGTTGAAGGTTTCAAGCCAAGTTCTTGAAGATGTTAATAGAGCTTCCAACTTTGATGATAGCATAAACTCTTGAAGATGTTAATAGAGCTTCCAACTCTGATGATAGCATAAACTTCCCCTAACACGATGTTAGTGCATTTGGTGTCGAGAGTCCACCACGAGGGTAACAGACAATAGGGTGAAGGTAGATTCGGGGAGAGGACTAGATGGAAGAGAAGGGGTTCGAAGAAATTGAAGATGTAGAAGAATACTCCCAAAAAGAATTAGAAAATGTAGAAGAATACTAACAGAGATGAAGCTTGTCAGTTTCTTTCAGCATTATGAGAAGATATAACTCTAATAGAAAAAAATGTGTATAAAATAATACCTTTCTCTATGCTACTGGGATCACCAATCTGATGATTCCATTGGCTTTTAAAGGGGGGTAAAATACTAGCACACCTGTGATGACCCCAAAGCAATGCAAATATAGGCACCAGAATGTGCTCACATGGAAACAAATTTTTGTAAAATGACTAATTGCAAATGTGCCCCTTTGTCAAAATTTCAAATATGAAGCAATGTAAAATGTGTAGTCCAAAAGGCTCACATTAAAAAATGTTGAAAGGAAAGGAAAGGTCAAACACCTTCGTCTCATTCCAAAAATTGAAGGGTCTCTAAACCTTAGCCAAGATGTATGCAATTCAATTTTATAATATTAAGAAAGGAAAACAAGGAGGCTTGTCAGGTGATTTGAGGAGGTGGGAGGTTGAGGTGGTTACACCCTCTCTCTTCCTTTATCTTCTCCTCTCATGCTTCATTTTCCTCTCTCTCATTTTGGCACAATGCTTGCCTTCTTGTTCTTGCTTTCCTCTCTTGTGCTCCTTTGTAAGATCTCATGGAGAGTGAGGAAGAGGAAGAGAGTGAGGATGGAAGAATTTCTCTCAATTTCTTGTGTGCTATTCACTTGTGTGTTTTGGAGCAATGGTTCTTGGTGAGGAAGAAAGTTTTCTTGCATGTTTTCATGGCCAGCAATGTATTTGCAGCCTCTACTTGGCCAGTTCAAGCTTCTCTTTGTGCCGTGGCAGGGTGCTCTTCAACTTGCCCAAAATTTCACTAGATCACTCCTTCATCTCCCCCTTTCGGAGTGTTGTTCACTACCTGAAAACAATGATCGTGCGTCACACGATTTGGTCAATCTTCCTTTCTACACAAATCCTCTTGAATTGGCTAAAAGCTACGTGTTTTCTTTTACATATCATCCTAATCTAGAAGTTGTCTATAGTTTTATGGATTTTTACAAGAGATAATATTTCTAAAATATCAAAAATGGGCTAAAACTTGTCCAAAAATCTAATATTTTTGAACCATGGACTAACACTAATGTCTGAAATGGCATTGGCTCTCTAAATCAATAAGAAAGTCACACTAGATTTTTTTTAGATGGTGTGCGCGTAGTGGCACGATAGCGTAAAATTTTTATAAGTAGTGGTAGACGACTTGAAATTTCATGCATAACTTTTAAGTTGTAGGAGACCAATTGTAAGGTAAAGTAGACCACTTATGAATGATTGCTCACCACATTGAAGTGGTAGTGATCCAATTACAAGTTCTATGTGAGCACTTAGGAACTACAACTTACCACTTGTAAGTGAAAGGGGAAAAGATAAGTGGTAATGCATCATTTGCAAGTGATAGGGGTCCAATTTTTAGTTATAAAGGAGCAATTACAAGTGATAGAGGACCATATTGAAGTGATAGAGAATCACTTGCAAGAGCCGCAGGGGATGGCTTGTAAAGTTTAGAGGAGTAGTTGTAGTGATAAAGAACCACTTATATGGAGTGATACATTACTTATGAGTGGTGACACACCACTTGTAAGTGGTAGGGAACCATATGAAATTGGTAATGCATCACTTGCCAATGGCACGAGACTAGTTGCATGTGATAGCGGACCAACTCTGACTTGTAAGGTATCACTTATACAAGTGGTAGGAGACAGCTTGTAAAGTTTAATAAGTTTATTTTGTAGATTTCCATAATCTTGGTATCTTGTGCTATGCCCACTTTCACCATTCACCAACATCATTGCTTGAAAAAAAAAGGAATATTAAATCTAAAATTATATTTCGAATTGTTAGAGATTGGTATAGCAAATGTTTAAAGACTTCTTAGCATTAGCAAGCACAGAAAAATACCTAAACGAGGTTATAGTACTATAGTAAATAGTGGTATATATGAAATAAATCATGACCTAAGGCTCCTCTAGAAGATGACTTGGATGTCTTACATCGTTACAACTAGCAAGTCTTTTACTAAAAACATCCTTTTTGTCTGGAAACACCCTTTTCTCATACATCCAAGACTAAAAGATTAAATATTGTTTGATAGTTTGAGAGATGTAGAGTAGACTCTATGTCCATCTTGTCTATGACACATGAACACAACGAATAAACAATCATCTTCACTCACCATTGCCAAGTGATATTTAGCTATATATAGGTTTCTTATGTGGATTCCCATGAGCTTGGAAACTTGTGGTATGTTGATACCAATGCTTTCCCCCCTCACTTTTTCCATTCACTAACATCAACCTCGCTAATTTCATTACCAAATTCTGAAGACCCTAGGATCTTCACACGATTCAAAGTGTTCCAAATGTTTCTTAACATTATTGCTTCCAATTGTTTTGACTTACACTACATATGATGGAAGCAAGGATGCTGAAGAACCTCATCAAAGATTTCCTTCCTAGTACATGCATCCACTCCAATGGTTAATCTCTCAAAGTGTTCTACCATGGATTGACATATGCTACATTTTTTTCTATTTATTGGGCACCACATTACTGCATTCCATTCCATAGTTCACTGTTTCCACTTGTTTCTTTTTCTTTTGAGAAGTCCAATATTTCATCTATACATTTTTTCACTTAAGTTTGATCTCTCTATTAAGTGATGGAGAGATCATTGAAGGTTCCATTGTTGCAAGGGATTTGTCTACAAGACCAACAAGACGAATTATAACTAAACTTTTGTAGAAACATGAAAACATCTTGCAATGATTTATAAAAATACTCTCTACACATTACTAGGTATAAGGAGCTTAAAGATATCCCAAAAAGAATGCTTTTAGAGAGAAAGCTCAAACAAAGGAGGAAAATGCTTCAAGCTTTATAGATCTATGAATACAGAGATAGAGAAAGAAGAAAGAAGGAAAAAAAGAAAGAAAATGAGATAGAAAGAGAGGGAGGGAGAGAGAGAAAGAGAATGCATACATACAAAATAACTACAACTAAGAGAGATAGGATATAGAAGAGAGAGAGAATTTGTAGGACCATGCAAGACAATGGTTCTAACTTCAAACCTCCATGAATGGAGGAAAAAAGATATGTGCATATCCAGATTAGTAAATTTATTACTAAGTTAGTCTTGAAATTCTCTTTGAAGACATAAGAACTTTCAATGTGCCCCTTTTAAGTCCCAAAAATTAATGTTCTAAACATCACTTTGCAAGCCACCTATACATGCTTTCACCCATTAATGTTGAGGTAGATGTGAGCATTTGGATTAATAGTATGGATGATTGTGTTTTTTCTACTAGAACTAGAAAATAAAATGAATCTATACTAATATGTTTACATCTTACTAGTAAAGCCAAATCCTAATGAAAATAGTAGTGTAGCCTTGATAATGTAGTATTTGAAAAGTCAAGGACTTGGGATGAGATAAAAGTTGTAGTAAAATAAAGTTACCATCTCATCTCTTTTGAAACCTTAAAGTTGAATGATTTCTTTGCCTTCAATGACTCGAATTAACCCTAAAGCAATATTACTCAAAGTTTGTTACCCTTTGAAATGTTCAAATGGTAAGTTGAGCATGTTTAGACAAGGATGATGGATTGCCTCACTAGATGGTTTAATCAATATTCCTCAAGGTGTGTTACCCTTTGAAATGTGCAAATGGTAAGTTGAGCATGCCTAGACAATGATAATGGATTGCCTCACTAGATATGTTTGTATGTCTAGACAATGATGATGCATTGCCTCACTAGATGGGTATGTATGTCTATAGTTAGTACATTGGTGGTCATTATGATCCTCACATAGTAATTAACTCATCAATTTTACTGAATGATTTGTTACACATACCTACAATTAGCATAGTTGTATCATGGGTCAATTAATATAGTACATTATGCATTGTTTGACTTAAAGGAGAGTTGTAATACATAAAGATGAATTATTGTGCCACTAAGATGAAAGGACTCACGTTGATATTTTCCATCAAGAAGTTTCACTGATATTTATTAGCTACACCATTCATCTTCTTCGTGGACCATAAGGCTTTATTTTACTTAGTTAATAGACCATATTCTAAAAGACACATAGCCCACTCGATACTACTTTTACTCAAATTTAATTTATCAATGGTCATGAGGAAAGAGAAACAATAATAGATGGCTAATCACGTGTCTTGGATTCCCAATGGAGAGCCTACAAGAAATAGTATTGCACATATTGTTCTTGATACAAATTTATTTAAAACATCTATGGAAGAAGACTTCCTTGGTAAGACAACCATCACCTCTTTAGTCTTGGTATGTCACTAGGAAGTAAATCTATATCCTTTGCTTGATGCCTTTGCTACTTTGGGATACCTTCATTATTGGCTTAGTTATTTTGAAAGTCCCTTCCTAGCTCTAGTCTTGGACCTAAGTGTAAAATATTACACGGCGCAGCGAACAGAATCTGAGAAAGAGATAGAGAGTACACAACAGATAAGAGGAGAATCAGTAAAATTCTTTAACTCCAAACAACTGATACAAAGATGGCTCTGTCCACCCGTGCGCTTCCACTAAATGAAGCTTAGATGGCGATCTAGACAGAAGATAGGTGAAGAGCTTAAGGCTAGCTGGAACAACAACTCTGACTGGATGAAAGATGAGTGTAAGATGGCTGCGAAGGGGTTTAGCTTTTATAGCCCGCGAAGGTCGTTAGGTCGGCCTGCTGACCGACCTACCATATGAGCCTCCACTAGTCGGCCAGGGAATATTCCAGGGAATATTCCCTTTACCATCGGGCCGGGGGCGCTGCCCCCGGACCCCCGCCAGGGGGGCCGCTGGCCCCCCTGGGACCCCCCAGCCAAGGGCCGCTTCCGCGGCCCCCGGACCCCACAATAGGGGCCCCTTTTAACTCCCTTACCACGCAACTCAATGCAATGTGCCTCGAGTTGCTACCAGCTTAACCACTCCGTCTAACCCAAAGATTAGACCCACAACAGTCACCTTTTTGCCATCCGGTCACATAGACCTCATCTGATATACAAGTCTGGACTCAACCAATGTCCGGGCTCACATTTGGCTTCTCCTCATAATGGGGGCCTTACAACTTTGAGCACCATGGATCATTGGTAGCACCTAATGAGGGTGGGGCATTGATCATATCTAACACCCCCCCTCAATGTCCACCCATAGGTGAACTATCTCCTCGGCCCAATGCCGAGTCTCTGAAGATGAACTTGAAGCAGATCCTTCGTAAGTGCTTTGGTGAAGATATCTGCTCCATTCTCCTCTGTTGGACAGTAGACCAATTCCACTATCCCATCCTCCATCAAATCACGCACATAGTGATACTGGATCTCTATATGTTTGGTGCGTGCATGAAACACTGGATTTTTGGCAATGGCGATGCAACTCTGATTGTCACATCTCAGCACAGTTGGTTCTTCATCCTGCACTCCCATATGCCATAGAATCCTTCTCAACCATACGGCCTCACATGCAGCAAAACAAGCTGCCTTGTACTCTGCTTCGGTAGAAGACAATGCCACTGTTGGTTGCTTCTTACTAATCCAAGAGAAAATTCCTGAACCCAAAGAGAAACAATAACCAGAAACTGACTTCCTGGAATCAATGTCTCCTGCCCAATCTGAGTCACAGTTCCCCACAAGAGAAGTTCCGAAACTGTATGTGATACCATAGTCAAGAGTTTTCTTCAAGTATCTGAGCACCCGCATCCCAGCCTTCCAATGACTCTCATGAGGTTTGTTTGAGAACCTGCTCAAAACACCAACAGCAAAACTGATATCTGGTCTGGTGTTACACAAGTAGATTAGACTGCCGACCAACCTCCTATACCTCCCAATGTCTGCTAGTGCTGATGTATCCTCAACGGATAACTTTACATTCACCTCCATAGGTGTAGCTATCTCCTTGCACTCGGTCATGCCAAATGCCTTCAAGATCTCCCATGCATACTTCTTCTGAGAGATGAAGATCTTTCCTGGCTCTTGCCAGACTTCAATCCCCAAACAATAGTGCAGCAAGCCCAAGTCTGTCATTTCAAACTCAAAACTCAAAGCCTTTCGAGTTTGGTTGATCATATCTTCATAGTCACCTGTAATAAGAAGGTCGTCCACATATAGGACAATCACTACAGACTTTTTACCATCCCTGTAAACATACAAGTTAGCATCTGAGGCACATCTTTTGAAGTTTAGGTTTAAAAAGAACCTATCTATCCGCTGGTACCATGCTCTGGGGGCTTGTTTCAGCCCATACAATGCCTTCTTCAGTTTACACACTTTGTTCTCAGAATGGGGGGCCTCAAACCCTGGTGGCTGAGCCACGTACACCTCCTCCTTGAGGTCACCATTTAAGAACGCTGACTTAACATCCATTTGGTACACTGGCCACTTCTTGTGGGCAGCCACTGCAAGTACCGTGCGAATAGTGGTCATTCTGGCAGTTGGGGCAAATGACTCTTGAAAATCAAACCCTTCAACTTGTGAAAATCCTTGGGCAACCAGTCTAGCTTTGTACTTTTCTAAGGTACCATCAGCCTTGTATTTTACCTTCCAGATCCACTTGGTGCCAATAATCTTCCGCTTTGCTGGCCGATCCACTAGCTCCCAAGTGTCATTCTTCATTATGCTGTCATACTCCGCCTGCATAGCAGCCTTCCATGATGGATCTGCAAGTGCTTCTTCTAAGTCAGTTGGCTCCTTTACTTCTCTCATAATCTCAACCATCAAGGCCATGTTGACTATGTGAGCAGAAGCCCTCCTTTGCTCCTCTATTCTCTGAGACCTCCTTGGTCCGTCTGCCTTCTCCTCAACAGATGCAGGCATAGGATTATTGTGGTCATAGAGCTGCTTCACCCAGCGCGGCAATGGCTTTTCCGGTGGGGTGATGTCAGGTTGGTGAACTTTTTCCTCATCATCTGAAGATGATGCTTCCTCCTCCTTAAGGATAGGGATAGCTCTCGGGACAGGTTCATAGTGGACTACTTCTTCGCTTGATGATAAAGTGGAAGACCTTGCCTTCTCCTCCTCCATTGTATGCGGCTCCTCCTTGAACACCACATCACGGCTCGCGATGATCTTCTTTGCCTCTTGGTCATATAACTTGTAAGCCTTCTGCTCATCACTATAACCCAAGAAGATACATTTTCTGCTTTTTGGTTGTAACTTGTTTCTCTTCTCATCTGGAACATGTGCATAACATTCACATCCAAAAATTCTGAAATGTGAAACAGATGGTTTCTTACCAGTGTAAGCCTCATGAGGTGTTTTTCCCTTGAGAGCCTTTGTGTAGCTCCGATTTAGAATGTAGACTGCAGTATTAACAGCTTCAGCCCAAAAATGGTTAGGCAATCCCTTGCCCTTTAGCATGCATCTTGCCATCTCCACAATGGTACGATTCCTGCGTTCCACAACACCATTCTGCTGAGGTGTGTGAGGCGTCGTCAATTGACGCTTGATCCCTTTGCTCTTGCAAAAGCCTTCAAACTCCTTTGAGTTGAACTCACCACCACCATCTGTTCTAAATTTCTTCACACTTTTCCCTGTTTCATTCTCAACAAGTATTAGCCATTCTTTAAACTTACCAAAAGCTTGAGCCTTATCACGAAGGAAGTACACCCACATCTTCCTACTGTAGTCGTCGACAATCAACATAAAATAAGAAGATCCCCCCAAGGCCTGTGTAGGCATCTTACCACACAAGTCAGCATGCACCAACTCTAGAGGAGCATGTGCTCTATTCTTGCTTTCTTGTGGAAATGCCTTTCTCTGTTGCTTGCCCATCATACAAGCTTCACATGGTTCCTTCAATTCAGTTATTGTAGGTAGGTGAGCAACCATACCTTGCTTTTGCATCTCCTTCAATACTGCAAATCCGATGTGTCCAAACCTTTCATGCCAAAGCTTACTTGTGCCCACTCCAGCGGTGGCTGTAAGAGCACTTAGCTCATACAGGTTGTTCCTTCTTTCTCCTTTGCCAACAATTGTGCCAGCACTATCAATAATTTCTGCACCTGTCTTCTTGAACCTCACTTCATGACCAAGATCAGTTATGGCAGCAACTGATAAGAGATTTCTCCTGATTTCGGGAACATACAACACATTTGAAAGCTTTTTGACTTCACCATTTGCAGCAACAAAAGAAATAGTACCTGTGCCCGCAGCAGGGCATTTAGCATCATTTCCAACCGTCACAGTGATGGATTCTTGTAGAGGCTGCATAGAACTGTATAGACCTTTCTTGTTGGTCATGTGACGGGAGGCCCCACTATCCAACACCCAAGAGTCAGTGGTAGATTCTTCTTGCGCCGAGGAGCACACTTCCTCAATGGTCGCCATGAATAATTCCAACTCTGCTTCAGCCGTATTGGCTGTCTCTTTCCCTTTAGTTTTAAGGGTACCATTCTTTTCATCTGCCTTCTTGACACGACAATCTGCAATTGCATGTCCTTTCTTCTTACAATAGAAGCACTCTCCTTGAAACTTCTTCTTGCCGCCCTTTTTCTTTTTGTCACCATCATTTTTGGTGGAGGAAACACCTTTGCCTTTTGCATTGGCAGAGAATGCAACATCTCCATTGTTGCTTCCTTCTCGGGCTTTCAGCCTCAACTCCTCCTCCATTAATAATGCACAAAACTCCTCAAAAGTCAAAGCTTGAGGTCTCACCTGAGTATTAAGGGCAGTTACTAGTCCATCAAACTTTTGTGGACAAATCCGAAGACACCTCCGAGCTAGCTCTTCGCTAGTCTTTTGTATCCCAGCGCCAGCCATCTGGTCGCGCAGATTCTTAATCCGAGTGATGAATGCTTCAACCGTCTCTCCTTCAGCAAACTTCTCCGCTGCTAGTTGATTCTCCAAGTTTTGAATCCTTGTTTGGTTTCGTGTTTCATACTGACTCCTTAGTACATTCCAAGCCTCTGACGCTTTGGTTGTATGCTGAATCAGAGTCAAAACACTGTCAGAACAGCTTGTAACTAAGGCACACAATGCATCTGCATTCCTTCGTTTCCAAGCTCGTAGAAGATCTGCATTCGGAGGAATCATCACACTAGGATTTGATGGGTCGGGGGTAGGCTGTGGTTCTGCGTCAGTCCCCAGCACAGTCTCCAGAAGCTCATAAGAATCAAGGATAGTTGTAATTTTGAACTTCCACAAGGTGTAGTTTGTACCATCTAACTTGCCTTCGCTGAAGGTTGGTGGACGAATCCTCAGTGTTTGAATAGCCGGTACAGCAGCACCACCTCCTGCACCGCTTCCTGATGCGCCAGAACTGCTTCCCGGAGTCGACATCGTTTCTCTTTGCTGTTGAAGCCTTTGCCTCTTGCACGCTCTCCGATCTCTAGAGCCCCCTGGGCTCTGATACCATGTAAAATATTACACGGCGCAGCGAACAGAATCTGAGAAAGAGATAGAGAGTACACAACAGATAAGAGGAGAATCAGTAAAATTCTTTAACTCCAAACAACTGATACAAAGATGGCTCTGTCCACCCGTGCGCTTCCACTAAATGAAGCTTAGATGGCGATCTAGACAGAAGATAGGTGAAGAGCTTAAGGCTAGCTGGAACAACAACTCTGACTGGATGAAAGATGAGTGTAAGATGGCTGCGAAGGGGTTTAGCTTTTATAGCCCGCGAAGGTCGTTAGGTCGGCCTGCTGACCGACCTACCATATGAGCCTCCACTAGTCGGCCAGGGAATATTCCAGGGAATATTCCCTTTACCATCGGGCCGGGGGCGCTGCCCCCGGACCCCCGCCAGGGGGGCCGCTGGCCCCCCTGGGACCCCCCAGCCAGGGGCCGCTTCCGCGGCCCCCGGACCCCACAATAGGGGCCCCTTTTAACTCCCTTACCACGCAACTCAATGCAATGTGCCTCGAGTTGCTACCAGCTTAACCACTCCGTCTAACCCAAAGATTAGACCCACAACAGTCACCTTTTTGCCATCCGGTCACATAGACCTCATCTGATATACAAGTCTGGACTCAACCAATGTCCGGGCTCACATTTGGCTTCTCCTCATAATGGGGGCCTTACAACTTTGAGCACCATGGATCATTGGTAGCACCTAATGAGGGTGGGGCATTGATCATATCTAACACTAAGAATGGGTGTTCAGCTAAGAAATGCATTATCACTAATTAAGTCTTAAATATAACCCCAAAACTCAGCATTATAGGCATTGATTTTGGAGACTAAAGTTGAGGAGAAGTAAGGATTCGAGCAAGTAGGAGGCTATTGCTCATGATCATTAGGATACAATAATGGATGAGGGGATGTTTGCATTAGAGACTAACAAGACTTTGATCTAGTACCATTTTCCAAGGGTAAGAAAGTTATTGGCTGTACATGGGTTTGTAAAATAAAGTATTATGTAGATGGTTTTTTTAGAAGATATAAAGGACAAGCTAGGCTATGCATAGATATATTGCAAAGACTATGAAGAGATATTTAGTCCAATTGCTAGGATGGCAATTGGAAAATGTACGATTGATTGCTTTGTCAGAAGCAAAAGATTAGAGTTTACAATAGATACACATGAAAATCTCCTTCTTGCATGGTGATTTATAAGGAGAGGTATATATTGAGTAGCTAGTAGATTATGAGGATTTAGAGCAGCCCATGTATGTATGCAAGTTAGAGAAAGCACTCTATGGACTGAAGCATCACCTTAAGTATGGTTTGATAAGATTAGAGAGTATCTTGCCAGCATTAGCTTTTATATTTCTTATGCAAATTGCTCACTTTATGGGTGAAAGAGTGATGGAGGTTTAGTCCTCATACTGATGTCTTGATTATTACAGGTGTTAGTGAGAGTGGAATCATTGATGTCAATGGCTTTTTGAAGTAGAAGTTTAAGATGAAGCATTTGGGTGACCTTAGATATTTTCTTGGTGTTGAAATGATGATATATACATTTATGGCATATGGATGTCTCAAACATAGTATGGGTTACATATGCTATACATGTATGGTATGAAAGTGCACAAGCTTCTTTTAGTGCCATTAGAGAAAGTTTTAAAGTTGAATGCTAATTTTGAAGATGGGATAGAAGACCCTACTATGTCCAAGACGATAGTAGGAAGTTTCATTTATATGATTACCATAAATAGATTTGAGCTTTGATGTTGGGCTTGCGAATCAGTTTATGTAGGTACCTAGGAAGCCTCATTTATATGCAATCAAATGCGTATTGAAATATATGAAGTCCACCTTGTATTATGGACTCTTTTATAAGGCATGTAAGAATATATAGCTATTTGGAGTAGGAAAAAGTAACCAATGGTTTCTCTATTAAGTCTAGAGGTTGAGTATAAAAGTGATACTATGGTAGCATGTGATGTGGTATGGTTGCAAAAATTAATGGGTGATCTTGATGACCAGGGAGATAACCTAGCAATATAAATAGTAAATAGCTAGCTTTAAACCCTATGTTCCATGCTAGTCAACCACCTTTTTTCCCCCTCATGTGATGCATTTTGGCACTCGTAGGAGTGCTATTTGCACCCAAGTTTTCACTCCATGGTCCCTCAATAGATCTATTAGAAAATGACTATTTTGTCCCACTCAATGTTTGTGATGACTATGGACCCACATTTTTTGCAATCACATTTTCTTTTATATCATCTACAACAATATGTTTTCCAACAACATATACCAATTGCTCATCTCATCAAACACAACATCTCTACTCACCTATAACTTGCGAGTAATTGGATTGTAATACATGTGACCTTTTTCTCAAGGAAATAACAAAAAAATACTTAGTTTTCAACTTTCAAATCCAACATCTTTGTTAGCTCATTAGGAACATGTACATAGACAATGCATCCAAATACTAACATGTGACAAATATGGCTTCTTGCTACTAAACTTCTCCTTTGGTGTCACATCATGCACTACAACACTAAGAACCCTATTCACCTATAGCGATAAATTTAGCCCAATAATTAATAAGGCATGTTCTTTTTAGCCACCACCAAGACTCATACAACTTCTACAATGTGCCCATTCTTCCGCAACACCATCGTGTTGCCGAGTGTGCTTGTATATAAGTTGCCTCTAAATTTCATGTTGTTTCAAATAAGTACTAAATTTATTGGAGAGGTATTATCCCCCTCCATGTAACATCGAGCACTTAATTGGCACATTTATTTGTTTATCAATTAGTTTTTTAAAGCTTTAAAGTGAGAAAACATCTCACTTTTCTCCTTTAGGCAGTATACCTCCATGTAACGTTAGGCACTTAATTGGCACATCTGTTTGTTTCTCAACTAGTTTTCAAAATCTTGAAAGTGAGAAAACATCTCACTTTTCTCCTTTATGCAGTACACATATACATTCCTTGTACGATCATTAATAAGGGTTACATAATACTTACATCTAATAATTGATGTAGTATTTGTTATAAGATCCCACACATTCGAATATACAACATGAAGTAATTTTTTACTTATATGTTTATCATGAGAAAATGCATATGTTGTCTATTTTCCAAGTTGTGATGCTTCATAGACTTTCAGCATCTCAATCACTTTGAGCTTAGGCAAGCCTATCACAGTTTCATGTGATTGTATATTCTTCAAGCACTACATATTTATGTGGCCAATATATTTATGCAAGAATGTCATATCAACCATAACTCTTGTACCTTGTGCAAACATAGAAGCCTTCAGCTTTAATATACTTACCATAATGTCCCCATTACTTAATGTGTGTATACATTCCAAAGAAAATTGATTTATGCTGCACATTTTTAAAAACTAGGTCTAATTATGAAACTAAATCTCATTATCAAGATAATAATTATTATTAACAAGGTAGTATATGCCACTTCATGGAAGAAATACTTGGGAGACCCTCCCAAGACTAGCCTACTAAAACTATATTTATATTATAGAACAACAAAAAGAACTAGCCTAGTGGATAGTCACTTGACAGTTAAGTTCACTTGGATGATGACGCTGCTGGGCTGGGTAACCTTCTGGGAAGATTTTCCTACAAGCTAGTGGGAGCTTCTTGCGCGCAGCCAACAATGCCAAAGAAGCCTTTGTAGCCCAATGCCAAGTATGCCAAGGCCAAGATGTCAAGGTCTATGCCTTGGTCGCCGCCTTGGAGTGATGGCTGCCCAATGACATGCCACATGGTTCTTACCTATAGATTCATATATTTCTATCTTCACAATTAAAAAATGGAGCTCCCTCTCTGACATCATCGATCATGTCATCAATAGCGCTAAAAAGAAAGCGTCCTCTCTTTTATCCCCCCTACAAAATTATAAATTGAGGGCTTGAGGATAACTAGGAAGGGGACAAGAGCAATCTTGACCACGAAGAGACGTTGATCGAGAAGGAGGAGACTCTATTCCATGAGATGAAGGGACATTATTCCATTCAACCCAAGGAAGGGGATACACTGAAGGTCTCTTATCCTCTTCTACTCGAAAGGGGGCTCTGGATTTATTTTACACACCTAGGAACTACTTGGCCACATGTATGGCCCAAATTTTACTTGGGACACCTAAAAATGCTATCTATAGGTGGATTTGATCTTGGTGACATGCAAATGCGTCGAATGAGGCAGCACACGAAATTGTACTTTTTCTCTTGTATGGGCAGAGAACACACATTATGGAACATAATCAATGAAATTCTATGGGCAGAGAACACACCTAAAAATGCTATCTATAGGTGGATTTGATCTTGGTGACGTGCAGATGCGTCGAATGAGGCAGCACACGAAATTGTAATTTTTCTCTTGTATGGGCAGAGAACACACATTATGGAACATAATCAATGAACTTGTTTTTCTTTGATTGCATGTCAGTGAGTAAATTACGTGAATGAACAACTGTGCATAAAAGGATTCTTTTTAATTAATGAAGATTTTTTAATATGGTTCATGTAATGTGGTAGGTAATTAAATAACTAAGAACTTCCATAGAGGAAAGTGGGTGGATGGATTCCCGATGAAACCTCTCATATGGCAGGGTGGTCTCGATTAGCAGAGAGGTATCCCCAAAAACAAGCGCTAGGAAGAAACTCTAGAAAGGGCTGATTCGCTAACTTACCTATGGTTTGGTCTGGAAACCTGAACTATAAATTATGTTAGGGGAAAGATATGGCGACTATACTAAAGCACTATGAGGGACTTCATAAATTCTTAGTCTGCTATTACTAGAAAAAATTATTGTACTCTATGAACCAAGGGTAATGGCAGTTGCTCCTTTCGGATAAGAAGCCTCTCGAAGGACACCTCCGAATGTGAGCTAGTTGTTGATAGGTGATTGTTAGGTCAATTCGGAACCTTCAGGTCGGTCCTCCATGGGTAACGCTAGGAAGCTTACCTTGCAGGGTAGACCTAGAGTTATAGAGCTAAACAAAATTTGATCATTCAAGTTAGAGTACAAAGAGTGAATGATTAGACAAAATCTGATCATTCCAGTTAGAGTACGGATAGCGATGACTGGAAGGTTAACTCTGGGTAACTACTAAAAAGTTACTCATCATGTAATATAGGCGGGTGTTGAGATATTTGCAATCACACCTACTTTGGTCTCTTTGTAAGGAGTAGTGAGGACTTAGGATTAAAATCCCATATGCACAATAGGAGAAGTGCTACCATCAAGTTTCCTATAGAGCATTGTACTTGCTCTCTTTTCTAATGCAATGTCATAGTACTTTTTTCCTTCAGTAAAGTCTTTGTGTCATTGTCAATCAATACACAAGATTTTGTTTATGAGTCCAAGCTTCCATCTTGGAACCTAATTCACTTGTGTAATAGTCAGTCATGTTAGTGTCTTCATGAACTCACTCTTTCTCTTCCAACCTCCATAGCTTCTACATTTTCCATGCTCTAGATCCTGCATATTTAACATGGTATCAGAGCCCAGTTAGGCATCCCTCAACTTGACTTAGCTCTCCTCTACTCTCTCTCAGCTCATCTTAACTTTTGGTCAGCTCAGTCCGAGCCCATCATTTCATCTCTCAACTCTACCTTCACTTGAGCTTCCATGGCAGCCATAGCCAGTAGCACCTGTCAACTTGAAGCTCTTATATCTCACTTCACAAGTCAAATCTCCTGGAGCTTCTTTGTGGAAAAGTGTTTCTCTACTTCTAGAGATTCTTCTTAACACATCAATCACTGACATCTTCAAGGTTGTAAAAATTCTCAGTCAACTATAACCTGTAGGACATACCCTGCTTGGAGTCCTTGGATCTCTCAATACAAAGCATATCTTCATGAACTCTCTCCTAGACATCTCTTCCTCTAGTTATACAC
Source organism: Lygodium microphyllum (assembly GCF_053477565.2). NCBI lineage: Eukaryota > Viridiplantae > Streptophyta > Polypodiopsida > Schizaeales > Lygodiaceae > Lygodium > Lygodium microphyllum. The sequence continues at coordinate 127,406,881 of NC_141152.1, read as the reverse complement.
TCTCTCCTGGCTCATAAATCATTAACATTAGTGCTCTCTACCTCTAGCATGATTCAAAACGTTGAGATATGTCTAGAATTGTGCCTGTTGTTGTCATCCACTCTACATGCCTGAATCTGCAAGGGATCTTGATCATCATTATGGGGCTTTAATAGAGCATCAAGTCAGCTATATTTCCTTCTTTTTTTTTTGAAAACCATCAAGTATAGCTCTTGCAATGTCAAAAAAACGAGGTCCCCCCTCAGAAACCCTAACTGTGACTTCATAGCCATTTTCACCTAAGCTAAAAAATCTCATCATTTTCTCTCTCCTGCCACTTGGAGCAACCCATTGCTACTCTGATATACTATCCCAACATCAAATCAAGAGGGGAAAGTACTTGGAAAGATTGAATAAGGATTGACGACCCAAACTAAGAAGACTCAAGTTTGACATCAACTCAGACATAGTCTTTACATAGTGTGTTTTCACACTATCATTACTTGTGTCTCTTGACACACTGTAATATGCTCTTCCATTGATACTCTAAGAATTTTGAAGTTGATTTGCTATTGCCCCCACAAATCCAATATGAGAAAAGACTCTCCATCATCTCTCTTCAAAGGAGTTGGGTTTCACTCGTGGCAAACCCGCATCAAATTCATCCTGATGAAGAAGGGCCTCTGGGCCATTACCACTGGAAAGGAAAAGAAGCCTCGTGATGCGGACCTTGTAGTCACTTGGAAAAAGAATGATGATAAGGTTCATGCCATTATCAAACTAGAGCTAGATGACAACTATGTCCACCATGTGGATAACTGTGATACTTCACAAGATACATGGAAGACACTTGACACCTTGTTTATGGATATCAAGATTTTAATATGGATGGTCTATGTCTAGTGCTCTTTCATGCTATTTAAGCATTGTATCACATGTATTGGTGCATGAAATTGAAGCTTTGTGCTTGATTATGCTATTGAATGCATTTGATCTTTGATTTCATATTGAGACATTTGACATTGGTTGTTAATTACTTCATTGGATGCTTAAGAGGTCTATGACCTTACATGCTTGAAGCTTTTATTGGGTCTTATGCTCCTGCCTGTAACGTGTCCACCTGTTCCCTTTCAGGACACGTCTTGGCAGTCCATCGGGAAGAGAGTCTAGAAAGCTCCGCTCAGCACTCCCATGGAATGTTACGGGGTTTGCAATCTAGGACTTCCCGAGTCTTCCACGTAGCGGAAGTACTCCGACCGTTCCCACTTAGGACCGACCTGAATCAGGATTTCCCCTAATGGTCAAATTCCTAAAATGACAGCTTAGCGTTGAACCCCAGGCAAACCACTTTACACAGAAACGCCAGGGATGAAGTAGATTCATGTTGCACTTGGTTCAAGGAGAATGGGAAACGAGAGGGATGCAAGGCTCAACCTCTCTGCCCATAAGGCATAGTCCCATTCCATTCCCGTAAAACAACATAAATTGCGATTCTAGTAACCAAAACCCTAGGCCAACGCCCTTACTATTCATTTCCTTCGAGAAGAGCTCCTTGTTGTCCATTTCGATTGAGAAAAGTTCCCGGCCAACCGGGACCACCCATCCATAGGACGGACCCATGGCCACATCCACTACAGTTTCCTCAAGGTTGCTTTAGTTGTCTAATTACCTACCACATTTAGTTGGACATGCATCAAGCAGCTTCCTTAATTAGCCATTCCTTCACATAATCTTAGCACTTGACATAGAAAAACAATGTCAAACAAGTTCCTTTTCAACAGGTTATCTTATTTATCTTTGGAATACATCCATAAAGTCCAGCCCGTAGGCTAATCCATAATCCACCCGAAGGCTATCCATAATCTGCCCGAAGGCTATCCAGCAATCCACAGGGATTACTAATCCAAGATTCTGCCCATAGACTAGTATGCGGGCCTCGAGATCCAATCCCGAGTCACATTGGCCTCTTGTGCAGGGCCTAGAAGGCAAGGGATTTATAGCCAAAGCCCCCTGGTATCCAAGCATCCTCCTGCTCCAAGTAGCGCTCAACGGAGAGACCTCACGCGGTGGGTTCGGTCCAAGTTCTTGGTGCGGCTAACAACCCCCTTGGTTAGGGTTAGGCAGCAGATAGTTGGGGGTAAGTGATGCTGCCTCTCCCTTCAGGCCTTCAAACTGAAGCATTAATTATCTTTCCATCCTTAGTTCATTGAGCAAACAATGCTGTAGTGGGAGCTCACGCTCAATCCCCAAGACCCAAGGACCGCTTATTGCTTCAAGCATTTCAAGCGAGCTCTAATGGCTATCTCTCACCTAGCCGACGCGCCATCGATCCTATGAGTGTATGAGCTTACCTTGATGCGGATACGAGTTGTCTCCTCTCTCGCACACCCCAGTAGCTCCACGATCCTAGATGCGAGCTCAAGCATCCTCAAGCCTCCATCTCCAAGCTCCATCCTCCATAGCTGCGCACACGAGAAAAGAGAAGAGAAGAGAAGAAGAGAAGAGGAGATGGTGAAGAGCTTCACCCTCTTGATCCCTCACTCTCACACACTTACTCCCTCACACTCTCACACTCCCTCTCTCAAGAGCACACACAAGCAAGAAGATGAGGAGAAGAGAAGAAGAAGAGAGCTCTTGTTAGCCACACACCAAAGAATGAGCTTCCATTCATTTTTTGAACTTTATATACAAGCCCTAAAATCCCATGGGCACCCATCACTTTTTTACATGACCGGCCATTGTGGCAAGGTCTTTTTTCCGTTTCCCTCTTCTAGCCTTATGCCTCTAGCCTATACCCGTCTAATATTTTACAATTGGCACAGGAGGGAGCCCGACGCTCTTTTACAAGAGTTTTTCAAGTTTTTTGAGGTGCATTTCATTTAAAATTGTGCTTTTTGCCCCGTCTTAGCTTTGGAGGTCACCTGCGTGTCATTGCTCTTTTTTCATGTTTTTTTCTTCTTTTTCCTTCATTTTCTGCCATCTCGACTTGGGGTTAACATTACCCCCCTCCTAGACGAGTGCCATCCCATGGCACTTCTGTGTTGTTGTAGGTTGGCAGGCAATTGGCCAAGTTGTATAAAGGTGAGGGCCACTTGGAGACTTAGGTACTTATGGAAGCTGTGAAATGATTTTTGTTGGAGAAGTCAAATGGATATTGCGTGGTTGACGGGGGCCTCCGAAGTTGGTGGTTTGTTGCTTTTTGTGATGCCTGAAAGGAGAAGGTGCGGTGATGTTCCTAAGGGGAGTGCCTACCTCATTGTGTTAGTGCATTGTGCTCGTGCTAGTGGAATGGGGAGGTGGGTCTAACCGCAAGCAAGCCTGGGTGATGTCCCACACTTGAGGATCCCATTTGTGACAAGGGAGGTGTGGTGTAAGTGGCTTAGGGTGATAGGTCTAACCATAGGCGAGTGTTACTTCCCTAGGTATGTCCTACCCTTGATGTGCCCTCAGCGTGAAGTAGGGAAGCAAAAAGGCTAGGGGGTTAGGAGTAGAGCTACGAGTGGAGCCGGCCGATCGAAGCCACCAGGCACGCCTAACTTGAGAAGCTCTAGGTGCACTGATCGTGCTTTATGTGGTGGTAAGTGCTTTTGCAAGTGGGCTATGTTGTCCAGTCTCAGTGGAGAGTGTTTTTCGCGCTTTTCCTTTCATGCTGTTCTTTTCTTTGCTTTTACTTTACTTTTCTTTTCTTTTCTTTTTTCTTTTTTTTTTGAAGTTACAGTAGTGGAATCATAGCCAGGGCCTAATTCTCTTCATCTGAATAAGGAGGGAAAGGGGGTCGGATGGATTTGCTCAAAAATTGGTAGCTTTGCATGTATCCTTTCAGATTTATGCAGACATGGAGAGAGGTGGTGGAGAGGAAAGGGTGATTGCATCTAATAAACTGACTGTCATTCATGTCTTCTAGGAGGGCTAGGCAAAAAGAGGGGAGGAGACTGGCCCTCATCATTAGACGATCCATGGCACAGCTGTCAATGGCGTTAGGGTCGAAGAAGAGGGGAGGTAGGCTGCACTCTTGTGGAGTCGGGTCCTGCTTAAGTAATAGCCTAAGCAATCTAAGGTAGTTACATGTAGTTACCAAAGGTGGATCATGGCATGAACAGAAATCTGCGAGGAAGCACGTCATAGAGTCATCTAGGCTTTCTGAGTTAAAGAGGAGGGCATGTTCGAAGGATACTACATTGGAGTTATAGATAATGGGAAAGTCATAATGCGCGTGGAGGGTGGCATCAAAATCCACACCTACCCATCGAGGGTATGCCATGTATGTGGGGTTGTTCCTCTCGAAGGGCAACGTGTTACAAAATGCCATCCAAGCGAGTATACTAATGTTGCATACTCGCCTCCTCCACAAGGGTTGGCTTTTATAGCCCTGTACTGTATGTGGAACTTCAAAAACTTTATTTTGCCAGTAGTCGGCCTCTTCAGTTCCCCAAGAGGTGGGGGTCTTCTCTCTCTCTTCTAGCCACTTTGCCCTAGTCGGCCACCAATCGCAATCACCTCCTCCATCACCTTAAGCGGCAAGACCCTTCGCAGGCTATTGGGCAGGAGAAAGCTAAAGGTAAATGGATCCTTTTCTTTTTCTTGTCTCTCCCAAACCACTAGCTCTGCATGGAATCCAGCTGGGATGTGATCAAGGCAAGGTGGGAGGCATGCGGATGGCTGCACGGTTGGCTTGTCCCTTAACTGCTTCCTGGCTTCTTCCACTAACTTCCTACATCTCTCTTTAAGTGCGGCTTGTCTCTCTGCAGATGGGTCCTCCTGTTGTTGCTCTTGAGACTGCGGCAAGGGGGGTTGTGGGATCACATCCTCTCTGAATCTTCCTCCCCGTGCTAGTCTCCTTGTTGTGCTCCCTCTTCAAATCCTATGGCATTTATTTCTTGGGGGGTTAGGCCGGCCAACAGTAGGCATTTCCTTTGCTCTTCTAGGCTCAGTCTAAACTCCACAGGTTGGGGTGGCATTTGCATACAATGTTAAGCTTCTTTTGTGCTACCTCCAATGATTCTCCCTCCTCTCGGCGGGTGGTGTCCATGATTGTGTTGAGGAATGCCTTTTTTTGGGCATCGAAGGCCACCTGGGCGGCTTTTGCCTTGTCCTCTACGATGATCTTCCCTTTTTCCACCAAAGCAAGGCGCCATGCCAGTGTCTTCACCCTTCTTTCATTCTATATGGCTTACTCCTCTGCTCTCTTGTTCATCTCTTCTAGGCTCTCTCCTTGACTTAGAGCCAAGGTCGTGAGCCTTTGTTCTTGGTCTTCCCGTTCTCTTACCAGTTTCTCCTATTCTTCTTTTTTGGAGTGCAGCTGATCGGTCAGGGACTCGATCTCGTTCTGCTGCTGCTCCATGTTCTATTATCTTTCCTCGTCCCTGGCATTGAGCTCAGCCATAAGCGCTTCGACTTTGCCGGTTTTTGCAATGAGCTCCTCATACTGCATGATTAGGAGCTTGTGTTCTCTCTGCATTTTCACAAGTTCATGTGTTTCATTGTCTAGTAGCTGCCTCTAGTGCTCCTCCCTATCATGCTTAGCCTTCACTTCTTGCTTGAGATCTGAGATCTCCCTTTGTTGCATGGATATCATTCTAGTTTTGTCGAGTTGGAAGGCAGCTACTGACTCCTTTTCAGCCGCCAACTCAGCTACAGCTATCTTTCGTTCCTCCTTAGCTTTCTCCAATTGGGAGAGTAGCTCAGTGACGTACTCATTGTAGTTAAGTGATGGCGTCATCATTGTGTGGATTGGTGATGTCGAGGCTTCCACCTTCTGTCGTTTAGGGTCTTGCCTTGATTCTGCATCAGTGGTTGGCCTCTTTTGCCCTGTGGCTGTAGTTTTGGTGCTTTGTCCCTGGGCCATTTCTTTGTTGATAAAGTATTGCATCCATGCCACGAAATTCGAAACATTGGCACTGGTCGGGATGTTGGGGGTGATGGTGGTTGGTTCGGTGGGAGGCACCATGAGAGGAGGAATCGGGTGAATTGGGGCTTTACCCTTCCCCTCAATGATAGCAGGCGATACGATTTCTGGCGCCTATGTGCTAGAACCAGACCCTTCTTCTCTTTGTGGGCTCAGATTTCCCAATTCATCTGCCCTGCTTTGTTGTTCGATAGACCGGCGTGTAGCCTCAACCAAGTCTTCTTCCTCCTTTCTTCTTAGTTCTTCTTCTTCCTTAGTGGCTTTTCTTTGCCTTTCTGCTTCTGTTTTTCGGTGTTCTTCCTCCTTTTTGTCTTTTTCTTCCTTTTTCTTCTTTTTTCTCTCCTCAGCCTGCTGTTTTGACATCTTCTTTGCCTTCTGTAATTTCTCATTTTCCTTTTCTTCTTCTTGTTTCTTCTTCTTCTCCCTCTCCTTGGCCTCCTTAAGGGATTCTTTTTTGGCCCTTTCCAAGTCCTCTTTCTCCTTCTTGCGGCCTTTGTTATCCTTTTTCTTCCTTTGGGATGTTTTCTTCTTGGGTTTCTTGGTCGTCTTCTTTCTTTTCTGTTCTTCCCCTTCTTCCTCAATCTCGGTTCTGTCGGTGGACCCTTCTTTGTCCTGGTGAGGGGGCAACCTATCTAGCATTTCTCCTTCTCCTTCTTCTGCATTCTGTGTCTCCTTTACTGCCTCCTGGATGAGCACAGTCAAAATGCTTCCGTAGCCGATAAACGAGGCCTTGAACAAGGCCTTCTTCCTTTCTGTGGCCTTGGAAGTTGGAGACTCTCCACCTGCTGGCGTACTTCCCAAAGCTAGTGCTTTAGCTGCCTAGTCGATGGTTTTGCGGACATACACATTCCAGTCGACTTCATCTAAGGTGTGGGCTGCTACATTCTCCAGCATAGGCACGCTGATTCGATGCATTAAGGTATTGTAGTGTTGGTTGGAGAAGAGCGCGTGCACTAGCTTTGCATGTAGCCTGGCTTCAGCATCAGGGATGTCGTGGATGCTAATACTATCATTGGTTAGCACATCCTCTCTTTTCATTTTCAGCATGGTGTAGACATCCCTTTTCTATGTTTTCTCTATCTTCGGTTCCAATCCCAACGCCTTCTCCACCAAGGCTAGTTCAAGTGCACCTGTACCTATTTAGCATTTTCTCCCCTTCCCACTGTCACAGTGCCACACTCCTCATCGGGGTCATATGTCTTGAGAAACTCCACACACTTTGTGTGGTCAGGCTCTTGCGCAAATTTCTCCAGGTACTTGGTGAGGTTGCACTGCTCGACGACTCTCTTGGATGCTTCCTCCTTCGATATTACTTCTTCGATGTTTCGGATGGTGCGAAACTTTAGTTGATTGTAGGCGCAGTTTTCTAGGGATATGCCATATTGCGCTCTTTCCTTCTCCGTGAACGGGAGTCGGTGGGCACGGTCTTGTTGCGACATTTTATGTTACTATCATAAACCGTAATTTTTATTAGTGCTTTCCACATAGTAACTTGCTGATTGCTGAAAAAGAAAAACTCTATGTTTTTTGAATGAATTCATTAAGAACCAATGTAGATTTTCCTTTTCAGACTTTGACTTTTTGCCCTTTACTTCAAAGTTTCCATGCCCTTTTTCCTACCCCATCCATTTTTCATAATATATGTTTATGTGTTTCACTAATTTTGATTTGATTGGCCTGATTTGATTCACCTTACCCCCTCCCCTTCCAGCTTGAGAAGAATCCTTCCTAGGATTTAGGGTCAGAAGGGCAAGGGCGTTCGGCATGGTGATGTAGGAGTTACTTGTGAAGGAGCCAATCATAGAAGTGGGTGTTGTATTCTAAGTGAGCTTTACGGTCTAGATCAAAGGGTCGAATCCCCATTTGCGTGATGTATGTGAGAACATCTGTTAGGAATCACTAGAGTTGACATGGTTAGCAATGTGTAACTTTTCCTCAGTCAACAAGTGATCGAGGTAGGGGCGTCCTTTGATGTGTTCTTCCATGGGTCGGCCCCAAAGAGTGGTTAACACTCTATACGAGGTTGGCACGACATATGTGGGGTTGTATTCCATTGTTTTGATAGCGCGGCATTGCTCAGCATTGGTCATTATACGGCACCCTTCAACTTCCCATTGCAGCCTAAGAGTGTACCAATGCCTCAAGAATGGGGAGTCAGTATCAGCGAGCTTTGATAACGTTGTGATTTATTGATCAGTGATAGTAGAAGTGGTTCACTGATCGTATGACATGATGAGGCATTGTTTAATGGATTGCTCCTTGGAGATCTCACTGTTGAGCAATTCAGCAGAGCGGAGCGAGAAGCTTTTGCGAATGCGAATTCAAAGGTCTCCCAGGAGCATGGCATCGTTTTAACTTCAGTTGCAAATGGTTCCTCCAATAGTCCTAAGTCCAAGCGGTCGTAGCTTAGGGCTAGCGACATGAAGGTGGTGTCTAGTCATTTAATGCATTCCACCACGTCATCCCCGATGTCCTCACTGAGGTCGGCGGTCAACGCTAAAAAGGATTTGCATTCATAGGAGGGTGTAAGGCCGACAGGTGGTCGAGGTTTGCTAGAACTAGAGCCTGTGACAACGAAGAGTTGCGATTGGGAGTGTTCTTGAGGCTACGGTTGGGCTGCTTGGATTATGGGTGGATTAGGAGAAACCACGACGGACGGACTGCTACATTCAAGTTGGATTTGGGGAGTCGGATTGACTTGGTCGGGTGATGACTCTTGTGACAGAGTCTCTTGTTTGGGTCGATAGGCTTGTGTGACTCTCTTGGGTTTAGGCATGGATGAGTCGGACGGCTATGGTTTTGGAGAGCACTGCGGCTTATGGTTTGGAGGGTTTATGGGACTTGGGCTGATCAAGCTTGAGGGTGGCGTATGAGTAGTGCCTTTGGTCGTGTAGGCCTTAGGGATCCACAGCCAGGTGTTGCCCATGTAGTAGCCTTGTGCATGCAAGAGGGCTTTAGGGATCCATCTTTTCTTGATCATGCAGCACTTTCTGTGACTGCATCTTGGCCTCCTAGGTTTAGAGTTTTTGGTTTTATGAGGATAGGAGCGTTGGCTCCTAGGCGGTAGTTATGGCTGCTTAGGCTACCATTGAAATCTAGGTTGTTGGGCCTTAGGTTTTGCTGTTGTGGGCTGTGATTCATGAAATATGGGAGATGGCGGCCGTGCACTACCCCCTCCTTGGACTTGGTTATGGATATTTCTACCGGTGGTGTTGTGGATAGTGATGAGGTCACGCAGCCCTTGTTGAAAGCTGTGACAATGCAACGTTGCCTATTGCGAGGTGGATGCGCTGCGACTCATAATCAACATTGCAGTGAGTCTGCTTTTTGAAAGTTTGCCCCAGCGGCGACTCCGTGCCTGCGATTTTAGCATTTGACAACACATAAAAATTCATTGGGACAGTCTCAGACTCGATAGAAACGACGGCTCTGTACTTGCCAAGAAGTGCGTAGAAATGGGCCCCATATGGGCTTAATTTCGCATTAGTGGGTTGAAGTGGTGGTCTGCCAAGTTGAGTCCAATGATTGTGAGTTAAGAAATTGAAGTCTGCTCCCTTTCTATCAAAGCATTGAAAGTGCATGTTTGTTTTGCAATGACTGTGATATGGATGTCAAGTTTGTGGGAGAGAAGGAAGGAGTCTCACTTGTAGCTTTCTTGCTTGCACAATGGGGGAATACACACACAGGTGGAGGCTGAAAACAGTTTTCCTCTTCTTAGTTTGTGTAAGCCAAAAAGAACTCTAGTACAAAGAAATATAAGAACCCTATATATGGGTCTCAAACCAAACTCAACTAACCAAGGTGGTATATTAACTAAGCCACGAACTAGATTAGATAACGATAGCTGTCATCTAGCTATTATTCATAGGCGGTGTACCAACCGCATCTACAGCTAACAAGTCGGTGACATAAATGCACAATGGTCACCCTTGTTGAGATATCGAGCTCCACTCGTGATACGCCAGGGTGACCGTTGTGTATTTATGTCACCGACTTGTCAGTTGCAGACGCGGTTGGTACACCGCCCATGAATAATAGCTACATGATAGCTATCCTTATCTACTCTAGTTCGTGGCTCAATTAGTATGCCACCTTAGTTAGTTGAGTTTGGTTTGAGACCCATATATAGGGTTCTTCTATTTCTTTGTACGTGAGTTCTTTTGGCTTACACAACTAAGAAGAGGAAAACTGTTTTCAGCCTCCACCCTTGTGTGTCTTCCCCCATTGTGCAAGCAAGAAAGCTTCAAGCAAGACTCCTTCCTTCTCTCCCACAATCTTGACATGGTATCAGAGCCTTGTTCGTGGTAAGGAGCTCAAGAAAGCAAGCCAAGCTCGCGGTGTTCTGGTAAGAGGAGCAGTGTTGCTTTCATTTTCTGTTTTGGGAGCAGATCTCTGCAGGTAGCACAGCCGGAAATTGCAAGAGTGCATTGTCTCAGGTTGAGACGCCCTTCACGGTGAAGCAAGTGGGCAATATTTGGAGGCGGAAGTTTTCTGCACGCACTCAGGAAAAGGCCGAGTTTTATGCTGTGCAGCCACTGTTCTATAGGTCGGTGAATAGTTACTGTAAAAATTGCATTGTATGCTTATGCGTAGAGACATTGGGAGTTACAGAATCATCCCTGTTGCCTGTTGATGCAAAATCGTCACTAGGAAGTGACTGTGTGGTCAAATACCACTTTCACCAGTTTTGCAGATTTTCCCTTGTGGAGGTGAAGCTGTGGTTTTTGCAGTGACAGAATTTTTTGCAGTCTTCTGTAATGGCATCTGATTCTCTTTCACAGATTGTCACTGAAAAGCTTGACAAGAACAACTTCCAAGCATGGAAGTTTAGAATGACGAATTTCCTTATGGGAAAAGGATATTGGGAATTTGTTGCAGGAAATGAAGAAGAACTAGTTCTTCCTGATGTTCCCAATCAACAGCAAATGCAGGCATTTAAAGCATGGCATGAGAGAGCCAGGAAAGTTATGTATTGGCTGTCTATCAGCATTTCAGACTCTATGATTGTGCATATTCAGGATGCAAGTACGCCAAAGGAGGCATGGGATACTTTGTCAAAAATGTATAGCACAAATACGCAAGCCAGGAAAATGCAGCTCAAGCAAGAGTTGCACAATGTGCAAAGAGAAAATATGAGCATCAACGACTACCACATGAAGGTGAAGAAGATTGCAGATGCACTTGCTTCCATTGGGTCACCAGTGGAAGATAATGATTTAGTTTCTGTGACCTTGAATGGTCTAGGAAAGGATTATGCACAGTTTCGGACATCCATTTCAGTTCATGAAAGATTTCTTGATTTTGAGGAGCTGATTGCTCTTCTAATTTCTGAGGAGCAAACAAATGGTGGTGCATCTTCTCCAGGAGGAACTTCAAAAGAAGCTGTCTTCTACTCAAATGGTGGAAGAGGTAGAGGCAGAGGTAGAGGAGGCCGATATGGAGGCCGTGGTAGAAATGAGAATATGCAGCAAACTCAAGAAAACCAGTCCTATGGAGGAGGACGTGGTAACTCTAGAGGCAGGGGGAGCCAAAGAGGTCGTGGTGGATGGAAAAGAGGCCAAAATGCAAACAGTAATGTTGAATGCTACTATTGTGGTAAAATGGGTCATATGGCTAAAGACTGCTATAAAAAGCAGAATGACATCATGAATGGAAAACTGCAACAAGGAAATTATGCATCCTCTAGTAGACAGGGTGATGACAAAAATGAGCATTTGTTTATGGTGCAGCACATGAACAATTCTGTGACAAGTGCAGAAGAAAGCAACGATGTATGGTATGTTGACTCAGTGCATCAAACCATATGAGAGGTCATGCAGAATGGATGGAGGATGCAAGGAAAATGGAAAAACTAGGATTTGTGGAGACTAGTGATGATACTACACATCCTATTGTGCAGATTGGAAAAATTCCTTTGTCTATGCAGGATGGGAAAAAGAAATACATGTCCGATGTATTTCATGTCCCGAATATCACCAAGAATCTGGTTTCTGTTGGTCAAATGGTTGAGCAGGGCTTGCAGGTCAGATTTAATCCTCATGGATGCTTTGTTGAGGATATGAAAAATAAAGGTCGCTTGATAGCAAAAGGAAAGAAGAAGGGCAGAATGTTTACATTGGATGCAGACATGTCTGAATTGAGTGCAGCAATGTTTGCACATGGGACCGGTGTAGTTGCAGATATTGATATCTGGCATAAACGCATTGGTCATGTTAATGTACAACGACTTAAATCAATGCAGGCCCAAAATATTGTTGCAGGTTTGCCGAAATTCAAGGTTGCAGAAATGCATAAGGTATGTGAAGCCTGTCAATTTGAAAAACAGGCAAGGAAACCATTTCCTAGACATGTTCAAGAGAGTAAAAAGCCATTGGAATTAATCCACTCTGATGTGTGGACAACTAAAGCTGCATCTCTTGGAGGCTGTCATTATTTTGTCAGTTTTATTGATGACTATAGCAGAAAAGTTTGGGTGTATTTTATGAAAAAGAAAAGTGAAGTTTTTGGGCATTTCAAAACTCTTAAAGCTATGGTTGAAAAAGAAACAGGCCTGCATATAAAATGCCTAAGGTCAGATGGAGGGGGAGAGTACCTCTCAAATGAGTTTGCAAGGTTCCTGCAGGAGCATGGCATAAAGCAGCAATATTCATGCAGTCATACCCCACAACAAAATGGAATTGCAGAAAGAAAAAAACAAGCATATTGGAGAGGTATCTCGTGCCATGCTCAATGAAAAAGACTTGCCAGATTTTTATTGGGCTGAAGCAGTTGCTACAGCAGTCTACATAATGAACATGACTCCCACTGCAGCAATACATGGAATGACTCCAGAGGAGAGGTATACTGGTAGGAAACCAGATATTTCTCATTTGAAAATTTTTGGTTGCATTGCCTATGTACATGTGCCAGATGAGTTGAGATCCAAGTTGGATCCAAAAGCTGAGAAGTGCATCTTTATTGGTTACTCTCTGCAGCAAAAAGGGTATAGATGCCAAAACCCTTCTACTCGTAAGTTTACAGTGAGCAGAAATGTTGTTTTTGAAGAGATGAGTAGCTGGTATAAACCAGTAAATGTGATTGATAATGTAGATGCACAAAATGGTAATGCTGCACAAAATTCACAGCAGCAATCACAAAATATTAGTGGACCTGGAGCGTCCTCTAGTAGTGGTTCACATTCTTCGCCATGGACAGGCAGATTCAGATCAAGAGAATCTTCTCAAAGTAATGCAGATAGTGGTATGCAGGTATCACGAAAAGGAAAAGAGAAGGTTGATCAGCCCATGTTTGATGTGAATGCAGGTCACTCTTATGTGGATGGTGAATCCAGTGGCTCAGAACAGAGCATTGATGATGAGTTGGGTATTCCTTCTATTGTTACACATGGAGTAAGGAAGACCAGGGATGTTTTGAGAGCACCTGGGAGTGAACCTACTTTGCGCAGGTCTACGAGAGCTAGGTATCCTGTGGATAAGTTGAAATATGATGGATTTACAGCCATTCACTATGCATATATGGTTAAAGTGATACAGGAACCAGAACCCACTTCTTTTGAGGAAGCCATGGGAAAAGAAAAATGGGAGAAAGCCATGGATGAAGAAATGGATGCCTTGGAAGCAAATGCTACATGGGAATTGGTACCTTTGCCTAAAGGTAAAAATGCAATTGGATGTAAGTGGGTTTATAAGGTGAAACACAATGCAGATGGTTCTGTGAATAGATACAAGGCAAGATTAGTAGTCAAGGGGTATGCACAAACATATGGCATTGACTATAAAGAAACATTCAGTCCGGTTGCAAGGATGGCAACCGTAAGAGCAGTCATTGCTATGGCTGCATCAAAGGGATGGTCTTTACATCAGATGGATGTAAAGAATGCCTTCTTGCATGGTGATTTGCAAGAAGAGGTTATGTGCATGCTGTTCATCCTGAGTTTGTTTGCAGGTTGAAGAAAGCCTTGTATGGCTTGAAGCAAGCACCTAGAGCATGGTCTGACAAGATAGAACAGTATCTTGTCACTATTGGCTTTCAGATTTCCAAGGCAGATTTCTCACTTTATGTGAGAAAAACAGAGAAAGGTATTATGCTACTTGTCATTTATGTCGATGATTTGATTATGACAGGTGACAGTGATGAAGATATCCTTCATGTGAAAATGCTATTGAAGCAGAAGTTTGAGATGAAGGATTTGGGAGAGCTGCGTTATTTCTTGGGCATTGAGGTGATTAGATCACCAAGTGGGATACAGCTCTTACAGAGGCAGTATGGATTGGACATGCTGTCCAAATATGGGATGACAGGCTGTAAGCCTATTTCAGTTCCTTTGGAGCAGAATGTGAAGCTGAGCACAGATCCAGGTGAGCTTCTAGAAGACCCTACTATGTACAAACGCATAGTAGGAAGTTTGATTTATATGACTATTACCAGGCCAGATTTGAGCTATGCTGTTGGATTGGTAAGTCAGTTTATGCAGGCTCCAAGGAAACCACATTTGGATGCGACTAGACGCATACTCAGGTATGTGAAGTCCACATTGCAGTATGGACTATTTTATGAGACTGGGGTTCAGATACAGTTGCATGGATACACTGATGCTGATTGGGCTGGTAGTATTTCTGATAGACGATCTACCAGTGGATATGTGTTCTCTTTTGGGAGTGCTCCAGTCACTTGGAGCAGCAAGAAACAGCCTACAGTTGCCTTGTCGAGCACAGAGGCTGAGTACAGGGGTGCAGCAATGGCTGCATGTGAGGTAGCTTGGTTGCATAAGCTACTTTATGATATGCATCAGTCTAAAGATGGACCTGTTGTCATTTATTGTGACAACATGAGTAGTATACACTTGGCAAATAACCCAGTCTATCATGCTAGAACAAAGCACATTGAGGTACATTATCACTATGTGCGAGAGAGGGTTTTACTAGGTCTTATTGATCTAGTTTATGTCAGCACAGAGGATCAGGTAGCTGACATATTCACGAAGGCATTGGGTGCAGAGAAGCTGCACAAGTTCAGAGACCTGCTTGGTGTGCAGGAATTGGGATTGAGCTCGAGGGGAAGTGTTGAGATATCGAGCTCCACTCGTGATACGCCAGGGTGACCGTTGTGTATTTATATCACCGACTTGTCAGTTGCAGACGCGGTTGGTACACCGCCCATGAATAATAGCTACATGATAGCTATCCTTATCTACTCTAGTTCGTGGCTCAGTTAGTATGCCACCTTAGTTAGTTGAGTTTGGTTTGAGACCCATATATAGGGTTCTTCTATTTCTTTGTACTTGAGTTCTTTTGGCTTACACAACTAAGAAGAGGAAAACTGTTTTCAACCTCCACCCTTGTGTGTCTTCCCCCATTGTGCAAGCAAGAAAGCTTCAAGCGAGACTCCTTCCTTCTCTCCCACAATCTTGACAACCCTGGCATATCACGAGTGGAGCTCGATATCCCAACACTCCCCCTCTAGCTCAATCCCAATTCCTGCACACCAAGTAGGTCTCTAAACTTGCGCAGCTTCTTTGCACCCAATGCCTTCCTAAATATGTCAACTACCTGATCCTTTGTGCTGACATAAACTAGATCAATAAGACCTAGTAAAACCCTCTCCCACACATAGTGATAATGCACCTCAATGTGCTTTGTTCTAGCATGATAGACTGGGTTATCTGCCAAGTGTATACTACTCATGTTGTCACAATAAATGACAACTAGCCCAGCCCATCTGTAGCCTGATGCATATCATAAAGTAGCTTATGCAACCAAGCTACCTCACATGCAGCCATTGCTGTGCCCCTATACTCAGCCTATGTGCTCGAGAAGGCAACTGTAGGGTGTTTCTTGCTGCTCCAAGTGACTGCAGCACTCCCAAAAGAGAACACATATCCATTGGTAGATTGTCTATCAGAAATACTACCAACCCAATCAGCATCAGTGTATCCTTGCAACTATATCTGAATCCCAATCTCATAAAGTAGTCCATACTGCAATGTGGACTTCACATACCTGAGTACGTGTCTAGCCGCATGCAAATGCGGTTTCCTTGGAGCCTTCATAAACTGACTTACCAATCCAACAGCATAGCTCAAATCTGGCCTGGTAATAGCCATATAAATCAAACTTCCCACGATGCGTCTGTACATAGTAGGCTCTTCTAGAAGCTCACCTGCATCTGCGCTCAGCTTTACATTCTGCTCCAAAGGAACTAAAATAGGCTTACAGCCTGTCATCCCATATTTGGACAGCATGTCCAATCCATACTGCCTCTGCAAGAGCCGTATCCTACTTGGTGATCTAATCACCTCAATGCCCAAGAAATAATGCAGCTCTCCCAAATCCTTCATCTCAAACTTCTACTTCAATAGCATTTTCACATGAAGGATATCTTCATCACTATCACATGTCATAATCAAATCATCAACATAAATGACAAGTAGCATAATACCTTTCTCTGTTTTTCTCACATAAAGTGAGAAATCTGCCTTGGAAATCTGAAAGCCAATAGTGACAAGATACTGTCCTATCTTGTCAAACCATGTTCTAGGTGCTTGCTTCAAGCCATACAAGGCTTTCTTCAACTTGCAAACAAACTCAGGATGAACAACATGCACATAACCTGGTGGCTGCTCCATATAGACCTCTTCTTGCAAATCACCATGTAAGAAGGCATTCTTTACATCCATCTGATGTAAAGACCGTCTCTTTGATGCAGCCATAGCAATGACTGCTCTTACGGTTTCCATCCTCACAACCAGACTAAATGTTTCTTCATAATCAATGCCATATGTTTGTGCATACCCCTTGACTACTAATCTTGCCTTGTATCTATACACAGAACCATCTGCATTGTGTTTCGCCTTATAAAACCACTTACAACCAATTGCATTCTTATCTTCAGGCAAAGGTACCAATTCCCATTTAGCATTTGCTTCCAAGGCATCCATTTCTTCATCCATGGCTTTCTCCCATTTTTCTTTTCCTATGGCTTGCTCAAAAGAAGTGGGTTCTGGTTCCTGTATCACTTTGACCATATATGCATAGTGAATGGCTGTAAATCCATCATATTTCAGCCTATCCACAGGATACCTAGCTCTGGTAGACCTGCGCAAAGTAGGTTCACTCCCAGGTTCTCTCAAAACATCCCTGGTCTTCCTTACTTCAGATGTAAGAATAGAAGGAATACCCAACTCATCATCAATGCTCTATTCTGAGCCAGTGGATTCACCATCCACATAAGAGTGACCTGCATTCACATCAAACATGGGCTGATCTACCTTCTCTTTTCCTTTTCGTGATACCTGCATACCACTATCTGCATTGCTTTGAGAAGATTTTCCTGATATCAATCTGCCTGTCCATGGTGAAGAATGTGAACCACTGCTAGAGGACTCTCCAGGTCCACTAATATCTTGTGACTATTGTTGTGAATTCTGTGCTACATTACCATTTTGTGCATCTACATTATCAATCACATTTACTGGTTTATACCAGCTACTCATCTCATAAAAAACAACATCTCTTCTCACTATAAACTTACGAGTAGAAGGGTTATAGTATCTATACCCTTTTTGCTACAGAGAATAACCAATAAAGATGCACTTCTCAGCTTTTGGATCCAACTTGGATCTCAACTCATCTGGCACATGAACATACGTAATGCAACCAAAAATTTTCAAATGAGAAATATCTGGTTTGCTACCAGTATACCTCTCCTCTGGAGTCATGCCATGTATTACTGCACTGGGAGTCCTGTTCATTATGTAGACTACTGTAGCAACTGCCTCAGCCCAGTAAAAATCTGGCAGGTCTTTTTCATTGAGCATGGTACGAGATACCTCTCTAATATTCCTGTTTTTCTTTTTGCAATTCCATTTTGCTGTGGGGTATAACTACATGAATATTGTTGCTTTATGCCATGCTCCTGCAAAAACCTTGCAAACTCATTTGAGAGGTACTCTCCCCCTCCATCTGACCTTAGGCATTTTATTTGCAGGCCTGTTTCTTTTTCAACCATAGCTTTAAGAGTTTTGAAATGCCCAAAAACTTCACTTTTATTTTTCATCAAATACACCCAAACTTTTCTGCTATAGTCATAAATAAAAGTGACAAAATAATGACGGCCTCCAATAGATGTAGCTTTAGTAGTCCAAACATCAGAGTGGATTAATTCCAATGGCTTCTTACTCTCTTGAACATGTCTAGGAAATGGTTTCCTTGCCTTTTTTCCAAATTGATAGGCTTCACATACCTTATGCATTTCTACAACCTTGAATTTAGGCAATCCTGCAACAATATTTTGGGCTTGCATTGATTTAAGTTGCTGTACATTAACATGATCAATGCATTTATGCCAGATATCAATATCTGTAACTACATTGTTCCCATGTGCAAACATTGATGCACTCAATTCAAGCATGTCTGCATCCAACGTAAACATTCTACTCTTCTTATTTCCTTTTGCTATCAAGCGACCTTTATTTTTCATATCCTCAACAAAGCATCCATGAGGATTAAATCTGACCTACAATCCCTGCTCAACCATTTGACAAATAGAAACCAGGTTCTTGGTGATATTCAGGACATGAAATACATCCGATAGGTATTTCTTTTTCCCATCCTGCATAGACAAAGGAATTTTTCCAATCTTCACAATAGGATGTGCAGTATCATCACCAGTCTCCACAAATCCCGGTTTTTCCATTTTCCTTGCATCTTGTATCCATTCTACATGACCTGTCATGTGGTTTGATGCACCTGAGTCAACATACCACACATCATTGCTTTCTTCTGCACTTGTCACAGAATAGGTCATGTGCTGCACCATAAACAAATGCACATTTCTGTCATCACCCTGTCTACTAGAAGATGCATAATTCCCTTGTTGCAATTTTCCATTCATGATTTCATTCTGCTTTTTATAGTAGTCTTTAGCCGTATGACCCATTTTATCACAGTAGTAGCATTCAACATTGCTATTTGCATTTTGGCCTCTTTCCCATCCACCACGACCTCTTTGGCTCCCCCTGCCTCTAGAGTTACCATGTCCTCCTCCATAGGACTGGTTTTCTTGAGTTTGCTGCATATTCTGATTTCTTCCACGGCCTCCAGATCTGCCTCCTCTACCTCTGCCTCTACCTCTTCCAGCATTTGAGTAGAAGACAACTTCTTTTGCAGTTCCTCCTGAAGAAGATGCACCACCATTTCTCTGCTCCTCAGAAATTAGAAGACCAATCAACTCCTCAAAATCAGAAAATCTTTCACGGATGGAAATGGACGTTCGGAACTATGCATAATCCTTTCCTAGACCATTCAAGGTCACAGAAACTAAATCATCATCTTCCACTGGCAACCCAATGGAAGAAAGTGCATCTGCAATCTTCTTCACCTTCATGTGGTAGTCATTGATGCTCATACTTTCTCTCTGCACATTGTGCAACTCTTGCTTGAGCTGCATTTTCGTGGCTTGCGTATTTGTGCTATACATTTTTGACAAAGTATCCCATGCCTCCTTTGGCATTCTTGCATCCTTAATATGCACAATCATAGAGTCTGAAATACTAATAGACAGCCAGTACATAACTTTTTTGGCTCTCTCATGCCATCCTTTAAATGCCTGCATTTGTTGTTGATTGGGAACATCAGGAAGAACCGGTTCTTCTTCGTTTCCTACAATGAATTCCCAATATCCTTTTCCCATAAGGAAATTTGCCATTCTAAACTTCCATGCTTGGAAGTTGTTCTTGTCAAGGTTTTCAGTGACAATCTGTGAAAGAGAATTAGACGCCATTACAAAACACTACAAATAATTATGTCACTGCAAAAAACACAGCTTCAGCCTCACAAGGGCAAATCTGCAAAACTGACGAAAGTGGTATTTGACCACACAGTCACTTCCTAGTGACGATTTTGCATCAATAGGCAACAAGGGTGATTCTGTAACTCCCAATGTCTCTACGCACAAGCATACGATACAATTTCGATAGTAACTTTTCACCGACCTATAGAACAGTGGTCGCATAAGAAAAGAAGACTTTCAACTCAAAACTGAAGATCCTCTACTCCCAGACAAGGGTTTTCAGCCCAAGCCATGACTTTTCACGACAAACAGCATTCGGGGGGGTCTCTCTAGAATAAATCCCTCCAATACCATCCTGCTAAGGGATTGCTTATTGCTTCAAGCGTTTTGGATACTCAAAAGATGACCAGCTCCATAGGGGTGCCAGAACAGTGTGAAGGATGCCGAGAATCTTCATGAAGCCTAAAGCACGCCGGAATCTCTACTGGTCATGGTCTCATCAAACTCCATCACCTCTCATTCACAAGCATCAGTGTCATCTACCCACCATTTCCACCTGGCAATAGCATCATCTATTCCACTACTTCCCACCATAGTGCCATGGGACTGGCACTTGGCTAGGAGGGGGGTAATGTTTACTGCAGCACAGAGGAACGGGAAATGGAAAAAGAGAAACGAAGGAAAATGCGTCTTAAATGGCAACTAGACCCAGAAAAAGATTAAATGCATGGGCACGATCCTCAAGAAGTCTTGGAGTCGCCCAAGGAGAGTAAAAGAATAAAAAGCGCACCATTAAGTGCGAAAACACTTCCAAAACCTTGTAAAAGAGCGCCAAGCTCACTCCTGTGCAAATTGTATGTAGTAGTTGGGGATAGGATAGACTAGAATGGTGGGAAATGAGGAAATGGGCCTAGGCTAATGGCTGGCCATGTAAAAAAAGGGGATGACCGCCCATGGAAATTAGGGCATGTATATAAAGTTGAAAAGTGAATGGGAAGCTCATTCTTGTGGGTGGTAAAAGCTTCTTCTTCTTCTTCTCTTGTTTCTTGCCTTCTTGCTTGTGCTTGAGAGAGGGATTGAGAGAGTGTGAGGGAGTGATTGTGTGAGAGTGAGGGATCTTGGAGAAAAATATCTCCATCTTCTCTCTTCATCTTCTCCTCCTCTCTTCTCTTCTCTTGTCTCGCGCATGGCTATGGATAATGAAGCTCATGGGAGAGGGATTGAGGTTGCTTGAGCTTGCCTCAAGGATCGTGGAGCTACCGATGTGCAAGAAAGAGGAGGGTACTCGATCGAGCATCAAGGTAAGCTCACTACACCCGTAAGGTAGGCATTGCGCGTCCGCTATGTGAGAGGTAGCCATGGTCGCTCGGTCCGAAACACTTGAGCAATAAGTGGTCCGTAGATCTCGGGGTAGAGCTTGAAGCTCCCCTCCACAGTCACCCTGTCATATCACGAGTGGAGCTCGATATCTCAACAATGGAGGTATGCGGGCTCTATAGCTTCCTCATCCTCATCATCAATCTCAGTGTTTGTGGCCACTTGTATCTTGACAGGCGGTTCTAACATTGGGGGCTCGTGCAAAGGATGGGTGGGAGGGTAGTATTTCTTGACACGACTACCATTGAAGAAGCCTATGCCCTCACCGTCTAAGGTCTCGAGCTCGACATTTCTTGTGTGGCTGATCGCATGAACTTTGAAAGGTACAAGACCTCTAAATTTCATTTTTTACTTATGCCCTTTAACTAAGTAGAGGAGCACTAAGTTGCCCTGTTCAAAGTCATGCTGCTTGACATGCTTGTCAAACCAACTCTTGCGTCGGACCTTCTCACATATAATCACATGGGTGGCTCGAAGGCGAGTCTCTGAGAGGCATTCGAGTTCAACCAAGCATTGTGTCCATGCCTCCTTCCCTTTCCATTGTTCTTGAAGTGCTATTCTCAGGCTAGAAACAAAGAATTCTAATGGTAGGACTGCTTTAGTTCCATAGGTCAGCCTAAAGGGGATTTGACCGACAATCGTTTTATAAGCTGTGCAGTAAGCCCACAAAGCTGCCATTAGCTTGTTGTCCCAGTCGTTGCGTGAGGATGAGACCACATTGGTCACAACATTGACAAGAATCTTATTCGTAGATTCTACCTAATTGTTTTCCTGAGGGTAGTATGGCGAGGATGCGCTATCACTTTGTTGATGAAGTGCATGCCTTGGTCACTGACCAGTTTGATGGGGCAGCCAAATCGTGAGATCACTTGCTCCCATAAGAACTTGGTAGTCATCTTAGCATCGTTTTTTTGTGTCACTCTTGCCTCTGCCCATTTCGTGAGGTAGTCCGTGGCCACAATGATGTACTTGGCCTATGAATACTGTGCCGCAGGACTGATGGGTCCTATGAAGTCAATTTCCCATTTTTCGAAGGCTTGTCGTGCAATAACTGGGGCCAACTCCATCTGATCCTTGCAAATAAGGACTTTTATCTTTTGGCACTCGTCACAATGCTTGACGAATTGCATTGCATCGCAGAAAAGCATGGGCCACCACAGTTGAGATTGCAATACCTTTCGTGTTGTCGTACCTCCACTAAAGTGCCCTCCAGCAATGCCGCTGTGTGCCTCTGAGAGCACATCATGCATCTCATGTTCGCATATGCATCTGCGTAGCAATCCATCTTGCCCCAGCCTATAGAGTTGGCCTGCGATCAGCTAATAGGGATGGATCTTAAGGATTAATTGCCTGAGTTAGGCTTTTTCTATCGGTCGATCAGGTAGTTTGTGTTCAAGCACTTAGACTATGTCATCCACCCAATATGGCATTAGACCAGCCTTGAATAAATCTCTCTCGCTGGATAGGTTAAATAGATGGGCGTCGGGTAATTCGTCAACAATGCCTTGTCCAGCGGCTTCTCCCGTAGGAATGCGTGACATATGGTCAGCCATGTAGTGCTGTTTTCCTTTTCATACAACCACGGAGAAGTCGAATTCCAAGAGTAGCAGGAGCCACTGAGCTATCCGTCCTGTAGTGCAAGGTTTGTTTACTAGATAGAGCAAGGCTTGATGGTCCACAAAAAATGTAAAAGGTGTGGCCAATAGATAGTGCCGAAATTTCTTCACAGCAAACACCATGGCTAATCCTTCTCTTTCTGTTGTTGAGTAGTTCATTTCTGTCTCAGTGAGTTGTCTGCTAGCAAAGCTCACTGGATAGTCTAAGTTTTGTTCGCCAGGTTGGCACAACAGTGCCCCCACAGCAAACTTAGAAGCATCCATATGCACGTGGAAAGTAATGGTCCAATCTGGGGCTCGTAGAATTGGTGCTGTGGTTAGAGCCTTTCTCAACTCTTCATATGCTTGTTGGCATGTCTCGGTCCATTCGAAGATGATCAGCAGCTTGTACAAAGGTCTGGAGATCAATGCATAGTTCAGTAAAAATTGCCGATAGTACCCCATATGGCCTAGGAAGCATTGAAGTCCCTTGGAGTTGATTGGGAGTGAAAGGTCAACAATAACCCTGACTTTCAAGAAGTCAGTGGCAATGCCATTCTTTGACACCACGTGCCCTAAGATGCATCCATGCTTTACCCAAAACTGGCACTTTAAGGGGTTCAAGGAGAGACGATACAAGCGACACCGCTCAAAGACTGCATGGAGTTTGTCTAAGTGTTCGATCCAGGTCGAGTGGACACAGAGGTCGTCGACAAAGACTTCCAACTCCTTGCGAAGCATGTCTTTAAAGATGGTGCACATGAGGCATTGGAAGGTAGCAGGGACATTAGTCAACCCAAAGGGCATGACTATGTAAGCAAAGACACTCCACTCAGTGGCAAAGGAAATCTTGTGCCTATCTGTAGGATGCACTTGCACCTGGTTGTACTCTGAGAAGCCATCCAGAAAAACTGTAGGCTTCCTTGCCTGCCACTCTCTCAAGCATGTGCTCGGTGTACGGCAATGGATAATTGTCCCTCTTAGTAGCAACATTCACCTTCTTGTAATTGACATACACTCGGATTTTTCCATTCTTCTTCATCACGATGACTATGGGCGATACCTAGTCTGTGTGTTCAATTTCGTAAATGAATCCCACTCTCATCAGCTTATCAATCTCCTCTTTGATAGCATGAGCATGTTTTCGATTTATAGGGTATAGTCGCTACTTGATTGGCATTGCGTCTGGTGTCATGGGTATATTGTGAGTCACGACACTAGGTTCTACCCCCTTAAACTCTTCTAAGGACCAAGCGAGCACGTCTATGTACTCTCACAAGAGGGCGACAAGACTCGTTTCTTCTTCCTCAGTCAAGTCATCGGCAATAAAGACTAGTCAGGGTGTTTCCCCTTCCTGGGCTAGGTTCACCTCCTTGACCTTGGCTGGTCCCTCGATTGGTTCGCTCATTTTCCCTTGACGCTTGGCACCTAACAGAACTACTACCCTATCCCCTTTTTTGAATTTCGTAAATCGTTTAGGGAGGTCCTGCGGTTTTCGTTGTTCTTCTGTTCGTGTATCCCTTAGTTGTTTTGCCTTTTTTTGCCTTAATCGTCTACGCCTCAGGTGGACGGGTAGGTCCCCCTTGGTGCGTCTGGCCGTGGGCCGCCTAGGGATTTCTAGATCACTATCCGAACTAACCTCCAACTCAGAGTCGAACTCCCTGTCCTCACTAGAAGAGGTGGTCTCCCCTGGTGGGCGAAGTTCAGATGGCGACTCTGTCCTAAGCACTGATGTCATTCCTCGCTAGGCTAGGCCTACTTGCTCAAGGTCTATGGCTCCTACGTGTTCCAACCAGGCACGATCACATTCCATGCGCATGACTCCTCGATCTATCCTAAAGATACTCTTTTTCTGCGGCTTGGAGTTTGCTCGTATTTGCTCTATTTCTTGTCCTTTAGTGTCGTATTCCACGGTATCTACCTCACCCTCACTTTCGTCACTGAGGGATTTGCAGTCTTCATATTCGTCATTAGAATCCTCTTCGTCAGACTGCTCATCTTCTCCTAGGGCTTGGTATATCTCTTGTCGTTGGTCAGGAACTAGGGCCCAATTATACATGAGGTTTAAGTCATGCACTCTTGTCCATTGCCACTTGGATTCATCTAAGAGATCCTGGAGTGGTTTGAAGTTTGTAGCTGGATTGCCAGCTAGCTTTTCCGTTAAGTATTCCAGTATCTCCAAGAGTTCCCTTTTGTTGGTTGGGACTTGGAAGTTGATAGGCTTAGGTTTCCCACGAAGGGTTCCTGCCATCATGCAGACTGGTACGGAGGGTATGTCATTAGACTTGTTGATTGTTTTGATGGCTTGCTCATATGCCTCATGATCTAAGAATGACAAGTCAATTGTAGCAAGGACATGCATCCAATCCCGCTCTTCCTCTAGGCATGGGATATACTTGGTCAAGGGCCCATAGGACTTCTTGATCTAGGTGTTACCCTTGAGCATAGCAGAGATGGCATCTAAGTCGATTGGTGAGGTCTTCCAAGTGTCCATCTCTATTCTCACATCATCTATTCTATTGTCAAGGAAGATCAAGCCGTTGTCAAGATTGTGGGAGAGAAGGAAGGAGTCTCACTTCTAGCTTTCTTGCTTGCACAATGGGGGAATACACACACAAGTGGAGGCTGAAAAACAATTTTTCTCTTCTTAGTTGTGTAAGCCAAAAGAACTCTCGTACATAGAAATAGAAGAACCCTATATATGGTTCTCAAACCAAACTCAACTAACTAAGGTGGCATACTAACTGAGCCACGAACTAGAGTAGATAAGGATAGATGTCATCTAGCTATTATTCATGGGCGGTGAACCAACCGCATCTATAGCTAACAAGTCGGTGACATAAATGCACAATAGTCACCCTGCCATATCACGAGTGGAGCTCGATATCCCAACACTCCCCCTCTAGCTCAATCCCAATTCCTGCACACCAAGTAGGTCTCTAAACTTGCGCAGCTTCTCTGCACCCAATGCCTTCCTAAATATGTCAACTACCTGATCCTTTGTGCTGACATAAACTAGATCAATAAGACCTAGTAAAACCCTCTCCCACACATAGTGATAATGCACCTCAATGTGCTTTGTTCTAGCATGATAGACTGGGTTATCTGCCAAGTGTATACTACTCATGTTGTCACAATAAATGACAACTAGCCCATCTGTAGGCTGATGCATATCATAAAGTAGCTTATGCAACCAAGGTACCTCACATGCAGCCATTGCTGTGCCCCTGTACTCAGCCTATGTGCTCGAGAAGGCAACTGTAGGGTGTTTCTTGCTGCTCCAAGTGACTGCAGCACTCCCAAAAGAGAACACATATCCACTGGTAGATTGTCTATCAGAAATACTACCAACCCAATCACCATCAGTGTATCCTTGCAACTATATCTGAATCCCAATCTCATAAAGTAGTCCATACTGCAATGTGGACTTCACATACCTGAGTACGTGTCTAGCGGCATGCAAATGCGGTTTCCTTGGAGCCTTCATAAACTGACTTACCAATCCAACAGCATAGCTCAAATCTGGCCTGGTAATAGCCATATAAATCAAACTTCCCACGATGCGTCTGTACATAGTAGGCTCTTCTAGAAGCTCACCTGCATCTGCGCTCAGCTTTACATTCTGCTCCAAAGGAACTAAAATAGGCTTACAGCCTGTCATCCCATATTTGGACAGCATGTCCAATCCATACTCCCTCTGCAAGAGCCGTATCCTACTTGGTGATCTAATCACCTCAATGCCCAAGAAATAATGCAGCTCTCCCAAATCCTTCATCTCAAACTTCTACTTCAATAGCATTTTCACATGAAGGATATCTTCATCACTGTCACCTGTGATAATCAAATCATCAACATAAATGACAAGCAGCATAATACCTTTCTCTGTTTTTCTCACATGAAGTGAGAAATCTGCCTTGGAAATCTGAAAGCCAATAGTGTCAAGATACTGTCCTATCTTGTCAGACCATGCTCTAGGTGCTTGCTTCAAGCCATACAAGGCTTTCTTCAACCTGCAAACAAACTCAGGATGAACAACATGCACATAACCTGGTGGCTGCTCCATATATACCTCTTCTTGCAAATCACCATGCAAGAAGGCATTCTTTACATCCATCTGATGTAAAGACCATTCCTTTGATGCAGCCATAGCAATGACTGCTCTTATGGTTGCCATCCTTGCAATCGGACTGAATGTATCTTCATAATCAAGGCCATATGTTTGTGCATACCCCTTGACTACTAATCTTGCCTTGTATCTATTCACAGAACCATCTGCATTGTGCTTCACGTTATAAACCCACTTACAACCAATTGCATTCTTATCTTTAGGCAAAGGTACCAATTACCATGTAGCATTTGCTTCCAAGGCATCCATTTCTTCATCCATGGCTTTCTCCCATTTTTCTTTTCCCATGGCTTGCTCAAAAGAAGTGGGTTCCGGTTCTGTATCACTTTGAACATATAGGCATAGTGAATGGCTGTAAATCCATCATATTTCAGTCTATCCACAGGATACCTAGCTCTGGTAGACCTGCACAAAGTAGGTTCACTCCCAGGTGCTCTCAAAACATCCCTTGTCTTCCTTGCTCCAGGTGTAACAATAGAAGGAATACCCAACTCATCATCAATGCTCTGTTCTGAACCACTAGATTCACCATCCACATAAGAGTGACCTGCATTCACATCAAACATGGGCTGATCTACCTTCTCTTTTCCTTTTCCTGATACCCGCATACCACTATTTGCATTGCTTTGAGAAGACTCTCCTGATCTCAATCTACCTGTCCATGGCGAAGAATGTGAACCACTGCTAGAGGACGCTCCAGGTCCACTAATATCTTGTGACTGTTGCTGTGAATTCTGTGCAGCATTATCATTTTGTGCATCTACATTATCAATCACATTTACTGGTTTATACCAGCTACTCATCTCATCAAAAACAACATCTCTTCTCACTGTAAACTTACGAGTAGAAGGGTTATAGCATCTATACCCTTTTTGTTGCAGAGAGTAACCATTAAAGATGCACTTCTCAGCTTTTGGATCCAACTTGGATCTCAACTTATCTGGCACATGAACATAGGCAATGCAACCAAAAATCTTCAAATGAGAAATATCTGGTTTTCTACCATTATACCTCTCCTCTGGAGTCATCCCATGTATTGCTACAGTGGGAGTCATGTTCATTATGTAGACTGCTGTAGCAATTGCTTCAGCCTAGTAAAAATCTGGCAAGTCTTTTTCGTTGAGCATGGCACGAGATACCTCTCCAATATGCCTGTTTTTCATTTCTGCAATTCCATTTTGTTGTGGATTATGACTGCATGAATATTGCTGCTTTATGCCAAGCTCCTACAGGAACCTTGCAAACTCATTTGAGAGGTACTCTCCCCCTCCATCTGACCTTAGGAATTTTATTTGCAGGCCTATTTCTTTTTCAACCATAGCTTTGAGAGTTTTGAAATGTCCAAAAACTTCACTTTTCTTTTTCATAAAATACACCCAAACTTTTCTGCTATAGTCATCAATAAAAGTGACAAAATAATGACAGCCTCCAAGAGATGCCGCTTTAGTAGTCCACACATCAGAGTGGATTAATTCCAATGGCTTCTTACTCTCTTGAACATGTCTAGGAAATGGTTTCCTTGCCTGTTTTCGAAACTGACAGGCTTCACATACCTTATGCATTTCTACAACCTTGAATTTAGGCAATCCTGCAACAATATTTTGGGTGTGCATTGATTTAAGTCGCTGTACATTAACATGACCAATGCGTTTATGCCAGATATCAATATCTGCAACTACTCCAGTCCCATGTGCAAACATTGCTGCACTCAATTCAGGCATGTCTGCATCCCATGTAAAGATTATGCCCTTCTTCTTTCCTTTTGCTATCAAGCGCCCTTTATTTTTCATATCCTCAACAAAGCATCCATGAGGATTAAATCTGACCTGCAAGCCTTGCTCAACCATTTGACCAACAAAGACTAGGTTCTTGGTGATATTCGGGACATGAAATACATCCGATAGGTATTTCTTTTTTAATCCTACATAGACAAAGAAATTCTTCCAATCTACACAATAGGATGTGCAATATTATAACCAGTCTCCACAAATCCTGGTTTTTCCATTTTTCTTGCATCCTGCATCCATTCTGCATGACCTGTCATGTGGTTTGACACACCTGAGTCAACGTACCACACTTCGTTGCTTTCTTCTACACTTGTCACAGAATTGTTCATGTGCTGCACCATAAACAAATGCTCATTTCTGTCATCACCCTGTCTACTAGAAGATGCATAATTCCCTTGTTGCAATTTTCCATTCATGATATCATTTTACTTTTTATAGGAGTCTTTAGCCATATGACCCATTTTACCACAGTAGTAGCATTCAACATTGCTATTTGCATTTTGGCCTCTTTGCCATCCACCACGACCTCTTTGGCTCCCCCTGCCTCTAGAGTTACCACATCCTCCTCCATAGGACTGGTTTTCTTGAGTTTGCTGCATATTCGGATTTTTACCACGGCCTCCAGATCGGCTTCCTCTACCTCTGCCTCTACCTCTTCCAGCATTTGAGTAGAAGGCGGTTTCTTTTGAAGTCCCTCCTGAGGAAGATGCACCACCATTTCTCTGCTCCTCAGAAATTAGAAGACCAATCAACTCCTCAAAATCAGAAAATCTTTCACGGACAGAACTGGATGTTCGGAACTGTGCATAATCCTTTCCTAGACCATTCAAGGTCACGGAAACTAAATCATTATCTTCCACTGGCAACCCAATGGAAGCTAGTGCGTCTACAATCTTCCTCACCTTCATGTGGTAGTCATTGATGCTCATAATTTCTCTTTGCACATTGTGCAACTCTTGCTTGAGCTGCATTTTCGTGGCTTGCGTATTTGTGCTATACATTTTTGACAAAGTATCCCATGCCTCCTTTGGCGTACTTGCATCCTGAATATGCACAATCATAGAGTCTGAAATACTGATAGATAGCTAGTACGTAACTTTTCTGGCTCTCTCATGCCATCCTTTATATGCCTGCATTTGCTATTGATTGGGAACATCAGGAAGAACTAGTTCTTCTTCATTTCCTGCAACGAGTTCCCAATATCCTTTTCCCATAAGAAAATTCATCATTCTAAACTTCCATGCTTGGAAGTTGTTCTTGTCAAGCTTTTCAGTGACAATCTGTGAAAGAGAATCAGACGCCATTACAGAACACTGCAAAGAATTTTGTCACTGCAAAAAACACAACTTCAGCCTCACAAGGGCAAATCTGCAAAACTGACGAAAGTGGTATTTGACCACACAGTCACTTCCTAGTGACGATTTTGCATCAACAGGCAACAAGGATGATTCTATACCTCCCAATGTCTCTGTGCATAGGCATACAATGTAATTTCTACGGTAACTTTTCACTAACCTGTAGAACAGTGGTCGCACAGCATAAAACAGGGCCTTTTCTTGAGTACGTGCAGAAAACTTTCGCCTCCAAAACAAGCCTTGGAATGACCTCAAATAAAAAAAACAGGCCCTAAAATGACCTGAAATGTCCTCTTGCTACATCGCGAAGGGCATCTCAATCTGAGGCAATGTACTCTTGCACTTTCCGGCTGTGCTACCTGCAGAAACTTGCTCCCAAACAGAAAAATGAAAGCAACACTAGTCCTCTTACCAGAACACTACGAACTTGGTTTGCTTTCTTGAGCTCCTTACCACGAACAAGGATCTGATACCATGTCAAGATTGTGGGAGAGAAGGAAGGAGTCTCACTTGTAGCTTTCTTGCTTGCACAATGGGGGAATACACACACAGGTGGAGGCTGAAAAACAGTTTTTCTCTTCTTAGTTGTGTAAGCCAAAAGAACTCTCGTACATAGAAATAGAAGAACCCTAGATATGGGTCTCAAACTAAACTCAACTAACTAAGGTGGCATACTAACTGAGCCATGAACTAGAGTAGATAAGGATAGCTTTCATCTAGCTATTATTCATGGGCAATGTACCAACCACATCTACAACTAACAAGTCGGTGACATAAATACACAATGGTCACCCTGGCATATCACGAGTGGAGCTCGATATCTCAACAGCCGTTACCCTAATCTTTGATGACTCTTGCATTGTGCATCTAGGGTCGGCCTAATAGGATATCATAGTCCACTCCCTTCATGACTATAAAGTCCACAGAGAATTGGACACCTGAGATCTTCACTGGCCAATTCTTAAGCACCCCTAATGGCTTGACTCTCATACCCTTTGCTAATATGACATTAAACCTAGCAATTTCGATAGGCGGGTTTTCCCAAGTCTGAAGCACTGCGTGGCTAAGCACACTAACCCGAGCTCCCACATCCACGATTCCCTTTCTCGTTGTATCACCTCGGGCTAGAACCGGTAAGACCGCATGCATCTCAGAACCTTCCCAGAAGGCTTTGACATGTAAGGATTTAGGCATAGAGTGCAGCGTCAAACTTAGTATTTTCGTCTCTGCATCATGGTCATGAGGGTCTGTTGTGACCTGCTCTCATGACCCTTTAACCCACTGCTTAAGATCTTGCCATAGGATGGGATGCTGCCTAAGAAAATCTCCCAAGCTAAGTGTTACAGGGGTAGTCACCAATGTGGTCAGGAGATCATTGGGTGCTTGTCTTTCTCCTAACCTGGATTGTCCTGGCCAATGGCCATGACTGATCTTCGGCCCTATAGCATCAAGGCTTAGCCTTAGCGGCACTTCTTGTGGTGCAGTTGCTTCTCCTAACCTTGGTTGAGGAGGTGAGATTGGCGTGCTTATGCTAGAGAGATTATTGATCTCATGCTCTATGATGGGCTGAGCGTATTTTAGATGCTCTTGAGCCTCCTTCACCCATTCCTTCACTTTTTCTATGGCCTCTAACTGTCGCTTCAGATGCGGGTATTCCCCTACCTTAGCACTTCCCTTTTCGGCTTTCTTAGGGGCTGAACTCTCTACCTCTATGTCAGAGACTTTCTTTCCAACAGGCAGAGTTGTAGCACTCTCCGTTTTTAGTGCGATTTCAGCTTTCGACCTCTTCTTCTTCCACTTGCGACTTTTCTTCCCTATCGAAGCTGCGTTAAGGTTGCTAGGTCCTGGCAGTGATATGCCGGCCTGCTTTGTCTGAGCACGTGTCATGACCTGCAATGGGATAGGTGTAGCCTTCTTATCGAGGTTCTCGATACCAAATAGTCCCAATGGGACAGATGGTACGTTGGTTGAGCTAGAAGATGGCTTTCACTTTGAGCAATTGATGAAGAGATGAGTGATTCCGCACTCAGCACACCTTTGGTCAACCTTGTCTTTGTTTTGCTGCTCCCTTTTAGGGTAGCGTGATGAGACATGACCTGGGTGACCACAAGTCCAACAAGTGATTGGATCCTGTGTCTGCCCTCCTAGGCCTCTACCTTGTCCTCTTCCTAATGCCATCACCAGCACGAGGCATTTGTAAGTTTCTTCCTCATTTGGTTCCTCCATGTAGCGGACTGGAGCATTGCTCGGTGGATGAGTCACGTAAGGACCAGGTGGTTTGGGTATGCCAGTAGGGTTTATGTCCATCCTAGGAATAGCTGGCTTAATGTCATTAGGTGCAGGAAGGGCCAATGGGGCTCCCCTTCCAAAGAATGGTTGCGACTTGTTTGCTAGGTAAGGTGGCCTAGGGTTGTGAGTATGGAAGTCTTCTTGGTAATCTACAATGCATGATATCATGACGGAACCTACCGCAGTTAGTCTTGACCTAGGGTCTTGGCACTCGGCTGGCAAGTGGTTTCTGCCATAGTACACGCATTGGACGTGTGGGCACGTTGGTCGTCTCAACATGTCTTGCAACTTGGCTAACTCCATCTTTACATCAGCCCTGTCCTTCCCCTTATCTTGGGATGATGGGATTGATCGCTCACTAGAGACGGATGCTCTCTCTGAGCTTCGCAAGTTGGTCTCTTCTAGGTTTAAGCTCCTAGAGCTCCGCTCTTTCAACTGATCATTGACTCTGATGGCTTCCTCAAGCACTCTAGCTAGCGCGTCTCGCTGCAA
The DNA here is from genome assembly GCF_053477565.2 of Lygodium microphyllum. Classification (NCBI taxonomy): domain Eukaryota; kingdom Viridiplantae; phylum Streptophyta; class Polypodiopsida; order Schizaeales; family Lygodiaceae; genus Lygodium; species Lygodium microphyllum. The sequence goes on along the minus strand of NC_141152.1, from coordinate 127,374,188 downwards.
GCACGAATTGCCTACCAAAGCCTTATATAACTCCTCGTCTCGAATTTCACTGATGAATACAGTTGAAACTGCTCTTTCAGTCGGTTGCTCGCCCATAGGGATTCTCTTGAAGAGACTCCTCACGTGGGTTACGTAGTCGCAAATGTCCTCCTTCTCTTTCTGCTTGACGTTCATCAAGCATACTAGCAAATTATCACAGTATCCAGGCTCGGCAAATTTCTTAATGAAGAGATCCTTGAGGCCGCTGAAGTTGGCTCATTCTGTGGCATCTAGGCTTGTATACCAAGTCCTTCCCTTGCCACCTAAGCAGAGCCCGAACGCTTGAGAGCATTGAGTCAGGTCGTTGAGCATCTTACGTACACTTGCTTTGTTTTGGGCCTGATAGGCTTGTTGGTCAATTTTATGGCTGCCTTGACAGGGTTCAGGGTTTTTCTAATATGTTGCCTCTTTTGTTTTTTGTCAATCAGGTTTTAACTTCTCTCAGCGCTTTGCATCTAGGTCTCTGGGTCTCACTACTGTCTACTTCAAGCTGCTAAGTGGCTGCTCCCTACGATTTTGTCTATTCCGTGTGCCAGAATTAAGTTTTGAGCATCAAAAGGACTTTCAACAGTTTGAGCTGCTGGGGTCAGATCAAATTTCTGATAATTTGATAAAAATTTACACTCGATCTAGCTAGTCCGAACTGGAGGGTCCGAGTGGGTCACTCGGATGGGCCGAGGTACATGGGCCAAGGGCCGAATTCGTGACTCAGACAAGGTAGACTCGGACGGGCTGAATGGTCAATTTGGACGAGGTCACTCTGATGGGCCGAGGGTCGAATATGACACGTGGCCGAGGGCCGAATCCTATGGCTAGGACGGTTTGGCTCGGATGGGCCGAGGGCGGAATTAGTCGATGGTCCAAATGGTTGACTCGGACGGACCGAGTAGGTCTAGGCGGAGGGCCAATTAGGGTTTTGGGTCAAGTGGGACGAACAAAAGAGAGCCGAGGGCCGATTCTGGGACTCCGCCCAAAAAGCGACCGCTTGGACGGGCCGAACACGGTACGATGACGACAACGAGAGGTCGATTTTGCTCGATTCTTGCAATTTAATCAATCATAGCAAGCATAAACCTCCAAATCCTATCTAGGGGAATAGGAGAAGGGATTCATATACTTGAATAGAGCGATAGGCTCGTCGATGATGCAATCGGATCGAATCGTGCGATGACTCTCTCTCTCTCTCTCTCTCTCTCTCTCTCTCTCTCTGTGAAATGTTCACAAATGAGCTCTCCCTTGGCCTCTTGGCTCTTATACCCCTTCTCGGGTATGGTGTTGATGCCCCCCATCACTCACTTGCCAATCTTAGGCATCACAAGCGAGCTTTTTACCATTTTTTGCACGATTTTTGCCCTATTTTGCCTTGTTTTGCAACAGTAAACCCTACCCTTCTCCGGTGCGATTTCCTAATCCTAACCTATACTAAATGCAACAAGAATCAAAAGCAAAAAATGGAAATAATTTCTCCATGTTTCCCAATCATCAAACAAACAAAATATCCCAAAATACTTACTTGTTTTGAAGATCAAAAATACCCAAACTTCCTACCTATCTCAAGCTCCGTTTTGGGGATGAATCCCTTACTTCGATGCTCGATATGAGGCATGCAAGTGCTCAAGCTTGAATCCGTTGGTCCCGGCAACAGAACCAAAATGTAGTGGTAGCTCACGCTCAACCGCCAAGACCCACGAACCGCTTATTGCTTCAAGCGTTTCAAGTGAGCTCTAATGGTTATCTCTCACCTAGCCGATGCGCCGTCGATCCTATGAGTATTGTGAGCTTACCTTGATGCCGATACGAGTTGCCTCCTCTCTCACACACCCCGGTAGCTCCACGATCCTAGATGCGAGCTCAAGCATCCTCAAGCCTCCTCCATCTCCAAGCTCCATCCTCCATAGCCGCGCGCGCGAGAAAAGAAAAGAGAAGAGAAGAAGAGAAGAGGAGATGGTGAAGAGCTTCACCCTCTTGATCCCTCACTCTCACACACTCACTCCCTCACACTCTCACACTCCCTCTCTCAAGAGCACACACAAGCAAGAAGATGAGGAGAAGAGAAGAAGAAGAGAGCTCTTGTTAGTCACACACCAAAGAATGAGCTTCCATTCATTTTTTGAACTTTATATACAAGCCCTAAAATCCCATGGGCACCCATCCCTTTTTTACATGACCGGCCATTATGGCAAGGTCCTTTTTCCATTTCCCTCTTCTAGCCTTATGCCTCTAGCCTACACCCATCTAATATTTTACAATTGACACAAGAGGGATCCTGGCGCTCTTTTACAAGAGTTTTCCAAGTTTTTTGAGATGGCTTTCATTTAAAATTGCGCTTTTTGCCTCGGCTTAGCTTTGGAGGTCGCCTGCATGTCTTTGCTCTTTTTCCATGTTTTTTTCTGCTTTTTCCTTTCTTTTTCTGCCATCTCGACTTGGGGTTAACAAATGAAAACAGTGCTCCTAAACTATTACAAGCAGAATCAATCCAGTGGTTGTTTATTTGGCCAACTACTAAGGAGTGAATCCTTATGCATCCAGCATTCGATCCAGGATCAATTGCAACTTAGAAAGACCCCCAAGGGTTTGTTTGTTCACCCTTTTGTCCTTGGGTTAGGGCCATACCCTACTAACTAGACTTAACCAATACCTTAGGTTTCATAAATTAACAGTAAATCCTGGCAACCATGTTGCTCTAACTTGATTGATCCTTTCCTTCCAAGCAAATACATAACTTCCCTTAACTTGGCAAATTTTCCCAAGAAAGGTGATGTAACAGGATGACTACTCATCCTCTTGCAAGTTAAACTTGCACAAGAACCTACCAACCTCATTCCAAGGAATGGCAAAACTCTCTTGTGATCAAACCACAAGGCCATGCAACGTTGCAACTTGTTGCACAAGTGTCGCATCTATTCCATGGGATCATTTCACCCATTGAATGACATTTCCTGGTCAAGGAATTATGTTTAGACAAGAAGTAGGGTTTAGGGTGTCTTGTTACCCAACCCAATCCTAATTGCACTAGGCTGACAACGTTTGGTCCTAGGGATTCCAAACTCAAACCGAGTTTTAACATTAAGTCGGTCAATCCTTAGGGTAGAGATTCTAGATCGTTATTTGCATGAGCATCCAATTGAACCAAACATTCCGTGAATGTGGGTAGGACCTTTGGGTTTGAGGGTTTCGACTTGGCAACAAGGGCAAAACTAGGCCGAATCCTTAACGTGCTAAACCCTAGTTAGCACTTGGGATATTTATCGTATTAATTGAACCATGCCTATACGAATCCCTTGCAATTTAGTGATTTAGATAATTCGATCTACTTGTCTTGCGATAAGGATGAGCCTTTTCTAGAGATGATAAACTTGATCTAAAGTAGAAAAATAGTTGCAAAATGTCACAATACATATAAACATGCAATTCATTGCTTCTACGCATCGCAAGGTTCACAATAACCCTATCTTTCCTTGGTAAAGTCAAAACGCATGATAATCTAAAGAATAACTTTCCTAGGGCTTACTAGGATTTACATCAAAGAATCATGCCTACAACCCTTTTTCTAAGCTTTAGAGTTTCTTGCCCTGATAAACCATGTAGTCTTTCATAAATGCAACTCTTGATGAATGAATTTTCCGCATGATGAATATGCAACAAGCAACCTTCTTCTAGCTACAACATAGTTAATGAAGTTCATGCAAAACTAAAGCTAGTGTTAACTTATTCCATTTTACAAGCACATGCCACATGCAAGTCCATAGAATCATTTTCGTGCTCTGCTATTTCTTTTCGGATAACATCCTAGGGGAGTTAACGACTTTTCCTCATGAATCATTACAAGGAAGATATTGCCTAAAATCCGGCATACGCTTGTTCCTTCCATGTCCAGTCCAAAATGCACTTAACAATTTCATTCCTTTGCCCTAAGTAACAGGCACTTAGACTCATTACTTTGAAAATGCACCAAAATAGCAACATGCAGCTAATCTTCTAAGACAGACAACTCTGGAAATGCAAATGATCCAATTGCATGACATGCATTATTTCTTATCTATCGTTCAAAGAGATAATTTATCAAATGTACTTTTATCACTATTACTTGAAATAACGATAAGCAAGAAATGCATTATCCCTATGCTAGGTGAATTAGAAACATGCATAAGCACTTTAAAGAATTTCTTTATGTGGAAAATAAATTAGTGGAATGTGGGTTTGTGGATTCACAGTGATGTCCACGTGAATATTAGGGGAAGAACCTCCCACAAGCGCGCCTTGCGACTTCTTGGGAGGCATCGTTGAGGACTTGAACTTTGCGGATTACCCTCGCTTCTATGCGTTCTCTGAACAGCCTCTAGAATTGCCTTCTCCCTCGTACGTAGGAGATTCCTTCACCAAAATTCGGATCTTTAAAAAAAAACTGGGGAGGCTTGTGGGAATGGAACTTATGGAAGCCCCCTCCCTTAGAAGCTGTGGGAATGGGACTTATGGAAGCCTCCTCCCTTAGACGCTTAATAAGAAGCTTCTGATTGTCCAAGACCACGTGGAAGGCCTTAATGATTGGGGAAAAAGGATTGATGACGAGGGGGATGGGCAGTAATTAATGGTGCTACTGGCGAGGAGTATGGGTGACAGTCAGTGTTGGGCGCAGTAGGGCAGCAGACTATGGTGGCTACAAAATGGCAGCAGTGTCCTTCTCACAGCACGACGGCCCTCTCTTTTCTTCCCCCCCCCCTCCCCAAGGCTAAGGGGGGTTTATTTAGAGCTTAAGGGGGGGAGAGGGAAGCCACCACGTAGCTGGTGCATGGCTCTCCCCCCATACCCCTACTTCACCACATCACCTCCTTCTCCCATTCCCTTCCCTCTAGCCATGCATCAACTGGAAGAATTAGTAAGAAAATTTGCATTATTTTCATCATTATCCATTTTTCCCCCTTCAGAAATGGTGTTTCCCCACGGGTATGCAATCTTGAACCCCCGGGCTTGATTTCACAATGCGGAGGCCTCATCTTTGCTCCTGCGGGTTTTGAATTGAGCTGCCGGTAATTACAATGCAGGAGATAACCTTGCACAGGTAATATGCGGCGTGCGGGGAGTCAAGTTTAGTAATATTTTTGAGCGGGAATATTACATTCTCTCCCCATTGGAGGAATCGAGATGTCCTCATCTTGAGAAGAACTGGGGGTATTGTTGGTTGAGAGTGCTTTCATCCATCCAAGTGGCATCCTCCTCAGGATAATCTTTCCACTGGACGAGGCATTCTCTCAATGTTCTGGATCTCCATTGTCTCTCCCTAACATCTAATTAGGTACATACTTCTTCAATACGCTGATGTGGAATACATTATGAACCTTTAGGTTCTTAGGGAGTTGCAGTCTATAAGCATTGGGTCCTAGGCACTTGAGGATCTTGTAGGATCCACAATACCTTGGACTTAGCTTCTTGCAATCTCCTAAGGATAGGGAACTCTTCTTTGGGCATACGCAAATGAAGACCATGTCTCCTTCATAGAAGGTTCTATCTTGATGTTTCAAATCCGCGTATGCCTTCTGTCTATCCTTGGTGGCTTGGATGTCCTGTCTTATTGATTTCATTTGGTCATCCATATCTTCCAACATCTGCCTCGAAGCTTCAACCCTCAAGTTTAAAGGGCTTCGACAGTCATGCCCATATAATGCTTGAAAAGGGGTCATCTGAATACTTTGTTGGTAAGAAGCATTGTAGGAAAACACAACCAGTGGCAAGTATTGAATCCACCTTTTTGGCTCACAGCAGCAGTGTGCCCTTAGCATATCCTCAATGACTTGGTTGACTCGCTCCGTTTGACCATTGGATTGATGGGATGGTAAGCTGTACTAAAACAGAGTTGAGTCCCAATGGCTTCAAAGATAGCTCTCCAGAAGTATGATGTGAAGACAAAATCATGATCACTAATGATTATTCTGGGCAACCCATGTAGCTTGAATATCTTCTTGATGAACACTCTTGCAATGTCTGAGGCTTTATAGTTTGTCTTTAACAGGAATAAGGTGTGCAACCTTAGTAAGCATATCAACCACAACCATAATGGAGTTGTATCCTCCTTGAATTTGGGGTAGGCCAAGAACAAAGTCCATACTGATGAATTCCCATTTCATTTGGGGAATGTCAAGTGGTTGCAACTTTCCTGGCATTTTGACATGTTCGGCCTTAATACGTTGACAAGACAAACACTCAGTGACATATTTGAGAACGTCACCTTTAATCCTCTCCCAATAGTAGCTCTTCCTGGCTGCATTGAGGGTCTTGGCATAGCCAGGATGTCTTGAGAAAGGGGAATCATGAGCTTCCCAAAGTATCTTTTGCTTGAGTGACTGGCTTGCCGGTATACATAATCTCTTTCTATAGTAGACTAGTCCACTATTGATAGAGAATTCATAATACTTATCCTATAGTTTCGGATCTTGATCCTTGATAGGGATCTCCCTTAGCATCTTCTGATAGGTTAGATCATGGCAAGATTCTTCTTTAGCTCAAGTATTGGGTTATTTAGCATGGATACCTTTGTGGCTAGAGATCTAGCTGTTGATGGATTTTCAAGATTAGAGAATTAAGGAATTCCTTGCAACTAAGTGCATCGACAACTACATTCTCCTTTCCAAGCCGGTATTTGATTTCAAAATCATACTCCTCCAGCACTTCAATCCACGACATTGCCTCATGTTGAGTTCATTCTGGGTAAAGATCCACTTGAGACTTTTATGATCCGTCACTTGGGTAAACTTGTTACCCATCAGGTAATGTCTCCAAAGCTTTAGAGAATGGATGACAGCTAACGGCTCTAGATCATGGGTAGCATAATTCTTCTCATGGCTCTTCAGTTTTCTTGAAGAGTATGCTACAGGATGACCTTCTTGCATAAGCACATATCCCAAGCAAGTGTGCTAGCATCAGTTACTACTTCGAACTCCTTACCAAGGTCCGAAAGTTTCAGGATAGGTGTTGATACCAAACTTTGCTTTAACCTATCAAAGCTAGATTGTTCGGCAGTTGACCATACAATCGATGTTTTCTTCTTCAATAGATCCGTCAGAGGTGCTAAAATCAAAGAATAGTCTTTGATAGAGACCCTATACCATCCTGTCAATCAAGAAAATTGTGTATTTCTTTGACAATTGTTGGTATTGGCCATTCTACAACATCTCTGACTTTGGCCGGATCCACTGAGATTCCTTCCGCTGATACGATGAATCCCAGATATTCAATCTGACATTTGAAGAATGCACACTTCTTCATCTTGGCATAAAGCTTGTGTGCCCTCATTGTCTCAAGGACAATGCGAAGCTCGGGTTCATGATCTTCTTCTTTTTTGGAATAGACTAAGGTATTGTTGAAGAAGACGAGTACAAAGTCGTTAAGAAATTGCCTAAAGATATCCTGCATTAACCTATTGAAGGTGGTAGGTGCATTCATCAGCCCGAATGACATGACTAGGAACTCAAAGTGTCCATATCTTGTGTTGAATGCCGTCTTTGGGATATCTTCTTCCTTGATCCTTATCTGATAGTATCCAGACCTAAGATCAATCTTGGAGAAGTTCTTCGCACCTTCAAGGCGGTCAAGAAGTTCATCTATTCTTGGAATAGGGTACTTGTTCTTAATGGTTCATTGATTCAACCCTCTGTAATCAATACACAGCAGAAGCATTCCATCTTTCTTCTTCTGAAACAACACTAGAGCTCCCCATGGTGAACTGCCAGGACGGATATAGCTCTGATCTAATAGTTGCTTGACTTGCTCCTTCAGCTCAATTGCTTTAGGGATGGACATTCTATAAGGCCTCTTTGCAATTGGCGCAGCTTCCGACACTAGCTTAATTTCATGATCAACTTCCCTTTGAGGCGGAAATTCTGTCAGCTCCTCAGAAAATACGTCTACATACTCCTTTAGCCATGAAGGTTCTTCACTAGACTCTTAACTCTGATCTAGCTTATTCAGCTTAATCAAGTAGACAGGTAGTCCCTTTCTAACTCCCTTCATAACCTGAGATGCTTTGGACAATTGAATTTTTGGCTTTCTAGCCTCTCCTTGAGTTGTGACCAATTCCCCTTCAAAGTTTCGAAAGGAAACTTGGCCCTTTCCACAATGAATGTGGGCGTCATTAGGTTTAATCCAATCCATTCCAAGAAAACACTCATGGATACCTAGGTTCGTGACTCTGAATCTGACTGAAGTCGACTTTCCTCCCAAAAAGAATTCCATCTTAGTAGTTTGCCTGGTACAAGTGACCTCACGACCATTTGCTAATTCCACAAGCAAGGTAGGTGCTTCTATTGTGGCTATTCTTAATCTTCTTGCACAAGCTGGTGAGATAAAGGAATGTGTACTACCACAATCAATCAAGGTTTTGAAGCCTTTACCTTGATAGTGTGATGATGACTGAATCACAGAAAACTGGCGATTTGGGCTTTTCTCGTGAAGGGCGGCATGGACTATTGCCCTCTCAAACTCTGCTTCCATGGTCAAGTAATCTTTTTCGCACATTTCCCTATTCGCAACATAGGCGGTTCTTCCTCTGCCTCGGGTGGTAGCTCCTCGGCCACGGGCGGTTCCTTGGAAAGGTCCTTGACATTGTCCTCCATCGAGTTTGGAACATTGCCTTTTGAAATGACCGGGCTCATTGCAATGGAAGCAATGGAAGTTGCGGCCATTACCATGGGTAGGAACAAAGTTATTGACATTGTTGGTCCTTGCTTTCTTCCTTTGTCCCCGATTTTGACCTTGAACTCTCTTTTCTTGGAACCTATATGTTCCTTTGTTCTGATCATTATAAGACCAAGTCTTGTTACTTATTGCCTGGCCTGCACCTCCTGAATTATGGGAGCAGCTCGAATGAGTGCGTCTTGAAGGCCTGTTGGGCACATTGATTCGAGGCGGATATTTACAGGTGGGTTTAATTCAGCACAGAATTTTGACACCTATTGTGTCATGTCCATTTGTGGCGCATACTTCAGAAGAGAGGTAAACTTTTAGTAGTATGCGTCAAGAGTCAGACCCAGCTATTTTAGCTCATAGAACTCATTCATCTTCTGCTAGGCGATATGCAGTGGTAAGTATCTTCCTTGCACAACTTTTTTCAGCTTTTCCTAGGTAACGGATCCTTCCGAACCTTGATCTCTGCACCATTTCTTCCACCAAAGCCTGGCTTCACAGGTGAGCTTCAGCTTGGCAAGCATTGCCTGGTTGGCGAGTGCAGTACCGGCCACTTCAAAGTAATCTTCCATGGACGCAATCCAAATCTGAGCATCAGCTTGGACAGTCCTTCCTTTCCTGTCAAATTCTGGCAGCTTGATCTGCTTAAGAAGAAACTTCTTCTCCTGGATCATGGCCGTACTTGGTGTAGGGGTCAGATTGGAGTCTGTACCTAGGGTTGTGCCTGGGCATTGAGATTCGTAACGTTAACAACTCGCTAGACGTTACATATTACGCCCAACTCAACTTTCAACCAAGAAACCTAATCACTTAACTTTTTATCAATACTCATAGACAAGACAATTATTGATAAAAAGAAGTTTTATTTCATTCATTTGGGCATAGCCCTTTCGGAGTACAATATTTCTTGGGATGGTAGAGGAAACTGATACATTAATTCGGGGAGAATAATATTGTGTTACATTCAGCTACGGGAACTGGGTAGTAGTATGGACTTGGGTCATGGATCTTCAAGAATCGATAAGTCATCAGAAGATTAGGGTATCCTTTCCTTTGGTACCCATTCTTCTCGTAGCGTCCCAACACCTTGATCCTGTCGGCAGGGATTATGCGGGTCACTTCATCGTACACATACGTGTTCAGCTTGACCTTCCGACCTCCAACATGTAAGGTTGTGTTTACGTGAGCCTCAACAAAGATGAACAGCTTCATGATCTTCAAGTCATCCAGCCACTTGATTCTCTTTAGGTTGGTTCGAAGGTACGCAAACCGGTGGGCAACTATGTAATAGATTCATGAATCACCCGTCCATCTCCGTTCCACGTACAAATGCGATGGATTGTAAATGCAGTCCAGGATGTTCATCATATCGATCCTCCGTCGATAATTCGAGGCATGCATCGCGGTCATAAACATGACGTGGAACGCCATGAACTTGTTCCATGCTTCATCACTCTGTAAGACAGCATCGATAAGTAAGGAAATGTTCTTAACAACAACATTTGCTTTACTTCTTCTTATTAAGTTTTCTTATAAAGACAGATCCTTCCTTGGTTTGCTCTGATACCAACTATAACGTGTCCACCTATTCCCTTTCAAGACACGTCTTAGCAGTCCATCGGGAAGAGAGTCTAGAAAGCTCCGCCCAGCACTCCCATGGAATGTTATGGGGTTTGCAATCTAGGACTTACCGATTCTGCCACGTAGCGGAAGTACTCCGACTATTCCCACTTAGGACCAACCTCAATCAGGGTTTTCCCTAATGGTCAAATTCCTAAAACGGCAGCTAGCGTCCAAACTACTTTATGCAGAAACGCCAGGGACAAATTGGATCCATGCTGCACTTGGTTCAAGGATAATGGGAAACGAGAGGGATGCAAGGCTCAAGCTCTCTACCCATAAGGCATAGTCACATTCCGTTCCCCTAAAACAACATAAATCACGATTCTAGTAACCTAAACCCTAGATCAGCGCCCTTCCTGTTCATTTCCTTCGAGAAGAGCTCCTTACTGCCCATTTCGGTTGAGAAAAGTTCCTGGCCAACCGGGACCACCCATCCGTAGGACGGACCCATGGCCACATCCACACACTTTCCTCAAGGTTTCTTTAGTTGTCTAATTACCTACCACATTTAATTGGACATGCATCAAGCAGCTTCCTTAATTAGCCATTCCTTCACGTAATCTTAGCACTTGACATAGAAAAACAATGTCAAAAAAGTTCCTTTTCAACAGGTTATCTTATTTATCTTTGGAATACATCCATAAAGTCCAACCCGTAGGCTAATCCATAATCCGCCCGAAGGCTATCCATAATCCGCCCGAAGGCTATCCAGCAATCCACAGGGATTACTAATCCAAGATTCCGCCCGTAGACTAGTATGCGGGCCTCGAGATCCAATCTCGAGTCATGTTGGCCTCTTGTGCAGGGCTTGGAAGGCAAGGGATTTACGACCAGAGCCCCCCTAGAACGCAAGCGTCCTCCTGCTCCAAGTAACACTCAATAGAGAGACCTCAATCGGCAGGTTTGGTCCACATTCTCGGCACGACTAACAACCCCCTTGGTTAGGGTCATGCAGACAGTCCGGGGTAATGCGGCCTCTCCCTTCAGGCCTGCAACACCTAAAGCATTAATTATCTTTCCATCCTTAGTTCATTGAGCAAACAATGCAAACAGTGCTCCTAAACTGTTACAAGCACAATCAATCTAGTGGTCCTTGATTAGGCCAATTGCTAAGGAGTGAATCCTTATCTCCTAACGCATCTAGTATTCGATCCGGGATTAATTGCAACTTGGCAAGACCCCAAGGGTTTGTTTGTTCACCCTTTTGTCCTTGGGTTAGGGCCATACCCTGTTAACCAGACTTAACCAATACCTTAGGTTTCATAAATTAACAGTAAATTCTGGTGACCATGTCGCTCTAACTTGATTGATCCTTTCCATCCAAGCAAATACAGAACTTCCCTTAACTTGGCAATTTTTCCCAAGAAAGGTGATGTAACAGGATGACTACTCATCCTCTTGCAAGGTAAACTTGCACAAGAACCTACCAACCTCATTCCAAGGAATGGAAAAACTCTCTTGTGATTAAACCACAAGGCCATGCGACGTTGCAACTTGTTGCACAAGTGTCACATCTATTCCATGGGATCATTTCACCCATTGAACAGCATTTCGTGGTCAAGGAATTATGTTTAGACAAGAAGCAGGGTTTAGGGTGTCTTATTACCCAACCCAATCCTAATTGCACTAGGCCAATTAGGGATTCCAAACTCAAATCGAGTTTTAACATTAAGTCGGTCAATCCTTAGGGTAGAGACCCTAGATCATTATTTGCATGAGCATCCAATGGACCCAAACATTCTGTGAATGTGGGTAGGACCTTTGGGTTTGAGGGTTTCCACTTGGCAACAAGGGCGAAACTAGGTCGAATCCTTAACGTGCTAAACCCTAGTTAGCACTTGGGGTATTTATCGTATCGACTGAACCATGCTTATACGAATCCATTGTAGTTTAGGTGATTTAGATAATTCGATCTACTTGTCTTGCGACAAGGATGAGCCTTTCCTAGAGATGATAAACTTGATCTAAAGTAGAAAAATAGTTGCAAAATGTTACAATACATGTATACATGCGATTCACTGCTTCTATGCATCGCAAGGTTTGCAATAATCCTATCTTTCCTTGGTAAAGTCAAAATGCATGATAATCTGAAGAATAACTTTCCTAGGGCTTACTAGGATTTACATCAAAGAATCATGCCTACAACCCTTTTTCTAAGCTTTAGAGTTTCATGCCTTGATAAACCATGCAACCTTTCCTAAATGCAACTCTTGATGAATGAATTTTCCGCATGACGAATATGCAACAAGCAACCTTCTTCTAGCTACAATGTAGTTAATGAAGTTCATGCAAAACTAAAGCTAGTGTTAACTTATTCCATTTTACAAGCACATGCCACATGCAAGTCCATGGAATCATTTTCGTGCTCTGCTATTTCTTTTCGAATAACATCCTACGAGAGTTAATGACTTTTTCTCATGAATCATTACAAGGAAGATATTGCCTAAAATGTGACATACGCTTATTTCTTCCATGTCCAGTCAAAAATGCACTTAACAATTTCATTCCTTTGCCCTAAGTAATAGGCGTTTAGACTCATTACTTTGGAAATGCACCAAAATAGCAACATGCAGCTAATATCCTAAGACGAACAACTCTGGAAATGTAAATGATCCAATTGCATGACATGCATTATTTCTTATCTATCATTCAAAGAGATAATTTATCAAATGTACTTTTATCACTATTACTTGAACTAACGATAAGCAAAAAATGCATTATCCCTATGCTAGGTGAATTAGAAACATGCATAAGCATTTCTTTATGTGGAAAATAAATTCGTGGAACCTAGGTTTGTGGATTCGCGGTGATGTCCACATGAATATTAGGGGAAGAGCCTCCCACAGGCACGCCTTGCGACTTCTTGGGAGCCATCGTTGAGGACTTGAACTCCGCGGATTACCCTCGCTTCTATGTGTTCTCCGAACATCCTCTAGAATTTCCTTCTCGCTCATACGTAGGAGATTCCTTCACCGAAATGTGGATCTTTAAAAAAAACCAGGGAGGCTTGTGGGAATGGAACTTATGGAAGCCCCCTCCCTTAGAAGATGTGGGAATGGGACTTATGGAAGCCCCCTCCCTTAGAAGCTGTGGGAATGGGACTTATGGAAGCCCCCTCCCTTAGAAGCTTAATAAGAAGATTGTAAGAAGCTTCTAATTGTCTAGGACCACGTGGAAGGCCCCAATGATTGGGGAAAAAGGATTGATGATGGGGTGGATGGGCAACGATTAATAGCACTGCTAGCGAGGAGCATGGGGGGCAGTCGGCGATGGGCGTAGTAAGGTGGCGGACTATGGCGGCTATAGCATGGCAGTGACATCCTTCTCACAGCATGATGACCCTCTCTTTTCTTCCCCCCCAAGGCTAAGGGGGGTTTCTCCCCCCATACCTCCAGCCATGTCTCTCCCCCCATACCCCTACTTCACCACATCACCTCCTTCTCCCATTCCCTTCCCTCTAGCCATGCATCTGCTCGATTTCACAATGCGGAGGTCTCATCTTTGCGCATGCAGGTTATGGATTGAGTTATCGGTAATTACAATGTGGGAGATAACCTTGCATAGGTAATACGCGACGTGCGGGCAGTCAAGTTTAGTAATATTTTTGAGCGGGAATATTACACTGCCTACGTACTTTTGATGTATATTGGATGCTTGGATGCCACTCACATGAGGATTTGAGCTTTGTTTGCTCATTTGGCATTTGACTTTTGTTCCAGTGGGAACCGCCTTCTTGACACTTGGATGTTACATTAAGCTTTGGATTTTATTTGCAATGAGCTTAAGTATGCTATACCTCATTTTTGGCACGTTGTAATTGCAAACTATTGTACTATTTATGAGAGAAGGCTCCTCCACTTGATGCTATTTTGGTCATAGTTTATGGACAGCTCATTATTTGGTCCATACCTCTTGTTTTCAACTTGTTTAGGCAATGGTTTTGGGAGCTATTTGTAGGTATTACAATAGCTTGTTTATTTTATATTGTGCCTCTTTTTCTTGCAACATGGTTAGTCATTCAAATGATAATGCCATCTTCAACATTGAAAAGTTAGATGGAAGTAATTGTGGCTATTGGAAGACCCAAATTTGGCAGGTTTTGGCACATAAATTTTAGATTAGGTTAATCAAATGTAAAAGCATTAAGCTTGAAGGTCAAGATCAAGATGTATGGGATGACTTAGATGAGCTATGTAGGTTTAGGATTATCCTATCCCTCAAAAAGAAATTTTATTATAATGTTGTCATAGATGGGCAGTATCAAGAGGAAGAATGTGGATCTTTGGGAGAAAATCCATAATCCCTATGATGAGTGGAGCCCTACTTCTTAGATGTATTGAGTAAAGCAGCTTATGGACCTTTGTATGAAGGAAGGTACCAGTGTTTCACAGCATTTGAGCGAGTTTCATGCTATCATTGGCTAGCTGTAATTGCAAGATAATGAATTTAAGGACAATCTCCCACCTTTGTTCTTGTTGTTCCTACTTAAGTCTTGGGACACATTGCATATTGTTATGTGTGCAAATATAACCGAGATTGGGCAATAATTGTATGATGTAGAGGGTGCACTCTTGATAGAGGAGATCAAGAGGAAGAATGTGGATGCTTCTCATACTTCTTATGCTTTGATTGTTTGAGGTTTCCATGAAAGTAAGAGTGGGAATGACCACCGTGGTAGAGACCCGTAGAAGTCTCATTCTAAGTCATGTGGACCGTCTTACAGTAAGTCCCCTGGATGTAAGTCCAATTTGGCATGCCATTATTAGGGAAAAATAGGATGGTCATATTAGCCTGCATTGCCATAAAATGTGCAATGACAAGCACAAGGAAAAGGGCAAAGGGAAAGAATAGGACAAGTCTGATAAGAGCAACATTGTCCTTGCTAAGTCTAATGTTAAGATCGAAGAGATCAATGTAGTGTAGCAATTTGACTCTAATGATGATTACATACTTGTAGCTTCTTCTTTGGATAAAAGAGAGTTGTCTAATGCCTTGCTTAGTTTTACTCAGTGTTAGTTGATAGATTTAGGGGCTTTCTTTCATGTGACCCCTCATAGAGAGTGGTTCCACTCCTATCGTAGTATGACTAGATCTGTGTGTTTGGGGAATGACTTGGCATTGTAGATAGTTGGTATTGGTGATATTTGGATGCATCTTTTGGTTCAGGAAGTATGTTTACTTTGCATAATGTTCAACATGTATGGGCTCTCATGAAGAGTCTTATTTCTATTGGCACACTAGATGATGAGGGTTAGAAGATCACTTGTGGGAACCTTGTTCTAGCACATGGTGCCAAGTCTGGCACTTTATATCCCTTGGTTGTATTTGGATCCATAGATCATGTTTTGTATGTGGATGCAGTTCCACATGTATCTCTTTGGCATCATCATCTTGGGTACATGTCCTTAAAGGGAATGAAATGCTTACTCGTTTTTGTAGTATCTTCCATCCCTTGACTATAAGTGATTTGAGTCATGTGATCAATGTTTGTATGGTGGCAAGAAAACATATAGTATGCATAAGAAGTCAAGCACTCTGCGTATGGGTGAGCCTTTGGCTCTTGTTGATTTTGATGTCTGTGGACCTATGCCCTATCAATCATCATTAGGAGGTGTGAAGTACTTTCTCACATTCATTGATGATTACTCACATAAGGTCTGGGTATATTCCATAAAGTTGAAATTTGATATTTTGGCTACCTTTCAGCATTGGCTTTCATTGGACCTGTTTGGGTATAAGCTAAAATGACTACGATCTAATAATGGGGGTGAGTATATCTCTAAAGCCTTTGAGGAGTTTTGTGATGAGAGGGGTATTAAGCATCACTTGACTGCCTTGTACACCCCACTCCAGAATTATATGGCTAAGCCTATGAATAGGACAATATAGGAAAGGGTCTATAGTATGCTTAGCCAAACACGTGTAGCACATCAATTTTGGGCTGAGGCAGTGGACTACTACCGTGCACTTGATCAACCAATATCCTTGCAGTTCTATTTACTTTCAGGTTGCAGAGGAGATGTGGTTTGGAAAACTTCCCTCGTATGATCATTTGCATGTCTTTGGTTATGAGGCTTTTTGCTATGTACCCAAGAACAATCACACAAAGCTAGATCTTAAGTCCATGAAATGCATCTTTATTGGTTATGGGGATGTAGTTGAGATGGGCTATCGCCTATGGGATCCACAATCTCGAAAAGTCATTAGCAGCCATGATGTAGTTTTCCATGAGGAAAAGATGTATAAGCAACTTGAACAGATAGTCAAGATACATAGGGTTATCTTTTAGGAGGATTCTCATGCTCTTATATAGCCCGCAATAGTAGTTGATGCTCTAGTAGCCCATGACCATGATGTTAGATAGAATGTGTAGGCGCGTCAACCTACCTTGAGATGCTCTACTAAAGCTAGAGGTCCTCATGAGTGGTTTGAGTCCTCCATTGATTATGTGATGGTGACATATATAACTAAGCCTATCATTTATGAATGAGGCCATACACTGTGGTGATAGTCACTCTCGGGGGAGGGCCATGTAGTCAAATTTTGACTCTTTACAAAAAAAGCATACGTAGGAGCCGGTTCCTTTGCCTAGTGGAAAGCGTGAGTTACCATGCAAGGGGTGTACAAGTTGAGGAGCATCCTTGGTGGATGACCCAAGTTTTCCTATAATGCCAGATTGGTTGCTAAGGGTTTGCTTATAAGTCTATATTATGATGAGAAAAAGGCCAAGATGGCCATGATCCCTTATGCATGTGCAGTGTATAGTTTGATGTATGCCATGATAGCCATTGGTCATGACGACATAGCTTTTGCAGCAGGAGTTGTATCACGCTATATGGATATACTTGGTAGGTGGCATTAAGATGTCATCAAGGGTATCATGAGATACTTGAAGGTCATAATAGATATGTATATATATTATGGTGGCCAAGATACAGAAGTCATGGGGTACACTAACTCTAATTCTACACGACATGCAGACAATAGAAAAACCACCTTTGGTAATGTGTTTATATTTGTTGAGGGGTGTTGTTTCTTGGATGTCCAAAGTGTAAAAATTCATGGCACTCTCTACTATAGAGGAGGCTGAGTATGTTGCAGCCAACCATTGAGGCTTGCAAGAAGGCTCTCTAGTTAGGCTATTCAATGGCACCGGACCTTGGTATGACTGGAGTGGTTCCTACACTCCATTCAGATTTTGTGAGTGCTATCCAATTAGCCAAGAATGTGGTCTTCCATGTGAAGATAAAGCACATTGAGATGTGGTACCACTTTATTAGAGAGGTTCTTGAGGGCAAGTGCGTTGACCTTGTCAAGATCTCAAGTGACCCAAAATCCTGTAGATCTGCTCATGAAAAGTCTCTCAGCATAGCATTTTTTCTTTCGTAGGAAGTTGATGGGCGTTGGATGAGATGACCTTTATTCCTCATCTTCACTCGAGGCACACTCATCTTTAAGTGGGAGGTTATTGGGGGTAAAGGCACTAATCTGAGTTTTTCACAAACCGGATTTCTACCACAAAATTTGGCCAAAACCCCTATCAAGAGCTTTACTATATCACTTTAGGTTTACTCTTCAAGCACTAGGTATGCTACACTATTGCTTCTCGGTTATGATAACTCTAGCAAGTGGGGGAACAAGTTCTTAGGAGGGATGTCAATGTAAAGGGTAAAAGGAAAGGGTTATCTTAGTAAAGATGGAAATGGATTACACCTAGGGGTGAGTGCATAGATTTTTTCAAAGGACTATCCTCCAACTATACGTGGATTCCACCTGCATCACCAAGATTTGGAATCTATCACCATCATTAAAGGACACCTCACCCTTGTACACAAGTCAATATCCACATCATGATGTCATTTGGATCTTACACAAAAGATTACAAGCATGGACCTCCCTCTGTCACATGCTTATACGTGTATATATATATATATACATACATATATATATATACATACATATATATATATACATATATATATATACATACATATATATACATATATATACATACATATATATACATATATATACATATATATATATACATATATGTATATATGAGGAACTAAAGTCAAAGTAGCTTTTGAAAGCCATTTTTTATCATTTCAATAAATTTCAAAGGAAATAGAATTTCAAGAAAATTCTCGTGTAGCCCAATCAATTTTGACATAGTCTACAAAGTTGCAGAAGAAACTTTTTTCGGATTCTTCACCAGTTTAAAGTTACAAAGGTGCAGACTGCTGGCTACATGCAATTTTCTTCTCTCTTTAATCACATCAGCTTCCCGTTTTATCCTTCTTGTAAATATATTATAATAATGTACTTTGGGCATCCACCTCTTGTAATCTAGCTCCCCCTTGTACACAAGTCAATATTCACATCATGATGTCATTTGGATCTTACACAAAAGATTACAAGCATGGACCCCCCTCTGTCACATGCTTATACGTGTATATATATATATATATATATATATATATATATATATATATATATGAGGAACTAAAGTCAAAGTAGCTTTTGAAAGCCATTTTTAATCATTTCAATAAATTTCAAAGGAAATAGAATTTCAAGAAAATTCTCGCGTAGCCCAATCAGTTTTGACCTAGTCTACAAAGTTGCAGAAGAAACTTTTTTCGGATTCTTCACCAGTTTGAAGTTACAAAGGTGCAGACTATTGGCTACATGCAATTTTCTTCTCTCTTTGATCACATCAGCTTCTCATTTTATCCTTCTTGTAAATATATTATAATAATGTACTTTGGGCATCCACCTCTTGTAATCTAGCTCCCTTTCTCTAGCTTGTCTACCGCCACCCTTGGCTTCTTGCATGATGACCAAGGTGGGGACTTGTCCCATCCACTATTCTCCATATTTTCAAAGATACCATACATAATCTAGGATTATGTTAATCAATAATATTAGCTTAATCTAATCCCTCATGGAGGCTATATAAGGAGCCCATGGAGATGTAAAGAAACACAATGACAATGACAAGTACATAAGAGCACTCTAGAATACCCTCATGCTAGTCAATCTCTTTGAGGTAAGCTATGAGTGAGTCTCTTTTATTATGTAGCATAATGGCAAGCTTCCTCTAACTCTTCTCCTCTTATCTCCCTCTTTTCTCATCTTCTCATTTCATGAGTACATAATGGCAAGCTTCCTATACCTTTTGTCTCCCTCTCTTCTAATCTCTCTCTCTCTCTCTCTCTCTCTCTCTCATATTCTAATATGTTGTCTAAATCATATGTACTCTCTTCTAATTATCCCTCTACATTCATACTTAAACTTATTAAGTAAGACTTGCCATATGCTCTACTGGTGGGGAATCATTATTTCCTCATGTTATATATATGTCCATGGGAGAATTTAGGAGCCATCACCTCTCTTAACCTTCCATCATCTTCATTTCCATTAAGATGGGCTACAAATGCTCTCTCGTGAAGTTTTTTTTTGGCTCTTTCCATTCTCTTTGAGGAAAGGGATGTCCTAGCCCATCCTCCCTTTGGCAAGGTGGTGCCCCTCTCGTGAAGTTTTGTTTTTGGTTCTTTGAGGAAAGGGATGTCCTAGCCCATCCTCCCTTTGGCTAGGTGGTGCCCCTCTTTAGCTCTTTTAGTGAGGATTGGAGGATGGGTGGGTAAGAGACAACCCATTCATATTTTCAGTTTTTAACACCTATGCCTAGCCACCCATGTATTACTACACTAACAATACACTTGCACCTACACACTGCAGGTGATGGGCGCCTATCACTATCACTTCATTCTTTATTCTTTCAGTGACATTTGAATAAAGGCAAGGTAGTCACAAATTATGACTATTGGAGTTCTCACATCTTAAGTCTCTCTCTCTTGCTCCATCTGCCATAACTCACACTTCTCTTACTTCCACTTGCTCGTGCTTCCACTTGGGCTTCTCCCTTCAATACTAAGACCAAAGAATTTTTTGTATACCTTTGCATCTTAAGATGTAACAAGAACTTGTAAGCATCCAATATTTGATTTAAAGAAACCCTCAAAGTATTTGTGTAATCCAACTTGCATATATGGACCAATAAGTGCCATTACTTCTTTAGATCTCTTTTCCACCATAGAGTAAGAAGGTTGGTTATATCCCACTTATAGTACCTTCATATCTAAGCATCAAGCTGCCTTGATCCACCATGTATCCTTGTTTGATGCCTTGGATGCCACACATCTCTACACACAATTTCTCAAGGAAACGACTTTGCTAAACACTAGAAAATAAGCATGTATTCTAGATATCTTGAATTCTCGGGGGGTCCACTAGGGTTTACCATATGGTACCACGTGAGTGTAAGGGAGGGGGTTTATCTAAGGGAAGAAATGTACATTTTATAAGGTAAGGTCCCATAAATAGGGGGTAGATAAGGGGTATTTTCATATATTTCTTGCATGTAGGTGACGTCTCCTTATTACTACTAGTGAATCCCCCATGCTTGAATTGCCTCAAGAGAAAAAGCTTTTGGTGTCTTGTACAATATAACCATAAAATCAAAATTCTCCATATAAAAAGTGCAAACACACATTCCACAAGATAAGTGTTTGTATCCCATATTGGCCTTTGTGTCTATGTAGCATGCTTAGGGACACCTTTCACATCAATAGGCTTACTTTCAACATAAGCATTTGCATCCAACACTATAAGGGATTAGTTCCACTAAGGCCCTCACTGATGCAATTTTTAAACCAAGAAAGATAACTTATTTGCAATTCTACGGTCATGAAAGCAAGCAGATCACAAGGCCCACATCCAAAATCGAGTTTATTTTGTGACTTACAAGTGTGATTTTGTACACTTTTATACACAACAAAACCTACAATTTTAACAATAATTGAAACCAATGTTTAAATGTGCTTTGAGCTACAAATTTTATGTGCATTTGAAACCATAAACTGTAAATCTCAAGGCTAGGGTAATATGTATACATGAGAAGCCATCTTGGCCCAAAATAGTTTTAGCCTAAAAACTAAAATATGGTGTAATGTGTAATGGAAGCTGAAAGTAACAAGCTATAGTTCCTTTTCAACAAAAAAGAATCCACTAAAGTGTGATGAATTCCTCCACTCAAATAAGAATAAATAGAATCCCAAAGTGTGAATTTTTTGTGAATAATAATAATGAACAAGGTTCTTGGTATCAAAATGACCATAACTCTTCATAGAGAGCTCCAAATTGTGCAAATGAAGTATCATTATAAAGTAGACAACATTAGAAATCCTTCCAAAGTATAAAACTTGATCTTGATGGAGTTATGAAATTTTAATTAGTTGTAATAATTTAATACAACAAGCTATTTTGCATAGTGAATTCAATCATCTTTGTACATAAACCATGGAAAAGAATCAAGATATGAGGATGGCTGACAAGTTGATATATGTATGCACACACACACACACTCTCTCTCCCTCCCTCCCTCCCTCCCTCCCTCCCTCCCTCCCTCCCTCCCTCCCTCCCTCTCTCTCTCTCTCTCTCTCTCTCTCTCTCTCTCTCTCTCTCTCTCGCTGGTAGTATGAACCCCCATCTCAGAATGAAGTAGACAATGTTGCTACCCCCTCAAACATGGATTTGGATGACATGGAAGAAAAAATTTTGTGCATTCTTTGAAAAATAAAGATGATGTAGAGGGAAAGGAAAAGAAAGATCACACATAATAATTGACTTTATTGTATCACTATGTGATATTACACAAAATTTGGTTTTGATCATTAGAGATGTACTCATGCAAGAGATAGCATAAAAAACTTGGATGAAAAAAGTGTAGCTCTTGATATTGAAAGTACACAAGAAACATCAAAGGATCATTAAGGTGTTACAATAGAGATGCCTACAATGTCAAAGACATCAAGCAATGTTGGAAAATTGCTACAACCACTAGAGTCTAAAAGTGTCTACAAACATGATTTTTTTCTTTTAACACCATAACAATAAAAATTTTATTTTCAAAACTTGAGCCAGTTTGGGATTGTAACTAGTTCATGTTGAGGAAGCGCTTGAACTACATAGTAGAAAGCAAGTGTTTGAAGCAAAAGATAGTGATGTGAAGGAAGCGCCTAAATTGGATAATGAAAGTGAAATGACTCAAACATAAGATAGCCATGATGAGGAAGAACTTGACATGGAAAGTAAAAATGAAGTGCCTAATAATTATCTTGAAGAAGTGTCTAAATTGGATGGTAAAAGTGAAGTTCATGGAATAAAGGACAATCATGTTAAGGAAGCTGTTGAATTGGCTGAACGAAGTGCCTGAAATAGAGGAGAGTCATATTAATGATGCAATTGAATTGGATAGGAAGAATGAAGTGCCTAAAACAAAGGAGTCATGTTAAAGATTTGTCTGTAATGAACAGGAGAAATGAAGCTTCTAGAATAGAGGATACTCATGTCGATGGTACTGGGTATTAGATGGAACAATTTATCGGTCTTGGGAGGACTGATCATGCTCTTTATTTGAGATCCAGACAAAATAATGATTTTGAGATTATTTCTATCAAGATTATATGGTTGTTCCAACAAGGATTAGCTTGGTATAGGTGATCACCTGAACTTTGTAGAGAAACAAGGATTTTGAGAGTACTTCTGTCAAGGAAATGTTGTTGTTCCAACACTTCACATAGGAATCATAGACCCTAAAAAGCTCAAA
This sequence comes from Lygodium microphyllum, assembly GCF_053477565.2. NCBI lineage: Eukaryota > Viridiplantae > Streptophyta > Polypodiopsida > Schizaeales > Lygodiaceae > Lygodium > Lygodium microphyllum. Next base: position 127,351,180 of record NC_141152.1, on the reverse strand, counting down.
GCTATGTTGTAAACTATTGTACTCAATATTATATAGTGATGATATTTTGGTGTCTTTGAGCTACAATGTCTGTCGGGACTTTGATATCGTCAAGAAGCTTAATTTAATATGTATAAAGCTTCAAACTTGGTGGAGCCCCAAGAGGAACACCAAGGAAAAGGGAATTATCTTGCAAGAAAATCTATCTTGTAACATCAACAAGCTTTTATTTCATTCTTTTGATCATCAAAACAAAGAAAACAACAAATCTTCACGCAGCATCATAGTAGATATCTCCCACGGATTTAATAGAATCAACCATGGCAGGCTGTGTAAACCCATTGTGAATGCACACGTTATACTTTGATGGAGCATCCTGAGCCCTCATAAAAAAGGGAGTGTTGGAGTAGTTATTCGAGATCCCCGACGTAGAGTTACAATGAAATTAGCTATTTCTCTTGGGGTAGGATTTACTAATAATATAGAAGAGTATAAAGCCTTGATTATGGAGCTAAATATTGCAAAGAAAGGTGGTATTCAATGATTGTTAGTAAAAGGGGACTCCCAACTGATCTTAAATCAACTAAATGGGATATACATAGTTTGCAATCCCATCCTTTGCAGATATCATTGAACTGCTATGACCCTACTTGATGAATTTGAGAGAGTATCTCTTCAGCTGCTTCCACGATCTTGGAATTAGTTTGTGGATTCCTTAGCAAATTTTGCTTATGAAGAGGATGTCTTCTTCAACTGTGGTCATATTCCATATGTTGCTATTGATCATGAGACAAGACGTGGTTGCTTGTGGGGAGTTTTATCAGACCACACCAGTGCTGCGCATACATAGAGTGAGAACCTTCGTTGACGGCATAGTATCATAGGAACTAGCTACAAGTATGTACTCCCCATCTAAGTCATCAATCTGCGTGACATTTATCTCCTTGATTTTCACACTGGATTTTACATGCATAATGCTGCGATTAGAGGAATTTTCATGTACTTTATCTTTCCCCTTCTCTTTACACTTCTCATTACACAACTCATGACACTATGACTGTATGTGACCCTTCTTGCCGCAATGATAACATGTCACATTAGCATTTCTTCCATGAGAATTGTTGTGCAACTTAGCGCATGATTTAGACCAAGACTTCTGCGAGTCTCTACCACGTCAATACCCATGGTCATTCTTTCCATTACCATCTCTACCTCTAACAATCAAAGCATGTAACACACGAGAAGCATCCAAGTTCTTATGATTGATCTCTTCTTGCAAAAGAATACTCTCTTCATCAATCAAGTTAAAAATAGTACCATGAGCACAGAAGGTAGTGCGGAATACATCCCATGACTCCCTCAAAGTACCAAGCAAAAACAATGGAGTAACCTCATCATTATAGGTAATATCGTGCAAAGTTAAGGTCATGAGAATAGCATGGAACTAGCTCAAATGAGTAGACATTGTCATATCCTCCTTTATGCATAGATCCAGAAGCTTCTTGAGCCAATACATCTGACTTGCTAGGCTTTTCTTGTCATAACACCATATTGGGGAATATGGGAATTTCCCCATAAGTTTGGGACACATGGTCAAATCTTTGGATTTGTCATAACTTGAACACTATAACTCCAAATGGAGCGCTCTATAGCTCAATAGATTCCATTTTTCAAGTGCTTTCCAATGATAGATCAATCATATGGTTTTGAGAAACTTATGGGCATATTATCTGGGTGCCTCCTTTTTAGTATTCAAAAAATGGAAATTGGGAGATTTCCAAACTCACTAATATTGTGTTTTGTAGAGATTCTTAATTTTATCCCAAAGCTTCCAAGCACTTTGTGCTTCCTCAACCACATTCTAATGCATCTATTCAGTGAGAGACAAGATGAATGTGGACTTTCATAACTCATCAAGCTCATCCCATTCGTCATCAGCCATAGTTTCAGGCTACTTACCATGCATCCTTACTGGCTTTATTTACAATTTCTACACCAATACATGTCAAAATTGGCTCTTCCAATAGGCATAATTTATACCATCAAGCTTAATGATCTTGAAGATAGCACTATCAATGGAAGAAGATGCCATACTGCAGTCTAAAATGGTGTAGACAGTTCAAAACTACTTGCTATTTTATGTTGTAAATAACCAAAATACCACAAAAAACAAGACAAATGACCATGAACTAATAGCTAATGATATCGCCCACCAAGTACCATCAAAAGTACATAAAATCAGGATGATTCAGTATGAAAATTCTACGCTGGTCCATGCATAACTGCTTATTGTAATAAATTACAGCTAGGTATAATGAGAGAAAACTATAAACAAAATGCATGCACCAAATCAACCACTGACTCTTAAAGCATACCTAGCATCAAGCGGACATAAATCAGCATGTGACAGTCATACAGACATCGAGAAAACACCTAAGCATGTCAAATGAATCCATCAGTAAGCCGGCACAACCCCTGTGTAGTAGGAAAAAGTGTACACAACACTAGCAAGACCTAACACAAAGAGGTGTATGCTTAGGGAGTGCAAAGCCCAAATCAGCCCAAGTACATCTATGAGGACCACTGCATATCAACCATCCAACATCCAAGTGAAGATCCCAGTGTCTCAAGTATCCGAATGTTCAAGTAGCATAAACTACCTGCTCAATGTCTGTCAAGCATATCAAGATGCTCCTACTAGCACAAAAGTCATAAATATCAAGAAAAGAATCTCAACAAGGGCATATGATAGCACCAGTGCTAGAAGTTCCAAGATCAAGCATCAATAAGAGCTCATGAGCATATAGGCAGTGTAGCAACCATAAACATCAAGTATATCCAAACTATAACTCTAGCAAGCTGAGAAATAGCCAAAGTAAGCTCCAGAAAATCAAATGTCAAGCTAAATCAAGGCTCAGTAGCATCCAACTCCAAATAATGTAATGGTCATGTAGTAGTGACATAGGCCAAGCATGTCAAACATAAGCAAAGTACATGTCATGAGTACATCAAAGATGAAGTTTCCAATGCTATGTGAAGTGAGCTCAAGCTCAACCACTGATTCGAGAGAAAATTCAAGCTCTATGTCGATCCGCGAGAGTTACTACATCAATGTATACATCCAAGACATAGCCCGAATCTAATAGGCATATCCAAACATAAGCAAAAGAGCTTCATCCCTTAATATTATGGCAGTAAATAAATGTCCAAAATTGAGTAAATAATGGCTCAATCCAAGACAAACCATAGACATGATTTCCCATACGTATAGGCACCAACCGAGCATAATCGAGCATCAAATGACTATGTAGCATGAGCATAAAGTGTAATGACAAAGGGATGTCCTATTTTGGGCTGCCTGTGGACTATGCAAAACAATCAATGACTCAATAAATTCTAGATTATAGGTATACATTCCCCTAGCATTCGAGGTACATTCGGGACCAACTGAGCAACCAATGTCAATGCCAACTAAGCATAAACATACAGTGCTGATGTAACACTATTTGTGGCTGCCTGTGGACTATGGAAAACAGTCTTGGACTGAGGTAAAGTAGTCTACAAATCAATGCCAATGATAACCACCAATTTCCAGCATCGAGGAGATGTTCCCCCAAGTTCCTAATGAAGTGTTTTCAAGCTGCCAATGAGTGCCAAGGGAGGGATGAAGTAAAAAATGAAATTTTTGTAGGTCTTCAAGTTGGCCCAAATTGATTTGGGCCTATGGAAGGGCTGTTAACCTCAAGTCGAGATGGCAGAAAAATGAAGGAAAAAACAAAAGGAAGATGGAAAAAGAGCAAAGACACGTAAGCGGCCTCTAAAGATGAGCCATGGCAAAAAGCGCAACTTTAAATGAAAAGGCGCCTCAAAAAACTCAGAAAAATCTTGTAAAAGAGTGCCAGGCTCCCTCCTGTGCCAATTGTAAAATATTAGATGGGTATAGGCTAGAGGCACAAGGCTAGAAGAGGGAAATGGAAAAAGAATCTTGCCACAATGGCCGGTCATGTAAAAAAGGGATAGGTACCCATGGGATTCTAGGGCTTGTATATAAAGTTCAAAAAGTGAATGAAAGCTCATTCTTTTGGTGTGTGGCAACAAGATTCTTCCTCTTCTTCTCTCCTTCTCATCTTCTTGCTTGTGTGTGTTCTTGAGAGAGGAAGTGTGAGAGTGTGAGGGAGTGAGTATGTGAGAGTGAGGGATCAAAAGGGTGAAGCTCTTCACCATCTCCTCTTCTCTTCTTCTCTTCTCTTCTCTCTTCTTGCTCATGCGACTATGGAGGATGGAGCTTGGAGGTGGAGGAGGCTTGAGGAGATGCTTGAGCTTGCATCTAGGATTGTGGAGCTACAGGCATGTGTGAGAGAGGAGGCAACTCATATCGGCATCAAGGTAAGCTCACTACACTCATAGGATCGATGGCACGTCGGCTAGGTGAGAGATAGCCATTAGAGCTCGCCTGAAATGCTTGAAACAATAAGTGGTCCGTGGGTCTTGGCGGTTGAGTGAAAGCTCCCACATTTTGGTTCCATTGCCAGGACCAACGGATTCAAGCTTGAGCACTTGTGCGCCTCATATCGAGCATCAAAGTAAGGGATTCATCCCCGAAAGGGAGCTTGAGATAAGTAGGAAGTTGGGTGTTTTGATCTTCAAAACAAATAAGTATTTTGAGGTATTTTGTTTGTATGAGGATTGGAAAACATGGAGAAATCATTTCATTTTTATGCTTTCGATTCTTGTTGCATTTAGCGTAGGTTAGGATTAGAAAATCGAACCGGAAAAGGGTAGGGTTTACCGTTGCAAAACAGGACAAAAATCGTGCAAAAAATGGCAAAAAACTCGCTCGTGATGCCTAAGATCGGCAAGTGAGTGATTGGGGGCACCAACACCATACCCGAGAAGGGATATAAGAGCCAAGAGGCCAAGGGAGAGCTCATCTGTGACCATTTCAGTAGGAGAGAGAGAGAGAGAGAGCCATCCCATGATTGGATTCGATCGCACCATCGACGAGCCTACCGCTTTATTCAGGTATATGAATCCCTTCCCCTATCCCCCTAGATAGGATCTGGAGGTTATTTCTTACTATGATTGCCTAAATCGCACGAATCGACCAAAATCATCCCTTCACTATTGTCGCGCTGCCGCACTCGGCCTGTCCGAGTGGCCTTTTCTAGGCTGAGTCCCAAAATCATCCCTCGGCCCACCGTTCGAGTCCATTATTCGGCCCGTCCGAGTCAAACCGTCCGAGCCTATTGATTCATCCCGTTGAAGCCAATAATTTGGCCTCGGCCCGTCCGAGTTCAACATTCGGCCCTCACCCAACCCTCGGCCCGTCCGAGTTTAACATTCGGCCCTCGGCCCAAGTGCCTTGGCCCGTCCGAGTAACCTCGTCCAAGTCTGCTCTGTCCGAGTTACCCACTCGGTCTGCTCTATCTGAGTCAGAAACTCGACCCTCGGCCTTGTGCCTCGACCTGTCCGAGTGACCCACTCGGATCCTGCAATTCGGACTAGTTGGGCCGAGTGTATATTTTTATCAAATTTTCAAAAATTTGACTTGACCCGGCTAGAACTGAGCAGCGCAAACTGTCGAAAGCCCTTAGGACGCTCGAAACGTAATTCTAGCACACATAATAGGCAAAATCATAGGACGTAGCCACTTTACAACTAGAATCAAGCAGTTGCGAGACCCAGAGACTTAGATGCAAACCGCTGAGTTGTAAAGCCTGATTGGACCAAAAACGAACAAGGCAACATATTAGAGAAACCTTAAACCCTGCCAAGATGGCCAGAAAATTGATCAACAAGCCTATCAGGCCCGAAACAATGCGAGAGTGCATAAGATGCCTAGAAATTGGTTGTTGTACTCACCCTGAATTTTCACACTTGAAGTACAATTAAGGAAAATGAAGGCTTGATTGAGCACAAGTGCACAGGAAAAGACACACACATTGAGTGGCCATAAATTGAGGATTGTATTCAATAATTGAAGGAACACAACCAAATAAACCATTCAAGGAACCCACTAGTAGGAGAGGATCCAAGACATAGACAAACCATCAACGTGCAAAGTAGGACCACGCAAAGGGCACCGATGAAGTGGATTGGGCAAGTCTACTGAACCTGATCGATAGCTTGATGGAGCATGAGAACTCGACAATGGCAAAAGAAAGTTCAGACCACAGACCTAACGAGGAATTTGACTTAGGAGTCTTTCCAGATGCTATTCAGCAGCAGCTGGTCAGCAGTTATGACACTCATGCCCGGTGGTATGAGCACTGCGGCAGGACAACAGACACTATCATCACAGATCTAGAAGAGGAGAGAAAGCTAGTCCGCAAAGCATTGCAAAGCATAGCTAAATACAATAGGGATCAGCAAGCTAGGAGCCAAAGGCAAAGCATGGAGTTGCGAGAGGTGCAGTGGGTACTGAACCTGGCTGGTAGAAATCAAATGGACCATGAGAGAGCACTAGAAGGAGACTTAACGCTGAGCAAGCTTCTCATGAAGCAGCTGCTCGATAACACGGCTGTAGAGCAAAGTGCCACAGCGCTAGCGACGTCGCTGCTTGCAGGATTAGGAGCAAACCAGGGCTCAAAGAGCCAGTCTAAAATCCCTATTGTTGCCAAGCAACTCGATAAGTACCAACCCCATGACAATCCATATAGCTTTGTTGAGCAATTAGAGCAAGTCTGCGAAGCCAATGGCCTCAATGACCTAACTCAACGCTCTCAAGCATTCGGGCTTTGCTTGGGCGACAAGGGTAGGACGTGGTATACGAGCTTAGATACCGCAGAGTGAGCCAACTTCGATGGCCTCAAGGATATCTTCATTAAGAGATTTGCCGAGCCCTGATACTCTGATAATCTACTTGTATGCTTGATGAACATCAAGCAGAAAGAGAAGGAGGACATTTACGCTTACGTGACCCACGCGAGGAGTCTCTTCAAGAGAATCCCTACTGGAGAACGGCCGACTGAAAGAGAAGTATCAACTATATTCATCAGCGGGATTCAAAAGAAGGAACTTTATAAGGCTTTGGTAGGCAACTCGAGCTTGCAACGAGATATGCTAGCTAGAGTCTTTGAGAAAGCCATCCGAGTTGACGATCAGCTGAAGGAACAAAGCTCTAGGAGCTCAAACTCTGAGCAAACCAACTCACGAAATTCAGAGAGAGCGTCAGCCTCGAGTGAACAATTAGTCCCATCATCCCAGGATAAGGAAAAAACCAGCGAGACAAACCAAGACTTTGGCTGACGTTAAGATGGAATTAGCCAAGTCGCAAGACATGTTGAGACGACCAACGCGCCCACACATCCAATGCGTGTACTGTGGCGGAAACTACTTGCCAGCCGACTGTCAAGACCCTAGGTCAAGACCTTGCGCTAGTTGTGATAGGTTCGGTCATGACGTCGCACATTGTAGATTGCCAAGAAGACTTCCATACTCACAGCCATACGGCCAGCCTTACCTAGCGAACAGGCCGCAACCATTTTTCGGAAGGGGAGCCCCATTGGCCCTCCCTGCACCTAACGACATTAAGCCGTCTATTCCTAGGATGGAAATAAATCCTACAGGCATTCCTAGACAGCCTGGTCCTTACGTAACCCATCCACCGAATGACGCTCCTATCCACTATGTGGAAGAACCAACTGAAGAAGAGACCTACATATACCCTTACGTCTCGCATGACGATGAGGGCAACGTAGTCCTTATGGATTATTGACCAGTGCCGGTCATGGCATTGGAAAGAGGGTGAGGTAGAGGCCTAGGAGGGCAGACGCAGGATCCAATCATTTGTTGGACTTGTGGTCACCCAGGGCATGTCTCATCATGCTGCCCTAAAAGGGAGCAGCAAAATAGAGACAAGGCTGACCAAAGATGTGCAGAGTGTGGAATCACTCATCTCTTCGTTGATTGCCCAAAGCGAAAGCCATCTTCTAGTTCAGCCAATGTGCCATCTGTCTCATTGGGGTTGTTTGGTGTCAAGAACCTCGATGGGGAGGCCACGCCTATCCCATTGTGGGTCATGACTCGTGCCCAAACAAAGCAGGCCGGCATCTCTCTGCCAGGACCTAGCAATCTCGATAGGAAAGAAAAGCCGTAGACGGAGGAGGAAGAGGTCGAAAGCTAAAATCGCATTAAAAACGGAGAGTACTACAACTCTGCCTACTGGAAAGAAGGTCTCTGACGCAGAGGCAGAGAGTTCAGCCCCTAAGACGACCGCAAAGGAAAGTGCTAAGGTAGGGGAATACCCGCATCCGAAGCGATAGTTAGAGACCATAGAAAAGGTGAAGAAAGCTCAAGAGCATCTAAAAGACATGGAGCCCATCATAGAGGATGAGATCCATGATCTCTCCAGCATAAGCACGCCGGTCTCACCTGCTCAACCAAAGTCGAGAGAAGCAACTGCACAATAAGCAGTGCTGCTAAGGCCAAGCCTTGATGATATAGGGCCGCAGATCAATCACCACCATTGGCCAAGACAATCCAGGTTAGGAGAGAGACAAACACCCAACAATCTGCTGACCACGTTGGTGACTACCCTCGTAACACTTAGCCTGGGAGATCTTCTTAGGCAGCATCCCACCCTATGGCAAGATCTTAAGCATTGGGTTGAAGGGTCACGAGATTAGGTCATGGCAGACTCTCATGACCATGACATAGAGACGCAAATACTGAGTTTGACGATGCACTCTATGCCTAAATCCTTACATGTCAATGCCTTCTGGGAAGGTTCCGAGATGCATGCGGTCTTACCAGTTGTAGCCCTAGGTGACACAACGAGAAAAGGAATCATAGACATGGGAGCTGGGGTTAGTGTGCTTAGCCACGCAGTGCTTCAGACTTGGGGAAACCCACCTGTTGAGACTGCTAGGTTTAATGTCACACTAGCAAAAAATTTGAGAGTCAAGCCATTCGGGGTGCTTAAGAATTGGCCAGTGAAGATCGCAGGTGTTCAGTTCTCCATTGACTTTATAGTCATGAAGGGAGTGGACTACGACATACTATTAGGCCGACCCTAGATGCGCAACGCTAGTGTCATCGAAGATCAGGGTAATGGCTTGATCTTCCTTGGCAATAGGACTAACACCGTGAGAGTAGAGATGTGGACACCTGGAAGACCTCACCAGTTGACTTAGATGCCATCTCCGCTATGCTCAAGGGTAATGCTTAAGTCAAGAAGTCCTATGGGCCCTTGACCAAGTATATCCCATGCCCAGAGGATGAGCGGGATTGGATGTACGTCCTCGCTACAATCGACCTGCCATTCTCAGATCATGAGGCGTATGAGCAAGCCCTCAAAACAATCGACAAGGCTAACGACACACCCTCCGTACCAATCTACATGATGGCAAGAAGCCTTCATGGGAAACCAAAGCCCCAAGTCCCAACCAACAAAAGGGAACTCCAGGAGATACTGGAATACCTAATGGACAAGCTAGCTGGTAATCCAGCTGCAAATTTCAAACCACTCCAGGATCTCTTAAATGAATCCAAGTGGCAATGGACCAGAGTGCATGACTTAAACCTCATGTATAACTGGGCCCTAGTTCTTGACCAACGACAAGAGATATACCAAGCCCTACGAGATGATGAGCGGTCTAATGAAGAGGATTCTAATGACGAATGTGAAGACTGCCAATCCTTCAGTGATGAAAGTGAGGGTGAAGTAGATACCGTGGAATACGACACTGAAGGACAAGAAATAGAGCAAATACGAGCAAACTCCAAGCCACAGAAAAAGAGTACCTTCAGGATGGAGCGAGGAGTCATGCGCATGGAATGTGATCGCGCCTAGTTGGAACACGTAGGAGCCATAGACCTTGAGTAAGCAAGCCTAGCCCAGCCAGGACATCAATACTTAGGATTGAATCACCATCTTAACTACGCCCACCAAGGGAGACCACCTCTTCTAGCGAAGACGGAGGATTCGACTCTCAATAAGAGGTTAGTTCGGATAGTGATCCAGAAATCCCTAGGCCGCCCACAACCAGACGCACCAAGGGAGATCTACCCATCCACCTGAGGCGCAAACAATTAAGGCAAGAAAAGGCAAAACAACCCAAGGACACACGAATGGAAGAACAACGAAAACCGCAGGACCTCCCTAAACGATTTACGAAATTCAAAAAAGGGGATAGGATAGTAGTTTTGTTAGGTGCCAAACGTCAAGGGCAGATAAGCGAACCAATCGAGGGACCAGCCAAGGTCAAGGAGGTGGACCTAGCCCAGGAAGGGGAAACACCCCAACCAGTCTTCATTGCCGATGACTTGACTGATGGGGAAGAAACGAGTCTTGTCACTCTATTGCGAGAGTACATAGACGTATTCGACTGGTCCTTAGAAGAGCTTAAGGGGGTAGATGCGAGTGTCGTGACTCACAACATACCCATGATGCTAGGCACAACGTCGATCAAGTAGCGACCGTACCCTATGAATCCAAAACACGCTCATGCTGTCAAAGAAGAGATTGATAAGCTGATGAGAGCGGGATTCATTTATGAAATTGAGCACACAAACTGGGTATCGCCCATAGTCATCGTGATGAAGAAGAATGGAAAAATCCAAGTGTGCATCAGTTACAAGAAGGTGAACGCTGCTATCAAGAGGGACACCTATCCGTTGCCATACACCAAGCACATGCTTGAGAGAGTCGCAGGCAAGGAAGCCTACAGTTTTCTGGATGGCTTCTCAGGGTACAACCAGATGCAAGTGCATTCTGCGGACATGCATAAGACTGCCTTCGCCACTGAGTGGGGCGTCTTTGCTTACATAGTCATGCCCTTCAGGTTGACTAATGCCCTTGCCACTTTCCAATGCCTCATGTGCACCATCTTTAAGGACATGCTTTGCAAGGAGTTAGAAGTCTTTGTCGATGACCTCTGTGTCCACTCGACCTGGATCAAACACCTAGAAAAACTCCAAGAAGTCTTCGAGCGGTGTCACTTATATCGTCTCTCCTTGAATCCCTTAAAGTGCCAGTTTTGGGTGAAGCATGGATGTATCCTAGGGCATGTGGTGTCGAAGAATGGCATTGCCACTGACTTCTCGAAGGTCAGGGTTATTGTTGACCTTCCATCCCCAAACAACTATAAGGGAGTTCAATGATACCTAGGCCATACTGGATACTATCTGGGCTTTGTAGTGAGTTATGCGTTGATCATCAGACCCTTGTACAAGCTGCTTATTGTCTTCAAATGGACCAAAGCATGCCAACAGGCATACGAAAAGTTGAAGAAGGCTCTAACCACAGCACCAATCCTACGAGCCCTAGATTGGACCATTACATTCCACGTGCATATCGATGCTTCTAAGTTTGCCGTGGGGGCAGTGTTGTGCAAACCTGGCAAACAAAATTTAGATTATCCAGTGAGCTTTGCTAGCAGACAACTCACTGAGATGGAAATGAACTACTCGACGACGGAAAGAGAGGGATTAGCCATGGTATTCGCTATGAAGAAATTCCGGCATTATCTTTTGGCCACGCCCTTTACCTTCTTCGTGGACCATCAAGCCTTGATCTATCTAGAAAAAAAACCTTGCGCTACAAGACGCATAGCTCGATGTCTCCTTCTGCTTTTAGAGTTTGACTTCTCCGTGGTGGTACGGAAGGGAAAACAACATTACATGGCTGATCACATGTCACGCATTCCCACCGAGAAGCCGCTGGACAAGGTATTGTTGATGAATTACCTGACGCCTATCTGTTTAACCTTTCCAGCAAGAGAGATCTATTTAAGACTGATCTAACGCCATATTGGGTAGATGACATAGTCCAAGTGCTTGAGCACGGACTGCTTGAGTGACCGATAGAAAAAGCCCGACTTAGGAGATTAATCTTAAGATCCAGCCCTATCAGTTGATTGCAGGCCAACTCTATAGGCTGGGCCAAGATGGATTGTTGCGTAGATGTTTTTGCGAGCATGAGATGCACGATGTGCTCTCAGAGGCACACAGCGGCATTGCTTGAGGGCACTTTAGCGGGGATACAACAGCACGAAAGGTGCTACAATCTCAACAACTGTGGTGGCCCACACTTTTCTGTGACGCAGCACGATTTGTCAAGGACTGTGACGAGTGCCAGCGGATGAAGGTTCCGATTCGTGAGAGCGGAAATTAGGTGCCGGGAAGTGCTTAAAAATAGCTAAAAATTATGAATATCAAGGGAAAAATATTCAACGCCAAAGGCGGCGGCTCGATCTCGGACGATTTTAAGCACCGAAGTGCTTTAAAGGCGCCCGAGCGACACTTGTTGATTTCTCATAATTTTTTAGATAATTGTGCGGGTTAACACGAGCTACTGGCCAATGCATGATGCCAAGCCGGACGCCCAGGATTTTTCAGAACTCAATTTGGAGTCCGGACGGGAAAATGGCCAAGGAAACGGTCAAGATATGAAAAGGTGGACATTTGAGAGGCCAAATTGGGTGTGCCCTTTGGGAGTTAGACCCCCCCACTAAAAATTTTATGCAACATTTTTCAAAAAACGTGGAGAGAGAAAGGAGAAGAGAGCGTGGGAAAAATGGCGCCTATTTTTTGTGCCCAATTCTTGGAGATGGAGGATGGAGCCTGCCCTGCAAACAATCCCCATCACTGATCATTGCCCTTGCTTCCCTCCTGGATGCTGACTCTATCGCCGCCTCTCGCCCGTCAAATGATGGTCTCTTTGAAGATCTCTGATGTCAATCTTTCTCTCTCCTCCCTCTCTCTCTTCTAAAGGCAAGTTCATGTGGGAAGAAGAAGGAAGAAGAAAGAATGGTGGAGGCTTGTCCGGCATTGATCGGATTGCTCCATGGGCTGGAAATGGTGATTTGTGATTGTGCTGGACATGAAGTGCTGTTGATTTTCAGATTTGCAGCCATGGACATGAAATCGAAACATGCAAATAAGCGATAATTCAAGTTTTTCAAAGGAAATTTGAGATTTCATGGCTTTTGATTGATAAAATATTGTTCATGTGGGCTAAAAATTGTTTATGTTGTTGTTTTCCATTACTTGCTGTTCATAATCAGAAAATCAGAAAAATATGCATAATTGTTTGAGCACTTAGCATCCACAATATGCATAAACCATGGAAATATTTAAAGGTATCAGAAATCCTGGATGCACAGCAATTGCTTTCATTAGGACCTTGACCCACGTTGAGTGAGAGACAGGACACCCTAAGCCATGGGCTAGTCGTGGGGTCTAGGGGAAAGAGAAGTAAGAAAAATGGTTCATTCCTGTATACGATTAAATGGTACCTTGAGTGGATTTTGTACGAAATGTTTATATGTTGAGCGACGCATCGAGGGGCCAATCCCCAAGGTGTAGGAGATTCGCAGAGGGGTGGTGGCATTCAGCCGTTGGAGGACCCCCTATGTCTATGCTTCGTGCCATTAGGCAATGTGTAAGGGACTCCCTCTAAGGAGTAGTGGGTGAGAGAAGAGTGGACTACAAATGACATAATACAAACACGAGACATTTAGGAAGGTAATATATGTGTCATCAGTGCTCCTGGCCGCAAGGCCATGGGGTTGTTGAGCGCGTGAGATAGAGGTCCGGCTAGTGCATGAGCCAGTGCCAGCCCGTTCTAGGTTCCATCAGTGGTGCGTCTGTCGGGAGCTGCCGATAAGTGGCGGTCTCCGAATCTTGGTCTCATAAGGGACCTGTTAGTTTTATTGGTCGATAGCCGCCTTGAAGCGGTGGATATCAAGTTAGTTTGAAAAAAACATTGGTCATTAGTATGACGGTCAATCCAAGAAATTCCCAACACCCAAAGATGTCTATCTTGAACAGTCTAGTGGGATCTTTAACACGTTGGGTGATTGACTATTTTACATTTTGCCCTGAAAGTGATACCATGCTTGAGTTTGGGTCCCTATGGGAAAATACCCATGGAGCTACCTCTAAGATTAATAGCCCATGGAGATTAGAGAAAAGGGAAAGTGAAAGTAGTGCTAAGATGACACAGTCATCTATGATAATTCATGATGATAATGTCATAGAAAAGATTGTGACAATGATGGTTAATATGCACATAGGAGGACATGATGATTATGATCTAAAGATACATCCGATGCTAGTGCCCGACGCAGTTGGGTACCGTAGTGTGATTGACAAGATCCATAAAGCATTGGATGATGTCCATGTGTGTGGAAAACCATTGTTAGTAAGGAAGATTTCATTAGGACCTATCCTAAGTTCTAGCAAAGTGGTGGTAGATGAGAATAGGCTTACTAGAACACACCTAGCAGATGATGGGATAGATTTCCTATTGCATAGGTTGGACTCCCTAAACCACTTTGTGTTGGCGAATAGGGAAGTTCATGGAATTAGTGACTCTTCCACACCAGTAAAGGTGGAAATGGAAGAGGTTAAAGACCCTAATACACTGGTATTAGGTCAAGAGGAATACAAAGATTTTAATGACCCAGTCTTGATCCCAAAAGGGAGGACTAAATGTCCTCCTCTTTATAGGGATCTCCCAGTGTTTTATGGGTTGCCAAATGAGGATCCGTTGATTCATTTAAGAGAATACGACCTAACTTGTATTGCAAGTGGGTTTGACGATATACATCGGATGCTTGTATTCCCAAGTACCCTAAAGGGGGAGGCAAGAAAATGGTACTGGAACCTCCCAAGAGGGTCGATCAAATCATTTGAGGAGTCTTGTGATAGATTTCTAGATGAGTATGAAAAGAAGCTCCCTATGATTCAAGTCTTAGGGCAGCTTATGCAGTTTAGACAGGAGTCTTATCCTTCTGTTAAAGAGTATGCTAGAGCCTTTGATAGTATTCTTAGGCTTTGGCCAAGAAGAGCCAGTGCACTACCAGATGATGTGCTATGTGAGCTCTTTCTGAATGGCTTAGAGATTAATACGCAAATCCAAGTGGGACTGCGGAATCTTAAGTCGTTAAGGGAAGCAAAAATGCATGCCATCGATTATGAGGGTCATATTGAGAGATGTTGGGAAAACTTTTGGAGTTTTCCCCGCTCAGTACACGTGCATCCTAGCTTCCAACCATTTCTGCAAGAAGACAGCTCACTTGTTGATACCAAGGTAGCCTATGAGAGGAACCTTGGTGGCCAAAATTTCAAAGCAAAAAATGGTCATCTTATGAGTAGTAATGACATGCCTCTCAGTGAACAGGTTCCAAGCCATGTAAGTCCCAGTAGGGCTTGCAACACTTCCACGAGAGATAGTTGTGATGGAAATATGGATCGCACCAATGGGCCTATGAGTGTTGATAAGAATTCTGTGTGTGGTTCTAATTTTGTTGCTAGTAAGGCTTTTGAGAGACCTTTATCATCTCTAAGTGAATCATGATTCCGGGTGGATGTTGTTCCTTCCAGTGAAAGCATGGTTCTTATGGAAGAAAATTTGCAGTATGGACGTAAACAAGTAAAGACATCTTTTTAAAGAGGATGCAAAATGCTAAAAGTCCACATGTGCTTCACAAAGGTAATAAGGATGCGAGGCCATTTAGCCATAGGGATAAGTTTGCATTGAGTTCGTTAGACCAGTGTAGCAAATTGAGGGAGTGCAAGAATATTAAGGGAAATGTGAGATGGGTTTGGCGACCCAAAATCTCGAAAAGTGTGCCAAGAGTGTCAGATGCAAGGCCAAGGATCCCATCTAGATATATTCTATTGAACCCCCAAGAGGGTAAGATTGGATATACATCTGACCATATACACTGCCTTGGGATACACCCATGTGATATGCTTAGGCTTGAAGTTCTACCTAGTTTGGGTCGCAGTATTGATTTACGTAAAAACCCAAATAGGGGAGGTTTGAATGAGTACAAAGCTATGATTCTTTCTCCCAAAGGAGCCACTCAGTCGCTTGAATGACCAGGTTATTCAGATTACAATAAATGTGGGACATGCGAGCCCACTAAGGTTGTTCATTCCGCTCATAGTGCCCAAGAAGGGATCGGTCTTATTGATGAGTTATTTGTGGAAAGGCTTGGACTTGTAGCTCTACAAGAAGAAAACCATAAGATTAAAAAGAAAAAAAAGAAAAAAAAAATACAAGATCAAGCTTTTAGCTAACTTGCATGAGTAGCATGGGGCTAGTCGACCTATGATATGCTATCTTTGGCACCTTGGGTAGTCTGAGAGGGTGTGATGTATATGCCAAGGACATCAGTATTACGTAGACTAAAATGACCTATCTAGTTTTAAGCTAGGAAGGCTAGCTGCTTTGAATATTACCTCCAGATTTCATTAGGCCAAGAGGGCCGATTTAGTTTTGTAGTGAAGTGTTTTATTTCATTAGGCCAAGAGGGCCAATTGTCTATTTAGTGCAGGTGCAGTTAATGGTCTCTTGTTTAAGTTCAGTGCTAGATAGGTTTGAAGGCAAGCTTGGAGGGAGCCTTTGTCACGGCATCGACGCTTCTTGTGGCCCTATCCAGGTGATAGCTATCCTTTATGAGTACTGTGGTTGTTTGTTATATGTGGTTGAGTACTTGTTAAGGGGTTTTTCGTTTCTTATTGGGGACCGGTGTCCAAGGCATGAAGTCCCGAGGTTTCGGTTTAGTATGTTTGAGGGAGGTCAGAGTAGTCATTGCCTCCTGTAAAGACATTGCTAAGCATCAAAATACCTGTTTTAGAAGGAAGTCTGAGTGGCCCTGTTCTGCTAGCCCGCTAGGCAGCCGTTCTAGGAGTTCTTGTTAGTAGTGAGGCAGTTAGAGAAGCCTGCCAGAAGATAATAATGATGATGCCAAGAAACCCTGGACATCCTAAAAGATGAATATAAATACGAAGGTGTGTAAAAAGGGGTTCTAGCCCCTATCAAAGAAAAGAAAAGAAAAGGAATGGAAATATATAAGCACTTGATCATTGCCTTGCGAGGGCGTAGTAGGTTCTTGGGGACGAGTCAGACCCAGGGCCGATACCTTGTCTTCCTAGGGGTGGCTTCTTGCTAAAAATAATAACCAAACCAGGAAGGTTAGAGTGAAAATAAAAGTGAGCGTTAGAAAAGGATTAAGTGTCGCTTTGCGGGGCTTGGTAGGTTCTTGGGTGCCGAGATAGGTCCTGAGACCGATGCCCTGTTCTCCTTGGGTCACTACGCTCAGCTCCCTCCTTTTTACATGCCCAAGTATGTCAATAAAATAAAAACCCTAAAAGAAGAAATGTACTAAAAGAAAATACTCCTTGATCAGGCTATAGGAGTCCTTGCCTTGTAGGAGCTCCTAGTTGTATTGTCTTTAGTTGGTAAGTAGTTCAGCCTACCACTTAGGGCAATCTCTTTGGTAGGTTTTTTAGTTTGGCTGTGTTGGAGCAGTTGGTTAGCGACTCACTTCGGATCTTCTATTAGATGATGCTAGGCCTACTCCTTGTGGATGTCATGCCTTGGTTCTATCCAGGGGTAGGGGGAGCATTGTGCTGAGTTTTATCATATATTTGTTTTGTATCAGCTTGCTGTTCATTGGTTGTTTATGTGCAGATATGTTCGTGGATTCGACGGGTTGAGTCGCCCTATCCCCTGGTCGCCAATGAGAGCGGAATTTAGGTGCCGGGAAGTGCTTAAAAATAGCTAAAAATTATGAATATCAAGGGAAAAATATTCAACGCCAAAGGCGGCGGCTCGATCTCGAACGATTTTAAGCACCAAAGTGCTTTAAAGGCGCCCGAGCGACACTTGTTGATTTTTCATAATTTTTCAGATAGTCGTGCGGGTTGACACGAGCTACTGGCCAATGCGTGATGCCAAGCCGGACGCCTAGGATTTTTTAGAACTCAATTTGGAGTCCAGACGAGAAAATGGCCAAGGAAATGGCCAAGATATGAAAATGTGGACATTTGAGAGGCCAAATTGGGTGTGCCCTTTGGGAGTTAGACGCCCCCACTAAAAATTTTATGCAACATTTTTCAAAAAACGTGGAGAGAGAAAGGAGAAGAGAGCGTGGGAAAAATGGCGCCTATTTTTTGCGCCCAATTCTTGGAGATGGAGGATGGAGCCTACAAACAACCCCCATCACTGATCATTGCCCTTGCTTCCCTCCTGGATGCTGACTCTATTGCCGCCTCTCACCCGTCAAATGATGGTCTCTTTGAAGATCTCTGATGTTAGTCTTTCTCTCTCCTCCCTCTCTCTCTTCTAAAGGCAAGTTCATGTGGGAAGAAGAAGGAAGAAGAAAGAATGGTGGAGGCTTGTCCGACATTGATCGGATTGCTCCATGGGCTAGAAATGGTGATTTGTGATCGTGCTGGACATGAAGTGCTGTTGATTTTCAGATTCGCAGCCATGGACATGAAACCCGAAACACGCAAATAAGCGGTAATTCAAGTTTTTCAAAGGAAATTTGAGATTTCATGGCTTTTGATTGATAAAATGTTGTTCATGTGGGCTAAAAATTGTTTATGTTGCTGTTTTCCAAGAGTACTTGCTGTTCATAATCAGAAAATCAGAAAAATATGCATAATTGTTTGAGCACTTAGCATCCACAATATGCATAAATCATGGAAATATTTAAAGATATCAGAAATCCTGGATGCACAGCAATTGCTTTCATTACGACCTTGACCCACATTGAGTGAGAGACAGGACACCCTAAGCCATAGGCTAGTCTTGGGGTCTAGGGGAAAGAGAAGTAAGGAAAATGGTTCATTCCTGTATACGATTAAATGGTACCTTGAGTGGATTTTGTACGAAATGTTTATATGTTGAGAGACGCATCGAGGGGCCAATCCCCAAGGTGTAGGAGATTCGCAGAGGGGTGGCGGCATTCAGCCGTTGGAGGACCCCCTATGTCTGTGCTTTGTGCCATTAGGCAATGTGTAAGGGACTTCCTCTGAGGAGTAGTGGGTGAGAGAAGAGTGGACTACAAACGACGTAATACAAACACAAGACATTTAGGAAGGCAATGTATGTGTCATCACTGCTCTTGGCCGCAAGGCCGTGGGGTTGTTGAGCGCGTGAGATAGAGGTCCGGCTAGTGCATGAGCCAGTGCCGGCCCATTCTAGGTTCCATCAATTTGAAAGGATCAAATGGAATCAACCCCAGTTATTTCTCGACAACCCTTTGAAAAATAGGAAATTGACTTCATTGGACCCATCAGTCCTACGGCATAGTATTCGCAGGCCAAGTATATCATTGTAGCCACAGACTACCTCATGAAATGGGCAGAAGCGAGAGCAACACGAAAAAATGATGCTAGAACGACTACTAAGTTCTTATGTGAGCAAGTGATTTCATGATTCGGCTATCCCATCGAACTGGTCAGTGACCAAGGTACGCACTTCATCAATGAAGTGATCGTACATCTCTTATCCACCTTCCTCATCATCCATCACAAATCCTCGCCATACTACCCTCAGGCAAACGGCCAGGCTAAATCAACGAATAAGATTCTTGTCAATGTCCTGACCAAGGTTGTCTCTGCTTCACGCAGCGACTAGGACAACAAGCTGATGGCAGCTTTGTGGGCTTACCGCACAGCTTATAAAACGGTTGTCGGTCAAACCCCCTTTAGGCTGACATATTGAACTGAAGCAAATCTACCATTAGAATTATTCATTCCTAGCCTGAGAATAGCGCTTCAAGAACAATGGGAAGGGAAGGAGGCATGGACACAACGCCTGGTTGAACTCGAATGCCTCTCGGAGACTCGTCTTCTAGCCACCCATGCGCTGATCTATAAGAAAGCCTGATGTGAGAGCTCTTTTGACCAGCACGTCAAGCAACGAGAGTTCGAACAGGGTGACTTAGTGCTCCTCTACTCAGTTATTAAGGACGTGGGAAACGAAGCTATTTTGCTGCTGCCGCTTGGCATCTGAGAGGGAGGCCGCCATAACGCCACCGCTGCTGAGGAGGAACCGCCCTGCCGCCAACTGCCAACTGCAGCCGCTGCCGCCATCAAAACGTCCGCCGTCGTGAAGCGACTTTAAACCCTCTCCCCACGTGGGCCTATGATCCACAGAAGCTTCTTGAAGCTTCTAAGGGGGGGCTCCTTAAGCCCCCCTTCCTATACTCATATTCCTTTTACCTTTTCACCCCCCTCATAACCCTTTTTTCCTTTCACCCCCCATACTCCTTTTTAACACACCCCCTATGCCCCTTTTTATTTCCCCCGTGTCTCCATTATTTCTTTCTTTTTTCCCCTCTCACCCTCGAGATTTAAAAAAATCCTCCCCGTGGTCTTTCCCCATGAAATGCCTTAGGGTCTTATAAGCCCTTTCATATTGCAAGCCTCTTAATCCTTCCTTGTGGGCTTCCACAAGCCTTCTCCAACTGGGTTTATACCCCCACCCGAGATTTAAGCACCCATTCCCTCGCAAGTTCCACAGCTTTTTCTTTTAGGCTTTATAAACCTTTCCCTCTCCGAAGAAGTTAAGACCTTAAAAGTCTTGTTAACCCTTCCTCGTGGTTAATCCCGTAACGGCTACTTGCTTCGAAAGAAATAAGAAGAGTATTGAAGTGGCGGTGGAATTTCGAAAAGGAGTGTAATGCTGCCTTCATGTTCGAAGGATTACAACTGCGATGCCGCCTAAGAGAGACCAAGGAGTAGCTGCAGGACGGTCATCTCCCGGTATCCATGTGGATATCTCACCCCAAAACCAGGTTTTTCCTTCTTGGTTTTATATCGGTTTTAATTCAATCATGCAAGATGAATTGTTAGGGACAAGATATATTTTTTTCCTAGTTACTTACGATGAAGGATTTTAGTTTAATTGAACATGAAAAATGGATAATGTATAAAACATAGTTTTCCTTCAAATAGCATTATGCATTTGAACGAATTACGAGCAAGATTCTCTATCCACTATAGTAGTATATTTCAGTTAGATCTTGAAGGTATAAAGAACTGTATCTTGCACCATTAACCCCTATTCTTTTTACAATGAATCATCATAGAAGGTGAAATTTATGAAAGGTTTCTTACGTTGCTTAAACTCTAGGAAGTCATCATTGCTAACTGCATATCTTAGCAAGGGAAAGATTGTTTATTTTGCATGAGTTTTGTTCGCAAGGAAAAAATGAAGATTAATTGAATTTACCTAACCCCGAAGCAATAAAGTTTAGGACTGAAAAATCAATCGTCACATAGATAACAAATCGTGCCGAGGTGATCTCGATATTACCTTCTAAAAGTTAACCGAATTAATATAAACTTAGAAATACCTATGCTGCGAAATATGCATTGGGAATGATTTAAAAATCCAAGAAACCTGTCCTGAACTGCGATGAATCTGATCGAGTGCCCTGCGTGCTTCATACAGTCCACGATCTGGACGATTTTCATAGGGCTTTGATAGTCCATGAAGTCAGCTTCCTAGGCATGTAAAAAATTTTGAAAATGATCAAGTATAGCTCCTGCAATCTGAGAAAAACCAAGCCCCTGTCTCAGAAACCCTAATTCCACCATAGCCAAAAATTTCTCAAGCTTTTTTTTCCTCAGTTTTTCTCACTCTTGACACTAAACTAAGCTAAAGCCCACTCTAATCCATTAACCCAGCATCAAATCAAGGAGGGGAAGGACCTCAGAAGATTGAAGAACGACCGAACGATCCCGAACAAGAAGAATCAAGCTCAACATCAACACTGACATAGTGTGTTTTCACACTGTCACTAACTGTGTCTCTTGACACACTGCATTCTGCTCTTCTATTGATAAAATCTCAGAATTCTGGTGTTGATTTGCTGTTGATCTTGCAACCTCAACATGGGAAAAGACTCTCCAAATGCTCGATTCAAAGGAGTCGGGTTTCACACTTGGCAAACCCGCATCAAGCTCATCTTGATGAAAAAGGGTATCTGGGCCATCACAAATGGCAAAGAGAAGAAACCTCGGGACGCGGACCTTGCAACTACTTGGCAAAAGAATGATGACAGAGCCCAGGCCATTATCAAACTGGAGCCAGACGACAGTTATATCCACCATGTGGATAACTCTGAGACCTCACAGGATACATGGAAAAGACTTGACACCCTGTTCGGTGCACAATCTAAATCATCAAAGTATGGTCTCCTGATTGAGTTCTTCAGGCTTGAAATGAAGTCCAGCACATCACTTGCCACACATCTCAATTACATGGAAGGACTCCTAACCCAACTTGCAGGAATCAACATTAAAATGGATGAAGATGTTTGCATCGGTGTTCTACTTAAGAGTTTGCCTCCTGAATATAATAATGTATCAACAACTTTAATCAACATGCCAAATCCTGAACTTGTTGATATCCAGGCATCACTGTTAGAAGAGGAAAAGAAGCTAAAAACTAAGGAAGAACCAAGTACTTCTAGAGATGAGCATGCATTATATGTTGGCAACAGGTACAAAGGCAAGAAGGATCAGCTCTTCTGTGACTTCTGCAAAAGGACCGGACACACCGAGAAGTTCTGCCACGCAAGAAAGAGATCCCAAAAGGCCTATCTAGTCGCACTCAAAGAAGAAGAAGAAAATGGAGCAAAGGAAGAAGAAGATGAAGATCAAGACCACCAGGATTGGAAGGACAAGACTCATTAGTCCTTCTACTCTCATAACTCTGATAGACTGTTTTAAAAGCCTTGTACTTCCTTGCCCTAATGCTTCCTGCCATAAGCTTTGTAAACTCCTTATGTAACTTGGCATTATAGTCCCTGTACACTTTGTGAGGCCCCTGTTACAGTCTCTGGATGTCCATCATGTTTTGATGCCCACACTTAGCCTTTTCTGCAACAGCCTCTGGTGTCTACCATGTTTGTAGTGTCAAGATCAGATTCATCGCAGTTCAGGACAGCTCCCTCCTTTTTACACACCGAGTATGGGGAAATAAAAACCTAAAAGAAGAAATGTGCTAACATAAAATACTTCTTGACCAGGCTATAGGAGTCCTCGCCTAGTAGGAGCTCCAAGTTGTGTTGTCCTTAGTTAGGTAGCTAGTTCAGACCACCACTTAGGGCAACATCTTTGATAGTTCTTTTTAGTTTGGCTATGTTGGAGCAGTCGGTTAGTGACTAGCTTCGGACCTTCTATCATATTACGCTAGGCCTACTCCTTGTGGATTTCATGCCTTGGTTTTTTCAGGGGGTAGGGTGAGCATTGTACTGTGTTTTAATATGTATCTATTTTGTATCAGCTTGATGCTTCCTTTGGTTGTTTTGTGTAGATCTGTTGTGGGATTCGACGGGCTGAGCTGCCCTATCCCATGGTTGCCAATGAGAGCGGGATTTTGAGCCTGCGATGTACCTAAAATTTGCCAAAAAATCCAAAATTTAGGGGAAAAATATTTAACATCGAAGGCGGCGGTTGCAGCTAGGACGATTTTAAGCACCAAGTGAAAGATGGCTTTTAAAAGGTGCCTGGGCGACACTTGTGGATTTTTGATAATTTTTTCGACTGCCGTGCGGGATGCCAAGAGCTGCCAGTCAGTGCGGGATGCTGAGGCAGACGTGTAAGATTTTTTAGAGGCTGAAACGGAGTCCGGACGCGGAAGAGGCCAAAAATTGGCCAAGATTTGAAAAAGGTGGACAACAAGATTGGGACCAAAAGGGGGGTGCCCTTTGGGACCTTTAACCCCCCCCCCCCCCCCCCCCCAAATTTTATGAAGAAAACGTGAAGGAAGAGTGAGCATGGCGTGATCAGAGATGGCACTGAAAAATGCGCCCTCCCCCTCATAGATCATGGATGGAGGCTAAAAGTACCCCATGCAACAAAGATTGGGCCTCAACTTCTCCCTCTTGGCTGACTCTATCGCTGGTCTTCGCGCAAGATATGGCTGTCTGGATGAAGAGATCAGAATCTAGTCTTTCTATCTCCTCCCTCTTTCTCCCCTCTATGGGTTGTTCATGTGCACCATCTTGAAGAAGGAATCGGGGAGGGAGAATGAAGGAAATGGTGATGGAGATTGATGGAGATGCTGAAGATTGATGTACAGAATTGGATTGAGAGCAATGGAGGCTCCGTTTGCTGGTTATACAGTTATTCAAGGCGTCTCGGGTTACGTAAAAACACGGTATGACCATTTTTATGAAAGAAAATGAAGGATTTTTTATAGTTTATGATGATAATTATGTTCTTATTGGATGAAAATTTATTTATGTGCTGGTTACATCATGATTAATTACTGTTTATCAGAAATTTTTTATTTTTCAATGATTTACATGCTCTATTTAATTCTCGTAAACCCGAAATGCGGTTTTTAAGTGGTAAAATGGTAGTTTTTCCAGTTCGGGTGGGTTAGGGTGTTCCCATGGGGGAAAAATGGAAGATAAATTGAATGTTAGTATGTTGAAGTGATTGGAATAAGAAAAATAAAAAAATAGCATATTTTATTGCCAAATAAATCATGAAAATATAAAAAATAAAGAAAAAAATATAATGATTGTTTGTAGATGTATGGTAGTGGCAAAGCATGAGGTTTAGCCTCAGTTTGCCCTATCTCTTTGTTGAAGTTTGTGATTTACTGCTTTTTATACATCAAAATATGATAAAATGAACCTCTACACCTATGCAATGAAAGCAATACCTAAATATAGGGGTTTGGGATGTTTGAATGGTGTGATTTGCGTATTGATTATTGCTAATTTTCTGATGCATATCATGACATAGAGTTTGTGTATTTTAATTAAGAGGATAGTAGCACGAGTGTTGTGTCGGTGCTATCCTTACATTGCCGCAACAGGTTAGTAAATGCATTGGAAAGCCTGGTTGTGCACCATGTGTTTCTGATTTAAATTTATATTTGAGCACTTTAGAATCATCCACTTTTGCATGTGCATGTCGATCATGGTATCGGAATAAAAAGACTGGATGCAATCACAAAGACTGGTGGTGAATTGGTGTTCAGATTCGTAAAGAAGCCACTGTCACTACTCTTCCATTTGTACAAATAAGTGACAAAATTATTTGTCATATCTGGGCTTGACTATAACAGCCATTAGAATGTAGCTGTTCTGCACCTGAAAGTAACTTTATTCTATATAATAGTAACAGCCATTAGAATGTAGCTGCTCTGCTTGTGAAAGTAATTTTATTCTACACATAGTAGCTTTCTTTTCTTTTTGGGGGGTTTCTAATGCTTTTCTCGTTTTCATTATCTCAAAACCTCTCGGATTTTACTCTTTTCTACGCATAGCCAGAAGATCTACAAGACAAATGAACAAATTGTTTGACATTGTTTCTTCCCATTTGTAGTTGGAGTGAGAGGATGGGTGGATCAATTGAACCCAATGGGGTTCGATGCTTCAACTGAGTAGCTATGTAGCTAGTATAAATGTATGTGAAGATTAAATTGATTCTAAAAGTGGTTGTGTTGTAGGTAGTCTAGATTGAGAAAGCTTTATTGAAAGATTAAAAATGTACTAGGGTTCTTTTTGTATGAGTGTATAATGTACTCAGTCCGCCTGTGGACTCAGTTGATGTTACAATGTAGGTTGTATATGTTCTTAATGCAAAACAAGCTTCAATAGCTACTCTATGCATAGTGTGTTTGATCATATAGTCTCATTTTGCAATGTTATGCTTCTTTCCTTTCCCCCTTTCTCTTCAATTCTCTACCTAATTTCATCCGAGCATTACCCCCAAATTTATCCAAATCAATCCACTAAAGTTGGACCTTGTATGAGACTCAATCACAAACACACTCGCTCGATATATGTATACAATGAGCCTGGATTTTAACTAGTTCTAATTTCTTTTTACCTAAATATCATTAGAAACAAAATGCTCCAATCGATGTGTGTCCCCCTCCACACCAACACAAGGAGGGGGTAAGGGGTTTAATTCGATACTTCGTGTGGCTTTTTAAGAGAATGGATTAAAGTTATTGGTGGATTTTGTCTACACATACTCATAAATCATCGTGCTAATCACAGACACACACACACACACAAAAGATACACTAATCTCTCACACACAAGACACAGACATGCATACATACACACACACATGAGATACACTCCTGCATATCACCACCTTGGCACACCATCCCCAAGTCAATTGGCCACATCACACCTCCTGCCATCTTAGCGACCACTTGGCCATAGCATCAGCTGACTTGGGCTTATACATGCCGTACTCGGCCACATGATGTACTTGGGGGTAAGGGAGCACTGGTCAAGGAGATTGCCAATGTCGTGTGCACGAGCCTTCATTAGCTGCGCGCGTAACAAGGGCGTCTCATTCACCAGTCCGGACAAGTAGTTTCCTGGTTAATTGTGGCATACTCATTGGCTGAACTGCACGTGTTCAACAGAGATGGGCTTTCCGATTCTTTCTCTGCCATGGATAGACTGGTGGTGAATTGGTGTTCAGATTCGTAAAGAAGCCACTGTCACTACTCTTCCATTTGTACAAATAAGTGACAAAATTATTTGTCATATCTGGGCTTGACTATAACAGCCATTAGAATGTAGCTGTTCTGCACCTGAAAGTAACTTTATTCTATATAATAGTAACAGCCATTAGAATGTAGCTGCTCTGCTTGTGAAAGTAATTTTATTCTACACATAGTAGCTTTCTTTTCACTTGGTGATGTCATTTTTTTTACCCAAACATGATGGATATCCAACAAGACAAATGAACTGCGATGTTCAGGACAGGTTTCCACGATAATAATGATGATGCCAAGAAACCCTGGACATCCTAAAAGATGAATATAAATACGAAGGTGTGTAAAAAGGGGTTCTAGCCCCTATCAAAGAAAAGAAAAGAAAAGGAATGGAAATATATAAGCACTTGATCATTGCCTTGCGAGGGCGTAGTAGGTTCTTGGGGACGAGTCAGACCCGGGGCCGATACCTTGTCTTCCTAGGGGTGGCTTCTTGCTGAAAATAATAACCAAACCAGGAAGGTTAGAGTGAAAATAAAAGTGAGCGTTAGAAAAGGATTAAGTGTCGCTTTGCGGGGCTTGGTAGGTTCTTGGGTGCCGAGATAGGTCCTGAGACCGATGCCCTGTTCTCCTTGGGTCACTACGCTCAGCTCCCTCCTTTTTACATGCCCAAGTATGTCAATAAAATAAAAACCCTAAAAGAAGAAATGTACTAAAAGAAAATACTCCTTGATCAGGCTATAGGAGTCCTCGCCTTGTAGGAGCTCCTAGTTGTATTGTCTTTAGTTGGTAAGTAGTTCAGCCTACCACTTAGGGCAACCTCTTTGGTAGGTTTTTTAGTTTGGCTGTGTTGGAGCAGTTGGTTAGCGACTCACTTCGGATCTTCTATTAGATGATGCTAGGCCTACTCCTTGTGGATGTCATGCCTTGGTTCTATCCAGGGGTAGGGGGAGCATTGTGCTGAGTTTTATCATATATTTGTTTTGTATCAGCTTGCTGTTCATTGGTTGTTTATGTGCAGATATGTTCGTGGATTCGACGGGTTGAGTCGCCCTATCCCCTGGTCGCCAATGAGAGCGGAATTTAGGTGCCGGGAAGTGCTTAAAAATAGCTAAAAATTATGAATATCAAGGGAAAAATATTCAACGCCAAAGGCGGCGGCTCGATCTCGGACGATTTTAAGCACCAAAGTGCTTTAAAGGCGCCCGAGCGACACTTGTTGATTTTTCATAATTTTTCAGATAGTCGTGCGGGTTGACACGAGCTACTGGCCAATGCGTGATGCCAAGCCGGACGCCCAGGATTTTTTAGAACTCAATTTGGAGTCCAGACGAGAAAATGGCCAAGGAAATGGCCAAGATATGAAAATGTGGACATTTGAGAGGCCAAATTGGGTGTGCCCTTTGGGAGTTAGACCCCCCCACTAAAAATTTTATGCAACATTTTTCAAAAAACGTGGAGAGAGAAAGGAGAAGAGAGCGTGGGAAAAATGGCGCCTATTTTTTGCGCCCAATTCTTGGAGATGGAGGATGGAGCCTACAAACAACCCCCATCACTGATCATTGCCCTTGCTTCCCTCCTGGATGCTGACTCTATCGCCGCCTCTCGCCCGTCAAATGATGGTCTCTTTGAAGATCTCTGATGTTAGTCTTTCTCTCTCCTCCCTCTCTCTCTTCTAAAGGCAAGTTCATGTGGGAAGAAGAAGGAAGAAGAAAGAATGGTGGAGGCTTGTCCGGCATTGATCGGATTGCTCCATGGGCTAGAAATGGTGATTTGTGATCGTGCTGGACATGAAGTGCTGTTGATTTTCAGATTCGCAGCCATGGACATGAAACCCGAAACACGCAAATAAGCGGTAATTCAAGTTTTTCAAAGGAAATTTGAGATTTCATGGCTTTTGATTGATAAAATGTTGTTCATGTGGGCTAAAAATTGTTTATGTTGCTGTTTTCCAAGAGTACTTGTTGTTCATAATCAGAAAATCAGAAAAATATGCATAATTGTTTGAGCACTTAGCATCCACAATATGCATAAATCATGGAAATATTTAAAGATATCAGAAATCCTGGATGCACAGCAATTGCTTTCATTACGACCTTGACCCACATTGAGTGAGAGACAGGACACCCTAAGCCATAGGCTAGTCTTGGGGTCTAGGGGAAAGAGAAGTAAGGAAAATGGTTCATTCCTGTATACGATTAAATGGTACCTTGAGTGGATTTTGTACGAAATGTTTATATGTTGAGAGACGCATCGAGGGGCCAATCCCCAAGGTGTAGGAGATTCGCAGAGGGGTGGCGGCATTCAGCCGTTGGAGGACCCGCTATGTCTGTGCTTTGTGCCATTAGGCAATGTGTAAGGGACTTCCTCTGAGGAGTAGTGGGTGAGAGAAGAGTGGACTACAAACGACGTAATACAAACACAAGACATTTAGGAAGGCAATGTATGTGTCATCACTGCTCTTGGCCGCAAGGCCGTGGGGTTGTTGAGCGCGTGAGATAGAGGTCCGGCTAGTGCATGAGCCAGTGCCGGCCCATTCTAGGTTCCATCAATTTGAAAGGATCAAATGGAATCAACCCCAGTTATTTCTCGACAACCCTTTGAAAAATAGGAAATTGACTTCATTGGACCCATCAGTCCTATGGCATAGTATTCGCAGGCCAAGTATATCATTGTAGCCACAGACTACCTCACGAAATGGGCAGAAGCGAGAGCAACACGAAAAAATGATGCTAGAATGACTACTAAGTTCTTATGTGAGCAAGTGATTTCATGATTCGGCTATCCCATCGAACTGGTCAGTGACCAAGGTACGCACTTCATCAATGAAGTGATCGTACATCTCTTATCCACCTTCCTCATCATCCATCACAAATCCTCGCCATACTACCCTCAGGCAAACGGCCAGGCTAAATCAACGAATAAGATTCTTGTCAATGTCCTGACCAAGGTTGTCTCTGCTTCACGCAGCGACTAGGACAACAAGCTGATGGCAGCTTTGTGGGCTTACCGCACAGCTTATAAAACGGTTGTCGGTCAAACCCCCTTTAGGCTGACATATTGAACTGAAGCAAATCTACCATTAGAATTATTCATTCCTAGCCTGAGAATAGCGCTTCAAGAACAATGGGAAGGGAAGGAGGCATGGACACAACGCCTGGTTGAACTCGAATGCCTCTCGGAGACTCGTCTTCTAGCCACCCATGCGCTGATCTATAAGAAAGCCTGATGTAAGAGCTCTTTTGACCAGCACGTCAAGCAACGAGAGTTCGAACAGGGTGACTTAGTGCTCCTCTACTCAGTTATTAAGGACGTGGGAAACGAAGCTATTTTGCTGCTGCCGCCTGGCATCTGAGAGGGAGGCCGCCATAACGCCACCGCTGCTGAGGAGGAACCGCCCTGCCGCCAACTGCCAACTGCAGCCGCTGCCGCCATCAAAACGTCCGCCGTCGTGAAGCGACTTTAAACCCTCTCCCCACGTGGGCCTATGATCCACAGAAGCTTCTTGAAGCTTCTAAGGGGGGGCTCCTTAAGCCCCCCTTCCTATACTCATATTCCTTTTACCTTTTCACCCCCCTCATAACCCTTTTTTCCTTTCACCCCCCATACTCCTTTTTAACACACCCCCTATGCCCCTTTTTATTTCCCCCGTGTCTCCATTATTTCTTTCTTTTTTCCCCTCTCACCCTCGAGATTTAAAAAAATCCTCCCCGTGGTCTTTCCCCATGAAATGCCTTAGGGTCTTATAAGCCCTTTCATATTGCAAGCCTCTTAATCCTTCCTTGTGGGCTTCCACAAGCCTTCTCCAACTGGGTTTATACCCCCACCCGAGATTTAAGCACCCATTCCCTCGCAAGTTCCACAGCTTTTTCTTTTAGGCTTTATAAACCTTTCCCTCTCCGAAGAAGTTAAGACCTTAAAAGTCTTGTTAACCCTTCCTCGTGGTTAATCCCGTAACGGCTACTTGCTTCGAAAGAAATAAGAAGAGTATTGAAGTGGCGGTGGAATTTCGAAAAGGAGTGTAATGCTGCCTTCATGTTCGAAGGATTACAACTGCGATGCCGCCTAAGAAAGACCAAGGAGTAGCTGCAGGAGGGTCATCTCCCGGTATCCATGTGGATATCTCACCCCAAAACCAGGTTTTTCCTTCTTGGTTTTATATCGGTTTTAATTCAATCATGCAAGATGAATTGTTAGGGACAAGATATATTTTTTTCCTAAATACTTACGATGAAGGATTTTAGTTTAATTGAACATGAAAAATGGATAATGTATAAAACATAGTTTTCCTTCAAATAGCATTATGCATTTGAACGAATTACGAGCAAGATTATCTATCCACTATAGTAGTATATTTCAGTTAGATCTTGAAGGTATAAAGAACTGTATCTTGCACCATTAACCCCTATTCTTTTTACAATGAATCATCATAGAAGGTGAAATTTATGAAAGGTTTCTTACGTTGCTTAAACTCTAGGAAGTCATCATTGCTAACTGCATATCTTAGCAAGGGAAAGATTGTTTATTTTGCATGAGTTTTGTTCGCAAGGAAAAAATGAAGATTAATTGAATTTACCTAACCCCGAAGCAATAAAGTTTAGGACTGAAAAATCAATCGTCACATAGATAACAAATCGTGCCGAGGTGATCTCGATATTACCTTCTAAAAGTTAACCGAATTAATATAAACTTAGAAATACCTATGCTGCGAAATATGCATTGGGAATGATTTAAAAATCCAAGAAACGTTTATACCTTAAATACTTGCCTACCTTCCCTGATTATAGGGTCAATAAATCGTAAATGTAAAAGAACTAGGGTTTGTCCTTGAGGTTCTTAAAAAGAGACCCTAGGTCTGACAAACGTCAGCTTAAAGAAACTAAAATGGATTGTTTCATCGTATATTATGATGCGTGACTTGCGCAGCAAGTACGAGGTCATCTGGTCTTGTGATTGATTCACAAGAAGAAAAGTGAAATACCCTCAACATGGATGGCGGGTCCTTACGCAAGTTATCTTGCAATAAGGATATATTCTTTGATATCCTTCTAAGAAAGGAAGGTTAAAAACTGGAAACTAAAGTATCCAATGAACTTTAGGGTTGACCAAGTTGGGTTAATAGGGTACGCCCTAACCCAGAATATAAGGGATCTTGCCAAGTTGAAAGACACCCTGGAACGAGTGCTAATGCATTCGAAAGGAAAGAATCATTCCTTAGCAGTTTGCCAACAACAAGATCGGTTAATGGAAGTGTTTGTGCTTGCTAAGATTTTAGAGCACTGTTTGATTTATGAATTAAAAATTAAAAGAATATCTATACTTCAGGTTGAAGGCCTGAAGGGAGAGGTACCTTCAATTACCCCCGACTGCCTGCCTGACCCTAACCAAGGGGGTTGTTGACCGCGCCAAGAACGTGGACCAAACCCGCCGCAAAAGGTCTCTCCGTTGAGCTCTACTTGGGGCAGGAGGATGCTTGGGTGCCAGGGGGGGCTCTGGCCGTAAATCCCTCACCTTCCGGGTCCTGCACAAGAGGCTAACGTGACTTGAGATTGGATCTCGAGGCCCGCATACTAGTCTACGGGCGGAAGCTTGGAATAGTGATCCCTGTGGATTACTGGATAGCCTTCGGGCGGATTATGGACAAGCCTACGGGCGGAACTCCTTGTATTTCAAAGATAAATATGATGATATGTTAATAAATAACTTTTTTGATATTGTTTTTTTTATGTTACGTGATAAGCTTACGTAAGGAACTAGTGCTTAACGGTTTAATTAAAGAAGCTGATTGTTACATGTCCAATTAATGTGTTAGATAATTACATAACTAAAACAAACCGAGGAAAGTGCGGAGGATGGGCCATGGGTCCGTCCTACGGTTGGGTGGTCCCGGTTAGCTGGGAACTTTTCTCAAATCTTGAAGAACAACGGGATGATTATCAAGGGACAGAATAACGAAAGCGTTGACCTAGAGTTATGTCTTACCCGATTTACGCTGTTTTAGGGGAACGGAATGGGACTATGCCTTATGGCAGAGAGGTTGAGCTTTGCATCCCTCTTGTTTCCCATTCTCTTTGAACCAAGTGCAGCGTGAATCCGCTTTGGACCTGGCATTTCTGCGTAAAGTAGTTCGCTTGGTCCGACGCTAGTTGATGTTAGGAAATGACCAATTAGAAAAACCCCAATTCCGGTCGATCCTAAGTGGGAACGGCCAGAATACTTCCGCTACGTGGCAGACGCGGAAAACCCTAGATCGTAAACCCCGTAGCATTCCATGGGAGTGCCGGGCGGAGCTTTCTAGACATCCTTTCCGATGGACTGCTAAGACGTGTCCTGGATGATACTAGTGGACACATTACAATCCTCCATGGATTCAATCCAAATTTCAGCATTAGCTTGGATGGACCTGCCTCTCCCGTCAAACTCGGGCAGCTTGATCTGCTTGAGAAGAAACTTCTTCTCCTGGATTAAAGCGGTACTTGATGTAGGAGAAACTAGGAACCTGTACCTGGGGTTGTGCCTGGATAAAGGTTTCTTAACGGTATTATATGATAATTGTTATTGATTCATATTACATCTTCAATTCTGTTATCACATAAGCAATGTAGCTACATAACTTTTTATCAATTCTCATGCACGATCAGACATTGATAAAAGGAAGGATTATTTGTATTTATATGGGCATAGCCCCTTTGGAATACAACATTTCTTGTGATGATAAGCCAACTGTTACATTTAGTTTGGGGAGAACAACATTGTATTACATGTATCTATAGGAACTATATAATAGTATGATTTCAGGTCATGGATCTTCAGGAATCGGTAAATCATTGGAAGTTCAGGGTAGCCTTTCCTTTGGAACCCATTCTTTTCATGGTGTCCTAACACTTTAATCCTATCGGCGAGGATTACACGGGTTACTTCCTCATATACATATGAGTTAATCTCAACCCTCCGACCTCGAATATGTAAAGTTGAGTTTACGTGAGCTTCCACAAAAATGAACAGCTTCACGACTTTCAGGTCTTCCAACCACTTGATCCTCTTTAGGTTGGTTTGTAGATAAGCAAACCAGTGGGTGGCTATATAGTAGATTCCTGAAGCACCCGTCCATCTTCGTTCCATGTACAAAGGTGATGGATTATAGATTTGCTCTAGGATGTTCATCATCTCAACCCTTTGTCGATAATGCGGAGAATGCATTGCACTCATAAACATGATTCGAAATACTAAGAACTTGTTCCACGCTTCGTAATTCTGCAAGACAACATTGAAGGTAAGAAAATGTTTGGAACATCAACATTTACTTTACTTCTTTTTATTAAGATTTCATAAAACAATTCCATTGTTGGTTCACTCTGATACCAACTGAGCTACGGGACTTTCTTAGGAGGCATCGCAATTGTAGTTTTTCTGTCGTGGAAGTAGCTTTACAACTCTTCTTTGGAATTCCACCGTCGCTCCCTTTTTGCATTAGCTTGCACCGTCCGTCGAAAGTAATTTTAGAAGGCTCCCTCCTTGAAGTAGGGGTTTCGAAAAAAGGGGGGTGTTTCATAATCTTTTTCAGATAAGACCCATTAAAGCCATAGGAGGGGCTTAATGGCCTTGTAAAAACTCGCACAAACGGGGAATAGAAAAAATAAAGTGTGGAATCCCCTTACAAGGGTTTTTGAGTGGGAAAGGGAGGTGTTAAAAGACCCTCAACACTCTCTTTCCTTTTACGAGTGGGGAAAAAAGAACAAAGCCCCAAAGGTATTTTGCATGGGGAAAGGAAAGGCTAAGAGGGCCCTTAGGGGGGAATTTATAATTGGTGGGAGGCAAAAGACCCTTCAGGTCAAGCTTTTTGAGGGGGGGAAAAACCCTAAGGAAGCCTTTACAAAGGAATTTTAAGGGGGGTTTTAAGATGCCTCAAGGGAAGGGGCTAAAATAAGTTTTTAAACACGTGGGGGGGGGGGGGGGGGGGGGGAGGGTGGTTCCAACAACCATGGGAAGGGGGCTAAGGGGAGAAAAAGGGACTTATGAGCTTCAAAGGAACATGCGGGGGGAATAGTGATCCCAAACCCACAGGAAGGGGGCTTAGGGAGGATTAAACACGGGGGTGTTTCCAAAACCCAAGGGAAGGGCTTAAGGGTTAAAACATGGGGGTGTTTCCAAAACCCAAGGGAAGGGCTTAAGGGTTAAAACATGGGGGTGAAAGGGGGCTTATCAAGCCCTTTAGAAGCTTCCCCCCAGGAAGCTTCTAAAGCTTCCGCCACATGGGAGGAGGGAATCTCAAACGATGACTTGACGGGTTTTCGATAGCTAGGGGGGCATGGACTGGGAGGAGAGAGGCCGACTGCCGTTGCATCACTCTTCCCTCCTCCTTCCACACAGGATACCATTGGCGAAGCGACTTAGCTCTTCCCTCTCTCACCCTCTCAGTTTCAGCACAGCGTCATGGTGGCAGCATTCCGTCTTCATCCCCATCTCTGGCCCATCCCCTTTTCAGCATGTGGCCCCTCAATTATATAGGGGAGGGGATAAGATCCTCCCCCCCCTTGCATGTCGATGGGCATGTATCATTGCCCTGGCAAGCTCCAGCAAGGAGCTTGCCTACCTTTCTAATCCCCTCTTCCTCCAGCTTGACAGTTGGCTGGAGGAGAGGGGAAATTTTTTTTTTTTAATTGCTTTTATCAAAGAATAATTCCAAATCTCCTAATGGCCAGTTCACGTGAGCCTAAAGCCATCGTCATTTTACACACACTCTCTCTCTATTTCTCTATCCACTTCTTTTTCTCTCTCTATCACTCTCTTTATTTATCTCTCTCTATTTCTATCTCCCTCTCCATCTTTATTTCTCTCCTCCTCCCTCTCTCTATTTCTCTATCTCCCTCTTTATTTCTCCCTTTCATTTCTCTCTCCCTCTCTGTTGCCAGGTGGCACCTACGCAAAGGGATGAGTGCCTTAAATGGTTCTCCTTTGTGTGTACGTTGGTGGGATGAGCACCTTAAATGGTTCTCCTTTGTGCGTATGTTGGTGGAATGAGTGCCTTAAATGGTTCTCCATCAATACGGGGCATGTTCCTAAGAATTGTCTTAGGCAGAAGGTCTATGGGGATGCCTATCCTTTCCAGGTGCCGATGCAAGTGTGAACGTGGGTGGTACCATTTTATCCACACGAGTATTGTAACGTGTCCACCTGTCCACTAGTAGGACACATCTTAGTAGCCCATCGGAAAGAGAGTCCAGAAAGCATTGTCCGGAACTCCCACGGAATGTCACGGGGTTTGTGATCTAGGTATTCCCGAGTCTACCACAAAGCGGAAGCATTCCGGCCATTCCGACTTAGGATCAACCTAAATCAGGGTTTCCCTAATAGTCAAGTTCCTCGGAGGTAACTAGCGTCGAGCCCCAAACGAACTACTTTATGCAAAAACGCCAAGGTCGAAGCGGATTCATACTGTACTTGGTTCAAGGAGAAGGGGAAACGAGAGGGATGCGAAGCTCGACCTCTCTTCCCATAAGGCATTGTCCCATTTCGCTCTCCTAAAATAGTATAAATCAGGACTCTAGCTTTCTAGATTCTAGGTCATCATCACCTTGCTGTCAATTCCGTTGAGAAAAGTTCCTGGCCAACCGGGACCACCCTTCTGTAGGACGGACCCATGGTCACATCCACCACATTTTCCTCAGGGTTGCTTTAGTTATCTAATTACCTACCACATTTAGTTTGACAATTAAAAACGACTTTCTTAATTAGCTAATTAATCACCGAATCCTTCACCTAACTTAAGCACTGACATAGAAAAACAATATCAAACAAGTTCCTTTTCAACAATTGATCTTATTTATCAGTCTTTGGAATACATCATATAATCCAGCCCGAAGGCTATTCCATAATCCGCTCGAAGGCAATTCCATAATCCGCCCCCGAGGGCTAATCCAGCAATCCTTAGGGATCGCTATTCCAAGTTTCCACCCGTAGACTAGTATGCGGGCCTCGAGATCCAATCTCAAGTCACATCGACCTCTTGTGCAGGACCCGGAGGCAAGGGATTTACGGACAGAGCCCCCCTGGCACCAAAGCGCCCTCTTGCTCCAAGGAGCACCCACGGAGAGACCCCTCGCGGCGGGTTCGGTCCACGTACCCGGCACGGCTAACAATCCCCTTGGATAGGGTCAGGCAGACAGTCGGGGGTAACTGATGCTGCCTCTCCCTCCAGGCCTTCAACCTGAAGCATTAATTATTTTTCCAACCTTAGTTCTTTGAGCAGAGAAGTACAAACAGTGCTTCTAACTATACAAACACAATCAATCCAGTGGTCGTTGGTACATCCAACTGCTAAGGTGTGAATCCTTCTCTCCGAATGCATCCAGCATTCGATTCGGGATCAATTGCGGCTTGGAAAGATCCCCAAGGGTTTCGTTGCTTGTTTATCCTTTTATCCTTTAGTTAGGGTTTATACCCTGTTAACCCAATTAACAAACACCTTAGATTCCTTAAACTAAGACAGTAAATCTTGGGCAACCTCATCGCCCTAACTTGATTGGTCAATTGCTTACTAGGCAATTGATAATTACCCTAACTTGGCAAATCAACCTCAAAGAAGGGTGATGTAGTAGGATGTCTACACATCCTCTTGCAAATTAGACTTGTACGTAGATCTCGCCAACCTTGTTCTAAGGAGTGACAATACTATTTTGTGATTTAACACAAAATCATGTGACATTGCAACTTGTTGCACGAGACAAGTGTCGCACCTAACTTGCAGGATTATTTCACCCCTCAGATGGTATTCCTGGGTCAATAATACTTTGATCAAGATGTAGGGTTTGGGATGTTCTCTTGACACAACCCAACCCTAATCCTGCTAGGCCGATAATGCTTAGCCCTAGGGTTTCTAATTTCCCTGCAGAAGTCTATTATTAGGCCAATTTGACCCTATGGTAAGAACCCTAGATCCTTTCTTGCATGGGTGTTTAACTAACCGTAACATTCCATGAATGTGGGTAGGACCTTTGAGGTCGGAAATATTGAGTCGATTTTCCGAGTGTGATACTAGGTAGAATTTTATCGCGGCTTAGCTCTACCTAGCGCATTGAGGTGATCATCATTTGAGTTACCCCATTACAAGGGATTTACCTAGCTGATCGACTTGTCTTGTGACAGGATGTGATCTTCCCTTAGAAGAGATGAAAATACTTTTCCTAAGATATGTAAATAAATTCAAGGTACAACATTCCATACAAATAAGCGATTCATGGACCTTTTCCTTCTATGAAACTATAAGATTACAATGACCATTTCTTTTCCTTGCCTAAACTATAATGATCGACAATTTAGGGCTACTCGTATAAACCCTACGTTGATTTACATCAAGAACTATGCCCATAAACCCTTCGTTTAATGCTTTGAATTCAAGCTTTAATATGAAATAGGCATCCGTTCCTAAATACAACTTTGATAAAAGAAGTCCATGCATGAGCGAAATACCATGGGTCTGGCATTAAATTAATCCCTCCTTTAGCACTTAACCTGACTTAAAATGCAAGCATCCTCGCATGCAACAGGCAAAGTTCCTAGTTTCCTTTCCATGCATTGTGATTCTTTGGACAACATTCAATGGGCGTCTAAGAATATCCTCTATACGAATCACATCCATGATTTTAAATCATAAGTGCAACATGCGACATAAGCTCTATCTTTCTTAACATGATATCCTCTTCTAATTTATGCATTATCATTCAAGAAGATTGCAACTACCCTTGTTGTCGGGAGTGCCAGCAATTTCAATTAATCAGCATGCATTAAACTTTGTAAAACGAATGGATAAATGCATTTAAATTTTCCTAAAAACCATCATGCTTAACGCATCCCCTCTTATGCAAGAATACAATTGAAACTAGGGCATTAGGACTCGCAGCGTTGTCCATGCGTGAACTCGGGTTGGTGGCTCCCACGTGTGCGCCTCGCATCTTTAGCTTTGGAGCCATCGATGACGTAGATCTTTGACTCTGCAAACTTGTCCTTGCCTTGATCCGATTTTTGAACTCCCTCCAAGCTTTGGCAAATCAGCCCCAAAAACTGCCTACTCCCCCTCGCGCAGGAATTTACCTTTACAAGACATGGTCTTTAAAAAACCCGATGATGATGATTATGACGAAGATGGTTATGAGGACGGCAGGGTGTGCAGCCTGGCGACAACAGGCTGGTGGCGGCAGCATGGCAGACGGGCAGGGCAGCAGCTTCACGACCTTCTCTCCCTCCCCTCAAGCTTGGGGAGGGGTGTTCTTATAGTGTGGAAGGGGGGGGGGGGGGGGGGTAGCCATACACATGCCTAATTGCATGCTTCCTCCTCCCCCTGTGCTCTCCCACTCCACACCACTCCTCTCGCACTCCCTCTCCCCCTCGCCATGCAACGGCTGAAGGAGAGGGGTTAATAGTAAAAACATTTGCACTAAATTATCCATTACCCTTTTGACTTTCCCGTGAAGAGCGTTCGTGCGGGGGCTTGCAGGCTTTTAGCCATGGACTCTTGTGCGAAATGCGGGCTAGGATTTGATGATGCACGCGGGGTAAGTACTTAGCCAAGGTCTTTTTGTTGCGAGGACGTCACTTGAAATTGCTCACTGCGCGGTGTGCGGGGTTTAAAAATTATTAATATTTCATGTGGAGATATTATAAGTATTAACGTCTTCGTGAATTAATTATTTATTATATGAAATTTCAAATTAATTGATTTATGTGGTTAGCTGCAATTATTCAGTTTGTTATTATTCTAACATGATTTTTTGAATTTTTGCAGCTGATGTGTAGAGCAAGGAGAATTGGAAAGACGTGCCACGCGCAAGCATTCTAAATATTATTTCCTCAAGAATTTATTTGGTAATTATTGGATTATTTTATTAGACGCACCGCTATTTCTTATAAAGCATGCGCATAGCCTCTATGTAAATATTTATTAGCAAAATAGATTTTTAGAAGATATGTCCAATAAAATATTAATGGTTCTAGAGAGTTGTGGGATGCACATCTGCTAGCATCCATTAATTCAGATTACTCTATCTCTTTTCCAGTTCACTCAAACTCTTTATGCAAAGAGTGATTGTAAAGGGCCTAAATCTTGGGCAAAGAAGATTTCATAATATTATTATAAATATGACATGAAGGGAGCTGCCCACTTCATGTTGGGGGGAGATTGAACCCAATCTTGAGTCGCTTCATCTAACTTTACCTTCTCTTTTAGTCTATTTTTAATTTCTCATGAGTCGTATGCAATTTTATGAGTAAAAGAGAGAACGAGGGAGCTTCTTCCATTCGCTACGTGCAAACCACGCATCCATTGCTCGCAACACTCTCTCACCTCCTCTCTCCATGATGCCAGGAGGCATATTTCACGGTGGATTCCGTGCCACGGTGGATTCCGTGAGGTTTTAAGGTGGATTCCGTAAACTTTGATGACCGAGGCTCATACACAAAGTGGATTCTTTGTGCGAAAAGTTGATGGGGACGCCTGTCCTTTTCGGGCGTTTCATTAATTTAGTGTGTACATGGGTGATTCCATAGCGGGTGATTCCGTAAAATGCATATTAAATTAATAAACGTTTATGAGTTTAGAGTGCGCACTCGTTATAAATTAAGGTTAGGATTTATTTCTAACCAGTTGATTTATTTATGTAGCTGAAGACTGCTAGGTATTCACTTTTGTTAGTTTAATTGTATTATTTTACTAATGATTGTGAATGCTTCAGTTGATGTGTAGAGATAGCAGCAGTGGCGGTGGAAAGCATTGGAGTTTAGCGAGTATTTGACCTATGGATTATATTTTGATAGGC
This sequence comes from Lygodium microphyllum, assembly GCF_053477565.2. Taxonomy (NCBI): domain Eukaryota; kingdom Viridiplantae; phylum Streptophyta; class Polypodiopsida; order Schizaeales; family Lygodiaceae; genus Lygodium; species Lygodium microphyllum. The sequence goes on along the minus strand of NC_141152.1, from coordinate 127,311,154 downwards.
GCCACACCTATATTTTGTCATGTCTATTGAGGCATTGATTATTTATTATTATTTTGTATGTGCCTATGCGCACGGATATGTTATTTCTATTTGGACATTGTATTGGGCATGCCAGACTCTTTGGGCACCGTCCATTAGCTTTATTCCTATTTTTGTAAAAGCAAACTCAAAAGCTAAAAGCTTGATATATTTTTGTAAATTGGGCTATTATTGAGCATGAAGAAGAAATATACATAAAATACATGCTTTGTGAAGCGCTCACACAAGGCATGGGGGGAGATTGAACCCAATTGGTCTCTTGCTCTTGTCGTTCATGCTTTTTACCTTGTAACTTGTGCAAAAAGTAGAGTTCATTGTTCTTGGGGACCTTCTGGGATTCACTACGTGAGCATACAGTGACCGATCTGCGCACCAGTGGTATCAGAGCGGAGTTGAGATCAAGAGCTTCCAATCGCTACCCATCTCGTGCGAAGGCAGAGCTCCTGGAATGATGGGGCTCTATGGTCAATCTCGTCGCGAACCGTCGATACAAGCAGACTTCTGGCAATCAAGAACCCCTATTTTTGTCATCAGATCGCGAAGGACCGGGCTGTACAGGCGGAGGACCACTTCTTCATCTCCATTATCAAGTCGTGGGCAAACAGTGAGAAACTCCATATTTTATCTCTTCAAAAGTTTAATTGTAGTACTCATGATTTTATTTCAGCAAATCTGGTAAAGGAATTGAAATTACAGACTGTACCTACGCATTATCGCATAAAAGCTGCATTTTTAGGCACTAGGTATAATGGTACACAGGAAGTGCAAGACTTAGAGATTTAAATTGGTTCATACACTAAAAGAAGAAATTTCTTAGTTGTTCCATTACAGTCGAGTGACATTATTTTAGGTATACCTTGGCGACACCAGCATAATCCAAATATAGATTATTCCACACACACAATGAATATTAATTTTCAAGGAAAATCTATTATATTATATGGTATGCATGCATCTAATGTTTTTCCACTGCTTTCGCATACTCAAGCTAAACGTGCATTACGCAAGAGTAGTAAATCCTACCTCATTTGGGTGAATGAATTGCAAGTAAAGGAAAATCATATGCACCCTAGGCATAAGGAATTTCTTGCATATTTTAAGGACTGTTTTGCAGAAGACCTACCACCAGGTTTACCTCCTACACGTGCAGAAGACCATAAGATAGATTTGATCCCTGGCACACAACCACCTTGTAAAGCACCATATAGGCATAATCACATAGAGCAAAAAGAAATCCAGAGTCAAGTTGAGGAATTACTAAATAGAGGTTTGATTCGACCTAGTAGTTCTCCATTCGGTGCACCTGTATTGTTAGTCAAGAAAAAGAATAATACCTATTGTATGTGTATTGACTACCGAGCTTTAAATAAGATCACTGTAAAGAATAGGTATCCTATTCCTAGAGTTGATGACCTTATGGACAAACTGCAAGGATCTTCTATATTTAGTAAAATTGACCTTAAGTCTGGTTATCATCAGGTGAGGCTAGATAAGTCTGACATTTTCAAGATTGCATTCAGAACACAGTTTGGTCATTACGAATTTTTAGTCATGCCATTCGGATTGACTAATGCACCTGCTACCTTTAGTAGAATGATGAACCATATCTTTTTGAAATATCAGTATTGTGTAATAGTTTTCTTTGATGATATTTTGGTGTTTAGTCAAAATGAGAAAGAACATTATGAGCATTTGTCATTAGTTTTTCAGTTATTGAAAGAAAATCAACTATATGCAAATCCTGAAAAGAGTGAATTCTTTAAGACAGAAATTGAGTATTTAGGTCATATTGTATCATATGATGGAATTAAAGTTGATCCTAAGAAAATTGATGCAATATTGAATTGGCCTGTTCCTAAAAACGTGCATGAGTTACGCTCATTCCTTGGTCTTGCTAGTTTCTATAGGAAGTTTGTACGTAATTTTTCATTACTTGCTTTACCATTAACCAAACTTCTGAAGAAAGGAATTGTTTATCAATGGACTGAAAATCAACAGAAATCCTTTGACTTACCGAAACATGCATTAACCAATGCCCCTGTTCTACAGTTGCCTAACTTTAATAGACCATTCTTTCTAGAAGTGACCGATGCTAGTGGATCAGGAATAGGAGCCATACTTATGCAAGACAATCATCCTATAGCATATTCTAGTTGTAAGCTGAAATATTTCACATATGACAAAGAACTATTAGCAGTTGTACAAGCATTAAGACAGTGGAAACACTACTTAATGGATTCAGAATTTATGATAAAGACCGATTAGCAAAGTATAAGACATTTACTTAGCCAACCTCAAATTTCTGACCGTTATATCAAATCCAACAGAGTCAGATAACCTGTTAAAAGATTTGATTTTGAAGGTTATGTAACTCACCATTATGCTTATATGGTGAAACTAGTTGAGGATATTGAGCCCACTTGTGTTGAGGATGTTTTTGGTCATGCTCATTGGCATGCAGCAATGGATGAGGAGATGGCTGCATTAGAAGCCAATAAGACTTGGGATTCGGTACCCTTACCTAAGGGTAAGAAAGCTATTGGCTGTAAGTGGGTTTACAAAGTCAAGCATAATGTAGATGGTTCAGTTAGCAGGCATAAAGCTAGGCTGGTTGCAAAAGGTTATGCTCAAACATATGGCATAGATTATGAAGAGACATTCAGTCCAGTTGCTAGGGTGGCAACTGTTAGATGTGTGATTGCCTTGGTAGCAGTCAAAGGTTGGAATTTGTAGCAAATGGATGTTAAGAAAGCCTTCTTGCATGGTGAATTGAAAGACGAAGTGTATATGGAGCAGCCATCAGGTTATGTGGATTTAGAGTATCCCACATATGTGTGTAGGCTAAAGAAGACACTCTATGGGCTGAAGCAAGAACCTAGAGCATGGTCTGATAAGATTGAAGAGTATCTTGTCAATATTGAATTTTTTATTTCTGATGATGATCACTCACTTTATGTGAGAAAGGGAGATGCAAGTTTGGTCATCATAGTCATCTATGTGGATGACGATTATTACGGGTGACAGTGACAATGGGATTGCTGAAGTTAAGGACTTCTTGAAAAAGAAGTTTGAGATGAAAGATTTGGGTGAGATCAGATACTTTATTGGTATTGAGGTGATTAGATGTGATGATGGTATATGGTTGTCCCAAAGGCAATATGGCTTGGATATGTTATCCAAGTATGGTATGACAGCATGTAAGCCTCTTTCAGTACCATTGGAGCAAAATGTGAAGTTGAGTGCTGATGTTGGGGATGAGATAGAAGACCCTACTATGTTCAAGAGGATAGTAGGGAGTTTGATTTACATGACTATCACAAGGCCAGCCTTAAGCTATGTTGTTGGCCTTGTCAATTAGTTTATGTAGATGCCTAAAAAGCCTCATTTGGATGCAGTTAGACGTATATTGAGGTCTGTGAAGTCCACTTTACATTATGGACTTTTTTATGAGGCAGGTAAGGACATATAGGTCTTTGGATACATAGATGCAGATTGGGCTGATAGCATGTCAGACAGAAGATCTACAAGTGGATTCATGTTATCCCTTGGTAGTGTAGCAATTACATGGAGCGGAAAAAAGCAACCTATAGTTGCTTTATCGAGTACAAAGGCTAAGTATAGAGGTGCTGCTATGGCAGCATGTGAGGTGGTATGGCTGCAAAATTAGGTGATTTGGACATCTAGGGAGATGGTCCAATTGTCATTCATTGTGACAACATGAGTAGCATATAGCTAGCTAGGAATCCAGTGTTTCATGCTAGGACAAAACACATTGAGGTGCACTACCACTTTGCTTGTAGGAGAGATTGACTCGGTATATGTCAGCACACAGGATCAGATAGCTGACATTTTCACAAAGGCATTGGCTGTAGAGAAGCTTTGAAAGTTCCGAAGCTTACTTGGAGTTTCATAGATAGAGTTGAGCTTGAGGGAGAGTATTGAGATGGCAAGCTCAACACGTGCGGACATTGATGATGGACCGCCTGTCTAGATGGGTCCGCACGTCTACACTTAGCACATTGGTGGTCATTATGATATTCACATGCCCACTGACTTATCACTTATTATATTTAGTTTGTTATACCTACCTACAACTGGCAAAGACATAACACTAGTCGATTAGTGTAGTCAATTATGTACTGTTTGACTTAGTAGGCTACTTTCCTTTATGTTGTATCTTATCTATACTTTGTAGAAAAAAACCAGCAAGAAAACGTTTTAGCCCCCATCTCTCTTCTTGTGTTCTTGAGTGAGCTTCCTCTTGTATATACAGTGTGTGTTTGGCACAGCAGCTCAAGCAAGTCCCCCTACCACGCAATTCTTAACAGTCTTAAGTCAGCAGTCTTAAGTCAGTTTCTTCAACTTAGAGATGTTTACGGTCTTTAAAATCTTCTATCAAAGCTTCTAGATTAAAACTATATCCTTGAATAATTTCTTTGTGTTTTCATTCTTAATAAATTTGTCTTGAAAAACTCCTCATGATTTCTCTTGAGTTTTTAGAAATTTGTAGTTTTTCTAACAATTTATAGCCTATTTCTACTGAAGTCAGATAGAAAGTTTTAGAAAAACCTGTGGTATCAAAATTCGTAAAGGGTTATTATCCATGATCGTGACTCTGTGACTCCCGTGCTCGCAACTCCAACCGTTGTTTCCATGTTAGTAGGGTCATTCGTGATTTCCACTTTTGAATTCTTTTTCTTCAGGGCTATGACAGATATATGATTGTTAGAAGCAGAATAACATGGGCGTAATACCAGCTAGAAAATGTGTAAGACTCTCGATGATGATGATGGTTATTGCGGGATTCAATGATGTAGGCCTCGTGGACAGTTCTTCTTGCCTTATGGAGAGCAATACTTCTCTCTCTCTCACCTTAACCAGTAAGGTTAGGAATAAGAGTATCTCTTTCTCTAGTATAGAGCAAGAGCGAAAGAATATGTATGGTCTCTCTCTCTCTAGTAGATGGAGTAGGGATGAGAGTAAAGGTATGATTTCTAACCCGATTGATAGAATAGGATAGAGTTATTCAATATCTTGTCTTCTCATATTAGAGTAGAAGAGGATTAGAGACGTTTAGTGTATCCCCTTCCTTGGGTTGAATGGAATGATGTCTCTTCATCTCATGGAATAGAGTCTCCTCCTTCCCGATCGATATCTCGTCCTCATTAAGATTGCCCTTGTCCCTCCCCTTGGTCATCCCCATGCCCTCAATTTATAGTTTTGCAGGGGGTGCTAACCAAAAGCATGATAAATTTTTTATGTGTGATTTTTTTTTTGGGGGAGGGGGTTATTATCCCTCCCAATCTGCACGTGATGCTGACATCTGTGATGAGGAGGATGCTGTTGACATTTGCAATGATGTTGCTACTGCCATTCGGTCGTTTTTTTTCCTTTTTTTAACGAAAATAAAGTAAAAAGCTTACATTATATGTGTATGTAATTTGTAAAAATGTATTACGTAAGAACATTACATCCTCTTCCCCTTAGAGGAATCGAGATGTCCTCATCTCGAGAGAAATTGGGGGTGTTGTTTATGTAGGGTTTCTTCATCAATCCAAGTGGCACCCTCATCAAGATAATCCTTCCATTGGATGAGATATTCTCTAAGGGTCCTATTCCTAAGGATTCTTTCTTTTATATCCAAGATTCTATCAGGTTGAAGTTCAAGTATACCTTGACTCATTGTTACAACTTGTTGATCATCAAGAATACGATCAAGATTAGGTACATAGGGCTTCAAGACATGGTATCATGAACTTTTATGGATTCAGGAAGTTGCAGCCTATAACCATTAGGTCCAATAGTCTTTATGACTTTGTAAGGTCCACAATATCGTGGGCTTAGCTTCTTGAATTTTCCCAAGTATAAAGAACTCATTTTTGGGCGTATATGGATAAAAACCTTGTCCCATTCTTGGAAGATTTTCTCTTTTCTCCCTAGGTCAACATAGGCTTTTTGTTGATCCTTGGCAACTTGTATATCTTGTTTGATGGTTTAGACTTGTTTGTCCATCTCTTCAAGAATCTTCTTACAATCTTCAACCTTCAAGGTAGGGTGGGAGAAGTTTAGTGAAGTTAGGCATTCTTTCCCATATAGAGCTTGAAATGGGATCATCTCAATGCTCTGATGATACGCCACATTGTAAGAAAATTCCACCAAAGGTAGATATTGTATCCACCGTCTGGGTTCTTTGCAATAATATACCGTAAGTATGTCTTTAATGACCTAATTTACACGCTTTGTCTAACCCCCAGCAATTTGAGGGTGATAAGTTGTACTAAAAGAAATCTTTGTACTGAGAGCTCCAATAATCCCTTCCAAAAATGCGAAGTGAATAGAGAATCATGATCGCTCATAATTCTCTTTGACAGTCCATGAAGTCTAAAGATTTCTTTGACAAATAACCTAGCAATATCTAAGGCTTTGTAGTTGGTTTTGACTGGAATAAGGTGGGTAACTTAGTCTTGGGTAAGTTACTCATGAATATATGTGTGCATCATGTGGGCTCAAAGAAATGTATTTTTAAAATACCATTTTTATACATTTTTTATACACAAAAGGGTATAATACAAAAGGGTTATTTACAAATTGAATAGAAAAGGCTTATGTTTTATTTAGAAAAGATTCACACATAAGAATATTTATAAATAGTCACTGAATGCATGTAATGTAGAGGATATACATATAGTAACTTACCCGATAACTTAGTCAGCATGTCCACAATTACCATGATCAAGTTGTATCCTCCTGGAACTAAGGGTAATCCAACTACAAAATCCATACTAATGAATTCCCATTTCATCCTAGGAATATCAAGTGGTTGTAGCTTTCCTGGCAGCCTAACTCATTCGTTGGGAACTCAAGCATTCGATTATGTATTTAAGTACCTCACTTTTGAGCTTCTCCCAATGATAGCTTTTCCTAACTGCATTGAGAGTTTTGGCATAGCAAAGATGTCCTAAAAATGGGAAACCACGAGCTTCCCATAGTATCTTCTTCTTAAGTTCTTGACTTGAAGGAATACATAATCTTGTCTTGAAGTAGACAAGTCCTTTGTCAATAGAGAAGTTAAGATACTTTGTCTTAAGCTTAGAATTTTATTTTTTATTATGAATTTACTTCAACATTTGTTGATATTTGGGATCATTATTCACCTTCTTCTTGGCTAAGCTAGATGACGAGATTGCTAGGTATTGATATCATTGTAGCTAGTGTTTAAGCTCTAGGAGGTTCTTTTGAGATAAGTGTATTGAGAAATGATTTGTGGCTTAAAGCATCTATAGCTAGATTCTCTTTTCCTGGTCTATATTTGATCTCAAAATCATACTCTTGCAAGACTTCGATCCACTAACATTGTCTCATATTTAGATCTGGTTGAGTGAAGATCCACTTAAGACTTTTATGGTCAGCTATACCAATGAGAACTTCTTCTCGATTAGATAATGTCTCCATAACAAACTTAAGGGCATGGATAATTGCAAGTAATTCCAGGTCATGGGTAGCATAATTTCCCTCACAAGTCTCCAATTTTTTGGAGGAATATGCTATTGGATGTCCTTCCTACATGCGTACGCATCCGAAAGAAAGAGAGCTGGCATCGGTTACCACTTTGAATTCTTTGCTAAGATCGGGTAGTTTGAGGATCGGAGCCCTGACTAAGCTTAGCTTGAGTTTGTCAAAGCTAGACTATTCAACTTGGGTCCATTTAATGGAAATAACATCCTTCTTCTAAAATAACATCGGAGCAAGTTTCCATTAAAGCATTGGAGCAAGTTTCCATTAATGGAACCATCATTCTTCTTCTGAAATAACATCGGAGCTCCCCACTGTGAGTTACTGGGTCTAATGTATCCCTGATCTAAGGGTTGTTTGAGTTTTTTCTTTATTTCTATGGCTTTCGGAATGACATTCGATATGGTTGCTTTGCAATTGGTGCAGCTCCTAGTACTAGCTTGATCTCGTTGTCGACTTCTCTCTATGGTGGAAGTTTAGTTAATTCTTCAGAAAATATGTCACTATATTCCCAAGCCATGACGATTCATCTTCAGCTTCTTTATCCTGTTCACTCTTATTTAATTTGATTAGATATACATGTGAGCCTTTTCTTAAACCTTTAATGATTCGAGAAGCTTTCATTAATTAAATCTTTGGTTTCCTTGCTTCTCCTTGTGTGGTCACTTGTTGTCCTACAAGATTTAAGAATGTGACTTGGCCCTTTTTGCAATGAATATAAGCATCATTGGGAATTAACCAGTTCGTTCCTAACAGGCACTCATAGGTTCCCAGTTTCATCACTCTGAATTGCATGTTAGTTTGATTGCCACCCAGATTAAACTCCATCTTACTTGTCTCTTGTGTTGAGGAAACTTCTTTTCCATCAGCTAACTCAACTATCAACCCAGGTGTATGTATTATATCTATGCCTAGTTTTCTAGCACACTGTTGTGATATGAATGAACATGTGCTTCCACAATCATTCAAAATTTTAAAGGTTTTACCGTTATAGGTTGATGGTGTTTGAATAATTGAGAACTATTGATTTGGTCCCTTCTTATTGAGAAAGGTGTGAAATTTTGTTATCTCCATGTCAGTTTCCAAAGTGGGACCTTCATCATCTTCTACTTCCTTGAGGGTTATGCCAGTAACTCTTCCTCTAACTGTGGCTGCCCGACTCTGGTCATTATGGAGCTTGCTTTGGCATTCATTCTGTCTGAGTTTTGGGCATCACCTTTGGATGTGGCTAGATTGCTACAATAATAGCACCTGAAAGTATCCTTATTACCACTAGTAAAGTTCTCCACCACTGATGTCTTAGATTTCTTGCTATTAGCGAATTGGAATTGACCTTGGCCTCTTTTTGCATAGCCCTAGTTATATTTCTATTTTGGAACTTATAACTCCAAGGCTTATTGTTTCTTGGTTTGGAATGGAGTTCCTATACAATTGGTCTTGCTCTTATCAATGCATCTTGGAGGTCGGATGGATGCATTGCATCAAGCTTTGTGTTTAGGGGATCATCCAATCCGTGGAAAAACTTGGATACTTGCTACTCAATATCTATAGACGGTGCATACTTGAGAAGTGTTACAAACTTCGAGTAATAAGATTCTAGTGTCATTCCAAGTTGCTTTAGACTAAAGAACTCATTCATCTTTTGCATGTGGTATGCTGATGGGAGATATCAGCATCACACTACATCCTTTAATACATCCCAGCTAATAAATACGTCAGAGATTCCTTGGTCCTTACACCATTGTTTCCACCAAATTTGGGCTTCTCTTATTAGTTTTAACTTGCCGATCATTGCTTGATTAGCTGGGGTAATTCTAGTAGTAATTAAATAATCTTCCATGGACTTGACCCATATTTTTGCTTCAGCCTTGACGTTTTTTCCTTGGCCATCAAACTCAGGTGGTTTGATTTACTTAAGCAGAAACTTCTTTTCTTGGATCTTAGTAGCATTAAGGGTAGGAAAAATTTCATGTGGTATCATGATATTTTCTCTACTCAAATCTACGAATGTTATCATACAATTTGATTGTATCTTTTCAAAAAGAGGGATCATTTCAAAAGGATAGAAATACTTTATATTAAATTTTCAAAGAAGGTTACATCATGATAGAGTTTTCAGAATTAACTTAAGGAATCTAACCATGGATTTCAGATATATCTACAGACTCATAATTTTTAATTGCTAGAATGGTAACCAATTTCATATTCAATGGATAGACAAAATAATTTCTTTTGTCGTAGGGAAAAAAATACATGGTTTATTTGGGATGGCTAGTTATTTGGGAGAGATGATTTCCCTAATACAATCTAAGCATGGCATTCAGATACATCCATTGGGTAATAATCTGGATTGAAGAATGGATATCTAAAAATCAGTACTTTAAGGGAAGATCTAGAAGTCCATCTTTGATGTAGCTACGGCATTTAGAGCGATCAAAAACCATAACTCAATCCGCTAGGATGACCTTTATCACTTCCTCGTAGACATATCAATTTAGTTTAACCTCTCGGCCTTTAGTAAATAAAGTTGAATTCACTCTAGCTTCTTTGAATAAATAAACCTTCACGACTTTAAGGTTTTCCATCCATCTTATCCTCTTCAAATTGGTCTGAGAGAAGGTAAGATGATTTGTGTCAATATTACAATATCCACTACTTATCATCCAGGGTCTTTCCCAGTATAGCAAAGAAGGATCATATATGCTATAGAAAATCTGCATTACTTGCATTCTCCATCCATAATCTACATAATGCATTGCTAATGTAGATATTTCTCGGAAGTCTAGGAACCACTCCCAATCTTCATCTATCTGGGTAGGATAAAAACACATATTAGCAAGGGAAAGGAGAAACAACTCATATCTCAGGCTAGAATTACCAAGTAATTTTATTTCTTTTGGCTATGATATCGGTTGTAATGTACCCGCCTTGATTAGGTGATGAGTAACGTTTTAGTAATCACCCAGAGTTTACCTTCTAGCCGTTGCCATCCGTACTCTAACCACAATGACCGGATTTTGTCCAGCTAGTTAATTCTAGGTCTACCCCACCGGGGAAGTGTCCTGTCGTTACCCACAGAGAACCAACCTGAAGGTTCCTAATTGACCTAGCAGTCACCTATCACCAACTAACTCACATCCGAAGGTGTCCTTCAAGAGCCTTTTTGTTTAGAAGGAGCAACTGCCATTACCCTTGGTTCATGGAGTACAAATTTTTTTCGAGTAGCAGACTAAGGATTTGTGAAATCCCTAGTAGTGCTCTAGCACAGCCACTGTACCTTTCCCCTAAGATAATTTACAGTTCCATTCTAAGACCAGACCCTAGGTAAGTCCATGAATTGGCCCTTCCTAGTGTTTCTTCCTAGCATTTATTTTTGGGGAAAACTCTCAGCTAACTGAGACCACCCTACCATAGGATTGGATTTGTTAGAAATTCATCCAACCCCTTCCCTTAATGAAGTTTCTTAGTTATCTAATTACCTACCACATTACGTGAAACATATAAAAATAGCTTTATTAATTAAATATTCCTTTATACACAGCTTTTTGTTTGCATAATTTATTCACAGATATACAATTATAAATAAATAAATTCAATGATTATATTCCATAATGTGTGTTATCCTATCCATATAGGAGAAAAATTACAATTTCACGTGTTGCCTCATCGAGTTCATCTCCACGTTACCAAGATCAAATCCACCTATACCTAGCATTTTTAGGTGTCCCAAGTAGAATTTAGGCCATACACGGGACCAAGTAATTCCTAGGTATATAAAGGATTTACTAGCTAGACCCCCCCCCCCCCCCCCCCCCCCCCGGCACCCTAAGCACCTCCTACTTAATACAATCCTCCCTGCTAGGAGACCTCTCGCCATTGGAGTCGGTCCATGCTTTCACGGCGGTAAAAACATCCCCTCTTGGTATGGGGATTTAATACTTATCTTTAGGGGAGGTATAGGGTTCCTCAATTTATATCTGTTCCAATACTTAATTCAATTAGGATTTGATCTAGAAAATCACAAACAAGATTGATGTCTTCAAGCAATTATGACTACAAACACTCATAAAACTTTCAAGTGATGATTAATCTCGTAGCAATCGACCTTTTAATTTCACGCAATGAGCTCTTTCCCTTGGAATTTAACTAGGATATCTAGATTTTGGGGTCCTTGACTTCTCAATCTAAGGTTTATGATGACATTCTTGTCACCAAGTTTCTTGTCAATCTAAGGTTTATGATGACATTCTTGTCACCAAGTTTCTTGGCCTTAAGTGAGTTTCTTCAACTTAGAGATATTTTCGATCTTTAAAATCTTCTATCAAAGCTTTTAGATTAAAACTAAATCCTTGACTAATTTCTTTGGGTTTTCATTCTTAATCAATTTTGACTTTAAAAATTCCTCATGATTTCTCTTGAGTTCTAGAATTTCATAGTTTTTCTAAAAATTTCTAGCCTATAAGATGTCCTCATAATTTACCAAGTGAATATTGTAAGATCGCAATATGTCTTAAGAGACTTATCTTATTTCTATTGAATTCAGATAGAAATTTATAAAAAAACTTGTGGCATCGAAATTGGTAAAGGGTTATTATCTGTGCTCATGACTCCATTAGTGACTCCTGTGCTTGCGACTCCAACCATTGTTTCCACCCTAATAGGCTCACTCACAATTCTCTCTTTTGAAATATTTTTCTTGGGGGGCCATGAAAGATATATGATTAATAGAAGAAGAAGAACATGACCATAATACTAGCTAGAAAAGGTATAAGACTCTCCATGATGATGATGGTTATTGCGGGATTCAATGATGTAGGCCTCTCGTAGATGGTTCTTCTTGCCTCGTTAAGAGCAATACTTCTCTCTCACACCATGGCTAGTAAGGCTAGGAATAAGAGTAGCTCTTTCTCTAGTATAGAGAAAGAGTGACATAATAGGTATGATCTCTCTCTCTCTACTAGATGGAGTAGGTATCAGAGTAGAGGTATGACTTCTAACCGGATTGATAGAATATGATAGAGTTATTTAGTGTCTTGTCTACTTGGATTTGAGTAGAAGAGGATGAGAGACCTTTAGTGTATCCACTTCCTTGTGTTGAATGGAATGTAGTCTCTTGGTCTCGTCCTCGTAAAGATTGCTCTTGTCCCTCCCCCTACTCATCCCCATGCCCTCAATTTATAGTTTTGCAAGGGGGGTGCTGATAAAAAACATGATACTTTTTTTACATGTGATTTTTTTTTTGGGGGGGAAGGGGGGGGGGGGGGTATTATCCCTCCCAGTTTGCACGCGATGCTGCTGTCTGCGATGAGGAGGATGCTGTTGACATTTGCCATGATGTTGCTTTCGTTGTGTGATCATTTTTTAACCTTTTTTTACGGGGAAAAAAAATCTTACGTAAGACGTAAAAATGTATTACGTAAGAACATTACACTGACACTCTTTTATTCCTTGTGAGAGAGTCAATTGAGAGGAGAAAGAAAAAAGAGACAATAGTAGAGAGAAAGAGAGTGTAGAGGTGAGAGGAGACTAGAGAGAGGATGTAGAAATACTAAATAAGGAGAGAAAAATACAAGTACATGTGAGAGAACGTAGCCATGGGAAGCCATAGGAGATGAGTACAAAATGATGAAGATGAAAGAGAGTCATATTATTATTGAATGGTGATGTCCCAATGCTTGTATAATAGTCTCTTACACCTTTTATCCTTGTCTCAATGTGACAAAAATTATCATTAAAATAATGCATGAGACTCTATTAATTACAATCCATTCACACTCATATGTCTTTATCCTAGAAAATAAAAGATAGGACTTATTATTATATAATATTCCAAGTGGTTGAAAGGGGAATATTACTATATTTAGACATGAAAACAAAGTCCCTAATCTTCAAAAATGTTTAAGGAAACTAAAGAATCACAATAGGAATTCTAAATGTCATATATATAAATCCATATTCAATCCTAAAGGTAAGATATTGGTCATATTAAATTCTTTTGTAAGAAACTAATTCTAGATACAAACACTATGTTGCTCACTGTAGACCTTGCTACACCAATTCCATAATAACTTTTGATTGGTTGATCCAAGTTAAGAGCTATAGCTTCAAAATAAGTTGTCTTTCAAGAAATTTTAGCCCATGTAACTTTTGTATATTTGTCATTAAAGTAAAAATAAATCTATTCCAAAACAAAGAGTTGGCTATACAGAGACAACACTAAAACAAAGCTCATGAACTCACATAATCTAATGTAATCTTCCTTCAAATAATCCCTTCCAGATGTCAAATTGATTCCAACATAAGCATAGTCTACACAAAGCTTTTTTCCCAAAAGTGAAAAGATGTCATCCCTAATATCCATTGGATCATCATCCATAAGTATATGGTTAAGTGGAGCTGAAATTATGATTATCTTATACATTGAGTCTTTAATGACCAACATAATATCATTCATTGTCTCATATTTCAAGTCATCAAAGTCCACCATGGTGTGTAGGACTGAAGCATATGTGGCTAAGATCATCACTGTACTCACTGCAGAATCCCCAATGTCATCTATGTCTATGACCCACATACTCTTGACTACTACCTCCTCATTCATGCATTGCCTCTCAAAAATATCCAATGAAATGTTCTTTATATGACTTGGAGTATTCAAGATTGGCTACGTTTTTAGTGCATTCGCATTCTTAGTAGGCTCTAAAATAACCTCTTATTGTAAGTATTGCTGAACTCTATCCTTGCAACTGCACCAACTAACATTTAATGCAAGTCCTTTTCTTTTCAAAATAGCATTAGTTAATTTAAAAAGGTTTTTTGCCATATGTCCACACAATATTTATTATCTTCAACATAAATACAAAGCTTGACTAGTATGAAAGCACTATGTTCCTTAGTATTAAAGGAGTCAGTCTCAAGTAGTTTGTCCAATTGGTGTATGCCATTTGCGCAGCTATACTTCTCCATGCCCATTGGCTAGCATCAACCTCTTCAATAAGAAGGAAGAGTAGTGTTATAGTATGTTCTTATTGCTATTGGGATGATCCTAATAAAGATATGAGTAGTTGAACTCCATCTCTGGCTTGAAAGATTTCCAAAGATTTATGTTAGTGTTGCATAAATTTCTTAACAACTCCATTAGAGTTTTTTGTATTGTTGCTTCATTAACCATAGTGATCAGTGTAACCAACATTTTTTTTCCTTGTGCATGATCTAGACCTTCTTACAAAAAAATATTTCCATGAATATTGGTGAGAGCCTTTCTAATACATTGTTGTCTCAACCAAAAAACACAAGTTACGAAATATTGTACAAATACTTTTGCACTCATGATGATATTGTCAAAAATCATAAGTGCATATGCTAATACACCACTTAAATCTATGAGTTGAGCATTAACCTTATATGTTCCCTTAGGTGGGATTGGTGACTTGAAGACTTCTAAACTATGTGTTAATTGTTAGACCCTTATATAAGCTACTAATAAACTTCGAGTGGACTGAAGAATGTCAATAGGCCTATGAAAATTTGCATAAAACCTATAGGAGAAAATGATGTAACCTATTGTCCTATAAATTTTGTAGTTACTTCTTTGTCAATATTACAATTGTGTGAGACGAAATCTTAGTAGGGCCATTTGTATTCAATGAGAAAAAGATACGAAATTGATATGAAATCATAATGTAGTGATGAAGCTCAGTAGTGCCATCTGTATTCAATGAGCGAAAGATATGGAACTAATTTGGAATTGTAATGCATGATGAAGTTATTGTACATTTTGTCCTATAACATGGCTCTGATGTGAAAGAAAACGGAAGAATACAAGTTGCTCACTAACGATATCTCACTACCAAATTTGTTGTTGTCACCATATCAATGGCCAATGTAAGATATGATGACCTTGCATTTCATTGACACTCTCGATGCTTATGTAGGAACACAAGTAGAGAATCTTGGACAAAGAGAAGCCATACTTAGAAATGTGTGAGCCAAAATAAATGTTATGAAAGCATTAAATTGATAAAGAATAAAGATTCAGTGTCCAATGAAAGTTATAATGAACCACAAAACATAGTGCCAACTATATGTCTAGTTACAATTAGGGAATTTATGCATGGGATTAATGGTTCCTTTATAGGTAATTTTATTGTTAAATCTTCATATAAACCCTAAATTGGTGTATAGGTCATAGGAGCATAAATGCATCTTTTGCTAGTGACTATAGATTGTTACCTTCAACATCAGCATGATGTCAGGAAGAATCTACAACCTTTACCATAGTCATTAGAGAGAGGGTCTCTAGGTAAGCTCTTTCCAAGATCTATGCTATAATAACATGCTTATGCTAGAGAATGTTGTATACTATGATGCTAGCCTAGATGCCTATGCAATTGTCTCATGGAAAGATGATGTTACAATACCACAAACAATAGAGGCATTGAAGATCACTACTTCATAAACTTGTGAGATTGAATGTAGTTGATGAAGTTATTCCAACCTCTTCAAAAGTTAAGCTTCTATGATGATGGAGACAAGTGTATTTCTTTACTTACAAGTATGTTGCAATATCCAAGTGCAAATCAAAGCAATCATTGCAAGATCAGTAGAGTCTTAGATGTAGGTTGTGGTGTTGCAATTTCTGGTTCTTATCTCATGGAAATTAGGCTATAAAGTTGAAGCTTTAGCTATTTTGAGAGGCCTATTCACAAGGATGGCCATATCATTTGATTCATGCTCATTGTTATATACTTCTTTGTGTGATACTTAGAGAAGCGACCATTACAACAAAGAATCCAAAACAGACAGACGAAAAGTTGCTACTTAAAGGAGTAGTGGAGGGGAAGCTTAGAGATACTATTTAGCAATGTTCAAGGTGAAAATAGACAAGAGGGGAGAGAGGTGAAACACTCAAGAGCACATACACATAAAATCAATGGAGACTTGAGAACACAGAGAGATAGGGCTTACATTGTTTTCTTTTTCTTTCTTTTCTTCCACACAAAAGAACTAAAAAAACTAATATCAGAGTACCACGATGTATGTATATGTAGTCACTAAGTCTGTATCCACTAGGAAATAAAAGGTGGTACAATGAATGTGCCATAACTAGGGATGGGGACGACGTGGGTATAATCCACCAACCATATAATTGTTGGTATATCCTCATGTTGGTCACCTAACACGCTAGTGCATAATATCATGCCACATCATTGAGGCACATAGTGGATGTTATCTCATGTAGAGCTCAACATCTCAAGACTCCCCCTCGAGCTTAGCAGCATGAGTTCATGAACTCCAAGTATAGTCTTAAAGCCGTCATACGAAGGTCCATAAGCTGCTTTAGTCAATACATCTAAGAAGCAGGGCTCTACTCATCATAGAGATTATGGATTTTCTCCCAAAGATCCCATGCAGACTGCCCATCTATGACAACATTATAATAAACTTGCATGTTGACGGATAGGATAATCATGGACCTACAAAAAAAGCTCATTTAAGTCATCCCATACATCTTGATCTTGACCTTCAAGTGTAATGCTTTTACCTTTGATTAGACTAATCTAAGATTTATGTGCCAAAACTTGCCTTGGTAATGGCTGTAAACTCATTGCACGAGGTCATCAACATGGTAGAATGTTTACATCGGATGCGACATTACCTCAACTAGAATCAACCATGTTTGTGCATGGCAGGGAACTATTAGGGACTTGTAAATATGACACAAAAGAGTTGGACATGCGAATATTCAACAACGGCTACAAATTATGCAAAGCAAGTAGCTTCTTGTGTGATAGGTTTGCCAAAGGTTACATACAATGAACTCAGTCGTGTTTGTGATGCATGCCAATTTTGTAAAGAATATCACTTTCCATTTGTTAAGCATGTCTAAAATAGCATGAGACCATTATAGTTGACACATTTTGATGTATGGAGACTAGCCCATAATGCTTCTCTTGGTGGGTCCAAGTATTATGACTCTTTTGTAGTTGATTTCAGTAGATATACCTAGGTGTATATCTTGAAACATAAGAATGAAGTGTTTGCTATTTTAAAATAGTTCAAGAGGTAAGTTGAGAAGGAGTTTGATTTCTTTATCTCATGCTTGAGATGGAATAGTGGTGAGTAATATGTATCTAATGATTTCGACAGATACTTAGCCAAAAATGGCATTCGCAGGTGACTCACATGTAGTTACACTCCACAACATAATGGAGTGATTGAAAGAAAGAATAGGGTGCTTATGAAGGCTGCTCTTGCAATGCTAAATGAAAAGAACATGCCATTATACTATTGGGCTAAGGCTGTTATGATAGCCATGCATGTGCTAAATCAAACCCCCACTCCAAGTATACATGACATGACTCCATACCAGAAACTCTATGGCCACAAGGCAGACATTGGTCACATTAAAGTTTTTGGCTACATTGCCTATGTTCATATCCTGATTAAAAATGCAAGAAACTGGATCCTAAAGCACATGTGTGTGTTCATTAGTTATGCATAAGAGAGGAAGGCATATAAATGTTATGATCCATCTACTAGAGGAACACTATATAGTAGAGATGTCATATTTGATGAAATGGCTTCTTGGTATGCATAATCTACTTCTATGCCTATTGATATGCCTTCAGACACTAGTTCTCATATTGTTTCATAGTAGAGTGCTTCTTTGTCATGGCTGACAAGTCATGTGTCTTCGACTGTATCTCCACGGACCGGTAGATTGAGGAGTTCTACATCATCATCCACTGAAACCACTATGTTAGTGCAGGGGGAAAATGAGGTAGAAAGCAAATGAAAAGAAAACTTTTCTGATGATATTTCTAGCATGATGACTTCTAGTTATGATTCGATCAATAGCCTTGATGGGACCTAAAATGGGCCAGCACTGGCTATAACACTAGTTGGACCTCATGCTCATGACACACAAACACCCTCACGGCCTCGCAGACCAGGAGGGTCAATCTAATGCTGAAGGACAAACTGCCCTAAAGCTTAATTCTTGTGTTTATAGTTTATAGTCCAACATTTCCCTAAAACTCCTCAGAGGGAGATCCCAAAGTACTTAGGCATAACGCCTCGTCACACACACATAAGAGGCACTCCACCGACTAATAGTGGGAGCCCCACTGCAGCTCTCCTACATCTCAGGGATTGGCCCTTTGATGCGCTGCTAAACATATAATACAAACAAGCACAAACTCCTCTCAAGGTACCAATATTTTACGTTCCAGGATGTACCATTCCTTACTACAATTTCCCTTTAGGACCCAATGACTAACCTACAGCTTGGGACATCCTCTCATGCTCATCGTTGGTCACAACCTAAGGAAGACAAGTGCCATGCATCTAGGAGGTTTTTCTGATACCTTTTAGTTATTATGCTTAATGCAAATCGTGTATGGATATGTGCTCAAACAAAAGAAAAATCAGCATCGTGCATGGTGCATAAAGCATTCTTTCCATGAATTTACTAGCGCGTGCTACGTTGAAAGGAGGCACCAAGCCATATGCTCATGCTACCATCCTCTTTATTCAAACCGTTTCCTATATGCCAAGTGTAATGCATAAATCAAATTTTTTATTATCTTTCAATGTTTCAGCCCCCTTTTCATCCAACTCTTAGCATTTTGCATCATTGATCAGTTAGATAGGGTTTTTATACATTTCTCCCTTTTAAAAGAACAATAAATACGCACAAAACATAGAAATGGGGACAAACCGAGGCCAACCTTGTGCTTTGCCATCGTTATACATTGCACAAACATAGATATAATTTTCCCTAATTTTCCTTAGCCCATTTTCCATTTTTCCCTAATTTTAAACCCATTTTTTCTATTTTTAGGTATTTTTCTCTATTTTTCTTTAATAAATAATGACTGAAAATGAAATTTGATTGTGGGCTATGGCCCTTAGTTCATTGATAGCAAAAACTCAGATTTAGTTGGTGTGATATATCATATTTCTCATTTATATAGCAAAAAAACCCAATTTTACCCTTAAAACGCGTGTTTTTCATGCATCTTAACACTAATTCCGTCCGTGTAGCCTTATATTTTCTGATTTTCAGAGCATAAACTGATCAAATTCATGGAAAAAAATGTCATAATGAACTTTCATCCCATATGAACAAGAGTTCATAAAGCAAATAACATAAAAAGATCATTTTTCTTCATAAAAATAGCATTACCGCTTATTTTCAGGTCTCGGTTTCTTGGTCTTGATTACGGGACTGATTTCTAGCATGCATTTAATGCTCAGAATATTCAAGAATGGCACTCTTCATGTCTTCATCCATCGAGAAGCAATTTGGTCTCATCCGGACAAGCTTTCCTCCACCATTCTTCATTGTCTTCTTCCACACAAGAACAGCCCCTTAAGGGAGAGAGAGGGAGGAGAGAGAAAGAATAAAATCAGAGATCTCCATCCACGTCACCATTTGATAGGCGAGAGGTGGCGATAGAGTCAGTATCTAGGAGGGAATCAAGCCCCATAATCATTTGCATGGGTTGTATTGAGGCAGGATGATCCATCTCCCAACAATGGGGCGTAATTTTCGGTGCCATTCTGACATCTCCTCCCTCACTTTTTCTTCATTCTCAAAATGTCCACGATTTGGTGTTGCATAAAAATGCTACATGCCCCCCCCCCAAAAGGTCATGACCACTTGCCAAACTTTGGTCCACCTTTTCAAATCTTGCCCATTTGTTGGCCATTTCCTCGTCCGGTGTCCAAATCAAGTGCTATAAATTTCTACGCATTCGGTTTGACATCCCTCATTGGTCGGTAACTCCTGACAACCCGCGTGGTGGTCTGAAAAATGATCAAAAATCAACGTGTCGCTCGGGCACCTTTAAAGCATTGACGCTTAAAATCATCCTAGGTCGAGCCGTCGCCTTCGACGTTGAATATTTTTCCCTTGATATTCGTAATTTTTAGCTATTTTTAAGCACTTCTCAACATCAAAACTCTGCTCTCAAGCCTTGATAATGAGCTTGGAATTCCATTTGTGTATACTCCAAGTGTTAAGTAGAGTAGATATGTTTCACCTCATGAAAGAGGGGAATCAAGCAGTGCACCGCAATTGAGACATTCACAGAGGGTGACATACCCTGTTGATCAACTTACATACAGTGGATATTTTGCAAATCATAATACCTATATGACTAAGGTCACAGAGTACAAAGAAATTACTACATTTGTTGAAGTTGTCTTAGATATAATTGGTGCAATGCCATGGATTAAGAAATGGCTATAGTGGCTAAAAATCAAACTTGGGAGCTTGTTCCATTGCCTAAAGGCAAAAAGACTATAGGTTGTAAATGGGTGTATAAAGTAAAATGCAAGTCTGATGGTAGCATAGGGAGATACAAGTCTAGGTTAGTTACGAAAGGATATGCTCAACAATATGGTTTAGAAAATGAAGAAACTTTTAGCCTTATTGCCAAGATGGCAACCATTAGAACTCTGATTGCATTAGCTGTAGCAAAGGGCTAGAATTTACAACAAATGGATGTAAAGAATGCATTCTTTATGAATGGTGACTTGGAAGAGGATGTATTGATGGATCAACCTAAGGGTATGTACACACATAGTTTTTGAACTATGTCTACAAGTTGAAGAAAGCTCTTTATGGGCTAAAACAAGCTCCAAGAGCCTGGTATGAATGCATTGGTAGTTACTTGTAGAGTCTTGGTTTTATAATTGCTAGGGCTAATCACAAATTTTTTACTAAAAAGACAAATAGAGGTTTGGTTGTGCTAGCCATCTATGTGGATGATCTCATTATTACAATTGATGAAGATATTGGAATGCATGCTATGATGACTATATTGAAATCAAAGTTTGAGATGAAAGATTTAGGTTAGTTGAAATATTTTTGGGCATTGACTTGATTAATTCAGCCAATGGACTGTGGCTGATGGGGAGAGACAATACACATTGGAAATGTTAAAAAAGTATGGCATGATAGAGTGTAAACTATTAGAAGAGAGGGAGAGAGACAGAGTGGAGCGGAAGATGAGCCTTAGCTCATTGTTGTTCTTATTCCATTATTCTTCCATCATACTAACTGAAAGAGAATTACACCCATAGGTATGACTAACCAAGACTAACTGTGGTTAACTCACTAACTACACTGACTTATTGAATGTCACACACATGTACAGCTATATCCAGCTAATGCCGATCACACACATAAAGATAGATTGACTGAAGAGTAACAAGAGCTCGATATTCTAACACTCCCCCTCAAGCTCAAACCATCTGATAAAATCCAAGTAGTTGTCTAAAATATATGAACTTTTCTTTACCAATTGACTTGGTAAATATGTCTGCTACCTGGTCTTCAGTCTTCACATGAATCAAGTCAATCTTCCCTGTAAGAACCATTTTTTTGATGAAATGATAGTGAACCTCAATATGTTTGGACCTAGCATGGTAGATAGGATTGCTAGCCAACATAACACTACTGAGGTTGTCACAATGCAATCTCACTCTCCTTTCCAGCTGTATTCCCAAGTCTTTGAGCAATTTCATCAACCAAACTGCTTTGCAAGCTGCTAAGGCAGCTCCTATATACTCAGCTTCTATACTAGACAATGCAACAATAGGCTATTTCTTACTCTGCCAACTGATCATACTGCTACTGAATCCAAATGCATAACCACTGGTTGACCTCCTGTCATAGGCACAACCAACCCAATCAGCATTAGTAAACCCTGTCAAGTCAAGGGATTTTCCATATGCATAAAACAACCCATAATCTGTAGTACCCTTTACATATCTTATGATCCTCCTGACGACATCTAAATGTGGTTTGCGAGGCTTCTGGATGAACTGACTAATCAACCCCATTGCATAACATAAGTCAGGATGGGTAATAGTATATCAAGCTGCCCACCATCTATCAATACATGGTCACATTCTCTATGTCATTCCCAACATCAATTTGTAGCTTGACATTCTAATCAAGAGGTGTCTCCATAGGCTTGCATTCAGCCATACCATACTTCTGCAACATGTCATGAGCATACTTCTTCTATAGCAACCATATACCTTGAGGTGTAGAGACTACCTCAATCTCAAGAAAATACTTTAGTTCACCAAGATCTTTGACTCTAAATTCAGCCTGTAAACATGATTTAATTTCAGCAATGCCCTCTTCATCATCTCCAGTGATGAAGATCATCTACATAAACCACTAGAAACACATATCCATGATCTATCTTCTTCACGAACAGACAGTGACCTTCATCACCTAAGATAAATACATGTTGATGTAAATAACTGTTGATCCAAGTATTCCATGCTCTAGGTGCCTGTTTCAGTCCATATAAAGCCTTTTTCAGCTTACATACATATGTAGAAAAGTCCGGGTGAGTATAGCCTTCAAGCTGCTCCATATATACTTCCTCAACCAAATCACCGTTTAAGAAAGCATTCTTAACATCCATTTGCCATAATTTCTAACCTTTGCATGCTGCGAAAGAAATGACAATTCTGAGTGTTTCCATTTTAGTCACTGAACTGAAAGTCTTCTCATAGTCAAGGCCATATTGTTGCACATACCCTTTTGCAACCAGCTTGGCCTTATTGTAACGTGTCCACTTGTATCTTCAGGACACGTCTTAGCAATCCATCGGAAAGGATGTCTAGAAAGCTCTGCCCGGCGCTCCCATGGAATGTTACAGAGTTTGCGATCTAGGGTTTTCCACGTCTGCCATGTAGCGAAAGTATTTCGGCCATTCCCACTTAGGATCGACTTGAATTAGGGTTTTCCTTATTGGTCATTTCCTAATGGCAACTAGCGTCGGATCCAAGTGAACTACTTTACGTAGAAACGCTAGGTCCGAAGTGGATTCACGCTGCACTTGATTCAAGGAGAATGGGAAACGAGAGGGATGCAAGGCTCAACCTCTCTGCCATAAGGCATAGTCCCATTCCGTTCCCCCTAAAACAACGTAAATCAGGATCAATCATAACTCTAGGTCAACACTTTTGTTGTTCATGTTCTTTGACGATCTTCCTGCTATCCATCGTTCACAGTTCACGCGAGCCTAAAGCCATTGGAATATTACACTTATAGCATTGTAACGAACCATGTGACTTGCACTTAATCTTGTATACCCATTTGCAGCCAATGGGGACTTTGCCTTTAGGCAACTCAACCAATTTCCATGTCTCATTTTCAGCCAGGGCTCCATACTCCTCATCCATGGCACCACACCACTTATCATCTATAACTGCATCACCAAACTTTGTAGGTTCTTGGTAACCTGTCACACTAGCCATATATGCATAATGGTAGGCTGAATAACCAGTGTATATAAACCTTTCAAGTAGTTTTATGACTCTCTCAAATATCTGTAATGGTGGCTAACTTTGAGCTTGCCTCTCATGAGGCAGTACTTAATGACTTTGCCTTGCTCCAAGAATCATAATAGACGGAATGCACAACTCACTATCCAAACTATCGTTGTTAGATGACTCATAACCTGCTGTAAGTGGACCTGTCACATCCTCAAGCATATTTTCTTTTCTCTTATCCAATCTCCCCTTCACTAGCATATCCATGTTAGTGGACATAGGAGTACGATGCCCTAAGCATCCTTACCAAGGACTTACTATAGGTGACCTATCACCTGTAGGACCACTCATAGATGTACTAACTGTAGGTGTATTTTTAGCATTACTAGTGCTAGTTGATCCATCAATAGCCCTTGCAACAAGATTACCATACCATGATGCCAGCTCATTAAAAACAACATCTCTGCTAATCAATGTCTCATGTATAGACAATACATAACACTTGTAAGCTTTCTGGTCTCGTGCATAACCAAGGAACACACTCTTGATAGCTTTAGGATCCAATTTCTTCCTCTTTTCATCATGACATGCACATATGCAATTCTATCAAATACCTTCAAGTGTGAAATGTCACACTTATGACCATACAACCTCTCATATGGAGTTACATCTTGAATCCCTATTGTAGGGGTTCTATTCAGCACATAGACAACATTCACTACTACTTTAGCCCAATAACCATTTGGCAAACTCTTTTCACTGAGCATAGCTCTTGCCGATTCCATCAATACCCTATTTTTCTTTCTGCTACACCATTTTGCTATGGTGTATAGCTGCAAGTTAAATGTCTTCTGATCCCATGTTTAGCAAGGTACATATCAAAGTAATTAAAGACATATTCTCCACCTCCATCTGATCTAAGACATGAAATTTTAAAGCTCAACTCATTTTCAGCATGCTTCTTAAAGTGCTTGAATGCATCAAACACATCATCCTTATGTTTCAGAATGTAAAGCCAAGTGTACATGCTAAAATCATCAATGAAGGATACATAGTAGCGAGCACCACCAAAGGAAGCATTATGAGATGGACCTCATACATGCTAAAATCATCAATGAAGGATACATAGTAGCGAGCACCACCAAAGGAAGCATTATGAAATGGAACTCATACATTTGAATGTACCAACTACAATGGTTGTAAGCTATTCCGTACATGTCTCATAAATGGAAACTATGCTTGCTTTCCAAACTGACATGCATCACATACATGTCCAAAGTCATGATACTTGAACTTAGGCAGTCCAAGAACAATCTCCTTCTACTACTATAGAGATTTCATATCTTGTACATTCACATGGCCAATCCGCTTATGCCATATCTCAACATCCTGTATAGCACCATCATCATGTGCAAACATCATCATGTGCAAACATGGCTACGTTCAACTCTGGAATTGGCACATCAAGAGTAAACATTCTACCATCTCTTCGACCTCGATGAAATGAAAAGAAGAATAAACATTCTGTCCTTGCTCAAAGGCAAGGGGAGAGTCTCGATGAAATGAAAAGAAGAGCAGAAGATTGGAATAATCATAATCAAGGGCTCGGCGTGTCGTCTGTCCCATGTAGAAGGAGATAAAGTGTTAGCATACAATAAGGGAAAGTGGCCGCTCAAGTGAGACTAGAGACCCAAAAACATGTCTTCCTTAACACAATCCTAGATATCACTCAAAAGGAAGAAGGGGAGGCCATTGAACAATTGAAGATGAAGTTGGATATCGCTCGTAGGTCTTTGAGAGTAAGATTGCATTTGCCAGCGCAACAATTAGTTGGTGTCAACCTCAGCCTCCAAGAACAGAGGAGTCATCTACTAAGGGCAAGCTTGACTCCACAAGAAGTGGATGCCCTAAGGTTTGCTGAGGAAGTACAACAGGAAAACAAACAAGAGGAAGAGGCAAGAACAAGTTTTGAGATGGGACCTTAAGAGAAAGAACTCATCCCACTGTCCCCTTCCCCTCGACCAGAAGAGAAGTAGAGCAAGAGACCTCTACAGAAAGGAAAGATGCACTTAAAAGAAAAAGAGAACAAATGGTAGAGCAAGCACATAGGAGACTAAAAGCTCAACCAGCATTAGTGCCAATAGCACCTATCCCACCAAGCCAAGATGACTTCCCAATAAGCTTTAATGTTGAACTCGTAATTGGGGAACAATAAAAAATTTCTCATACCTAGATGGCATTTCGTAACACCCTATCCTTCAAAAGGAATAACCCGACTTTCGTGTCATATCCAAGAAGGGTAGGAGTGGATTTTAACCCAAACATCCACGGTAGATATGACTTTCCATTGATCTATAATGTTGTTAATTCTATTAAACCCGAAGAAGCCCTAGTCTTCATGTTAGAGGACCTATATGCCTCAATAGTCCGCTTCATTGATGAATTGTCTTCTTGACTTGATCATCCCACCTTTATCACTATGTGTAACTATCTTAGATTGCTTAGGATACTACCAAGGTAAGACCCAAAACCATGAGAGAGCTGCCTCCTAGCACTCTTTTTTGTTTCCAATGACATAGACAGTTGCACTATGGCCAGATTAATGATGCGAGCTGCTCTACTCCCCTCATTTTGCCTAGCCCTCCTAGAAGATATGAATGATAACCGCTTCACCCATTGAAATCATCCATTTCTTTCCACCACCACTCTTCAAGTACGTCTAGAAGATATGAATGATAGCTGCTTCACCCATTGAAATCATCCATTTCTTTCCACCACCACTCTTCAAGTACGTCTAAAATTCAAAGGATACATACAGAGCTATAGATTCCTTCAAAAATCTCTTAAGCCCCTAGAACCACCCTCTCACGACTCTGATAATGAAGACTAGCTTCTCATCATATATATGTAATTTAAAAAAAGAAATAGCAAAAATAAATAAATAAAAGAAAAAGACTAAGTTCCTGAAATCATTTGAGTGCCACAATCATTGCACCTAGGATTTTTTACCTAGTCCCATCCCCCACTTCACGCTTAGGGCACCTCAAGGAAACGATTCTAGACATGTCTCCCTAAGCTGCACACCACATCTACAATGATGCATGAGAAACTAGGTCCTCAAGTGTGAAACAACACCATAGGCTTGCCGACCCAACTCCCATTTCCATTGGCTTGTGCACCATGCACTACATGGAGAGGTAGATACACCCCTTAGGAAATGTACAACTTTGTCTTCAAGGTTAAAATTTTGTTCTATCCACCTCAAAGGGCATGAGGAGAGATTTTTCCAACATCACATTCAATTTGAAGGACCGATTTGTCCATCTACCATTCTCCAAGAAGGATCCATTCAACACCATATTCAATTTCAAGGACAAATCCATCCATTGGCCATTCCCAAGAAGGATTTGCACCATCTTCAATTTCAAAGGATAGATCCACCCACCATCAACGTCAGGGAGGGACTTGCCCCAACACCATCTTTGATTTCAAAGGGCAGATCCATTCAACACCATCCTCAGCAAGGGCTTGTATATAAACTCAAAAAGCCATTTGGCTACACCCACCCCACTTTCCAACTACTACCCATTAGTGCCATGTGACTTAGGAGGGGGTAATGTTAACCTTAGCACAAGAAAAAGTGAACAAAGTGAAAAAAAGTAAAAAAGAGCAGGTCGGGAGCTAAAAGAGGCGGCCTAGAAGGAAATCAGACCTGGAAGCACCCAAAAGCATATGCATGGCCTCAATGTAAAGGCATAGCCAAAATCCTTGTAAAAGAGTGCCAGGCTTGCTCCTATGCAAATTGTAAGGGTAGACATGTGGTAGGAAGGAAGTTGGGAGGACAATACAAAAGAGGGCCTAATAGGCCACGGTTGGCCATGTAAAAAGGGGATGACCGCCCAAAAGGAATTTAGGGTTTTGTATATAAACTCAAAAAGTGAATGAGAAGCTCATTCTTTGGTGTGTGTGGAAAAAATGATCTCTTCTTCTTCTCGCTTATAATATCCTTGTCATTTAACCCTGATTTAAGCATCCTTTCTTCTGTCATTAAATTCACTACTTCTCCATCATCCAATTGAGCCCCAAAATATCATATTCTTTATCACTTCCATGTCTAGAACTGGAGCCCCTAGATCAAATAATAAATCCATGATTCTTACAAATCGAACACTTTTATCCATACTAGCAAATTTTGTATTTGACTACACAATCATAGGATTATTTCTTTTAGCCCTTCGCCATACTAATCTATGATATATCTCTATTCTACAATTAGGAACAATTTCTAGTAAATGTCTCAAGTTAATGGACAATTCTAAATCTTCTAGTACATCCATACATCAAAAGACTTTCCTTTCTCCTTGCCATTACCTTTAACTATCCATACATTAAAAACTTTTCTTTCTCCTTGTCATTATCTTTAAATATTCTTTATGCTCTCAATCTTTGAGGAAATAGAGCCACTCCTTCCTTAATCTTTGAGAAATTTAAGGGAATGGCCAAAGCAAGCTGATCTTTTGAATTAGTGAATCTGTGGCATCTTTTTCTATATCATGATCTTCTGAGTGCTTTGGTAGAGGCCTCTCCTATATTGAAGTCCCAATCTTAGCACCAGTAGGCTTAGTCAAACCTGGACATGTTCCTTATCTAAGATCATTTCTAGGTTTGATTTTGATCAAGTGATTTCCCCAATTATTACGTTTGAGTTAAAGGTAACATGTTTTTTCGTAACTGGCCTAACCTACAAATCCTCTACAATTTCTACTAGGTTTGCAAAGAGCTGAATCAGCCTTGCCCTTACCCTTAACTTGTGTAATATTTTTGTTAAAAAAATATTACTAGTCTGACTTTCCACACCCTACATGAGACTCATGCAAAGGTCAATTTCCGCATTGGAGTTACCGACAGTGCAATCTATAAACCATACGTGAGGAAACATGACCTCCCCATTGGCAAATCCGGACCAAGGATCAAAACCCGAATAACCATAGGTGAACTCCCTCTTGGGAGGAGGTCAAGAGGATAATGATGGGATTATTGCAAAAAATTTTATTCACCTTCCCCCAGCCGATGGGTGGCTGAGGGAAGGGGATGGGCTATTATGGGAAACTAGAGGAGTTGGAATGGAGGATACCATGCAAGGGAGCCACGTGGGAGGGAGCCCTATCCCCCCTTGCCCTATATATACACCCTCTAAGGGGGAAGGTGAAAAGGAAGGAGAGCTACGATGCTGCCATTACAGACGTATGTGGAGGAAGGAGGAGTGGAGGTCGCCGCCTGCTCAAGCTGCCAATTGTCGTGTTGCATCCGTGGAGGAGAGGGTGACACCAGCTCAGAATGCCGCCGCTTGCTGTCGTGGAACACGGCCACCATCGAAGCTTCCCCATCCTCTATCTCCATGCCACGTAGCTCCCTGAAGCTTCCTAAGGGGGCTTCTCTAAGCCCCCTTCCCGTGGATTCCCCATAAAGCCCATATTAGCCCCATTTTTTTTTAAAGTCCCTTCCTATTGGATCTCCATAAAACCATTGTACCCTGAAATTTAAAGCTCCCTCCCATTGCATCCATCACAAGCCCATTTTCCTTGCCGGGTTTAAAGGCCCCTTCCCATTGAACCCTCCAAAAGACAATTTTTCTTCCCCCCGAGCTTCGAAGAGGAAGCCTATAAGGCCTTCCTATAAAATTCCCCATAAACCCATCTCTAATTTTTCCCCCATACTCCCTCTGCACAAAGATCTTTATCCCCGAAACTTCTATGAAATGAACGAGAAGTTCATAAGTCCCCATTTCCACAAAGCCCATAAAACCATTCCTAGCTGGAATTTGAAGGAGAAGAATCTCTCAAGCCTCCGTTTTTGCAAGGCTTTTGCAAGAACCCTCTCACAAATCCCTATTTTTCGAAAGAAAGAAGGCCCAAGCTCCAAACCCTAAGGCCTTCCAAAGCCCAATTCCACAAGTCGGTACTTCGATCAAGGAAGTCGTACCTCAAAGGGAATTGCGCGTATGAGGGAGACGGGCCAAGATCATAAGACTGTAGCCAAGGCAAGAAGTTCGAATCCATGAAGAAAAACCGGAGGTCAAATTCACGATGGCCCCTAAAAAGGCACAAGGAGCAACTACAGGAGGATCATCTCCTAATATTCATGGGATATTTCATCAAACTCACAAGTCCAGGTTTTCTTCCTATTTTTGATTTACGTTGAAATATTGCAATTATGCATGGTTAATTCATGGAATTAGGATGCACTTTTGCAATTGAAATGAATTGGCTATTTTTAAAAGAACTAACTCACGATTCAAGATTGGTCATTTGTATTTTTCAATGGAACGAACAAAAAAAGAACATAAGATGTCTATGCATTCTTAGCAAGTTGTTTTTGTGCATTGCAAAGTAATGAATCTAGTTCAACTAATAACTATCATTACAAAGTCAAAATTATTATAGTACACCTTTGATTATGCATGGAAAGATTAAATCGCATGTTGCATTATTAGACAAATCTGTCTTCGTAATGATTCATTAAAAAGTCATCATCAACCATAGGAAACTACAAAGCATGGAAAGATTCTAAAGTTGCATGAAGTAGATTAACTCTAGCTTCAATTGGCTAGAGACATAAGGCTAGAAGAGGAAATGGAAAAAAAGACCTTGCCACAATGGCCGGTCATGTAAAAAAGGGATGGGTGCCCATGGGATTTTAGGGTTTGTATATATAAAGTTCAAAAAGTGAATGAGAGCTCATTCTTTTGGTGTGTGGCAACAAGAGTCTTCTTCTTCTTCTCTCCTTCTCATCTTCTTGCTTGTGTGTTTTCTTGAGAGAGGGAGTGCGAGAGTGTGAGGGAGTGAGTGTGTGAGAGTGAGGGATCAAGAGGGTGAAGCTCTTCACCATCTCCTCTTCTCTTCTCTTCTTCTCTTCTGTCTACTTGTGCGCGCGGCTATGGAGGATGGAGCTTGGAGGTGGAGGAGGCTTGAGGATGCTTGAGTTTGCATCTAGGATCGTGGAGCTACCAGAGTGTGTGAGAGGAGGCAACTCATATCGGCACCAAGGTAAGCTCACTACACTCGTAGGATTGACGGCGGATCGGCTAGGTGAGAGATAGCCATTAGAGCTCACTTGAAACGCTTGAAACAATAAGCGGTCCATGGGTCTTGGTAGTTGAGCGAAAGTTCCCACATTTTGGTTCCATTTCCGGGACCAACGAATTCAAGCTTGAGCACTTGCGCACCTCATATCGAGCATCGAAGTAAGGGATTCATCCCCGAAACGGAGCTTGAGATAGATAGAAAGTTTGGGTGTTTTTTATCTTCAAAATAAGTAAGTATTTTGGATTATTTTCTTTGTTTGATGATTGGGAAAGATGGAGAAATATTTTCAGTATTTTTCTTTCGATTCTTGTTGCATTTAGAGTAGGTTAGGATTTGGAAATCGCACTAGAGAATGGTAGGGTTTACTGTTGCAAAACAGGGAAAAACAGGGAAAAAATCGTGCGAAAAATGGCAAAAAGCTCGCTTGTGATGCCTAAAATCGGCAAGTGAGTGATTGGGGGCATCAACACCATACCCGAGAAGGGGCATAAGAGCCAAGAGGCCAAGGTAGAGCTCATTTGTGACCATTTCAGTGAGAGAGAGAGCTATTGTCCGATTCGATCCGATCACACCAATGACGAGCCCACCACTCTATCCAAGTATATGAATCCCTTCCCTTACCCCCTTAGATAGGATCTGGAGGTTTGTGCCTGATACTTTTCAGTAAATCACAAGGAACGATCGAAATCAAACTCGCACTGTCGACGTGCACCGCACTCAGCTCATCTGAACGGTCACTTCTAGGCCGAGTCCCAGAATCGGCCCTCGGACCTATTTCGCTCGGCCCACTCGGCTCGAACCCTAATCGGCCCACTCAGTCCATCGGCCTGTCCGAATCTACCATTTGAACCTCGACCAATTCGGCCGTCTGCCACGTGTCAAACTCGACCCTTGGTCCACTTCCCTCGGCCCAATTGCCTCGGCCCGTGCAAGCGACCTCATTCGAATTGACCACTCGGCCCGTCCGAGCCAATTTGTCCAAGTGACTTCGTCCGAGTCCACTCCTCGGCCCATCCGAGTCCACCCTATCCAAGTCCCAAATTGGGCCGAGGAGCGAGGGTAAAATTTTATCAAATTTTGAGAAATTTGACCTGACCCAGCTAGAACTCAGCAGCGCAAACTGTCGAAAGCCCTTAGGATGCTCAAAACTTGATTTTGGCACATGGAATAGGCAAAATCGTAGGGTGCAGCCGCTTAACAGCTAGAAGTAGGCAGTCGCGATACCCAGAGACTTAGACACAAACTGTTGAGTTGTAAAGCCTGATTGGACCAAAAATGAAAGAGGTAACATATTAGGGAAACCCTAAACCCTGCCAAGATGGCCAAAAAATTGACCAACAAGCCTATCAGGCCCAAAACAACGCGAGAGTGCATAAGACGCCTAGAAATTGGTTGCTGCACTCACCTTGAATTTCTGCACTTGAAGTACACATAAGGAAACTGAAAGGCTGATTGAGCACAAGTGCACAAGAAAAGACACACACATTGAGTGGCCATAAATTGGATTGTATTCAATAATTGAAGGAACTCACCTAGATAAATCACTCAAGGAACCCATCAGTAGGAGAGGACCCAATACATAGATAAACCTGATCAGCGCACAAAGTAGGACCAAGCAAGGGGTGCGGATGAAGTGGATTTGACAAGTCTACTGAACCTGATCGATAGCTTGGTGGAGCACGAGAACTCAACAATGGCAGAAGAAAGTTCAGACCGCAGATCTAATGAGGAATTCGACTTAGGTGTCTTTCCAGATGCTATTCAGCAAATTGGTCAGCAGTTACGATGCTCATGCCTGGTATGAGCACCGCAGCAGGACAGCAGACGCTATCATCCCAGATCTAGAAGAGGAGAGAAAGCTAGCCCGCAAGGCATTGCAAAGCATGGCTAAATACAATAGGGATTAGCAAGCTAGGAGCCAAAGGCAAAGCGTGGAGTTGCGAGAGGTGCAGGGGGTATTGAACCTGGCGGGTAGAAATCGAACAAACCATGAGAGGGCACTAGAAGGAGACTTAATGCTAAGTGAGCTTCTCATGAAGCGGTTGCTCGATAACATGGCTGCAGAGCAAAGGGCCACGGCTCTAGCAACATAGCTGCTTGCAGGATTAGGAGCAAACCAGGGCTCAAAGATCTAGTCTAAAATCCCTATTGTTGCCAAGCAACTCGATAATCACCAACCGCATGACGATCCATACAGCTTGGTTGAGTAGTTCGAGCAAGTCTGCGAAGCCAACAGCCTCAACGAGCTAACTCAACGCTCTCAAGAGTTCGGGCTTTGCTTGGGCAACAAGGGTAGGACGTGGTATACGAGCTTAGATACCGCAGAGCCAGCCAACTTCGATGGCCTCAAGGATCTCTTCATTAAGAGATTTTGCGAGCCCTGATACTCCGATAATCTACTTGGATGCACGTCCTTGCTATAATCGACCTGCCGTTCTCAGATCATGAGGCGTATGAGCAAGCCATCAAAACAATCAGCAAGGCTAACGACACACCCTTCGTACCAGTCTGCATGATGACAGAAAGCCGTCGTGGGAAATCGAAGCCCGTCAACTTCCAAGTCCCAACCAACAAAAGGGAACTCCAGGAGATACTGGAATACCTAACAGACAAGCTAGCTGGCAATCCAGCTGCAAATTTCAAACCACTCTAGGATCTCTTAGATGAATCCAAGTGGCAATGGACCAGAGTGCATGACTTAAACCACATGTATAACTGGGCCCTAGTTCCTGACCAACGACAAGAGATATACCAAGCCCTAGGAGACGACGAGCAGTCTGATGAAGAGGATTCTAATGACGAATACAAAGACTGCCAATCCTTCAGTGATGGAAGTAAGGGTGAGGTAGATACAGTGGAATACGACACTGAAGGACAAGAAATAGAGCAAATACGAGCAGACTCCAAGCCGCAAAAAAAGAGTATCTTCAAGATGGAGCAAGGAGCCATGCGCATGGAATGTGATCGCGCGTGGTTGGAACACGTAGGAGCGATAGACCTTGAGCAAGCAGGCCTAGCCCAGCCAGGAACGACATCAGTGCTTAGGACTGAATCACCATCTGAACTGCGCCCACCAGGGAAGGCCACCTCTTCTAGCAAAGACGAAGGGTTCGACTCTGAATTGAAGGTTAGTTCGGATAGTGATCTAGAAATCCCTAGGCTGCCCACAAATAGACGCACCAAGGGGGACCTACCCGTCCACCTGAAGCATAGATGATTAAGGCAGGAAAATGCAAAACAACCCAGGGATACACGATGAGAGCAGAGTTGTGAGCTCGGGATGTGCCTAAAATTTTCCAAAAAATCCAGAATTTAGGGGAAAAATATTCAACATCGAAGGCTACGGTAGCTCCAGCTAGGACGATTTTAAGCACCAAGTGAAATACGACTCTTAAAAGGCGCCTGAGCGACACTTGTTGATTTTTTATAATTTTTTAGATTGTCGTGCAGATTCTCAGGAGTTTCCAGCCAATGCGGGGTGTCAAGCCAGATGCCCAGGATTTTCCAGAGCTCAATTTGGAGCCCGGACGGGAAAATGGCCAAGGAACCGGTCAAAATGCAAAGGGGTGGACAAAACTTGGGCAAAATGGGCTAATGACCTTTGGGAGCCCAACTTTTAATGTCATATGAAACTTTCATGCAAAAAAGAAGCATGAATTGTGGAGGGAGAAGGCACCAGGATGCGTCGATTTTTGCACCTCCTTCTTGATGGATCCATCATGGGGGTGGCATACAACCCACCCAAGTGATCATGGGCCTTGATTCCCTTATTCCTGCTGATCATTTCGCTGCCCTTCACCTGAGCAATGATGGCCTTGATGAAGAATTTTGATTTTAGTCTTTCTCTCCCCTCCCTCTCTCTCCCTTAAGGGGCTATTCTTGTATGCAAGAGGAGAATGAAGAATGTTGGAGGAAAGTTTGTCCGGATGAGACTGAATTGCTTCTGGATCAATGAATGTCAAGAATCGTGTGGTGGGGGGACTTGTTCAAGATGCTGCGCCGAACACACACAGAATGCACAAGGAGAAGCTCACTTAAGAGACAAAAAGAGAGATGGAGGCCAAAAAGTTTTCTTGCTGATTTCTTCTTCTTCTTCCACACATTTTACAATGTACACAAAGTATAGATTAGATACAACATAAAGGAAAGTGGCCTACTAAGTCAAACAACGCATAACC
Organism: Lygodium microphyllum; assembly: GCF_053477565.2. Lineage (NCBI taxonomy): Eukaryota > Viridiplantae > Streptophyta > Polypodiopsida > Schizaeales > Lygodiaceae > Lygodium > Lygodium microphyllum. Next base: position 127,276,032 of record NC_141152.1, on the reverse strand, counting down.
GACTACACTAGTCGACTGGCGCTATAACTATGCCAGCTGTAAATAGGTGTAACAACCTGAATATAATAAGTAATGAGTCAATGGCCATGTGAGAGTCATAATGACCACCGACGTGCTAAGTGTAGATATGTGGACCCATCTAACCAGGCGGTCCATCATCAATGTCCACATGTGTTGAGCTTGTCATCTCAACACTCCCCCTCAAGCTCAACTGCATCTCTACAGCTCCAAGTAAGCTTCGAAAATTTTGAAGCTTCTCTATACCCAATCCTTTCGTGAAGAGCTATCTGATCCTATGTGCTGACATACACCAAGTCAATCTCACCTGCTAGTACCTTCTCTCTCACAAAGTGGTACTGTACCTCAATTTGTTTTGTCCTGGCATGGAACACAGGGTTCCTAGCCAACTGTATACTGCTCATGTTGTCACAATAAATGACAACTGGACCTTCCACCTGCACATCCAAATCAGCCATTAACTTTTGTAGCCATACCACCTCACAAGCTGCAACAGCAGCACCTCTATACTGAGCCTCTGTACTCGACAAGACAACTATAGATTGCTTTTTGCTGCTCCAAGCAACTGCTGCACTACTAAGAGAGAACATGTATCCACTAGTAGATCTTCTATCAGACATACTACCAGCCCAATCTGCATCTGTGTATCCAAACACCTGTACATCTGTACCTGCCTCATAGAAAATTCCATAATGTAATGTGGACTTCACATATCTCAATATGCATCTGACTGCATCCAAATGTGGCTTTCTAGGTACTTGCATAAACTGACTCAGAAGACCAACAACGTAGCTCAAGTCTGGCCTTGTAATGGTCATGTAGATCAAACTCCCCACTATCCTCCTAAACATAGTAGGGTCTTCTATCTCATCCCCAACATCAGCACTCAACTTTACATTCTGCTCCAACGGAACTGAAAGTGGTTTGCATGCTATCATACCATACTTGGACAACATATCCAAGCCATACTATCTTTGGGACAGCCATATACCATCATCACATCTGATCACCTCAATGCCAAGGAAGTACTTTATCTCACCTAAATCCTTCATCTCAAACTTCTTCTTCAAAAAATCCTTGACTTCAGTAATCCCACTATCACTATCACTTATAATAATCAAGCCATCCACATAGATGACTATGATGACCAAACCTGCATCTCACTTTCTCACATAAAGTGAGTGATCAATATCAGAAACATAAAAGCCAATATTGACAAGATCTAATCTTGTCAGACCATGCTCTAGGTGCTCGCTTGAGCCCATAGAGCTCCTTCTTATAAAAGAGAGGAGTTTGTGTTCGTTTGTGTTATATGTTTAGTAGTGCATCAAAGGGCCAATCCCTGCGATGTAGGAGAGCTGTAGTGGGGCTCCGACTATTAGTCGGTTGAGTGCCTCCTATGTGTGTGCGTCGAGGCATTATGCCTATGTACTTTGGGTTCTCTCTTTGAGGAGTTTTAGGGAAACGTTGGACTATAAACTATAAACGTAGGAATTAAGCTTTAGGACAATTTGTCCTTTAGCATTAGATTGACGCTCCTGGTCCGTGAGGCCGTGAGGGTGTTTGTGTGTCATGACCATGAGGCCCGGCTAGTGCTATAGCCAGTGCCAGCCCATTTCAAGTCCCATCAATGGTGCATCTGCCAGGAGCCGCCTATAAGTGGTGGCCCTCGAATCTAGGGTTTCTAGGAACCAAAAGAAAGTTGGTTTATGTCCTCTGACAAGGACCGTCAAGCAAAAATCCAAAAAGCAAAATGTGCTGAGAGGGCTAGACGGCGGTTAGAGATCGTAAATCGTTATTCTCCTCAAAGGAGTAGCTCGATACGTATAAGAGGCAGTGGTCTTAGTAACCCAACTGACCCACATAGTCCGTTAGGTGCTGGAGGAAGCGTAAGTTCTTCCTCTCTTCCACCAAGTCTATCCACTTCAAGTGGGGGTGTGATTGTGTCGGTTCAAGATCCTATTGCTAATCCGATTGTCGCCATGGCACAACCCATTGCAATTCCTAGAGGGACGCCGGACTTACCATCTTTAGGAGTTCTCTTGCCCATTTTTAATGGGTTAGCAGAAGAGGATGCAGAATTTCACATTTGTGAGTTCCAAAGATTGATGTTCAATTATCGCATCCAAGATGAGGGACATCTCATGATGTTCTTTAATATGACGTTAAAAGGAAGGGCTGCGGTATGGTATCACAGCATAGAGTCTGGAACCATAACCACAATTGATCAATTCTATGCAGCTTTCCGAGGAGAATATGCCCCTGAAAGAGGTGGTCAATATTGGTTGCGTGTCTTGAATGTAACACGCCAAGACCCTCATGAGAATGTAAAAGCATATGCCAAGAAGCTGAAGGAAGTGTTTCGTAAGTTACAAACTTACATTCCCATTCCGCCGACTGCCCAATTGCAATACTTTTTGCAAGGGTTGGATTTTAATATCCAAGTACAATTACAAATGGCCTTGGCAGATATAGACACTGCTATTACGTGGGCAGAAGGAGTAGAAGCACGATTACAAACGGCCTACTCCTCTCGAATGAATGTTAATGCGGGTTTAGTACCTGGAGGCAATCTACCATTGACAAATGGAAGTCAAGGGATGCATGTGACTAATCCTAATGGGAGAGGAAGCATGGTTCAGAATGTACCCTTGCTGCCAGCTCCTCCCAGTGTGACTATGCCTATGGCAAGTCAGTTGGCTCCACCAAATGTTGGAGGCCAAGTCTTGAATTCTAATGTTGTTCCGGTGGGTCAACAGCCAATGGCAAATCAGATTGTTAGGCCAATGGAATGACGGGTCGACAATCGAGGCTATGAGTTGAGTGCATCTAATTTCCTTGGCAAAGTTAAGGATATGATGAAGCATTATACCAACATGATTTCCGAACAATATCGACAAATAGCTGTCGACATTAATTTCCTAAAGAAGCAGCAGAATCTGATAGGGAGCTGACGCCCTGAAGAGGATGGACCCTCAAGATTCAGCTGTAAGTGGTGTGGTGGACAACATTTTCCAAGAAACTGTCCAAATGTTAAATGTGATATTTGTGGGAAGTCGGGCCATTTAGCTGCTACTAGTTGGAGTAAGATTAGTTCCCTCCAACAAGGGAGAAAACAGCCAGGTCCCGTGAATCATAGAGCGCAAGGAAATAACTTGCAGCAGAATGATGCACCAAGACAAATATTGCAGAGGGGAAAAACAACTGTGGAAGAGTTGCCACAAGGCAACGGAGTCAGCCTTATTGAGGTTGTATGAGTCAACGATGCTGAAACCTCTAACTTAAGAGCCGTGACAAGAGGCCAAAAGGCTAAAGAGGTTGACAAAGATAATGCAAAACCGATTGAGGGAAACCCTAAGCAAGGGGATAAGGGGACGCAAGTCCAGAGTCCTAGCATGGAAGGGGGACCGCTAAGCCCCACTAACAAGAAAGTCGACCCTTAAAAGGATGAGGAAGTGCCAAGAAAGAAGGTAAGAGCCAAGAAAGAAGCACCAAAACCAGTCCAAAGACCAAAAGAGAGGATGGTTTGGCGAGAAAAGAGAGCTTTGGCTACTTATCATGACTTTGATTTAGCAAGTTCTCTTTGCAAAGTTAAACCAGACGTAAATTTTCTACAATTGATTAAATTATCTTGAGGAGTACACAAGGAATTCAAGAAGTTCCTGCGTATCGGGTATATTGTAGAACCTTTGGGCATAGCATGAGTAGGGGAAGATTGGTTTGATCATGCTGAAAAGAATTGCCCTAGGGTTCTAGCTTATGTGGATGGAATATTAGTGGAATATGCCATTTTAGACACTGGATCCTCTATCAATATCATGAGTTTAGAGTTGATGGAGAGGTTGGATCTAGCCATCCAAAAAGATAGCTCCACCCTTCTTAGAATGGCTGATGATAGTCTAAGACAACCAGAAGGTTGCATTACTAAAGTCCACGTTATGGTTGCGAGTGTAGAATGCTTCTTGGACTTTAGGGTAATAAGATTTTCAGGATGTCCTAGCTATTGAGTTTTGCTAGGGAGGCCTTGGATCTTATGAACAGACTGTCAAGTCGATATACCCGCCGGTCGAGTGGTTCTAGGTAGAGGTGCTAATCGAGTAGTAGTTGATGCTTATCCTGAGTCTCCTCAGAGTGAGAGAGCTCCTTTATCCTCTACTGAATTAGAGACAGTAGATGATCCATCTGGTAGTGAGATATCATCCAGTGATGAATCTAAAGAGGGGTCCACTATAGAGGATATCTATCAAATAACTCTAAATGAGCCGATAGAGATGCAAGATAGGATAAGAGACGCGGATGTGATTGAGTTAGACCTTGGCACGCCGAATGATTTGCGGCCAATTAAATTAGGTTCCATGCTCAATTCAGTAGGGGAGGACTATGTGTCCTTGATTCAAGAATTCCGCAACATCTTTGCTTGGAGTTATGATGAGCTGAGAGGCATTCCTCCTAGCCTGGCTGTTCATACTATTCTTGTAAAAGAAGGCAGTCATCCTGTGCGTCAAAAAGTAAGGCGTATGCCTTTTGAACTGAGGGACAGGTTGTTTGAGGAGTTACAGAAGTTACAGAAAGCTGGTTTGATCTTTCCTATTCAGCACATAGAGTGGTGTTCACAAGTTGTTATCATGAAGAAGAAAAACAACCAAATCCGACTATGTGTAGGTTTTAGGGAGATGAATAAGCAGACAATTAAGGATTACTACCCTATTGCCATTTAATGACCAAATTTTGGATCAATTAGCAAGTAGGAAAATATATTCGTTTATGGATTGCTTTGCAGGATATAACCAGATGGCAATTGCAGAAGAGGACAAGTTGAAAACAACTTTTATTACTGTCTTTGGTACTTTTGCGTACCATGTGATGGCCTTTGGTTTGTGCAATGCACCTGGATCATGGCAACGAACAGCAGACAAGACCTTTGGTGACATCTCCCCAGATGAGTTGAAAGTACTTATTGATGACTTGGGGGCAGCCACTTTAAGGAAAAGGATGTTGATTATCTTAAGAAAATGCTTTGAGCGCTGCAGATAATTTTGTATCACTCTTAATCCACAGAAGTGTGTTTCTGGAGTGCCTTATGGGCTATTGCTGGGCCATGTGGTCAGTTCAGTAGGGATAGCCACTGACTCTGAAAAGATCAAGGTCATAGTTGCTATGAGTCCACCATGCACTCTGAAAGAGGTTCATAGCTTTCTGTCATCGATAGGATAATATCGGAGGTTTATAAATGCCTTGGCAGAAAGAACATTGCCATTAACGAATTTATTATCCTTTAGCTGTTCATTTGAATGGAGCGATCCTTGTAAGGTATCTTTCGAGGATGTGAAACAGGAGCTAGTAAAAGCACCCGTTTTAAAAGCACCTAAAAGAGGCAAAGTGTTCTACATATTTTCAGCAGCCACCATGCATAGTATCAGTTGCTATTTAGCCCAAATCTGGGAGGAAAAGTGGTATCATCCGATAGCTTTTGCTAGTTGGAAATTGGGCCTTTCAGAGATCAATTATATCTACATGGAGAAGTTGTGACTTGCAATGGTCTTTGGAACTAAGAAATTCAGGCACTACATCCTCTATGAAAAGGTAGTGTTCTATACGAAGGCGGAAGGGCTTAGATTTCTTATGAACAAGCTACAGCCGCCTGATCGTTTGGCAAAGTGGTTAATCACTTGGCAGGAGTTCGATTATGAGATTAAGAGTAAGCCACCAAGGTTGCAGGGTATTGTGGAATGCCTTGTGGATTTTGGGGAGCCGAAAGAGATTTTGGCTGAAGGAAGTGATATTGAAGAAATGTTTAAAATTGATACAGCTTCTATTCCATCTTGATATGCTGCTATTATGCATTATCTATCAATAGGAGAGACTGGAGCTGGTTTATCAAAAGTTGAAAAGAGAAAAATCAAACAACATGCTTTGAAGTTTTCTTTGATTGCAGGAACACTATATCGGCAAGGTGTTGATGATATCTATCGCTGATGTGTGATGCCTGATGAGGTTCCTTTCATCTTGAAAGAGTGTCATGACTCTGCATCGTGTGGAGGGCGCTTCGCGGGATGGTTGACGGCGCAAAAAGCTTTAAGAGTTGGATATTGGTGGCCGTCCATCTTCCAAGTTTCCTTTGAGTATGTGAACAGATGTGATACATGTCAAAGACATGACAAGAGAGAGAATAGGAAATGCCCACTTACGCCTATCATGGCTATCCTTCCATTTGAGAAGTGGGGCATTGATTTTGTGGGTCCTATCACCCCGTCGTCTACCACTCAGAAGAGGTACATTATAGTAGCAACTGATTATTTTACAAAAAGGTCAGAAGCACGGGCAACGAGGTAGGACAATGCAAAAGAGACTGTAAGTTTCCTTTTAGAGTAAATTATCTACCGTTTCGGTCCCCCGAAGGAACTAGTGTCGGACCGTGGCACCCATTTTTTGAATAAAGTGATCAAAATCTTGACTGAAGCTTGGCAAATCAAGCATAATAAAACGACCCCTTATAATCCGCAAGCAAACAGAAAAGTCAAAAATACTAATAAGCAGCTTGTGGGTATCTTGTCTAAGATAGTCTTTGAGAAGAAACGAGACTGGGACAGGAAGTTACATGTGGTAGTACGGGCATATAATACAACGTTCAAGCGAGCTACCGGCCATACTCCATTCAAATTAGTTTATGGGGAAGAGTGTGTGTTACCCCTCAAAATTGAGTTGCCAACCATACGGTTTGCAATTAACCACTCTTTGGGAGATGAGGATTCTCTCTTTGAATGTTTCACGACCATGGCCCACCTAGATGAACTGAAATTGCAGAGCTTATTACACCACCAGGTAGCTAAATGTCGAATGAAGAAGTTGCACGACCTTAGAGCAAAGAAGTATATCTTTAAAAAAGGGCAATGAGTTCTATATTATGATGCGTGTAGGGAGCTGTTTCCAGGAAAGCTAGAACCTAAATGGGATGGCCCCTACAAGATTGTCAAGTTAGGGAAAAATAGGTCTACGGCTCTATTAGCTGATCTACAGGGAGTAGAGTTTAAAAATAAGGTTAATCTTAATAAGATTAAACCTTATTATTTCTAAGTATGCTAATATGGGGAAATGCATTGCACGTCCATGCTGGGGATAATTTGAGACCTGCAAAAGAGCTTAAAGCTGGTTGATGGGGCGGTTAATTCCTTATTTGGAGCACCCATATCTGGAGCAGAGATACCATCAGAGGAAACTCATCTGGTGGAGCAAAGGATACAAAGTGATTGAGCAGGAAGACAGAACCTTTGTGTGGGAGATCAAAGTCTTCTACCATCACTGCTTACGACTGTTGACAAGTATCCCTGTTGAGTTTAATGAAGAAGGTGGGATGGAGCGATCAGTTCACCTCTCAACATGCTAAACTTTGATTATCATAATTACAAATAGAGGAGTTCGTGATGGCAGGCTGTGTAAACCCATTGTGGACATACACATTATATTTTGACAGAGCGTCCAGGGGCCCTAATAGAAAAGGGAGTGTTGGAGTAGTAATCCGAGATCCTAGATGTAGAGTTATGATGAAGTTAGCCTCTTATCTCGGGGTAGGATTCACTAACAATATGGCGGAGTATAAAGCCTTGATTATGGGACTACATATTGCCAAACAAGGTGGTATTCGGTAATTGTTAGTAAAAGGGGATTCCCAATTGATCCTGAATCAGCTAGATGGGACATACATAGTGCGGAATTCCATTCTTTGTATGTATCATCGAACTGCCATGACCCTACTTGAGGAGTTTGAGAGAGTGTTTTTTCAGTTGATTCCACATTACTGGAATCAGTTTGTGAATTCACTAGCAAATCTTGCTTATGAAGAAGATATTTTCTTTAATTGTGGTCCTAGTTTGGATATTATTATCAATGATGAAACAGGACCCGGTCGCTTGTGGGGAATGTTATCAGAGCATGCAATATATAGCAGATGATGGTTGATATGGGTGATGCAAAGAGTAGCCGAGACCAATCTACCGCTATTATCCTAGACCCATAGGTTGATTAGACAACATGTTATGCGTACGCCTCTTGCTATATATGCAGGAGGGATGGGTCTTAACCTTATGCATTTAGTTTAGGGCTGCGAGTCTATTTTTCCTCCTTGGAAAGGAGCTTATTATTATATATCTGTATTACTTCAAGGAGGGATGTGTAGGTGCTATTCTGTTTGATCTCGTTAGGCCAAGAGGGCCCGTTTTGCAAGGTTTTGAATGTTTTATTTCATTAGGCCAAGAGGGCTAGTTTTCTGTTTAGTGCAGGTGCAGTTAATGGTTTCTTGTTTTAGTTTTGTGCTAGACAGGTTCGGAAGAAGAGCTTGGAAGGAGCCTTTTGTTGCATGGAAGCTTCTCATAGCCCTATCGAGGTAATATTTCTCCTTTATGAGTACCGTGTTTTATGTTATATGTGTCTATATACTTGGAGGGGGATTTTCTTTTCTTGTTGGGGACCGGCAACCAAGGCATGAAGTCCCAGGTTTAGGTCAGGTATGGCTGAGGGAGGTCTGAGTAGTCGTTGCCTCCTGTAAAGACATTGCCAGGCATCAAAAGACCTATTTTAGAAGGGAATCCTAGTGACCCTGTTCTACTAGCCTGCTAGGCAGCCGTTCTAGGAGTTATTGTTAGTTGTGAGGTAGTTAGAGAAGCCTGTCGAATAAGAAAAATGATGAAAGAGGAAAAAAAACCATGAATATCCCAAAAGAAAATAAATATATACAAAGGTGTGTAAAAAGTGGTTCTAACCCCCTGTCAAAATAGAAAAGAAATGAAATGAAAATTTATAAGTAGTTGATCATCACCTAGCGAGGGCCTGGCAAGTTCCTAAGAACGAGTCAGACCCATGGCCAAGGCCTTGTCTTCCTAGGGGTGGCTTCTTGCTAGAAAAGAAGAAAGTAAGGAAGGTTGGAGCGAAAATAAAAGTGAGCGTCAGAAAATGATTAAGTGTCGCCTTGCAAGGGCTTGGTAGGTTCTTGGGTACCGAGACAGGTCCTGAGGCCGATGCCCTGTTCTCCTTGGGTCACTGCGCAGAGCTCCCTCCTTTTTACATACCCAAGTATGGAAGAATAAAACCCTAAAAGAAGAAATGTGCTAAAAGAAAATACTTCTTGATCAGGCTATAGGAGTCCTCGCCTAGTAGAAGCTCCTAGTTGTGTTGTCCTTTGTTAGGTAGGTAGTTTAGACCACCACTTAGGGCAACCTCTTTTATAGTTCTTTTTAGTTTGGCCGTGTTGGAGTAGTTGGTTAGTGACTAGCTTCGGACCTTTTATCAGATTATGCTAGGCCTACTCCTTGTGGATGTCATGCCTTGGTTTTGTCAGGGGGTAGGGTGAGCATTGTGTTGTGTTTTAGTATATGTCTATTTTGTGTCAGCTTGATGCTTCCTTTGGTTGCTATGTGCAGATCTGTTGTGGGATTCGACGGGCTGAGTCGCCCTATCCTGTGATCACCAATGAGAGCGGAGTTTTGAGCTCGGGATGTGCCTAAAATTTGCTAAAAAAACTGGAATTTAGGGGAAAAATATTCAATATCAAAGGCAGCGGCTCCAGCTAGGACGATTTTAAGCACCAAGTGAAATATAACTCTTAAAAGGCGCCCCAGCGACACTTGTTTATTTTTTATAATTTTTTAGACTACTGTGCGGGTTGTTAGGAGTTTCCAGCCAATGCAGGATGTCAAGACGGACGCCCAGGATTTTTCACAGCTCGATTTGGAGCCCGGACAGGGAAATGGCTAAGGAACCGGTCAAGATGCAAATGGATGGACAAAACTTGGGCAAAATGGGCTAATGACCTTTGAGAGCCCAACTTTTAATGTCATATGAAACTTTCATGCAAAAAAGAAGCATGAATCGTGGAGGGAGAAGGCGCCAGGATGCGCCGATTTTTGCGCCTCCTTCTTGATGGATCCATCATGGGGGTGGCATACAACCCACCCAAGTGATCATGGGCCTTGATCCCCTTATGCCTGCTGATCATTTCGCTGCCCTTCGCCGGAGCAATGATGGCCTAGATGAAGAATTCTGATTTTAGTCTTTCTCTCTCCTCCCTCTCTCTCCCTTAAGGGGTTGTTCTTGTATGCAAGAGGAGAATGAAGAATGGTGGAGGAAAGCTTGTCCGGATGAGACTGGATTGCTTCTGGATCAATGAAGACATGAAGATTGCTGATTGTGAAGATGATGGACATTGAATGAGGGGTGACATGTAGTCCCGTACCAAAACCGAGATCCCGAGACATAAAGCCTAAGCGGTAATTCAATTGTTATGAAGAAAAAATGAGTTTTTATACTATTTGGTTGATGAGATATTGTTCCCATGGGCTGATTATGCATCATGATATTGTTTGCTATGAGTTTGATCAGTTTATACTCTAAAAATAAAAAAATCATAAGTGATATGGATGAAATTAATGGTATAAAACCCGTAAAACACGCGTTTAAGGGGTAAAATGGGGGTTTTTTACAAAATAAAGGGGAAATATGAGATAAAACATCAATAAAACCTAAAATTTTTCTGTTAAGAAACCTAAGGGCCACAACCCACAATCAATCTTAATTTCTAGTCATTTTTTAATGGAAGGAAATAGAGGAGAAATACCAAAAAATTGTGAAAATGGGGTTTAAATGGGAGAAAATTAGTAAACGATAAGAAGAAAATTCCAGAAAATTACATAAGTGTTTGTGCAATGTATAATGAAGGTAGAGCACAAGTTTGGCCTCGGTTTACCCTAATTTCTATGTTTTTGTCCATATTTATCGCTTTCTCTATAAAGAAATACACATAAAATGACTCTCACACCTATCAACGAATGCAAAACATTAAACGGTAGGGTGAGAGGGAAGTTTGAACGTCAAAGTTGATGTTAAATCTGATTTATGTGTTGCATCATGCCTATAGGACGTTGTTTTAAAATAAAGGAAAAGGCAGCATGAGTGTAAGGCTCGGTGTCTCTTCTCGTTTCAATACATAAACGTTAGCATGGAAATCATGGAAATATTGGTTTTGCACGATACACAATGCTGATTTTCTTTTGTTTGTGCACTAAACCATTCACATTATGCACTATGCATGGTTCATGGTATCAAAGGAAAAATCTCCTGGACTGCATAGCAATTGTTTTCTTAGGATTTTGACCCACGACTGAGAGTGTGAGGTTATCCCTTGCCATAGGCTAAAGGGTCAGTTTCCTAAGGGACTGTGAAGTGAGGAAGCATGGTATATCTCCTAGAAATATGAGAAATATAAAAGAGAGGAGTTTGTGTTCGTCTGTGTTATATGTTTAGTAGCGCATCAAAGGGCTAATCCCTGCGATGTAGGAGAGCTGCAATGGGGCTCCGACTATTAGTCGGTGGAGTGCCTCCTATGTGTGTGTGTCGAGGTGTAATGCCTATGTACTTTGGGTTCTCCCTTTGAGGAGTTTTAGGAAAATGTTGGACTATAAACTATAAATGCAAGAATTAAGCTTTAGTACAGTTTTTCTTTAGCATTAGATTGACGTTCCTGGTCCGCGAGGCCGTGAGGGTGTTTGTGTGTCATGAGCATGAGGTCCGGCTAGTGCTATAGCTAGTGCTGGCCCATTTCAGGTCCCATCACACGAACGAAAGAACAACGAAAACCGCAGGACCTCCCTAAATGATTTACGAAATTCAAAAAAGGGGATAGGGTGGTAGTTCTATTAGGTGTCAAATGTCAAGAACAGAGGAGCGAACCAATCGAGGGACCAATCAAGGTCAAGGAGGTGGACCTAGCCCAGGAAGGGGAAACACCTCGACTAGTCTTCATTGCCGATGACTTGACTGATGAAGAAGAAACAAGTCTTGTTGCTCTCTTGCGAGAGTATATAGACGTGTTCGCCTGGTCCTCAGAAGAGCTTAAGGGGGTAGATCCGAGTGTCGTGACTCATTTTCCCATGACGCTAGATGCAATGCCGGTCAAGCAGCGACCATACCCTTTGAATCCAAAACACGCTCATGTTGTCAAAGAAGAGATTGATAAGCCGATGAGAGCAAGATTCATTTACAAAATTGAGCACACAGACTGGGTATCGCCCATAGTTATCGTGATGAAGAAGAGTGGAAAAATCCGAGTGTGCATCAATTACAAGAAGGTGAACGCCACTACCAAGAGGGACAACTATCCGTTGGCATACACTCAGCACATGCTTGAGAGAGTGGCAAGCAAGGAAGCCTACAGTTTCCTGGATGGCTTCTCAAGGTACAACCAGGTGCAAGTGCATCCTGGAACAGGCATAAGACTACCTTCGCCACTGAGTGGGGCATCTTTGCTTACACAGTCATGTCCTTCAGGTTGACTTATGCCCCTGCCAGTTTCCAATGCCTCATGTGCACCATCTTTAAGGACATGCTTACCAAAGGAGTTAGAAGTCTTTGTCGAAAACCTCTGTGTCCACTCGACCTGGATCAAACACCTAGACAAACTCCGAGTAGTCTTCGAGTGGTATCACTTATATCATCTCTCCTTGAACCCCTTAAAGTGCCAGTTTTGGGTGAAGCATGGATGCATCCTAGGGCATGTGGTGTCAAAGAACGGCATTGCCGCTGACTTCTCGAAGTTCAATGCTTCCTAGGCCATATTGGATACTATCGACGGTTTGTACTGAATTATGCGTTGATTGCCAGACCCTTGTACAAGCTACTTATCGTCTTCAAATGGACCGAAGCATGCCAACGGGCATACGAAGAGTTGAAGAAGGCTCTAACCACAGCACCAATCCTACGAGCCCCAAATTGGACCATTACTTTCCACGTGCATATTGATGCCTCTAAGTTTTCTGTGGGGGCAGTGTTGTGCCAACCTGGCAAACACAATTTAGACTATCCAATGAGCTTTGCTAGCAGACAACTCATTGAGACGAAAATGAACTACTCGACGACGAAAAGAGAGGGATTAGCCATAGTATTCGCTGTGAAACAAATTTCAGCATTATCTTTTTGCCACGCCCTTTACCTTCTTTGTGGACCATCAAGCCTTGCTCTATCTAGTAAACAAACCTTGCGCTATAGGACACATAGCTCAATGACTCCTTCTACTTCTAGAGTTCGACTTCTCCATGGTGGTACGGAAGGGAAAACAACATTACATGGCTGATCACATGTCACGAATTCCCACCGGAGAAGCTGTTAGATAAGGTGTTATTGATGAATTACCCGACGACCTTTCCAGTGAGAGAGATCTATTTAAGGATGATCTAACGCCATATTGGGCAGATGACATAGTCCAAGTGCTTGAGCACGGACTGCCGGACTGACCAATAGAAAGAGCCCAACTTAGGCGATTAATCCTCAAGATCCAGCCCTATCAGTTGATTGCAGGCCAACTCTATAGGCTAGGGCAAGATGGATTGCTGCGTAGATGTGTTTGCGAGCATGAGATGCACGATGTGCTCTCAGAGACACACAACGGCATTTCTGGAGGGCACTTTAGCAGGGATATGACAGCACGAAAGGTGCTGCAATCTCAACTGTGGTGGCCCATGCTTTTCCACGACGCAACACGAATTGTCAAGCACTATGACGAGTGCCAGCGGACAAAGGTTTTGATTCGCAAGGAACAAATGGAATCAACCCTAGTTATTGCTCAACAACAGTTTGAAAAATGGAAAATTGACTTCATTAGACCCATCAGTCCTGCGGCACAGTATTCGCAGGCCAAGTACATCATTGTGGCCACGGACTACCTCACGAAATGGGCAGAAGCGAGAGCAACACAAAAAAACGATGCTAGAACGACTGCTAAGTTCTTATGGTAGTAAGTGATTTCACGATTCGGCTATCCCATCGAACTGGTCAGTGGACCAAGGCATGCACTTCATCAATGAAGTGATCACGCACCTCCTGTCCACCTTCCTCATCATCCAATCGCAAATCCTCGCCATACTACCCTCAAGCAAACAGCCAGGCTGAATCAAGGAATAAGATTCTTGTTAATGTCCTAACCAAGGTTGTCTCTGCTTCACGCAAGCACTGGGACAACAAGCTGATGGCAGCTTTGTGGGCTTACCGGATAGCTTGTAAAACGGCTGTCGGTCAAACCCCCTTTAGGCTGACATATGGAATTGAAGTGATTCTACCATTAGAATTCTTCGTTCCTAGCCTAAGAATAGCACTTCAAGAACGATGGGAAGGGAAGGAGGCATGGACACAATGCCTAGTTGAACTCAAACGCCTCTCAAAGACTTGACTTCTAGCCACCCATGCGCTGATCTATGAGAAAGCCCGATGCAAGAGCTAGTTTGACTAGCACATCAAGCAGCACGAGTTCGAATAGGGTGACTTAGTGCTCCTCTACTCAGTTAAGGGGCATAAGCAAAAAATAAAATTTACAGGTCTTGGACCCTTCAAAGTTCCTGCGATCAACCGAACAGGAATGTCGAACTTGAGACCCTAGACGGTGAAGGAATAGGCTTCTTCAATGGAAGTCATGTTAAGAAGTACTACCCTCCTACGCATCCTTTGCATGAGCCACCGATGTTAGAACCACCTGTCAAAGTACGAGTAGCCACAATCACTAAAATCGACAATGAGGATGAGGAAGCCGTAGAGCCCACATACCTCCATATCACGGTCACCGCCAACCAAACATGCGCTTTTAATGCCCTGATCGTCGAGGAAGAAGACTGCAATGTCTTAACTCACGATCATTGGACCCAACTTGGCAAACCACGACTTCAACCCACCACTGCCAAATTAAGTCCATATGGGGCCCACTCATACGCACTTCTGGGCAAGTGCAGAGCCACCATCTCTATTGAGTTTGCGACTGTACCACTAATCACTGCAATGTTGATTACGAGTCGCAACGCATCCACCTCGCAATAGGCAACATTCGCATTGTTACAGCTTTCAGCAAGGGCTGCGCGACCTCATGCCAGGCGCCAAAGCCACCAATAGAAACATATGTAGTCAAGTCTAAGGAGGGGGATAGTGCGCGGCCAGCACTCCCCGAAATTCATAAACCGCAACCCATAGCAGCCAAAGCTAAGGCCCAATAGCCTCACCTTCAATGGATGCCTAAATAGCTGCAACAACTGCCTAACAGTCGACGCTCCTACCCCCATAAGACTAGAAACTCTAGACCTAGGAGGCCTAGACATAGTTACAGCAATAGACGCGTAATTAGTCAAAGATCGGTCCCCAAAGCCCTCTTGCACGCACAAGGCTACTATGAGGGCAATGCTTGGATATGGATACCTAAGGTCCACATGGCCAAAGCCACCACTTGTACGCCAGCCTCAAGCTTGATCATCCCAAAAATCGTAAAACCTCAAAACCACAAGCCGTAGAGCCTCCCTGACCCGGAACCATCAAGTTCATCCACGCGTGAATCCAAAAGAGTCGCCCAAGCCTATCGACCCAAGCGATAGCCAATGTCACAAGAGTCATCACCTGCCAAAGTTGATTCAACTTCCCAAATCCATCCTGAAAGCAGCAGGCTGTCACTCGAGATTGCTGCTAACCCAGCCATAGCTTGCGACCCAATCGCAAGCTCAAGAACACTCACAACCGCAACTTTTCGTTGCCAAAGGCTCAAGTCCTACCAAACCCCAACCACCCACAGGCCTTAGACCCTCTTATGAGAGGAAATCCTTTTTCACACTAGTAGCTGATTTAGCTGAAGAAATAGGGGATGATGTGGTAGATTTCATTAAGCGACTAGACACCACTTTTGTGTCGCTAGCTCTAAGCTACAATCGCCTGGACTTAGGTCTATTGGATGAATCCTTTGCAATTGAAGTTCAAACCATGCCCTACTCCTGGGAAACCTTTGAATTAGCATTCACAAACGCTTCCCACTTCACTGCTGAATTGCTCAACAGCGAAATATCCAAGGAGCAAGCCATCAAGCAATGCCTCATCCCGTCGTACGATCAGCGAACCACTTCGGCGATCATTGAACAAGAAATCACAGTGTTATCAAAGCTCGCTAATACTGACTCCCCATTCTTGAACCATTGGTATACTCCTAGGCTGCAATGGGAAGTCGAAGGGTGTCGCATAATGACCAACGTTGAGTAGCGCCGCGCTATTGAAACGGTGGAATACGACCCCACATATGTCGTGCCAACCTCATATCAAGTGTTAACCACTCTTCGGGGCCATCCCATAGAAGAACACATCAAAGGACACTCCTACCTCGACCACTTGTTGACCAAGGAAGAGTTACACATTGCTAGCCGAGTCAACTCTGATGACTTTCTAACAGATGTTCTCACATACATCACACAAGTGGGGATTAAATCCTCTGATCTGGACCACGATGCTCACTTAGAGTACAACCCCCAATTCTATGATTGGTTCCTTCACAAGTAAATCCTATGCCGCCATGCCAAACGGCCTCGCCTTTCTAACTCTACATCCTAGGAAGGATTCTTCTTAAGTTGGAAAGGGAGGGACAATTAGTGAAACACATAAACTTATATTATGAAAAATAGGCAAAAATTTAAAGGCTGAAAAGGAAAATCTATAGTGGTTCTTAATGAATTCATTCAAAAAGCATAGAGTTTCTCTTTTTTTTCAGCAGTTAGCAATTTACTATGTGGAAAGCACTAATGAAAATTTCAGTTTATGACAAAAACGAAAAATGTCACAGCAAGATCGAGCCCACCGACTCCCATTCACGGAAGAAGCGAGAACGCGGTACAACATCACCTTGGAGAGCTGCGCCTACAATCAATTGAAATTCTGAACTATTCACAATGTAGAAGGATTAGTGGCCAAGGAAGAGGTGGCCAGGAGAGTCATGGAAAGTTGCAACTTCAAGTACCTGAAAAGATTCGCACGAGATCCCGACAACACGGGCTGTGTGGAATTTCTCAGGTCATACGACCCCTATAGCGAATGCAGCACCGTCACAGTGGGAAGAGGATAGAATGCCAAGCAAGTATTGGTTCACCTAACCCTGGCCTTGGTGGAGAAGGCACTGGGACTTGAACCAAAGGTGGAAAAGAAGCAGAAGAGGGATGTATATGCCATGCTGGGGATGAGAAAGGAGGACGTGTTGACAAACGACGGTATCAGTATCCATGACATCCCCAATGCAAAGACCAGGTTACAGGCGAAACTCATACATGCGCTCTTTTCCAGCTAGTGCTACAATGCATTGATGCACCAGATCAACGTACCGATACTGGAGAATGTGGTGGCCATACCCTGCACAAAGTTGATTGGAATGGCTACGTGCGCAAGACCATTGACCAGGCAGCTAGAGTGCTAGCCTTAGGAAGCATGCCCATAGGAGGAAAATCCCCAGTGTCCAAGGCCGCAGAAAGAAAGAGGGCCTCCTCCAAAGCCTTGTTCATCGCCTACGGGAGCATCTTAACGACGCTTATCCAGGAGGCCGTGAAAGAGGCGCAGGAGGTAGAAGAGAGGGAGGGGGAAACACCCGATAGGTCACCTCCTCATCAACACCAGGAGAGGTCCAGTGATAGGACTGAGACCGAGGAAGAAGGGGAAGAACAGAAAAGAAAAAAGTAGGTCAAGGAGACGGAGAAGAAGGCAACATAAAAGAAAAAGAAAAAGGATGGCGAGGGCTGCAGGAAAGAGAAGGATGACTTAGAGAAGGCCAAGAGAGAGTCCCTTAGGGAGGCCAAGGAGAGGGACAAGAAGAAAAAACAGAAAGAAGAAAAGGAAAAGGAGCAATTACAACAAGCTAAGAAGGCATCAAAATAGGAGACAGAGGAGAGAAAAAGAAAGGAAAAGGAACAAAAAGAGAAAAATAAGGAAGAGCAAAGAAAATCAGAAGAGGAAAGGCGAAGAAGGGCTGATGAAGAAGAGGAAGAACTAAGAAGGAAGGAGGAAGAGGACTTGGTTGAAGCTACACACCGGTCCATCGAACAACAAAGCAGAGTAGATGAACTGGGGAGTTTGAGCCCACATAGAGAAGAAGGGCCTAGGTCAAGCACATAGGTGCTGATTGTGCCATCCGTTGTCACTAAGGGCAAGGGCAAGGCCCCAATTCACCGAGTTCCTGCTCTATTGGCGCCTCCCACCGAGCCCAACCACTGTCACCCCCAGCATCCCCACCAGTGCAGATGTATCAAATCTTGTAGCATGGATGCAGTACTTCATTAACAAGGAGATAGCCCAGGGGAAGAGCACCGAAACTACGGCTACAGGGCAAAAGCGGCCAGCCACAGATGCAGAGTCGAGGCAAGATCCTAAACGACAAAAGGTGGAGGCCTCAATAACACCCATCCAAACAACGATGACGCCACCAGCTAATTACGACGAATACATCACTGAGCTACTCTTGCAATTAGAGAGAGCTAAGGAGGAACAAAAGATATATGTGGCTGAGTTAGCAGTTGAGAAGGAATCAATAGCCACCTTCCAGCTTGACAAAACAAGGATGATAGCCATGCAGCAAAGGGAGATCGCAGATCTCAAGCAAGAAATAAAGGCTAAGGATGACAGAGAAGAGCACTAGAGGCAGCAGCTCAAGAGTGAAACAGAGGAGTTGGTGAAGATGCAAAGAGAACATAAGCTCTTGATAATGCAATATCAGGAGCTCATTGCAAAAACTGCTAAAGTTGAAGAGCTCATGGTTGAGCTCAACTATAGGGATGAGAAAAGAAAGCAGGACATGGAGGAGCAGCAAGAAGAGATTGAGCACCTAACCGATCAGTTGAGCTCTGGAAAAGAAGAACTGGAGAGGCTGATCAGGGAATTGGAGGACCAAGAGCAAAGGCTCATGATACTGACCCTGAAGCAAGGGGAGAGCATGGAGAAAATGAACAAGAGAGCAGAGGAGTGGACGGTGCATAATGAAAAGAGGGTGAACACATTGGCATGATGCCTTGCTCTAGTAGAAAAGGAAAAGATCATTGCCGAGAGCAAGGCAAAAGCCGCCCAAGTGGCCGTCGGTGCGTCCGACAAGCAAGGAGCAACGGAAAAAATTAGTGGAAGCTGCCATCCGCATCCTCCCTCCATGCCCTGATGACCTCCGAATGCAATTCCACGCGAAGGTGGTGGTCTAGGAATGGCAGGAAATCGAAAAGGACCCTTTCTCTTTTAGCTTCCTTATGCCTAACAGCCTGAGAAGGGTCCTACCGATCAAAGTAAAGGAGGAGGTGATCGCGGCTGGCAGCCGACTGGGCCAAAAATGGCTGGACGACAGGGCAAAGACCCCCACTCTGTGGGGCACGGAGGAAGTAGAATTTTGGCAAGACAAAGTGTTCGAAGTGCCACACACTGTAAGGGGCTACAATTGCCAACCCCTCTAGAGAGAAGGCGAATATGTGATATCAACATGCTCTCCTAGATGGCATTTTGCAACACCCTACCCTACAAGAGGAACAACCCCACATTCATGGCGTATCCTCGTAGGGTAGGCATGGATTTTGTCGCTACCCTCCATGGGCGGCATGACTTCCCCATCATCTACAATTCCAACGCCACCTCCTTCAAGGATGCCCTCATTTTTTATTTAGAAAGCCTAACCGACTCCATGACAAGCTTCCTCATAGAATTCTTCTCTTGTCCCAATCCCGGTTTTATAACTACATGTAATTACCTTAGGCTTCTTAATCTCCTACTCAAGCAAGATCCGACACCACATGAGAATGGCTTGCCTCCCCTCTTTTTTGATCCCAATGCTATTGATAGCTGCACTATGGCATGCTTAATGATGAGAGCTAGTCTACTACCTTCCTTTTGTCTAGCTCTCCTAGAGGATATGAGTGACAGCGAATTCACTAGGTGTAATCACCCCTTCCTTTCCACCACCTCTCTCCACGTTCGCATGAACCTGAAAGGGTACATGCAAAGCCACCAATTTTTGCGCAAATCCATCCGCCCTCCTTCCCCCCCTCATTCAGACGAAGAGGATTAAACTTAGCTATCATTCACTCCACTACAAAAAAAAAACTGGTCAATGTCACCACTTGTAGAAGCACTTATCACCACAAAAAGCATGATCACTGCACCTAGGGGTCCTTAAGTTAGGCATCTCCGATGCCTTCGGTCAGTGGGCTCCACTCCAAACCCCCTAGCCCTTTTTGCTCCCCCACTTCACGCTTACGGCCCATCAAGGGCAGGACACACCTAGGGAGATAACACTCACCTCTGGTTAGACCTATCACCCTAAGCCATTGGCACTGCACCGCCCCTTGGCACAAATGGGGTCCTCAAGTGTGGGACATCACCCAATCTCACCTCCGGTTAGACCCATCTCCCCATTCCACTAGCACGAGCACAATGCACCAACACGCTGACGAAAGCACTCCCCTTAGGTAGAGCACCACACCTTCTCCTTCAGGCACCCCAAAAGTGCCAAACCACCAACTTCGGAGGCCCCGTCAACCCACAATGCCCATTCGGCTCTCCGACAAACAATGCAACAGCTCCTACAAGCACCTAAGACTCCAAGTAACCCTCACCGTTGCACCACTTGGCCAATTGCCTGTCAACCTACAACAACACAGAAGTGCCATGGGACTAGCATCTGTCTAGGAGGGGGTAATGTTAACCCCAAATCGAGATGGTCCCAGGTCGAGATGGCAGAGAGAGGAAGAAAATAAGCAAATAAACATGGAAAAAGAGCAAAGACACGCAGGCGACCTCCAAAACCAAGCCAGGGAAAAAAAGCGCAATTTTGAATGAAGGGCGCCTCAGAAAACTTGGAAAAATCTTGTAAAAGAGCGGCAGGCTCCCTCTTGTGCCAATTGTAAAATACTAGATGGATGTAGGCTAGAGACATAAGGCTAGAAGAGAAAATGGAAAAAAGGACCTTTCCACAATGGCCGGTCATGTAAAAAAGGGATGGGTGCCCATGGGATTTTAGGGTTTGTATATATAAAGTTCAAAAAGTGAATGAGAGCTCATTCTTTTGGTGTGTGGCAACAAGAGTCTTCTTCTTCTTCTCTCCTTCTCATCTTCTTACTTGTGTGTGTTCTTGAGAGAGAAAGTGTGAGAGTGTGAGGGAGTGAGTGTGTGAGAGTGAGGGATCAAGAGGGTGAAGCTCTTCACCATCTCCTCTTCTCTTCTTCTCTTCTCTTCTCTCTACTTGCGAGCACGGCTATGGAGGATGAAGCTTGGAGGTGGAGGAGGCTTGAGGATGCTTGAGCTTGCATCTAGGATCGTGGAGCTACCGGAGTGTGTGAGAGAGGAGGCAACTCATATCGGCACCCTGAGAGAGAGCCATTAGAGCTCGCTTGAGATGCTTGAAACAATAAGCGCTCCAAGGGTCTTGGCAGTTGATCGAAAGTTCCCACAGTTGCATAATGCCCATTCGTCGTACGAACAAATTCATTCAGAAACGTAGTTAGGGAAAGGCTACATGGTTTGTTTAACATAAAACCTTAAAAGCTTAGTAGCATGAGTCGTGAATGCATGTCCTAGTAGGACCAATGGAAGTTATGCAAATTTTAACATGTGCTTGGTCTTAACAACAAAAGTTAGGGAATGCAAATCTAGAGGAAATGAATCGCATGCTTACATGAATCATGACGTAATGCAACTAGTTTTTCCCCTCTTTGATCAAGACAATATCTTTAGGAATAGTTCGTCCTTGTTGTAAGACAAGTAAATTGGATTACCCAAAACACCCAAACCACAAAGGATTCACTTACGATGGTTAAATCAATACAATATACTCCAAGTGCTAACTAGGGTTTAGCACGTTAAGGACTTGACCTAGTCGCACTTATTGCCAAGTCGAAACTCTCACACCCTAAAGTCTTGTCCACATTCATGGAATGTAGGGACAATTGGACGTACTTGCTAGAAACAAATTAGGATTTCTGCTCTAAAGATCACTCGTTAAAAAGATGAAACTCGGATTGAGTTGGAATCCGATATGAAGACACCCTAAACCCTGTTCTTGTCTAATCATGATTTCTGATTAGAAGACGCCATTTGATGGGTGAAATAGTCCCATGGATTAGATGCGACACTTATGCAACAAGCTGCAACGTCGCATGATCTTGTGGTTTGATCACAAGAGAATGGCCAAGTTTCTCGGAATGAGATTGGCAGATTCTTACACAAGTTTAACTTGCAAGAGGATGAGTAGTCATCCTGTTATATCACCTTTCTTGGGAAAAGTTGCCAAGATAAGGGAATTAGATATTTGCTTGGAAGAAAAGGACCAATCAATAATTTGGAGCAACATATTCACCATGATTTACTCTTAATAGAACTTAAGGTATTGGTTAAGTTGGGCTAATAGGGTACGTCCCTAACCCAAGAACATAAGGGTTAACAAACAAAACCTTGGGAATCTTACCGAGGCTGCGCCAATTGCAAAGAGACCTTATAGGATGTCCATCCTGGAAGCAATTGAGCTGAAGGAGCAACTCAAGAAACTGCTAGATCAGGTCTACTTTCGTCCTAGTAGTTCACCATAGGGAGCTCTAGTACTGTTCCAGAAAAAGAAAGATGGAACGCTTTGATTGTGTATTCATTACAGAGGGTTGAATCAATCAATTGTCAAGAACAAGTACCCTATTCCTAGAACAGATGAGCTTCTTGATCGTCTTCAGGTGCAAAGAACTTCTCCAAGATTGATCTTAGGTCTGGTTACTATCAGATAAGGATCAAGGAAGAAGATATCCCAAAGAGGCCTTCAACACAAGATATGGACACTTTGAGTTCCTATTTATGTCATTCGGGCTCACGAATGCGCCTGCAACCTTCAACAGGTTAATGCAGGATATCTTTAGGCTATATCTTGATGACTTCGTACTCGTCTTCTTCGATAACACCTTAGTCTATTCCAAACAAGAAGAAGATCATGAACCCCAACTTCGGATTGTCCTTGAGACAATGAGGGCACAAAAGCTCTATGCTAAGACGAAGAAGTGTGCATTCTTCAAACATCAGATTGAATATCTGGGATTCATCGTATCAGCGAAAGGAATCTCACTAGATCCGGCCAAGGTCAGAGATATTCTAGAATGGCCAATACCAACAACTATCAAAGAAATACACAGTTTTCTTGGATTGACAGGATGGTATAGGGTCTTCATAAAAAACTATGATTTAATTGTAGCACCTCTAACAGACATACTGAACAAGCAAACATCCATTGCATGGTCAGCTGCCAAACAATCTACCTTTGATAGATTAAAGCAAAGTTTTGTATCGGCACCTATACTGAAAATCTCGGACCTCAGTAAGGAGTTCGAGGTAGTAACTGATACTAGCACGCTTGCTTTAGGATGTGTACTCATGCAAGAAGGTCATCATGTAGCATACTCTTCAAGGAAACTGAAGACCCATGAGAAGAATTATGCTACCCATGATCTAGAACTGTTAGCTATCATCCATGCTCTAAAGCTTTGGAGACACTACCTGTTGGGTAACAAGTTTACTCTAGTGACGGATCATAAAAGCCTCAAGTGGATCTTTACCTAAAACGAGCTCAACATGAGGCAACATTGGTGGATTGAAGTGCTGGAGGAGTATGGTTTTGAAATCAAATACCGACCGGGGAAGGAGAATATAGTTGCCGACGCTCTCAGTCACAAGGCATTCTTTAATTCTCTAATCTTGCAAAATCCATCAACAGCTAGATCTCTAGCTACAAAAGTATCCATGCCAAACAACCCAATACTTGAGCTAGCTAGAGAAGAAGCATGCCATGATCCAGCCTATCAAAAGATGCTAAGGGAGATCCCTATGAAGGAACAAGACCAGAAGCTACAGGCTAAGTATCATGAATTCTCTATCAATAGTGGACTTGTCTACTATAGAACGAGATTATGTATACCGGCAAGCTAGTCACTTAAGCAGAAGATACTGTGGGTGTCAAGATTGTGGGAGAGAAGGAAGGAATCTCACTTGTAGCTTTCTTGCTTGCACAGTGGGGGAATACACACAAGGGTGGAGGCTGAAAACAGTTTTCCTCTTCTTAGTTGTGTAAGCCAAAAGAACTCTCGTACAAAGAAATATAAGAACCCTATATATGGGTCTCAAACCAAACTCAACTAACTAAGGTGGCATACTAACTGAGCCACTAACTAGAGTAGATAAGGATAGCTATCATGTAGCTATTATTCATGGGCGGTGTACCAACCGCATCTCCAACTGACACGTCGGTGACATAAATGCATAACGGTCACCCTGGCATATCACGAGTGGAGCTCGATATCTCAACACTCCCCCTCGAGCTCAATCCCAAATCCTGCACACCAAGCAAGTCTCTGAACTTGCGCAGCTTCTCTATGCCCAATGCCTTCATGAATATGTCAGCTACCTGATCCTCTGTGCTGACATAAACTAGATCAATAAGACCTAGTAAAACCCTCTCTCGCACATAGTGATAATGCACCTCAATGTGCTTTGTTCTAGCATGATAGACTGGGTTATTTGCCAAATGTATACTGCTCATGTTGTCACAATAAATGACAACTAGCCCATCTGTAGACTGATGCATATCATAAAGCAGCTTATGCAACCAAGCTACCTCACATGCAGCCATTGCTGCACCCCTGTACTCAGCCTCTGTGCTCGACAAGGCAACTGTAGGTTGTTTCTTGCTGCTCCAAGTGACTGCAACACTCCCAAAAGAGAACACATATCCACTGGTAGATCGTCTATCAGAAATACTACCAGCCCAATCAGCATCAGTGTATCCATGCAACTGTATCTGAACCCCAGTCTCATAAAATAGTCCATACTGCAATGTGGACTTCACATACCTGAGTATGCATCTAGCCGCATCCAAATGTGGTTTCCTTGGAGCTTGCATAAATTGACTTACCAATCCAACAGCATAGCTCAAATCTGACCTGGTAATAGTCATATAAATCAAACTTCCTACTATGCGTCTGTACATAGTAGGGTCTTCTAGAAGCTCACATGCATCTGTGCTTAGCTTCACATTTTGCTCCAAAGGAACTGAAATAGTCTTACAGCCTGTCATCCCATATTTGGACAGCATGTCCAATCCATACTGCCTCTGCAAGAGTTGTATCCCACTTGGTGATCTAATCACCTCAATGCCCAAGAAATAATGTAGCTCTCCCAAATCCTTCATCTCAAACTTCTGCTTCAATAGCATTTTCACATGAAGGATATCTTCATCACTGTCACCTGTCATAATCAAATCATCAACATAAATGACAAGTAGCATAATATCTTTCTCTGTTTTTCTCACATAAAGTGAGAAATCTGCCTTGGAAATCTGAAAGCCAATAGTGACAAGATACTGTCCTATCTTGTCAGACCATGCTCTAGGTGCTTGCTTCAAGCCATACAATGCTTTCTTCAACCTGCAAACAAACTCAGGATAAACAGCATGCACATAACCTGGTGGCTGCTCCATATAGACCTCTTCTTGCAAATCACCATGCAAGAAGGCATTCTTTACATCCATCTGATGTAAAGACCATCCCTTTGATGCAGCCATAGCAATGACTGCTCTTACGGTTGCCATCCTTGCAACCGGACTGAATGTTTCTTCATAGTCAATGCCATATGTTTGTACATACCCCTTGACTACTAATCTTGCCTTGTATCTGTTCACAGAACCATCTGCATTGTGCTTCACCTTATACACCCACTTACAGCCAATTGCATTCTTACCTTTAGGCAAAGGTACCAATTCCCATGTAGCATTTGCTTCCAAGGCATCCATTTCTTCATCCATGGCTTTCTCCCATTTTTCTTTTCCCATGTCTTTCTCAAAAGAAGTGGGTTCTGGTTCCTGTATCACTTTAACCATATATGCATAGTGAATGGCTGTAAATCCATCATATTTCAGCCTATCCACAGGATACCTAGCTCTGGTAGACCTGCGCAAAGTAGGTTCACTCCCAGGTGCTCTCAAAATATCCCTGGTCTTCCTTACTCCAGGTGTAACAATAGAAGGAATACCCAACTCATCATTAATGCTCTGTTCTGAGCCACTGGATTCACCATCCACATAAGAGTGACCTGCATTCACATCAAACATGGGCTGATCAACCTTCTCTTTTCCTTTTCATGATACCTGCATACCACTATCTGCATTGCTTTGAGAAGATTCTCCTGATCTCAATCTACCTGTCCATGGTGAAGAATGTGAACCACTGTTAGAGGACGCTCCAGGTCCACTAATATTTTGTGACTGCTGCTGTGAATTCTGTGCAGCATTACCATTTTGTGCATCTACATCATCAATCACATTTATTGGTTTATACCAGCGACTCATCTCATCAAAAACAACATTTCTGCTCACTGTAAACTTACGAGTAGAAGGGTTATAGCATCTATAACCTTTTTACTGCAGAGAGTAACCAATAAAGATGCACTTCTCAGCTTTTGGATCCAACTTGGATCTCAACTCATCTGGCACATGTACATAGTCAATGCAACCAAAAAATTTTAAATGAGAAATATCTGGTTTCCTACCAGTATACCTCTCCTCTGGAGTCATCCCATGTATTGCTGTAGTGGGAGTCCTGTTCATTATATAGACTGCTGAAGCAACTGCTTCAGCCCAGTAAAAATCTGGCAAGTCTTTTTCATTGAGCATGGCATGAGATACCTCTCCAATATGCTTGTTTTTCCTTTCTGCAATTCCATTTTGTTGTGGGGTATGACTGCATGAATATTGCTGCTTTATGCCATGCTCCTGCAAGAACTTTGCAAACTCATTTGAGAGGTACTCTCCCCCTCCATCTGACCTTAGGCATTTTATTTGTAGGCCTGTTTCTTTTTCAGCCATAGCTTTAAGAGTTTTGAAATGCCCAAAAAATTCACTTTTCTTTTTCATGAAATACACCCAAACTTTTCTGCTATAGTCATAAATAAAAGTGACAAAATAATGACAGTCTCCAAGAGATGCAGCTTTAGTAGTCCACACATCAGAGTGGATTAATTCCAATGGCTTCTTACTCTCTTGAACATGTCTAGGAAATGGTTTCCTTGCCTGTTTTCCAAACTGACAGGCTTCACATACCTTATGCATTTCTGCAACCTTGAATTTAGGCAATCCTGCAATAATATTTTGGGCCTGCATTGATTTAAGTCGTTGTACATTAACATGACCAATGCGTTTATGCCAGATATCAATATTTGCAACTACACCAGTCCTATGTGCAAACATTGCTGCACTCAATTCAGACATGTCTGCATCCAACATAAACATTCTGCCCTTCTTCTTTCCTTTTGCTATCAAGCGACCTTTATTTTTCATATCCTCAACAAAGCATCCATGAGGATTAAATCTAACCTGCAAGCCCTGCTCAACCATTTGACCAACAAAAACCAGATTCTTGGTGATATTCGGGACATGAAATACATCGGACAGGTATTTCTTTTTCCCATCCTGCATAGACAAAGGAATTTTTCCAATCTGCACAATAGGATATGCAGTATCATCACCAGTCTCCACAAATCCTGGTTTTTCCATTTTCCTTGCATCCTCCATCCATTCTGCATGACTTGTCATGTGGTTTGATGCACCTGAGTCAACATACCACACATCATTGCTTTCTTTTGCACTTGTCACAGAATTGTTCATGTGCTACACCATAAACAAATGCTCATTTCTGTCATCACCCTGTCTACTAGAAGATGCATAAATCCCTTGTTGCAATTTCCCATTCATGATGTCATTCTGCTTTTTATAGCAGTCTTTAGCCATATGACCCATTTCACCACAGTAGTAGCATTCAACATTGTTGTTTGTATTTTGGCCTCTTTGCCATCCACCACGACCTCTTTGGCTCCCCCTGCCTCTAGAGTTACCACGTCCTCCTCCATAGGACTGGTTTTCTTGAGTTTGCTGCATATTCTGATTTCTACCATGGCCTCCAAATCGGCCTCGTCTACCTCTGCCTCTACCTCTTCCAGCATTTGAGTAGAAGACAGCTTCTTTTGAAGTTCCTCCTGAAGAAGATGCACCACCATTTCTCTGCTCCTCAGAAATTAGAAGAGCAATCAACTCCTCAAAATCAGAAAATCTTTCACGGACGGAAATGGATGTTTGGAACTGTGCATAATCCTTTCCTAGACCATTCAAGGTCACAGAAACTAAATCATCATCTTCCACTGGCGACCCAATGGAAGCAAGCGCATCTGCAATCTTCTTCACCTTCATGTGGTAGTCATTGATGCTCATATTTTCTCTTTGCACATTATGCAACTCTTGCTTGAGCTGCATTTTCCTGGCTTGCGTATTTGTGCTATACATTTTTGACAAAGTATCCCATGCCTCCTTTGGCGTACTTGCATCCTGAATATGCACAATCATAGAGTCTGAAATACTGATAGACAGCCAATACATAACTTTCCTGGCTCTCTCATGCCATGCTTTGAATGCCTGCATTTGCTATTGATTGGGAACATCAGGAAGAACTGGTTCTTCTTCATTTCCTACAACAAATTCCCAATATCCTTTTCCCATAAGGAAATTCGTCATTCTAAACTTCCATGCTTGGAAGTTGTTCTTGTCAAGCTTTTCAGTGACAATCTGTGAAAGAGAATCAGACGCCATTACAGAACACTGCAAAAACTTCTATCACTGCAAAGAACACAACTTCAGCCTCACAAGGGCAAATCTGCAAAACTGACGAAAGTGGTATTTGACCACACAGTTACTTCCTAGTGACAATTTTGCATCAATAGGCAGCAAGGATGATTCTGTAACTCCCAATGTCTCTGCGCATAGGCATACGATGCAATTTCTACATTAACTTTTCACCGACCTGTAGAACAGTGGCTGCACAGCATAAAACTGGGCCTTTTCCTGAGTGCGTGCAGAAAACTTTTGCCTTCAAAACAGGCCCCGAAATGGCCTCAAATAAAAAAAACAGGGTTGCCAAGGGCTAATGCCCTGCCCCGCAACATATACTACCCTCTTGCTTCACCGCGAAGGGCGTCTCAACCTGAGACAATGCACTCTTGCAATTTTCGGCTGTGATGTCTGCAGAGATCTGCTCCTAAAAAAGAAAATGAAAGCAACACTACTCCTCTTACCAGAACACCGCGAGCTTGGCTTGCTTTCTTGAGCTCCTTACCACGAACAAGGCTCTGATACCATGTCAAGATTGTGGGAGAGAAGGAAAGAGTCTCACTTGTAGCTTTCTTGCTTGCACAATGGGGGAATACACACAAGGGTGGAGGCTGAAAACAGTTTTCCTCTTCTTAGTTGTCTAAGTCAAAAGAACTCTCGTACAAAGAAATAGAAGAACCCTATATATGGGTCTCAAACCAAACTCAACTAACTAAGGTGGCATACTA
Source organism: Lygodium microphyllum (assembly GCF_053477565.2). Classification (NCBI taxonomy): domain Eukaryota; kingdom Viridiplantae; phylum Streptophyta; class Polypodiopsida; order Schizaeales; family Lygodiaceae; genus Lygodium; species Lygodium microphyllum. The sequence goes on along the minus strand of NC_141152.1, from coordinate 127,246,818 downwards.
ACTGAGCCACGAATTAGAGTAGATAAGGATAGCTATCATGTAGCTATTATTCATGGGGGGTGTAGCAACCGCATCTGCAACTGACACGTCGGTGACATAAATGCATAACAATCACCCTGGCATATCACGAGTGGAGCTCGATATCTCAATAGTGGGAAGCTCATGATTCCCCTTTCTCAGGACATTCTGGCTATGCCAAGACTCTCAATGCAGTTAGGAAGAGCTACTATTGGGAGATGCTAAAAGGTGACATTCTCAAATATGTCACTGAGTATTTGTCTTGTCAACGTATCAAAGCCGAACATGTCAAAATGCCTGGAAAGTTGCAACCACTTGACATTCCCCAAATGAAATGGGAATTCATCAGTATGGACTTTTTTGTTGGCCTACCCCAAGTTCACGGAGGATACAACTCCATCATGGTTGTGGTTGATATGCTTACTAAGGTTGCACACCTTATTCCAATTAAGACAAACTATAAAGCCTCAGACATTGCAAGGTTGTTTATCAAGGAGATATTCAAGCCACATGGGTTACCCAGAAGAATCATTAGTGATCGTGATTCTCTCTTCACATCACACTTCTGGAGAGCTATCTTTGAAGCCATTGGGACTCAACTATGTTTTAGTATAGCTTACCATCCCCAAACTGATGGCCAAATGGAGCAATTCAATCAAGTTATCGAGGATATGCCAAGGGCACACTGCTATTGAGAACCAAAAAGGTGGATTCAATACTTGCCCTTGGTTGAGTTTTCCTACAATGCTTCTTACCAACAAACCATTCAGATGACCCCTTTTCAAGCATTGTATGGGCATGATTGTCGAAGTTCCCATAAAATTCTCAGATCCAACCTTGAGGGTTGAAGCTTCAAGGCAAATGTTGGAAGAGATGGATGACCCAGTAAAGTTAATAAGATAGGACATCCAAGCTGCCAAGGATAGACAAAAGGCATACATGGATTTGAAGCGTCAAGGTAGAACCTTCGAGGAAGGAGACATGGTCTTCATTCGCGTACGCCCAAAGAAGAGTTCCCTATCCTTAGGAGATTGCAAAAAGCTAAGTCCAAGGTATTGTGGACCATACAAGATCCTCAAGTGCTTAGGACCTAATGCTTATAGACTGCAACTCCCTGAGAACCTAAAGGTTCATAATGTATTCCATATCAGTCTACTGAAGAAGTATGTACCTATTCCTAGCCATGTACTTGATGACCAACAAGTTGTAATGCTTAGCCAAGGAGTCCTTGAGCTACGGCCTAACAGGACCTTAGATGTTAGAGAGAGACAACTGATCAGATCCAGAAACTTGAGAGAATGCCTCGTTTAGTGGAAATATTATCTCGAGGAGGATGCCACTTGGTGAGAGCGGAATTTAGGTGACGGGAAGTGCTTAAAAATAGCTAAAAATTATGAATATCAAGGGAAAAATATTCACCGTTAAAGGCGGCGGCTCGATCTAGGACGATTTTAAGCGCCAAAGTGCTTTAAAGGCGCCCGAGCGACACTTGTTGATTTTTCATAATTTTTCAGACAGTTGTGCGGGTTGACACGTGCTAGTGGCCAATGCGGGATGCTAAGCCGGACGCCCAGGATTTTTCAGAGCTCGATTCCGAGTCCGGACGGGGAAATGGCCAAGAAACCGGTCAAGATACGAAGGGGTGGACAAAGTTTGGCCAAAGTGGGCATGACCTTTGGGAGCCCAAAAAATTTAAATGTAGCATGAAAGTTTCATGCATTAGAGGAGATGAAATCGTGGAGAGAAGGCGTGGCTGTAGGCGCCAAAAAATGCGCTATGGAGATGGAGGAGCATCATGCTGCCTGCAAACAACCCCTACAGATGAGCATTGCCCTTCATTCCCCTCTGAATCCTGACTCTATCGCCGCCCTTCACTCGCGCAATGATGCCCTCTTTGAAGATCTCTCATTTTAGTCTTTCTCTCTCCTCCCTCTCTCTCTTCTAAGGGAGAATTCATGTGGGAAGAAGAAGAAAGAAGAAAGAATGATGGAGGCTTGTCCGGCATGGATCGGATTGCTCCACGGGCTGGAAATGGTGATTGGTGATTGTGCTGGACATGAAGTTCTGCTCATTTCCAAATCTACAGCCATGGACATGAAACCCGAAACATGCAAATAAGCGGTAATTTAAAATTTTCAAAGGAAATTTGAGCTTTTATGGCTTTTGATGGATGAAAAGTTGTTCATGTGGGATAAAAATTGTTCATGTTGCTGTTTTCTATGAGTTCTTGCTAGTCATAATCAAAAAATCAGGAAAATATGCATTTTGTGGTTCAAAATAATATGCTAAAATACGTAAAACATGAAAAAACAAGGGAAAATGAGGGTTTTTGGCATAAAAATGGAGAAGTAAATAGGAACATCAACTAAACTTTCATTTTTTCTGCAAGAAGGAACTAAGGGCCACAGCCCATAACCTATTTTGAATTTTTAGTAATTAAATAATGCAGGAAAATATGGGAAAATACAAGAAAAGGGTGGAAAAACCCTAAAAAATAGGGAAAAAATGCATTTTGGGTTCCGAAAAATAAGGATAAATAAGAGAAATGTTTATGAATGTTTGTGGGGACTGAAGCATGAGGATTTACCTCAGTTCAACCCTACCTTCTTGTTCTAGTGTGTGTTTTTCCGGTTTTTTCACATAAAATGATGTCAAAACGGCCCATAAATCTATCCAACGACGCAATATTTAAACGGGGAAGGGTAGAGGAGTTGAAATATGTCTAAATGCCGTGTGAAATGATGGAAAAGTTGTTGATTTTTATGCATAGCATTTAGGACGGATAATAATTAAAATTAAGAGCTTAGTAGCACGAGGATCACCTCGGTGCTAGGCCCATGCAACGAAGCACGAACAGTAGTTGGAAACCATTAAAAGAATGGATTTGCACTTGTGCACAATATTGTTTGCTAAATGTTTGAGCACTAGGCATCCACCAAATGCATAGAGCATGGAAAAGAATTTAAAAGTATTTGTGATCAGCTCCTGGACATGCATTGCAATTGGTTTATGAGGACATGACCTACGTTGAGAGGCAGTGAGGTACCCATGCTGTAGGTAGACGCGGATCCTAAAGGGGAAATCAAGTAAGGACAATGGTACATTCCTGGACACGTTTATTTGGTACCTTGAGTGACGTTTGTGCGAAATGTCTATATGTTGAGCGACGCATTGAGGGGCCAATCCCCAAGGTGTAGGAGAGTCGTACAGGGTTGACGGCATTCAGCCGTAGGAGGAACCCCATGTGTATGTGATTCGAGCCTTTTGGCTATGTGAAAGGGACTCCCTCTAAGGAGTAATATTGGGTTAGGATCAGTTGGACTACAACATATTACAAACGCAATGTTTAGGAAGGCAGAGATTTTGATAGACGCTCCTGGCCGCGAGGCCGAGGGGTTGTCTTATGCGTAGTGACGAGGCCCGGCTAGTGCATGAGCCAGTGCCGGCCCGCTTTTAGATCCATCAGTGGTGCGTCTGCCGGGAACCGCTTAAAAGTGACAGTTCTCGAATCCTGGTTGTTTAGGGACCAACTAGTAGTTTATGCCAAAGGATACTGAGATTGATCTGTTATTTATTGATAAGCATCGTCTAGCAGAAATCCAAAAACAAGAAAGAGACGAAAGAGCTAGGCGACGTGCTGAAATTTTTAGGAGATATTCCCCTAAGCGTAGCGGTGCTGAAACCTTACGAGGGAGTGGATCTAGTGGTCTTAGTACCACAAGCAGTAAGTTAGGAGACGGTGGAAGCTCTAGTGCTCCCCTTCCTTCCATAATCTAGTCTATACCAAGAACGGGAGGTGTAACCCCACCGTTCCCTATTCCTAGTGCAAATCCAATCCTCGTCATGGCACAGCCTATTGCAATTCCAGCACGAACGACGAATTTGCCAGCTCTAGGTTACCCGCTACCCATTTTTAATGGGCTAGTTGAGGAAGATGCGGAACTCCACATTAGGGAGTTTCAAAAGCTGATGTTTAACTGTCGCATCCAAGAAGAAGGACATTTAATGATGTTCTTCAATATGACTCTCAAAGGAAGAGCCGCTATATGGTATCATGGTTTAGAAGCCGGGACCATATTGAACATTGATGCATTTTATGGAGCTTTTCTAAGGGAGTTTGCCCCTGAAAGGGGTGGACAATATTGGTTGCGTGTACTTAACGTGACCCGCCAAGAACCACACGAGGATATTCGTGCTTATGCGAAGAAGATAAAAGAGGTTTTCCGTAAGTTGGACACCTCTATTCCTATCCCCGCAGCTACCCAATTGCAATATTTCCTACATGGTTTGGACTTTAATATCCAATTGCAGTTGAGTAGTGTCCCCTTGGGGGATATAGATACTGCCATTACACGAGCACAAGAGGTGGAATCCCGACTACAAGTAGCCTATGCTTCTCGAGGAAATTCGAACATGGGTTCCGTATTGGGAAACAATATGGCAATAGCCAATGGCAGTAGTGGCCAAGGGATAACGATGGCTAACCCTAATGGGAGAGGGAACATGATGCAGAATGTCCCTTTATTACCAGCTCCCCCTAGCATGTCGATGCCTACGGGCAGTCAAATGGCTCCAAATGGTGGAGGCCAGGCGATCAATTCTAACACCATGCCTGTCGTTCAACAACCAGTGCCTAATCGGATTGTTAGGCCGATGGAACGACATGGTAATGACCAAGGCTATGAGTCGAGTTCTTCCAATGTTCTTGGCGAGGTTAAGGACATGATGAAGCATTATACCGACATGATTACAGAGCAGTATCGACAAATAGCCGTTGATGTTAACTTCCTTAAAAAACAACAAAATTTGATAGGAAGTAGATACCTAGAGGAGGGTGCACCTTCGAGGTTTAGTTGCAAATGGTGTGGTGGGCAGCACTATCCAAGGAATTGCCCAAATGTTAAGTGCGACATTTGTGGAAAATCTGGCCATTTAGCAGCTACTTGCTGGAGTAAGATCAGTTCCCTCCAGCGAGGAAGTCGGCAACCAGGGCCTGTTAATCATCGTGCCCAAGGAAATGATTCCTAGCAAGAAGATGGGCCTAAACAAATACTTCAACGACCAAAGACTACAGTAGAGTAACTACCAAGTGGTAGTGGGGTCAGTTTGATTGAGGCTGTACGCGTGAACGATGCTGAAACCCCCAATCTGCGAGCTGTTCTTACAAGAGATCAAAAGGGTAGAGAAGCCGACAAGGATAAGCATGTCGATGGAAACCCTAAACAAGGCGACCAAGTTTTGGACCCTTCCATGGAAGGGGGACCTTTGAAGCCCATAGAAAGTAAAGTCGATAAGGAACCACCAAAGAAGAAGGTGAAAGTTAAGAAAGAGGCAATAAAGCCGGTTCAACGACCTAAAGAGCGGATGGTTTGGCGTGAAAAGCGAGCTCTGTCAAACTATCATGAATTTGATTTGGCGAGCTCTCTTTGCGAAGTCAAGCCGGATGTGAATCTTTTACAGCTTATTAAGCTTTCCCCAGGAGTATGCAAGGAATTTAGAAAGATCCTGCGTACCGGGTATATCGTTGAACCTTTGGGTATTGCGCGAGTTGATGATGACTGGTTCGAGCATGCTGAGAAGCATTGCCCAAGGGTTGCACCCTATGTCGATGGGATATTAGTAGATTATGCCATTGTCAACACGGGATCATCTGTTAACATTATGAGTTCTGAATTGATGGAAAGGTTGGGTCTTGCGATTCAGAAAGATACCTCCACAATTCTCAGAATGGCAGATGATAGTTTGAGACAGTGAGAAGGCTGCATTATTAAGGTCCATGTCACTGTTGCAAATGTAGAATGCCTGTTGGACTTTAGGGTGATTCGTTTTGCAGGGCGGCCAAGTTACCAAGTATTACTCGGACGAACTTGGATCTTGCAAGCAGACTGCCAAGTAGATATACCCGCTGGTCGATTGATATTCGGCAGAGGTACCCAGCGTGTGGTAGTTGATGCTTATCTTGAGTCACCGCAGAGTGAGAGAGCTCCTCTATTTTCTACAGAATTGGAGACATTAGAAGATTTATCTGCCAGTGAGACATCATCGAGTGATGAGTCCAAAGAGGGATCCACCACAGAGGGCATCTATTAGATCACTTTGAATGAGCCGATAGAGGGCCAAGATCGTATAAGAGATGCAGATGTTATCGAGCTAGACCTTGGTACGCCTGATGATTCGCGGCCAATCAAATTAGGTTCTATGCTCAGCTCAGCAGAAAGGGAAGACTATGTGGCCTTGATCCAGGAATTCTGTGATATCTTTGCCTGGAGTTATAATGAGTTGAGAGGCATTCCTCCTAGTCTTGCTGTTCATACAATTCCGTTGAAAGAGGGTAGTTGTCTTGCATGGCAGAAAGTAAGGCGTATGCCTTTCGAACTGAGGGACGGGCTGTTTGAAGAGTTACAGAAGCTTCGAAAAGCGGGTTTGATTTTTCCTGTGCAACACACGGAATGGTGTTCCCCAGTTGTGATTAGAAAGAAGAAGAATAATCAAATCCGATTATGTGTAGACTTTAGAGATTTGAATAAGCAGACAATTAAGGACTACTACCCGTTGCCATTTATTGACCAGATTTTGGATCAATTAGCGGGTAGGGAGATATATTCGTTCATGGATTGCTTTGCAGGATATAACCAGATGACAATTGCAGAAGAGGATAAGTTGAAGACAACTTTCATCACTGTATTTGGTACTTTTGCGTACCATGTGATGGCCTTTGGTTTATGCAATGCGCCTGGTTCGTGGCAACGAACAGCAGATAAGACATTCTGTGATATATCCCCTGAAGAGTTGAAGGTGTTTATTGATGACTTAGGGGCTGCCACCGTGAGAGAAAGGCAGTTGATCATTTTAAGAAGACGCTTTGAGCGTTGTAGACAATTTTGCATCGCCCTAAACCCACGAAAGTGTGTTTTTGGAGTACCTTATGGGCTATTGCTGGGTCATGTGGTCAGTTCGGTAGGAATTGCGACAGACCCCGAGAAGGTCAAAGTTATAGTTGGCACGGGTCCACCACGCACTCCGAAGGAAGTTCATAGCTTTCTGTCTTCGGTTGGTTACTACCGTAGATTCATCAACGCCTTAGCAGAAAGAACGTTGCCGCTTACAAATTTATTGTCCTTTAGCTGTTCGTTTGTATGGGGTGACCCTTGTAAGGTAGCATTCGAGGATGTGAAACAAGAGCTAGCAAGAGCGCCCGTTTTAAAAGCACCTAAAAGAGGTGAGGTGTTCTATATATTTTCAGCAGCCACCATGTATAGTATCAGCTGCTGCTGTTTAGCCCAAATTTGGAAAGAGAAGTGGTACCACCCGATTACTTTTGCTAGTTGGAAGCTAGGGGTATCCGAAATCAATTATACTTACATGGAGAAATTGTGTCTAGCGATGGTCTTTGGGACCAAGAAATTCAGGCATTACATTCTCTATGAGAAAGTCGTGCTTTATACGAAGGCGGAGGGGCTTCGATTATTGATGAATAAGCTACAGCTGCCTAATTGTCTAGCAAAGTGGTTAATCACTTTGCAGGAATTTGATTATGAAATCAAGAGTAAGCCACCAAGGTTGCAAGGCATCGTGGAATGTCTAGTGGACTTTGGGGAGCCAAAAGAATCTGTGGCTAAAGGTAGTGACATGGAGTTGTTATTTAAAATAGATACGGCATCTATTCCCTCCTGGTATGCTGCAATAACGCATTATTTATCAACAGGAGAGGCGGGATCCGAATTATCTAAAGCTGAGAGAAGGAAAATTAAGCAGCAAGCGTTAAAGTTTGCTTTGATCGCAGGTACATTATATCGGCAAGGGGTTGATGATATCTATCGCCGGTGTGTGATGCCTGACGAGGTGCCCTTCATTTTGGAAGAGTGCCATGATTCTGCTTGCGGTGGCCATTTTGCTGGACGGCTTACAGAACAAAAGGCTTTAAGAGCAGGTTATTGGTGGCCTGCCATCTTCCAGGATGTGTTTGCGTATGTTAAGAGATGCGATATTTGCCAACGACATGATAGTCGAGAGAATAGGAAACGACCACTCACCCGGATTATGGTGATACTTCCATTTGAGAAGTGGGGGATAGACTTTGTGGGTCCTATCACTTCGTCGTCGACTACGCAAAAGCGGTACATCATTGTAGCAACTGACTACTTCACAAAGTGGTCAGAAGCACGTGCAACAAGGAAAGATGATACTAAAGAAACTGCTAGTTTCCTTTTAGAGCAGATAATATGCCGGTTTGGTCCGCCGAAAGAATTATTGTCGGACTGCGGAACCCATTTCCTGAATAAGGTGATTAAAGGTTTGACAGAGATGTGGCAAATCAAGCATAACAAGACAACCCCATATAATCCGCAAGCCAATGGGCAAGTTGAAAGCACCAACAAGCAGCTTGTGGGCATCCTGTCCAAAATTGTATCGGAAAAGAAACGGGATTGGGATAAAAAGTTATACGTGGCAGTATGGGCCTACAATACGACCTTCAAATGAGCCACTCGCCATACCCCGTTCAAGCTAGTATATGGGGAGGAGTGTGTCTTGCCTTTAGAAATTGAGCTGCCGACTATTCGGTTTGCCATCAATCATTATTTGAGCAATAAAGACGCACTTTTTGAGCACTTGACGACACTGGCACATTTAGATGAGCTTAAGTTGCAGAGCTTATTGCACCAAGAAGTGGCGAAGCGCCAAATGAAGCAGTTACACGACCTCAAAGCCAAGAAATACACCTTTAAGAAAGGACAGCTTGTTCTGTATTATGACGCACGACGAGAATTATTTCCAGGCAAGCTAGAGCCCGAATGGGATGGGCCCTATCGGATCGTTAGAATAGGAAAGAATAAATCCACAGTCTTGTTAGCTGACCTTGAGGGGATAGAATTTAAAAATAAGGTTAATCTTAATAAGATTAAACCTTATTACTTCTGATTGCACTAATGCTATGACTGCCTTGCAGGTCTAGGAGAGATTGATCAAATATCTACAAGGAAATCGTGATAGAGGTTGATGGGTCGTCTGATCCCTTATTTAGAACACCCATATTTGGAACAAAGGTATCATCAGGGAAAGCTCATTTGGTGGAGCAAAGGATATAAGGTGATTGAGCAAGAAGGCGGGACATTTATTTGGGAGATCAAGGTCTTCTGCCATCACTGCCTACAAATTTTGACGAGCATCCCTGTTGAATTCAATGATGATGGAGGGATGAAGCCTACAGTCCACCCATTGAATATGCTGAATTTCGATTACCATAATTACGAGTAGAGTTTCGGATGGCGAGATGTGTAAACCCTTTATGGACGTACACCTTGTACTTTGATGGGGCGTCCAGGGGTCCATGCAAAAAAGGAAGTGTAGGAGTTGTCATCCGAGACCCCCGACGATGCATTGTCATGAAGTTAGCTGTTTATCTCGGAGCGAATTTTACCAATAATATGGCAGAATACAAAGCCCTGATTATGGGTTTGAATATTGCGAAGAAGGGTGGTATCCGCCAGTTGTTGGTGAAAGGGGACTCTCAGTTGGTTTTAAATCAACTCAATGGGATGTACATGGTGCGAAACCCCATCCTTTGTATGTACCATCATACTGCCATAGCCCTGCTAGACGAATTTGATAGAGTGTCTTTTCAATTGATTCCACGGAACTGGAATCAGTTTGCCAATTCTTTGGCTAATTTTGCGTATGAAGAAGACCTCTTCTTTAATTGTGGCCCTTGTCCCGATATATCTATTGACGATGAGACAGGACTTGGTCGTTTGTGGGGTATGCTTTCTGAACATGCCCTCTTTGGCAGGCGATGGTTGATTTGGGTGATGTAGAGGATAAGCAAGACTCATCTGCCTTTATTATCTGGGACCCATCGACTGATTAGACGACATGTGATGCGAACACCTCTTGCGATATACACAGGAGGGATAGGTCATAATCTAATGCACCTAGTTTAGGGCTACGAGCCCTGTTTCCCTGGGAATAGTATGCTTTGTTGTCTATCATGGTTGTTTCCAGGAGGATGTTATGCATAGTATTGTTTCGTTTCATTAGGCCAAGAGGGCCGATGCAGTTTTGTAGCGAAGTGTTTGATTTCATTAGGCCAAGAGGGCCATTTCCCTGTCTAGTGCAGGTGCGTTTAATTGGGTTTTTGTTTTAAGTTCTGTGCTAGACAGGTTTGAAGGCAAGCTTGGCCTTTGTCGCGGCATCGATGGAAGCTTCTTGTGGCCAATCCAGGTGATACCTCTCCTTTACGAGTACCTTTCTTTCCTGTTATATGTGTATTTGTACTTGTCGAGGGGATACATTTGTGTTGGGGACCGGCAACCAAGGCATGAAGTCCCAGGTTTAGGTTGAGTATGTTTGAGGGAGGTCGGAGTAGTCATTGCCTCCTGCAATGACATTGTTAGACATTGAAAGACCTGTTTTAGAAGGACGCCCTAGTGGCCCTGTTCTACTAGCCTGCTAGGCAGCCGTTCTAGGAGTTCTTGTTAGTAGTGAGGCAGTTAGAGAAGCCTGCCAGAAGATAATAATGATGATGCCAAGAAACTCTGTACATCCTAAAAGATGAATATAAATACGAAGGTGTGTAAAAAGGGATTCTAACCCCTATCCCAAGAAAAAGAAAAGAAATGAAAATATATAAGCAGTTGATCATTGCCTTGCGAAGGCCTGGTAGGTTCCTGGGGACGAATCAGACCCCGGGCCGATACCTTGTCTTCCTAGGGGTGGCTTCTTGCTGGAAAAAAAAAAAAACCAAAACAAGGAAGGTTGGAGCGAAAATAAAAGTGAGCGTTAGAAAAGGATTCAGTGTCGCCTTGCGAGGGCTTGGTAGGTTCTTGGGTGCCGAGACAGGTCCTGAGGCCGATGCCCTGTTCTCCTTGGGTCACTACGCTCAGCTCCCCCCTTTTTACATGCCCCAATATGTTCATCCAATAAAAACCCTAGAAGAAGACATGTACTGAAAGAAAATATTTCTTGATCAGGCTATAGGAGTCCTCGCCTTGTAGGAGCTCCTAGTGGTGTTGTTTTTAGTTGGTAAGTAGTGCAGATTACCACTTAGGGCAACCTCTTTGATAGGTTTTTTTTAGTTTGGCTGTGTTGGAGCAGCTGGTTAGTGACTCACTTCGGATTTTCTATTAGATGATGCTAGGCCTACTCCTTGTGGATGTCATGCCTTGGTTCTATCCAGGGGTAGGGGGAGCATTGTGCTGAGTTTGATTAGATAATTGTTTTGTATCAGTTTGATGCTTCTTTGGTTGTTTATGTGCAGATATGTTCGTGGATTCGACGGGCTGAGTCGCCCTATCCCGTGGTCGCCAATGAGAGAGGAATTTAGGTGACGGAAAGTGCTTAAAAATAGCTAAAAATTATGAATATCAAGGGAAAAATATTCACCGTCAAAGGCGGCGGCTCGATCTAGGACGATTTTAAGCGCCAAAGTGCTTTAAAGGCGCCCCAGCGACACTTGTTGATTTTTCATAATTTTTCAGAAAGTCGTGCGGGTTGACACGAGCTAGTGGCCAATGCGGGATGCTAAGCCGGACGCCCAGGATTTTTCAGAGCTCGATTCCGAGTCCGGACGGGGAAATGGCCAAGAAACCGGTCAAGATACGAAGGGGTGGACAAAGTTTGGCCAAAGTGGGCATGACCTTTGGGAGCCCAAAAAATTTAAATGTAGCATGAAAGTTTCATGCATTAGAGGAGATGAAATCGTGGAGAGAAGGCGTGGCTATACGCACCGAAAAATGCGCTATGGAGATGGAGGAGCATCATGCTGCCTGCAAACAACCCCTACAGATGAGCATTGCCCTTCATTCCCCTCTGAATCCTGACTCTATCGCCGCCCTTCGCTTGCGCAATGATGCCCTCTCTGAAGATCTCTGATTTCAGTCTTTCTCTCTCCTCCCTCTCTCTCTTCTAAGGAAGAATTCATGTGGGAAGAAGAAGGAAAAAGAAAGAATGATGGAGGCTTGTCCGGCATGGATCGGATTGCTCCACGGGCTGGAAATGGTGATTGGTGATTGTGCTGGACATGAAGTGCTGCTCATTTCCGAATCTACAGCCATGGACATGAAACCCGAAACACGCAAATAAGCGGTAATTTAAAAATTTCAAAGAAAATTTGAGCTTTTATGGCTTTTGATGGATGAAAAGTTGTTCATGTGGGATAAAAATTGTTCATGTTGCTGTTTTCTATGAGTTCTTGCTGGTCATAATCAAAAAATCAGGAAAATATGCATTTTGTGGTTCAAAATAATATGCTAAAACATGTAAAACATGAAAAAACAAGGGAAAATGAGGGTTTTTGGCATAAAAATGGGGAAGTAAATAGGAACATCAACTAAACTTTCATTTTTTCTGCAAGAAGGAACTAAGGGCCAAAGCCCATAACCTATTTTGAATTTTTAGTAATTAAATAATGCAGGAAAATAGGGGAAAATACAAGAAAAGGGTGGAAAAACCCTAAAAAATAGGGGAAAAATGCATTTTGGATTCCGAAAAATAAGGATAAATAAGAGCAATGTTTATGAATGTTTGTGGGGACTGAATCATGAGGATTTGCCTTAGTTCAACCCTACCTTCTTGTTCTAGTGTGTGTTTTTCCGGTTTTTTCACATAAAATGATGTCAAAACGGCCGATAAATCTATCCAACGACGCAATATTTAAATGGGGAAGGGTAGAGGAGTTGAAATATGTCTAAATGCCATGTGAAATGATGGAAAATTTGTTGATTTTTATGCATAGCATTTAGGACGGATAATAATTAAAATTAAGAGCTTAGTAGCACGAGGATCACCTCGGTGCTAGGCCCATGCAACGAAGCACGAACAGTAGTTGGAAACCATTAAAAGAATGGTTTTGCACTTGTGCACAATACTGTTTGCTAGATGTTTGAGCACTAGGCATCCACCAAATGCATAGAGCATGGAAAAGAATTTAAAAGTATCAGTGATCAACTCCTGGACATGCATTGCAATTGGTTTATGAGGACATGACCTACGTTGAGAGGCAGTGAGGTACCCATGCTGTAGGTAGACGCGGATCTTAAAGGGGAAATCAAGTAAGGACAATGGTACATTCGTGGACACGTTTATTTGGTACCTTGAGTGACGTTTGTGCGAAATGTCTATATGTTGAGCGACTCATCGAGGGGCCAATCCCCAAGGTGTAGGAGAGTCGCAGAGGGTTGGCGGCATTCAGCCGTAGGAGGAACCCCATGTGTATGTGATTCGAGCCTTTTGGCTATGTGAAAGGGACTCTCTCTGAGGAGTAATATTGGGTTAGGATCAGTTGGACTACAACGTATTACAAGCGCAATGTGTAGGAAGGCAGAGATTTTGATAGACGCTCCTGGCCGCAAGGCCGAGGGGTTGTCTTGTGCGTAGTGACGAGGCCCGGCTAGTGCATGAGCCAGTGCCGGCCCGCTTTTAGGTCCATCACTTGGATGGATGAAAGCACTCTCAACCATCAATATCCCTAGTTTATCTTGAGATGAGGACATCTCGATTCCTCCAAGGGGGAGAGAATGTAATATTTCTGTTACAAAAATATTACTAGTCCGACTTTCCACAACCCGCGTGAGACTCATGCAAAGGTCAATTCCGGCATTGGAGTTACCGACAGTCCAATCTATAAACCATATGCGAGGAAACATGACCTCCACATTGGCAAATTCAGACCGAGGATCAAAACCCGCATAACTGCAGGTAAACTCTCTCTTGGGAGGAGGTCAAGAGGATAATGATGGGATTATTGCAAATTTTTTTATTCACCTTCCCCAGCCGATGCGTGGCTAAGGGAAGGGGATGGGCTACTATGGGAAACTGGAGGAGGTGGAAGGGAGGATACCATGCAAGGGGGCCAGTGGGAGGGAGCCCTCTCCCCCCTTGCCCTATATATACACCCTCTAAGGGGGAAGGTGAAAAGGAAGGAGAGCTACGATGCTACCATTACAGACATATGTGGAGGAAGGAGGAGTGGAGGTCGCCACCTGCTCAAGCCACGAGTCATCGTGCTGCATCCGTGGAGAAGAGGGTGACACCAGCTCAGAATGCCGTCGCCTGCTGTCGTGGAACACGGCCACCATCAAAGCTCCACCATCCTCTATCTCCATGCCACGTAGCTCCTTGAAGCTTCTTAGAAGCTTCTCTAGGAAGCTTCTAAGGAGGCTTCTCTAAGCCTTCTTCCGGTGGATTCCCCATAAAGCCCATATTAGCCCCATTTTCTTAAAAGTCCCTTCCTATCAAATCTCCATAAGACCATTGTACCCTGGAATTTAAAGCCCCCTCCCATTTCATCCATCACAAGCCCAATTTCCTTGCTGGGTTTAAAGGCCCCTTCCCATTGAACCCTCCAAAAGATAAATTTTCTTCCCCCCAAGCTTTGAAGAGGAAGCCTATAAGGCCTTCCTATAAAATTCCCCATAAACGCATCTCTAATTTTTCCCCCACACTCCCTCTCCACAAAGATCTTTATCCCCGGAACTTCTATGAAATGAAGGAGAAGTTCATAAGTCCCCATTTCTGCAAAGCCCATAAAACCATTCCTAGCCAGAATTTCAAGGAGAAGAATCTCTCAAGCCTCCTTTTTCGCAAGACTTTCACAAGAACCCTCTCATGAATCCCTCTTTTCCGACAGAAAGAAGGCCCAAGCTCCAAACCCTAAGGCCTTCCAAAGCTCAATTCCGCAAGTCGGTACTTCGGTCAAGGAAGCCATACCTCAAAGGGAATTGCGTGTATGAGGGAGACGGACCAAGATCATAAGACTGCGGCCAAGGCAAGAAGTTCGAATCCACAAAGGCAAACCGGGGGTTGAATTCACGATGGACCCTAAAAAGGCACAAGGTGCAACTATATGAGGATCATCTCCTAATATTCATGTGGATATTTCACCGAACCCACAAGTCTAGGTTTTCTTCCTATTTTTGATTTACGTCGAAATATTGCAATTATGCATGGTTATTTCATGGAATTAGGATACACTTTTTCAATTGAAATGCATTGGCTATTTTTAAAAGAAGTAACTCACGATTGAAGATTGGTCATTTGTATTTTTCAATGGAATGAACGAAAAAAGAACATAAGATAATGCATTCTTAGCAAGTTGTTTTTGTGCATTGCAAAGTAACGAATCTAGTTAAACTAATGACTATCATTACAAAGTCGAAATTATTGTGGTACACCTTTGATAATGCATGGAAAGATTAAATCGCATGTCGCATTATTAGACAAATCTTTATTCGTAATGATTCATTAAAAAGTCATTATCAACCACATAGGAAACTGCAAAGCATGGAAAGATGCTAAAGTTGCATGAAGTAGGTTAACTCTAGCTTCAATTGGCATAAATATCATTTAAACTGCGCAGTAATTAGGAAATGTTGCATAATGCCCATTCGTCGTACAAATAAATTCATTCAGAAATGTAGTTAGGGAAAGGATGCATGGTTTTTTTAACATAAAACCTTAAAAGCTTAGTAGCATGAGTCGTGAATGCATGCCCTAGTAGGACCAATGGAAGTTATGCGAATTTTAACATGTACTTGGTCTTAACAAGAAAATTTAGGGATTGCGAATCTAGAGGAAATTAATCGTATGCTTACATGAATCATGACGTAATGCAACTAGTTTTTCCCCTCTTTGATCAAGATAATATCTTTAGGAATAGTTCGTCCTTGTCGTAAGACAAGTAAATTGGATTACCCAAGACACCTAAACCACAAAGGATCCTCTTACGATGGTTAAATTGATACAATATACTCCAAGTGCTAACTAGGGTTTAGCACGTTAAGGACTTGACCTAGTCGCACTTGCCAAGTCGAAACTCTCATACCCTAAAGTCCTGCCCATATTCACGGAATGTAGGGACAATTGGACGTACTTGCAAGAAATGAATTAGGGTTTTTTCTCTAAAAATCACTCGTTAAAAATATGAAACTCGGATTGAGTTGGAACCCTTAGGACCGACGATGTTGGTCTAGTGCAAGCGGGAATGGATTGGAAATGAAGACACCCTAAACCCTGTTCTTATCTAATCATGATTCTGTGATTAGAAGACGCCGTTTGATGGGTGAAATAGTCCCATGGATTAGATGCAACACTTGTGCAACAAGCTACAATATCGCATGATCTTGTGGTTTGATCGCAAGAGAATGGGCAAATTCCTCGGAATGAGATTGGCAGATTCTTGCGCAAGTTTAACTTGCAAGAGGATGAGTAGTCATCGTATTATATCACCTTTCTTGGGAAAAGTTTCCAAGATAAGGGAATTAGATATTTGCTTGGAAGCGAAGGACCAATCAATAATTTGGAGTAACATATTCGCCATGATTTACTCTTAATAGAACTTCAGGTATTGGTTAAGTTGGGTTAATAGGGTATGGCCCTAACCCAAGGACATAAGGGTAAACAAACAAAACCTTGGGAATCTTGCCGAGTCGCAATTGATCCCGGATCGAATGTTGGATGCATTTGGAGAGAAGGATTCACTCCTTAACAGTGGCCAAATAAGGACCACTGGATATGATTGTGCTTGTAATAGTTTAGAGAGCACTGTTTGATTTGTTTGCACAAGGAACTAAAGGATGAAAAGATATCTAATGCTTCAGGTTGAGGGCGTGAAGGGAGAGACACCCTCACTTACCCATGCGACTGTCTGCCTGACCCTAACCAAGGGGATTGTTAGCCGCGCCGGGAAGGTGGACGAAACCCGCTATGAGAGGTCTCTCCGTGGAGCGCTACTTGGAGAAGGAGGATGCTTGGGTGCCAAGGGGGGCTCTGGCCGTAAATCCCTCGTCTTTCGGGCCCTGCATAAGAGGCCAACCTAACTCCGAATTGGAACTTGAGGCCCGCATACTAGTCTGCAGGGGCGGAATCTTAGATTAGTAATCCCTATGCATTGCTGGATAGCCTTCGGGCGGATTATGGATAAGCCTATGGGCTGGAATTTATGAATGTATTCCAAAGATAAATATGATAACCTGTTGAAAAGGAACTTGTTTGACACTACTTTTCTATGTCAAGTGTTAAGATTATGTGAAGGAACCGGTGCCTAACGTGCTAATTAAGGAAGCTTCTTAATGCATGTCCAACTAAATGTGGTAGGTAATTAGACAACTAAAACAACTTGAGGAAAGTGCGGTGGAGGTGGCCATGGGTCTTTCCTACAGATGGGTGGTCCCGGTTGGTCGGGAACTTTTCTCAATCATAATGGACAGCAAGGAGATCTTCTCAAAGGAAACCATGTAACGTGTCCACCTGTTAGTCCATCGGAAAGGATGTCTAGAAAGCTCCGCCCGGCACTCCCATGGAATGTTACAGGGTTTGCGATCTAGGGCTTTCGGCGCCTGCCACGTAGCGGAAGTATTCCCATCGTTCCCACTTAGGACCGACCTGAATTAGGGTTTTCCCTATTGGTCATTTCCTAATGGCAACTAGCATAAAACCCAAGTGAACTACTTTACGCAAAAAGGCCAGCGGATTCATGCTGCACTTGGTTCAAGGAGAATGGGAAATGAGAGGGATGTGAAGCTCAACCTCTCTGCCATAAGGCATAGTCCCATTCTGCTCCCCTAAAACAACGTAAATCAGGATCATTTATAACTTAGACCCTAGGTCAACGCTCTTGCTGTTCGTGTTCTTTGAACAATCTTCTTGCTATCCATCATGATTGAGAAAAGTTCTCGGCCGACTGGGACCACCCATTCGTAGGACAGATCCATGGCCACATCCTCCGCACTTTCCTCAGGTTGTTTTAGTTATTTAATTACCTAACACATTTAGTTGGACATGTATCAATCAGCTTCCCTAATTAGCCCGTTAGGCATTGGCTCCTTCACGTAATCATAGCACTTGACATAGAAAAGCAATGTCAAACAAGTTCCTTTTAAATAGATTATCATATTTATCTTTGAAATACATAATTCAAGCTCATAGGCTTATCCATAATCCACCCGAAGGCTATCCAGAAATCCAAAGGGATTACTAATCCAAGATGCCGCCTGTAGACTAGTATGTGGTGTCATACTACTGTGCATCCAAGGTGTGGAATCCACCAAAAAGTTGTGTGTGTGGGATTTGATACTTTGTACATACTTAGTCATTATGTTTGCTCTTTTATTCTACGTGGGTAATATAGTGAAGAGGGGTTTGGTGCAAGAGGAACTTATCCGTAATGCTCTGGTTGACATGTACGCTAAATGTGACAGGCTTGTAGAAGAACAAGGATTTTTTGATAGATTGGTAACTCGAGATGCAGTCTCATGGGCTACACTTATTTCAGGATATGTCGATTATGGGCTTTGTGAGGAAGTACTAAACTATTTCAAAGAGATGCAGATGGAAGTACACTGGTGGATATGTATGCCAAATGTGGGAGCTTGCTTGATGTTCAGCACACGTTTGACTGCCTGCCACAACGGAATGAGCATTCTTGGAGTTCCCTTATCATTGGCTATGTTGACATGGGGGATATGACAGTATTTTGGGCTAGCAACTGATATGGATGCAGTCAATTATTTGATGCTTGCCAATGACATGATTCATGCCCTTTATCCTAATGCTATAACAGTTGGAGAAGATGTGAGTGGAATGCCAGTCTTTTCCATCCCAGTTGCAGATGGTGGCATAGGTTTTGATTACAGGCTCCATATGGCTGTTCCAGATAGCACGGGCACTACATGATGATGCTGAAACAAAGGAATTTGCTTCACATGAATTTGTTTCTAATACTCTCATAAGTATGTATGGGGAGTTTGGAAATATTATGGATGCGGAGATTGTGTTTTGTGAACATGCTGAGCACAATGTTGTATCATGGACTGCATGCATATCTGGGTATGCAGAAGGAGGAAAAACTTTAGCTAGTTTGCTGATGTTTGAAGAAATGTGCCTGGCAGGTATTGCTCTAGATGGATTGGCATTTCTCTTAGTTTTTTCTACTTGTAGTCATGCTGGTCTTGTTGACAAGGGAATTCAGATATTTGAGTCCATGACTGGGGTCTATTGCATTATTCCTACTGTGAAGCACTATGTAGCCTAAGGTGGAACTACTGGGATTTTGGCTTGGCAAGTTGCAGCTTTTCGGTCGGCTATTGTGGGATAGAACCAAAGGAAAAATCAAAAGAAAAATAGAAAAAGGGAAGAAAAAGCCATGTCTGATGGGGTAGCGCAATACGGAGAACGATACTTTTGGGGACTGCGATGATAGAAAGGTAAAAAGGGAGGAGGCAATTGGTCTACTGGGGGGTATGAGGTGTAACAGGCCCAGATGGAAGACATAAACTGAAAATTGAGTTTGGAAAATGGGAAGAGGATCGACTTGCTGGAGCTCTAACTACGCTAATTCAGCAATTGACTCAATACTGTGTGGTAGAGGGACATACAAAAGAGGCCTACTATAAGCTTCATCTTTTGATTTAAAAAAGAAGTCGATGCTTTGATGGAGCATCCTGATCTCAGAACTGCAATAGAGAACAGAGGGGAATGCTCTCTAGGGAAGGCTATGGAGACGCAGAAATCCATTCAAATCTATTTGAAGCACTTATACAGTTACTTCATCCATCAAACTTATTCATTACTGAAATACTACTACGAGAACAATTTGAACCCCTGCGTATTGTACTCTCTGTGAAGGGCTATGAGGCTGCGAGTTCCACATCACTCACAGCAAATTATAGATTACAAATTAACTGTCTCCAAATTACCATCATAGTGTCCTAACAAGATTTGAGTTAAAGCAATCACAATAGTTGCCACTCTATAACACAGAAGAAACAGTTTTTAAGTAGGATTGACGATGGTAGAACTGCGAGATGCAGGGAGGAGTCGGCCATCAAAGAACGGCAAAGAGGAAGGCACAACCAGTGCTCTCATCATCGAGGATTGATTTGCAAAGCGAAATTACTGAGCCTCAAGGAGTTGCAGGAGGGTAAATCAAAGGTTCTGATTCAATTGATGGAGGTTCCACTCAGAATGCATAACTTCCAGTGGGTGGCAAGGAGTTTGAGCCGTTGATGCAAAGGCCTTACACAATTGTATATTTCCACTATGCTGCAGCATTGCAAATGCAACCAGAACTAGACTGGATGAAGTGACTTCAGCAACTATTGGGCCATAAACATAGAAATAATTTGCATGAAATTTATGTTCTCCATCCTACAATGGGTTTGAAGGCCACAGTTCTGGGATTATAGCTGTTTGTAGAGCCAGAGGTTTAGAAAAAGGTGGTTTATTTGGAAAGACTCCTTCAGTTGTTCAAGTATGTGTCCAGGGAGCAGCTTACAATCCCAGAATTTGTTTTCCAGCATGATCTTGAGGTGAATGGTAAAAAGGCATTGTTATGGACCCCAAAATGAGATACTTCACTAACAGGCCTTTTGCAAGCTCACACTAGCATTCTATTAATTTTTTTCCTTGCCTTTCTGTACCCAGTAATAAGGGAGATGACGATCGTGTTCAGAAGATAAAACAAAAACTTGTGTTCTAACCAAGGCATTGAAGATCACATGGACTTGCATATAAATGTGTCCTACATAGAGCTAGTGGAACTGTTGGGAGGAGCAAAAACTAGTTTGCATGCTGATGTTGCATGAGCTCTGTTTTAAGCTCTTTTGGAGTGGAAGAGCTTGAGTTGCTTTTTCAAAAAATTCAAAATGTTGTTGTTGCCAAAGAAGAGGAAGGAACTAATTTTCAAATGCAGAAAAGAGAACCTCATAAGAGCTTTCAACTTTGTCTAATTACAAGCATCGGCTTCAAGCAACACTTGACAATATTCACCAGTGGAAAGAGGCTATTAACTCTTGGAAAGATATTGTTACTTGGTATCATTTTCTCATCTTGCTCATTTTCTTGATTGATCTTCCATCCTGAAGTTATTCAAAGTCCTCTGTGGTAGCGACTTTGCTTTCGAAATCCTTCGACATCTTTGGTGAACTCGACGTGAAAGCATCACATAAATTTCAGGATGGGAGATACTTCCGCATCAGTTTCAGCCTCTTCTACGATTCCTGCTTTGTCCTCTACTTCAGCTCCATCATTGACTGCTGCTTCAAGTACTTCAACAGATGATTTAAAGCAGATTTTACAGAATATGTCTATGTATATGCAGCTTCAAAATCAGCAGACACAATTGTATATGCAGCAGCAGCAGCAATTGTATCAACAACAGTTGTCTCAGCAAAGGCAACTATATTTGGAGTAGGAGAATGCAATCAGCGCGACTAAGGTGATTGAAGCAGTTGAGAATGAGAAGATATTTGATGGCCGTAATGTTTCAGCTTATTTGAAAATGTATGAGATCAAGATGGGATTTTTTGGAGTACCAGTTGGACTTATGAGTAAGTATTTCCTTCATCTTGTCACACCCGCCTTGATGGAAAAAGTGACTAATCCTTTTATTCAAAATTTGCATTGGCAAGATTTCAAGAAAGCCCTGAAAGAAGAGTATTTCCTTGAGGACTTTGGGATGGCTACACAGTGGTCATTCCGAGAGTGGGCCTACATGCCAAACAAAGGTCTAGCTGCTTCAAAGTTGATGCGAGAATTTGAAGAGAGGTATAGTCAACTTGATGCCATTGAACAAAGAGCATTGGATGTTGAGAAAGTTAAGCTTTTCTTGCAAGCTGCAGATCCTTCTCTTCAAGAAGAATTAGGAGAGCTTCTTGAGGATCGCACGAAGCCTATGGGTCTTAAAACAGATTGGCAAGATGCCTAGGATGCAGTTTCGACTTTGAGCAAGAGGAGGATATGGAAGACCCGCCTATAGAATGGATCTATGACACCGACTTCGTCTTCTGCTCCTATGCCTGCTTCTATCCCTATTATTTCTTCTCTTCCTCAGCCAGTTTCTTGGCCTATGCCAGTGCCTATTGTTTCTACTCCTCCAGTTCCTCCTGTTCCAAGACCGATGCCAGCACCTTCTGCTCCAAAACCATCCGCTCCGTCGGTGCATTCCTCTCTTGATGACATAATCAAAGGCATAACGGATTTGACACTGGAGTCAATTAAAGCAGAATTGGTGGGAAAATTGAAAGAGCATTTTGCTTCGACTGCGCCTACTATTTCTTCTAGTGCTCCTACTGCACCTAGGAGTGCTCCTAGTGCACCTAGGAGAGATCGAAGATGTATTTGGTGTGATAGTACAGACCATTAGCATTGCAAGGATTGTGAATCTTTTAAGGATGCAAGGAGGAAGAATTTGGTATTTTGGGGACAAGATGGTAAGATCTGGTTGACTGAAATAGGAGCTCCACTTGCTACCAATTTTGGGAAAGGCAGAATGAAGAAATTAGTGGATGACATGGTTGCACGTACTTCTTATGTGGCAGGTAGAGGAGATGCTTCTGCATATGGAGTTCAGATTGAGAAAGGATCAGACAATCAGTCAGCTTTATGGACTTATGCTATGGAGACGGCAAACAAGGGAAAAATTCAACAGATTGTTTTGACTAGTGCAGGTTCTAGCATCAGATCTGAGACAGGTTGGGATTCACCTGTTGACAGGTATACTATTTATGCCTACTTGGCTAAGTCTCAAGGAGCAGATGTACTTGTTGAGGAGAAGCGTAAGAGGGATGAAGAAAATCCAAATGCAGCTAAAAAGACTAGAGGGGGTGAGTTTGCTACTCCACCTACTGCAGGACCGTCTTTGAGGCCAGGGCCAGAACGACAGATGGAAGATGCTCAAAAGAAAGAAAAGAGGCAAGAGCCTAGAGAGAGAAAGCAGCCAAGGTTTAGATTGATGTCCGATATTGAGACATCTATGGACATGAAGAAAATCTTTAATGACAAGATACTTGGCAGTGAGGTGACTTTTACTATTTTTGAGGTTTTGGGCATCTCGAAAAGAGAGTTTCAAGATCAGTTCCAAGAGGTCCTGAAGAGGAAAAGACATGCATTGCCTACTACTAATACACAGAGAGTTTTGATTGGGGAGTTGGATGAGGATGAGGATGAGGTTATGGTTGAGAATGCTTCTGTTTTTCCACAGATAGAGAAGAGGGTTCAGCCTATGGATTATGCTGAAACTGATGAGCCTGTCTTGATACCACATAGTCACTTTTCGCGGAGTCATTGGGCTAGGGCAACTACAGAAACGATGGTAAAAATTGGAGAGAAACAGGTGCCTTATGTTGCTTTGGTGGATCATGGTTCAGAGATTAATCTCATAGTTCGTGGAGTTTATGAAAGTAATAGATGGCCTATGGATGTAGAGCATGGGTGGCGTATGAGAGCCGCCAACAACACTGCAGGTGATTTGTATGTTGTGTGTCCCAGTGTCAGGGTTTCTATTGGAGATGTAGAGGAGGATTTTCATTTCTTTGTGCAGGATTCATGCTCTTATCCCATAATTCTTGGACAGCCATTCATCACAGAGATGCACATGGAAACAAAAGTAATGGATGATGGATCTGCTTATGCACGGATTCGCAGTAAAGATGGCATGAGAGCAGTTCAGTTTATGACTGTGTGTGTGAACCATGTTAAAAACAGAGATACTCTTAGAGATGCACCTTTGCCCACTGTGAGGGATTCGGGTTTTCATTAGGTACCGCTGTTTCGCGAGATGACAGTGGTAGAGAGCAGAGGAGATTGGAGTTCTCGCCTCCTGGCAGTAGTGTTTTCTCCTCCAGTTTTGTTGGAATTTCAGTAAACAGTTTGATGAGTTATCAGAAGACTTCTGAGTTGCCTAGAGCTGCCAGGCAATACATATGCAAGAAGGAGAAAAATTTGAAAAATGCAGGTATTTTAGAGGATGATGAGCATATAGATGGGATGTATGAAAGTATGATTTGTGCAGATACAATGATAGAGATGGAAAATATGCTAAAAACTGATATGCAGAGTTGTCACAGTAATATATCAGTGCAATCCCTAGACATGTTTCATGAAATTCCAGATTTTGTGTCACAAATAGAGTCAGAGGCTGAGGTGACTCAGCAAAAAGTATTGAGTGCTGAAGAAATTCAGCAAACAAAGTTTCCGGCTGATTATGATCAGCTTACAGAGACACAGAGGGCTGAAAACTTTCAGCCAACAGAGTTTACTGCTAAAATATTTCAGCATCCAGAGTTTAGGGCTGTTCTTATGCAGTCCATAGAGCAGAGGACTGAGGATATTCAGCCACCACTGGAGTGCAGAATTGCTGATTTACAACAAGATTTGAGTAATGCACAGGATCATAATGAAGCCAGGGTTGACACAAAATACAAAACTATGGATAAGAAGGTGAAGCCGGTAGTTGTACCGCTTCCACCTGACAGTGATCAGCAAATAGAGAGGGCTGTCAAACAGCCAATTTTGAGGAATCCAGAGCATATAGGCCATGATTTTTCAGCAGAGACTCTTGTTGAATTAAAAATTGGAAATGGTAATTTCTTGCTACCTACAGAGAAGCAATGCTTTCAGGAGATACTTGAGCGACATGGAGGGGGGTTTATTTTTTTCCCGCATGAGATTGGATGTGTGAATCCGGATATTGTTGCTCCTATGGTGATCTTTACTATTCCTCATATTCCATGGAACCTCCAACCTATTCCAGTGCCTAAGGCACACCTACCAAAGTTAATTGACTTGTTGAATGAGAAAATCAAGATGGGAATCCTAGAGCCTTCATCTGCACCATACTCAAATAGGTGGTTTACGGTTCCAAAGAAGAATGGTACTCTCCGATTTATACACGACATGCAGCCAGTAAATAGAGTTACTATCAAGAATGTTGGTATAGGTCTAGTTGTGGATGAGTTTGCAGAAGCATTTGCTGGACGTGCCATCTATTCTTTAGGTGATTTGTATTCGGGATATGATCAGTTTCAGCTGGCTTTGGAAAGCAGGGACATAACCACTATGAGAACTCCTATTGGGCTTGTCAGGATGTGTACCTTGCCTCAAGGTGCCACTAATTCTGTTGCGCATATGATGAATGCCATGCATAAGGTCCTTTGTGATTACATACCTCAACTTACCATGCCTTTCTTGGATGATGTGCCCATTAAGGGGTGTGCAGAAGAAGAGAAGAATGAGAGTCTAAATGAGCAGGGATGCAGATACTTTGTGGCTGATCATATTTCATCTTGTGAAAAGATTTTGGCCAGGTTAGAAGAAGTGAATTTGACACTATCAAGGCAAAAATCTGTTTTTGGAGTAAATGAGGTTGCCATTGTTGGACATATGTGTGAGTATTATGGCAGGAAACCCTCACTTGAGAAGGTGGATGCTATAGGAAAGATTACAGAGTATTGTTCTACCACTTCAGAGGTACTGAGATTCATTGGCACTTATGTGTTTTATATGATTTGGATACCCCATTTTGCACACATAGTAGATTGTTTATATCAGCTGCTTCGAAAGGGGCAAAAATTTTATTGGGATGAGAGCCACACTAGAGCCATGCAGAAATTGAAGAAGTTATTGCAGATTGCTCCTACTCTAAGAAAAGCAGATTATAATTGCGAAAGTCCTATTCTATTGACAGTTGACACTAGTCCAATTAGCATAGGTTGGGCTGCGAGCGAAGATGATGCAGATGGAAACAGGTATGCTATTCGGTTTGGGGCAAAAGTCCTAAATGAGAGACAGAGGAGATATCCGCAAATCAAGAGGGAGTTACTGGGGATTTTTACAGCTCTCAAATGTGACAAGGAGTACTTTATTGGAGCCTCAGTTGTGGTAGAGACAGATTTCTTGCCATTGATAGGTATGATTATGAGTTGCTCTACTCCGGATATAGCTATGCTAAGATGGATTGCATACATCATGTCATTAAATCTAGAATTTAAACATATAGCAGGAAAAGATAATCCAGTGGTGGCAGATATGCTATCTAGAGCGAGATATGATGATGAGGAGACACTACTCGTAGAAGAGGATGATGCAAAAATTTCAGTCGCTATGGTTGATCATGTTTGCCAAGTCTATGATATTGTGGCTTTCATAGAAGAACTCTATGTTGGAGATTGGTTGCAGATTGGCAAGTATCTTAGTACACTAAGCAAAAGAGATGAATGGATAGATGAAGAGTTCAAGAAGATCAGAAGAAAAGCCTATGGTTATTTTCTTAAGGACGGATTTCTTTGGAAGCATCCAAAGAAAAGAGGTGGATTACCCTTGCGGGTTGTCTACGATAAAGAGACACAGTTACAGGTAATGAGGGAGTTTCACGAGAGTCTTTGGGCTGGTCATAGAGGAGTGTGGGCCACTTATGAGAAAATCAAGGAGAAATATTGGTGGAAAAGCATGTATAGAGATGTTTCTCACTTTGTAGAGACTGCCAGATGTATTCGGTAGTGCGTCATCGAGATGAGCTTCATCCAACCTATCTGCTATGCATTCATTATAAGTGGGTAGTTGACTTGGTAACTATGCCTATGAGTCTATGGCAGATGAGATATATTGTTTTGGCTAGAGAGGATCTTACCAATCATGTTGAGGGCAAACCTTTGAGAACGAAGACCACTAGTGTAGTGTGTAAGTTCTTATGGGAACAAATTTTCTGCAGGTATGGCTGTGTGGGTAAGATCACTGCGGATCGTGGTGAACTGGATGCAAATGAAGCTAGGGAGTTTTTCTCTCAACTAGGATCAAGTTGGCTCTATCCACAGCATACAATCCAGAGGGAAATGGGAAGAGTAAAAGAGGGCATCTGTCGATAGTGAAAGCATTAGCCAAAGCATACAGAGGACGGATTGGAGAATGGCTGAGACTTCTACCATTTGGTTTGTGGGCTGATCGTATGACTCACAGTGTTAGCCCGTAGAGTTGATGTATGGTTAGAAATCGGTTATGCCGACTGAGACT
The DNA here is from genome assembly GCF_053477565.2 of Lygodium microphyllum. Lineage (NCBI taxonomy): Eukaryota > Viridiplantae > Streptophyta > Polypodiopsida > Schizaeales > Lygodiaceae > Lygodium > Lygodium microphyllum. Next base: position 127,220,022 of record NC_141152.1, on the reverse strand, counting down.
TGTGCTTTGATTTGGTCAGTTTTACCTTGGCAAGAGGATTTGACGAGAGAGGAGCTCTTAGCTCTTCGGATTTGGCAGTTGGAGAGAAGACCAGAGGATATTCATCTAGCTATTGACAGGTTGAAGGTTGCTAGACTAAAAAATAAGGACAGGTTTGACAGTAGGCATCGCTTGCAGCCTAGAGCAATAGAAGAGGGAGATTGGGTATTAGTCTTTGATAGCAGCCTTGAAAATTAGCATACTACACTTCGAAAGATGGTGAAAAGATGGTTTGGGCCATACATAGTTAGACATGTTTTTGATAATGCAATATATGAGCTGACAAAATTGGATGGGACAGTGCTTAGAGTGCCTATTGCAGGAAAAAGAATTAAGATTTTCAAGAAAAGAGATGATGACGATTATGTGTTGGAAGAATTTGCAAGAGAAGAGCAACGAGAAGAAATTCTAGTAGAAGAGACAGATGATATGACAAATAATCTTGCTGAGGAATGATGATAATGATCATGGGTAGTTGGCCCATCCAGAGGATGCACACGATTAGAGGGGGTGGATGTCGTACTGCTGTGCATCCAAGGTGTGGAATCCACCAAAAAGTTGTGTGTGTGGGATTTGATACTTTGTACATACTTAGTCATTATGTTTGCTCTTTTATTCTACGTGGGTAATATAGTGAAGAGGGGTTTGGTGCAAGAGGAACTTATCCATAATGCTCTGGTTGACATGTATGCTAAATGTGACATGCTTGTAGAACAACATGGAGTTTTTAATAGATTGGTAACTCGAGATGCAGTCTCATGGGCTACACTTATTTCAGGATATGCCGATTATGGGCTTTGTGAGGAAGTACTAAACTGTTTCAAAGAGATGCAGATGGAAGTACACTGGTGGATATGTATGCCAAATGTGGGAGCTTGCTTGATGTTCAGCACACGTTTGATTGCCTGCCACAATGCAATGAGTATTCTTGGAGTTCCCTTATCATTGGCTATGTTGACATGGGGGATATGACAGTATTTTGGGCTAGCAACTGATATGGATGCAGTCAATTATTTGATGCTTGCCAATGACATGATTCATGTCCTTTATCCTAATGCTATAACAATTGGAGAAGATGTGAGTGGAATGCCAGTCTTTTCCATCCCAGTTGCAGATGGTGGCATAGGTTTCGATTACAGGCTCCATATGGCTGTTCCAGATAGCACGGGCACTACATGATGATGCTGAAACAAAGGAATTTGCTTCACATGAATTTGTTTCTAATACTCTCATAAGTATGTATGGGGAGTTTGGAAATATTATGGATGCGGAGATTGTGTTTTGTGAACATGCTGAGCACAATGTTGTATCATGGACTGCATGCATATCTGGGTATGCAGAAGGAGGAAAAACTTTAGCTAGTTTGCTGATGTTTGAAGAAATGTGCCTGGCAGGTATTGCTCTAGATGGACTGGCATTTCTCTTAGTTTTTTCTACTTGTAGTCGTGCTGGTCTTGTTGACAAGGGAATTCAGATATTTGAGTCCATGACTGGGGTCTATTGCATTATTCCTACTGTGAAGCACTATGTAGCCTAAGGTGGAACTACTGGGATTTTGGCTTGGCAAGTTGCAGCTTTTCGGATGGCTATTGTGGGATAGAACCAAAGGAAAAATCAAAAGAAAAATAGAAAAAGGGAAGAAAAAGCCATGTCTGATGGGGTAGCGCAATACGGAGAACGATACTTTTGGGGACTGCGATGATAGAAAGGTAAAAAGGGAGGAGGCAATTGGTCTACTGGGGGGTATGAGGTGTAACAGGCCCAGATGGAAGACATAAACTGAAAATTGAGTTTGGAAAATGGGAAGAGGATCGACTTGCTGGAGCTCTAACTACGCTAATTCAGCAATTAACTCAATACTGTGTGGTAGAGGGACATACAAAAGAGGCCTACTATAAGCTTCATCTTTTGATTTAAAAAAGAAGTCGATGCTTTGATGGAGCATCCTGATCTCAGAACTGTGACAGAGAACAGAGGAGAATGCTCTCTAGGGAAGGCTATGGAGGCGCAGAAATCCATTCAAATCTATTTGAAGCACTTATACAGTTACTTCATCCTTCAAACTTATTCATTACTAAAATACTGCTACGAGAACAATTTGAACCCCTGCGTATTGTACTCTCTGTGAAGGGCTATGAAGGCTGCGGGCTCCACATCACTCACAGCAAATTATAGATTACAGAGTAACTGTCTCCAAATTACCGTCATCAGTTTCCTGACAAGATCTGAGTTAAAGCAATCACAATAGTTGCCACTCTGTAACACAGAAGAAACAGTTGTTAAGTAGGATTGACGATGGTAGAACTGCGAGATGCAGGGAGGAGTCGGCCATCGAAGAACGACGAAGAGGAAGCCACAACTAGTGCTCTCATCATCGAGGATTATTTGCGAAGCGAAATTACTGAGCCTCAAGGAGTTGCAGGAGGGTAAATCAAAGGTTCTGATTCAATTGATGGAGGTTCCACTGAGAGTGCATAACTTCCAGTGGGTGGCAAGAAGTTTGAGCCATTGATGCAAAGGCCTTACACAATTGTATATTTCCACTCTGTGGCAACATTGCAAATGCAACCAGAAGTAGACAAGATGAAGTGACTTCAGCAACTATTGGGCCATAAACATAGAAAGAATTTGCATGTAATTTATGTTCTCCATCCTACAGCGGTGTCGTGCTGCTGCACATCCAAGCCATAAACACCTCCATTTTTGTTGTGCATTTGTGTTATCTTTTAGCGTGTGATTCATTGTGTGTGATTGATGCATTAAGATAATCCGTCCTTTCAGTACCCGCATCCAATGTACATACTCCACTTGTGTGTTTGTGTTTATGTGTGTTTCAGTTTGTATGCATGTTGTATGTGTGACAGAAAAATATGAAAAACTGATGCCAAAGGGCATTATCAAGCTGATAATTTCAATGATGATCTCTAAGAAAAGTGCAAGAAATCGTGGAATCAAAGGAGGCGGAGTAGAAGCTAACATTAGTAAAGATTGATTCTTCCCTCCTGAATATGCTAGAATTCTCCATGCCAATGAAGTCAAGACTGCAAAGAAAGGAGGGGATACGGAGAATGCGGACATGAGGCGAATGGAGGAGATGAACCAGAGAGCTTTGTGACATCGAAGGTCATTGAAGCATTGAATCAGATCCTGCTATCGTGCTATTTTTCCGATGCTTGTGGTTCATGGCATCCATGGCTGAACTTATGGACCTTGCTTCAATTGGATCACAACAGAAATCCTTTGCTACATCTGATTTCAAAGGTTGGTTATAAATTGGTGCATTTGATACCATAGATTCATGGGAGAAACCATTGAGGTAGTAAAAGAGAAGGCTTTCTGTTTTGAAAGTTGGAGGGAAAGATAGAAAGCTTTCAGAATAGCCTTACGAATGCTATGTTGAGATTGGAGAGGGAAAAAGCTGGGAAAAAGGGGGATATTTTTGAAAGGGCTATCAATGGCGGGCAAACACTTATGGAGCTTTTGGAGAATGTTTAGTGACAAATTTTGATGAATGTAGTCTGAGAAGGGTCTATTGCGATGGGATGTCTACTGCACTCTATCTGGTCATTGTAGATTGAGAGTGGGATATTGTCAAAGGATAATTGCGGTCTGGACATGGATGCATTGACGAGGGCTATTTGTTTTGCCTTATTGTGCATAGCATTTTGTGTTCTAGATTGTTGTTGTAAGACGTTAAAATTAGTGGCCACAATGATTTCTTGGCTTAAGCTTGGTTGCAACAATTTCTTGTCTTGATCTAAGATGGGGTAATGGAGTGGTTTTTTATTGATATAGTACATGTAAGGTGTGATGGACATGGAGTTGGCGTGACTTGGAGTGGGTTTATGCTGTTGTAGAACACTACAGGCCTTCATGGAGCATTGCTGAATATGCAGATGGGCTGAATCTGGAGTGGTACTATGCCAATTAAGAACTCTACAAGTTTTTATGAAGGAATGGCCTGAATTTGAGTTTTCAGCTCAAATTTTGGACACTTTTGATGCAGTATCTTCATATGGTCAAGTCAGTTCAGACAGCAAGAGATCCTACAACGATTCAGTGTCTTGGGAGATAGTGTGGACTTGGTGTTGGTAGCATGGGAAATAGCTTGAAGCTGGTGCTTGTCAACTTCAGGCTAATTACATAATTTCTATGCACAGTGCAGGAGATCAGGAGTTTAGGGCTTCATTTGGAAGGCTGGTTTGGAAGTATAAGATTAGTGCTCTGCTTGGAAGAGGCTGGTTTTGAGGTACACAAAAGAGCTTAACAACATTATTGCAGATCTGCTGGTTGCTGATGGTATGCTGAGTGGAAGGCTCCAAAATGCAAATATGAGGTCTTTGAAGCATGGGAGGAAGCATGTCTCCATAGTGCAATCCTAACTGATGCGGTGGTTTCTGTACTTCCAAAGACCTTCCCATCCATTGTAAATTATGAGGTCTTCCTAGCATGAGAGTGGGCTTTGGTGTGACATATGTTTTACATGTGTAGATCTGGTGGCTTGAAAAACAGTCTTTTAGGTTGTGATGCAGTCTATCAGTGGGTCTTTTGCTAGACATCCCTTTTTGTGGGGGAACCATGACTCCTTTCCTGGAAAATGTTGATTGAGCAGGCCTGGAGACCTTCTCTACATCACCTGATCCCTCTCTTGAAGTAGGCATGCAACAACGGCCTATTTGATACCGTTTTCGGACGCTAATCACCACAGTTCTTGTTGTGAACGCTATCCTTGTCGGCTATGCATTATTCAGAACAAGTTCAATGCCTGAAGTTGTGGAAGTTAAAGAATCTTCAGTGGAAGGAGATGACAAGGGAAAAAAAATCATGGAAGAAAGAGTGCTGAGGTTGACCAACCCACCCAAAGTAATCCAGTTACACCAACATATAGTAGGGCAATTGGATCTGAGGTGAGAGCCCCTGTGGTTGGTGAGGGTGGCACAACTACTTCAATTGGACCTACAGAAAGTACTCTGATCAGACATGCTGTAGTTGCACAGTTAGACAATCAGGTAAAGAATCAACAGATTGTATCACTTGAAATTGTGCACAGAATCAAAGTTCTTCAAGCTGCGACATGCTTGGGTCTATGAACTTGGTATAAGCTACATGCTGCAGCTCAGATAGGAGGATAGATACTATAGATAGGAAGCTCCTCTGATTTGGCACTGCCTCCTTACAATCCTAACACCATAAGTACCACAGAGTTTTAGTCTGATTGCACAAACAGTACCAGATCAAATGGTGATCACATCCTTAACATAGGCAATACTTCAGTTGAATACACTGATCTTCTTCACAATTTCAGTACTACGCTTACAACACCACCTTCTGTAGTGGGTGCATTCCGTCATGAATCAGCGAGGGATTTGCAGTGTACTTTGCCCTCTGTCAGTGTTCAGCAGGAAGAGACTGTGCTGCTGAAGGTGAGCATTTTGGGTGATTCTGAGACCGGAAAAACCAGCTTCATGGCCAAGTGATTGCTCAAATGATTAGATCAAGAATTGTTCACAGGGATTGTTGCCCAGTAGAACTCTTTAAGACTCTTCAAGTCTATGTACCAATGGCATAACTGTCTTCAAACACCTGAATGCAAAACAGATTATGAGATACTACAGATTTTTCTGAACATGGACCTCATGTAATTTATTGACAAGGAATATAGTGAACTTTGGCATCAAAAATTCGATTTCTTCTTGTTAACCTCTTTCCTTGTTGCAACTTGAACTCCGTGTTCAGTTGGCTGCCAGGAGGCGAGATCTCCTCTTTTCTCCGCTCCGTACCACTGGCGTCTCGCAAGACAGCGGTACCTAATGAAAATCCAACTCCTTCGCAGGTAGTGGTGCCTCACGCAAGGAGTCCCTATTTCTCGGATGATTTATCCCAACAGTCATAAACTGAACAGCTCGCATACCATCCTTACTGCGTATCCGTGCAGAGGCTGAGCCGTCATCCATCACTTTCGTCTCCATTCTTGCTTCTGTAATGAAAGGCTGTCCAAGAATAATCAGATAAGAGCAAGAATCTTAAAAAAAGAAATGATAATCCTCTTCAACATTACCAATAGAAATTCTGATGCTCGGACAAGCAACATACATATCACCAGAAGTATTATTGGCGGCTCTCATGCGCCAGCCATGCTCTGCATCCATAGGCCACTTGCCACTCTCATAAACACCTCGAGCAATAAGATTAATCTCGGAACCATGATCGACTAAAGTGACCAAAGGAATCTGTTTCTCTCCAATCCTTACCACCGTCTCAGTGGTTGCTCTAGCCCAATGACTACGTGAAAAATGGCTGCGAGGAATGAGGATAGGGGTATCATCATCTTCATACTGCATAGGCTGAACTATTTTCTCCAATTGCAGATTGACAGAAGCATTCTCAACCATCACTGCATCATCATGCTCTTCCCCAAGAGCTCCATGCCATAATCCTTGTAAAGCAAGTCCTTCCATCGCATTCGTTTCCTCCGCAAAAGATCCTGCATCTGATCCTGTATTTCTCTTCTACCAATCCCAAGAGCTTCTCCAACAGTAAAAGTGACTTCACTATTCAAAATTCTTTCATGAAAAATCTTACTCATATCCATCTACATATCAAGGTCTGACAAGAGCTTGAATCCTGGCTCCTTTCTTGGTTGCCTCTTCTCTTTCATCTGCTTGTCTCCCATAGGTTGTTCAGGACCTGATTGAGCTGGAGAACTTGTCATAGGTAGAGCTGTAACAGGTGGTGAAACAAAGTCACCCCCTCTAGTCTTTTTGGAGGTGCTGAGACCCTCCTCATCTCTTCTTCTCTTTTTCTCAACCATGGCATCTAAACCCTGCATTTTCGCCATATAAGCAAAAATAGAATACCTGTCAACATGAGAATCCCATCCCGTTTCTCCTCGGATGCTGGAGCCCACACAAGTCATAGTGGATGCCTGAACTTTCCCTCTTCTCAGTATCTCCAAGGCAAAGGACCATAAAGCAGAGTCTCCATCTGAATTCTGCTCAAGCTGGACTCCATAAGCTGAAGCATCTCCTCTAACACTCACATAAGCTGATCGCACAACCATATCATCTACAAGCTTCTTCATGCCTCCCTTACCAAAGTTCGTGTCACGAGGAGCACCAATCTCTTACAGCCATATCTTCCCATCTTGTCCCCAGAACACTACATTCTTCTTACGGGCTTCCTGAAAAGCATCACAATGTGTGCAATGTTGGTGCTTTGTACTATCGCACCAAATACATCGTCTCCCTTTTCTTTGGCCAGCTAGAAAAGTAGTCGCTGGAGCAGGTGCTACAGCAGGTACTGACATAAGTTGCTCTTTTAACTTTCCAACTTCAGCTTTGACTGCCTCTATCGTCAAATCTGCCAAGCCTTTAATAACATCATCTACAGATAAGGACACTAGAGCAGCAAGAACTGGTGGATTTACAAGAGGAGGAGTAAGCTTAGGCATAGAACTTGCAGCAGGGGTAGAAGAAGAGGTCTCCAAGGATTTTTCAGAAGCAGATCATGTATTACGATGCAATCGTACTCTCCTGCGCTACTTCTTAACAAGAGCATTCACAACATCAATGAGATGTCTCCACTTGGTCTTTAAACCTGAATCGGTAGCTTGATCTTCCAAAAGATCATCCAACTTTTCCTGTAAATCAGCATCAGCGACTTGTAAAAATAATTCCACTTTCTGCATCTCCAAAGCTTGCTGCTCAGTTCCATCCAATTGATCATAGCGGCTCTCAAACTCTCGCAGAAGGGCGGTAACTGAAAGTCCCTTATTAGGCATAGAAACCCATGCTAAGAAATTCCTGCGGTTCATAAGACTTGTATCCTCCAGAAAATATTCATCTTTTAATGCCTTCTTAAACTCTGCCCAACCAGCATGTGTTCCTTGAATTTCTAAAATTTGGACTTCAAGAGCACGCACCACGATCCGCAAGAAGTAGCGGCTCCAAACATCTTGAGAAACCCCAAAAAACTTCATCTTTTCTTCATATAAATGCACGTAAGTTGACACTTCTGGCCATTGAACTGCTTCATCTCTTGTTGGACAGCTTTCAAGGCATCCATGGCATCACTATCACGTTTTTCGTGATCTTGCTGCTGCATATAGGTTGTAAATGACTGAAACAGGTTCTTCATAACATTTTCATCTGTCATCTCTTCTTGCGAGTCTCCCATCTTGCTGAAAATTGACGTAGTACTTTCACGTCCCGAATTGGTTGCGCCTATGGTTATCTTCACTGTCCCTCATGTGCCATGGAATATACATCCTATACCTATGCCTAAAGCACAATTGCCAAAGCTGATAGAGTTGCTGAATGAGAAGATTAAGATGGGGATTTTGGAACCCTCTTCTGCGCCCTATTCTAACAGGTGGTTTACTGTACCAAAGAAGAATGGTACCTTGAGATTTATTCAGGATATGCAGCCCGTGAACAAAGTGACAATCAGGAATGTGGGAAAGGTCCAGTTGTGGATGAGTTTGCTGAGGCTTTTGCAGGACGAGCCATCTATTCTCTAGGTGACTTGTATTCTGGTTATGATTAGTTTCAGCTTGCCTTGGAAAGCAGGGATATTACTACTATGCGGACACCTATTGGTCTTGTGAGGATGTGTACCTTGCCTCAAGGTGCCACAACTTAGTTGCTCATATGATGAATGCTATGCATAGAGTTCTACGAGACTATATTCCGTAGTATACCATGCCTTTCCTAGATGATGTGCCTATTAAGGATTGTGCAGAAGAAGAAAAGAATGAGAGTCTTGATTTGCGAGGATGTAGATAGTTTGTGGCTGAACACTTGGTTGCTTGTGAGCGAATATTGACACGATTAGAGGAGGTGAATTTGACTCTTTCATGGCTGAAATCTGTCTTTGGTGTTAATGAAGTCATCATAGTTGGGCATATGGTTGGTTATTATGGCAGGAAGCCTTCACATGCAAAGGTGGATGCCATAAGCAGGATTGGAGAGTATTGCTCGACTACTTCAGAGGTACAGAGATTTGTGGGAGCTTGTGTATTTTACATGATTTGGATTCCTCATTTTGCTCACATAGCAGATGTTCTCTATCACCTGCTTCGAAAGGGGCAGAAATTTCATTGGGATGAGAAGCATTTGAAAGCCGTGCCTAAACTCAAGAAGATGTTGCAGTCAGCTCCTACTCTTTGCAAGGCGGATTATCAGTGTGGACAGCCAATCATGTTGACAGTTGATACTAGCCCTATTGGCATAGGTTGGACAGTGGGACAGGATGATGCTGATGGAAATAGATACGTAATCTGCTTTGGAGCTGAAGTTCTTAATGAGCGAGAGAGGAGATATTCGCAGATTAAAAGAGAGTTGTGGGGAGTAGTCACTACACTGAAGTGTGATAAAGGGTATTTTATTGGTGCTTCAGTTGTTGTGGAAACAGATTGTTTGCCTTTGCTTGGCATGATTACTAGCTATTCGACTCCAGATATAGCGATGCTTCGGTGGATTGCCTACATCAAATCATTGAATCCAGAATTTTGACATATAGCAGGAAAAGACAATCCAGTTTTGCTGACATGTTGTATGAGGATGATGAGTCAATGCTTGCAAAAGATGATGAGACAGAGTTTGCAGCTTCTGTCCTTGTTCATGATTGTCATGTATCTACTATTGAAGCCTTTATTGAAGAACTCTATGTTGATGAGTAGCTGCAAATTGGACAGTATCTAAGTTCATTGACTCGAAGAGCTGATTGGACAGATGATGAATTCAAGAAAATCAGAAGAAAGGCTTATGGGTATTTCTTGAAAGATGGTTTTCTTTGGAAGCATCCAAAGAAGAGAGGTGGCTTACCTTTGAGAGTAGTTTGTGAGGAAGTAATGCACATACAGATTATGCAAGAGTTTCATGAGAGTTCTTGGGCTGGTCATAGAGGTGTGTGGGCTACCTATGAGAAAATCAAAGAAAGATACTGGTGGAAAGGGATGTATAAAGATGTTTCCCACTTTATGGAGACTTGCAGAGACTATCAGCTTTACTCTTTAGTGCGGCATCGTGATGAGTTGCATCCGACCTATCCACTATGTATTCATTATAAATGGGTGGTTGACTTGGTTACTTTGCCAGTGGGACTTTGGCAGATGAGATATCTTGTCTTGGCTAGGGAGGATCTTACAAACTATGTTGATGGCTAATCTTTGCAGACCAAGACCACCACTACAGTATGTAAATTCTTGTTGGAAGAAATATTTTGCAGGTATGGATGTATAGGCAAGATTAGAGCTGATCGTGGAGAGCTAGATGCAAATGAAGCTAAAGAATTTTTCTCACGGCTTGGGATTAAGTTGGCTCTTACTACTGCCTATAATCCAGAGGGAAATGGTAAGAGTGAAAGAGGACATCCACCGATAGTTAAGGCATTGCAAAAAGCTTGTAGAGGTCAGATTGGAGATTGGTCGAGATTACTACCTTTTGCATTGTGGGTAGACCGCTCTACACATAGCGTGACTACTGGATATATGCCTCCAGAGTTGATGTATGGGCAAAAACCTGTCATGCCTACAGAAATCTGTGCTCTCACGTGGAGTGCTCTTCCATGGCATGAGAATTTATCAAGGGAGGAGCTTCTAGCTCTTCCGATTCGTCAACTAGAGAGAAGGACAGAAGATGTGCAGCTAGTAGTTGATCGTTTGAAGACAGTCCGACTCAGAAACAAGGACATGTTTGATTTGAGGCATCGCTTGCAACCTAGAGCCATAAAAGAGGGAGATTGGGTTCTAGTCTACGACAGTAGTCTAGAGAATCAGCATAGTAGCATGAGAAAAATGGTTCAAAGATGGTTTGGACCGTATGAGGTGAAACACATTTTTGACAATGCTACCTATGAGTTGGCTGAATTAGATGGAACGGTATTGAGGGTGCCCATTGCTGGAAAACGAGTCAAGATTTTCAAGAGAAGAGAAGATGAAGAGTATTCACTTGAAGCATTGGCAAAAGAAGAGCAGGTAGAAGAAAGTCTAGAAGAAGAAGCAGAGAATATGGATGATGAAGCTGATGAAGCTGATGAAGAAACAGGTCTACTAGAAACTGATGAAGGGCTGGACCTGTTTGTGGACTTGGATGATCCTGGATAGTTGGCTCATCCGGAGGATGCGCAGGTTTAGAGGGGGTGGATGTCGTGCTGCTGCACATCCGAGCCGTAAACACCTCCATTTTTGTTGTGCATTTGTGTTATCTTTTCGCGTGTGATTCATTGTGTGTGATTGATGCATTAAGATAATCAGTCCTTTCAGTACCCGCATCCAATGTACATACTCCACTTGTGTGTTTGTGTTTATGTGTGTTTCAGTTTGTATGCATGTTGTATGTGTGACAGAAAAATATGAAAAACTAATGCCAAAGGACATTATCAAGCTGATAATTTCAATGATGATCTCTAAGAAAAGTGCAGGAAATCGTGGAATCAAAGAAGGCGGAGTAGAAGCTAACATTAGTAAAGATTGATTCTTCCCTCCTGAATATGCTAGAATTCTCCATGCCAATGAAGTTAAGACTGCAAAGAAAGGAGGGGATACGAAGAATGAGGACATGAGGCGAATGGAGGAGATGAACCAGAGAGCTTTGTGACATCGAAGGTCATTGAAGCATTGAATTAGATCGTGCTATCGTGCTATTTTTCTGATGCTTGTGGTTCATGTCATCCATGGCTGAACTTATGGACCTTGCTTCGATTGGATCACAATAGAAATCCTTTGCTACATCTGATTTCAAAGGTTGGTTATAAATTGGTGCATTTGATACCATGGATTCATGGGAGAAACCATTGAGGTAGTAAAAGAGAAGGCTTTCTGTTTTGAAAGTTGGAGGGAAAGATAGATAGCTTGTACTTTCAGAATAGCCTTACGAATGCTATGTTGAGATTGGAGAGGGAAAAAGCTGGGAAAAAGGGGGATATTTTTGAAAGGGCTATCAATGGCGGGCAAACACTTATGGAGCTTTTGGAGAATGTTTAGTGACAAATTCTGATGAATGTAGTCTGAGAAGGGTCTATTGCGATGGGATGTCTACTGCACTCTATTTGGTCACTGTAGATTGAGAATGGGATATTGTCAAAGGATAATTGCGGTTTAGACGTGGATGCATTGACGAGGGCTATTTGTTTTTCCTTATTGTGCATAGCAGTTTGTGTTCTAGATTGCTGTTGTAAGACGTTAAAATTAGTGGCCACAACGATTTCTTGCCTTGACCTTGGTTGCAACAATTTCTTGTCTTGATCTAAGATGGGGTAATGGAGTGGTATTTTATTGATATAGTACATGTGAGGTGTGCTAGACATGGAGTTGGCGTGACCTGGAGTGGATTATGCTATTATAGAACACTACAGGGCTTCATGGAGCATTGTTGAATATGCAGATGGGGTGAATTTGGAGTGGTGCTATGCCAATTAAGAACTCTACAAGTTTTTATGAAGGAATGGCCTGAATTTGAGTTTTCTGCTCATATTCTGGACACTTTTGATGCAGTATCTTCATATGGTCAAGTCAGTTCAGACAGCAAGAGATCCTACAATGGTTCAGTGTCTTGGGAGATAGCGTGGACTTGGTGCTGGCAGCATGGGAAATAGCTTGAAGCTGGTGCTTGTCAACTTCAGGCTAATTACATAATTTCTATGCACAGTGCGAGAGATCGGGAGTTTAGGGCTTCATTTGGAAGGCTGGTTTGGAAGTATAAGATTAGTGCTCTGCTTGGAAGAGGCTGGTTTTGAGGTACACAAAAGAGCTTAACAACATTATTGCAGATCTGCTGGTTGTTGATGGTATGCTGAGTGGAAGGCTCCAAAATGCAAATATGAGGTCTTTGAAGCATGGGAGGAAGCATGTCTCCATAGTGCAATCCTAACTGATGTGGTGGTTTCTGTACTTCCAAAGACCTTCCCATCCAATGTAAATTATGAGGTCTTCCTAGCATGAGAGCGGGCTTTGGTGTGACACATGTTTTGCATGTGCAGATCTGGAGGCTTGAAAAACAGTCTTTTAGGTTGTGATGCAGTCTATCAGTGGGTCCTTTGCTAGACATCCCTTTTTGTGGGGGAGCCATGACTCCTTTCCTGGCAAATGTTGATTGAGTAGGCGTGCGGACCTTCTCTACATCATCTGATCCCTCTCTTGAAGTAGGTGTGCAACATCGACCTATTTGATACCATTTCCGGACGCTAATCACCACAGTTCTTGTTGTGAAAGTTGTCCTTGTCGGCTATGCATTATTCAGAACAAGTTCAGCGCCTGAAGTTGTGGAAGTTAAAGAATCTTCAGCGGAAGGAGATGACAAGGGAAAAAAAATCATGGAAGAAAGAGTGCTGAGGTTGACCAACCCAGCCAAAGTAATCCAGTTACACCAACAGATAGTAGGGCAATTAGATCTGAGGTGAGAGCCCCTGTGGTTGGTGAGGGTGGCACAACTACTTCAATTGGACCTGCAGAATGTACTCTAGTCAGACCTGCTGTAGTTGCACAGTTAGACAATCAGGTAAAGAAACAACAGATTGTATCACTTGAAATTGTGCGCAGAATCAAAGTTCTTCAAGCTGCGACATGCTTGGGTCTATGAACTTGGTATAAGCTACATGCTGCAGCTCAGATAGGAGGATAGATACTATAGACAGGAAGCTCCTCTAATTTGGCACTGCCTCCTTACAATCCTAACACCATAAGTACCACAGAGTTTCAGTCTGATTGCACAAACAGTACCAGATCAAATGGTGATCACATCCTTAACATAGGCAATACTTCAGTTGAATACACTGATCTTCTTCCCAATTTCAGTACTACGCTTACAACACCACCTTTTGTAGTGGGTGCATTCCGTCATGAATCAGCGAGGGATTTGCAGTGTACTTTGCCCTCTGTTAGTGTTCAGCAGGAAGAGAGTGTGCTACTAAAGGTGAGCATTTTGGGTGATTCTGAGACCGGCAAAACTAGCTTCATGGCCAAGTGATTGCTCAAATGATTAGATCGAGAATTGTTCACAGGGATTGTTGCCTAGCAGAACTCTTTAAGACTCTTCAAGTCTATGTACCAATGGCATAACTCTCTTCAAACACCTAAATGCAAAACAGATTATGAGATACTACAGATTTTTCTCAACATGGACCTCATGTAATTTACTTGACAAGGAATATAGTGAACTTTGGCATCAAAAATTTGATTTCTTCTTGTTAGCCTCTTTCCTTGTTGCAACTTGAACTCCGAGGTTAAGCATCCCTTACATGAAATCTACGACAGCAGGTTTGAAGGCCAGAGTTCTGGGATTACAGCTGTTTGTAGAGCCAAAGGTTTAGAGAAAGGTGGTTTATATGGAAAGACTCCTTCATTTGTTCAAGTATGTGTCCAGGGAGTAGCTTACAATCCCAGACTTTGTTTTCCAGCATGATCTTGAGGTGAATGGTAAAAAGGCATTGTTATGGACCCCAAAATGAGATACTTCACTGACAGGCCTTTTGCAAGCTCACACTAGCATTCTATTAATTTTTGTCATTGCCTTTCTGTACCCAGCAACAAGGGAGATGACGATCATGTTCAGAAGATAAAACAAAAACTTGTGTTCTGACCTGGGCATTCAAGATCAAATGGACTTGCATATAAATCTGTCCTACATAGAGCTAGTGGAATTGTTGGGAGGAGCAAAAATTGGTTTGCATGCTGATGTTGCATGAGCTCTGTTTCAAGCTCTTTTGGAGTGGAAGAGCTTGAGTTGCTTTTACAGAAAATTCAGAATGTTGTTGTTGCCAAAGAAGAGGAAGGAACTGATTTTCAAATGCAGAAAAGAGAACCTCATAAGAGCTTTCGACTTTGTCTGATTACAAGCATCGGCTTCAAGAAACACTTGACAATATTCACCAGTGGAAAGAGGTTGTTAACTCTTGGAAAGATATTGCTACTTGGTATCATTTTCTCATCTTGCTCATTTGCTTGATTGATCTTCTATCGTGAAGTTATTCAAAGTCCTCTGTGGTCGCGACTTTGCTTTTGAAATCCTTCGATAGTGGGCCTCGAGATCCAATCCCGAGTCACGTTGGCATCTTGTGCAGGGCCCGAAAGATGAGGGATTTACGGCCAGAGCCCCCCTTGGCACCCAAGCGTCCTCTTGCTCCAAGTAGCGCTCAACGGAGAGACCTCTCGCAGTGGGTTCAGTCCACCTTCCTGGTGCGGTTGACAACCCCCTTGGTTAGGGTCAGGCAGGCAGTCGGGGGTAACTGAAGCTGCCTCTCCTTTCAGGCCTTCAACCTGAAGCATTAGATATATTTTCATCCTTTAATTCTTTGAGCAAAAAAAGCAAAACAATGCTCTTAAAACTGTTACAAGCACAATCATTTCCATGGATAATTATTTTTGGCCAATTGCTAAGGAGCGAATCCTTCTTTTCGAATGCATCCAACACTCGATCCGGGATCAATTGCTACTTGGAAAGATCCCCAAGGGTTTATTTTTTAACCCTATATCATGGGTTAGGGCCGTACCCTATTAACTTGACTTAGTCAATACCTTAAGTTCATATATTATTTCAATTTATTGATTGGTCTTTTGCTTCCAAGCAATTATCTTTACCCAAGAAAGGTACTATATCAGGACAATTATTCATCCTCTTGCAAGATACACTTGCGTAAGAATCTGCCAATCTCATTCCGAGGAATTGGCCATTTCCTTGTGATCAATTCATAAGATCGTACGACTCTACAGCTTGTTGCATAGGTGTCGCATCAAACTATGGGACTATTTTACCCATCAACGATGTCTTCTAATCACGGTACCATGATTAGATATAACATTCCGTTCCTGATTGTATTAGGCTGACATTGTTGGTCCTAGGGTTCCGAGTTCCTATCTTTTTAGCGAGAGATTCTTAGGAAAACCCTAGTTCACTTCTCGCAAGTACGTTAAAATGTCCCTACATTCCGTGATTGTGGGCAAGTCTTTTAGGGTATCGGAGTTTCACCTTTGGTAATACGAGTGACTAGGTAATGTCTCCAACGTGTTAAATCCTAGTTAGCTCTTTGGGATACGTTGCATTGAATTAACCTTTCCTAAACGAGTACCTCGCGGTTTTAGGTGTTTAGGTTTAAACCAATTTAACTTGTCTGGTCTTGAACATGATTCATTGTCTGCGTATAAGTTGATTTACAAACGCTAACTTTTGGGTTAAGATCAAAGCATAGGCATAATTCCAATTGATCATCCTATAATATGCAAACAAGATTCGTGCTACTAAGCTTTAGGATTTTATGTTTAAACAAGCAGCCTTTTTCGACTTTCTTTTCCGAATGGATTTGTCGTATGCTGAACTTACACACCCTTTTGTTGATTTAAGTTTTTAGGCCACTTGCCTAGAGTTAAATCTTCTTCATGCAGCCCTAGCAATTTCCTACGGTTGTTAGCAACTTTCTTTAAGAATCATTTCGAAAAAGATATTCAATAATGCAATATGCGGTTTATTCCTTCCATGCTTAATCGAAGTGTACTATCATAATTCCATTTTGTAAAGATGGGCATTAATTAATCTAATTAATGCATAAAGCCACTTGCTAGAAATGCATAGAAATCTTATGCTCATTTTATTTTGTTTGTTTTATTGAAAAGGACTAAATATTGAATTCTTCCATCGTGAGCTCTTTCTTTTAAATTAGTCAAGGTATTGTAATCGAAAGATGCATCCTATCTCCAAAAATGATCCATGCACGATTGAATTATAACGACATAAATTAAAATTAGGAGGAAAAACCTGGACTTGTGATGAAATGTCCACATGGATGTTAGGAGACGATCCTCCTGCGGTTGCGCCTTGTGCCTTCTTAGGGGCCATCGTGAATTTCGTCTTTTTGCCTTGGACACAAAGTTATGATCTTGTCCGTCTCCTTCGTACATGAAACTCCCTTTGTGAATTGGCTTTAAAAGGCCTTACAGACTTGTGGGAGTTGCAATAGAAAAGACGATTTTTGATCCGATGGTTAAAATGAACTTGAGGAGAATCAATCAAAAGAAACGGGTTTCAAAACTTTGTGGGGATGCTATGAAAATGGGTTTTTAAAAAAATTGGCTATTGTGAGCTTTATGGGAGATGTATGGAAAGGAAAATCCACGGAAATGGAGTTTAAAAACACGGCTTTGTGGAATATGAGGCCTTAAATTCCGGAGTGAGACTGGGGGAAAGGAAGTGTAAGGTGCCGCTTATGAAGGGGTTCAATCCCGGGGGGTGGGGTCAAAAGAAACCTACTTTGTAAAGGCAATAGGAAAGATGGCACAAGAAGAGGTTCAATCCCGGGGGGTGGGGTCAAAAGAAACCTGCTTTGTAAAGGCAATAGGAAAGATGGCACGGGAAGGGACTTTGGATTTCCGGGGGGGTTATCAAACCCACACGAACGAGGGCTAGGGGGAAGCCCACAAGAAGGAATGGGGGGTGTAATATGAAAGGAGGCTTATAACAACCCCCTTTTGAAGCTTCAAGAAGCTTTCAAAAAGGTACGTGGGGGAAAGATGACTCCCTCAGGTGGCGCTACGATGGCCAGGAGGCGGACTGCGGCGGGCGAACTGCAGCAGCAGATTTTCCTTGTCAATCCCTCCTCCCTCTCGGCCAATAGAGCGGCATTACGGCTTCTCCCTCTACTCTCGACAGTAGCTTCAGCAGTGTCTCAACTCTTCCCTTTTCTTTCAAAGCTCCCATATCCATGGATTTTATAGGGAGAGGGAGAGGTACCTCCCTCCCTCCACGCGCCAACGTGCATGCCCTTGCCCCCTCCATAGCATCTAGCAAGGATGCTTATTCATCCCGCTTTCCCTCCCTCTCCCCTACCACGAGAGTCGGCTGGGGGAAGGAGGGAATAATTAAATTTTTTTCCCATAATTCTAATAATAATCTCTTCCCAAGAGGGGATTTTTATGCGGGAGGAATCAAAAATTTTACAAATGAATAGCAAGGGCATTGACCTAGAGTCTAGGTTATAATATGTAACGTGTCCACTGGAACCCTCTAGGACACGTCTTAGCAGTCCATCGGAAAGGTTGTCTAGAAAACTCCACCCGGCACTCCCATGGAATGTTGCGGGTTTTGTCATCTAGGACTTTCCGCGTCTGCCACGTAACGGAAGCGTCCTGGCCGTTCCCACTTAGGATCGGCTGGAATTGTTGGTCATTTACTAACAGCGACTAGCGTCAGACCTGATCGAACTAATTTACGCAGAACGCTTGGTCTGAAGCGGATTCATGTTGCACTTGGTTCAAGGAGAATGGGAAACGAGAGGGACGCAAGGCTCGACCTCTCTGCCAAAAGGCATAGTCCCATTCCGTTCCCCTAAAACAGCCTGAATCGGGTAATCGGTACTTCCAAGTCATTGTTCTCCTTGCTTGTTTTGGTGATGACGATCATCCTCTGTCCATCGAAGATCTTGAGAAAAGTTCCCGGCTAACCGGGACCACCCATCCGTAGGACGGACCCATGGTCCATCCTCCGCACTTTCCTCGGTTTGTTTTAGTTATGTAATTATCTACCACATTAGTTTGACATATACAAACAGCTTCCTTGATTAACCCTGTTAAGCACTGGTTCCTTCACGTAATCTTATCACAGGACATAAAGAAAACAATGTCAAACAACTTCTTTATTATCATTTTATCCTTTTATCTTTGAAATACAAGGAGTTTCCGCCCGTAGGCGTATTCATAATCTGCCCGAAGGCTATCCAGTAATCCTTCAGTGATTACTTAATCCAAGTTTCCGCCCGTAGACTAGTATGCGGGCCCCGAGATCCAATCCCGAGTCACGTTAGTCTCTTGCGCAGGACCCGGAAGGCGAGGGATTTACAGCCAGAGCCCCCCCTGGCACCCAAGCGTCCTCCTGCTCCAAGCAGAACTCAACGGAGAGACCTCTCACGGCGGGTTCGGTCCACGTTCCCGGCGCGGTTCACAACCCCCTTGGTTAGGGTTAGGCAGGCAGTCGGGGGTAACTGAAGCTGCCTCTCCCTTCAGGCTTCAACTTGAAGTATTTAGATATGTTTTCCTCCTTTAGTTCATTGAGCAAACAATGCAAACAGTGCTTTTCTAACGGTTACAAGCACAAACAAATTCCAATGGTCGTTGTGGCTAGCAAACTGTCAAGGAGTGACTTCCTTTCCTCCGAATGCAATCCGCATTCGTTCCGGAATCAATTGCAACTTGGCAAGATTCCTATCATTCTTGGGTTAGGGTCATACCCTACCCATACTTTAGTGTTTAGTTGTGGTAGGTTCCAGCGACCATGTCGCTTTGGTTTATAGTCTGGTCATTTGCTTCAAGGCAATTACTTAACTTTCCTTTTCCTTGGCAAATTATTCCAAAAGTGAGTAACAGGATGATTAGACATCCTCCAAATCATTCCTAATTAGGTTGGCCCATGGTTCCAGAAATATGCAACTCCGTCGGAGTTTCGTCATGATCCTTAGGATAACCTTAGATCATTTCATACATGAACATCCAATTGCTTCGACATTTTGTGAACGTGTGTAGGATCTTTAGATTCACGGTTTTTGTCTAAAGCTAGGTCGAATTATTATTGCACTAAGTTCTAGTTAGCACTTGGAATACCTTTCATTCCGACGGAGCCATACCATGATTAGGTTACTTAGTCACTATCTTGCGACGAGGATGATCCTTCTAAAGGTAATAACTAAATCTAACGGAGAGCAATAGATATAATACCATCAAAACGCGTAAACATGCGATTGATTGCCTCTATGTATCACATGGTTCACGATAACATTATCTTTCCTTAGTAAGGTAAAATGCTTGCCAATCTGTACGCTAACTTTCCTAGGTCCTACTAGGATTTACCAATTAATCATGCCTACTACTTGTAGTCCATACTTTTGAATACTATGCTTTGACTCCTAAATGCAGCTCTTAACGATGGCATGATGACTACGCAATACACAACGTTCTCCTAGCTACGAAGTAGATAATGAAGTTTATACAAACTAGTGTTAATTTATTCCATCTTACAAGCTATTTACAAGTCCATCCGTTCACTTTGGTACTCTATTATTTCTTTCCGGATGATACCTTATGGTGCTAACCTTTTCCTATGAAATCATTACGAGAAGTATGTTGCCTAATGTGCAGTATATGCTTATTTCTACCAAATCTAAGACGAAAGATAATGCACTTATAAATTCCATTTCCTTGCCTAAGTTTAGACTCATTACCTTGATAAGGTACCAAATCTACATGCAATTAGTCTTTTACTCGTTCAAATTCATGACAATTTTAATCTTACCTAATGTTCAAGAGATGTATTTCTTTCCAATTTCCATATGCATATTAAGCGTAAAAATGCAATTCCTTTTTATGGGCTAAGCGCGCCTAATCTTTTCCTTATGCGGAAATAACTTGAAAGAACCTGGACTTGTGGAGTCGGGGAGATGTCCACTTGTACATTCGGAGATGAGCCTTCCGCGGTCGCACCTTGCGATCTTTTCGGGGCCATCGTAGTTGTAAATTCAACTTCCGATTCGTCTTAGTGGTCTACAGAGTGACGGCCCTCGGAATGGGGCCTTCCGACCTCTGCCTTTATCCTTGTAGACGGGAGATTTCCTTTTCGGGATGGTGCTTGCGACAAAGGCTTTAGGAGTCTTTCAAGAAACTCGAATCGGCTCGGAATTAGGACGGCTTGTGGCTTTAAAGTCTTTGCCAGAAGTCTTGTCGAAGGTTCTTGTGAGGTCTTTATGGCTTCACCGTCTCCTCTTAGAAGTCCCGGGGAGGGTGTGAAGGGACTTTCTTGGAAATGGGGGAAAAGGGGCCTTTTGGGCAGGTGGTGGGAAAGGGGGTTATGGAGGCCCCCTCCTTAGAAGCTTCTAAGAAGCTTCCTGCTTCTACTGGCCACGTGGGGGGGGTCGAGCTTCAGGCGGCGGTGGATGACGGTATGGCGGCAGCAACGGCGGCTTGGCGGCCTGGGCGGTAGCGACGGCAGCTGGCGACCCTCCTCGCGGTGACCAGCACGATGGCGGCCCCTCCTCCTTCACACGGCTTCTCCCTCTCCCTCACGTCCTGACGGCCTTCCTTCTCTCCTCCCTCCACAGTCTCTTCTCACAGCCTCCTCCTTAGCACACCCCCTTGATGGGGGGTGTTTATATAGGAATGGGGGGTGGGGAAGAGGGTCTCCACCCACGTGGAGAGTTCCCTCATGCAATCTTCACTTGGCCATCCCTCCCTCCACACTCCCTCTCCTCCAGCCATGCATCGGCTGGGGGAAGGGATAATAGTAAAAAAAAATTTCCTTAATTTAATTAAATTGCCCCTCCCAAGAGGGTGTTTTTGCGGGTCTTGCGGTTTTGATCTCCCGGTCTTGATTTACCAAAGCAGAGGACCCTATTTCACGCGCGCGGCTCACACATTACGCGGTCAATAATTTCAATGCAAGAGATACCCTTTGTGCAGGGTTTACACGGCGTGCGGAAGGTTAATATTTGCGGTACGGTTACGTGAAAATATTACATAATAATCCCAGTTTATGTTATTTTAGGGGAACAGAATGGAACTATATGCCTTATGGTAGGGAGGTAGAGCCTTGTCTCCCTCTCGTTTCCCATTCTCCTTGAACCAAGTGCAGCGTGAATCCGCTTCGGCTTGGCATTTCTGCGTAAAGTAGTTCGCGTGGGGTTTGACGCTAGTTGCCCTTTAGGAAATGACCATTAGGGAAAACCCTGATTCAGGTCGATCCTAAGTGGGAATGGCTAGAATACTTCCGCTACGTGGTAGACATGAAAAGTCCTAGATCATAAACCTCGTAACATTCCATGGGAGTGCCGGGCAGAGCTTTCTAGACCTCCTTTCCGATGGACTGCTAAGACGTGTCCTAAAGGGAATAGGTGGACACGTTACAACTTGGATTTGTAAAGATGTACATTCCCCTGGGTAATCCTTTTCATAATGACCTTCAGGCCACATTTGGCACACAAAGGGAAATAATCAATTCAATATCATACTTATTGTGGCATTATTATTCCTTCTAAAATTAGGATTTCCATATGGTGAAGGTCTCCTCTCATTTCTAGAATATCCTCCCTCTCTTTGATTAGATGTCCCTTATGTTAGCACACTTCTCTAGCATAAATGGTCTATAGGAGGTCCTATCAGATAGTACCATAGATGACAACGTTATTGTAACAACCCTTCCTCCTCAACTTCCCTAATTGCACTTTCTCCGATCATCATGCTTCTATCTTTGCATCGACTAAGTTAGCTAGTTGTTTTTGAAGGCTTATTTGTTCTGTAACAATTTCTTGTAGTCCCTCAATAAATTTTCATTTTTGCATATCCTCTGAAGGAGAATTTTGTTCCATCTTTCTAATTAATGTTTTCATCTATTCGATATAATGTTTCACGATTTCTTCAGGATTTTTCATTAAATAGTCAAACTCTAATCCTAAAGAGTCTTGAGATCCTTGCCTTCTAAACTTAGTTAAGAATTCATCTCTTAACACTACATATGTTCTCCTTGTAGCAACATGAAGATTACCATACCACAGTACTACATCCTTTAAAGTTGTTGAGAATATGTGAAGTTTCCAATCATCATTAATGATCTCATTCACTATTATACAGGTCACTTCAAACCACTGGACATGCATGTCACCATTGTCATCCCAATTACCAGAATATGGTATGAAATCTATAAGTTACACATGTGCTCTCACATCCATATATAACACTCTTAGCACTTTCTCTAGGCCTTTGAAGACTCTTTTGGATCATCAAAATAGTCTACTTAGAGCCCAATATTCTGTGATACTATTTATACTATTATCCTTTGTTGTATGATCAATTAATTCTTCTTCTATCCTATATTCTATTGTTTTAGTAGAAAAGTTACCACAACTTGCAAAATCATCACTGTTTAATCCTGCTTCTTTTGTGTATTCTTTCTTCTCACACTAGGAGCTGACCCCTTCTTCGAGATACCCTTATTGTTACCACTCGTTCCCTCTGAGCTTCTTATTTGGCTCTCCTACATAATCTAATTGGATTCTAACAAAATACGGCTCTCTAGTGACTTTATTGGTTTCTACTGACAAACTAAGTCCACTTACAAAGTATTTTGTAGTTTAGCATTCAATTTTTCTAACTACTCCACTATTTACTTGGCTTTCTTTTCCAATCTTCTTTTTGCTCTCTTGTCTCATGTTAACTTCTCGCTTTCACTCATTCACTAGAGTTTCTGAGATCTTTCTCTACCGTGCACATTCTCCTTCCACTTTCTATTATAAGAGCCCTTGTCTACCGTGCCCCCCTAAGAAGCCCCCCTGGATAAAAGGGCTAGATGTCTATATGTGAAGTCATTGTATTAACTAAGTATTGAAAGTGCACTTATATGCTCTCTTTATCTCCAAATTATCATTATAAAAGATATTCTATCTTTCCCTTATATAGTCCAACTATCAACTCACCCAACATTCCCCTTTAAGTTACTTGCAGTCTTCCAAATAGTACTCCTTAACCCTTTTTTTGAACTAGAACTCCTAATATATCAAACCCATTTTATTCTACATTTAAACCAGAGAAAATTTTCATCTAAAAACTCTTAATTCACCATTAACCTTTGCTAATACTTCAGTAAAACCACTAATATACACTAATCATTACTTCAGCCCTAAATAATATTTTACAAAGGAAGTACTTGCAAATGGATTCTATTAGCTATGAAATTTTAATAAGAAAATTTGAACATAGAATAAACTATAATCTCTTTTTATTTGTCTCACTAACACCTACATTATCAAGACTTATTACTATTTTTTATTTACTTTAGAAAAATAAAGATATTTATAATAATTAATTCTAAAATTAAAATCTTAAAATCTCTTAAACAAATGTTCTCCATAATCAATGCAGTCCATACTCTAGTTGGCATCAATAAATTCTCTCATGTACTCTTAATATTCACTAATTATCTCTAAAAAACACCCAAAGTCTATCATTTTTAACCTTAAGATCTAGATATATAGAATTCTAGAGACCCATTAATTCTAAGAATCGATAAGAAGATCCATCATAGTGTTTATAAAATAGACATGCTTATTAAAGAAAACTTGCAAGTTCTGTTGTGTCATGTGACCTACTGATAACAAGTTTTTCATAATGGAAGGCACATGTAATACATCATGTAGACTTTTCTTCCACCCATCATGAATGACCAAGGATACTACACTATTATTCTAAATGCTATGCTACATATCATCTCCTGTACACACATATCCATGCTTTTCAGGGATCATTTCTTCATGTATGAGAAATGACAAAAGCTCATTAAAATCTGGTATCTCAGCATGCATCAATATAGAGGTATCAAAAGATTTGTACTCAAGTCCTAAACCACTTAGGGTAACAACCATTAGATCCTCATCAACATCAGCTCACAACTAGAGCTAGTTGATATGCAATGATCCTCCATTCAGTCACATTGTCCCGTCTGCATCACCCTTTCCTATCCATATTGTTGAACTTATACTTTAGCTAGATTTTGTGAGTACTAATGGTTGTACCATAGTACCACATAAAAATATTTCAAGCATCCTCTGGTGACTTGTAGCTCATTATCTACATGACTATTGCATCAGAGATATAGAAGGACAACCAATGCAACACCTTTGGGCTCTTTCCAACCATGCTTGATGTGTGCGTCTTTGTTCAACTCTAGGATTTTTGTCGGGAAGCTTGGGTTTAGCTTCAACACCCATGACTAAATCCCAATGTCCCTTTCCAATTAGCAAGTTCTTCATTCAAAACTTCCAAATAGCATAGTTATTGTTATCAAGCATGTCACCCACTATCTAAGTTATATTATCTCCTCTCTCTACATTTGCCATGTGTGCAACACAATGTATTCACTGCAGTAATAAAAATTATCCATGCTTGACTTTGTGTAGAACCAAGTAATTTTCACAGACAAGGTGTTTGTATGCACTCCAATTAATCCAATAAAGATGAAGATAATCTCTCTGCAATATCTACTATCAGTGTTGACCAGCTATAGCAAGTTCTCTACTGAATTTTGAATGTTCTCTATTCGAAAAACCCCTTAAAGCATTCCAGACATATGCCTTTTCATTTGAAAGTGTAACGTATCCGCATGTTCGCTTGCAGGACACATCTTAGTTGCCCATCGGAAAGAGGGTCTAAAAAGCTCCGCCTGGCACTCCCATGGAATGTTATGGGGTTTGCGATCTAGGTATTTTCGAGTCTGCCACGTAGTGGAAGTATTTCGGCCGTCTCCACTTAGGACCGACCTGAATCGGGATTTCCCTAATGGTCAAATTCCTAGAATGGTAGCTTGTGTCAAATCCCAGGCGAACTACTTTACGCAAAAACATCAGGGTCAAAGGGGATCCATGCTGCACTTGGTTCAAGAAGAATGGGAAACGAGAGGGATGCGAAGCTCAACCTCTCTGCCCATAAAGCATAGTCCCATTCTGTTCCTCTAAAACAACATAAATCGGGATTCTAGTAACCTGAACTCTAGGTCAGCATTGCCTGCTGTTCATTCCCTTTGAGAAAAGCTCATTGCTGTTCATTTTGCTTGAGAAAAGTTCCTGGCCAACCAGGACCACCCATCTGTAGGATGGACCCATGGCCACATCCACTGCACTTTCCTTAGGGTTGCTTTAGTTGTATAATTACCTACCACATTTAGTTGGACATGCATCAAGGAGCTTCTTTAATTAGCCAGTTAAACACTAGTTCCTTCACGTAATCTTAGCACTTGATATAGGAAAATAGTGCCAAACAAGTTCCTTTTCAACAGGTTATCTTACTTATCTTTGGAATACATCCATAAAATCTAGCCTGTCGGCTAATCCATAATCCGCCCGAAGGCAATCCATAATCTGCTCGAAGGCTATCCAGCAATCCACAGGGATTACTAATCCAAGATTCCGCCCGTAGACTAGTATGCGGGCCTCGAGATCCAATCTCGAGTCGTGTTGGCCTCTTCTGCAGGGCCTGAAAGGCAAGGGATTTATGGCCAGAGCCCCCCTGGCACCCAAGCGTCCTTTTGCTCCAAGTAGCACCCAACGGAGAGACCTCTCACGGTGGGTTCGGTCCACGTTCCCGGCACGGCTAACAACCCCCTTGGTTAGGATTAGGTAGACAATTGGGGGTAACTGATGCTGCCTCTCCCTTCACGCCTTCAACCTAAAGCATTAATTATCTTTCCATCCTTTAGTTCCTTGAGCAAACAATCCAAACAGTGCTCCTAAACTATTACAAGCACAATCAATCCAGTGGTTGTTTATTTGGCCAACTGCTAAGGAGTAAATCCTTCTTTCCGAATACATCTAGCATTCGATCCAGGATCAATTGCGACTTGGCAAGATCGCCCAAGGGTTTTTTTGTTTACCCTTTTGTCCTTGGGTTAGGGTCATACCCTGCCAACCCAACTTAACCAACACCTTAGGTTTCATAAATTTATAGTAAATCCTGACGACCATGTCACTCTGACTTGATTGATCCTTTGCTTCCAAGCAAATACCTAACTTCCCTTAACTTGGAAAATCAGCCCAAGAAAGGTGATGTAGCAGGATGACTACTAATCCTCTTTCAAGTTAGACTTGTGCTAGAACCTGCCAACCTCATTCCAAGGAATAGCAAATCCCTTGCGGTTTAGGTGATTTAGATAAATTGATCTACTTGTCTTGTGACAAGGGCGATCCTTTCCTAGAGATGCTAACCTTGTTCTAGAAGTGTAAAAAGATGTTAGATACCACATTTCGCGCAAGTATACAATTTGTTACATCTATGGTCTATAAGGTATGCAGTATCCCTTTACTTTTCCTACTAAAGTAACGACCAATGATAACTTGCATGAAACCTACTACGGTTTACATCAAAGAATCATGCCTACAACCCTTTTGTTTAGCTTTAGAATTTCATGCTTTGATAAGCCATGCAATCTTTTCTAAATGCAACTTGATGAAATGAAAATCAAGAATATGTAACATGCGACCCTTAGATACAACATCGTGAATGAAGTTCATGCAAAACTAAGGCTAGTGTTGACTAAATCCATTTCTAAGCATCTTTTGCATGCAACTTGCAATGTCCATTGTTTCATTTTCATGCTGTGCAACGGACGTTAACAATTCTTTCCATGCGAGTCATAACAAGAAAGTTATTGACTAAATGCAAGATACTCTTTTCCTTCACGGCCAATGCACTTAACAATTTCCTCTTTAACCCTAGGCAATATGGGTTTTAGACTTCCACTTTGAAAATGCATGACAAGGCAATTTGCGACTAAGTTCATAGGCAAGTAAGTTTTACATTCATAACTTTTGAGATGCAACAATCCAATTGCATGATATGCAGCAATCCTTATCTATCATTCAAGAGATAATTTATCAAATGTACTTTTATCACTACCCGTGAATTAACGATAAACATAAAATGCATTCTCCCTATGGAATTAAGCGTGTTTAAATCATTTCTTATACGTGGGATTAAATTCATAAGACCTAGGCTTGTGGATCCGCGGAGATGTCCACGTGTATGTTTGGGGAGGAATCTCCTGCAGGTGCACCTTGCGTCTTCTTGGGAGCCATCGTTGATGACTTGAACTCCACGGATTCCTTCTAGCCTCTACTCTCATTCTCCGAGACTGCCTGTAGGTCAATACCTCCTCCTTGCATAGGAATAGGAGCTTTATGAACCCGGTTTTAAAACCGGGGAAGGGCACGTAGGAACAAGGCTTGTGTCCCTTATCCTTAGAAGCTTCTTAAAGAAGCCTCTAAGAAGCTTCTGACCTTTTTAAAAAAACGTGGGATTAATGTAATGATTGAGGTGAGGGGAAATAAACGACGACAGAATGGGGGGTTTATGATGGAATGGCGGCGGCCTGACGGCTAGGCATGGCAGGGCGGTCCTCACGGTGGCTTGGTTGTGGATGGCATGGCATTGGCGACCGCCCAATCTTCTCTCCCTTCGATCATCCCCAACGCAACAGCCTCCCACTCTCCTCCCTCCTCCACTTGACCACATGGGGGGTCACGTGTGACATGACGATGGCAGCAATAGAAACGTCTGATCCTCCCTTCCTCAGCGCAGCAGCCTCCACCTTCAACAGCACGACCGCCTCATTCCCTCTTTTTGCTCCACATGGGAGTTTTTATATAGTTCTTAGGGGGGGAAAGACTCCACACACGTGGAGCCCCCATGCTCCCATGCATCTCCACCTCTACAAGCTCCCCATACTCCTCACTTGCTCTTCTCCTACTCCCTCTTCTCCAGCCATGCATTGGCTGGGGGAAGGGATAATCATTAAAAAAATTTTGGCTTAACCTTACCATTATCCATTTTACCCCTTCAAAAAGGGTGTTTCTCCACAAGTTTTGCGGTCTTAAACCCCGGCCTCAATTGCTCAATGCAGAGGCCTCTTTTTTGCGCGTGCGGGGTATGGATTAAGCTGCCAATAGTTAGAATGTGGGAGATAACATTGCACAGGTTTTACACGGTGTGCAGGGAGTCAAGGTCAATAATATTTTGAGCGGAAATATCACAGAAAGTCCACATACATTTCTATGAGTATGAAGACTTTATTACACAAAATGTAGCAAAACCAATAAGTTTCTTACAATTGCAACCAACCAAGTATCTGTATTTTACCATTAATAAATCCACCCAAAATTGATCATTAAACTCTTGTAGTACTCCTCAAGACACCCATAGTTCATGTAGTAAGATCCACACATTAGATGACATCAATATGTAGTTCAAAGTGCTTGTAGTATCAGACCAAAGCTAGTACAATTTCAGGACTGATTTCAAGACAATTCGAGATCTGTAAATGCACTCAAATCTTTGAAGTTTGGATTCCTAGTCATGCTCAAGTACAAGAGCTTGGAGGCATAAACAATGCCAGTCAGTTCATGTTGATTTAGTATGCCCTTCTTGTTGTGTGTATTCAAAGATTTAGATGCATCTCACTACATTCATATGCCTCTCATAGTGCAATATTTACTTCATCATTCAGTTTACAAGTACATCTCTAGACTTGGAAATCCAATGCTCATAACTATTCATAAACATCCACTAAATATGTGGAATCATCTGAGTATTAATGGCCAATAACTAAAGCTTTGTTAAATGATCTCCAAGCATTACATACAAGTTGCCTCAACTTTATGACAGCACTTAGTCTTTAATATAAGGCTTCGGATCACTTAGTAGTGCTCCACCACATGACAAGCATACTTAGTTACAATGTTCAAGGAGATCTTTCAATTGTTTGTGTTATGCCAGCTGCCAAATGAGTTGCAAATTTCTTGGTTTAATTCTCAAATAGAAGGCACAATTTCTTGTAGCTCATGCTAATCTATCCACGTGCTCTTTGCTACTCAGTTATCCACATGTGCTCTGCTGCTTAGTCTAGTGGTACCATTTCTAGCATTGAATAATGCCCAGGAAGCAACACAAAGTAAGCACTATCTCTCCTCATTAGAAATCAAATATGATAGCACTTATCAAAACTCAAATGTTGTCCATGCTATCATCCAGAGACATGTGCAAATTTAGGGTTGTCCATGCTAGTCAGAAACACACATGTTTGCTATTGGTTGAAATTGTTCCAAGACTTAACACTCAACAATGCTCCATATGTATTAGAGAAAAGCTAATGAAATTCCTTGAATGCCTCAAAAGAGGCCCTAATCAAAAGACATATCAACCACATGCCTCTTACCCGAGATTGTCATTGACTAAATTCCACATCCAGCTCCTATGTATGCTCAAACTTAACAACAAGAACATGCTCTAATACCATGTAAAGAGAATGGGAGAGAGAGATGAGGCCACAGAGAGCTCACTGCTCTCACTTTCTTCATCTTTATTCAAGTACACACACTTAGACGGACTAAGTAACCTAACACAACTAGGTCTAAGGCACCAAAACCATACTAGTCTACTAACTATAGTTGAATAAGTCATGATGTGAATTATTCAATGATGCATGTAACCTGACACAACTAGGTCTAAGTGACCAAAACCATACTAATCTACTAACTATAGCTAAGTCATGACTTGACTTATTATATGACACACACATGTTAGGGACAGCTACACACATTATAGTTGTCATGTTAGGTCAGCAACTTGAGCTTGAAGTCTCAACAAAATGGAGGTAGACTTATTATGATCAGCAATGTCTTTAGTGTCATAATTAGATTGTATGATGTTGTCACAAGAATTGGCATGACCAAAGTAAAAGTAAATATATAGGTACAATGTATTGTTTAAAGGACTCGTAATAATTAATGCGGAAGCAAGATATCATGTTAGATTATTACATGGCTGAGATAACCGAGTTTTTCACCACTAGAGGAGTCTTCTTAGGCATTAGTTGTGTATAAAACATCCTTTAGACCTCCATCTCAAGATTCACCATCTAAGGTTAATGATGTGAAATCTATAATAGTGGATAATATGATATGTCATGTACCCATGATTGATGAGATCTATTAAGATACTAATTTTCAAGCTTAATAGGGTTCATACAGCTTATGTGCGCAATTCTGAAATTCAAACAACACCTTTTGAAGTGGCACCCAATAATTGTTTATTATTGGGTAGTTAATTACAAGATGTTGGTGTGGAGAAATTACAAAATGTTCTTTAAAAATACTCTCATGTGTCTATCTAGAGCTCAGGGAAGTTACTCTTGAATATATGTGTGCATCACGTGGGTTCAAAATAAGGCATTTTTAAAATACAAAATTTTTATATTTTTTACATACAAAAGGGTGTAATATAAAAAGGTTAGGCATTAGCTCTTAGGCATTTGAGAACCTTGTATGGTCCACAATACCTTAGACTCAAATTTTTGAACTTTTCTAATGATAGAGAACTCTTCTTAGAGGATATAGAGATGAAAACCATGTGTCCCTCTTGGAAGATACGATCTTGCCATCCTAGATCAACATAAGGTTTCTTGCGGTCTTTGGTAGCTTGGATGTATTGTTTGATAATTTTGACCTGATCATCCATGTCTTCCAACATTTTCTTTTAGAAGCCTCAATCTTTAGGGTTGAATAAGAGAAATTTAGTGGTGTTAAACAAACTTTCCCATACAATGCCTGAAATGGAGTCATTTGAATACTCTAGTGATATGACGCATTGTAGGAAAATTCTACTAAGGGCAAATATTGTATCCACCTTGTTGGTTCTCTCAAACAATAATCTCTAAGTATATCTTCAATGACCTCATTAACGCACTCTATTTGACCATCAGTTTGGGGATGGTAAGTTGTGTTGGGTTCAAATTGCTTCAAATAGGCTTCTAAAAAATTGGATGTTAACAAAGAGTTGCGATCACTAATGATCCGTTTAGGCAATCCACGAAGCCTAAAGATTTCTTTCACAAACAATCGTGTAATATGTGAAGCTTTGTAGTTGGTCTTGACTTGGATAAGATGAGTGACATTTTTCATCATATCCACAATCACCATGATTGAATTATACCCTTCTTGAATAGAAGGTAAGCCAACTATGAAATCCATACTCATGAACTCCCATTTCATCTATGGAATGTCAAGTGATTGGAGCTTGCGGAGCATTTTGACATGCTCAACTTTCACCCACTAGAAACTTAGCATTCAGTAACATATCTGAGTACATCATGCTTCAATCTTTTCCAATAGTAACTTTTCGTGACTGCATTAAGAGTCTTTGCATAGCTAGGGTGTCGTGAGAATGGGGAGTCATGGGCTTCTCATAATATCTTCTTTTTTAGCACTTGATTGAGAGAAATGCAAAGCCTTGTCCTAAAATAGACAAGTCCATCATCGATAGTGAAATTTTTGTATTTGACTTGGAGCTTAGGATCAGTGTCCTTAACTAGGATTTCCCTTAGCATAAGCTAAAACTTAGGATCCTTGTCTGCCTCTTCTTTGGCTAGCTCAATGAGTGGATTGCTAGGCATTGATATTAGAAAAGCTTTACAACTTAATGCATCATCAATAACATTCTCTTTTCCATGTCTAAACTTGATTTCAAAATCAAATTCTTCCAAGACTTCAATCCACCGATGCTACCTCATATTGAGGTCTATTTGAGGGAGTAAAGATCCATTTGAGACTTTTGTGGTCAGTGACCAAAGTTAACTTGCTTCCAAGTAGATAATGTTGCCACAATTTGAGAGCATGGATCACAGCTAATAGCTTGATGAGATCATGGGTGGCATAATTACTCTCCTAGATTTTAAAATTCCTTGAGGAATAGGCTATTGGATGACCTTGCTGCATAAGCACACAACCTACTGCAAGAGAACTTGTGTCTGTTACGACCTCAAACTCTTGACTTAGGTTAGGTAGCTTTAAAATGGGTGTTGTTACCAAACTTGAGTTGCTCAAAACTGGCTTTCTCAATGGGCATCCACACAATATCAATTTTCTTTTTAGCAAATTAGTGAGAGGTGTAGCTGTTAGGGTGTAATTTTTAACAAAAATTCTAAACCATCCAAACAACCCTTAAAAACTTCTCACTTCCTTAACTGTCCTTGGTGGTTGACACTCTTGAATATCTCTAACTTTGGGTGAGTCTACAGAGATTCCTTCAGCACATACTATGATTCTAAGATATTCCATTTGTCTTTTGAAAAAGGAACACTTCTTTTTCTTCGCATAAAGCTTGTGTGTCCTCATTGTGTCCAACTCAATGCGCAATTGCAACTCATGGTCTTCGTCTCTCTTGGAGTATGTTAGGATGTCATCAAAGAACATTAGGACAAACTCATCAAGATAAGGTCCAAAAATGTCATACATTAATATGCTACATGTAGCAGGGATATTAGTTAGATGAGACCAAAAGAAATTACAAGAAATTCAAAATGACCGTATGTGGTATTGAAGGCAGTTTTGGGGATATATTCTTCCTAGATCCTTATTTGGTAATAACCATATCCAAGATCAATCTTGGAAAAGCTTTTTTCCCCTTGCAACCTATCAAGTAGCTTGGGATTGGATACTTATTCTTGATTATAACTAGTTTAGTCCTTGGTAATCAATGCAAAGGTGGAGAGTTCCATCATTTTTCTTTTGAAATAGTACTAGGGCTCTCCATGACAAATTATTGGGTCTAATGTATCCTTGATCCAGTAACTGCTTGAGTTACTCTTTTAGCTCAATTGCTTGAGGGATATTTGTTTTTTACAGAATCTTAGCGATTGGAGCAGCTCCTAGTTCAAGTATAATCTTGTGATCAACTTCTCTTCAAGGTGGTAATTCAGTCAAGTCTTCTAGGAAGATGTCATCATATTCCTTCAACCAATATGGCTCTCCCTTGTCTTGATTATTTTTCTCAATCTTATTTAATTTTATGAGATACACAAGTAATCCTTTTCTTAACCCTTTTATTATGCAAGATGATTTGGCTAGTTGGACCTTGGTGTTATCGTGTTTTCGATCGTGGTTCCGCAGCACAAAGGAGCGGAAAATGGAAAGAAGAGAAAATAGCAAAAAGGCGCAGGATAAAAATAGAAAAAGGCGCCTTGACCGGCAACCAATCCCTGAAAAATTCAAATGATCGGACACGACCCGCAAGAAGCTTCGGTGTCGGGCCAAGGCAACAAAAGAGGAAGAGGCTCACCACTAGAATGCGGAAGCACCCTCGAATCTGTGTAAAAGAGTTCCAGGCTCGCTCCTGTGCAAAGTGTAGACATTAGTTAGAAATAGGATAAATTAGAATGGTGGGAAATGGGAAAAAGGGCCTAGGCTACGGCCGGCCATGTAAAAGAGGAATGACTGCCCAAAAAGGATTTAGGGCTTTGTATATAAAGTTGAAAAAAGAGAATGAGAGGCTCATTCTTTGGTGTGTGGCAAAAAGAGTCTTCTTCTTCCTCTCTTCTTCTCTCCTCCTTGCTTGTGTGTGCTCTTGAGAGAGGGAGTGTGAAAGTGTGAGGGAGTGTGTGAGAGTGATGGATCAAGAGGGTGAAGCTCTTCACCATCTCCTCTCCTCTTCTTCTCTTCTCTTCTCTCTTTTTCTCTTGGGCGCGCGGCTATGGAGGATGGAGCTTGGACATGGAGGAGGCTTGAGGATGCTTGAGCTAGCATCAAGAGTCGTGGAGCTACCGGAGTGCAGGAGAGAGGAGGGTACTCGATCAGGCATCAATGTAAACTCACAACACTCGTAGGATCGACGGCGCGTCGGCTAGGTGAGAGATAGCCATTAGAGCTCACTTGGAACGCTTGAAATGATAAGCGGTCCGTGGGTCTTGGCGGTTGAGCGAGAGCTCCCACATTTTAGTTCCGTTTGCCGGGACAATGGATTCAAGCTTGAGCACTTGCGTACCTCATATCGAGCATCAAAGTAGGGTATTCATCCCCGAAACGGAGCTTGAGATAGGTAGGAAGTTGGGTGTTTTTGATGTTCAGAATAGGTAAGTATTTTGGGATATTCTAGTTGTTTGATGATTGGAAAACATGGAGAAATGAGTTCAGTATTTTGCTTTTGATTTATGTTGTGTTTAGGGTAGGTTAACAGTAGGAAATCACACCTGAGAAGTAGAGGGTTGCTACTGTGAAACAGGGAGAAAATCGGGGAAAATAGGGGAAAAATGAAGGAAATGCGCATGTAAATGTGTAGGAAATGCTAGGAGAGTGATCTGTAGTGTTCAGGGAATGACCAGCAGGGTATAAGTTTTGGAAGGGCAAGAGAATCCTCATTTGCAACCAGCTGAGAGTGAGTGAGTGAGAGAGAGAGAGAGAGAGAGAGAGAGAGAGAGAGCTTGGCGACCGTTCGATCGATGAGGGCATGGAGTGACATTGCATTCGGCGATCTCCAGGTACACAGATCTCTTCCTCACCACTCCAACTCCATTGCTGGTGAATTTTGTGGTCAATAGGAATAGATATCTGGAGATCTTTGGGCGAATCCGTGCTCGCAAGTTCCTCGGGCCGGTGGAATCGGACGTCCGACTCAGTGTCTGATTCCTAGAATCGGACACTCGGACAACAGTCCGATCGGACCACCTTCTCTGATTCGGACACTCAGGCAACCCATCCGATCGAACCACTCCGTCCGATTCGGATACTCGGAGACTCGGATGCTCGGACTCGGACCCACCCTGTCCAATCGGATGAATTAGGACACGTGAGCAATCAGACCACATGCCCGGTCCGAGTCCCAGAATCGGGCCCGCCCATAATCAGACCACCAGAATAGGACACTCGGACCAGCCTGTCCGATTTTAGAAATCGGACCACCCTATCCGACTCAATGTCCGATTCCCAGAATCGGACACTTGAACAATCATCTGATTGGACCACCTTGTTCGATTCGGACACTCGGACAGCCCATCCGATCGGATTACTCCGTCCAATTCGGACACTCGAAGACTCGAATGCTCGGACTCGGACCCACCCTGTCTGATCAGATGAATTATGACACGTCAGCAATCGGACCACCTGCCCGATCTGAGTCCAAAAATCCGACCTGCCGATAATTGGACCACCAGAATCGGACACTCGGACCAGCCCGTTCGATTTTAGAAATCGGACCACCCTGTCCGATCAAACCATTTGGACGAATCCGACCACCCAAAATCGGACTAGCCCAGAATCGGACCACCCTTGTCCGATTCATTGAACACTTGCCCGTCCGATTTTTGAGAATTGGACACTCAGACTCTGAGATTGCCACTCAACCCTGACACACCTGGTCCGATTCCTAGAATCGGACCACTGATAAATCGGATGTTCGATTCCCAGAGTCGAATAAAAAAAAGGGGGGGAAAAACATCAGAACTTGACCCCCATGAGCAACTGGAAGCACAACCCACTCCAAGACGACGTGGCGAATGCCTTGTAGGCAGTCGCCGACGTAGGAGTCACGACCAAGGGACACACTGGAGCATTCCCCAGTGACCTACCCCCTAGTGAACAACGAGAAGTAGCGCAGACCCTAGAACCCATTAGAACGGCTAGGACTTGAGTAACAAAGCCTATTAGGCCCGAAACGAGCGAGAGTGAGTAAGACACCGGGAAATTGCTTGCAGCACTCATGTTGAATTTCCGCACTTGAAGTACACTTAGCAAAGCTGAAAGCTTGATTGAGCACAAGTGCACGAGGAACAACACACTCACGAGTGACCATAAGTTGAGAATTGTATTCAGTAATTAAAGGAACTCACTCAGATAAATCGCTCAAAAAACCCACCAATAGGAGAGGACCCAAGACATAGACAAACGTTCGAAGCGCAGGGTAGAACCAAGCAAGAAGCGCCAACGACAAGGATCTGTCACGACTAGTCAACCTGATCGAGAGCGCACCGAGGCGCAAGAATTCGACCATGACGGAAGAAAGCTCAAACCATCAGTCTACCGAGGAGCTCGATGTGAGTGTATTCCCAGACGCTATACAACAGATGGTGAGGAGTTACGATGCACATGCCCGGTACGAGCACCGTGGCAGGATGACAGATGCAATCATTGTAGACCTAGAGGAGGAGAGAAGGCTAGCCCGTAAGGCATTGCAAGGCATAGCTAAGTATAATAGGGATCAACAAGCTAGGAGCCAAAGGCGAAGCATGGAGCTGCATAAGGTGTAGCGAGTGCTGAACTTGGCTGGCCGGAACCGAATAGACCATGAGAGAGCACTAGAGGGAGACCTGACACTGAGCGAGCTCCTCATGAAACGGCTGCTCAATAACACCGCAGTAGAGCAGAGTGCCACTACACTAGCAACGTCTCTGCTTGCAAGATTAGGGGCAAACCAGGGCTCAAAGAGCCAGGCCAAAATACCGATTGTTGCCAAGCAACTCGACAAGTACCAACCGCATGATGATCCGTACAGCTTCGTTGAGCAATTTGACCAAGTCTGCGAAGCCAATGGCCTCAACGACCAGACTCAACATTCCCAAGCGTTCGGACTTTGCTTAAGCGATAAGGGTAGGACGTGGTATACAAGCCTGGATGCCGTGGAACGAGCCAACTTCAATAATCTCAAGGATCTCTTCGTCAAGAGGTTCACCGAGCCCGGATACTCCGACAAACTACTAGTATGCTTGATGAATGTCAAACAGAAGGAGAAGGAGGACATCTGTGACTACGTGACCCACGTAAGAAGTCTCTTTAAGAGAATCCACCGAGACTGACAGAGCAGTTTCAACTGTATTCATCAGCGGAATTAGAGATGAGGAGTTATATAAGGCATTGGCAGGCAATTCAAGCTTGTAGCGGGACATGGTGGCAAGAGTTTTTAAGAAAGCCATCAGAGTCGATGACCAGCTGAAAGAGCAAAGCTCTAGGAGCTCAACTCTGGAAGAGACTAATCCGCGAAGCTTAGAACTAACATCAACCTCTAGTGAGCGGCCACACCCATCATCCCAAGATAAGGGGAAGACCACCGAGACGTGGCTGAGGTCAAGATGGAATTAGCCAAAATACAAGACATGTTGAGACGACCAACAGGCCCGCACATCCAGTGCATGTACTCTGGCAGAAACCACTTGCCAGCAGAGTGTCAAGACCCTAGGTCAAGACCTTGCACTAACTGCGGTAGGTTCGGCCACGATGCCGCACACTGCAAATTACCATGGAGACTTCCATACTTGCAACCCTACAGCGAGCCTTATCCAGCTAACAGGCCGTAGCCATTCTTCAGAAGGGGAGACCCATTAGCCCTACCTGTGCCTAATGATATGAAACCAGCTGTCCTTAGAATGGACATAAATCCTACAGGCATTCCTAGACCGCCTGGTCCTTATGTGACCCACCCATCGAGCGACGCTCCTGTACACTACGTGGAGGAGCCCAGTGACGAAGAGACCTACATATACCTCTACATCTCGCATGGAAACGAGGGAAACGCGGTCCTCATGGATTATCGACCCGTGTTGATGATGGCATTAGGACGAGGATGGGGTAGAGGCCTAGGAGGGCAGCCACAGGATCCGGTCACTTGTTGGACTTGCGGACATCACGGTCATGTCTCATCATGTTGCCCCGAAAGAGAGCAGCAAAATAGGGACAAAACTGACCAAAGGTGCGCAGAGTGCGGAATCACCCATCTTTTCATAGACTGCCCAAAGCAGAAGTCGTCCTTCGGTCCAACTAATTTGTCGTCCGTCCCATTGGGGCTGTTTGGTGTTGAAAACCCCGATGGGGAGGCCACACCTATTCCCTTGCGAGTTATGACCCGAGCCCAAACGAAGCAGGCCGACATCTCTCTGCCAGGACCTAGCAATCTTGATGCAACCTGAATAGGAAAGAGGAGCCGAAGGCAGAGAAAGAAGAGATCGGAAGCTAAGGTCGCATTAAAGTCCGACAGTGCTACGAACCTACCTAATGGGAAGAAAGTCTTAGATGCAGAGGCAGAGACTTCAGCCCCTAAAATAGCCCAAAAGGGAAGTGCTAAGATAGGGGAATATTCGCATCCCAAACGGCAATTAGAGACCATAGAAAAGGTGAAGGAATGGGTGAGGGAGGCTCAGCAGCATCTCAAGGATGCTGAATCGATCATAGAGGATGAGATCGATGATCTCTCCAGCATGAGCGCGCCAATGTCGCCACCTCAACCTAAGCCGGCCGAAGCCACGACGCCACAAACAGTGCCACTGAGACCATGTCTAGACGCAACAGAACTGTAGAACAGCCGCGGCCAGTGGCCAGGACAGTCTAGGCTAAGAGAAGGACAAGTGTCTGACAACCTCTTGACCACGTTAGTAACCACGCCTGTAACACTTAGCCTGGGGGACCTGCTTAAGCAGCACCTTGCCTTATGGCAAGACCTTAAGCAGTGGGTCGAGGGATCACAAGAGCAGGCCACGGTAGACCCTCAAGACGAGGATGCGGAAACACAATTGCCAAGTTTGACGCTACACTCTGTACCTAAATCCTTGCACGTCAATGCCTTTTGGGAGGACTCTGAGATGCATGCAGTCCTGCCAGTCCTAGCCCTGGGTGACACAACACGGAAGGGAATTGTAGACACGGGAGCCGGGGTTAGTGTGCTTAGCCACACAGTGCTAGAGACTTGGGGAAATCCACCTGTCGAAGCTGCTCAGTTTAATGTAACGCTAGCAAAAAGTATGAGAATGAAGCCATTCGAGGTCTTGAAGAATTGGCTAGTAAAGCTCGCAGGTGCTCAGTTCTCTGTCGACTTTATAGTCATAAAGGGAGTGGACTATGATATCCTATTGGGCCGACCCTGGATGCGCAATGCTAGAGTCATCAAAGATTGGGGTAACAGCCTGATCTTCCTTGGCAATAGAACTGAGGCCATAAGAATAGAGATGGACACTTGGAAGACCTCACTAGTCGATCTAGACGCCATCTCTGCTATGCTCAAAGGGAACACTCAGGTTAGGGAACCCTATGGGTTCTTGACTAAGTATATCCCATGCCTAGAGGATGAGCGGGATTGGATGCATGTTCTCGCTACAATTGACCTGCCATTCTCAGAACATGAGGCGTATGAGTAGGCCATCAAGAAAATTGGCAAGACAAACGAAGCACTCTCTACACCCGTCTACATGATGGCAGCAAGCCCCCATGAAAGGCCTAAGCCTGTTACCTTCCAAGTACCATCCAACAAAAGGGAACTCCAGGGGGTACTAGAATACCTAGCAGACCAGCTAGCGGGTAACCCGGCTGCCAACCTCAAATTGCTCCAAGATCTCTTAGAGGATCCTAAGTGGCAATGGACCAGAGTGCACGAGCTGAACCTCATGTATAACTGGGCCGTGATTCCAGACCAACGAGATGGGGCATTCCAAGCCCTAGGAGACGATGCCCAGTTGAATGACAAAGATTCCTGCGATGAATATGAAGACTGTCAATCCTTCAGTGGTGAGAGCGAAGGTGAAGTGGATACCATAGAGTACGACATGGATGGACGAGAAATTGAGTAGATACGAGCAAACGCCAAGCCACAGAAGAGGCTGGCCCTTAGACTGGAGCAAGGAGTCATGCGCATGGAATGTGATCGTACGTGGTTGGAAAGTATGGGGGCCATAGACCTGGAGCAAGCAGGCCTAGCCCAATCAGGAACGAGATCAATACTTAGAACCGAATCGCCATCCGAATTGCTGCCACCAGGGGAGACCACCTCTTCTAGCGAAGATGGAAGGTTTGACTCTGAATCGGAAGTTACTTCGGATAGCGACCCAAAGATCCTTAGGCTGCCCATGACCAGACGCACCAAGGGGGACTTGCCCGTCCACTTGAGATGCAGACAGTCACACAAGGATAGGGCAAAGCACCCCAAAGATATACGATCAGAAGGGCAGCGAAAGCCGCAGGACCTCCCTAAATGATTCACTAAATTCAAAAAAGGGGATAGGGTAGTGGTTTTTCTAGGTGCCAAGCGCCAAGGGCAGACAAGCGAACCAATCAAAGGACTAACCAAGGTCAAGGAGGTAAACCTAGCCCTGGAAGGGAAGATATCCCGACCAGTGTTCATTGCCAATGACTTGATTGGTAAGGAAGAGTTGAGTCTTATCGCTCTCTTGCGGGAGTTCATAGACGTATTTGCATGGTCCTTAGAAGAGCTACGGGGGGTAGATCCAAGTGTTGTGACTCACAACATACCCATGACATCGGATGCAACACCGGTCAAGTAGCGACCGTACCCCATGAATCCAAAACACGCCCATGCTGTCAAGGAGGAAATTGACAAGCTAATGAGAGCGGGATTCATTTACAAAATTGAGCACACAGACTAGGTATCATCCATAGTCATTGTGATGAAGAAGAATGGCAAAATCTGAGTGTGCGTCAATTACAAAAAGGTGAACGCTGCTACAAAGAGAGAAAACTATCGTTTGCTGTACACAGAGCACATGCTTGAGAGGGTGGTAGGCAAGGAAGCCTACAGTTTTTTGGATGGCTTCTCAGGGTACAACCAGGTGCAAGTGCATCCTACAGACAAGCACAAGACCGCCTTTGCCATTGAGTGGGGCGTCTTTGCGTACGTAGTCATGCCCTTCGGGTTGACCAATGCCCCCGCCACCTTTCAACGCCTCATGTGTACCATCCTCAAGGACATGCTTTGCAAGGAACTAGAGGTCTTTGTCGACGACTTGTATGTCCATTCGACCTAGATTGAACACCTAGACAAACTCCGCGCAGTCTTTGAATGATGTCGCTTATATCGTCTCTCCCTGAACCCCTTGAAATGTCAGTTTTGGGTGAAGCACGGATGCATCTTAGGACACGTGGTGTCGAATAACAGCATTGCCACGGACTTCTCAAAATTCAGGGTTATCGTTGACCTTCCACCCCCAAGTAATTACAAGGGAGTTCAATGCTTCTTAGGTCACACAGGATACTATCGACGGTTTGTACTGAACTACGCGCTGATCGCTAGGCCATTGTACAAGCTGCTAATTGTCTTCGAGTGGACCGAGGCATGCCAACAGGCGTACGACGAATTGAAAAAGGATCTAACAACGGCACCGATTCTATGAGCCCCAGACTGGACCATTACCTTCCACGTACACATTGACACTTCTAAGTTTGCCGTGGGGACAGTGTTATGCCAACCTGGTGAGCATAACCTAGATTACCCAGTGAGTTTTGCTAGCAGGCAACTCACTGAGATGGACATGAATTATTTGACAACGGAAAGGGAGGGATAAGCCATGGTGTTCGCCGTGAAGAAGTTTTGGCATTACCTATTGGCCACCCCTTTCACCTTCTTCGTGGACCATCAAGCCCTGCTCTATTTAGTGAACAAACCTTGTGCTACATGACATGTAGCTTGATGGCTCCTTCTGCTCCTAGAGTTCGATTTCTCTGTGGTGGCAGGAAAGGGAAAATAGCATTACATGGCTGATCATATGTCCCATATACCCATAGGAGAAGCCGCTGGACAAGGCATCCTGGACAAGTTACCTGACACCCACTTATTCCACTTGTCTAGTGAAGGAGACCTATTTAGGGCCGATCTGACACCATACTCGGTAGACAACATAGTCCAAGTGCTCGAGCACGGACTACCCGAGTGACCAATAGAAAGGGCACGGCTTAGGCACTTGATCCTGAAAATCCAGCCCTACCAGCTAATTGCAGGCCAACTCTATAGGCTGGGGCAAGATGGATTGCTACGTAGGTGCATGTGTGAGCATGAGATGCATGATGTGCTCTCTGAGGCGCACAATGGCATTGCAGGAGGACACTTTAGCGAAGACACGATAGCACGGAAGGTGCTGCAGTCCCAGCTATGGTGGCCCAAACTCTTCCACGATGCTAAGCAATTCACCAAGCATTGTGACGAGTGCCAATGGACAAAATTCCCGATTCATAAGGATCAAATGGAGTTAACCCCTATTATTGCTCACCAACCCTTTGAAAAATGGGGGATTGACTTTATGGGACCCATTAGCCCCGCGGCGCAATACTCACAAGCCAAGTACATCGTAGTGGCCACGGATTACCTCACGAAATGGGCAAAGGCGAGAGCCACACGAAAAAACGATGCTAGGACGATTGCCAAGTTCTTATGGAGCAAGTAATCTCGCGCTTTGGTTGCCCCATCGAACTGGTTAGTGACCAAGGAACACACTTCATCAACGAAGTGATAGCCCATCTCCTATCCTCCTTTCTTATCATCCATTGCAAATCCTCACCATACTACCCTCAAGCTAATGGCCCGACGCAAGAGCTGGTTTGACAAACATGTTAAGCAATGGGAGTTTGAGCAGGGTGACTTAGTGCTCCTCTACTGAGTAAAAGGACATAAGCAAAAAATGAAATTCAGAGGTCTCGGACCCTTCAAGGTTCGGGCAATCAGCCGAACTGGTAATGTCGAGCTTGAGACACTGGACAGCGAAGGAATAGGCTTCTTCAATGGCAGCCGTATCAAGAAGTACTACCCTTCCACTCACCCTTTGCATGAGCCACCAATGTTAGAACCACCTATCAAAATACGAGTAGCCACAATTACTGAAATCTACGATAATGAGGAGGAGGCTATAGAACCCACCTACCTCCATGTCACAGTCACTGCCAAGCAAGCGTGCTCCTTCAACGCCTTGATTGATGAGGGGGTAGATTTCGATGTCTTAATGCATAGGCATTGGATCCAACTTGGCAAACCACTATTTAATCCCACAAGGGCCAAATTAAGCCCATACGGGGCTCAATCCTACGCGCTTCTCGGCAAATGTAGAGTCGCCGTTTCTATCGAGTCTGAAACTGTTCCCATGTT
The DNA here is from genome assembly GCF_053477565.2 of Lygodium microphyllum. NCBI lineage: Eukaryota > Viridiplantae > Streptophyta > Polypodiopsida > Schizaeales > Lygodiaceae > Lygodium > Lygodium microphyllum. The sequence goes on along the minus strand of NC_141152.1, from coordinate 127,176,803 downwards.
GTTTTACGTATTGCCAAGTACCATGGACACAGGGATGGAGTCATTGCTCGGGCGAACCTTTAAAAATCAGACTCACTACAATGTTGATTATGAGTCGCAGCGCATCCATTTAGCAATCGGCAACGTGCACATTGTCACAGCTTTCAGCAAGGGCCTCATAACACCATCACCGTTCACAGGGCCACCGATAGAAACAGCCGTAGGCAAGACTAAGAAGGGGAGTAATGCATGTCTGCCGCTCTCAGATTTCCATAAACCGAAGGCCACAGAAACCAAAACAAAACCCCAACAGCCTCGCTTGCAATGGGTGCCTAAATAGCCTCAAGAACCACCTAGGACTAGATGAGCATGTCTGCATAAGACCTACAACTCTAAATCTAGGAAACCAAGATACCATCACCGGAAGCACCGCGTGATTAAGAAAATATGGGTCCCTAAAATCCTCCTGCATGCGCAAGGCTACTATGGGGGGAATGCCTCGCTGTGGATCCCTAAGGCCCCTACTGCCAAGGGCACTAGTCCTACACTGACCTCAAGTCTGATCAACCCATGTCCCCCGACACCTCAAAACCATAGGCTGCAGTGCTCTCCAGAATCCTAGCCACCCGACTCCTCTATGCGTCGGTCCAAGAGAGTCGCAAAAACCTATCGACCCAAACAACTGCCACCACCAAAGGTGGCATCATCCGACCAGGTCAACCCGCCTCTCTGCAGCCTAGCTGACTGTAGTAGCCCAGCTGTTGGGACCAAACCTAACCCACCCATCATGCCAACAGCCAGGTTGCCGACTCAAAGGGACTTCCAGCCACAACTCTGTACAGTCAAAACCTCTAGTTCTAGCAAACCTCAACCACCCGTCGTCGGCCTTACGCCCTCCTATGAATGAAAGTAATTTCTAACGCTAGCTGTCGACCTTGCAGAGGACACACGGAAATGATGTGGTGGACTGCATCAAACAGCTCGATGCCACCTTTGTAGCTCTGGCTCTCAGCTATGACTGCTTGGACTTGGGTCTATTAACAAAACCCTTTGCAACAGAAGTGCACAATATGCCTTGCTCTTGGGAGACTTTTGAATTTACCTTTGCGCAGGCTTCTTGCTCTGCAGCTAAGTTGCTCGCTAGCGAGGTCTCCAAAGAGCAAGCCATTAAGCAACACCTCATCACATCATATGACCCACGGACAACATCTGCTATCACCGACCAAGAGATCGCAAGGTTATCCCACCTTGCTGATACGGGATCACCCTTCTTGAGGCAGTGGTATACTCTTAGGTTGCAATGGGAAGTCGACGGATGTCGCATAATGACCAACGCCGAACAACACCGAGCCATCAAAACGGCTGAGTATGATCCCACCTACGTCGCGCCTACCTCGTATAGAGTGTTAACCACTCTTCGAGATCGACCCATGGAGGAGCATATCACAGGACATCCCTATCTTGACCGCCTCTTAACAGAGGAAGACCTCCACATCGCAAGTCAGGTCGACTCCAGTGATTTCCTCACAGATGTCCTCACGTACATCACACATGTAGAAATTCGGCCCTTTGATCTGGACCGCGCTGCTCAACTAGAATATAACCCCAACTTCTACGCTTGGCTCCTACACAAATGAAGATGAACGCCTTGGCCTCACAACCTCCAATCCTGGGACGGATTCTTCTATTCCAAAGGGGGAAGGGATAGTAGGAGTAGTAAGGTGGATAAACGAAATAAAATCTAAAAAGTAAACCAAGTGTGAAACGCTTAAAATTGAAATGCAAAAGTAAAAGGTGGTGATAGAAGTTTGAAAGGCAAAGTTAAAGGCTATGTTCAATAAAATCTGCTATGCTTTTGTTTTTCCAGCAAATTAGTTGCCAAAAAATACTAAAAATGGAAATGGCTAAATGTGCAGGTGGCGACCATGGCAAGCCAGGACAAAGTAGGCAAGCTTCCCTTCTCGGAGGAGGAACAAGTAAAGTACGGCCTCATGGTGGAAACAAGAGCTTTCAACCAGTTAAGGTTCCGCCACGTCTTCAACCTTGAAGACGTAGCCATCGAAGAACCGGCGGTACGTCAAAACATAGAGCAATGCCACCTACAGAAGTACTTGGACGCAGTGGGTCGGAGGATAGATTACACCCTGTGCACTGATTTCTTGCATAACTTCAACAAAAACAGGGGCACCGTCACGGTGCGTGACAAGGAAGCTACCAGATAGGTGCAGATCGAGCTAACCCCCGAGTTGGTGGAAAGGGCACTGGGGCTGCCAAATAAGGTGGAAAGGAAGCCAAAAAGAGACATCTACGCCATGTTGGGGATGGATAAAGTGAAGATTCACACCGATGACAGAATTAGCCTGGCGGACATCCCCAACCAAGAAATTCAGCTGCAGGCAAAGATGGTGCACGCCCTGTTCTCAAGCCAGAGGTACAACAACATTATGACCCGAATCAATGTACCTCTACTCGATAGCATTGCGGCGCAATCGCTGGATGAGGTGAACCTTAATGGGTTCATGAGAAAGACAATTGAGGCTTCGGCGAAGGCCCTGGCGATAGGAGGAAGAGCCGTGGCAGGAGAGTCCCTGTCGTCCCGATCGACCCGCAAGGCATCATCCTCCAAGGCCTCCACCATAGGTTTTGGAGGTGTCCTTACGGCAATCATCCAAGAAGCGATAGGGCAGGGACAAGCAGGAGAAGACAAAGAGGGAGGTAACGAGGAAAGTGACGAGTCACCATCACAGTCCTCACCTCACATAGAAGAGCATGAGAGGTCGTCCGATGAGACGAAAACGGATGCCGACGAAGAGGGAGAATCCCAGGCTACACCACAAAGGCATGCGGAACAATGAACCAAGGCCCTACATGGAAAAAGAGAGGAGGAGCGAAAGAAAAAAGAGAAGAAAGATCTAGAAATGGCTCGAAGGGAGTTGATGAAGGATGAGGAGGAAAGAAAAAAGAAGGCCGAGGAGGAGCTAAGAACGAAGGAAGAGGAAGAATTGGAGCTGGCAACCCGTCACTCCATCAAGGAGCAACACAGAAGAGATGAGGAAGGAGCAGAGGGTCCACACCAACCTGAGGCACCCGGTCCCAGTACCGGTGTGCCGAAAATTGCGCCCCTGTCCCCTGTAGAAGGAAAAGGAAAGGACGTGCTCAGGCCAACTTTCCCCCTCCTCATACCTTCCATGCCAGCCACTCCTATCATGATGACACCCCTTGCCACTGCCACCCAAGGGCCCACCCCAAAAGTCGACGAGAGCAATGTGGTCACTTGGCTACAATTTTTGGTGGAAAGGGAGCTGACAAGGGAAGCGGCCGTGGCCACCCCAGCTTCAGGAGCCAAAAGGGAAGCCGCGGCTAAACTGGAGCCAAGGCCAAAACTGAAAAGGAAAAAAATAGAAGATGTCACCACCACTACGACCATGCTCCACCCCCCACCTCCAACAGGCCAATATGACGAGTATGTGAAGGAACTACTCTCGCAGTTGCAAAGGGCCAGGGAAGAAAAAAGGATGGCCGTGGAGGAGCTGGCAGCGGAACGAGAATCACAAGCCGCTCTCCAACTGGAGAGAACAAAGCAGATAACAGAATATCAAAGGGAAATCGTTGTGCTCAGGGAGGAAGCCAACACTAAGGAGGCGGAAGAATTAAAATCCCTAAAGGAACGTGATGCTGCCTGGGAGGGAAGGAGAAAAATCTTGATGGAGCGTCTCAACGGGGAGAGGGAAACAAATGCCCACCTTCGGTGCAAAAATGATCAGTTATCTGCAATCAACCTGGAAGCGCAAAGCTAGCTTGATAAGATCAGACAGGAGGCTACAGATCTGGACCAGTTAAGGGCATAACAGGTACAAAGGATGTAGGTGAAGCTGGACCAGCTCAATGTGCAGATCGCAGATGAACGCCAGGAGCAATCTCGCCTGCACCATGAGCTCGAGGCCCATAGCAACAACAGCTCATGGCAATGACCCTCCATCAGGGGGAGAGCCTGGAAGATATGGAAAGAAGGGAAAAAGAATGGGCCGATCACAATGAGCAGAGAGTACGGGACTTAGCATGCCGGCTAGCCAAGGCCGAAGGAGACAAGGTGCTGGCTGAGAATCAGGCAGAGGCGGCCCAACTCTCCATGATAGCCAAACAACACACATTCCTTAATACGCTACTCCACTCCACCAGACGGGAAGGAGATGAAGCCAATGATCAGCTGCAAAGGAAACTAACCATTGAGCACAGAGCTCTCACAGCAGGCCTGCACGTGCCGCTACAGCTAGGAGGCCCGCCAGGAGTAGAGGAGATATCTTGCATAGGTAGGCCTGATGGCACAGGAGATAGATGACCTTGGTTTCACAGAGGCAAAAGCACAAGAAGACAAGCAAGTAGAAGGGGGTGAACCAGAGTTTGATCTGGGACCTCAGGAGGAGGAATACGTCCCACCACCCCCTCAGCCACAACAAGCCAAAGTGCAGCCCCCTGATACATCTACCGAGAGAAGAGCAGCCCAAACCAACCGCAGGAAAGAGATGGTGGAGAAGGCAAGAAGAAAGCTAAATGCCAGGCCCGTTCCAAGATAGCCTGCCCCTCTCCTACTACGCACCCAAGATTCCCCTGCTGAATTCCGTGTCGAATTGATTATTTGGGAACATCAGGAGTATAACCGAGACCCCTTCGACTTGTGCTTTGAGTTTTCCATTGCCTTGAATAGGATATTGCCCATTCAACTGGTAGAGGACGTCATTGCTATGGGGGCAAGGCTCAGCCAAGGACCGCGAGTTTTGGCAAGACAAAGTCCTCCATGTGCCTAGATCAGTGGAAGGCTATAATTGCCAACCTACCTGGAGGAGACACATTTTTTATGTCAATTCTGATGCGTGGATGGCATTTTACAACACCCTTGCTTTAGAGAGAAACGACCCCACTTTTATGCTGTATCCTCGAAGGGTAGGGGTAGACTTCAATCCGTCCATCCACGGCAGGTTCGATTTTCCCATTATCTACAATACCAATAGCACCTCCCATAGGGATGCCCTTCTCTTCACCCTCCCCGATTTGTATAGCTCTATAGATAAATTTCTTAGCGAGTTCACCTCTTTTCCTAACCCCGCATTCATCACCACTTGTAATTATCTTAGGCTAATTAGGATCCTAGTCCACCAAGATCCCGCACTCCAAGAACACCACCTCCCACCCCTCTATTTCGATACTAACGCCATAGACAACAACACCATGACTCACCTCAAGATGCGTGCTTCTCTTTTGCCATCTTTCTATGGTGCACTACTTGAAGAAATGAATGACAGCAAATTCACCTAGTGCAACCAACCCTTCCTTTCTACCACCACCCTCAAAACCCACCTCCACATCAAAGGCTACTTGTTGAGTCGAAAATTCCTTAACAAGACCCCCTGCCCTCCACCAACCCCTACCCACCATTCAGATGACGAGGAGTAAACTCCTGTCATGCCCTTGTACCACTTGCCTCCATGTATACACCTCCTCATGCTATTATATATATATATATATAAAAGTAAGAAGAAAGAAAGACGCACCACAATCACCGCACCTAGGATCCTCCCTAGCCTCCCCCCCCACTTCACACTTAGGGCACATCAAGGGCAGGACTTTTAGACCTGTCACCCTAAGACTTGCACTGCACCACCAACAAAGCACAAACTGGGTCCTCAAGTGTGGGACGTTACCAAGGGCTTACCCAAGGTCAGACCCATCTCCCAGTTCCACTGCCACACGCACCACGCACTACACAGCAAGAGAGACACACCCCTTAGGGAGTGTATAACTTTTCTTACAGGTTATGTTCGCACTTCAAGATGTGGCTACCCGTGGAGGAGGATCACCCACGGCTTCCCTTAATATCAACACTTCTTTTCCTGTACTGGCATCTGGCCACCTGCCTGATGATGGCCACCCTGATTGAATCAAGTCAAGGCAAAACTGCCATTGGCATAGATCTTGGAACCTCATCGTCCAATGATCCATGCCCAACACCCCAAGATCTACGGATCGCTTATTGATTCCACCGGCCTGAAGACCTTCAACTCAAAACTGAAGACCTTCAAATCAAAGACAAGGGTCTTCAATCAAAGCTACGGGTTTTCAAACCAGACAGCGTTCGAGGGGTTTCTCCAAAATAAATCCCTCCAATACCATCATCCTAAGGGATTGCTTATTGCTTCAAGTGTTTCTCATACTCAAAAGACGACGGGCTACATAACCAGTGCCACAACCATGTGATAGATGCTGAGTATCTCCATCAAACCTAAAGCACGCCGGCATCTCTCTTGGTCATCATCCCTAACCGCCCACCTACCTATTCCGCCTAACAGCCGACCTAACTTGTCACCATGTCCCTCCGCAGTGCCATGGGACTGGCACTTGGCTAGGAAGGGGGTAATGTTATCATGTTTTCGACCGTGGTTCCGCAGCACAAAGGAGTGAAAAATGGAAAGAAGAGAAAATAGCAAAAAGGCGCATGATAAAAACAGAAAAAGGTGCCTTGACTGGCAACCAATCCGTGAAAAATTCAAATGATCGGACACGACCCGCAAAAAGCTTCTGTGTCAGGCCAAGGCAACGAAAGAGGAAGAGGCACACCACTAAAATGCGGAAGCACCCTCGAATCTATGTAAAAGAGTGCCAGGCTCACTCCTGTGCAAAATGTAGACATTAGTTGGGAATAGGACAAATTAGAATAGTGGGAAATGGGAATTTAGAATAGGATAAATTAGAATAGGCTACGGCCCACCATGTAAACGAGGAATGACCGCCCAAAAAGGATTTAGGGCTTTGTATGTAAAGTTGAAAAAAGAGAATGAGATGCTCATTCTTTGGTGTGTGGCAAAAAGAGTCTTCTTCTTCCTCTCTTCTTCTCTCCTCCTTGCTTGTGTGTGCTCTTGAGAGAGGGAGTGTGAGAGTGTGAGGGAGTGAGTGTGTGTGAGAGTGATGGATCAAGAGGGTGAAGCTCTTCACCATCTCCTCTCCTCTTGTTCTCTTCTCTTCTCTCTTTTTCTCTTGGGCACGTGGCTATGGAGGATGGAGCTTGGAGATGGAGGAGGCTTGAGGATGCTTGAGCTAGCATCAAGAGTCGTGGAGCTACCAGAGTGCAGGAGAGAGGAGGGTACTCGATCGGGCATCAAGGTAAACTCACAACACTCGTAGGATCGACCGCGTGTCGGCTAGGTGAGAGATATCCATTAAAGCTCGCTTGGAACGCTTGAAACGATAAGCGGTCCATGGGTCTTGGCGATTGAGCGAGAGCTCCCACATTTTCCTACCTAACCTTGGGTCATCACTTTTTCCCCCTTTAGGTTTTGAAAAGTCACCTGGCCTTTTCTACCATGAATATATGCATCATTGGGGATTAGTGAGTCTATACCCAATAGACACTTGTAGGCCCCTAAATTCATGATCCTAAATCCTATTTTAGGGAGATTTCTTCCTAAGCTAAATGTCATGGAAAGTTCCAAAAGCAACCTAGATGTAGGTATTGTGTCTATACCTAATTTCTTGGCACACTTTGGTGACATGAATGAGTGTGTGCTTCCATAATCAATTAGAATATTAAAGGACTTACCTTGATATTCTGCTAGGGTTTGAATCACCAAAAACTGGCTATTTGGACCTTTCTTATGGAGGGTGGTGTGAACTAATGCCCTCTCCATACCCACTTCCATAGTTGGGTTTCCCTCTTCTTCAAGCTCTTTAAGAATTACAACAAATACTTTTTCTTTTGCAATTGAAGCTTGGTTGTGATCTCTATATTGTCCACGACGACAAATTTGGTAAATCTTTGGGCAGTGCCTTTTAAAGTGGCTTGGCTCATTACATTGGAAACACCTAAGTACTCCTAAATTAATTCTTGTAGGTATGAATTTTTTGACTGCATTTGTTTTGGCCCTCTTTCTTTGACCAGTTGGGTGAGCGAGAAACTCTCACACTTTTCTATGTTCTCCCAAACTCTTAAGAGAGTGGCATCAAGATTCTTTTGGAAATGACCATAATATAGAAAGTTAAAAACACTAGTCTTTCTTATTTTCTTCTTATTTATTTATTTTTTTCTTCTTCTCCTTTTGTACTATAACAATTGACCAAGAATAAGAAAAGAGTACAATATACATAACATACAAGTGGTCAATAGTGTGAACACGCTAAGTAGAAACATAAATAGAAAGATATCACAAAACTCAGGTTAGTGGAATAACTAATATCGAGCTATAAATTATCATTGGAATGACATGTTGATGTAGGCATCAACCATCTGAATAATATGAATTTGAAAATGGTCATCTAGGTATGTGAATGTCAACTCATGTTGCGCTTGATATCTCTAAACTTCATCTCAATCTCAACTCCATGACTTTTACTCCAAGTAAGCTTCAAAACCACTAAAGTATTATTGCTTCTAGGCCCTTCGTGAAAATATTTGCAACTTTCTCCTTTTTGTTCACATAGATGAGATCAATGTCACGTACCAAGACCTGTGCTCTGATGAATAATAACAAACCTCAATGTATTTCATGTGTGCATGAAACATTGTTTGGGTTCCTAGCCAACTGTATGTTTTTCATGTTATCACAATAAATGACGACTCTGCTGTCTATATATATTCCTAAATCATCAAGTAGCTTTTGTAACTAAGCTACCTCACATGCTGCCATAGCAACACCCTTATGTTCTCCCTCTATAGTGTTATACACATGGTTGAGCAAGGAGATAAGATGAACTATGGGAAAAAGAAGAAGAATAAGTGGAAAAACATAACGATACCAAATAGACTTGATTGATCTGATAGTGAAGCAATTACATTATTTTATAGCCTTTGAGCCATAAAAAAATGTGCATTATTTTATATCATTTTTTTCAACTGTGCTATTCTTTCCTCTCTTTGCCTATGGGATTCAACACTTTGACATGCATTACATGTGCCTTTAGCATTGACTCTAGCACCATACTTTCTAACACCCCCTTGGTTCTAGCTTATCCTGTAGATAAGCACACATAAAGATATAGGTTTCCCCCTTGTAAATGGTTGCAATGCCTTGAGCTCATGAAATGTCAAACAAGTTGTAAAAGCACAGTTGAGACTTTTGGATTCTTTTTGGTCCCCTTGGCTACATTATTGTGCCAATGGCGGAAATTACAATGTTTTTTTTCATATTTGGTACTTTTGGTTTTTGATTGCTTGGTCTTGGTTGTCTCCTCATTTCTGTTTGGCTTTGCACTTGTACTTTGGCTCCACTTTTGATCATCTAGTTTCCTTTCTTGGACTTTGACATTCTTTGGTAGGCTTTATGGTGTCCTTTCTCTCCTCGTTCTTGTTGGTCCTCTTCATATTATTAAAATGGTTTTTCTTCATGCTCTTTATCTTGGTCTTTCCTTTGATTAATTGCACTTTGACACAAATATACATTGCATTGGGTTGATAGATTCTTCTTGACATGTATGGCTTGATGGTATGATTTTAAATAAAGAAAATTAAACATGACTTTTGTGGGATACGAGAAGGTCTTACCGCTTAGAATTATCACTCAATTGCAGTTTCTAATCTTAAATGCAAAAGAAAGAAGAGTTTTGACCAATGAAGGATCGCACAAATGATAGCTGTTTCTTATGCTTATATTTTTATTTAGATGGGTGTGAAAAGCCCTTTATAAATAACTAGTTTAGCATAGAGAGTGTGAACAAGCCTTTTAAAATGTCCAATTCTACTTTATGAAAAGGTGAATATGGCTAAAAAATAACTATTTCAAGATAGCAAATAATGTGACGTATATTCTTAAGTATTCAATGTGAATATGGTCTAGTTGATAACTAGTTTGTGGAGAAGGCAATGTAAAAGGGGTCTCTTTTTACCTTAATGATAAGGTTTAAAGGATAACATTTTCAAAAAAATAAATGTGGAAAACATTGGCCATTTTTGACACCAATATATTGTGTCATGCCTTCGGAATGCTTTTCTCGCATGCTAATTCCCATGAGTACATGCCAATGCAACAAGTGCTAAGATTTAGAGCACTAGGCTCCATCAATCTCAAAAATGATCTCTTTTTTCTCTTCAATCCTCTGTTTGATGAAGACTCAGGGATGTTACTATATGTATATCCTCTACATCACGTGCCTTCAAGACCTTTTTATAAATATCCTTATTTGTGAATATTTGTTGAATAAAACATAACCCTTTTCTATTTAATATGTAAATAACCCCTTTATATTATACCCTTCTGTATGTAAAAAATGTATAAAAAATATATTTTAAAAATAAATTATTTTGAACCCACGTGATGCACACATATATTCATAAGTAACTTACCCAAGGATGAAGAAGCATGCCCATTAAACCCCCAACTTGAATGAACCATTCTTTGAGCTTCTATGGAAGCAAGCCCTCAACTTGTCTAAAGTAGACCCTTTAAGAAGAGGGTTTAAATAGCCCCCTTAAGCATACTCCTTGATCAAGCTAACCCTTAGCTTTGGGCAATGGGATCCACCCAATTCAAACTAGATGAGATAATTGGACAAATGAAGAAGATATATCCTAATACCTCTCTTAAATGGAAACCATTTTAATTTGTTTAAACTTCAACAGTCCTTTGCAAGGCTTCAATGTCCAAGCTTTGAGCTTCTTAAGAAGAAAACCTTCAAAGTCTTGAAATCCTTCAAACTTACTCAGTAATGGATGCCTCTCTACCTCATAGCTTCAAGAAAAGAGGCTTTGACTCCATGTTACAAACATGGTTGAGCAAGGAGATAAGAGCAACTATGGGGGAAAGACGAAGAACAAGTGGGGAAGCATGATGATACCAAATAGAATTGATTGACTTGATAGTGAAGCAAGTATTTTATTTTATATTCTTTCAACTATGCTGCTCTTCCCTTTCGTTGCCTATGGCATTCAACACTTTGACATGCATTGCATGTGCCTTTAACACTCACTGTAGCACCATACTTTCTAATGTGTACTTGATAATGCAAGAGTGAGTTATTTCTTATGCTCTAAGTCATAGCCCCACTCCCAAAAAAAAAAAGCGTAGCCATTGGTAGACTTCCTATTAGACACACTAATCAATATATATCAGTATAATCAAATAACTACACCACCAAGTTGTCTTCATTAAAGATATCATAATCAGATGTAGCCTTAAGTAGCATAAGGTACATCTTGCACTATCCAAATGAGACTTATGAGGCACCTGCATAAACTCACTCTCCAAGTCAATTGTGTAGTTATAGTCTGGCATGCTAGTAGTGGTGAAGATCAAACTTCCTACCACCTTCCTATACATCATGGGATCCTCCAATATACCTGCATTAACACTTAACTTCAAATATTGATCCAATGTCATCGAGATTGGCTTACAATCATCCATGCCATACTTTGTCAACATATCCAAGATTATGGCCTTTGTCAAAGCCATATCCGCTTACCTATTCTTATCACCTTAATGCTAAGAAAGTACTTTAGCTCTCCCAAATCTTTCATGTCAAAAATATACTTGAGAAGATTCTCAGGGGGTTCACTATATATATATTCTCTATATAACGTGCATTCATGGCCTATTTATGAATATGCTAATCTGTGATTTTTTCTTGAATAAAACACAACCCTTTTCTATTCAATTTGTAAGTAACCCCTTTATATGACACCCTTCTGTATGTAAAAAAATGGTGTTTTAAAAACCCCTTATTTTGAAGTCATGTTATATATACATATATTCATGAGTGACCCCCCCCCCCCCCCCGAGAGAAGATTCTTCATATGGTCTACCTCTTGCACATTATTACCCCCAAAAATCAAATAATCCACATACAATGTAATCACAACAATGCCCCAATCAATCTGACATTCATAAAGTAAGTGATCTATATGTTCAATATGAGAACCAATAGAGACAAAATACTATGCAATCTTGTTATGCCATTCTCTTGGTGCATGTTTTAGTCCATATAATGATTTTTCATAGCCTACACACATAATCGGGTAAACCATGCTCTCATAACGCTATGCTTGCTCCATTTACACTTATTTTTGCAACTCACAATGCATGAATGCATTCTTTAGATCCATTTGGTGAAAAATCCAACCTTGTGCTATAGCCATGATGGCTCTTACAATGGCCATCTTTAGCATTGGAGAAAATGTATTCTCATAATCAATTCCATAAAGTCTATGCATAACCTTTAATAAATAGTCTCACTTTATACGTTTTAGAATTCCATTTGCATTACATTTTACTTTGTAAACCCACGTGCAACCTATAACTTTTTTGACTCAGGAAATAGTACCCATTCCCAAGTTTGATTTATATCCAATGTAGCCATTTCTTAATCCATGGATTTCTCCGAATGCACATGACCAATAGCTTCCTCAAAAAAAGTGGACTCAATTGACATTATAACCATCATTATATATGAAAAATGTTGAGCAACATAACCATCATATATCAACCTATTTATATAATATATTATTATCATTGACCTATATACTCGTGGAGCACTTTGTGATCCCTTTACATCAGTCTTGGTTTTCTTTACACTAGGTGTACTGTTACAACTATATATATCATCTCTCACTTGACTTGGGTCTCACCTATATATACTAACTCTACATCAATATGAATCATTCTTTGGGAGCATGTCTTGTGTATCTCTCTCGTACTCTCTCTCTCTCTCAACATGGTATCAGAGCTCCTGATGAGTATGATCATCATCAGTTGTAGTTTGTTGAACAATATAAGCTCGAGAACGTTCTTCATCATATCTGCATTTATAATAACGATGAGATGGATGATCTGTATGTGCACAATAATCACAAGGAGGAAAACTTTTGGACAAGCGAGGTTGCTTTGTAGTAACTCCATGATCCTCATCATATTGATGTGCCCAGCAATGAGAAGCCACATGGCCTTTCTTATCACAATAAGAACAATGTTTGTTAGGATAAGCAAGACGAGAAGATTTACTACCTTGATTAGAGCATCCACCCTGTTGAAAACGTGAAGCGGGACGCTTGCGAGCAACAAAAGCAGCATCAAAATCCCTTTGTTCGTGAGTGACCAAAACATCATCAAATTTTTCCAAATGATGCTCATGACGTTGAGAATATTCAATAAGAGATATACATGCTTTGTCAAAGTGGATATCATCCTTGTTAGACAAAATAGTGATGATATTGTCATGTAAAGGATCTTTGATGGTATGAAGAAGTTGAGTAACAATTTGATTTTTAGCAACAAGCGCGCCGGCAGCACCAAGCAGATTGATAATTTCTTTAAAAGCCTTGATATGAGAGTGCATAGAAGTGCCAACCTTATATTGAAGATTCTTCAAACAAGTTTGGAGATAAAAAAATTTGGTGACCGATTTCTTCTCAAATGTTGAGATAAGATACTCCCAAACAGCATGAGAGGTTTCCAGATGAAAGATATCCAACATAAGTGAGTCAAGAAGTGCAGACAATATATAACGACGAGCCGCTTTGTCACGACGAATCCAATCAGTATGATCAATTTTCCATTGTTCAAATAATGGGTCATCAGTAATCACAGAATTATTATTCATCACATCAATAGGTTGAACTGGGCAAGATAGGTTGCCCAAAAAAATATCAAATAATTCGTCACCTTCAAGAATTAGCATCATCTTTGCTTTCCACCCAGGAAAGCCTTGTCCTTGGAAGAAGGGAACGGAACGTTGGCCCGATGGATATCCATTAACAATTATGCAATTGGCCATGCCTGTATGTCGAGAGAAAACAAATAAGATGAGATTGCAGAATCTACAAACCATGATCAAGACGAGATGACGCATATAAGAAAAGTGCTATTTTGGTCGAGCAAAGAACGTGAACGATAATAAAACATCGCTAAAAATAGCAAGATGTTTGCTTGTCGTAATCAATGTCATTAACGAAGACGAGCGATTAACGAACTGTAATTGGGGATTAACGAAGTAAGAAACAACGATGTGTTGCAGTTTCTACAATTGAGGCCGAATATGTTGCTGCATCATTAGCAGCTCGCAAGCTAGTTTGGCTTCAACAACTACTTGCAGATTTGAGACATCCTTCATGATCTAGTACACCTCTTCGATGGGATAACCAAAGTGCTATTAGTCTTACCAAAGACTATATACAACATAGTAAATCAAAGCATATTGCTATTCATTATCATTATGTTCAACATGAAGTCAAGAAAGGTTCCATTATGGTGGAGCATTGTCCCAGTGATCAAATGGTTGCAAACATCTTCACAAAAGCTCTTAGTGAGGCTCGCTTTAGTTCATTAAGACATGCACTTGGTATTGTTCCAAGTTCTTCTCTCACTGATTGAGGCATGTATCATTGTATTCAAGAAAACTTTATAGTAAATCATTTTTGTATCGTAGGTATGTGTAGGGGCTCGAGTTTTTCCCTTGTTCTCCCCAAGGGTTTTTTCACTCGTAGCCAGAGACCTTTGTTTGAGTGGGGATGTTACAACTATATATATCATCTCTCACTTGACTTGGGTCTCACCTATATATACTAACTCTACATCAATATGAATCATTCTTTGGGATGTCTTGTGTATCTCTCTTGTACTCTCTCTCTCTCTCTCAACATGTACAAATAACCATGATACCAAATTCCTTGTCCATAAGCTAGTTTGAGCTATCAAACTCACCATCTACTTGTGAATAGCTTGCAGAAGCATCTGACACACCAAGTGAATCAACCGCCTTTTTTTCTTCTTCCTCATGTGATGCATTTTTGCACTCATAGGAGTGCTATTTGCACCCAACTTGTCACTACATGGTCCCTCAATAGACCTATTGGTTAATGACTCTTTTGTCCCACTCAATGTTTGTGATGACTATGGACCCACATTTTTTGCAATCACCTTTTCTTTTATATCATCTATAACAATATGTTTTCCAATAGCATATACCAATTTCTCATCTCATCAAACTCAACATCTCTACCTACCTCTGACTTGTAAGTTACTAGATTGTAATATTTGCGATGATTTTGCTCAAGGAAATAACAAACAAATACATAGTTTTCAACTTTCAGATCCAACATCTTGGTTAACTCCTTAGGAACATGTACATAGACAATGCATCCAAACACTAACATACATGTGACAAATATGGCTTCTTGCTACTAAATTTCTCCTCTAGTGTCACATCATGCAATGCAACATTGAGAATCCTATTCACCTATAGAGATAACTTTAGCACCAATAATTAATAAGACATCTTCTTTTTAGCCACCATCAAGGCTTGTACAATTTCTACAATGTGTCAATTCTTCCTTTCAGCAACACCATTGTGTTGCGGAGTGTTATTGTATATAAATTGCCTCTAAATTTGATGTTTTTTCAAAAAAGTAATAAATTTATTGGAGAGGTATTATCCCCCTCCATGTAACCTCGAGAACTTGATTGGCACATCTGCTTGGTTCTCAACCAGTTTTTAAAAGCTTGAAAGTGAAAAAAAATCTCACTTTTCTCCTTTATGCAATATATCTCCATTAACCTCAGTCGCTTGATCGGCACATCTATTTGTTTCTCAACTAGTTTTTAAAATCTTGAAAGTGAGAAAACATCTCATTTTTCTCCTTTATGCAATACACATATACTTTCCTTGTATGATCATTAATAAGAGCTACATAATACTTACATCTAATCATTAATGCTTTTTTTGTAAGATTGCACACATCCGAATACACAACATGAAGTAAATTTCTACTTATATGTTTATCATGAGAAAATTCATATGTTGTCTATTTTCCAAGTTGTCATGCTTCATAGACTTTATGCATATCAATCCCTTTGAGCTTAGGCAAGCCTATCAAAGTTTCATGTGATTGCATATTCCTCAAGCACTACATATTTACGTGGCCAATATATTTATGCAAGAATGTCATATGAACCATAACTCTTGTACCTTGTGCAAACATATTTCCCATAGTATGCTTGCCTTTTGCAACTAGTTTACATCCATTCTTGAAACCTTGTACAAAGAAGCCATTGTGATTGAGCTTTATTTGCAATCGCTACTCAATCACTTACCTAATAGAAACCACGTTCTTTGTGATGTTAGGAACATACAACACATCAACGAAACACTTAACTTCTCCATCCAGCATAGATAATGGAAACTCCTAGCATGAGTAATAAGATGCATTGCATTGTTAGCTATTTCCATAAAACCAAGCATGCCAAGATTTCTCATTTCTCTAGACCATTATCCATGAGTTGTCATATGATTAGAGGTACTTAAGTCTACATATCATACTTTATCAAGCATTACTGTTGTGATGCATCTATATTTACTACATTTATCATGTGGTACATATAATAAACAACTTCTCATTATCAACTTCATTACCAATAGATGCATAATTGTTATTTTGTCTTCTCTCTCTTTTTTTCCATCTCTTTTTTTTCGGACAGTCTTATAAAACATGATCTTATTTACCGCAATTATAGCATTGTTTTTTATCATAACCTACATTCTATATCTGCCACCTTCTCAATGGCTCTCCTTGCCTCAAGACGACAGATCTCTGCACCTATATGTGAATACTCCTATGAGTCATGAGATTGCCCTTGATTTTGCCCATAAACTGCCACCTTCATAGCCTCTATCACCACGACCTCTACTCTACTTGTGTTAGAGTAGATCATATAATCTAAACTATTCTTACTTTATGATAAAGATGCAACAAGATCTGATATTTTTTATTCCAATATTAATATAGATATTAGATTTGAAAAATCAAGAATGGTGTCTCTTGTATTGATGGAGGTTCAGAACTACTTTTACTCCTCGCCTAGATCCACCCAAGCATGCATCCACTATATCATCATCATCATCAACTTTCTTTAATAGATTGAAGAGCTTCAACAATACTCTTCAATGGATAGTCATTAATAGACACATTACCACAACTGACATTGTTTAACTCAAACTTCAACTATAACCTTTTAGCTTTGATATTTGAACCAAATAGTAGGACTAACTACATCGTATATATGCCCAATCATATTATCTCAAACATTGATGGAAAATGATAAATAACTTCTTTAGCACCTTGGTTCCCTTCCTTAAATATCTTTACCCATGTAAGTAAATTAGTCAATTTTATAACGTGTCCACTTATTATCTTCAGGACACGCCTTAGCAATCCATCGGAAAGGATGTCTAGAAAGCTCCGCCTGGCACTCCCATGGAATGTTACGGGGTTTGCGGTCTAGGACTTTTCGCGTCTGTCATGTAGCAGAAGTATTCCGACTGTTCCCACTTAGGACCGACCTGAATTAGGATTTTCCCTATTGGTCATTTCCTAACGGCAACTAGCATCGAACCCGAGCGAACTACTTTACGCAGAAATGCCAGGTCCGAAGCGGATTCACGCTATACTTGGTTCAAGGAGAATGGGAAACGAGAGGAATGCGAAGCTCAACCTCTCTGCCATAACGCATAGTCCCATTACGTTCCCCTAAAACAGCATAAATCAGGATCATTTATAACTTAGACTCTAGGTTAACGCTCTTGCTGTTCGTGTTCTTTGAATGATCTTCCTGTTGTCCATCTTGATTGAGAAAAGTTCCCAGTCAACTGGGACCACCTATCCGTAGGATGACCCATGGCCCATCCTCCGCACTTTCCTCAAGTTGTTTTAGTTATTTAATTACCTAACACATTTATTTGTACATGTAACAATCAGCTTCCTTAATTAGCCTGTTAGGCACTGGTTCCTTCACGTAATCATAGCACTTGACATAGAAAAGCAATGTCAAACAAGTTCCTTTTCAACAGGTTATCATATTTATCTTTTAAATACATAAAGTCTAGCCCGTAGGCTTATCCATAATCCACCCAAAGGCTATCCAGCAATCCACAGGGATTACTAATCCAAGATTTCGCCCCCCGTAAACTAGTATGCGGGCCACGAGATCCAATCCTGAGTCACGTTGGCCTCTTGTGCAGGGCTAGGAAGGTGAGGGATTTACAGCCAGAGCCCCCCCTAGCACCCAAGCGTCCTCCTGCTCCAAGTAGCACTCAATGGAGAGACCTCTTGCAGCGGGTTCGGTCCACCTTCCCGGCGCGGTTAACTACCCCCTTGGTTAGGGTCAGGTAGGTAGTCGCAGGTAATTGAAGCTGCCTCTCCCTTCAGGCGTTCAACCTGAAGCATTGGATAACCATTTATCCTTTAATTCTTTGAGCAAACAAAGCAAAACAGTGTTCTAAAACTGTTACAAGCACAATCATTTGTTATTTTTGGCCAACTGCTAAGGAGCGAATCCTTCTTTCCGAATGCATCTAGCACTCGATCCGGGATCAATTGCAACTTGGCAAGATCCCCAAGGGTTTGTTTGTTAACCCTATATCCTAGGTTAGGGCCGTATCCTATTAACCCGACTTTTAATCAAAATCTTTATTCCAATTCACCGATTGGTCTTTTTCTTCAAGCAAATATCTAGTCTCGTATCTTGGTCACTTTACCCAAGAAAGGTACTATATCAGGATAATTATTCATCCTCTTACAAGATAAACTTGCATAAGAATCTGCCAATCTTATTTCTAGAAATTGGCCATTCCCTTGTGATCAAATCGCAATATCATGTGACTTTGCAACTTTTTGCAAGAGTGTCACATTAAACTATGGGACTATTCTACCCATCAACTATGTCTTCCACTCATGGTATCATTGATTAGATATAGGAATCCGTTCCTGATTGCATTAAGCTAACATTGTTGGTCCTAGGGTTTCGAGTTTTATCTTTTTAGCGAGAGGTCCTTAGGAAAACCCTAGATCACTTCTCACAAGTATGTTCCAATGTCCCTACATTACGTGAATGTGGGCAAGTCTTTAGGGTATCGAAGTTTCAGCTTTGGTAAAATGAGCGACTAGGTAATGTCCCCAACGTGCTAACCCTAGTTAGCTCTTTGGGATATGTTGCATTGAATTAACCCTTTCTAAATGAGTACTTTGCGGTTTTAGGAGTTTAGGTTTTAAACTAGTTTAACTTGTTTGGTCTTAAACATGATTCATTGTCTACGTATAAGTTGATTTACAAACCCTAACTTTTCGATTTAAGGTCAAAGCATAGTTTTAGTTATAGCCTAATTCTAATTGATCATCCTATAACATGCAAACAAGATTCATGCTTAAAACATGCCGCCTTTTTCTACTTTCTTTTCCGAATGAATTTGTCGTATGCTGAACTTACACGACCTTTCGTTGATTTAAGTTTTTAGGCCACTTGCCTAGAGTTAAATCTTCTTCATGCATCCCTAGCAATTTCCTACGGTTGCTAGCAACTTCCTTTAGGAATCATTTCGAAAAAGATGTTCAATAATGCAATATGCGGTTTATTTCTTCCATGCTTAATCAACGTGTACTATCATAATTCCATTTTGTAGAAATGGACATTAATCTAATTTCAATTCATTGCAATGCATAAAAACTACTTGCTAGAAATGCATAGCAATCTTCTACTCACTTTATTTTGTTTATTTTATTGAAAATACTAATGACCAAATTCTTTCGTCGTGAGCTATTTCTTTTAAATTAGTCAAGGTATTTAAAACGAAAGATGCATCCTATCTCCAAAAATAATTCATGCACGATAGGATTATAACGACGTAAATCAAAAATTAGAAAAAAAACCTGAATTTGTGGTGAAATGTCCACATGGATGTTAGGAGACGATCCTCCTGCGGTTGTGCCTTGTGCCTTCTTAGGGGCCATCGCAAATTTCACCTTTTCGCCTTGGACGCAGAGTTATGATCTTGTCCGTCTCTTCATACACGAAACTCCCTTTGTGAATCGGCTTTAGAAGGCCTTAAAGACTTGTGGGAGTTGCAATAGGAAAGATGGTTTTTTTGATCCTGTGGATAAACTGAACTTGAGGAGAATCTCTTGGAAAGAAACGGGTTTAAAACTTTGTGGGGATGCTATGAAAAATGGGTTTTTAAAAAAAACCGATTATGGTAAGCTTTATGGGAGATGTATGGAAAGGAAAATCCATGGAAATGGAGTTTTAAAACACGACTGTGTGGAATACGGGGTCCTAAATTCTGGAGTGAGACTAGGGGAAAGGAAGTGTAAGGGCCCGCTTGTGAAGGGATTAAATCCCGGGGAGGGGGGGTTTAAAGTCTTTCGATGGTAAGGCTTATTAAAGCCACAGGAAGGGGGCTTTTCTTGAATCCCGAGGGGGAGGGGATACCAAACCACTTAGCTAAGGCCTTCTAAAGACCCTCGGAAAGGGGGAAAAAGGGTATGAAAGAGCCCTTAGGGGGGGATTTTGTATGGGGGGGAAAGGGTATGAAAGAGCCACATGAAGGGGGGGCTTCTTAGGAGGCTATAGAAGCTTCCTAAGAAGCTTCTAAAGCTTCTGAAGAAAACATGTAAACCCACGTGGCGGGAGAAAAAAACAGCAGATGGCGAATGGTAGTTGGTGATCGATGGCGCATTCCCTGTGGAGGCGGCAGTAGAGCAGAACCTCCACGGCCCTCTTCCCTTC
This sequence comes from Lygodium microphyllum, assembly GCF_053477565.2. NCBI lineage: Eukaryota > Viridiplantae > Streptophyta > Polypodiopsida > Schizaeales > Lygodiaceae > Lygodium > Lygodium microphyllum. Next base: position 127,156,296 of record NC_141152.1, on the reverse strand, counting down.
TTAGCTGCAGCGTCTCGATGCCTCCACCCTCACTCAACGGCCGTGACAGTAGTATGTCCCTTTACTTCACACACATGATGGCAATCTGGCCCTCTCCCCTTCAGCTCACGACAGTGAATCGGTAGCAACTACGCCAGTGTCTCCACTCCTCTCTCCCCTACGCAGTCTGATGGCGTCCTCCTCTTGCTCCACGGCAGCGCCTTCACCCCCTGGCTATGCCCATACCATTTATATAGGTGAGGGGAGGGGGATCCTCCCTCCCCCACATGTCAATATGCATGGGTTCTCCCCCCTGCAAGCTCTAGCAAGGAGCTTAGTGGCTCTTGCTAAACCCTTCTCCTCCAGCATGACAGTCGGCTGGAGGAGAGAGGGATTATTTAAAAAAAAATTGCCATTAATCAATTATCCTCATGACTTATAGAGGTGGTTCACGCGTGATTTTGGAAGATCAGAATATAACAAATTTGAACCTCCAAGCATGCAAGTTATACTTGTCAAGCTTGTCATTGATAATTTGAGTAAATCCCTTAGACATTGTGTAACAAAAACCAAAAATATACTTTTCTCAATGACTGCTAATTTAGGTAAATTATCACATGTAGTACTGAACTCAAGACATAAGCATGCCTTGAGAAATACCTATAATGTTTAACAATATTCAAATATTATCTAGTGTTCCAGATATAAAGAGAGGGAGATAGAGATATAGACATATGAGAGGCATAGAGAGCCAATCCTTTTTGCAGACTTCTTCTTTCATATTTTTCATTCTTTTTTAACTTACACACATAACCAAGTAGGACCTAAGTCTACATAACAGTGTGAAAGATACTTGGTCACTAAATGACTAGTACAGCTAGTTTTGATTGACATTATTACGGCACACCTACCATCTACCTAACCTATTGTTGAAGAGAGAGTGTATATTTACTAAGCCTAATTCTTCACACTCCCCCTCCACCTCAAGTCACAGCATGTATCCCAAGTAGTAATCTAAAGTGAGAAAACTTATCCCTACCAAGTGATTAAGTAAAGATGTCAGCTACTTTGTCTTCTATCTTCACATGGATAAGATCTATCTTATTTCCAAGTATAATTTCTATGATGAAATTGTTAGATATGATCAATGCCCCACCCTCATTAGGTTCCACCAATGATCCATGGTGCTCAAAGTTGTAAGGCCCCCATTATGAGGAGAAGCCAAATGTGAGCCCGGACATTGGTTGAGTCATGACTTGTATATCAGATGAGGTCTATGTGATCGGATGGCAAAAAGGTGACCATTGTGGGTCTAATCTTTGGGTTAGATGGAGTGGTTAAGCTGGTAGTAACTCGAGGCGCATTGCATCGAGTTGTCCCTGGCCGACTAGTGGAGGCTCATATGGTAGGTCAGTCAGGTCGACCTAACAACCTTCGCGGGCTATAAAAGCTAAACCCCTTCACAGCCATCCATCATTCATCTTTCACCCCGTGAGAGTTGTTGTTCCAGCTAGCCTTAAGTTCTTCACCTATCTTCTATCTAGATCGCCATCTAAGCTTCACAGAGTGGAAGCACATGGGTGGACAGAGCCATCTTTGTATCAATTGTTTGGAGCTAAAGAATTTACTGATTCTCCTCTTATCTATTGTGTACTCTCTATCTCTTTCTCAGATTTTGTTCACTGTGCCGTGTAATATTTTACATGGAATCAAATCCCAGGGGGCTCTAGAGATCGGAGAGTGTGCAAGAGGCAAAGGCTTCAACAGTAAAGAGAAACTATGTCAACTTCCGGAAGTGGTTCTAGCGCATCAGGAAGCGGTGCAGGAGGTGGTGCTGCTGTACCGACTATTCAAACATTGAGGATTCGTCCACCAACCTTCAACGAAGGCAAGTTAGATGGTAAAAACTACACCTTGTGGAAGTTCAAAATTACAACTATCCTTGATTCTTATGAGCTTCTAGATACTGTGCTGGGGACTGACGCAGAACCATAGCCTATCCCCGACCCATCAAATCCTAGTGTGATGATTCCTCCGAATGCAGATCTTCTACGAGCTTGGAAATGAAGGAATGCAAATGCATTGTGTGCCTTAGTTACAAGCTGTTCTGACAGTGTTCTAACTTTGATTCAGCATACAACCAAAGCGTCAGAGGCTTGGAATGTACTAAGGAGTCAGTATGAAACACAAAACCAAACAAGGATTCAAAACTTGGAGAATCAACTAGCAGCCAGCAAAGAAGTTTGCTGAAGGAGAGACGGTTGAAGCATTCATCACTTGGATTAAGAATGTGCGCGAGCAGATGGCTGGCGCTGGGATACAAAAGACTAGCGAAGAGCTAGCTCGGAGGTGTCTTTGGATTTGTCCACAAAAGTTTGATGGACTAGTAACTGCCCTTAATACTCAGGTGAGACCTCAAGCTTTGACTTTTGAGGAGTTTTGTGCATTATTAATGGAGGAGGAGTTGAGGATGAAAGCGCGAAAAGGAAGCAACAATGGAGATGTTGCATTCTCTGCCAATGCAAAAGGCAAAGGTGGTTCCTCCACAAAAAATGATGGTGACAAAAAGAAGAAGGGCGGCAGGAAGAAGTTTCAAAGAGACAGCCAATACGGCTGAAGTAGAGTTGGAATTATTCATGGCGACCATTGAGGAAGTGTGCTCCTTGGCGTAAGAAGAATCTACCACTGACTCATGGGTGTTGGATAGTGGGGCCTCCCGTCACATGACCAACAAGAAAGGTCTATACATTTCTATGTGGCCTCTACGAGAATCCATCACTGTGACGGTTGGAAATGATGCTAAATACCCTACTGCGGGCACAAGTACTATTTCTTTTATTGCTGCAAATAGTGAAGTCAAAAATCTTTCAAATGTGTTGTATGTTCCCGAAATCAGGAGAAATCTGCTATCAGTTTGCTGCCATAACTGATCTTGGTCATGAAGTGAGGTTCAAGAAGACAGGTGCAGAAATTCTTGATAGTGCTGGCACAATTGTTGGCAAAGGAGAAAGAAGGAACAACCTGTATGAGCTAAGTGCTCTTACAGCCACTGTTGGAGTGGGCACAAGTAAGCTTTGGCATGAAAGGTTTGGACACATCGGATTTGCAGTGTTGAAGGAGATGCAAAAGTAAGGTATGGTTGCTCACCTACCTACAATAACTCAATTGAAGAAACCATGTGAAGCTTATATAATGGGCAATCAACAGAGAAAGGCATTTCCACAAGAAAGCAAGAATAGAGCACCGGCTCCTCTAGAGTTGGTGCATGCTGACTTGTGTGGTAAGATGCCTATACAGGCCTTGGGGGGATCTTCTTATTTTATGTTGATTGTCGATGACTACAATAGAAAGATGTGGGTGTACTTCCTTCATGATAAGGCTTAAGCTTTTGGTAAGTTTAAAGAATGGCTAAAACATGTTGAGAATGAAACATGGAAAAGTGTGAAGAAATTTAGAACAGATGGTGGTGGTGAGTTCAACTCAAAGGAGTTTGAAGGCTTTTGCAAGAGTAAAGGGATCAAGCGTCAATTGACGACGCCTCACACACCTCAGCAGAATGGTGTTGTGGAATGCAGGAATCGCACCATTGTGCAGATGGCAAGATGCATGCTAAAGGGCAAGGGATTGCCTAACCATTTTTGGGCTAAAGTTGTTAATACTGCAGTCTACATTCTAAATCGGAGCTACACAAAGGCTCTCAAGAGAAAAACACCTCATGAGGCTTACACTGGTAAGAAACCATCTGTCTCACATTTCAGAATTTTTGGATGTGAATGTTATGCACATGTTCCAGATGAGAAGAGAAACAAGTTAAAACAAAAAAGCAAAAAATGTATCTTCTTGGGTTATAGTGATGAGCAAAAGGCTTACAAATTATATGACCAAGAGGCAAAGAAGATCATCGCAAGCTATGATGTGGTGTTCAAGGAGAAGCCGCATACAGTGGAGGAGGAGAAGGAAAGTTCTTTCACTTTATCATAAAGCGAAGAAGTAATCCACTATGAACCTGTCCCGAGAGCTGTCCTATCAAGAATCGCGTGGTGGGGGGACTTGCTCGAGATGTTGTGCTGAACACACACAAAATGTACAAGGAGAAGCTCACTCAAGAGACAAGAACAAAGATGGAGGCAAAAACGTTTTCTTGCTGATTTCTTCTTCTTCTTCCACACACTTTACAATGTACACAAAGTATAGATAAGATACAACATAAATGAAAATGGCCTATTAAGTCAAACAATGCATAACCGACTACACTAATCGACTAGCGCTATACCTATGCTAGCTGTAAATAGGTGTAACAACGTGAATATAATAAGTAATGAGTCAATGGCCATGTGAGAGTCATAATGACTACCGACATGCTAAGTGTAGATGTGTGGACCCATCTAACCAGGCGGTCCATCGTCAATGTCCGCATGTGTTGAGCTTGTCATCTCAACACTCCCCCTCAAGCTCAACTGCATATCTGCAACTCCAAGTAAGCTTTGAAACTTTTGAAGCTTCTCTGTACCCAATGTCTTCATGAAGATGTCAGCTATCTGATCCTGTGTGCTGACATACGCCAAGTCAATCTCACATGCTAGTACCTTCTCTCTCACAAAGTGGTAGTGTACCTCAATATGTTTTGTGCTAGCATGGAACACAGGGTTCCTAGCCAACTGTATACTGCTCATGTTTTCACAATAAATGACAACTGGACCTTCCACCTGCACATCCAAATCAGCCAATAACTTTTGCAGCCATACTACCTCACATGCTGCAATAGTAGCACCTCTATACTCAGCCTCTGTACTCGACAAAGCAACTGTAGATTGCTTTTTGCTGCTCCATGCAACTGTTGCACTACCAAGAGAGAACATGTATCTGCTGGTAGATCTTCTATCAGACATACTACTAGCCCAATCTACATCTGTTTTCCACACAGCAACAAGTTCCAGACGGGTTTGTTATATGGTTGTGAGTGTATGCTCAAGCATATGATTATGGGGAGCATCTTCCATGGAAAAGTCAGTTAATCCTTCAGATTTCATAACAGCATTACAATATGAATGGATTATGGCATCTACACATGGCTCTTGTAAGTTTCGTAAAGCTGATCAATGCTAGACATCACAAACTCCAACATACATGTGAATGCAGGAAATAGTCGGCCTTCTAGCCTCTTTGAAGAGGTTTAGTATTAAATGTCATTCTGAGAAGCATCAATAGGTGCTAGTTGTGACCCAATACAGAAATCAAATTCCCATGACATTGCATGGTCAAACAAGCAATAAGTCTTTGCTAATGTTCTCTGATTTTGTTTTTAATGTCTTCACAGGCATCAGGTTGCAACGCCACTGAAAACTCTGGTAGATCTAGTATCTTTTGTGAAACCTTCTCAAGGCTGCTGCCACTTTGTTTGCGTGCTTTGCTGGTTGCATCCTTTGGTATCTTCTTAGACAAGTACTTCATGGCACCCCATAGAGGAGGGACCCTTGTTGCTGGAGTGCTCGCACAGAAATCAGCACAGAAATTCTTGCTCTTCATTAAAGAACTCTCAGACAATTGTAGGCATGCTGCTGCCTTTGCATGATCAGATCCCTCATCCAAAATGAGCCCATGGAAATAGTATGCCACAGCTTGCTAATAGTCCACCCTATGGTTCGAGTAGGCTTTGTATTGTGTTCACTGAAATAGCCCAACCATCAATACTGCTTTAACATTTCCAATTTGGATGATGTTTCCTCAACACCAACTGTTCCATAAACTCCTTATGCTGTGTTTGATAAGGGATCCTGATGATGACCCTGAATCAAGCTACTCAGAGATGTTGCATGCCCAATGGGTTAATATTTGGGTGTAGTAGATGATAGGTCATCAGTTGATCCAGTAAATTGAGCCCACACTATAACCACTCCACAAATTCTTTGCTCGGTACAAAGTCCTGCTGTTCCTACAGAGGGCTCAAGGTTGCGCTGCTTCTCCTTCGTTCCGCTTATGTAGAGGCTCTTGATGGTCAGCGAGAAGAAGTCGAGGAGCCAGCACATGTAGCAGGCATGGTGCTTGTAGTTGTTAGATGTGATGTCGGTTCTCAAGAGCACAACCAACAGCATGATGATGATCAGGATGGACAAGCAACCACAGCAGCATGGTGATGAAGAAGATGATAATCCTCTAATCGAATTTATGTGGCCTCTGCTTTGTATCCACCTTCAACACGGCTGTCTCTCCCTTAATGATCTCTATCCTCTTCACTCGCAATGAACTGCTCAGTACCATGCTGTCGTTTTGGCCCCTTGATCACGTAACTTTCTATATTGGTTTTCCAGAATTCTCATTCTCATTCCCTTTCCCCAAGTCGTAGCGATCTGAAGTCTTCCTTTCCTTTCGAACCAGAAAAGCCGCCCCTTTCTTTTTCTCATCATCTTCCATTCTTGCTTCCCTCCAAAAATACCTCATTTCAAAAATAGTCATCCCCTTCTTACTTTTTCTTCCAGCTCCTCTATTCCTGCCCCATCATATACAACCAAAGTACCTCTATTGTAGATGCCTAGAGAAGATATAGCAGCAGTCATAGAAGATCTAATACAGAAGCTAACATGCATGTCATTCTGAAAATATTGAACTTCACAAAGAACTCCACTATCCACACCTACGAATATCAAAGCACCATATACATAACCAATCTCAGAATTTGTGCTAGTTTTAGCCACATATCCCAAAGCTCCTATGAACTGTTGATCAAAACCTCCTCGTCTAGGTTGAGTGACCACTTGGCAAGACATGCCAACTAGAGCATTATTGATAAGTTCCTCTTGCTCTAAACCCCTCTCCACTATACTGCCCACGTAGAACAAAAATGCAAACATAACTACTAAGTATGTACAAAATATCAACTCCCACACACAACTTTTGGGTGGATTTCACACCTCGAATGCGCAGCAATATGACATCCACCCCCTTTAATCTTGTGCATCCTCCGGATGGGCCAACTACCCATGATCGTTATCATCAAGATCCACAAACAGATCAATCTCTTCATCATGAATTTCGGGTATATCAACAAGATTATCTGCCATATCATCTATCTCTTCCATTGGAGTTTCTTCTCGTTGCTCTTCTCTTGCAAATTCTTCCAATGCATAATCTTCATCATCTCTTTTCTTGAAAATCTTGATTCTTTTTCCAGCAATAGGCACTCTAAGCACTGTCCCATCCAATTCTGTCAACTCATATGTTGCATTATCAAAGACACGTGTGACTATGTACGGCCCAAACCATCTTTTCACCATCTTCTGAAGTGTAGTATGCTCATTTTCAAGGCTGCTATCAAAGACTAATGCCCAGTCTCCCTCTTCTATTGCTCTAGGCCACAAGGATGCCTGTTGTCAAACCTATCCTTATTTCTTAGTCTAGAAACCTTCAGCCTGTCAATAGCTAGCTGAATATCCTCTCGTCTTCTCTTCAACTGCCAAATCCGAAGAGCTAAGAGCTCCTCTCTCGTCAAATCCTCTTGCCAAGGTAAAACTGACCAAGTCAAAGCACAAGTCTCAGTCGGTATAACCGGTTTCTGACCATACATCAACTCTGCAGGCATATATCCTGTGGTAACACTGTGAGTCCTACGATCAGCCCACAAAGCAAATGGTAGAAGTCTCGGCCATTCTCCAATCCATCCTCTGCATGCTTTAGCTAATGCTTTCACTATCGGCGGATGCCCTCTTTCACTCTTCCCATTTCCCTCTGGATTGTATGCTGAAGTTAGAGCCAACTTGATTCCTAGTTGAGAGAAAAACTCCCTAGCTTCATCTGCATCCAATTCACCGCGATCCGCTGTGATCTTACCCACACAGCCATACCTGCAGAAAACTTCTTCCAATAAGAACTTACACACTGCACTAGTGGTCTTCATTCTCAAAGATCTGCCCTCAACATGATTGGTAAGTTCCTCTCTAGCCAAAACAATATATCTCATCTGCCATAGACCCATAGACATGGTAACCAAGTCAACTACCCACTTATAATGAATGCATAGTGGATAGGTCGGATGAAGCTCATCTCGATGACGCACTACTGAATACATCTGGTAGTCTTTGCAAGTCTCTACAAAGTGAGAAACATCTCTATACATGCCTTTCCACCAATATTTCTCCTTGATTTTCTCATAAGTAGCCCACACTCCTCTATGACCAGCCCAAGGACTCTCATGAAACTCCCTCATCACCTGTAACTGTGTCTCTCTATCGCACACAACCCGCAAAGGTAATCCGTCTCTTTTCTTCGGATGCTTCCAAAGAAATCCGTCCTTGAGAAAATAACCATAGGCTTTCCTTCTGATCTTCTTGAACTCTTCATCTGTCCATTCATCTCTTTTACTTAGTGTACTAAGGTACTTACCAATCTGCAACCAATCTCCAACATAGAGTTCTTCTATGAAAGCCACAATATCAAAGACATGGCAAACATGATCAACCATAGTGGCTGAAATTTCTGCATCATCCTCTTCTGCAAGTAGTATTTCCTCATCATCATATCTGGCTCTAGACAACATATCTGCCACTGGATTATCCTTCCCTGCTATGTGTTTAAATTTTGGATTTAATGACTTGATGTATGCAATCCATCTCAGCATAGCTATATCTGGAGTAGAACAACTCGTAATCATACCTATCAATGGCAAGCAATCTGTCTCCACCACAATTGAAGCTCCAATAAAGTACTCCTTGTCACATTTTAGAGCCGTAACAATCCCCAGTAACTCCCTCTTGATTTGCGGATATCTCCTCTGTCTCTCGTTTAGGACTTTCGCCCCAAACCTAATAGCATACATGTTTCCATCTGCATCATCTTGACCCACAGCCCAACCTATGCCAATTGGACTAGTGTCAACTGTCAATACAATAGGCCTTCCACAATTATAATCCACTTTCCTGAGAGTAGGAGCAATGTGCAATAGCTTCTTCAATTTTCGCATAGCTCTAGTGTGGCTCTCATCCCAATAGAATTTCTACCCCTTTCAAAGCAGCTGATATAAACAATTTGCTATGTGTGCAAAATGAGGTATCCAAATCATATAAAACACACAAGCTCCAATGAATCTCCGTACCTCTAAAGTGGTAGAACAATACTCCGTAATCTTGTGTATAGCATCCACCTTATCAGGTGAGGGTTTCTTGCTATAATACCCACACATATGTCCAACAATGATAACCTCATTCACTCCAAAAACAGATTTTTGCCCTGATAGTGTCAAGTTCACTTCTTCTAACTTGGGCAAAATCTTCTCACAAGCTGAAATATGATCAGCCACAAAGTATTTGCATCCCTGCTCATTTAGACTCTCATTCTTCTCTTCTTCTGCACACCCCTTAATGGGCACATCATCCAAGAAAGGCATAGTAAGCTGAGGTATATAATCACGAAGAACCTTATGCATGGCATTCATCATATGCGCAATAGAATTAGTGGCACCTTGAGGCAAGGTACACATCCTGACAAGCCCAATAGGAGTTCTCATAGTGGTTATGTCCCTGCTTTCCAAAGCCAACTGAAACTGATCATATCCTAAATACAAATCACCTAAAGAATAGATGGCATGTCCAGCAAATGCTTCTGCAAACTCATCCACAACTGGACCTATACCAACATTCCTGATAGTAACTCTGTTTACTGGCTGCATGTCCTGTATAAATCGGAGAGTACCATTCTTCTTTGGAACTGTAAACCACCTGTTTGAGTATGGTGCAAATGAAGGCTCAAGAATTCCCATCCTGATTTTCTCATTTAACAAATCAATCAGCTTTGGCAGGTGTGCCTTAGGCACTAGAATAGGTCTGAGGTTCCATGGAATATGAGGAATAGTAAAGATCACCATAGGAGCAACAATATCTGGATTCACACATCCAATCTCATGCGGGAAAAAAGCAAACCCCCTTCCATGTCGCTCAAGCATCTCCTGAAAGCATTGCTTCTCTGTGAGTGGCAAGAAATCACCATTTTCAATTTTCAATTCAGCAAGAGTCTTTGCTGAAAATTTATGGCCTATATGCTCCGGATTCCTCAAAATTGGCTGTTTAGTAGCCCTCTCTATTTGCTAATCACTGTCAGGTGGAAGCGGTACAGCTACCGGCTTCACCTTCTTATCCACAGTCTTGTATTTCATGTCAACCCTGGCTTCATTATGCTCTTCTGCATTACTCAAATCTTGTTGTAAACTAGCAATTCTGCACTCCAATGGGGCTGAATATCCTCAGCCCTCTGCTCTATGGACTGCATAGGAATAGCCCTAAACTCTAGATGCTGAAATTTTTTAGCAGTAAACTCTGTTGGCTGTGTCTCTATAATCTGATCATAATCAGCCGGAAACTCTGTTTGTTGAATTTCTTCAACACTCAACACTTTTTGCTGAGTCATCTCAGCCTCTGACTCAATCTGTGACACAAAATCTGCAATTTCATGAAACATTACTGTGACAACTCTGCATATCAGTTTTCAGCATATTTTCCATCTCTATCATCGTATCTGCACAAATCATACTGTCATACATCCCATCTATATGCTCACCATCCTCTAAAATTCTTGCATTTTTCAAAATTTTCTCATTCCTGCATATGTACTGCTTGGCAGCTCTAGGCAACTTAGAAGTCTTCTGATAGCTCATCGAACTGTTTGCTGAAATCCCAACAAAACCGGAGGAGAAAACACTGCTCCCAGGAGGCGAGAACCCAAATCCCTCACAGTGGGCAAAGGTGCATCTCTGAGAGTATCCCTGTTTCTAACATGGTTCACACACACAGTCATAAACTGAACTGCTCTCATGCCATCTTTACTGCGAATCCCTGCATAAGCAGATCCATCATCCATTACCTTTGTTTGCGTACGCATCTCTGTGATGAATGGCTGTCCAAGAATTATGGGATAAGAGCATGAATCCTTCACAAAGAAATGGAAATCCTCCTCTACATCTCCAATAGAAACCCCGACACTGGGACAAGCAGCATACAAATCACCTGCAGTGTTGTTGGTGGCTCTCATACGCCACCCATGCTCTACATCCATAGGCCATCTATTACTCTCATAAACTCCACGAACTATGAGATTAATCTCTGAACCATGATCCACCAAAGCAACATAAGGCACCTGTTTCTCTCCAATTTTTACCATCATCTTTGTAGTTGCCCTAGCCCAATGACTCCGTGAAAAGTGACTACGCGGTATCAAGACAGGCTCATCAGTTTCAGCATAATGCATAGGCTGAACCCTCTTCTCTATCTGTGGTAAAACAGAAGCATTCTCAAACATAACCTCATCCTCATCCAACTCCCCAATCAAAACTCCCTGTGTATTAGTAGTAGGCAATGCATGTCTTTTCCTCTTCAGGACCTCTTGAAACTGATCTTGAAACTCTCTTTTCGAAATGCCCAAAACCTCAGAAATAGTAAAAGTCACCTCACTACCAAGTATCTTGTCATTAAAGATTTTCTTCATGTCCGTAGATGTCTCAATATCAGACATCAATCTAAACCCTAGCTGCTTTCTCTCTCTAGGCTCTTGCCTCTTTTCTATCTTTTGAGAATCTTTTATTTGTCGTTCTGGCCCTGGTCTCAAAGACGGTCCTGCAGTAGGTGGAGTAACAAACTCACCCCCTGTAGTCTTTTTAGCTGCACTTGGATTTTCTTCATCCTCTTACACTTCTCCTCAACAAGTACATTTGCTCCCTGAGACTTAGCCAAGTAGGCATAAATAGAGTACATGTCAACAGGCGAATCCCAACCTGTCTCAGATGTGATGCTAGAGCCTGCACTAGTCAAAACAGTTTACTGAATTTTTCCCTTGTTTGCTGTCTCCATAGCATAAGTCCATAGTGCTGACTGATTCTCTGATCCCTTCTCAATCTGGACTCCATATGCAAAAGCATCTCCTCTAGCTGTCACATAAGAAGTACGCGCAGCCATGTCATCCACTAGCTTCTTCATTCTGCCTTTCCCAAAGTTGGTAGCAAGCGGAGCTCCTATTTCAGTCAACCAAATCTTACCATCTTGTCCCCAAAATACCAAATTATTCCTCCTTGCATCCTGAAAAGATTCACAATCCTTGCAATGTTGATGGTCCGTACTATCACACCAAATACATCTCCGATCTCTCCTAGGTGCACTAGGAGCACTCCTAGGTGCAATACGAGCACTAGAAGAAATAATAGGCATAGTCAAAGCAAACTGCTCTCTCAATTTTCCCACCAACTCCGCTTTAACTGACTCCAGTGTCAAATCCATTATGCCTTTGATTATGTCATCAAGAGAGGTAGGCACCGACGGATTGGATGGTTTTGGAGCAGAAGGTGCTAGCATTGGTCATGGAACAGGAGGAACAGGAGGAGTAGAAACAGTAGGCACTGGCATAGGCCAAGAAACTGGCTGAGGAGGAGAAGAAATAACAGGGACAGAAGCAGGCATAGGAGCAGAAGACGGCGTTGGTGTCATAGAACCATTCTATAGAATGGTCTTCCATATCCTCCTCTTGGTCAAAGTCGAGACTGCATCTTGGGCATCTTGCCAATCCGTTTTAAGACCCATAGGCTTCGTGCGATCCTCAAGAAGCTCTCCCAATTCTTCCTGAAGAGCAGGATCTATAGCTTGCAAGAAAAGCTCAACTTTCTCAACATCCAATGCTCTTTGTTCAATGGCATCAAGCTGACTATACCTCTCTTCAAATTCTCGAATCAACTCTGAAGCAGCTAAACCTTTGTTTGGCATGTAGACCCACTCTCGGAATGATAGCCGTGTAGCCATACCAAAGTCCTCAAGGAAATACTCTTCTTTCAGGGCCTTCTTAAAATCTTGTCAAAGTGAATTTTGAATAAAAAGATCAGTCACTTTTGCCCTCAAGGCAGGTGTGACAAGACGAAGAAAATACTTACTCATAAGTCCAGCTGGAACTCCAAAAAACCCCATCTTGATCTCATATATCTTCAAATATGTTGAAACATTACGGCCATAAAATAGCTTCTTCTCATTCTCAACTGCTTCAATCGCCTTAGTTGCGCTGATTGCATTCTCCTGCTGATTTTGAACATATTTGAAGATATATGAGATCAAGGTGATATTTGAAGATATTTGAAAAATTGTGTCTTCTGATTTTGAAGCTGCATATACATGGACATATTCTGCAAAATCTTCTTTAAATCATCTGTTGAAGTACTTGACGCAACAGTCATTAATGGAGCTGAAGTAGAGGACGCAGCTCGAATTGTAGAAGAGGCTGAAAATGATGCTGAAGTATCCCCCATCCTGAAATTTCTGCGACGCTTTCACGTCGGGTTCACCAAAGATGTCGAAGGGTTTTCGAAAGCAAAGTCGTGTCCACGGAGGACCTTGACAAATTTCAGGATAGAAGATTCAACATGTGAATAATCCTATTGTCCAATTTTCCACACAGCAACAAGTTCCAGACGGGTTTGTTTTATGGTTGTGAGTGTATGCTGAAGCATATGATTTTGGGGAGCATCTTCCATGGAAAAGTCAGTTAATCCTTCAGATTTCATGATAGCATTACAATATGAATGGATTATGGCATCTACACATGGCTCTTGTAAGTTTCGTAAAGCTGATTAATGCTAGACATCACAAACTCCAACATACATGTGAACGGAAGAAATAGTCGCCTTCCAGCCTCTTTGAAGAGGTTTAGTATTAAATGTCAATCTGAGAAGCATCAGTAGGTGCTAGTTGTGACCCAATACAGAAATCAAATTCGCATGACATTGCATGGTCAAACAAGCAATAAGTCTTTGCTAATGTTCTCTGATTTTGTTTTTAATGTCTTCACAGGCATCAGGTTGCAATGCCACTAAAAACTCTGGTAGATCTGGTATCTTTTGTGAAACCTTCTCAAGGCTGCTGCCACTTTGTTTGCGTGCTTTGCTGGTTGCATCCTTTGGTATCTTCTCAGACAAGTACTTCATGGCACCCCATAGAGGAGGGACCCTTGTTGATGGAGTGCTCGCACAGAAATCAGCACACAACTTCTTGCTCTTCATTAAAGAACTCTCAGACAGTTGTAGGCATGCTGTTGCCTTTGCATGATCAGATCCCTCATCCAAAATCAGCCCATGGAAATAGTATGCCATAGCCTGCTAATAGTTCACCCTATGGTTCGAGTAGGCTCTGTATTGTGTTCATTGAAATAGCCCAACCATCAATACTGCTTTAACATTTCCAATTTGGATGATGTTTTCTCAACACCAACTGTTCCATAAACTCCTTATGCTGTGTTTGATAAGGGATCCTGATGATGACCCTGAATCAAGCTACTCAGAGATGCTACATGCCCAATGGGTTAATATTTGGGTGTAGTAGATGTTAGGTCATCAGTTGATCCAGTAAATTGAGCCCACACTATAACCACTCCACAAATTCTTTGCTCAGTACAAAGTCATGTTGTTCCTATAGAGGCCTCAAGGTTGCGCTGCTTCTCCTTCGTTCCGCTTATGTAGAGGCTCTTGATGGTCAACGAGAAGAAGTCGAGGAGCCAGCACATGTAGCAAGCATGGTGCTTGTAGTTCTTAGGTGTGATGTCGGTTCTCAAGAGCACAACCAATAGCATGATGATGATCAGGATGGACAGGCAGCCACAGCAGCATGGTGATGAAGAAGATGATAATCCTCTAATTGAATTTATGTGGCCTCTGCTTTGTATCCACCTTCAGCATGGTTGTCTCTCCCTTAATGATCTCTATCCTCTTCACTCGCAACGAACTGCTCAGCACCATGCTGTCGTTTTGGTCCCTTCATCACGTAACTTTCTGCATTGGTTTTCCAGAATTCTCATTCTCATTCCCTTTCCCCAGGTCGTAGCGATCTGAAGTCTTCCTTTCCTTTCGAACCAGAAAAGCGGCCCCTTTCTTTTTCTCATCATCTTCCATTCTTGCTTCCCTCCAAAAAGCCCTCATTTCAAAAATAGTCATCCCCTTCTTACTTTTTCTTTCATCTCCTCTATTCCTGCCCCATCATATACAAACAAAGTACCTCTATTGTAGATGCCTAGAGAAGATATAGCAGCAGTCATAGAAGATCTAATACGGAAGCTAACATGCATGTCATTCTGAAAATATTGAACTTCACAAAGAACTCCACCATCCACACCTACGAATATCAAAGCACCATATACATAACCAATCTCAAAATTTGTGCTAGTCTCAGCCACATCTCCCAAAGCTCCTATGAACTGTTGATCGAAACCTCCTCGTCTAGGTTGACTGACCACTTGGCAAGACATGCCAACTAGAGCATTATTGATAAGTTCCTCTTGCTCCAAACCCCTCTCCACTATACTGCCAACGCAGAACAAAAATGCAAACATAACTACTAAGTATGTACAAAATATCAACTCCCACACAGAACTTTTGGGTGGATTTCACACCTCGAATGTGCAGCAATACGACAACGTGCTAAGTGTAGACATGCGGACCCATCTAACCAGGCGGTCCATCATCAATGTCCTCATGTGTTGAGCTTGTCATCTCAACATGTTCCTATCCTTAAGGAGGAGGAAGCATCATCTTCAGATGATGAGAAAAAAGTTCACCAACCTGGCATCACCCCACTAGAAAAGCCATTGCCGCACTGGGTGAAATAGCTCTATGACCACAATAGTCCGATGCTTGCATCTATTGAGGAGAAGGCAGACAGACCAAGGAGATCTCAGAGAATAGAGGAGCAAAGGAGGGCTTCTGCTCACATAGCCAATATGGCCTTGATGGTTGAGATTATGAGAGAAGTAAAGTAGCCAACTGACTTAGAAGAAGCACTTGTAGATCCATCATGGAAGGCTGCTATGCAAGTGGAGTATGACATCATAATGAAGAATGACACTTGGGAGCTAGTGGATCGGCTAGCAAAGTGGAAGGTTATTGGCACTAAGTGGATCTTGAAGGTAAAGTACAAGGCTGATGGTACCTTAGAAAAGTACAAAGCTAGACTAGTTGCCCAAGGATTTTCACAAGTTGAAGGGTTTGATTTTCAAGAATCATTTGCCCCAACTGCCAGAATGACCACTATTCGCACGGTACTTGCAGTGGCTGCCCACAAGAAGTGGCCAGTGTACCAAATGGATGTTAAGTCAGCATTCTTAAATGGTGACCTCAAGGAGGAGGTGTGCATGGCTCAACCACCAAGGTTTGAGGCCCCCCATTCAGAGAACAAAGTGTGTAAGCTGAAGAAGGCATTGTATGGGCTGAAACAAGCCCCCATAGCATGGTACCAACGGATAGATAAGTTCTTTTTAAGCCTAAACTTCAAAAGATGTGCCTCAGATGCTAACTTGTATGTTTACAGGGATGGTAAAAAGTCTGTAGTGATTGTCCTATATGTAGACGACCTTCTTATTACAGGTGACTATGAAGATATGATCAACCAAACTCGAAAGGCTTTGAGTTCTGAGTTTGAAATGACAGACTTGGGCTTGCTGCACTATTGTTTGGGGATTGAAGTATGGCAAGAGCTAGGAAAGATCTTCATCTCTCAGAAGAAGTATGCATGGGAGATCTTGAAGGCATTTGGCATGACCGAGTGCAAGGAGATAGCTACACCTATGGAGGTGAATGCAAAGTTATCCGTCGAGGATACATCAGCACTAGCAGACATTGGGAGGTATAGGAGGTTGTTCAGCAGTCTGATCTACTTGTGTAACACCAGGCCAGATATCAATTTTGTTGTTGGTGTTTTGAGCAGGTTCTCAAACAAGCCTCATGAGAGTCATTGGAAGGCTGGGATACAGGTGCTCAGATACTTGAAGAAAACTCTTGACTATGGTATCACATATAGTTTTGGAACTTCTCTTGTGGGAAACTATGACTCAGATTGGGCAGGAGACATTGATTCCAAGAAGTCAGTTTTTGGTTATTGTTTCTCTTTGGGTTCAGGAATTTTCTCTTGGATTAGTAAGAAGCAGCCAACAGTGGCATTGTCTTCTACCAAGGCAGAGTACAAGGCAGCTTGTTTTGCTGCATGTGAAGCTGTATGGTTGAGAAGGATTCTATGGCATATGGGAGTGCAGGATGAGGAACCAACTGTGCTGAGATGTGACAGTCAGAGTTGCATTGCCATTGCCAAAAATCGAGTGTTTCATGCACGCACCAAACATATAGAGATCCAGTATCACTATGTGTGTGATTTGATGGAGGATGGGATAGTGGAACTAGTTTACTATCCAACAGAGGAGAATGGAGCAGATATCTTCACCAAAACACTTATGAAGGATCTGCTTCAAGTTCATCTTCAGAGACTCGGCATTGGGCTGAGGAGATAGTTCACCTATGGGTGGACATTGAGGGGGGGTGTTAGATATGATCAATGCCCCACCCTCATTAGGTGCCACCAATGATCCATGGTGCTCAAAGTTGTAAGGGCCCCATTATGAGGAGAAGCCAAATGTGAGCCCGAACATTGGTTGAGTCCTGACTTGTACATCGAGTTGCGGGGTAAGGGAGTTAAAAGGGGCCCCTATTGTGGTAAAGGAAATATTCCTTAGAATATTCCCTGGCTGACTAGTGGAGGCTCATATGGTAGATCGGTCAGGCCGACCTAACAGCCTTCACGGGCTATAAAAGCTAAACCCCTTCATAGCCATCCATCATTCATCTTTCACCCAGTTAGAGTTGTTGTTCCAACTAGCCTTAAGCTCTTCACCTACCTTCTATCTAGATCACCATCTAAGCTTCACACAGTGGAAGCACAAGGGTGGACAGAGCCATCTTTGTGTCAGTTGTTTGGAGCTAAAGAATTTACTGATTCTCCTCTTATCTGTTGTGTACTCTCTATCTCTTTCTTAGATTCTGTTCGCTGCGTCGTGTAATATTTTACAGAAATGGTAATGCACTTCTATGTATTTTGATTTAGCATGATAAATAAGATTACTTGCTAGAAACACACTACTCATATTATCACAATATAACTTGGCTAGTTTATCCACATGTGTTGCTAAGTCATTTGACATCTTAACTAGCCGTATAAATTCATATACAACTAAGGTTGCACCTCTGTATTCTGCTTCAATACTCTAAAGAGCCGCACTAGGTTTCTTTATACTGCTGTAGTGAATCATGTTGCTGCCAAGACCAAATACATATCCACTTGTCGATCTTCTATCGTATGCCTAGCCCAATCTGCATCATTGTGTCTTGTAAGCTCAGAAGGCTTACTATACTCATAAAAGAGCCCATAATATAGTGTAGCCTTCACAAACCTCATAATCCTTCTTATAGTTTCTCGGCCTTTGCATGAACTGATAAATCAAGCTACCAACCATCTATCTATATCTCATTTCCAGTGTATCAATTGTCAACTTGACATTTTGCTCTAGTGGAGTATCCATGGGCTTGCACTCCAACATACCATAATTTTTTAGCATATTATGTGCATACTGCTTTTGTAAGATCCATATTCCTTGAGGTATCCGTATGACCTTAATACCAAGGAAAATTTTCAGCTCCCCAAAATCTTTTATCTAAAACTCTTCCCATAGCATAGATTTGATCTCATCAATGCCTTGTGTGTCATTACCTATAATGGCCAAGTCATCTACATACATCACCAAATTCACATAGCCATTAATTGTCTTCTTAG
Source organism: Lygodium microphyllum (assembly GCF_053477565.2). NCBI lineage: Eukaryota > Viridiplantae > Streptophyta > Polypodiopsida > Schizaeales > Lygodiaceae > Lygodium > Lygodium microphyllum. Next base: position 127,137,718 of record NC_141152.1, on the reverse strand, counting down.
TAAAGAGGCTATCATCAGCTTTACCCATTTGAAATCCAAGATTTTGCAAGAATGAGCTGATCTTTGCATTCCATACCCATGGTGCTTGCTTCAGTCCATACAATGCTTTCTTCAATCTACAAATATAAGATGTATATTCAACATGTATATATTCTTTTGGCTTATAATATAGAATTCTTTAATCAAATCACCATTTTAGAAAGCATTCTTTATGTTGATCTTATATAGATTTCAGCCTTTGGATGCAACTACTACAATGACAGTCCATACAATTGCCATCTTTGCAATAGGACTAAAAGTCTCTTCATAGTCTAGTCTGTAATATTGAGCATAACCCTTAACAATCAACCTAGCTTTGTATCCCTCAAGTGAGCCATTTGATTTACGTTTGAATTTGTAAATCCAATTTCATCCAATAGACATCTTGCCTTTAGGTAGATTTTTAACTAAATCACAAGTTCGATTTTTCAACAAGGAATCATACTCTGCATCCATTTCTTTACACCGCTTCTCATCCTTAACTAATTCTGCAAATGACGCGGGTTCTTTCTACCTCATTACTTCTATCATATATGCATAGTGTTTAGCTGAGCACCCACTATAAGTAAATCTATCGAAAGGTTTTCTTTCTGTCTGCAATCTTTGTATAGTTGAGGTGCACTATGTGATTCCACTCTCTCATGAGGTGGTACACACACTTGCTTAACACGAAGGATAAGAACTACATGTATTCCAAACTCAGTATTCCGACTATCAGTGGAATCATACCCTAATGTCAATGGACATGTAACATCATCAAGTGTCTTCCCTTTGCCTTTATCCATGTCCCATCTCCCCCTCATTTACATATCAGTGTCAATGGAATGAGATCCATGACTACGTAATCTACCTGTCCAAGGACTCACACTATTAGATACATCATGTGTAGATCTAGTAGTAGTGGTAGCATCCTACATTTCATTTTCAGCATCATATATACTTTGTGAAGATTCATCATGAACTTATACCTACATGGTACCATATCGGGTGTAATATTTCTGCTCGAAATATTAAAAAGATTTGATCACCGCATGCTTGCCCAAAAGCTATGCAAAGTCATCTCCGGCATCGACTAATGACGGTGGCCAAGTGGTTACCCCGCACGTGCAATAACGTGTCCATGAGGCCAGGGATTAAAACCACAAAGCCACGTAAAAAACCCCTTGTAGGCAAAAAGAGAAAATTGAAAATGGTGGAAATTTAGGTAAATTTTTTACTAATTATCCCTTCCCCTAGCCGATGCATGGTTGGAGGAGAGGGAGTGTGAGAAGAAGTAAGTGAGGTGTGTGGGGAGCATGTGGAGGGGGAGGCATGCACCCGCCACGTATATGGCTACCTCTCCCCCCCCTTAGGCCTATATGACCCCCCCCTTGGTCAAGTGGAGAAAAAAGGAGGAGGAGCGAGAGGATGTTGTCATGCTATTGGAGAGGAGGCACAATCGAAGGTAGGAGACAAGGGAGGGTAGGATGCCATGCTGCACGAACGGGGGGAGACAAGAAAAGGAAGGCGTTGTGCTGAGGGAGTGAAGAGAGAGATTAGAGGCACAAAAAGGAGGAGGATTAGAGAAGAGTCTACCATGTGTGCTGCCGCTACCGCTGCCATTCTGCCACCACCACACGCCTATTGCCACCGTTGTAGCTGTGTTGTTGCCATCCTCAGCTCCATGGCCACCATCATCATCTCCATCCCGTTTTTTCATCGTCATCTTCTCTCGCCAATCATTACCCTTTCCTCCCATGTCAGCACCTATCCTGAAACTTTCGAACCTCAATAAGGAGTTCAAAGTAGTAACTGATGCTAGCACGCTTACCTTAGGATGTGTGCTTATGCAAGAAGGTCATCCTGTAGCATACTCTTCAAGAAAATTGAAGAGCCATGAGAACAATTATGCTACCCATGATCTAAAGCTGTTAGCTGTCATCCATGCTCTAAAGCTTTGGAGACACTACTTGTTGGGTAACAAGTTTACCCTAGTGACGGATCATAAAATTCTCAAGTGGATCTTTATCCAGAACAAGCTCAACATGAGGCAATGTCGATGGATTGAAGTGCTGGAGGAGTATGATTTTGAAATCAAATACCGGCCTGGAAAGGAGAATGTAGTTGCCGATGCACTCAGTCGCAAGGCATTTCTAAATTTTCTAATTTTGCAAGATCCATCAGCAGCTAGATCCCTAGCCACAAAGGTATCCATGCCAAACAACCCGATACTTGAGCTAGCTAGATAAGAGGCATGCCATGATCCAACCTATTAGAAGATGCTAAGGGAGATCCCTATCAAGGATCAAGACCCGAAGCTACAGGCTAAGTATCCAAAATTCTCTATCAATAGTGGACTTGTCTACTATAGAATGAGATTACGTATACTGGAAAGCCAATCACTCAAGCAAAAGATACTTTGGGAAGCTCATGACTCCTCTTTCTCGGGACATCTTGGCTATGCCAAGACCCTCAATGCAGTCATAAAGAGCTACTATTGGGAGAGGCTTAAAGGTGACGTTCTCAAATATGTCACTGAGTGTTTGTCTTGTCAATGCATTAAGGCCGAACATGTCAAAATGCCAAGAAAGTTGCAATCACTTGACATTCCCCAAATGAAATGGGAATTCATCAGTATGGACTTTGTTGTTGGCCTACCCCAAGTTCAAGGAGGATACAACTCCATTATGGTTGTGGTGGATATGCTTACCAAGGTTGCACATCTTGTTCTTGTTAAGACAAACTATAAAGCCTCAGACATTGCAAGGTTGTTCATCAAGGAGATATTCAAACTACATGGGTTACCCAGAAGAATCATTAGTGATTGTGATTCTCTCTTCACATCACACTTCTAGAGAGCTATCTTTGAAGCCATTGGGACTCAACTCTTTTTTAGTACAGCTTACCATCCCCAAACCGATGGTCAAACGGAGCGAGTCAACCAAGTCATTGAGGATATGCTAAGGGCACACTGCTGTCGTGAACCAAAAAGGTGGATTCAATACTTACCATTGGTTGAGTTTGCCTACAATGCTTCTTATCAACAAAGCATTCAGATGACCCCTTTTCAAGCATTGTATGGGCACGATTGTCGAAGTCCTTTAAACTTCTCGGATCCAACCCTAAGAGTTGAAGCTTCAAAGTAGATGCTGGAAGATATGAACGACCAAATGAAGTCAATAAGACAGGACATTCAAGCCACCAAGGATAGACAGAAGGAATATGCCGATTTGAAACATCAAGATAGAACCTTCGCTGAAGGAGATATGGTCTTCATTCGCGTACGCCCAAATAAGAGTTCCCTATCCTTAGGTGAATGAAAAAAGCTAAGTCCAAGGTATTGTGGTCCCTACAAGATTCTCAAGTACCTAGGACCCAATGCTTATAGGCTGCAACTCCCTGAGAACCTAAAGATTGATAATGTATTTCATATCAGCCTATTGAAGAAGTATGTACCAAATTCTAGCCATGTACTTGATGATCAATGGGTTGTAATACCTAGCCAAGGAGTCCTTGAGCTACGGTCTGACAGGATCTTAGATGTTAGGGAAAGACAATTGAGATCCAGAACCTTGAGAGAATGTCTCATCCAGTGGAAGGATTATCCCGAGGAGGATGCCACTTGGATGGATGAAAGCACTCTCAACCAACAACACCCCCAGTTCTTCTTGAGATGAGGAAATCTCGATTCCTCTAAGGGGGAGAGAATGTAATATTTTTGCTCCAAATATTAATGAGCTTTGATAATTGCACACCCGCATAAAAGCTGTGCAAAGTCATCTCTCGCGTTGACTAATGATGGTGGCCAAGTGGTTACCCCGCACGTGCAATAACGAGTCCATCCGCATTGTGCAAATGAGGCTGGGGATTATAACTGCAAAGCCACATAAGAACTCCCTTCTAGGGAAAAAGGGGAAATTAAAAATGGTGGAAATTTAGGCAATTTTTTTTTATACTAATTATCCCTTCCCCCAGTCGATGCATGGCTGGAGGAGAGGGAGTGTGAGAAGAAGTAAGTGAGGTGTGTGGGGAGCATGCGGAGGGAGAGGCATGCACCCGCCACGTATGTGGCTACCTCTCCCTCCCCCCCCCCCCCCCCCCCCCCCCCTTAGGCCTATATGACCCTTGAAGGGACCTCAAATGGGCTGGCACTGGCTATGACACTAGCCGGACCTCATGCTCATAATAGACAAACACACCCACACGGCCTCGCGGGCCAGGAGTGTCTATTTACTACTAAAGGACGAACTGTCCTAAAGCCTAATCTATGCGTTTATAGTTTTGTAGTCCAACGTTTTCCTTTCTATAAACTCCACAGAGGGAGAACCCATACACATTGGCAATAAATGCCACGATAATCACATACATGGGAGGCAACCTCTCGGTGGAACCACTGTGGCCCTAGTGCAGCTCTCCTACATCGCAAGGATTGGCCCCTTGATGCATAGCTCAACATATAGAACAAACGAACAAACTCCACTCTTTCATTTTGAAAGTATTCCAGGAGATACCATGTGTCCTTACCAAATAATCCCCCAAGAAACAAACGTCTATCCTATGGCTTAGGTTGCCTTTCCACACTCAAGCATGGGTCATCGTCATAAAAAACAGGTGTTATGTATCCAGTTCTTTGTATTCTAATACCATGGGTGACATGCACATGCAAAAGTGGAAGATCCTAAAGTGCTCAACCATAATTTTTAATTAGAAACGTGTTGTGCACAACCAGGCTTTCTAATGCTCATTCACTGACTCGTTGTGGCGATGTAAGGATAGCACCGAGACAAAACTCGTGCTACTATCCTCTTAATTAAAATACAACAAACTCTATATCATGATATGCATCAGAAAATCAGCAACAATCAGTATGCAAATCACACCATTCAAACATCCCACCCCCTACGTTTAGGTATTGCTTTTGTTGCATAGGTGTAGAGGTTCATTTTGTCATGTTTTGATGTATGAAAAGCATTAAATCACAAAATTTGACAAAGAGATAGGGCAAACTGGGGCTAAACCTCATGCTTTGCCACTACCATACGTCCACAAACACTCATTATATTTTTCCTTATTTTTGTGAGGCGTATTTCTATTCTCTCCTTATTTTTTCTCATTTTCTCGATTTATTTGTCAATAAAATATGCTATTTTCTGATTTTTCTTATTCCAATCACCTCAACGTACTAACATTCAATTTATTTTCCGTTTCCCCCCCATAGGAACACATTTCACCCACTCGAAACAACAAAACTATCATTTTACCGCTTAAAACCCGCATTTCGGGTTTTGCGGGAATTTAAATAGCGTATGTAATGAAAAATCAGAAATTTTTGATAAATAAAAATTAATCATGATGCAACCAACACTCAAAAAAAATTTCATCAAATAAAAACATCATTTCCATCATAAAATACCAAAAAACCTTCATTTCCTTCATAAAAATAGTCATATCGTGTTTTTAGGAAACCCGAGACGCATTAAATGACTGAGTGACCAGTGGACGGAGCCTCCATTGCTCTCAATCCAATGCTGCACATCAATATTCAGCATCTCCATCAATCTCCATCATCGTTTTCTTCAATCTCCTTCCCAATTCCTCCTTCAAGATAGTGCGCATGAACAGCCCATGGAGAGGAGAGAGAGGGAGGAGAGAGAAAGACTAGATTTTGATCTCTCCATTCGATCAGCCATATCTTGTGCAAAGGGCGGCGATAGGATTAGGAAAGAAGGAGGATTTGCCGGCTATGATTTGTTGCATGGCTTCTGTTGAAGCCATCTCTTCAATTTGGGAGGGAGGGGGGCGTTTTTTCTGCACATTGATCAGGCGCCAACATGCTGCCGCCACGCCACGAAAAAAAAGAGGGGGGGTGCCCCCTCCCAAAGGGCACCGCCTTTAGCCTTAAATTTTTTTTCCACCTCTTCATTCTTGGCCAATTTCTGGTATCTTTTGCGTCCGGGGTCCGATTGGACCTCTGAAAAATTCTACGCATCCGTCTTGAGGTCCCGCACTGATGACTGCCAGCTCCAGCATCCCGCACGGCAGTCGAAAAAATTATAAAAAATCCACAAGTGTCACTTGGGCGCCTTTTGAAAGTCGTCTTTCACTTGGTGCTTAAAATAGTCCTAGCTACAATCGCCGCCTTCGATGTCGAAGATTTATCCCCTAAATTTTGGATTTTTTGGCAATTTTTAGGCACATTCCGGGCTCAAAACTCCGCTCTCAATCCCCCCCTGGTCAAGTGGAGAAAAAAGGAGGAGAAGCCAAAGGATGCTGTTGTGCTATTGGAGAGGACGCACGATCAAAGGTAGGAGACAAGGGAGGGAGGGCTGCCGTGCTGCACAAATAGGGGGAGACAAGGAAAGGAAGGGGTCGTGCTAAGGGAGTGAAGAGAGAGAGAGTAGAGGCACAAAAAGGAGGAAATTTAGAGAAGAGGCTGCCGTGCGTAATGCCGTTGCCGTCTCCATTCCGCCGCCACCACATGCCTACTGCCGTCGTTGCAGCTGCGTTGCTGCCATCCTCAACTCCATGGCCTCCATCATCATCTCCATCCCCTATTTTTATCGTCATCCCCTCTCACCAATCATCGACCTTTCCTCCCACGTCACAAAAGCTTCCTTAGAATCTTCTAGGAATAAGGCCCATAAGCCTTGTGCATGCGTCTATTTCCTGGGCTCTTAATATCCACACCTTGTAAAAGAGTAATTCATGTGCAAGGGAGAAAGCAAGCAGACTTGGAAGCTTCCAGAAGGGGCTTCCTTAAGCCCTGCTTTTACATGCCCTCCCTCGTTTCAAAAATCGGGCTCGTAAAGCTCCAATTCCTACGCAAGGGAGAAGGCATCAACCTACAGGCAGCCTCGGAGAGCAAGAGTAAAGGCTAGAAGGAATCTCTGAAGTCCATAAACACACTACGTCTATGATGGCTCCCAAGAAGATGCAAGGCGCACCCGCGGGAGTTTCTTCCCCGAACATACATGTGGACATTCCCACGAGCCCTCAAGCCCAGGTTCCACGAGTTTTAATTCCATGTAAAATAAATGCATTAAGCATGATAACTTTCATGGAAAGGAAGCACTTATGTCTGGTTTTTCGCCTAGGCTAGTTAAAATGCATTTGGAAAAATTTGCCTACTAGAACGATTTACTAGAATTAATGCATGACATGCAATTGGGTTATTTGCGTTTCCAATGTTATAAATGTAAATTACCTATCCATCTTACGAGCTTAGTAGCATGTTTCCCTTTCGTGCATTTCAAAGTGACAAGCCTAAATGCATATTGACTAGGGTTAAAAGATGAAGTTGTTAAGTGCATCCTTGTTTGGCTGTGAAAGAACAAGCGTATCTTGCTTTTAGCCAATAACCTCCTTGTTATGGCTCGCATGGAAAGAATTGTTAACGTTCTTTGCATAGCATGGAAATGGGACCATAGACTTGCACATTGCATGTGAAGATGTTGTCGAACGGATTAAAGGTTGCATGTCGCATGAACTTCATTAACAATGTTATATCTAGAAAAGGGTTGCATGTTACATATTCGTCATGCGAAAAATTCATTTCATCAAGAGTTGCATTTAGGAAAGGTTGTATGGCTTATCAAAGCATGAAATAAAGGTTGTAGGCATAATTCCTTGATGTAAATCCTAGTAGGTCCTATGTAAGTTATTCTCCAAATTGTCATGCGTAATGACTTTAGCAAGAAAAGATAGGGTTATTGCAAGTCTTTTGGTGCGTAGAAGTAATGAATTGCATGTTTACATGTATTGTGACGTCTTGCAACTATTTACACCTTCAGAACAAGTTTAGCATCTCTAGGAAAGGATCGTTCCTTGTCGCAAGACAAGTAGTCCAATTTAGCTAAGTCACCTAACCCTCAAGGGATTCATATAGGCATAATTTAGTCGATAGGATAAACACCCCAAGTACTAGCTAGGGTTTAGCACGTTAGAAATTCTACCCAGTATCGAACTTGGTCGCCAAGTCGAGAGCCTCAGACCTAAAGGATCCTACCCACATGCACGGAATGGTTGGGTTAGGTGAATGCCCATACACTAATGATCTAGGGTTTCTATCCTAAGGATCGATCGACCTAATACTAAAACTCAGATTCAGTTTGGAAACCCTAAGACTGAATGTTGTCGGCCTAGTACAATTAGGATTGGGTTGGGTAAGAAGACACCCCAAACTCTACATCTTAACTAAACATAATTCCTTGACCAGGAAATGCCGTTCAATGGGTGAAATGATCCCATGAGTTAGGTGCGACACTTGTGCAACAAGTTGCAACGTTGCATGGCTTTGTGGTTTAATCACAAGGGAGGTTTGCCACTCCTTGGAACGGGGTTGGCAGGTTCTAGCGCAAGTCTTACTTGCAAAAGGATGAGTAGACATTCAGTTACCTCACCTTCCTTGGGCTGATTTGCCAAGTTAAGGGAAGTTATGTATTTGCTTGGTAAGCAAAGGATCAATCAAGTTAGAGCGACATGGTCACCAGGATTTACTATTAATTTATGAAACCTAAGGTGTTGGTTAATTTCAGTTGACAACGTATGACCCTAACCCAAGGATAAAAGGGTAAACAAAAAAACTTGGGGATCTTGCCCAGTTGCAATTGATCCTGGATTGAATGTTGGATGCATTCGGAGAAAAGGATTCACTCCTTAGCAGTTGGTCAAATAAATGACCACTGGATTGATTGTGTTTGTAACAGTTTAGAAGTACTATTTGCACTGTTTGCTCAAGGAACTAAAGATCGAAAGATAATTAATGCTTCAGGGGCTAAAGGCCTGAAGGGAGAGGGAGCATCCGTTACCCCCGACTGTCTTCCTGACCCTAACTAAGGGGTTTGTTAGCTGCATCGGGAACATGGACCGAACCCACCGTGTGAGGTCTCTCCATTGGGCACTACTTGGAGTAGGAGGACGCTTGAGTGCTAGGGGGGGCTCTGGCCATAAATCCCTTGCGTTCCGGGCCCTGCACAAGAGGCTAACCTGACTTGGGATTGGATCTCGAGGCTCGCATACTAGTCTACAGGAGGAATCTTGGATTAGTAATCCCTGTGGATTGCTGGATTGCCTTGGGGCAAATTATGGATTGCCTTCGGGCAGATTATGGATTAGCCTACAGGCTCGATTATATGGATGTATTCCAAAGATAAGTAAGATAACCTATTGGAAAGGAACTTGTTTGACACTGTTTTTCTATGTCAAGTGCTAAGATTATGTGAAGGAACTGGTGTCTAATTGGTTAATTAAGAAAGTTGTTTTTTCATGTCCAACTAAATGTAGTAGGTAATTAGACAACTAAAGCAACCATGAGGAAAGTGCGGTGGATGTGGCCATGGGTCCGTCCTATGGATGGGTAGTCTCGGTTGGCCGGGAACTTTTCTCAAAATAAATCGACACCAGAGAAATAAACAGCAAGGGCATTGACCTAGAGTCTAGGTTACTAGAATCCCGATTTATGTTATTTTAGGGGAACAGAATGGGACTATGCCTGATGGGCAGAGAGGTCGATCTTTCCATCCCTCTCGTTTCCCATTCTCCTTGAACCAAGTGCAACATGAATTCGCTTGGACCATGGCATTTCTGCGTAAAGTAGTTCACCTAGGGTTCGACGCTAGATACTCTCTAGGAACTTGACCATTAGGGAAACCCAGATTCAGGTTGGTCCTAAGTGGGAATGGCCGGAATACTTCCACTACGTGGCAGACTCGGAAAGACCTAGATCGCAAACCCCATAACATTCCATGGGAGTGCTGGGTGGAGCTATCTAGACCCTCTTGTCGATGGGCTGCTAGGACGTGTCCTATGAGCAAACAGGTGGACACGTTACACCGGGATGCTAGCTCATCAAATAATACATCCTAATTGATCAAAGTCTCATGAGTAGATGAAACATAGCACTTATAAGACTTCTATTCCTATGAGTAACCAATAAAGATAGCCTTTACTACTTTTGGATCAAGCTTCTTTAGTTTCTCATTAGGTACGTGGACATATGGAATGACACAAAATACTTTCAAGTGCCTAATGTTAGGCTTATATCCATAAAGCTACTCATATGGTGTCTTCTCAAGTATGCTAGTTGTTAGTGTCAAATTCATGACATAAACAACACTTAGAACTACTTCAAGCTAGTATGAAAGATGCATATCTTCTCATTTAGCATTGCCGTGGTTGCTTCCATAATCATCATGTTTTTCCATTCAGCCACTCCCTTTTGTTGTAGAGTATAACTACATGTCAATTGTTCCTGATCCCATGCTTACTCAAGTACCTGTCAAACTCCTTGACACATTCATCACCACCATCACACTGTAGGCATGAGATATAACACTTAACCTCTTTCTTTGCATGATATTTGAAATCTAGAAAGCTATCCAAAACCTCATTTTTATGTTTTAGAATTTATATTGAATTATACTATTAAAATCATCCACAAAAATCACATAATATCTAGACCCTCCAAGAGATACAGTAAGGATAAGGCCCATAAGCCTTGTGCACGTGTCTATTTCGTGGGGTCTTAATATCCACACCCTATAAAAGGGTAATTCGTGCACAAGGGAGAAAGCAAGCGGACTTGGAAGCTTCCACAAGGGGCTTCCTTAAGCCCTGTTTTTACGTGCCCTCCCCGGTTTCAAAAATTGGGCTCGTAAAGCTCCAATTCCTATGCAAGGGAGAAGGCATCGACCTACAGGCAGCCTCGGAGAGCAAGAGTAAAGGCTAGAATGAATCCGCAGAGTCCATAAACACACTACGTCTACGATGGCTCCTAAGAAGATGCAAGGAGCACCCACGAGAGGTTCTTCCCCGAACATACACGTGGACATTGCCACGAGCCCTCAAGCCCAGGTTCCACGAGTTTTAATTCCACGTAAAAGAAATGCGTTAAGCACGATAACTTTCATGGAAAGGAAGCACTTATGCATGTTTTTTCACCTAGCCTAGTTAAAATGCATTTGGGGAAAATTGCCTACCCGAACAACTTACTAGAATTAATGCATGACATGCAATTGGGTTATTTGTGTTTCCAATGTTATGAATGTAAATTACCTATCCATCTTACGAGCTTAGTAGCATGTTGCCTTTTCGTGCATTTCAAAGTGACAAGCCTAAATGCATATTGAATACGGTTAAAAGATGAAGTTGTTAAGTGCATGCTTGTTTGGCCGTGAAAGAACAAGCGTATCTTGCTTTTAGTCAATAACCTCCTTGTTATGGCTTGCGTGGAAAGAATTGTTAACGTCCATTGCATAGCATGGAAATGGGACCATAGACTTGCACATTGCATGTGAAGATATTGTCGAACGGATTAAAGGTTGCATGTCACATGAACTTCATTAACAATGTTATATCTAGAAAAGGGTTGCATGTTACATATTTGTCATGCGAAAAATTCATTTAATCAAGAGTTGCATTTAGGAAAGGTTGCATCGCTTATCAAAGCATGAAATAAAGGTTGTAGACATAATTCCTTGATGTAAATCCTAGTAGGTCCTATGTAAGTTATTCTCCAAATTGTCATGCATAATCACTTTAGCAAGAAAAGATAGGGTTATTGCAAGCCTTTTGGTGCGTAGAAGTAATGAATCGCTTGTTTAGATGTATTGTGATGTCTTGCAACTATTTATACCTTCAAAACTAGTTTAGCATCTCTAGGAAAGGATCGTTCCTTGTCACAAGATAAGTAGTCCAATTAAGCTAAGTCACCTAACCCTCAAGGGATTCGTATAGGCATAATTTAGTCGATACGATAAACACCCCAAGTACTAGCTAGGGTTTAGCATGTTAGAAATTCTACCCAATATCGAACTTGGTCACCAAGTCGAGACCCTCAAACCTAAAGGATCCTAACCACATGCACGGAACGGTTGGGTTAGGTGAATGCCCATACACTAAAGATCTAGGGTTTCTACCCTAAGGATCGATTGACCTAATGCTAAAACTCGGATTCAATTTGGAAACCCTAAGAACAAACGTTGTAGGCCTAGTACAATTAGGGTTGGGTTGGGTAAGAAGACACCCGAAACCCTACATCTTAACTAAACATAATTCCTTGACCAGGAAATGCCATTCAATGGGTGAAATGATCCCATGAGCTAGGTGTGACACTTGTGCAATAAGTTGCAACGTCGCATGGCTTTGCGGTTTAATCACAAGGGAGGTTTGCCACTCCTTGGAATGGGGTGGGCAGGTTCTAGCGCAAGTCTTACTTGCAAGAGGATGAGTAGACATTCAGTTACACCACCTTCCTTGGGTTGATTTGCCAAGTTAAGGAAAGTTATGTATTTTCTTGGTAAGCAAAGAATCAATTAAGTTAGAGCGACATGGTCGCCAGGATTTATTGTCAATATATGAAACCTAAGGTGTTGGTTAATTTGGGTTGACAAGGTATGACCCTGACCCAAGGATAAAAGGGTAAACAAACAAACCCTTAGGGATATTGCCAAGTTGCAATTGATCCCGGATTCAATGTTGGATGCATTCGGAGAAAAGGATTAACTCCTTAGCAGTTGGCCAAATAAACAACCACTTGATTGATTGTGTTTGTAACAGTTTAGGAGCGTTGTTTGCATTGTTTGCTCAAGGAACTAAAGATCGAAACATAATTAATGCTTCAAGTTGAAGGCCTGAAGGGAGAGGCACCATCAGTTACCCCCCATTGTCTGCCTGACCCTAACCAAGGGGGTTGTTAGCTATGTCAGGAACGTGGACCGAACCCGCCACGTGAGGTCTCTCCATTGGGCACTACTTGGAGCAGGAGGACGCTTGGGTGCCAGGGGGGCTCTGGCCGTAAATCCCTTGCCTTCCAGGCCGTGCACAAGAGGCCAACGCGACTCGGGATTGGATCTAGAGACAAGCATACTAGTCTACGGGCGGAATCTTGGATTAGTAATCCCTGTGGATTGCTAGATTGCCTTTGGGCAGATTATGGATTACCTTCGGGTGGATTATGGAATAGCCTATGGGCTCGATTATATGGATGTATTCGAAATATAAATAAGATAACCTATTGGAAAGGAACTTGTTTAACACTGTTTTTCTATGTCAAGTGCTAAGATTACGTGAAGGAACATGTGTCTAATTGGTTAAGTAAGGAAGCTATTTTTGCATGTCTAACTAAATGTAGTAGGTAATTAGACAACTATAGCAACCATGAGGAAAGTGCGGATGTGGCCATGGGTCTGTCCTACTGGTGGGTGGTCCCGGTTGGCCAGGAATTTTTCTCAAAAGAAATCGACAGCATGGAACCTTTCTCAATGGAAATGAGCAGCAAGGGTGTTGACCTAGAGTCTAGGTTACGAGAATCCCGCTTTATGTTGTTTTAGGGGAACGTAATGAGACTATGCCTTATGGGCAGAGAGTTCGAGCTTTACATCCCTCTCGTTTCCCATTCTCCTTGAGCCAAGTGCAACATGAACCCGCTTCGACCCTGGCATTTCTGCGTAAAGTAGTTTGCCTGGGGTTCGACGCTAGATACTCTCTAAGAACTTGACCATTAAGGAAACCTTGATTCAGGTCGGTCCTAAGTGGGAATGGACGGAATATGTCCGCTATGTGGCAGAATCGGAAAGACCTAGATCGGAAACCCCGTAACATTCCATGGAAGTGCCGAGCGAAGCTTTCTAGACCCTCTTCCCGATGGGCTGCTAAGACGTGTCCTACAAGCAAACATGTGGACACGTTACAGTTGGTATCAGAGTGAACCAACGAAGGATCTGTCCTTATAAGGAAACTTAATAAGAAGAAGTAAAGCAAATGTTGCTATTAAGAATATTTTCTTACTTATTGAGGCTGTCTTGAAGAGTCATAAAGCATGGAACAGATTCATGGTGTTCTAGTTCATGTTTACGATCGCGATGCATGCCTCAGATTATCAATGAAGGATCGATATGATAAACATCCTAGACCACATTTACAATCCATCGCCTCTGTATGTGGAACAAAGATGGATGGGTGATTTAGGAATCTATTACATAGCTGCCCACCAACTTGCGTACCTTCGAACCAACTTGAAGAGAATCAAGTGGATGGAGGACTTAAAGATCGTGAAGCTGTTTGTCTTTGTTGAGGCTCACATAAATGCAACCCTACATGTCGGAGGTTGAACGGTCAAGCAGAACATGTATGTGTACAAGGAAGTGACCCGAATAATCCATGCCAACAGGATCAAGGTGTAGGGACGTCATGAGACGAACGGATATCAAAGGAGATGATACCCTAATCTTCCAATGTCTTATTGATTTCTAAAAATCCATTATCCCAATCCATACTATTACACAATTCCCATATAGTTGAATGCAATAACATCTTATTCTCCTCGAATTAATGTATCAGCTTATTCCATCTCTCCAAGAATGATTGTACTCGAAAGGGCTATGCCCATATGAATGGAATAAGACGTTTTTTTAAATCAATGATTGTCTTGACTGTGAGTATTGATAAAGAAGTTAAGTGATTTGGTCACTTGGATAAAAGCTGAAGTGGACATGTGATGTAATGTGGAATTCGACTTCGGTCAGATTTAGCGTCATGTCATTCCGGCTGACGAATGTACCTGCCACCTTCAATAGGTTAATGCAAGATATCTTTAGGCCATATCTTGATGACTTTGTACTCATATTATTTAGCGATACCTTAGTCTACTCCAAACAAGAAGATGATCATGAAACCCAGCTTCGGATTTCCTTGAGACAATGACGGCACACAAGCTTTATGCCAAGATGAAGAAGTGTGCATTCTTCAAACGTCAGATTGAATATTTGGGATTCATCGTATCAACGTAAGGAATCTCAGTGGATCTGACCAAAGTCAGAGATGTTCTGGAGTGGCCAATACCAACAAATGTCAAAGAAATACGTAGTTTTCTTGGATTGACAGGATGGTACAAGATCTTTATCAAAAACTATGCTTTGATTGCAGCGCCTCTGGAGGGTCTACTGAAGAAGCAAACATCGATTGCACGCGGTCAACTGCCGAAAAATCTAGCTTTGCTAAACTAAAGCAAAGTTTTGTATACATCTGAATGAATAAGCAAGGGTCTATTGCTATTCCTTGTACGTCTGACAAATGGAAAGTGGGCTTGTTTGTCAAATTGAAAAATTGAATATATGTGTCCCAAATCAATTTATTTAAACTTTGGCAACCCTGAAACAATATCTTTTTGTTGCATCTTTTTCATCCTCTGAACATTTATGTGTCCTATGCATTTATGCCAAATATCTATGTCTTGGACACTTGCATCATCATGAGCTGTTTACATTGTAGCTTTCAGCTCACAAATATTTGCATTGAATGTAAACATTCTACCATGTCTTTTTTCATTTGCAATCAACTTGCAGTCTTTGCCATATTCCTTAATAAAACAACCATCTTTGGTAAACCATACCTACAAGTTTTGTTCAACCATCTGACCAACAGACAACAAATTCTTCATGATTGATGGAACATGCAAGATATCATATAATTTCTTCTTCTTGCCATTAGGCATAACCAATGGAAGAACTCATATATGGGTTATGTCATGTTGGGTGTCATTTCTAGTACATACATAACCATTTGTATCTTCTTTGATTTCATCAAACCACTTGCCATGTGGTGTCACATGATTTGATGCTCTTGAATCTATGTACCAAATGTCATATGATTTTTCTTATTTAGTAGCCTTGCTCTGTACATATGCCATAGAAAATAACTTGTCACACCACTCTCATGCTTTGCATGATTGGATGAGGTATAGTGTCTTTGCTACTTACCTCTTTGATTTGCTTGCTTATTCTACCACTCTTTAGCAATGTGGCCATAACTTTCATAGTAATGATAGTCCTTATTCTTGTTTTCATTATCATGCGTACTCTTTGATTGTGAAGATCCTCGGTCTCTAGACTTGTGTAAAAGAGTGAGGATAGACAAGTAGAACATGGGTTAGCATGGGAATACCCAATTATACTGACGGGGTATATAAGGTGTTGAGAGACCCAATTAGGGCATCAATTATCAATAATCAAGTCTCTCTTTTGCCCTTCCTTCTAGCTTTCATGGCTTCCCTTCTCTTTCTCTCTCTTCTCCTCTCATCTCCTTCCTCTTTCTCTCCTCTTTGCAGTCTCTCCCTTCTCTCCTAGGTTTCCTTCATTACAGTTGGTATCAAAGCTTAGATATTTGGACCTTTCTTTCTTCTCTCTCCTCACATCTATTTATATTTTACAAAAAAAACCCTAGTTCAGATAGGTACAATAGGGACATGAGCTGTAAGGAATAATGATGGAGTACCACAAGGGGATGGTAGCTTTCTTGAAGACCGCACAAGCTATGGCAAGAGGCTTTGACAAATTGGAGGTAAGGGGATAAAAATGGCAACTTGTTTTCAATCCTTAGTCAAAATTAAGAGGTAAACTCATCAAGAAGGACTCATAGGAGTTAGTGAGGGCTTTAGTCCCAATTGCTTTTGAGAAAATGTATTTTCTTTCTTCCCTACAAGTTTTCTTTCGGCCTTTCCATGGAGTACCAAGCAAATATCTCTTAGACCTTGCTCCTCCCTTGTAAATGGGTGTTGCTATGGTTTTTCACACTTCATCCTAAATGTCTAGAGTACCCAAAAATTGTGGTGTGGTCCACAAAAACACTATGTATTGACAGAACCTGAAGTTCCTTGTCTGGCACTACTCAGAAACCATCTCCAAGCATTAGATCTCCCTGGAGCTCCCTCTCATAGATCAAAAACGTGTATCAAACAACAACTTCTTGTTTGCAACTCGAAACCAAAATCTAATGGCTCCATTGGCTTTGAAAGCAGGGTAAAACTTCAAGATACATGCTCATGAATCTCCCAAATCACTCCTTCTTCTTCGAGTTTAGAGTGTTGTTTATTGCCTGTCAATTGTGATCGTGACTATGTGTGATTTTGCCCATCTTTCTTTTTCATGAAAAATTCAAAACTAACTGAAAAAGAAACTTGATTTTTGCATGCCACCCTATTCTAGAAGTTTCTCTAGCTTTTTAGGATATTTACAATAGATAATATCCAACATATAAAAAAAGGCTAAAATTGTCCAAAAATCTAGTATTTTTGGACCATCCATACCACATACACTAGCACTAATGACTCAGCTTACATTGACTCTCTAGATCAATAAGAAAGTCAAATGATGATGCACTCCAGAGTTTTTCACACTATGTTCACGTATTGACACAATATCCATCCCTTGATGAGAACCTGCACATGCTCCATTATGTGCCACCAATGCACCATCCATATCAAACACCCATAATGTCAACTTGCCGCTTATTATGCATATAAGAAAGCATCCCCCTGGATCATATATCAAAATAGCTAGAATCTACATAACTCCTGAACCACACCTAGTACCTCCTCTAGGGTCATAAGGCCTTGGGTGTGCATCATACACTAGAGGCTGTTGAATCTCCATATACATGTCACCAATACACCCATTAACAAATAGATAGTAGAATGCCTACTCTTTCAAAGTCGAACACATAGAAATCTGCTTATACTGGTAATTGTGTACTACATCAAACATAAATTGAGCCTTAGTTGCATCTAACACATTCTCACCATCACCAAAAATAGTGAAGCAATTCATACCTTGAAGCATCTTAGAGTTACCTTATCAAGGCCTCTAACAAATCATTCAAAACATTTTCCAACTGTGGAGCATTACATCTAACATCCTTTAAAGACATATCCTCAAGCTCATGAACTGCGTAAGAAATGATAGCTTTATCATGCAAATCATGTGCATCCAACAAGTCACTAATCTCTGATTGAGTCCTTGCATCAAGTAAAACATGATCTTTATAAACCTCTTCAGATGCATTAAGAAAATTTGCAGATGCAATGGCTGACTCTTCCACTACAAGAACTTCCAAGGCATTTGTGGTAGTTGTCTCAATATCAAACTGCAACTTATATCCCAACTATTTTCCCTTTTGCTTGTTATCCTGTTTTTGTTCTTGTCCAATCTCTTCCATAACATGCTCGATAGGTGGCTAATTTGTAGCTTTAGGAAAATCCATGCTTCTTCTTGTCACTTCCTTAAAGATGCTTGCATTATCTTCATCTGTGTTCTGTTTCTCTTCCACAAGTACATCTGTATTTTTCCCTTTTTCTAAATATGCATCCACTAAATATGCATCTACCAATGATTCCCAACCAATTATGTCACTAATTTCTTGCCTTGCATGAGATATTTCACTATCGGCAACTTTCCTCTCTTCAGCTGCATGTAAAGCATGTGTCCATATTGTAGCCTTCGAACTACCATCACTTGGCCATGCATTCTATCCAACTATAGACCAAAAGTAGAAGCATGCACAATCGCATAAGCATTTCGAACAACCAATTCTTCCAACAACTTTTGCATACCTCCCTTCCTAGAATTCAAAGCAAGAGGCGATTCCATTTCTTGTGCATGGATCTTGCCATCTTTTCAAAACATGAGTTGTCGTGCCAAGGCCTCCTGATAGGCAGCACAATCCTTTCTCTCATGTTGCAAACTATCACACCACATACATTTTTTTCTCGACTTAGGAGTTTTTGCTCGTCCCCTTTCTTCTTGTTCTTTTTCATCCAATTTTGCGACCTTCAATTCAAGATCCTACATGTCTTTAACCAATTCATCTAATACATCTTCCCTAACAGTGGGAACAATAGTAGGTATAGACATAGGGTTAGCCACAAAAGTGGGGGGCTTACTTGATACATCAATTATTTTTCCTGTAATAGTGGGAAATCTAGAGACATGCAATATTTCTCTTCTTCTATGCTTTTTAACAAGTGTAGTAACAACTTCCTTGACATGTCTCCACTCTGTTTTTAAGACCTATCTCTGTAGTCTGGTCCTCTTGCAAATCTTCAAGCTTCTCTTGGACTCAAGATTTGTTGCTTGTAGAAACAATTCAATTTACTGACTTCCAAAACTTGCTATTCTGCAAGATGATCTAACTACTGAAATCGACTTTCAAATTCTCTTAACAATTTTGTAGTCACAAGACCCTTATTGGGGTATAATACCCACTCCTGAAAAGTCTGGCGTGTAATCAAGCTAGTGTCTTCAATGTAAAATTCTTCCTTGAGTGTCTTAAGCTACCCAGTCAATATCCTGCATGTACAATTCAGTAATTCGCGCTTTCAGTTCATGTACAATGATCCGAACATAATATTGGCTCCATGCAAGTTGAGCCACTCCAAATAATTACATCTTTTGAGCATAGGCATGTACATATGCAAATACATTACTGCCATTGAATAACTTCATCTAATGCTCAACTGCTTTACAGAGCATTCGCAATAGTTTCTATTTGAGCAGAAGTGTGCATCACCTGTTATTATTGTTGTACCTCCATGAGCATGTTCATATTCTGCACTAACTACTGCAAAACATCATTGGAAATTGTGCTCGAAGGTTCTCCCATCTTGTTTTTCCTTTTGATGACCTTTCACGTCAGGTTTACCAATGTCAAAGGGGTTTTTATCAAAATGCCATATCCAGTAGGGATCAAAGATAGAAGGAAGTAGAGGATAGGAGATGGAAGAGAAGAAAAATAATAGACAAGAGGTAAACACAATAAATACAAAGCACATCAAATCAAATCACTATGTATTGACAGAATCTAAAGTTCCTTGTCTGGCACTACTCAGAAACAATCTCCAAGCATTAGAACTCCTAGAGCTCCCTTGTAGACCAGAGACATGTATCAAATGATAGATTTCTCTCTACTGCGCGGAACCCAAATTTTATAGCTCTATTGGCTCCGAAAGGGGGGTAAAACTTCAGGATAGTTGCTCAAGAATTTCCCAAATCACTCCTTCTTTTTCTTTGAGTTCAGAGTGTTGTTTACTACCTGTCAACTATGATCGTGACTCCACGTGATTTTGCCCATTTTTCTTTTTCATGGAAAATCACAAAACTGACTGAAAAAGTAACTTGCTTTTTGCGTGCCACCCTATTCTAGAAGTTTTGCTATATTTTTAGGATAGTTATAATAAATAATATCCAACATATCAAAAGTAGGATAAAATTGTACAAAAATCTAGTATTTTTGGACCATCCATGCCATGGACACTAGCACCAATGACTTAGATGACATTGACTCTCTAGATCAATAAGAAAGTCAAATGATGATGCACTCCATAGTTCTCACATTGTGTCTGCGTAGTGGCACGACACTGCTTCTCACGTTGTCTATGATGCCTAGCTCTGGGTCCATAAGCACATCACTAGGGATGTAGCAACCTGCAGAGCTACGGTTTGTTGTAATAGATAGTGATTTGCTCAAGTGGAGTCTCAAAGTCGCCATGGTCGGTTCCTGTGGGGTTGGTGCCGTGCTCAATGCACATGACCTCCTAAAACTCACTAATCTAGTTGCTACACTTGCCTTCTTGGATGTGAAGGATCACACACACACACACACACACACACACACTCTCTCTCTCTCTCTCTCTCTCTCTCTCTCTCTCTCTCTCTCTCTCTCTCTCTCTCTCTCTCTCTCTCTCTCTCTCTCTCTCTCTCTCTCTCTCTGTGACAACTTCAATTGCCAAGTTCACTTGATCCATATACATAGAACCAAATTTTTTGTTTATTGGTGGCACAACGTAATCAACCACTATGTCGAGCTAATTTAGGGGCAATCATAGAAGACAAGGCTATGGTTTTCTCAAGGGGAACCTACCTTGGACATTTCCCATCAACAAATAATCTCCCAAAGGGATATCCTTCACAAGATATCCTTCACAATGCCTCTGAGCCATTGAGTTGCCATGCCACATGAGGTTGAAATTGCTAATGATGATGATGATGGTGGTGAGAGAGATAGAGAGAGGGAAAGAGAGAAACTATGAAATAGAGGAGGATGAAAAGAACAGAGGAGCAAGCAAAAACACAATAAGAAAAAAGAAAACCAATAGAGAACACATAAGAAAGAGGGAAAAACTAGACAAACAAAGCAAATTGAGCCAAGATCTGTATGCAAAGGGGGGAACACAGCGAGAGAGAGAGAGCGAGAGAGAGAGAGAGAGAGAGAGAGAGAGAGAGAGAAGGTTGGGAAATGAACCCATTGCCATCTCTCCTAACAGTGGTGAAACCTCATACACATCCATGTGCTCAAATAAGTTGAAGCAACCATTACCATCAATGGTTGCTTGCAACACTCATTCCACTAACAACACAATTTACATTGAAACACAATATTAGTGAGTTTGGAAATCTCCCAATTCCCATTTTTTTGAATACTAAAAAGGTGGTACCAGGTTAACATGCCCATAAGTTTCTAAAAACCATATGACATGACCTATCATTGGAACACTTGAAAAATGGAATCTATTGAGCTATAGAGCGCTCGATTTGGAGCTCTAGTGTTCAAGTTATGACAAATCCAAAGATTTGACCACGTGTCCCAAACTTATGGGAAATTCCCATATTCCTCAATATGGTGTTTTGACCAATCAAGAGTGGATACAACATTGTCACAACAGGTTGACAAAACTATACCAGTCACATCTAAGAAGAATCATGACACAATAGCAGCAAAGCCTCAAGAGATACATGGACCCGAAAGCACGAGCAATCCTAGCAGTGACCAATCTTGCTCATCTAGGCCTGAGCCCCTAGCTATGCTAAATCCTAGGGAAAATCCTAGAACCTTATATGAGATAGCAACCTAGCAAGCCCTCATAGAACATAGAAGTGTCATAGAGTGCTTGACCAAGTTGGAGGCTAAACTCAGATTATTCACATGTGCTTATGTCTTAGGTGTTTCGATTTATGCCAATTTAACTTGTCTATCCTTGAAGATAATTAGGCTATCATTTCCATGACCACATAACTCATTGTCTACGCATAAGTTGATTTTCAAACCCTAACTTTTCGGTTTAAGATCAAGCATAGGTTAGGTTATAGCCTAATTCCAATTAATCATCCTATAACTTGCGAACAAGATTCATGCTAAAACATGCAGCCTTTTCTAATAATTAGGTAGTTGAAAATTGATATTTATACCAATTGACTAGAGTTATGCAACTTAAGAATCATTTCATGCCTTGCAATTTCCTATGGATTATTAGCACTTTCCATAATGACTCATTGCGAAGAAGATATGTCCTAATAATGCGACATGCAATTTATACTCCCATGGCTAAACGAAGTGCACTATCTTAATTCCGTTTTGTAAAAATGGACATTAATCTAATTTTAATTCATTGCAATGCATAAAAACTACTTGCTAGAAATGCATTTATGCTCCCTTTATTTTGTCCGTTTTACAAAAAAAAAAAACTAATGACAGAACTCTTCCGTCGTGAGCTAATTCTTTTAAATTAACGAAAGTATTTAAGACAAAAAATGAATATTATCTTCAAAAATCATCCACGCACGATTGATTTATAACGACATAAATAGAAATTAGGAAGAAAACCCTGGACTTGTGGTGAGATGTCCACGTGGATGTTAGGAGACGATCCTCCTGCGGATGTGCCTTGTGCTTTCTTAGGAGCCATCGCGAATGTGGCCTTTCCGTCTTGGATGCGACTTTGCGAAACTCCCTTTGTAATTCCACCATCCTTTATGAATGTTATTTCCTTCCTTTCGTAGAATCTCTGGTGCAAATTGAATACACGGAAAGGGGTTTAGCACTCGAGCTAATTGGAAGATTGAAGGAAATCCAAGGGAAAAAGGGGTACTAAAGGATTCCACAGAAAAAGGGATAATAAATGGATTTTTGAGGGATTGAAAAGAAGGACAAGGGTGTAAAAGGCCTTAGAGGGATTTTTCGTGGGGGAGGGGGAAACCCACGGGAATGGAGTTCAATTCCTGGGAAGGGGGTAGGAAAGCCTCTTTAAAGTAAGGCTTATTAAAGCCGCGGGCATGGAGTTTTTTTATTTTGATCCCCGGGGGGGTAGTCTTAGGATGCACTAGGTGGAAAAAGGGGGAAAGGAAGGGGGTATAAGACGTTGAAGAGGGGCTTTATGTGGGGGAGAAAAAGGGTGTAAAAGACACTTGGGAGAGACTATTTTTGTGTGGGGGGAAAAGGGTATGAAAGGGCCCTTAGGAAAGAAATTTTGTATTGGGGGGAAAAGGGGCTTAAGGACCCTCCCCTTTAGAAGCTTCTAAGAGCATTAGAAGCTTCTAATGATCTGTGACCTAGCACATGGCCGGATTGGGACGGCAGCTACTACACACGACGGGGCATTATGATGGAAGCTGCTCCTCGATTCAGCAACAGTCCACTCCTCCTCTCCCTCTCACGACAACGGCATCGAGCAGAGACGCGGCGACGTGTGCAGCGGGTCCTCAATTTGACAGCACTCCACTCCTCCTCTCCACTCTTCTTCTCCCTCTCACGACAGCGGCATCGAGCAGAGACTCGGCTCCTTCCTCCAGCCTTTTCCCCCTCTAGCCTAACGGCAGTGACGACCCGGCCCCCTTCCCCAAGCTTGGTAAAATTCAGACGCAAGAGTCTCCTTTTGTCCATGTTTGGGAGGCCCCCCCGCATGGTTTATGTAGGTGAGGTGAGGGGGTCCTCCCTCCCCTACGCGGCATCGTGCATGTGCGAGCTCCAACAAGGAGCTTGAGGGCTCATGCTATTCCTTTCTCCTCAAACACGACAATCGGCTGGAGGAGAGAGGGATAATCAATATAAAAAAATGCCATATTTCAATTAATGACCTCCTATTAAGCGGAGGTTCATGCATGCTTGGTAATCGGGAATGTTACATATTCCAATTTACTGATTGCTCTTTTGCTTCCAAGAAATTATCTAATCCCCTTATCTTGGTCACTTTTCCCAAGAAAGGTGCTATGTCAGAATGACTTCTCATCCTTTTGCAAGATAAACTTGTGCAAGAACCTGCCAATCTCATTTAGAGGAATTGGCCATTCCTTTGTGATCAAATCACAAGATCATGCGGCTCTACAACTTGTTGCACAAGCGCCGCATCTAATCTATGGGACTATTTTACCCATGGAACGGTGTCTTCTAATCACAGAATCATGATTAGATAGGAAACATGGTTAGGGTGTCTTCATAACAATCCGTTCCTGATTGCACTAGGCCGACATTGTTGGTCCTAGGGTTCCAAATTCAAATCGAGTTTCATCGTTTTGGCGAGCGATCCCTAGGGTAGAAACCCTAGATTGTTTCTCACAAGTATTGTCCTACTGTCTCTACATTTCGTGAATGTGGACAGGTCTTTAGGGTATGAAAGTTTCATCTTGGCAATAAGTGCATCTAGGTCACGTCCTCAACGTGCAAAACCCTAGTTAGCACTTGGGATATGTTGCATCAACTTAACCATTCTTAAGCGATTCCTTCGCGTTTTTTTAAAAGGTGTTTAGGGTAAACCAATTTACTTGTCTATTTTTGAAGATGTTTCTTGTAATCACATGATTCATTGCCTACATATTATTAGACTTACAAACCCTACTTTTTCGGTTAAAATCAAAGCATATGCTAAGTTACGGCATAACTTCTATGGATTCTTCTAGAACATGCATTCAAGATTCATGAATTGGATAGCACTCAAAGAATCTGAATGCAGTATAGGGATCACGTTAGTCATACCAAGGTTCCACTAGAGAGCCTCCTTGCAAGCCTCAGTGGTAGCTGCAACATACTTGGTCTCTAGTAGAGAGGGTTGTGTATTTTTGCACCTTGGATCCAAGAAGCAGTACCCCACCAAAGGTATACACAAAGAGAGAGATGGATTTCCTAGTGTCTTCATGTCTTGCATAATCAGAGTCAGTGTATCCCACAACTCCTATATCTTGGCCACCATTAGATATGCAAATATATGTTGTGTCCTTTAGGTACCTCCTCGGGGAAGTTACTATATGTATATCCTCTACATCACATGCGTTCAAGGCCTATTTATAAATATCCTTATCTATGAATTTTTCTTGAATGAAACAAAACCATTTTCTATTAAATATGTAAATAACCCCTTTATATTACACCCTTCTATATGTATAAAATATATAAAAATGGTATTTTAAAAATACCATATTTTGAACCCACGTGATGCACATATATATTCATGAGTAACTTAGCCGAGGGTACCTCATGATATCCAAAATGGCATCCTAATGCCACCTGCCAAGTATAGCCATATAGCGTGCCACAACCACTACAAAAGCTACATCTAGATGAGTGGCTATCATGGCATATATCAAACTGCCCCTTGCGAATGCATAAGGGATCTTAGCCATCTCAGCCTTTTGCTCGTCATACTACAAACGATTGGCCTAGCTCACCTTCACATGAGAAGGTAAAGGACAACCAATAGGCTTAACATCCTACATATGAAACCGCTCAATGGCCTTTTGCATATACCTCTTTTGTTATAAGTAAAGGAGCCCTTGAGAACGATCATGCAGAATGTGCATCCTAAGAATATGTGAGACTTGAACCATGTCTTTCACTCAAATCTCTTCTTGAGTTGACTTTTCAGGGGAACTAGCTTATCATTAGCAGCTCTCCTAGCAATCAACATATGCACATAGAGTGCCAAAATCAAAAGGCTACCATCACAAGTTGTCTTTTTGTATAAACATGGATCCATACCACTACATGTATAGCCCACTGAATGCATAAAAACATCAAACTAATGGTACCATTCCCTAAGTACCTCCTTAAGACCATAAAGGCTCTTTCTTAATCTGTACAATAGGTTTTCACTGCCTTTTTTTCTCAAATCCCTTAGACTGCTACTGCATATAAATCTCTTCATGCAAGTCCCCATGTAAGAAAGTCTTCTTGAGATCCATCTAATAAAGATCTAGATCCAACTGAGTAGCCAATCTTAGTACCAGGCATATGGTAGTCATCTTGACTATAGGAGAAAAGATTTCCATGAAGTTAACACTAGGATCTTGTTTAAAACCCTTAGCAACCAATTTGGCCTTATAGGTAGGCATAAGGTATCTAGGGACACTCTTCAACTTGTACACCTACTTACATGGTAATGCACGCTTTCCACCATGCAAAGGAACCAACTCCCACATATGATTTTTCTATTAAGAGTCAAACTCTCACTTCATGGCCCTCTCCCAAGAGTGACTATTATCACAATGTATGGCCTCATTATACATGAGAGGCTCACATGCATATGTCACCATCATAAAATCAACAGAGAATGTGTCAAGATAGGCTAAGGACCCTGCACATTCTATGTCTAACATGATGGCCATGGGCCATTGGAGCATTAGCTGCTACTACTGCAAGCTATCTAGCTGGCTATATGGGAGAAGGAGGCTCCTCTTAAGATATAACTCTATGTATCTCGAGTATTTGCTCATACTACTTATGCATCTTTTCCTCATGAAAAACTACATCATGGCTATGGATGACTTTCCAAACCTATGGATCCCATAGGTGATAGCCAATCGCACGTGCATCCCCATAATCAAGAAAGATGCATTTCACAGACTTAGGATTGAGATTTGTATGCTTTTCCTTAGGTACATGGAAGAAATCATCATAATCAAAGACATGTAAATGAGCATAGGAGGAGGGAGGTTTTTCACACCACACCTCCTGTGCTGCCTGAAAGTTAATAGTACTGCAATAAGATCAATTGATCAAGTGTACATCAGTAGTCATTGCCTTAGCCCAAAACTACTATGGTATGCCTTCCTAGCTAAGCATACTATGAACCCTTCCCTATATTGTCATCTTCATGCACTCATCCATACAATTTTGGGGTGGGATAGTCAACATACACTTAATACCCCTCTCATCACAAAACTACTCAAAGGGTTTAGAGACATACTCACCCCCATTATTTGACCATAGGCATTTTAGCCTATACGTAGATTGGTTCTTAATCAATACAAGCCAACATTGAAAGGTAGCCAAAACATCGGATTTTAGCTTTATGGGATATGCCCAGACCTTATGTGAGCAATCATCAATGAATGCGATAAAGTACTAGACTTCTTAAAAGGTCCGCAGACATCAGAATGAAGAAGAGCAAAAGGCTCACACATGCGTAGAGTACTAGACTTCTTATGTGTATTATGTATTTTCCTACTATTCAAACAATGATCGCATGACTCAAAATACTTATAGTCAAGAGGTGAAAGATATTGCAAACCGGTAAGCTTTTTCATTCCCTTTAAGGGCATGTGTCTAAGGTGATGATGCCAAAGACATGTATGTGGAATTGCAGCCAAAGACAAAACATAATCTATGGATCCAGATACAACCAAGGGATATACAATTCCAGACTTGGCACCACGTGCCAAAACAAGGTTCCCACAAGTGATCTTCCAAGAAGAATCCCCAAAGGAAACAAAGTAACCCTCATTATCCAATGCACCACTAGAAATAAGACTCTTTGTGAGAGCCAATACATGTCAAGAATCATGCAAAGTAAACATATTACTTGAACCAAGCTACCAACTATCTATAATGCCAAGTCATTTCCCAAATCGACAGATCTAGTCATATTGTGATAGGAGTAGAGCCCCTGAATCCATCAATCAACATTGAGAAAAACCAAGCAAGGCATCAATCAAATGTGACTCATCCAAAGAAGAAGTTGCAAGTATGTAATCATCATTAGAGGTTGTGGCACTATATTGATCTCTTTGATTATCTTAACACTAGACTTAGCAAGGACAATATCAGACTTGTCATGTGCTTTCCCTTTGCCCGTTTCCTTGTGCTTGTCATTATGCATTTTATGGCAGTGCAGACTGCTGTGTCTTGAAATTCCACAATAATGGCATGTCAAATCAGATGTATGTTGATAGGATTTACTATGATATTTTCCAGGGGACTTAGAATGAGATTTATGTGAGTCTTTACCATGGTAGTCATTCCCGATATTGCCATCATGGCAACCCCAAATAATTAAAGCATGAGAATTACAAGAAGCATCCACATTCTTTCTATTTATCTTCTCTCTCAGGGGAGTGCACCCTCTACATTAGACAATTTCAGCCCATGGTTGGGGATATTTTCACACATACCAGTATGGAATGTGCCCCAAGCCTCAGGCAGTGTGACCAACAAGAACAAAGATGAAAGATTGTCCTTAAAGTCAATACCTTGCAATGACAATTGGCCAATGATAGCACGAAACTATGTCAAATGCTGAGAAACATTGGTATCTTCCTTCATATGAAGGTCCATAAACTTCTTTATCTAATACATTTGAGAAGCATGGCTTTGCTTATCATAGAGATTAGGTATTTTCTCCCAAAGATCCCATGCAGATTGCCCATCTATTGCAACATTATAATAAACTTTCTTGTCGAGGGACATGACAATCATGGATCTACAAAGCTTATCTAAGTCATACCATAGATCTTGATCTTGACATTTAGGCTTAATGCTCTTGCATTTGATCGGCCTAATCTAAGATTTTTGCAACAAAACTTGCCAAATTTAGATCTTCCATTAGCCATAATTACTACCATTAGTCAACTTTTCAATGTTGAAGATGGCACTGTCATTTGAATGACCAGCCATACTACAGGAAAAAGAGGCGCAGTATAGACCAAACATGCTACTATAATACCTGCGAACAATCCAAAAACCACTACCAGAACAAATTGAAGACAAGAGGTACGAACCAAATAATGAGCTATCCACAAACTATGACCGAAATAGCATTAGATGGAGGGGATTTCTCTCATATATAATATAATAGTATGCAATTATAGCATGCTGAAAATGAGGTACAATAGTAAGAAATGAATGCCAAATAGGGGCAATCATTGATAGAAAACAACCTGCAGCATGTGAGTAGAAGTTGAAGTACCTCAAGCTCAATTGCAAATAAAATCTAGATCTACAAAAAGGCCTCATAGACGCACATTTAGACACAATTTTTGAATACAGAGAAAAACTTACGGGTATGTCTATCCACCCGTCTATTTGCGCGTCTATCATTTCGCGTCTATAATCGCATGTATCAACGAATTTACATGCACAAATAGACGTGCAATAGACGCACATATACACGCGCATATAGACACGCTGGTAGACGCGCTTTTACAAGCACTGATAGACGCGAACGGAAAACAAAAAAGTCAATTTTTAAAAAAGATATTTATTTATTTTTTAATTTGAATTATGAAGTGCGTGTATAAGTGTGTGTACTTTGCATTATAGACGCGCGAATAAACACGAATTATCTGCAATTTAGACGCGCTGATAGACGCGCAAAACAAAATTGAAAAAAAAAAACCAGAAAGCAACCACATGCTCTCTAGTTTTTCTTTTCCCCCTCCCATACATCAGATTGTGTATTTCGTAAAAAGACAATGTATCTTACGGACACGAGAATTGAAAATAAAAGTCCATGTATTCATTATATATCATAGCATTTACAAGGGAAGTTTAAGTGCTTGCGACCTAAAGTGTGGCCGCAAGCAGTAGGCTCAAAGAGATATCATACATATACAAGAAAAGAAGGCCTCATAAGGAGGTATGGTGCTCCTCTACGAATCTGAAGAGGAAACATCCTCGCTAGTACCACCATGGCTACTAGCGTCGCTATCCCCCCCCCTCGCTATGCTCCACATCCGGGTTCGCCTACACACACAAAAGATCAGGGTTGCTTACATAGACAAGGTGGAGAAAAAGTTATAATTAGTTATACTTTTAATAGGAAAGTAAGAAAAACATACCTCCTCTGGCTGTCAAATCCTCATGGCCCGGTTGTATTGGTCCTCAGTGATGAGACCCTCCTCATAAAAGTGAAGCCATGTCACTGCACGGTTATGGCCTCGATGGTAACCTACCTCTCTAGGGGTAGATATCCTACCAATGATGGTAGTCTGCAAAACATTTAGAGATATACAAACAATTAGACGTCATAATATATTAGACTAAAATATATAAAGAATTGAAAGAAATATAAATTTAAAAAAACTAGAAATCAAAATATACTTACAAACTCTGCCTGCCATGACTCTCTGCCACCCGATTCGTAATGCGACGATCCCATGGTTTCCATTTGGATCCGTCGTGCCTCTACGTGCTGGCGACTCTTCACTTTCTCAGCTGCTTTCTTCTTGGCTTTCTTCCACTCTACGCGGTGGCACATAGGTGGTTGGCTGTAGGCTCCACACCCCTCCTCCAGCCTCCGCAGTGAGTCCCTAGCCCATGTCATGAGGTGGGATCTTTTGTTGTGATGCATATCCCTCACTTTTGTACGTCCCCAATCATCCGAGAATTGCTGACCCTCAGGATTTGGGTACCTCCTATGGACTGTCCTCAACACCTCCTGCCACAAGCCGCTTTTCTGATTTTTGAAGGCAATGAAACAATCTTTATATGTCTCATGCACGATGCTCCTCATGTACGCCATTACATCCCTTCCCTCATCATCATGAAAGATGCCACCAGCATATGTAGGTCTATAGTAATGGCGTACAACCTCCTCTACATGATCTACTGGTGAGGGTGATCGCTCGCCACCTCCTAGGCAACCCCCACACAACCCTCGTCCTCTCCCTCGACTCTCCCTCCTCCCTCTCTGTCGACTGCCCTCTGCCTCGCTGGACGCACGAGCTTCTGCACATGCACGTGCTTCTGCATATGCTTGTGCTTCAGTCGATGCACGTGGAGTACGTGGAGTACCTGCAAATGGAGTACTTGCATATGGAGTACCTATACGTGGAGTACTTGCATGTGGAGTCTGGGAAGTAGTGCCAGGCAAAGATGCCAAAGGCGTCCCAAACATGACACTAAACACCTTGTCCGCTGTGGGAGAGTGACCAAGTTGTCTGGTCATCTCTCCCATGAAGTCTTCCCTACTAGGAAAACCTCCAAAAAATGCATTGACCCCCTACCAAAGGAGACCAATGTATCATTCATGCGATCCACATCTGGGTCATTGCTAGATGAACCAGGATATGACATCTGTAAAAAAAACATAGGAAAAAGATAAATTTATTTGCATACAAAAAATTATATATTACCTACATTTTCAAAGAGCTTTCTTTAGACATTGAGCATAACACTTAAGTGCTAATGTTTCTCTTAAACAAGAAAACTGATAAACACAAACATGGGATTGGTCACATTCATCATTGCAAAAATATATTGTTTAATATTAGAACTGGGAGACCTCGTGTATCCCCGTGTCTATCTTCGCATCTCAGGTCAATTTCTGTCCAGCGCGTCTATCTGCGCATCTAACATGCAGCACCAGCGCGCTGCCAGATGTGCATCCCAGGTCAATGTGCGTGTATAATTGCGTGTAGACTGCAGGTCAACCTTTTGTGCAGCGCGTGTATCATCGCGTGTACACTGCATAGCACAAGCGCTCTAAGATGCGCTCTCAGACGCTCTGAGAGGAAACATTTTTTTGCGTCTATGTCTGCGTCTACACTGAGATGTAGACGCGCTTGGTCGGCCGATTTTAGGCCGATGACCCCCATTGACGATTTACATAATGCAATATATAATGGAATCACAAATCCTAAATACATAGACAGAGGAGAGAGAGGAAGAGAGAAAGAGAGAGAGAGAGAGAGAGAGAGAGAGAGAGATAGAGAGAGACTCACCTTGGGTGTTTGGTGTGGCGGGTGGTGGCGCATCTCCTTCTCCTTCTTCCTCTCCTTGGTAAGTTACCCTCCCTTGATGCTTTTTTGCTTGCTTGTTGCTTCTTCTTTTTCTCCTTTTTCTTGTTCTCTCTTTCTTCCTCTCCTTGACTTTCCTTTTTCCCTTCTTGTGTGTTTGAAATGAGAGAACAGGTGAGTCTTGAGGAGGTGAGGCATGAAGAGACTGCATGTCGGCTAAAGTCAAGCTTCAGAACCGCAAAAAACGCAGGAAAGAAAAGGCGGAGTCTGAAAAGAAATGATTTAAGTATGGTTTGAATTTTGACGTGTGCGTCTATTTTCGCGTGTATATGTGTGTCTATTGTTCAGATAGACGCGAGTGTAGACGTGAATATAGATGCATAGTTAAACACGGATATAGACGCCCATTTGGGATTTATCATAATTTTTTGTTTTTAAGATAAGTTTTGATAGTGAATTCTTATCATAATTTTTAATGTATTTATGATGATATTTGTGTATTTAAAATTAAGATCTTATGTAAATATATGAATGACAAATATTTTGATGTTGTCATGAATTAGGTTTAATCATGTCGACATCGTCATCACCTAGTGCGGTGCAAGCTAATGAGTTAATGAGCACATCCTCAAGTGAGGATGAAACATTGTGTCTTCATAATCGAGATGCATGGCTACGACGAAAAATTAAATGCATGTGTGATCGTTGTCAAGGGTGTATTTTTTGAGCATGTCGAATTGCAATGTCACACCTCAGCTTGTAGGGAGAATGGGACCGAGAAAAATCACCTGTATTCATAGTTTTTTTTACCACTAAGATTGCATGTCTATGTTACGGGAATTATATATCAATGTACATGAAACTCCCTTTTGTGGTTGAGCAGGATGCGGTGCCACATCCTCAAATGCTCCCTCCCCGGCGTCGAGAGGCTGCAAAATGTCGAGGCGAGGAGGCAGAGTCTTCAAGAAGAGTAGAGACTGACGAACATGATAGTAGCCCTCATGAAATGCCCCATCAAGTCGTAGAGGATGAGATTTTGGACAACATGGTACACCATCTATTTTCGCAACCGGTTCAAGGAGAAGGTCACTCTACGAAGCCAAATGATCCACTATATGTAGCATCATCTACTCCGTTGTATGAAGGTTGTACGTACTCCGTTCTTCGTGCGTCCCTCGAGATACTTAACTTACAAACAATTTATGGATGGAGTAATGTCAGTTTGGATGCGTTATTGAAGTAGGTATCAATTCAGTTTGGCTTATATATGAATCATAATATTTATTATTATTTCTATTTTGAAATCAGACAGAAATATATGTTGGTGGTTTTTTAACTCACTTTTAAAATATATGTAGGTTATTATCACAAATGCTTCCAAAAGGAAACAAACTGCCAACTAAGAGAGAGCAAGAAAGACATTACTTGACATCTCTGGGAGGCCTCGATTATGTCAAGATCCATGCATGTGTCAATGATTGTGTCTTATTTCGTGGGATTCATGAGTTCGCACGAGAGTGTCCTGTTTGTGGCGAATCAAGATACGAAGTGGAGATGAAGTCAATGGATGTGCCTCGTAAGGTTTTGTGACATTTTCCAATTGTTCCACGTATAAAACTTATGTTCAAGTGTAAGTCTATTGGAAAGCTCATGCCATGGCATGTTAATCATCGTTTAAGTGATGGAAAATTGAGGATCCCTGCAGACACACCCACATGGCAACATATAGATAATTTGTGGACCGTTTTCAAAGAAGAGCCAAGAAATTTGAGATTTGGTTTAGGTAGCCATTTGGCATCAAAAGCACATCATACAGTGTATGGCCAGTGGTATTGGTGAACTATAATATTCCTCCATCCATGGCAATTAAAAAGGGACATGTGATGTTGTCCCTTCTGATTCCTGGAAAGCACAAGGTAAAAAACATGGACATTTACTTAGAGCCTTTGATTGAAGAGTTAGAAATGTTATGGGAAGGTATTGAGGTGCAAGATACAAGTGCATCTGCATCCTCTAGAGATTTCAGATTGAAGGCCATGTTGTTGTGGACCATGCACGACTTTCCAGGATATGAAGAGTGTTCAGGTATATGTATATAACTCTATATTTGAAATTCAAGACTTAAATCAATTGCATTTTATTAATTCACTTGTTTTTTTAGGTTTAACCACGTCAGGATATCATGCATGTCCTATTTGCGGTCCCTCTCTAGTTTCCTCTAGGCCGGCACGTTTAAAGAAGGTTATCTACGACAATCATAATCGATTTCTTCCTATTGACCATCCCAAATATGTTCTCCCTATTAATGGAATGACTCCACAATCTCTAACCATTTAAGATTGGAAGGAGAGATGGATTAATACCGACAGCCACCCTCCACTCGGCATGAGTCGGTAAGAAGTACATTTCTCTCGATTGACTTTGAAGTATTTAGCATGATGAATTGTTTACATAATATATTGTTTGTTTGTTAGGTTCTCTATATTCTTTCGTCTTTCGTACTGGACTGAACTCAAGATCAATCACATGTTGGACCCCATGCACATATTCAAAAATGTTGTATCTACATAATGGGATCACTTCATAGGGGCTCGTGATTCAATAAATGTAAGGGAAGATTTACATAACATTGGTCGCATGAGACGAGCCTGGCCACGCATTGGACCCAGAGGAAAGATTGAGCTACCCCATGCACCTTGGATATTGTCAAAGAATGATTAAAAAATAGTGAAGGAACAAATATATAGCTTTCGAACACCCACAGGATGTATGAGATGTCTCAAGAGAGCCTTCATAAAGAAAAAGAAAAGAGGTATGGAGCAACTATCTGGTTTGAAGTCCCACAATTGGCACAAAATGATTCAAGTAAGGGTATCTCTAACCATGAATATAGTAATTAGTGGCGTAACTATGTGTAAACTTTGGGGTATGATGACTTTTTCCTCAACTAATTATTTGATCTATGAATATTTTTTACATTTAGTTCGTACTTCCTACTAGCATATCCCATTGTGCCTCCAAAGATGTACGTGATATCATTTACAAGATGGGAGAGCTTGTGAGGTGTGTATACATTGTATTTTTTCATTATATATCTTTGGATTTCTACACAAAAATAAACAATTCTCAAATACATCTTGACAGATACGTGAGCTTGAAGGAAATTGATCCAAACACATTACAAGATGCTCGAGTATTATCTGTTGAGGTGGTTTGTTTGGTGGAGGAAATTTTTTCTCAATCCATTTTGACTACTCAATTACATTTACTGGTACATTTGATTGATGAGATCGCACTTTGTGGGGCAATTAATGTAAGGTGGATGTTTTTTCTTGAGCGCTTCATGAAAACCTTGAAAGATTTTGTGAGGCAAAAAGCACGGCCTGAGGGAAGCATGGCTGAGGGTTGGTTAGTGCAATCATCCCTTGTTTATATCTCTAAATATCTTGCTGAAGTGGATCCCTCTCAGCCACGACTGTGGAAAGATGATGAAGACTTGAGGATGACCTCTATAGTACCTCAAGGAAAAGGAATGAGTAAAGTGCTAACAAAAGAAGAACTTCGTAAGTTAAATAGTTTTTGTGTGCTCAATAATGATGTTATGAGCAAATGGGTGACACTATATAATGAAGCAAGGGCAAGAATAAAAAGCGAAAGACAAGAATTTCGCACTAGATATGGACGTAATGTCTCATTTCCAGATCATCTAAATGCGCTCCCACGTCATATTGACATAGATTGGTTACATGAGGAAATGGAGAGAATGGAAAAAGAGGAGGAAATTAATATATCTCAAGAAGAGTGGGAATATGCATGAGGTTGCTTATCAAAGGTGAGACATGCTATCAATTAATTTGTTTCTATAAGTTTTATTTTATATAAATAATTGACATGTTTGATCTTTTATCTTTTACTACTAGTGCACATTATTCAATGCACTTTGGTATGAGGGTAAACATATTCGAACTCAACGTATAGATGAAAAGACAGATACCCAAGATTGTGGTGTCCTTGCTCACTTTGAGGCTACCAATGGTACCATGGAAGGTTATTGTGGCTTGATCCAAGATATTCTAAAACTTGACTTCAGACGATTATTTATTTATGTACTGGTTGTGAAGTGGTTTAAAGAAGTGGTAACAAATGGTGAGCATTGCACAATCAGACATCATCCAAGTGGTTTTGTAATCATTGACTCTACAAAATTTCACCAAAACAAGAATGACACATTAGTACTACCTCAACAATGCGAGCAGGTATATATGCAAAGGCTAATTTTTTTATATGTATACATGTGATACATATACACAATATAATAAGTACTTAAGTTTTTTGCTTTTGTTTTTCAAATACAGGTTGTGTATCATCCAATGGTAAACAATAACCGATGGTGGTATGTCATCCCTATATCTAATCATTCAAAACCAATATATGGTAATATTACCGACATGGAGATAGCAGATGACAATCCAACAATTAATGATGATGTGCATAATGACACCATAATGGATGATATGCGTGATATAGTACAAGATGAACCTTGTGAGGATGTTCAAGGAAACACAGAAGAAGACAATAATGTGATTGTCGATGATATTGATGAAGTTATTGAGCAATATAGCAACACATCTGATAGTGGGATAAACTTATTTGTTTCGTTACCTCTTGGTAACATAGACCTAGAAGTAGATAGTTTAGCAAGGGCTAATCTCATTGAAGATGAGATGGATCATTCACTGTAACATACTTAATTTGCTTATTGATTCAATGTGTATTCCTAATTCTATGCTTTTTATCATGCGCACACGTGCATACTCAAGAATCAATAGTCAATTTTAAAGAAAGCATTGAATTTTCCATAATAAAAAGGAAGTATCTTTTATCATCTTCAAGTACATAGAGAAATTACGAGATACATATTGCAATGCTTGCTACTAATTGTAAGGTTTCTGTCGCTTGCCGCTAATTACTTATATCAGGCTTGTCAACTAGAGGAACTACCATTCATTAGAGAGCAATGAAAAAGTAATTATTAACTCTATTTTTTTAATTCAATGATTCAATGTGTATTCTTAATTCTATGGTTTTTATCATGCGCACATGTGCATGCTCAAGAATCAATTTCAAGTGGTTAAATAATTATTAACTTTGCTTTTTCAATTATATGAATTACTAATTTTAGGTGGTTAAATAATTGTGCGTCTGCTGGCGCGTCTATATTAGCATCTATTTGCGTAGATATATAGACGCAAATTTTGCGTCTATTTACACGCAGGTTTACACGCATTTATAGACGTGCTCGACTTTGCGCATCTAACGTGCGCGTCTATGCCTCGTTTCTGTTGTAGTGTTAATGTAACATCCAAGTGTCAAGTAAGCGGCTCCCACTCAAACAAAAGATAAATGCCAAAAAAGTAAATAAAGCTCAAATCCTCATGTGAGTGGCATCGAAGCATCTAAGATACATCAAGTACATAGCTGAGAGCATAACACCTAATAAAAGCTTTAAGCTCATAAGGTTCTTGTAAGGTCATAGACCCCTAAAGCATCTAATGACGTAAGTCACAACCGATGTCAAATGTTCTAAGCTCAAATAAAAGCTTAAAGGCATTCAAGATCATAACCAAGCATAGAGCCTCGATGTCATGCACCGATACACCTGATAGAATGTCCAAATAGCATGAAAGAGCATTATGCATTGATTGTGTCTGTTAAAAGCTTTCTGTCCACATAATATGTACAATAGTAAAATGATAATCAAGACTGAGAAAAAGTGAGATCAATTGAAGCCTAAAAGCATTCCGGGAGCATGGCCAAGCATGTGGCATCATCCATGGGCATCAACGTATCATCCCAAGTAGCTAGGAAGCATCAACAAGCAATAGACATTGTGTTCACTGATAAAATAGCCTTTAGCCCTACTTATTATAGTAGTAAAATTAACAATAAAATTGAGACAAATATGGACTCAAATCAATCCAAAAGAATTCCAATACATCGGCCAAACATTTCCTATGTGTCCAACATCAAATGAGTATCCCGGGAGCATCACATAAGCCAAGAGTATGACATTTCCCAAAAAAATAACATTTAGCCATGTTATGAGATTAGTGATATCTATGAGAGAAATAAGCTAAAAGAGTACTCAAGTTAGTCCAATAGCATCTCAAACAAATGACATATGATCCCCCAAGTATTCGGCAACAAAACATAGGTATAGGGGCATCTTGGGAAGCACATATGAACTCGAGTAAGTTACTTATGAATACATGTGTGCATCACATGGGTTCAAATTAAGGTATTTTTAAAATACAATTTTTATACATGTTTTACTTGCAAAAGGGTGTAATATAAAGGGGTTATTGACATATTGAATAGAAAAGGGTTATGTTTTATTTAGGAAAATTTCATAGATAAGGATATTTATAAACGAGCCTTGAATGCACATGATGTAGAGGGCATATATATAGTAACTTCCCTGAGCATATGAGCTCCAAACATTGAAGATATGGCTCCCTATTTTATGACAACATGCTATCCTATTTACATAATTAATAACTGAAGCTCAAAGACTCAAAACAAATGCTCAATCTATGTACTAGATTCAATTTCTATTTTTTTAGGAAATATAACTAGAGGCAAGTTAACCAATCGAGTCATATCATAGCATGATCTTCTCTTGTGACTTTGAGTGGTTGATACTCTAATGGCAATGATGATGTTATGCTCAAGATAGCACTATATTCTTAGTAAGCACTATGATGTTAGTAAGCGCTATATTATTTATTTTGCACTATGCTTTGAGTGCTATAGTGAGCACTTTGCTTTGAGTTATTTTCTAAGAACCTTGGATCGATTCAATGCTCATTGATATATCAACCAATTTTAGTTGGGGATGTTTTGCTCAGGAGAGGATGACAATGGAATTAAAGTAAATTTGACTTGTATTAAAGGTTGTTGGAAACACTTTGAGAAGTTGTTATCTCTTGCACTTGAGAAGATAGAGATGATGACAATGATCTTGCAAAGATGAGAAGCAAGGACTTGGCTCAAGGTGATGTAGTTGATGCCTTCTAGAGGCAAGGTTATGGTTGTGGGAAGAGGTGACTTGATGTAAGGGCAAGCTTCCCTACCTCCCAATGACTCATCTCCCTTTACTAAGGTTAAGTCAAGAGGAAGCTCCACCAAGAGTTAGTGGTGTAGCTCAATATAGTCGCATAGAGACGCCTTGTTGCTGAAGGTGGGAATAACTCAAGTTTCAATTTCATCTTAAGTGAGGTAGACTTGGGACCCAGAGAGAGGGATCTATAAGCACTCTAACTTGACAAGGATGAAAACTCTATGTCTTGTGGTGTTTTCTCCTATCTTGAGAGGATGGATGCTATTCTTAGTCCTGCAAGTAAGAGCATGTGTGATTCCAAGTACTCACTCTTATGGAGGGAAGGTCATGAGTATAGGGTGCTCAAGATTACCTCAAGCACATATCTCTCATGATGATAGGATGGTGTACACTATAACTCAAGAGAGAGCTTTGTGAGAATGAATCACCTAAGTGAGTACATATTTTATTCAAGAATCAATACTGAAGTGTCTAGCTTCAGTGTTCACATAGGGAAAGTGCATGACTCATGCTGAATGCAAAGATGGAGGTTCTCCTTACTACAAGGTCTAAGGAAACTCTAGTGCATAACTCAAGTTATGAAATAACTCTCTCATTAGGGTGAGAACCAAGAAAGTATCCCGAGTAAACCCTATGTCAGTCTACAAAGTGATGCTCATCAAGGTCGTTGTTGCCAAGAAATTTTGTAAGGTTGTAAGCTACCCCTTTGACCCTCAAGTGATTCCAAATAATGACTCAATTATTTTTATTAGAAAGAGGGAAGTTACCAAGCCATGCATAAGACAATCCTCTCAAGTATTCAAAGGGTAAGCCACAGTGCTAGATTAGGTCTATGTAGCTATTATCTACCTCTTTATAATCTCTATTGGTTCCCTTGAGCATGGGGGGTTAATGTTGCTGTAAAACCCAAAATTTAGAGGTAAAAAACCTTCAAATTCTGAATTCAATTGATACATGATTGATGGTAACCTAGCATGGCAAACCTATATCATGTACAAGTCCTAAACTAGCAAGAGATGTGATAGAGAACGTGACTGTGTATAGACTGATGGCTGGTAGTCTAATCTATCTCACTATCATTAGACCAAACGAGAGTTAGCAGCTAGCTTGATAAGCAATTTATCCAGCAGCCAAGGAAACCTCACCTAGATGTTGTGAGGAGGATTTTGAGATATATAAAGGGTATATTATCTTATGGACTAATCTATGAGCATAGTAAGCCTATTGAGCTTATAGGTTATTGTGATGCAGATTGGGCTGGCTGTATGTATATCAGGAGATCGACTAGTGGATATGAATTTAGTCTTGGAAGCACCATGTTCACTTGGAGTAGTAAAAAATAACCTACTATGGCTCTCTCAAGTATAGAAGCAGAATATAGGGGGTGTAGCATTGGCTATGTGTGAGGCTGCTTGGCTGGTTAAGTTGATGGATGACTTGGGGATTCATGTGGGTAAACTAGTCAAGCTAAAATGAAACATGAGCAGTGTGCTTCAGGAAAGCAATCCAGTTTATCATGCCAAGTCAAAGTACATAGAGGTACATTACCATTTCATCAAAGAAATAGTGCTTGGAGAGGTAGGATAGACCTCATACATGTGAAGACTGAACAACAAGTGGTACATATCTTTACCAAATCCCTTGGTAGAGATAAGTTTACTCATTTTATATCACTTCTTGGGATACACAAAGCGAATTAAGCTTGAGGGGGAGTATTGAGATATGCAAACTTAGTCTACTTACCACACTTGCCGACTCTATTCAATAGTAGATTAGTTGGATAAAATTTTATGTGTAACAAGTTGATCATACTTAGTTGGTAGAGTTAGATTGAGCCTCTTTACACTACTTGACTTAGGTTGTAGTGTATTGTACGTTGTGTTACTCGGTTAGAAAAAGTGTGATGAATAATGAAGAAGAAAACATTGAGAGCTATTTTCTCTCTATTGCCCCTATCTCTCCCACCTTTTCAACATGGAGGGGATAGGCCCATGCTTCCTTGGGCTTTGAATGATCCTCCTCAAATTCCACATTTAGAGGTGCATATTGCTAGAAAAAGGAGTCAATCACTACGAGAAAAAAGAATGATAGCAAGGCCCTTGGACAGGATAGTCCAAATTCTTCATTTAGGTCAATGTTGAGAAAGCACTTGATTGTGGTGCAGATAAAGATGAACATTCCTACTTTCAGCTCGTCACCTCTACTGTCAAGGGAACCTTCCTATTCATTGTAACCTTCACCACTTTGGGATATGGCTTAGATTGAAACATTCAAGCCAAAATCCCAAACTATCCTCACTTTGTAAAAAGTACCAAGTTTTGTGCCTCAATTGCCCACTCCACAAAGAGATCCCTTATGAATCGTGCTTCCAAATTTTCCATTGAAGCAAATACCACATGTGATATTGACAGATTTTTCATCTCCTCATCCTTCTTTATATAATCATCATGATTTATCATTTCTTTCTACTCATCCCATTCGGAGGAATTATCATGAAAAGAAAACATAGAGCTCAAGTATCACTAAATGCAAGCTATGGCGTTAAAGAGAAAAGCTAGTTCAATAAACCCTAAATCATAGTTGTGCATCATAAAACAATGAAGCATCCTGACACAATGTGCTCTCATCACAAGAGCCCCATGGCCATTACCAACCATTGCCCATGACTTAAGCAAGTCACAATTAGGACGTACACTTGTTTTCTCTATTTGACACTGATCCAAGTGATTCATAACCATTGCTTTGGAACCATGCTTCACCACTCAATGACACGATTGTAGGTGCTTGTTCATCATCTTATTAAATGCATGCCATTTCTTGAGAAGTCTAAGTGCCGATATTCCTTCAACACCTAAGTGCTCATGGCTTGACGAGGCAACATTACTATGGATGCCTTTCAACTTTGGCATAAGTTTGCTAGAGATAGTTTCTATATACTTTTGTATTTCTATTTTTGCATTTGATTATTAAAACTGCTTCTTCTCCCCTCTCTTTATTTCAACAAACCATGTCGAAAGTTTCCCCCCTTGATGAAGTTACTTTGAAAGCCTATTCTAGAATTGGATCCAACTACTATGCAATATTTCCCTATCATATTTAGATGCATGTCATCTTGGTTGAACTTTTTCATGTGTTCTATAAATGTTGATTTGGTCAACTTCAAAATACAAAGAGCAAAAAAGGTTAATGCATCATAAGCCTATATAAGCACCATTCGATTAAGATTGTGAGGGATAATCTTGTTCTTCTTAT
The DNA here is from genome assembly GCF_053477565.2 of Lygodium microphyllum. Taxonomy (NCBI): domain Eukaryota; kingdom Viridiplantae; phylum Streptophyta; class Polypodiopsida; order Schizaeales; family Lygodiaceae; genus Lygodium; species Lygodium microphyllum. Next base: position 127,095,781 of record NC_141152.1, on the reverse strand, counting down.
TATCAAGAGCAAGATTTATAGCAAGCTCTCAAACACCTTTAGCCAAGTATTCAAGCACAACAATGATGTAGATAGGGCACCTGAGCCAACATGCTAAGCATAGTAGCCCTTTGTAAGGTAGCCTAGTGAATAATGGATTTAGGTCTCCTAAAACATGCTACTTTGGCACCTTAGGATGACCCACACTTGCCAAAATCTCCTTCCTTGATTGTTTAGAGGTAGCATATTCTTGGTTGTCCATTTCATTGGTTGAAAGTTGAGATACATCTTCATTTGGCACAATGAGATTCATTGCTTGATTTTTATTTACTGCTCTCTCAACAAAAGATGATGGTTGACCCTCAAATTTTGTAGCATCAATAATGGAAAGATGCTTCAAAAATTCTTGAAATGTCCACTTTGAGTCAACCTGAGGGATTGGCTTGTCAATTTGTGGCTTAGTGTCTGGGTAATGTATCCATGGATGCATGGGTTTCGAGAAACTTGCACCATATGTGCTCTTAGCACTGGCCTTTAAGGATCCTTTCTTCATGCCCTTGGAGTTTTTTTTATTGCTTCCATTTTTAGGCTTCGTCCTTTTAAGGTTACTTATTTAACTTGATCAGTTTGGCTGGTGATTGCATCTATGGATTGACTTCTACTAGATGGTTTTGCAAGAAAAGAAGGAATCATCTTTAGTTTCGAGGTTGCATGGTGCACTTCTCTGAGTTGCAGATGATATAACAGCTAATATCCAAGCATAGATATTGCAAAAAGTAAGTATTTTTGGTCAAGCATCCATTGTCTTCTAGAATCAATAAGTTATTCATGTCTACCAACTCAAGTTCAAAGACTTGTGAAGTTTTGCTGATCAAAGCATGTGATTCAATGTCAACACCATTTACATCTACGAAAAATAAATAAATTTCTAGATACCTTTTCCTCACAACCTTCTTGGCCATTGTTATCTTTTCACACATTGACTCCATGTGCCAAACTAGTGCTCATCTTCAGATGCTATCTGAATTACCAAGTAGCTGGATGTCTTGGACACTAAGAATTCATCTTGGGAGTTGAGAAAATCCAATATTCATTCAGCAAACAAGCTGATTGCATGAGGATCACCTACTCTACTAAGCATAACCGTCATATCACAAACAAGTGGAAAATCCACCCAAGAACTTGGCACTAATCTAGAGGATAAGATCACTTGCTCTATATTCATTTGGGCATCAACCAATGACTCTTGAACATGGCAAGTTGTTTTTGAGGCACATTTAGTTGGCTTTAGTGGAGCCCCTGCAAAAAAAATAGTAATTTCAAGTGGGATCTCATCCTTGAGAAGATCACAAGAAACCACAAAAGTAATCTAGACATGCACATGCATTGAGTTGATTAGTTGCATAAAAATATCCCACCATTCAAAGACTCAAAATCACTCTTCTAGTAGCGGCAACCTTGTTCTTTAAAACTTTTGATGCAACTATTCCTTTTGATCTTTTTGCTCTTCAAATCAACTATGGCTCCTATTGTTGCAAGGGTCTCTCTTTGCACTTGATCAAGATCGAGAATGATAGTTAAGTAAACCAAGCCAGCTTGGTCTAGGAGGCCCTCCAAGAAATGTTTCCTTATAAGATGAAATAGGTTGAACAATTCATCCAAGTCATTTTGAAATAGGTTCCCAAACATCAAGACGTGCCTTTTGGTATGCACCTCTAAAAGACCTTCTAGAATTTTAGTGCCTTGATTACAGGGAAAATGCCCCTCATCTAGTATCATTACCCTAGGAAGCCCATGTGCTTGGGTGTTAATATCATAAAGGTTGAGTACCAAAATATCCTCCATGTTCCATTTCTTCAACTACCTCTGCCAAACATTCAAAATCCCTTTGGATGCAATGATCAAAGGGCTAATTTCATCAAGGTAGGCTATCAGGAAACTTTATTGAATTGTAGAGCTAGAGGAAACTTGTGCCACATGTTTGCTACGTAGTGACAATCTATAGTCAATTGTAAAACCACGAGATATCTCTAAATTCTTTGAGTATTTATGGTCACATGATACTACTATAGTTGCCTTCTACTATGCTTTGGAATGTGAGATTTTCCCTCTTTTTTTCTCTTATCGATCTCATATTGTGAAGCCTCCCTTGGTCCATGGACTAGCTAGTTAGTTGCTAATGAATTCTATGCTGACAATTATGTTGTTGAATTTGTTGCTACTATGGAGCATACCTTGAAATGTTGATCTTGTTGTCATATTTGGTTTTTCTTGCTTTTTTAGATTAATACTATGTCAAGAAATTTGGGAATTTCCATGCACTTTGAAAACCCCCAATACCTTTATTATTTGACCACATGATCAAATCTTGTTGTCTTACTTAAAGGTGGAGTCTATCATAAATGCTATATACACTACTTTTCTGAATCTTGCTTTAAAATATTAATAAAGATTTAGCCACATGGTCAAATAATTATCACTTATTTGAATATTGGGACTGGGAAAATTCCCAAAATCTCTAGTATGGTTTTCATTGTGAAAGAAACTTGATTACAATGGCAACAAAGCTCAATAGCTCCAGTTCTGTTGAACAAGGTTGGTTTCAAACACATGCTAATATTGATAAACTTAGAGCTTTAATTGATTGTTACATTGCTCATATGAAGGCAGATAGAGAAGACAGGAAAAGACTTGAATGAAGTATGGATTTTAATCACCTTGAGAATTATCAATATCATGATGAGTATTATGGTCATGATGAGTATTCTCATGGACATTATGTACCCGATGTTTATGCTTATGGCCAACCTGTATATGTTGATGGTACACACTATGATTTGCATGCATCTTATAAATAGGGATAGCAACAATATGCAAACAAACATGAGCAATATGCAAGTACATCTCAACAACATGTTAATGCTTGCATATTGCTCATGTTTGTATAGATATAAGCATTAACATGTTGTTGAGATGTACTTGCATATTGCTCATGTTTGTTTGCATATTGTTGCTACCCCTATTTATAAAAATGATGTACCATGTCATAATGTAGAGTATTGACAAAGGAAATTCGGTATGGCAGCCTCTATACTATGCCAAACTCTCTGCTTCAAAAATTTAAAAAAACATATCAGCCAAAACTTCAGCTCATGCGCTACAACTTTTATGTTGAAAAGTGTTTTTGGATTGGAGTGGAAGTATTTTTTAAAAATCTTACAAAATCATGTGCCTGATTTTTCTTCCACTAATGCTTCCAAGAAGGGTCCCATTTGTTTGAATTATCATAAGGCTCCAAATCCATGACATAATGAGCCTCACGTTCCCTTTGGATGGCTCCAAATCCATTTCATGTCTTTTCTTTTCACATTACACATTTTTCCTTCACCTTCCTCCATTGATCTTTACTCTTCACCTGCCCTTGGTAAACTAGTCCAAGAAATATTTACATCTAGTGATTTCTTGGATTTTCCAAGAGGTCCTTCCCACCCTCTTCTTTATTTCAAACCTCCAAATGTACAAAAAATTAACAAAGTGTTAGACAAATATTTGTTTGTGATTTTCTCAGATCAAGTATCATTCTAGTGAACTTTGGTAGCATACTGGCTATTATGGGTAACATGCTTATGCTTCTAAGCATCCATCTTTTCAACAACATAGTCATGCTTATACCCATGAGCCTTCCTTGATTGAGAAAGCTAGTTCTTATTGATGTGATGATAAAGACCATGCTTATCAGTATTCTTCTAGCTTTGATCATCAGCAGCCTAGTTCTTATGGACGTGATGATAATGGCCATGCTTATCACTACTCTTCTAGCTTTGATTGTTAGTAAGTTCATAACTACCATGGTATCCTCTATCCCAACCAGTTTATACCTCATTATTACCCAAATATAATGATGAGTTCCTTTCAGGGTGATCATGATGAAGAATAGAGCATTGAGAAAGATAAAAGATAAAAAGGGGATAATGAGCAACATGATCAATAAGAAGATGACCAAGAAGAAGACAATCAGCAAGAATTTGTACAAGAAGGGAACAATGATGAGGAAGATGTACAAGCTAATGACATAGTAGTTGAAGAATCACATGAGGCACTCACAAATATAGATGGTTATATTGAATGTTTTAGAGTCTTGGAGCAACCTCATGATGATCTTATTGAGCATTCGTTTACACTTAATGAATATGAAGATCATGAAGACCAACCATTCAAAGAAGACCAAGTTGCAAGATGTTCCTCTTGTAGAAGACAATGTATATGAAGATCACTTGGTAAGTGATTAGACTTATGGACCATTTGAGGAAGAATATGAGCATGATCAAAATGAAAACTTTGAAATTCTTGACGATGCTTATGAGCATGATCACACTCAATCAAGGTTTACACCAACTAGAAGATGAGTGGTATGCATATGATTATGGTTATGAACAATTGGATAATGATTTTGATCACTAGTATGTTGATAATGAGGATGTACATGAGACTTATGATGGCTATAATCTAATCGTTGATGGATATGATTATAGGGATCTTTCTTCCTACCCATTTGACCTAGGTGGTTGAGATTATGATTTTGCATGTGTTTTTATCTAGCTAAAATTGTCATTAAGTAAATAGAACTCATTGATGAATATTCAAACTATTTTGAAGACAAGTTTTGAACCAAAAAATTTTGTCAACTGCATGAGTAAGGATCCCATAGGCATGCATTTGGAATATGTATATGGATGTCCTTTTCTTTTTTTTCCTTCCTTGCGCATCCACACAAGATCCACGCCCTCCAATCTTGCACATCCTCTAGATGTGCCATATTTTGTAGCCCACCGGGATTAAACACCCATTTGATATTCACCCAAACAAGCATGTGCATAATCATCCTCCATCCATGATCATAAATCCAAATCACAAGTATCCTCAAAAATGTATAATCATTTCAAATACTCCCATCTGGATCCTAAAGGAACAATAAGTCATGGCATCAAATTGTCATGTAATCCTCTGCAAACCAAATCCATGAACTTGTTAGGCCCTCCATGATCAAATAGCAATCCAAAATCCCATTCCAATATCTCATACTCTATAGTTTCCCCTATATAAACCATGGTTGGATTGACCATATAAACAATTGAATGATCTTCCAGAACATATACTTCTTATGTATCCTTAAGTATCATAGCATCTTCCCTCTCTTGCACAATAGTGTTTGCATACTCCATTATCGCATCACTAGTTAACACTTTCTTGTCGAGAGTTTTGTAATTGGTTTAAACTCTAGCTTCACTCTTCTCCTCTAGTAAACCCTAATCTTTCTATTGTGGCTAAAATAAATTAGCACTCTTTTCTTTAGACTATATACAAAGAACCCAAACTTTGTATGTTGACATGTACCAATATCAAACTCTTTTGACTTGAATAATCTAGCCCCCTACAACCCTATTGTCTATCATCCAATGATTCGTTTTGTTGAAAGGACCCAAAATCCAACCAGCAATCTCATTATACATATCTAGGAAATGAACTTACAGAAAACTAGAACCACTCTGCTCCTCATTTTTCATTATATTCTCAATCTTTGTAAATAACAATATCTGGACAAGACACTGCATCACACAACCCATCAATGCACTCATCATTTTGTATGAATGTTACTTTTATTAACTCCTTCTCTTTCCAACATACATACTACCTAGTAGCTCTAGGCATCTCTTCAACCTTATGAATACAAGCAGAACTCTCAGCTATAAGACCAATAAATCCTATTAGAGAAAAAGTATTGCTACCTGGAGGTGAGAGCATTTTCTTTCCTCTACCATTATTGTGCCACAAGACATTGGTACCTAGTGAGAATCTAGCTCCTTTGTAGGGAGAGGGGAATCTCACTATGCATCCCTATTTCTTGGGTGATTCAAACAGCCCCACCCTTAGATAAATTGCATAGCTCTTCTTCCATCTTTTCTTTGAATCCATGCATATATAGAACCATCATATATTTCTCTCATTTCCATGTATGCCAACAACAATTGAAGATCTCCTATAGTCACTCTCATACTTGAATATGCTACATAAAGCTCTCCTACAATATTATTGGTTGCTCTCATTTTCCATCCATGCTCCACATTGATGGTCCACTTTTTTCACTCTCATATAGACTTTGGACTTTGAAATTTATCCCTAATCCATGATCTAACAAGGAAATGCATGGTCTCTCCATCTCTCCAGTCTCTTAACCACTATCTTATTGGTCACTTGTACATAATGTCTTCTAGAAAATTTATTGCAAGGAATTATTATAGGTGTATCATCCTATACATAGTGCATACATGTACAATCTTCACACATATTGCAACATCCTCAATGAGAAAATCTTCATCACTTTGCCCAACCAATGCCTCAATCATGATACCTTGCATGATAGGTTCCTCTATATTTTGAATCACATGTTGCTTCCTCTTAATGATAACTATAATTTCCTCATGAAATTCTCCCTTTCTGATCCCCAAAAATTCTATTAGAGTGAACTCAACATTGTTGTTTAAGATCCACTCTTTTAGAATATTTTTAAGATCCATTTGTAGACTTAATATATGAAGCAAGGTTGTAACTTGACTATTTTTTAAATATAGTATTCTCCTTCTTTTGTACATCTTCTTTACTTTGATCAAGACCTAGTCTAGAAGGAATGTTGTAGGCCCGCCCCCTCTAGACTTCTTAAAATTTCCAGGAACAGCGTTGTAGGCTCACCCTCTCTAGTCTTCTTAAAGTTGCTTGAAGGAAATGTTGTCCACCCCTCCTCCCCCCCCCCCCTCCCTGTCTTCTTGAAATTGCTAAGAACATCATCATCACTCTTCCACTTTTTCTTAACAATCACCTCTATGTATTGAGTGTTTTTTGCTCAATAAGCATAAACTAAACATGTGTTAGCTAAAGAATCCCACCTACTCTTTGTTTTGGTGCTCTTCTCTACACTAGATAAATTAGCTTGCTATATTTTGCCTTTATTTGCAATCTAAAGAAAAAAAGCATCATCTTAAGAGTGGTGGATATAGAACTTATTTGGAAGATTTTATAAGTTTTATTTTAGTAAGGTTATGCTTTCGGCCATGCTCAAATGCGATGTGTGCTTTCTACAAGGGTGATTTTCACCTCCAACAGCAGGACTTCCGTCATTGCTCTTTCTTCTTGGTATTTTAGTTACTTTTTCTATATTGGCTCTTCGTGGGGCTAGTGGTCTTGTGGTGACTTGGACATTGAATGCTTTTGATTGCAAGAGGCATATTTCATAGTGGATTCCATGAGACCACGGTGGATTCCGTGAGGTTTTGCAGTGGATTCCATAAATATATATTTATTTGCCAGGGCTCGTACACAAGGTGGATTCCTTGTGTGAAAATTTGCGGGAGTGCTTGTCCTTTTCGGGCATCATGTTAATTTAATGTGCAAGTGGGTGATTCCGCAAAGTACATATTTAAATTAATGGATGTTTATGAGTTTAGAGTACGCACTTGTATTAAATTAAGGTTAGGACAGAGTTTTAACCTATTTATTTATTTTGTAGCTGAAGAGTGCTAGGTATTCACTTTTTTCGGTTTAATTTTATTATTTTCTAAAAATTGTGAATGCTTCAATTTGATGTGTAAAGCAGGCAACAGTGGCAATGGGAAGCATTGGGCGATAGCATGTATTCAAGTTATTTAGAAGAAATTATCATTTTTTATGGGTGCACCTCTTAGGTGTGGTGCTAATATTTATTTAGGTGCATTTATTTATTGAAGCACTTGACATATATCTATTATTTTATATGTGCATGGGCGTACTGTTTAAATACTCATTATTGGACATTGTGTTTGGGCACTGTCTGACTTTTGGGCCGTCCAACCACTTTATTAATTATTTGGATAAAAGCAAATACAAAAGCTAAAGCATGCTAATTGTAAAATTGGGCTATTTTTTAGCTTAAAAATGAATAAATTATTAAATACATGCTTTGTGGAGCGGTCACACAAGGCATGGGGGGAGATCGTAGCCAATTGGTCTTTTTGTCTCATGTTGTGCAAGCCTATTCTCTTGAATTTTGAGGTGAAAGTAGAGTTTTTGTTCTTGAGGACCTTCTAGTACTCACTATGTACACAGACAACATCCAATTTGTGCATTAATGGTATCATAACGAAGCTGAGATTAAGGGCTTCCAATCACTTACAATCTCGCGCGAAGGCAAAGCTCCTAGAACAAATGGGCTCTAGAGTCTGTCTCGTGACAATCCGTCAATACCAGCTTGTTCTTGGGGGTGAAAACCCCTTGTTGTACTGTTGGATCACGAAGGACCAGCCTCTGACGACGGAGGACTACTTCCCAAGCTCCTTCATCAATACATTTTTCTCAGAGAAGAGAGATATAAAGTGAATTTGAGATTAAAATATTAATAAGATTTATTAAAAAGATTAATCCCATCAATTCAAGTAATCATGGCAACAACACATCTTGCACGGCGTCAAATTCAGCAACCACATTCTCTCGGCCTGCGTGTTGGCAAATGATCAGTTAAAGCTTTTAATTAAAAAGATTAAACCTAAGGCTAAGCTTTATTAAAGACCTTATCTTTCTAAATCTCTTCCTCAGCGGTTATTCTTATTGTTATACTCTCGAATCGATTTTACACTTCCCTACAAGCCTCTGTTCACACCCATGTTGTGAGAGAGATAATTTCCAACAAGTAGGTTGCTATACGCAGTCTTCACAGGAAAAGAATTGTCGAAGAAGAATTTCAACAACTTTCGTATCCACAAAGAAGAACGATCGCTAAAAGCCATTAAAAAAAAAGAGAGCAAGCCATGTAAACCTGACTTTGAGCTACACTCATCCCACTAACAAGATTTTGAGTGTGTGAGATTATTTGAAATTTTGCAAGATGATCGATTAAAATATGGAAGATTTTATGGCCGAAGGTGATTTACCAAAACCAACAATGGAGCAAAAATTGGACCTAATTATGATGCAACTTCAAGAGGAACGAAGAGCACGTCAAACTTTGCAAGCTCAACTAGCCACTCTTCAACAATCTACTGTTGATCAAGATGGACTACAACCCGAAGATGTTATACAATGCATGATCGATAAGACACTTGAAGCACAATCTATCCGGAAAGAAGCCAAGATAAGTAAAAGAATTTTCAAATTCTATACTTTTAATGGGTTACACGATGAAAAGACTGTTCTCACTTTTATCAGTCACTTTGATTATTATTTCCATTAAGAACAGTATGTAGAAAAACGACAAACTCAAGTGTGTCACTAATCATTTAGTGAACAGAGCATCGCTATGGTGGACTGTTGTCCGCAAAAGCATTGATTATCTTACTACTTGGGAGACTTTTCAAAAGAAAATTTTGTAGAATTTTCTTCCACCTCAATTCCACGAAAAAGCAATCAAACTGTGGGATTCTCTGCAACGAAGTGATCGTGAACCTATTTTACAATATGCCGATAATTTCTGAAATGCCTTATTGCAACTTTGAATGCTCAAAGATGTACTTGAGGCGATCCATAAGTGCAAGTTTATGTTTCGTTTTCTTGGTCACTTCTATGCGGAAGTGAACATGTTTAATCCAATGACTCTCGAGGATGCGATTTCCTTGGCCCATGATGTTGAAGAAAAAATTCAAGGATGATAGAAGCGACCATAACAATTCCCAAATAACGATAACTTTGGTACAGAACAGTTAAAATCTAACTTTTGAAGATTCAATAAAAACCACTTTGTTCCATCTTCATTCCATAAATCTTGGACACGGGCCCTTGCTTTACCAACAAACAAAAATCCAAATCCTAAGCCATCTTTCCAGCCAAATCCCAACATTCCTAAACTCCCCGCTATTACCAATAATGTTTCCAAAGCCAAATCCATAGTCTGCTATAAGTGCCATCAACTTGGACATCTAGCGATGAATTGTCAATCCAAAAAGCCAAATGTTTGCATCAACTACTTGGGAGTGACTGAAGATGAAGACCATGAAGAAATGCCAGATTTCATTGAAGACAATGATGATATGAGTACTACTTTAGATACTTTACCAAGTATGCCAAATTTCCATTGTTTATTAACAATGAAATGTCTTGTGCATGGTACATAAAAGATTGTTTTACATGATGATGGGAGCACAAATTATTTTATTTCTGTAAAATTGGTCAAAGAATTGAATTTACATACTATTTGGAATCATTATCACATCAAGGCTGCACTCTTAGGCACTAGATACAATGGAACACAAGAAGTTCATGACTTGGAAATTAAAATTGGTGATTATGTCGAGTAGAGAAATTTCTTAGTTGTGCCTTTGCTATCTAGTGACATTATTTTAGGAATGCATTGGCATCATCAATATAATCTTGAAATATATTATTCCACGCATTCAATGAAGATTCATTCTAATGAAAAACAAATCATATTGTATGGTATGCACACCCTTGATAAATTTCCATTGCTTAGCCATACATAGGCTAAACATGCATTAAGAAAAGGTAGCAAATCCTACTTAATATGGGTGAATGAAATTGAAGTTAAGAAAAATCATATGCATCCTAGGCATGCACAATTGCTTTCACAATTTAAAGATTGTTTTGATGCTGACTTACCACCTAGTTTACTACCTAAAAATCCCAAAGATCATAAAATAGACTTAATTATAGTTTCTCAACTACCATGTAAAGCACCTTATCGACATAATCAAATTAAATAGAAAGAAATTCAAAACCAAGTTGAAGAATTGTTAACCTAAGGACTCATTGGGCCCAATAGTTCTCCTTTTGGTGCACCTGTCTTGTTAGTCAAGAAGAAAAATAACACCTATAGGATGTGCATTAACTATCGTGCCCTAAATAAGATCACTATCAAGAATAGATATGCGATCCCTCGGGTAGACAACCTCGTGGATAAACTACAAGGGGCTGCAATATTTAGCAATAAATATCTTTAATCTAGATACCATCAAGTACGACTTGACACATCTGACATTTTCAAAACTACATTTATTGGACATTATGAATTCCTTGTTATTCCTTTTGGTTTAACTAATGCACCAGCCACATTTAGTCCTATGATGAATCACATATTTTTAAAGCATCAGCATTGTGTCATTGTTTTCTTTGATGACATATTGGTTTTCATTAAAAATGAGAATGAGCATTATGAACATTTATCCTTAGTTTTCAAATTATTGAAAGAGAATCAATTATATGCTAATCCTGAAAAGAGTAAATTTTTCCAAACCCACATTGAATACTTAGGACATATTGTTTCATCTGAAGATATTAAAGTTAATCCTAAAAAGATAGAGGCAATTTTGAATTGGCCCAAACCTAAAAATATGCATGAATTACATTCTTTCTTAGGATTTGCTAGCTTTTACAAAAAAATTGTGAGAAATTTTACATTGCTTGCATTACCTTTGAAAAATTTATTAAAGAAAGGTATTGTGTATCATTGGTCTGAAAATCTGCAAAAATCTTTTGATTTACTGAAGCATGCCTTAACACATGCTCCTGTATTGCAACTACCTGACTTTAATAGACCATTCTTCCTAGTAGTCACTGACGCTAGTGGATTTGGAATAAGAGCTGTCCTTATGCAAGATTCACATCCCATAGCCTACTCTAGCTGCAAACTTAAACCCTCTGAACTCAAGTATTCTACCTATAATACCGAATTGCTAGCTGTAGTACAAGCTTAACGACAATGGAAATACTATTCAATGGAATTTGAATTCATAATCACAACTAACCAACAAAGTATCAAACATCTCCTTAGTCAGCCACAAATCTCTGACCGTCATATTAAAAGGGCTGCTTTTATTCAACGTTTTCATCCACTTATCCAATATCAACTTGGAAAAGAAAATGTTTTTGTTGATGCCTTGAGTAGAAGACCGACTATCCATAATGTCTCTGTGATGTCTTTTGATTCCCTTATCCCTATGAAAGATACCTATGATCAAGACCCCAATTTTCAAGTTGATTGGAATAAAATAGCTGTAAATAACTAGATTTCAATAGATTCATTGTCTTATTATGAAGAATTTATGTTTTATGAGAAAACGTTATGTGTAACTGTTCCATTTAGATCATTTGTATTGCCTGAAATTCATTCTCCCCCATATCAAGACCATAGAGGTATTATTTCCACTTTATATACATTGGTTGAAGATTTTTACTAGCCGCAGATGCAGTATGATGTTTCTAACTTAGTATCTGAATGTTTAATTTTCCAAAGAGCTAAGCGACACCATGGTAAGCTATATGGTTTGTTAATACCTTTACCAATTTCAGAATGATCATAGGAACATATTTCAATGGATTTTATTACTGCTTTGCCTAACACTCAAGCTAATAATGATATGATTTGGACTATTGTAGATCGGTTTAGCAAACAAGTATATTTCATTCCATGGAAGAAAATGTTAATTGCATCTCAAGATGCTCAATTGTTTTTGAAAACCTTTTTCACTAACCATGGTTTGCCAAAAGTTATTATTTCTGATCGTGATTTTAGATTCTGTAATCATTTTTGGACTAGTTTGTTTGCTAATTTGGGTACAAAGAATGATTTTTCATCTGCATTTTATCCTAAAACAGATGGGCAAATAGAAGCTACAAACAATACAAATTTGGATCTTTTGTATGCATACACGATTTCAAAACCACAAATATGGGATACAAACTTGCATTTACTTCAGTTTGCTAATATGAATGCTACTATTTTTTCTGAAGTCAAACACATGATTGTAAAAGCCTAGCAATCATACACAAAAGAAGCTAACAAGAAAATAAAAGCTATGAGTTTCACAGTTGATGATTATGTTTGGCTACTCATTGAAAAGAGAAGATTACAAAGTGTTGAGAAACACCTTGTAGTAAAGTCTTGTACTAAAGTTAGCTCCTAGATTTTATGGACCTTTCAAAATCATTCACAAAATCAATGACAATGTATTTAAATTAGAATTACCATAACACTAGAAAATCCACAAAACTTTTCATATCAGTTTATTACAACCTTTTAAAGGCCGATTATATGTCCATCCTGTCTATGAAAACCCTCCTTTGTTAGGAGAAGAAGCTAAAATCCTTGAACCCAAAACTATTTTAGACACTGATTATATGACCACTAGAACTGGCCATAGATATTCTAGATATTTGGTAAAGTTTAAAATTTATCCAGTTGAAGAGGTCCAATGGATGCACGCTCGTGACCTAAGTGTTTACCCCTCACTCCTCGCTCCACATTGAGCTAATAGCAATTGCTATCCCACCCCAGGGGTATGATGCTAGGAGGCATATTTCACGATGGATTTCGTGAGGTTTTGAGGTCCATTCCATAAAACTATATTTATTTTTCGGGGCTTGTATACTAGATGGATTCCTTGTGTGAAAAGTTGATGGGGACACGTATCCTTTTCGGGCGTCACATTATTTAATGTGCAAGTGGGTGATTCCATATAGCGGGTGATTCCAAAAAATACATATTTAAATTAATGGACATTTATGAGTTTAGAGTGCACACTTGTATTAAATTAAGGTTAGGACAAAGTTCCAACATATTTATTTGTTTTGTATCTGAAGACTACTAGGTATTCACTTTTATCCATTTAATTTTATTATTTTCTAACAATTGTGAATGCTTCAGTTTGATGTGTAGAGCAGGCAGCAGTGGCGATGGGAAGCACTGGGCGATAGCATGCATTCAAGTTATTTAGAAAAAATTATCATTTTTGATGGGTGTGTGTCGAAGGCGTGGTGCTAATATTTATTTAGGCACGCTTATTTATTGAATCGCTTGACATATATCTGTTATTTTTTATGTGCATGGGCGTACGGTTTAAATATTCATTATTGGACATTGTATTTGGGCACTGTGTTGACTTTTGGGCCACCTAACTACTTTATTATTTATTTAGACAAAAGAAAATATAAAATATAAAGCATGCTAATTGTAAAAGTGGGCTATTTTTGAGCTTGGAGATGAATAAATTATTAAATACATGCTTTGTGGAGCGCTCACACAAGGCATAGGGGGAGATTGTACCTAATTGGTCTTTTTGCCGCATGTTGTGCAAGTCTATTCTCTTGAATTTTGAGCTTAAAGTAGAGTTCTTTGTTCTTGGGGACCTTCTGGCACTTGCTACGTATGCATATATGTATGCATATAGCATCCGATTTGCGCATCAGCTTTCGTATAGAGACCTATGTTGTCTTTTATTCACTTGAGAACTCGTGAGAGTACATGCAAGTCATATGCTTCAATCATAATGAAAAGGTGCAGATAAAAAAGACATCACTTATTTGAAATTCAGTGGTGTTGACTTTGATGCATATCACCTACGATTGATTATTATCACTTGTGTGTGTGCTAGCTTTATTTCTAACAATGCTACTTTGTTTTACATGCAACACTCCATCACAAACTACGATCCCACATGTTTGGAGACTCTATAGGCAAAGAGACACAGTTTCACTTCTCTTATGGATAGATTATATATCTATGGCAGTTTGATAAATCATGCATATTTTCTATTTTTAGTTTGTAGTGTTTTGGTTATACATTATTAATCTTTGGTTGTTTTATATTGTAGAGTATGTTGGATGCTCCATTGTGTTCAAATGAGCTCTTAGACAAAAAAAGGGCCTGTAGTAGTCACTTGGATTCATGGAGCATACATCTCTTCCTTTTTTGGCTTTATAGTCCATGTAGACTCTTTCTATGTACGATTTCTTAGATATATGGACTCACATTTTATGATATTTAATGATACATTTTTATGTTTTGGATTCTTCTCCCTATGAGTCAATATAGTTTTATGAGACGTGATTGTCAATATTGTATTTATTTGGAATTTGAATCAATGAGACATTTCTTTATAGCAACTCACAATGCATGTGTTTTGATAATAGTTCTATGATCAATTTCTAAATTATTTATGGAATATTGTTCAACGCAAGTAGTTGAAAGGGTGATAGGGCTTTATGCCTTGCCACCTAAAATTTCATTTCCTTTACAATTGTTACCAATAATGCTACAAATAACTTTGTATAGTTCAGTATGTGATCACTATATGCATTGCTATATACATCAAATAGCGATGCATATAGCAATGGTTCTATAGAGACATGTATACTAACAATTTTAACGATGATGGGGATGATTTTTTTGACAAATAATTTTGTCTCTTTAAACATTAGTATATGGCCTCTATCTTATAGTGAAAAATAAACAAAGCTTCTTTGTATCTAATACTTTCATAAAAATATCAACTATATGATCTTGTGTGCCAATATACACCAAATTGATCTCACATGTAAGTAGCTTCTCTCTCAAAAAACATGATATACCTCGACGTGTTTTGTGATAGCATGGAACATAGGGTTTAAAGCTAGCTATTTACTATTTATATTGCTAAGCTATCTCCTTGGTCATTGAGATCACCCATTAATTTTTGCAAGCATACCACATCACATACTACCATAATATCACCTTTACACTCAACCTCTAGACTTGATAGAGAAACCATTGGTTACTTTTTGCTACTCCAAATAGCTGTATATTCTTACATGCCTTATAAAAGAGTCCATAATACAAGATGGATTTCATATATCTCAATACGCATTTGATTGCATCTAAATGAGGCTTCCTAGGTACCTACATAAACTAATTCACAAGCCCAACATCAAAGCTCAAATCTATTTATGGTAATCATATAAATGAAACTTCCTACTATCGTCTTGGACATAGTAGGGTCTTCTATCCCATCTTCAAAATTAGAGTTCAACTTTAAAGCTTTCTCTAATGGCACTAAAAGAAGCTTGTGCACTTTCGTACCATACACATATAGCATGTCTAACCCATACTATGTTTGAGATATCCATATGCCATAAATGTATAGATCATCATTTCAACACCAGGAATATATCTGAGGTCACCCAAATGCTTCATCTTAAACTTCTACTTCAAAAAGCCCTTGACATCAATGATTGCACTCTCACTATGAACTATAATAATCAAGACATTCACATATATAAGTATGAGGACTAAACCTTCATCACTCTTTCTCCCATAAAGTGAGTGATTTGCATAAGAAATATAAAAGCTAATGTTGGTAAGATACTCTCTAGTCTTATCAAACCATACTTAAGGTGCCACTTCAGTCCATATTAGAGTGCTTTCTCTAACCTGTACACATACATGGGTTGCTCTAAATCTTCATAATCTACTAGCTACTCCATATATACCTCTCCTTATAAATCACCATGCAAGAAGGATTTTTTCATGTATATCTACTGTAAACTCTAACCTTTGACTTCTAACAAAGCAATCATACATTTTCCAATTGCCATCCTAGCAATTAGACTAAATATCTCTTCGTAGTCTTTGCAATATGTCTGTGCATAGCCTATCTTGGCCTTATATCGTCTTAAAAAAGCATCTACATTATACTTTATTTTATAGACCCATGTATACACAATAGCTTTCTTACCCTTGGAAAATGGTACTAGATCCAAGTCTTGTTGGTCTCTAATGCAAACATCCCCTCATCCATTATTGTATCCTAATAAGCATGACCAATAGCCTCCTACTTGCTTCAATCCTTGCTTCTCCTCCACTTTAGTCTCCAAAATCAGCCTCTATAATTTTTAGTTCTAGGGTTATAATTAATAATTAATTAGTGACAATCCATTTCTTAGCTAAACACCCATTCTTAGGTCCAAAGCTAGAACTAGGAAGGGACTTTCAAAATAACTAAGCCAATAATGAAGGTATCCCATCCCAAAGTAGCAAGGGCATGAAGCAAAGGATATAGATTGACTTCCTAGTGACATACCAAGACTAAAGAGGCAATGGTTATCTTACCAAGGAAGTCTTCTTCCATAGATATTTTAACTAAATGTGTATCAAGAACATTATGTGCAATATTGTTCCTTGTAGGCTCTCCATTGGAAATCCAAGACATGTGGTTAGCCATCTATTTTTGTTTCCCTTTCCTCATGAGCATTGAGAAATTAAATTGGAGTAAAAGCACTAACGAGTGGGCTATGTGTCTTATAGCATATGGTCTATTAATGAAGTATCATAAAGCCTTATGGTCCACGAAGAAGATGAATGCTGTAGCTAATAAATAGCAATGAAACTTCTTGATGGATAATATCAATGTGAGTCCTTCTGTCTTAGTGGAATAGTAATTCATCTCTATGTGTTACAACTCTCCTTTAAGTCAAACAATGCATAACGTACTTTATTAATTGACCCATGATACAACTATGCTAATTGTAGGTATGTGTAACAAGCCATATAGTATTTGATGAGTTAATTACTATGTGAGGATCATAATGACCACCAATGTACTAACTATAGACATATAGACCCATCTAGTGAGGCAATCCATCATCATTGTCTAGGCATAGAAACATATCTAGTGAGGCAATCTATTATCATTGTCTAGACATGCTCAACTTACCATTTGAACATTTCAAAGGATAACACACCTTGAGAAATATTTCTTTACCTATCTAGTGAGGCAATCCATCATCATTGTCTAGACATGCTCGACTTACCATTTGAACATTTCAAAGGGTAACAAAATTTGAGTAATATTTATTTAGGGTTAATTCAAGTTATTTAAGGCAAAGAACTCATTCAACTCTAAGGTTTCAAAAGCGATGAGAAGGTATCTTTATTTTACTACAACTTTTATCTCATCCCAAGTCCTTGACTTTTCAAACACTACATTATCAAGGCTACACTACTATTTTCATTATGATTTGGCTTTACTAGTAAGATGTATATATATTAGTATAGATCTATTTTACATTCTAGTTCTAGTAGCAAAAAAACAATCATCCATACTATCAATCCAAATGCTCACATCTACCTCAACATTGATGGGTGAAAGCATGTATAGGTGGCTTGCAAAGTAATGTCTAGAACATTACTTTTTGGGACTCTAAAGTGGCGCATTGAAAGTACTTATGTCTTCAAAGAGAATTTCAAGACTAACTTAATAATAAATTTACTAATCTAGATATGCACACACCTTTTTTCCTCCATTCATGGAGGTTTGAAGTTAGAATCATTGTCTTGCATGGTCCCACAAATGCTCTCTCTCTTCTATGTCCTCTCCCTCTTAGTTGTAGTTTTTTTGTATGCATGCATTCCCTCTCTCCCTCCCTCTCTCTCTTTCTATCTCATTATCTGTCTTTTTTCCTTCTTTCTTCTTTCTCTATCTCTATATTCATAGATCTATAGAGCTCGAGGCATTTTCCTCCTCTGTTTGAGCTTTCTCTGTAAAAACATTCTTTGTGGGATATCTTTAAGCTCCCTACCTAGTAATGCCTAGAGAGTATTTTTATAAATCAGTGTAAGATCTTTTCATGTTTCTACAAAAATTTAGTTATAATCTATCTTGTTGGTCTTGTAGACAAATCCCTTGCAACAATGGAACTTTCAATGATCTCTCCATCATTGAATAGAGAGGTCAAACTTAAGTGAAAAAATGAAAAGATGAAATATTGGACTTCTCAAAAGCAGAAGTAACAAGTGGCAACAGTGAACTATGGAATGGAATGTAGTAATGTGGTGCTCAATAAATAGAAAAAAATGTAGGATATGTCAATCCATGGTAGAACACTTTGAGAAATTAACCATTGGAATGGATGAATGTACTAGGAAGAAAATCTTTGATGAGGTTCTTCAACATCCTTGCTTCCATCATATGTAGTGCAAGTCAAAATAATTGGAAGCAATTATGTTATGAAATATTTGGAATACTTTGAATCGTGTGAAGATCCTAAGGTTTTTCGAATTTTGTAATGAAATTAGCAACGTTGATGTTAGTAAATGGAAAAAGTGTGGGGGGAAGCATTGCTTTCAGCATACCACAAGTTCCCAAGTTCATGGGAATCCACATAAGAAACCTATATATAGCCAAATATCACTTGGAAATGGTGACTGAAGATGATTGTTTATTCTTTGCATTCATGTGCCATAATGCAACTAGTCTCCTGTCATTGGCAAGTGGTGTATTATTAATTTCATATGGTCCCCTACCACTTACAAGTGGTGTGTCACCACTCATAAGTGATGTGTCACTCCCTATAAGTTGTTCCCTATCACTTACAACTAATCCTCAAAACTTTACAAGCCATCCCCTACCACTCTTGCAAGTGATTCTCTATCACTTGGATCTGGTCCTCTATCACTTGTAATTACTCCTTTATAACAAGCAATTGGACCCCTATCACTTGCAAATTATGCACTACCATGTATCTCTTCCTCTTTCACTTACAAGTGGTAAGTTATAGTTCCTAAGTGCTCACATAGAACTTGTAATTGGAGCACTACCACTTCAATGTGGTGAGCAATCATTCGTAAGTGGTCTACGTTACCTTACAATCGGTCTCCTACAACTTAAAAGTTATGCATCAAATTTCAAGTGTTCTATCACTAGTAATAGAATCTTTATGCCCACTATCTAAGTATCCTTAGTACTTACATATTGTGAGCCACCATTTGAAAGTGGTCCTTTACCACACTCAAAACTAGTATCTCGCCACTTGCAGATGGTGTAGTACCACTTGTAATTAGTTTTGTACCACCTGTAGTTGGAGCATAACCACTTCTAGGTGGTGAACTATGATTTCCAAGTGGTCTACTTCCTCTTGTACAAGGTCCCCTACCATTCAAAGTGGTGTATATAACTTTGAAGTGGTATGTTACCACTTTCAAAAGAAAGGTCATCATTTCAAGAGGCTTGCTACCACACTTACAAGAGATTTATATCAACCATGCAAGTGCATTTACCAACTACATGTGGTCCACCACCATTTGAAAGTGGTACCTTACCACTTGCAACTCAAAGCCTTCCAATGGCAAGCAGTGCACCACTATTCCTAAATGGGTTACAACATTCCAACTAGTCCTCTACCACTTTAAGGTGGTGTATATCACTTTCAAGAGGTTTATCACCACCAAGCAATAGTAAGACAATATGTTTGCTACCATTTGTTTGTGGCCACCAGTTTCACCTTTTGTGCTACCATAGAGAAGCAAGAACAATGGGTAACTTATAGGTTAAAGTGGTGAATCAACACTTTCCACCAATTTTCACCATGTCCACATGGTAAAGAACCACTCTCTAGTGGTTTCTTTTTACTTACAAGTGGCTGCTATCTCTCATATGTTATAAGTCCCAAAATTTTGTGATCATTCACCTCTTCCTAGATATTGGTTTCTCACCACTTTGAAGTGGTATAAACACATGGAGGTTTTCTTTTTAACTAATGAGTGGGTTTCCCCAATTGCATATGCTTGGTCCTATTAGTTTGCTAATTTTTCACATCCTTCCATTGATTGGTGAGCACCTTCATAGTCAAATCATTACTTGAGAGTAAAAATATGCTTTCTTTATTGGCACTTAGTATTTGAATACCATTGTGAAGTGGTCATTTTGTAGTTTAACTTGTTGATAAACACTAAAAATTGATTTTCAACACTAAATTATCCTGGATCTTAAGCAATCCACTAGTCTTAAAGTAATGTGATACTTCTTTTCATGTCATGACATCACTTTTTTGTATCAAACCACTTGACAATGGTATTGCAATACTTTTTAGTGGTGCCTCCATACTTTTTGTATGGTGTAGTTGACAAGTTAAAAATTTCTATTGAATGGATTTCTTAGAGCTAATGACTTCTTTTAGCTAGTGATCAAGAATTAACTATTGCTAATAGTACTATACTTGTATGTTGCACATTAGACTCTATATATTAGATTTAAGGCAAACCATACAAATATCCAAAGTTCTCAATAGTCATTTGAGTCTCTAAAACTATTCAATGTCCAAAATTTGAGGGATCAGTACATAGGTTGCTATATTGTGCATACATGAATGATTTTATGTAAAGAAGATGTAAATCACATGTAGGCTCAAATGTTTGGTCTTCATGGTTCTTACTACACATGCAACTATTTTTTACACGGTTGTCATGGAGTTGTTAGTAATGGATGACCCTATTTATGATTTGATTTGATTTATAATATTGATCTTGTTTAGGTCTCCTCTTCAACCAAATAGAAGTGAAAAAGATGCTTCAAAAGCATCTCAATCTTATTATGACCTTATGTCCTTAGCAATCCAAAGGGATATTCTTGAGAGGTAGAAATTAAAAAAAGTAAAGAGATAGTTCTTGGACTCTTTCATTAAGCATAATTCTTTTGATATTGCACTAGTGTAAAAGAATTCAGACAATATCAATATAAGTTGAAATGTATTTACAAAAAAATTTCAACTTATGCACCTCTCTTCACTCTCTTTTCTCTCTCATTTCTTTTGTTGACTTTCTCCCACCTCTTTCATCTTCCCTTTGTACTATAATTTCTCTCTTCTCTATGCTCTCTACTCTCTACTCTCTATTCTCTACTTGAAGAAGATACAAATTTGACATCCAATTGATAGACATGTGATGACTATTCTTGGCTATCCCAATAGCATGGCTTGGCATAAGCCACATAAACATAAAATTACCCCTGAGTTGGTTGAAACAAATATATGTCCCCAAGCTTCTTTGCATTCCTTTCATACCCTACAATAACTTATAAGTTTTCAAATGCTTGTTGGGGGTAAAGGCTCTTGTGCCTAGCCATTCGTGTATTACTACACTGACAATACCCACACCTGCACACTACAAGTGATGGGTGCCCATCACTGTCACTTCATTATTTATTCTTTCAGTGACATTTGAATAAAGGGAAGGCCAGTCACACATTGTGATTCTTGGAGTTCCCACATCTTGAGTCTCTCTCTCTCTCGCTCTCTTGCTCTCTTGCTCCATCTTCCATAGCTCACACCTCTCTTGCTTTTGCTTAGTCATGCTTCCACTTGGGCTTCTCCCCTCAATTCATATCAAAGCCACATTCTCTGTGAGCTTGAGATTAATCCACCATTGCTTCATCTCTCATTCGAGTTACCTATAGTAGGGTTTCACTACTGGTAGCCATAGCTTCACCTTTTTAGGTGTTCACATTGAGCTCTTATTGCTATAAGACTTCTCGATACCTATTGGGTCTATCTCAAGGAAATCTTGAGCCTACATTGAGCTTATTTTAGGGAGTATTCAACTCAATATTTAAGGTGGAAAATACAAACACGTTTTCACAGCTATGGCCATTTTCAAGCACTTGTGTGTGCTCAACCACTCCTCGACATTGGACAAAGGCTTTAGCATTTTTACCACTCCTCTTAGCATTGACCATTAACATTGAGCATTGTTTTTGAGTCATTGAGCTTCAACTATTAACTATGCAAATAGGGTAGCATGCTATCATAAAATAAGGACAACCATATCTTCAATGTTCGGAGCTCGTATATTCTTCTTGGGATGCCCATATACCTATTTTTTGTTTTTGGATACTTGGGGGATTATATTCACTGGTTTGAGATGCTATTGGACTTATTTGACCACTTTTTGAGCTTGGTTTTCTCATAGATATCACTGTTGTGATAATAGAACATGCTATTTATCTGGGAAATGTCATACTCTTGGTTTATGTGATGCTCTCGAATGCTCATTTGATGCTAGACACTTGTGGAATGTTTTGCCAATGTATTGAAATGATTTTGGAAATATTTAAGGCCATATAGCTTAGTTGTACTATCATTTTTTATGCTTCCTGGCTATTTTAGATGATACATTGATGTATATGGTTGATGCCACATGCTTAGTCATGCTCCCAGAATGCTTTTGGGCTTCATTGAGCTCACTTTTTCTCACTCTTGACTATCATTTTACTACTATATATACAATGGACATCAAGCTTTTAATAGGGATAGTCTATGTCTACTTCTCTTTGGTGCTATTTAAGCATTCTATCACATGTATTGGTGCTGCATGACATTGAAGATCTGTGCTTGATTATGCTATTGAATGCATTTGAGCTTTGGTTTGACCTTAACACATTTGACATTGGTTGTCAATTACTTCATTGGATGCTTTAGAGGTATATGACCTTATGAGCTTGAAGCTTTTATTGGGTCTTATGCTCCTGGCTATGTACTTGATGTATATTGGATGCTTGGATGCTACTCACATGAGGATTTTAGCTCTGTTTACTCAATTGGCATTTGACTTTTGTTCCACTGGAAGCCGCTTTCTTGACACTTGGATGTTCCATTGAGCTTTGGATTTTATTTGCAGTGAGCTTGAGTACGTTATACCTCATTTTTAGCATGTTGTAATTCTAGACTATTGTACTATTTATGAGAGAAGGCTCCTCTATTTGATGCTATTTTGGTCATAATTTATGGAGAACTCATTATTTGGCCATACCTCTTGTTTTCAACTTGTTTTGGCAATGGTTTTGGGGGCTATTTTTGCAGGTATTACAATAGCTTTTTTTGTCTATATTGTGCCTCTTTTTCTTGCAACATGGTAGTCATTCAAAATGAAAGTGCCATCTTCAACATTGAAAAGTTAGATGGAAGAAATTTATTACAGTAGCTTGTTTGGTCTATACTGTGGTCTATACTGAGCCTCTTTTTCTTGCAACATGGCTAGTGACTCAAATGAAAGTGCCATCTTCATCATTGAAAAGTTAGATGGAAGCAATTATGACTTTTTAAAGACCCAAATTTGGTAGGTTTTGGCACATAAACCTTAGATTAGGCTAATCAAAATGTAAAAGCATTAAGCTTGAAGGTCAAGATCAAGATGTTTTGGACAACTTAGGTGAGCTATGTAGATTCACGACGATTATCCTATTTATCAACAAGAAATTTTATTTTATAATGTTTTCATAGATGGGCAGTCTGCATGGAATCTTTGAGAGAAAATGCATAATCTCTATGATGAGTAGACCCTTGATTCTTAGATGTATTGACTAAAGCAGCTTATAGACCTTCGTATGAAGGAAGGCACCAATGTTTCATAGCATTTCAACGAGTTTCATGCTATCATTGGCTAGCTCTCATTGGAGGGGATTGTCTTTAAGGACAATCGTCCAGCTTTGTTCTTGTTGCTCACACTGACTAAGTCTTGGGACACATTGCATAGTGTTATGTGTGCAAATATGCCTGAGATTGGGCAATAAGTGTATGATGTAGAGTATATGCTCTTGATAGAGGAGATCAATAGGAAGAATGTGAATGCTTCTCATACTTCTCATGCTTTGATTCTTCGAGGTTGCCATGATAGTAAGAGTGGGAATTACCGCCATGGTAGAGACTTGGAAACATCTTGTTCTAAGTCCTATATACCATGTTATAGTAAGCCTCGTGGATGTAAGTCTCATTTGACATGCCATTATTATGGGAAATTAGGACTGACATATTAGGCCTCATTGCCATAAAATGGGCAATGACAAGCCCAAGGCAAAGGGTAAAGGGATCAAAGCGCAGGACAAGTTTGATAAGAGCAACATTATCCTTGCTAAGTCTAGTGTTAAGATTGAAGAGATCAATGTAGTGCAACAACCTAACTCTGATGGTGAGAGCTGTCTAATGCCTTGTCTGGTTTTACTCAGTGTTAGTTGATGGATTCAGGGGCTTTCCTTCATGTGACCCCTCGTAGAGAGTAGTTCCATTCCTATCGTAGTATGACTAGATTTGTGTGTTTGGAGAATGACTTGTCATTGTAGATAGTTGGTATTGGTTATATTTGGCTACAACTTGGTTCAGGTAGTATGTTTACTTTGCATAATGTTCAACATGTACCAATGATCTCATGAAGAGTCTTATTTATACTAGCATACTAGATGACGAGGGTTACTTTGTTTCCTTTGGGGATTTCTCTTGGAAGATCACCCGTGGGAACCTTGTTCTAGCACATGATGCCTAGTCTAGCACTTTATATCCCCTAGTTGTATCTAGATCCGTAGATCATGTTTTGTTTATGGATGCAGTTCCACATGTATCTCTTTGGCATCATTGCCTTGGGTACATGTCCTTAAAGGGAATGAAATTCTTATAACTCATTTTTGCAATATCTTCCATCCCTTGACTATAAGTGTTTTGAGTCATGTGATCATTGTTTGTACAGTGGCACACAGACATATAGTACGCATAAGAAGTCAAGCACTCTGCATGGGTGAGCCTTTGGCTCTTGTTCATTCTGATGTCTGTGGACCTATGCCCTATGAATCGTCATTAGGATGTGGAAATACTTTCTCACATTAATTTATGATTACTCACATAAGGTCTAGGCATATCCCATAAATCTAAAATTTGATATTTTGGCTACCTTTCAGCATTGTCTTTCATTGGACCACTCTAGGTATAGGCTAAAATGCCTATGATCAAATAATGGGGTTGAGCATATCTCTAAATCCTTAGAGTAGTTTTGTGATGAGAGGGGTATTAAGTATCACTTGATCACCCCGTACACCCCACCCAAAATGGTATGGCGGCTGAGCCTATGAATAGGACAATATAGGAAAGGGTATGTAGTATGCTTAGCTAGATAGGCTTACCATAGCAATTTTGGGCTGAGGCAGTGGACTACTACTGTACACTTGATCAACCAATATCCTTGCAATTCTATTTACTTTCAGATTGGAGAGGAGATGTGGTTTAGAAAACTTCCCTCGTATGATCATTTACATGTCTTTGGTTATGATGCTTTTTGTCATGTACCCAAGGACAACCACACAAAGCTAGATCTTAAGTTCATGAAATGCATCTTTCTTGGTTATGGGGATGCAGGTGAGATGCGCTATCGCCTATGGAATCCACAAGCTTCAAAAGTCATTAGCAGCCATGATGTAGTTTTCCATGAGGAAAACATGCATATGCAACCTAAGCGGATAGTCTAGATACATAGGGTTATCTTTTAGGAGGAGCCTCATGCTCTTGTATGAGCCCGCAATAGCAGTTGATGCTCGAATAGCCCATGGCCATGATGTTAGATAGATTGTGTAGGCCCCTTAGCCTACCTTGAGATGCTCTACTAGAGCTAGAGGTCCTCTTGAGTGGTTTGAGTCCTACGTTGATTATGTGATGGTGACAAATACAGGTGAGCCTCTTAGTTTTGATGAGGCCATGCGTCGTGGTGATAGTCACTCTTGGGAGAATGCCATGGAGTCAAAGTTTGACTCTTCAAAAAAACATCATACGTGGGAGTTGGTTCCTTTACTTGGTGGAAAACGTGAGTTACCATACAAAGGGGTGTACAAGTTGAGGATCATCCTTGGTGGATGCCCCAAGTTTTCCTATAAGGCCAGATTGGCTGCTAAGGGTTTAAAACAAGAGCATGGTGTTGACTTTGAGGAAGTCTTTTCTCTTGTATTCAAGATGACTACCCTATGCTCGGTACTAGAATTGGTTTCTTAATTAGATCAGGATATTTTTATCAAATGGATGTTAAGATAGCTTTCTTACATGGGGACTTACATGAGGAGATTTATATGCAGCAACCTAAGGGCTTTGAGGAAAAAGCCCTTAGGTTACTGCATGAGGAGATTTATATGTAGCAACCTAAGGGATATGAGGAAAAAGGTAGGGAACACCTTGTGTAGGGATTGAGAAAGATCCTTTATGGCCGTAAGCAGGAACCCAGGACAAGTTTAATGCTTTTATGCATTCACAAGGATATATATGGAGTGATATGGATCCGTGTTTATACACAAAGAAGGCTCATGATGGTAGCCTTTTTATTTTGGCACTCTATGTGAATGACATGTTGATTGCTGGGAGAGCTCTTGATGAGTTGGATACTCTAAAAAGTTATCTCAAGAATGGCTTTGAGATGAAATATATGGGACAATCCTCACATATTCTTGGGATGCACGTTATGTGTAATGACTGCTCTAAGGGGATTCTTTACTTGTTCCAAAAGGAGAATATTCAAAAGGTCCTTAAGCAATTTCATATATAGGATGTTAGGCCTATTGGCTATCCTTTTCCTTCTCATGTGAAAATGAGCTAGTCTAATTGTTTGTAGTCTTTTGTTCCCTATCCAAGGAGCAAAAGGCCAAGATGGCCAAGATCCCTTATGCATCTACAGTGGGTAGTTTGATGTATGCGATGATAGCCACTAGTCCTGACAATATAGCTTTTGCAACGGGAGTTGTGGCATGTTATATGGCTATAATTGGTAGGTGGCATTAGGATGTCATCAAGCATATCATGAGGTACTTGAAGGGCACAATAGATATGTGCGTATATTATGGTGGCCAAGATACAGTAGTCGTGGGGTACACTAACTCTAATTATGCAGTTCATGCAGACTCTGGCTATGTGTTTACATTTACTGAGGGGATGTTGTTTCTTGGATGTCTAGGATGTAGAAATATATAGCACTCTCTACTACAGAGGTTGAGTATATTGCACCCAATCAGTGAGGCTACAAGGATGCTCTCTAGTTAGGCCATTTGGTAACAGACCTTGGTATGACTAGAGTGGTTCCTACAGTCCATTCAGATTTTGTGAGTGCTATCCAATTAGCCAAGAATTTGGTCTTTCATGTGAAGATAAAGCACATTGAGTTGCAGTACCACTTTATTAAAGAGGTTTTTTAGCGCAAGTGTATTGATCTTGTCAAGATCTCAACTGACAAAAATCTTGTAGATTTGCTCATAAAAAGTCTCTCAAGAGAGCATTTTTCCTTCCTTAGCAAGTTGATGGGAATTGGATGAGATGATATTTATTTCACATCCTATTGTACTATATGTACACATTGTATTTTGTCATTGTTTTTTCTTTCTTATTCCCTCTTCACTCGAGGTGCATTGACCTTTAAGTGGGATGTTGTTGGGGGTAAAGGCGCCTATGCCTAGCCACCCATGCATTACTACACTAATAGTATAGTTGCACCTACACACTACAGGTGATGGTCGCCTATCACTGTTCCTTTATTCTTTATTCTTTTAGTGACATTTGAATAAGGCAAGGCTGGTCACACATTGTGACTATTGGAGTTTCCACATCTTGAGTCTCTCTCTCTTTCTCTCTTGCTCCATCAGCCATAGCTCACACTTCTCTTTCTTCCACTTGCTTGTGCTTCTACTTGGTCTTCTCCCTTCAATACTAAGACCAAAGAATTTTTGGTATACCTTTGCATCTTAATATGCAATGAGAACTTGAAAGCATCCAATATTTGATTTCAAGAAACCCTCAAAGTGTTTGTGTAATCCAACTTGCATATATGGACCAATAAGTGCCACTACTTATTTATATCTCTTTTCCACCATAGAGTAAGGAGGTTGGTTATATCCAACTTATAGTACCTTCATATCTAAGTGTCAAGCTACCTTGATCCACCATGTGTCCTTATTTGATGCCTTGGATACCACACATCTCTACACACAATTTCTCAAGGAAAATACTTTGTTGAACCCTAGTATTCTAGATCCCTTGAATTGCCTCAAGAGAAAGAGCTTTTGGTGTTCTTAAGTCCTTAGTCTTAAAGATGGATTGTGGAAATGTCAAGATTCCATTTTGGGAATCAAGTAATCAAATGCTGACTCTTGTGCCAATTTTTGTGCAATATTTCATGTGATTGAACAATGAATTCTAGTTCTTTGTTTCTAGTAGCCATTGTTATGTGCTGATAGCTACCACTTACACATTGGTGGATGGCACTACCATATTGGTAGGTATCACTTTTCAATTGGTAACTATATGTTTCATCCTAGTAGCTATTAGTAACCTATTGTTAGTAGCTAGCAAAGTAGCTTTGTCCTACCACTAGATATCATTTCATGTTGGTAGTTATCTCTATGTTGCCAATAACTGCCACTATATCATACTAGCTACCACTTATACATTGGTGGTGTGTCATTATCATACTGGTAGGTACCATTGATAGTAGCCTAAAATAAGCTCTCATCTTGAACCTTCAGATAATGACACAATGACATGAGAGCTTGTGACGAAATGATGGCTCTCATGCTACCAATTTGGTAGATAGTGGTAGTAGCCTAAAATAAGCTCATTAGTAGCACTCTGATAGCATACTAAGAATATGAGACTAGTGTGAAGTTAATAACAAAATGGTAGCTCTCAAGTTACTAAGCTGGTAGGACGTTGGTAGTACATGAAAATTAGAATAAAGGTAGAACATTAGGAACAAAATGGCAGCTCCAACCTACGGATCTGATAGCTCATTTGTAGTACCATGGCAAGAACCTAGCAGTGTTTACATGGAAAAAATTAATACCTCAATAGCATACAAAAAGGGGTTGAAAGTGGAATGGTATCTTCTATCTTAAAATCTCCCAAGCTAGTAGCAAACTAGTAGCTCTCAAGTAGTAATCTCTAGGATCTTGGGTATAGTAGCAATATGGTAGCTAATAATCGGTCAACATGCTAACATGATGGTAGATTCCCATTTATAATCTCTGAGACCTTTCATTGATTGGTAGCATATTAGCTAACAATGTGTATAGGTGGTGGGTGATATTAGAATAGCACCACTAATGTCACTAATAAGGTACTAGGTATAGTTTAGTAGTAGAGTAGGAGCTAATAGCAGACTACTAGCTAATAGAGCTCTAGAATAGCTAAGTGCTAGGTGGAAATGGACTAGTAGTTGAATCCATATGGTAATAGTGTTGCAATAGGCTAGTAGATAACAACTTTGTGTCACTAGGAGAAATAAGACAAGAATGTGTGATAGACAATGTAATTACATGTTAGACTCAATGTGCAATCACTAGCAATTAAAGAACAATCAAAGAAATCACACAATTAATGCAAGAATTTAAAAAATAGACCTCAGGTTGCTCAAGAAGATGTAGTGCATGTCATGTGTACACTTTTCTCCTAATAGCTTTCACTATATATCCTTCTTTTTGGGCAAGTCACATGTATTGTTTTTCCAAAACAACATCGAGTGAGGAGTCTATGAGCAAGCTTCCTCCACATCAAACCTAGAGAATTGACTCCATCTATTGGAGATTAATGCATTGTAGCATGTAAAGGAAAAACACTGAAATGATGATTGTGACAACGAGGTATGGACTCTATTCCTAAAGTGTTTCATTTTACCTATATACATTCCATATCTATGCTAGGGATATTGGTTTTATCATATACTTGAGTTGTCCAAGGTGTTACATGCACAATATATCACTACGACGAAGATGTTGTGGATTAGAATAGAAGATCGTCTATTTGAAAATAATTTTAGAATGTGTCCCAAAGTTTTAAAAAAAAATTGGCCTTCATTTTACTGAGATAGACATTTAAAAAAAGGTCGTATACCCTCACAATGACCTAATAAGACAAACAATTCTTGCAAATTATTTTATTTTTTCTCAAAATCTATGTCTAAGAACCCAAACAACTCTTGCAGAACAGGTGCACCTACTTCTTCTAACCCCAATTTAAACTATTACACTTCAAATATGATCATAGAGAAGCTACAATCATATACTTAAATAACACTTTCTAGGTTTCCAAAATACTCCATCTTGTTCACTACTGGTGCACAGATCGGATGCTGTATGCTCGCGTACTAAGCGCCGCAAGGTCCCCAAGAACAAAAGAACTCTACTTTTTGCACAAAGCTCAAGGTAGAAAGCATGCACGACAAGAACAAGAGACCAATTGGGTGCAATCTCCCCCCATGCCTTGTGTGAACGCTCCATAAAGCATGTATTTTATGTATTAATCATCTTCAAGCTCAACTAATAGCCCAAATTACAACATAGCACGCTTTTGGCTTTTGAGTTTTCTTTAATGCTAAATAGAAATAAAGCTAATGGGTGGGCGCCCAAAGAGTCAGGCATACCCAATACAATGTCCAAATACAAATATCATAATCGTGTGCCCATGCGCATACAAAATAATAAATAAATATCTAATGCCTTAATAAATAGGCACGAAAAAATATAGGCGCCATGCCTAAGGTATGCGCCCATCAAAATATAAGTGATAACTCAAATATACGCTATCCTCCAATGCTTTCCTCCGCCACTGCTGCTATCTCTACACATCAACTAAAGCATTCACAATCGTTAGTAAAATAATACAATTAAACCGACAAAAGTGAATACCTAGCAGTCTTCAGCTACATAAATAAATCAACTAGTTAGAAATCAATCCTAACCTTAATTTATCACGAGTGCGCACTCTAAATTCATAAATGTTTATTAATTTAATGTGTATTTTGCGAAATCACCTACTATGGAATCACCCATATACACACTAAATTAACGAAACGCCCGAAAAGGATAGGTGTTTCCATCGACTTCTCGCACAAAGAATCCACTTTGTGTATGAGCCCCGGTAAACAAAGTTTACGGACACTACAAGATATAGACCTTATACCGACGTTTAAAGCGACGAAAATACAAACAACAAAATTTTCCCCTGTCGTCGCAAAAAACATCGTTATTGACGATGCCATAGAAATGTCGCTATATGCGTCGCATTTGTGACGCATATAGCGATGCAAATAGCGACGCAACCAGTAAATTTGCGATGCACATAGCGAGGCCAATAGTGACGCGAGCAGTAAATTTGCGACACAAATAGCGATGGTAATAGGGAAAAAAAAAATTTGTGGCAGGCCAGCTTGTATGAGAGCCATACAAAATAGTTTCTGCACTACTGCATACAAAGCGCTTGCAAACAAAAAGAATATATACTGAAATCATAAAACTGATACATGAAATAAATACATGATCGCATAAAATGTGATTGGTACAATCATGAAAGGATATCACTAATACATAGAAAATGTCTACATAGATCAGGCGACTAAAAACTAAAGGTGTGTGAGCTCCAAGGATCCAAGGGCGAGCTATAAATCCTCGTCCCCCAAAAGCTCGTCCCGCCGCAAAGGAGCATTGAATGGATTCTGCAGAAAAAGAAACAACATATCAATCCACCATACAATAATGCATTCAAATATCTCATGGTAACTATAGACAAGAAAGATGAGTGACTTACAGGGTCGCCACGTCTATACAATCGGTCGATTAATGCATCGAGACCGTGCCTCTCTGCATATCGAGTCTCAAGGCCTTGCGGATCGTGATTGGTAATGGAGTGCTGCAAAGAAAACAAAATGCTAACTATTAGAAATATGATTGTCAGTACAAAGAATATTTCAAAAAAACAAACAAGCAAAACAAAAGAGAAACTTACAAAGTCCTCCAAATATGTCCTGTGGCCGCCACTCCTAAGATGATGGACCACTCTGGCCTCGAGTCGTGCCCTCGCCGCCTCCCGCTGCACTCCAACATCCTGGCGAATCTGTAGCCTCCTCCCTCAGTCGGCACCAGTCATCTACATCTAATCACTCGGGCTTTGCAGCCCCACTCTTGATTGCCTTGCGTGCGTCAGATCGTCTATGTGACATGTATGCACGCATGCAATCCATCATCCAGCCCGTAGAGAATCT
Organism: Lygodium microphyllum; assembly: GCF_053477565.2. Classification (NCBI taxonomy): domain Eukaryota; kingdom Viridiplantae; phylum Streptophyta; class Polypodiopsida; order Schizaeales; family Lygodiaceae; genus Lygodium; species Lygodium microphyllum. The sequence goes on along the minus strand of NC_141152.1, from coordinate 127,063,419 downwards.
ATCTACTGCGGTTGGTACCGGAAACTCCTCGTGCAAGGATGCTACTATGTAGTCCTTGCTCCCCTTCAGTATGTTTTTCCAATGATCCAGGACGTTGTGCTGAAAAACTTGTTGGCACAACTCTCTCATGCGAGCCATCACCCTCCTCCCCTCATCATTCATGATGATGGCTCCTGACCTACTATCAACCAGGTATCCATAACCCCTAGGAATCTGCCTAAGATGGGTCCTCTCCCATCTTCGTCCACGCTCGTGGGCATATCCAAGAGACCCCTCTACATCCGGTGTACCAACGGGGGTAACCTCTCTCGGAGTGGCACTCAAAGGGGTGCCACCTGCTGACGGCTGCACAAAAGTCGGAGTAACTGGAGTAGACGTCCCCACAGGTGTGACAAAGCCTAGAGGTGACGCACCTCCAGCTAAACGACGAGACGGAGACACCACATCCGTGTCTCCACAGCAGCACCCCCTGATCCCGATCCAGTCCCTCCCTCTGGCCCAAGTCGTGAGCATCGTGATCGTCTGCTTGAAGCTGAAGCATCTGATCGCGCTGAAGTAGATCTAGCAGAGCGCCCTGACGAAGAACGAGATAGCTCCTGGTCTTCCATCTCTCTAAATCTCATGAGCTGGTCTGGAGACATGCATACCATCATGTCCTGAAACTCCTCATCGCTTATCCCTCGACTCATCCTAAAAATGTCACCTGCACAGATAAAAAATGGTCTTAGAATAATCAATTTAAACTATACAAAGCACAGTAATATAAATCATTTTTGAAAAATCCATCTTAAAATGCGTATCTTATGTACCTTTATGGAAGATCTAAACAACGAATTGAGTAATACAATTCTCCAAGAATGAAGTATTCTATGGTCCCATGTTAATCTCCTGACACAACTCTGCATACACTGGAAGGTCGATAGACATGTCACCACAAAAGAACGAGTCTGCCTCGTTCTCAAAAAATTCTTGGACTACTGTATTTCCATCATTGTTAGCCGATGCAGGCTCCAAGCTTGCGGTGGCCTCCACCCCTTGTAATATCGACCCCTCTATTTGCATATTATCTTCATCTATGCCCGGAACATCGCTTTGATCATATACTCTCGCACTTCGAGGAGTTGAAGGTATAACATACCACCATCGAGGTTGTCGGGGGTTTGGATAGAAGATTACCTGTTCACAAACACGTACAAAGCGAGTTCAAACCATTGCGACATAAACCATGTCGTATTACAATTAGCAAGCAAATGACTCTATGCACCTGTTCACAATGGGCCGGCAACACAAAGGTGTCGTGCAAATCCGTCCATTTTTTTTCGGAATCTATTTCGAGAAATCCAGATGGACCTCGTCGAACTGTTGCTCCAGCTCCTCCAAGTACCACTTTGAACCACTGCACATCGAATAGTATCATGGAGAAGCTACGATAATCCACCGTAATAATACTTTGCAAGTTCCAAAAATACTCCATCTCATCCACAACCGTGTTCGGATCCGTTGCTCATCGCCAGCTCTCTTGCTCAAACCTTGCCATGACACCACAGTCCATTGTGGAGCGCATTTTGTCAATACGCTCCATGCGAAAATGTCGTCCGCACAACCACGCCGCACTATATATTTTGTATTGTATATTGAAACACTCAAATTGGATGTTGTATATAAAATTTAGATACGACATATTCTAAACCCCTCATCACCTTTAGACTATATCCCGTTGAGAACTCCCACTCCTCCACTGAGACCTCTGTTCCTTTGCTGGATGCTACGGTCAAGTCTCCATGCAACCATCGTGTTGACATAAACCGCGGCATCTCCTTCATGCCTTCGAGATATCGAATCGGTCGATGATGCGTACTGCGTCGGAATTCAGCTCGCGCTTCCTCTCGATCTTGCCTTGCAATCTGGTACTTGGCGAGCCACATCTCCATGGAGGTATGGTACAACATACAAAAGTGATTCACCTTCTCTTCCATTGAGGCATCCATTCTTTTTTCTACCCCATTTTCAACCACCACATCTCCAGTCAGTCTATCATCGTCCTTCAATGTCCATAGCATTTCATTGTCTGGTTCCACCATTGGTAGCCATTGTGAGATATGCACTAACGCCTCTAACACCAACCAAACTTCCGCCATGCTACCTTCTGGACGAGCTCGTTGTCGCACAAAGCCTTTCAAGGTTTTTATGAAGCGCTCCAAGAAGAATATCCATCGCGTATGGACAGGTCCAGCAATCTCCACTTCATCCACAAGATGCACAAGAAGGTGAACTTGTATCATGAGCACGCTAGTGGGCAGGTATCCGTGGATCTATTATGCACATGCCACGTTGTCAAGCTTGCCATGCCAGACGTGCGAAACATGTGGTTTATGCTGGGGATGAGCGGAAAGTGTCTGAGAACTTTTTGAGGGATGGTTTTTCCTTGCAAATCTTGTCGATACCTGTGAGCGCCACACTTTGGACATGTCTCCATAGTCTCGTATTCATCTCGAAACAGTATGCAGTCATTGATACATGCATGGATGTTATTATAGTCCATGCCAAGCTTCCGTAAAACATGTCGTGCATCATCACGAGACTCAGGCATGGTATTTGCAGGTGGTAATATATGATATTTCAATAACCTGAAAAAAATCATAAAACACCTTGAAAAAGCACAAATTTTTACAATAATACTGTTTAAAAAAAATCAATGAAGCCTATGTGCAAGGTACTTGAATACCTCAGTCACACTCATATTGCTCCAACCGTATTTTACTTGCACACTGAAGAGTGCAAGCAATGTCTTCAACCGAGATACTCGGCACCCATCATATAATGGTATGGATGCTTCCTCTCTAAGCGGGTCAGATGTCTCAACATTCATGGAAATCAATGCATCGATCATTGCCTCCATCTCAGGCTCCAAGATTGTAGGTAGGTCGGGAAGGTTGTCTGTCTCCTCTGGCATTGATGGTATAGATGGGCCTTGCGAGTGGTGGATTGGCTCCTGCAATCCATCCATCGCACGTCCACGAACTCTTCTAATTGGCCGCAAAGGGTGCACTCCCCCTTGGGTCAAGACATCACCCCCTAGATAGAAAATTTGCCAACAAGATCCACTCTTATTGTGTATGGTTTTCAATTAGCTTGCGAGTACAATGCAAGATTAATATTAACTTCAAATTACCGTTTGCTGAAAATTTGCAATCGCCTGATCAATGATCTCAGATTGAAACTCGCCAAATCGTCGTACGTGTTCTATAGACAATCGGTGTTTTCGTCTAATTGCCAACTTGCATTGAGAGCAAGGACATGGGACACGCTGATTAAGATACGTCTCGCGATCTTGAACAATAAGACCTTCTTCGTTTTCCATGTTATCTACATTACAGTGGACGAGGCTTAAATGTATAGCTTTATGGAGATGTACGTCAAGTTGAAGTTGACCATAAATCTTGCATTGTACATAGTAGTTGAGAGATTTTTTGATGTTATATCTCGGCCTTGTATCATGCTCAAGGATTTGTTTGTCACGGTAGATAATTATTCGTTATTGTAAAAAACTGCACTAGAGGGCTTTGAGTATAAGTAATCCATTTCTGAGCATCATTGAGGATCTCTTAGTCTAATAATAAATCAGTCTCAACAAAAAGTATCTTAGAAATGTGGTTTTTTTGTCCTAGGATTGCGTATTAAAATTAATGCCATCTATGAAATTTATCAACTATAGTAATAAAATTTATTTCAATCAATTCTACTCATAGTCATAAGACCTGAGAGAAAATATCATATACTCAGTTTAAGGGATTCTTCTTCTATAACAATACTTTTGGGTTCATTTTGATGAAGTACCGTAATGACCATTAGCTAGGGTATCATTTTCTTTTAGTCCTTCCGTTGACTAGTTGGCATGATTTCTAATTTGTTATGCCTATAAAGTTAATAAAAAAACAATGAATTATGCATATCACAATTAGATCCCCTATTTGGACATTATGAAGGACATGACCAATTTTAATCCATCTTAAAGAGTCACCAATGTACGTGGCCCATGGCAAAGCACATTGCATACCATGATCAATAATTCTATTATCGTGCATCTTAAATCTCTTATTTAGACTTTATAAACGGTATGACTAATTTTTAGCCCCCTTAAGGAGTCGATGTAATGGTACACATAAAAAAAGTAAAGTGGATACCATTACCATAATCATAGATATGCTATCATTCCAATATATGTTATCTTTCTCTTTCTCTCCCTTTCCCTCCCTCTCTTTCTCTTTCTCTCGTATTTCCTCTCCCTCTCACAATATATCTTAACACTCTCCAAAAGCAAAAGGGAGAGGGAGAGAGAGAATGCACTCTCCCTCCCTCTCCCTCTCGCTCTCTTTCTCTTTCTCTCCCTCTCTCATTTCCTTCCCCTCCCTCTCCCTCTCTTTCTCTCCCTCTCTCTCCCTCTCCCTCTCTTTCTCTTTTTCTCTCTCATTTCCTCTCCTAAACAAGCAAAAAAGAAAGTGATTCAAACATTAAACAAGAAAGAGGGAGAGTGAGAGAGAGAATGCACTCTCCCTTCCTCTCCCTCTCCCTCTCCCTCTCTTTCTCTTTCTCTCCCTCTCTCATTTCCTTCCCCTCCCTCTCCCTCTCCCTCTCTTTCTCTCTCATTTCCTAAACAAGCAAAAAAAAAGTGATTTAAACATTAAACAAGCAAAAGGGAGAGGGAGAGAGACAATGCACTCTCCCTCTCTTTCTCTTTCTCTACCTCTCTCATTTCCTTCCCCTCCCTCTTCCTCTCCCTCTCTTTCTCTCTCATTTCCTCTCCTAAACAAGCAAAAAATAAAGTGATTTAAACATTAAACAAGCAAAAGGGAGAGGGAGAGAGAGAATGCTCTCTCCCTCCCTCTCCCTCTCTTTCTCTTTCTCTCTCTCTCTCATTTCCTCCCCCTCCCTCTCCCTCTCCCTCTCCCTCTCTTTCTCTTTCTCTTTCTCTTTCTCTCCCTCTCTCTCCCTCTCCCTCTCCCTCTCTTTCTCTCTTATCTCTCATTTCCTCTCCTAAACAAGCAAAAAAGAAAGTGATTTAAACATTAAACAAGCAAAAGGGAGAGGGAGAGAGAGAATGCACTCTCCCTCTCCCTCCCTCTCTCTCTCTTTCTCTTTCTCTCCCTCTCTCTATTCCTCCCCCTCCCTCTCCCTCTCCCTCTCCCTCTCCGTCTCCCTCTCTTTCTCTTTCTCTCCCTCTCTCTCCCTCTCCCTCTCTTTCTCTCTCATTTTCTCTCCTAAACAAGCAAAAGAGAGTGATTTAAACCTTAAACAAGAAAAAGAAAGAGAGAGGGAAACTCACCGATGAGATATGGCGAGCGTGGGGTGGCTCCTCTTTGCAATGAAGGCTCCTGCTCTCCTTCGCAAACAATGGCGGCGGCGGCAAGTCTTCTTCCTCTCCTTCTCTCACGACGGTCGCTCTCTCCCTCGCCCTCGCTCTCAAAACTCACAAGCCACAAACGTGAAATGAAAACCACGCTCGGTTTCGGCCACTTTTTTTCCCTATGGAGCGTTGCTATTTTTGTCGCTATTTGTGTCGCATTTGCGACGCAAATAGCGACGCCAATAGCAACCCTGCTATCCGCCGTCGCTACTAGCTCAAATCCTTGTAGTGGGAATCCACCGTAAAACCTCACAAAATCCACCGTGGCATGGAATCCACCGTGGCATGGAATCCACCGTGAAATATACCTCCTGGCATCAACTACAATGTTCTACTCTCTAGTCCAACATGGACTTTCTTGCTCAAAATTCACCATGAAATGATAGTTTGTTGTCTAGTATATTTTGTTGATGTGCTTCACTGAAAGAAATTGCCCATGTGACCTCCCCACACTATAGACTTTGTATTATACATTGAGACTTCTAGGTTAATTGCCACATATAGTTGTTAGATACAACAATGATAAATGCACGGGTTTACCTTTGGACTGTATTCCCTCAAGAATTCTCGCTTGTCCCCATAGACTTCCTCCCATTTGTGTGAATTTATTGTTAATGCATCATGCAACCACCTCATAGACATGAACCTTGACAACTCCTCCATGTCATCAGAGTATCAAACAAGCCATTGGCATGTACTATGCCTACTGCTACTGCCATCATCTTGTGGAGAGTTAGTAGGTTGCTCCTTGAGTCTACCCCAATCATCTACATTCAACCACTCAAGCTATTGATCATTCATTGTGGATACTAAGAACCTCTTGTACAAGGGCACTACCATATAGTCATTGCTCTCCTCTAGTATGTTTTTCTAGTGGTCTAGAACATTGTGTCTAAATACTTATTGACACAACTCTCTCATTCATATCCTCACTCTTCTTCTCCTAGTATATATTGTTACAACTATATATATATCATCTCTTACTTGACTTGGGTCTCACATATATATACTAACTCTACATCAATATGAATCATTCTTTGGGAGCATGTCTTGTGTATCTCTCTCGTACTCTCTCTCTCTCTCTCTCAACATAGTATCAGAGCTATGGATGCGTAGCAACAACAAGGAAGATAAGTTGTTTCATTGTTTATACTTGATTGAATTCTTGGCACAAGTGATGATTTGATACATGAACTTGTTCAAATTAGAAGTATTAGTTAATTTTGTCTTTTGCTCTCGAATCTTGTCAAAACCGCTTGTCAATCGGAGTTCTGGATCAAAAGTTATGACAGTTCAGGATTCAAGACAAAAATTCTGCTCGAATCTGCGATTCTTTATTTAAAACTATAATTCTAATTACAGTTCATTGATCCCCAATTACAATTTATTAATCGCTCGTCTTCGTTAATGACGTTGATTACGACAAGTGAACATCTTTCTATTTTTAGTGATGTTTTATTCTCGTTCACGTTCTTTGTTCGACTGAAATAGCACTTTTCTTATACGCGTCATCTCGTCTTGCACGATTGTGCAATCTCATCTTATTTGTTTTCTCTCGAGATACTGGCCTGGCCAATTGTGTAATTGTTAACGGATATCCGTCTGGCCAACGTTCGGTTCCTTTCTTCCAAGGACAAGGCTTTCCTGGGTGGAAAGCAAAGATGATGCTAATTCTTGAAGGTGATGAATTATTTGATATTTTTTTGGGCGACGTGTCTTGCCCAATTCAATCTATTGATGTAATGAATGAGAATTCTCTAATTACTGATGGCCTGTTATTTGAACAATGGAAAATTGATCATACTGATTGGATTCATCGTGACAAAGCGGCTCATCGTTATATATTGTTTGCACTTCCTGACTCACTTATGTTGGATGTCTTTCATCTGGAAACCTCTCATGCTATTTGTGAGTAACTTATCTCAACGTTTGAGAAGAAATCGGTCACCGAAATTTTATATCTCCAAACTCGTTTGAAGAATCTTCAATATAAGGTTAGTACTTCTATGCACTCTCAAATCGAGACTTTTAAAGACATTTTCAATCAGCTTGGTGCTGCTGGCGCTCCTGTTGTTAAAAATCAAATTGTTACTCAACTTCTTCATACCATCAAAGATCCTTTATATGATAATATCATCACTATTTTGTCTAACAAGGATAATATCCACTTTAACAAAGCATGTATATCTCTTATTGAATATTCTCAATGTCATGAGCATCATTTGGAAAAATCTGATGTTGTTTTGGTCACTCGCAAACAAAGGGATTTTGATGCTAATCAAGGTGGTAAATCTTCTTGTATTGCTTATCCTAACAAACATTGTTCTTATTGTGATAAGAAAGGCCATGTGGCTTCTGATTGCTGGGCACGTCAATATGATGAGGAGCATGGAGTTACTACTACAAAGAAACCTCGCTCGTCCAAACGTTTTCCTCCTTGTGATTATTGTGCACATACAGATCATCCATCTCATTGTTGTTATAAACGTAGATATGATGAAGAACATTCTCGAGCTTATATTGTTCAGCAAACTACAACTAATGATGATCATACTCATCAGGAGCTCAATTTCGTCCATCATGATATCTCTCCAGAAAAGGTACTTCATGTCGAACATCATGATAATGAATAGCAATATGCTTTGATTTACTATATCATATATAGTCTTTGGTGAGACTAATAGCACTTTGGTTGTTGCATCGAAGAGCTGTACTAGATGATGAAGGATGTCCCAAATCTGCAAGTAGTTGTCGAAGCCAAACTAGCTTGCAAGCTGCTAATGATGCAGCAACATATTCAGCCTCAGTTGTAGAAACCGCAACATATCGTTGTTTTGCTGGACCAAGAAACCAAACATCCATTTTTATTATTCTTACTCTATGTGTTAATGATACTATTCTTGTGTCAAATAATATTGCTTTCTTGGATGCTATGAAGAAGCTTTTATCGACTGCATTTGAAATGGTGGATCTTGGTGAGATACATTCTTGTTTGGGTATTCAAGTTCAATGACACTGACAACAAGGCATTCTTCTTCTTCGCTAGACAAAGTTTATTAATGATATTGTTAAGAAGTTTGGGTTGACAAATGCACACTCTGCCAACACTCCCATTATTTCCAGCTCTACCAAGGGTACATCTACAACACGCAATGAAGAATCAGCCATTCATCAACCTTTTGCTAATCTTGTTGGTTGTCTTCAATTTATTGGTTTAAACACAAGACCATATATTTTATTTGCAGCTAACTTTTTGGGACAGTATCTTTCTTCCCCTTCCACTATTCTATGGAGTGCTGCAAAACGTGTTCTTAAGTACCTCAAGGGTACTAAGGAGTTTGGTCTTATTTATCGTCGTCGAGAGAATTCTTCTTTATCTTCTTCAACTTCTCTTGACCTTATTGGATATACAAATGCTGAATGGGCAAGTTCACATTTATCCATGCGATCTACAAGTGGGAATTGTTTCTTTGTAAATGGATATTTGGTTTCTTGGTCCAACAAGAAACAACGATGTGTTCCGATTTCTACAACTGAGGCCGAATATGTTGCTGCATCATTAGCAGCTCGCGAGCTAGTTTTGCTTTGACAACTACTTGCAGATTTGGGACATCCTTCATCATCTAGTACACCTCTTCGATGCAACAACCAAATTGCTATTAGTCTTACCAAAGACTATATACAACATAGTAAATCAAAGCATATTGCTATTCATTATCATTATGTTTGACATGAAGTCAAGAAAGGTTCCATTATGGTGGAGCATTGTCCCAGTGATCAAATGGTTGTAGATATCCTCACAAAATCTCTTAGTGAAGCTCAATTTAGTTCATTAAGACATGCACTTGGTATTGTTCCAAGTTCTTGTCTCACTGATTGAGGCATGTATCATTGTATTCAAGAAAACTTTATAGTAAATCATTTTTGTATCGTAGGTATGTGTATTACAAAGTTGTGAACTTACAAGAGCCTATTCATAGGCATCAAAGGAGCTACATCACTCGTGAATTACAACATCAACGGAGAAGCAGCTAGATCAGTCAGGAGCTACATCACTCATGAATTACAACAGCCTATTCAGAGGCATCAAAAGAGCTTTATCATCCTAAATATACAACATGTAAAATAAGGATAAGCGACATCACTGCAAAAGATAAAATCTCCAATAAATTTCTTCAATTGAACTTGGGATGTAAGCAATATATCTGTCACATCAAAACTTAAAGAAAAACATTACAGTGACATTAGAACAACACAAGGTCTATAGAGACGGTTCGCGACGCCGCTCTATAGACAACATAACACATGTGGGGCCCCATGAATAGAATATAAATAAAACAATTTGTCATCAGCTGGAATATAGACGCTCATCAGATGGAAAGAATATAAACAAAATAATGTTTCATCAGTTGGAATATAAGCCCTCATCAGCTGGAAATAATATAAACAAAACAATGTATCATCAGCTAGAATATAGACGCTCGTCAATGGCAGGCAAGAGCCACACCAACATTTTTCCATGTATAGATAGGATAGCTCACAAGCCAAATGAATAGCAGAGCTTGATTGCAGCAGGACTCTCCTCCTTGGTGACTCTGCCAAGGAGGACCACTAAATGTTCAAGTGAGCAAGAGCCGGAATATGAACACAATGTGAGGACATAGATGCCCAACCAAGTGATACGCATAGGGAGACTTAAAACCCAGAACGTCACCTTGAATTCTTACATACATTGACATGCATCCTTGTTTAGAGACAAAACACACCCATCAACTGAGCTCAGATTACAATAGCGCACTCAGAAATCTATTTAGCTCATTTGAAACAAGATCTGCATATTTTTCCTGAGGAAGCAGGGCACCGGATATTTCCACATACTTGGAGACACCCTTGGCCCCTTGCAAAGCTTCCATCTGTGCTTTGGATCGCTTTAGAGCTTTTTTTACTGACAAGATCAACACAGGGGCTTTTCCTTCCAGATGTGCAAAAAGAGGAAGAAACTCCTCTCTTGTTTGCAAAGGGTCAACAAGCAATCCTGTCAAGAAAGCAGGAGGTGCATAGCGTGCACCTTCATGCTTGGTTAAGGCAACCCTACTCTCCAATAAAGATGGTGTTACATTGTTTGGATTAGCATAAACATGAGAGAGGTACTGTTTCCGGATGCTTTTGGGACTGCTAACCATGAAATTGTACATCATCTAGCCAAGCCTAGGAGATTGTAGCAAGCCCCGCAATAAAACATACATGGTTTCCATTTTAGGCCCTCTTCCAAAGACTATAGGCATTGGACCGGCCCATGTTGGTGCAACAACAACAATAGCACGTGCCTTAATTAGACCCTTAGTAACAGCTCGAACAGCTACGCTGGGAAGACCTGTGCAAAGTGCGGATGGAGACGAGGTGAGAGCAATGCTGTCGTGTGAGGGGGCAGCAGAAAAAGGAAGCCGCGATCCTCATACAGAGGAACTAGGCAGTGGGGCAGAGGCTTGTAGCATCTTCGATCCGATCCCATCGAAATCCCTCCCAACCATGGCTTCTTTCCTCACCTGTAGTAGCAAGGGAAGCAGAAGCAGCCGAGCCAACCACAACAATCAGCTTCTCAAGTCTCTCTGCTCGTGTGTCTCTGCTAGCAGCTAAAAACACCGGCAAGCACTTGCAATTGCTCGTCCAGGGCCTCCCTTTCAAAAATCAGAGACAATCGAGGGTGGCTAGATCGATGGGGGTCCATGCAAAGGCCGCGGTTGTTGAGACAGAGGTCCCAAAGCCTAAAACAAGAACTTAGATATGAAAGCACGGCGGATACGATGTGAAGGTGTTTTTGGAGGAGTACACAGGTGTAAGCTCTAATACCATGTTGGAAACTGCGAGGAAGATAAGAGAGGAAATGAAGAGAGGAGAGAAGAGAGATATGAGACACCGGAAGTGGAACCCCAGAAGTGTGTCAACTGAGCACACATGATAGGAATATATAGAGGGGACCTGGGGTGCTATATATAGATAGACTATATATAGCTAACCGAAACAATTCCCACTTGTAGATCGCATGGATAAATGTGAACTTGCCCAATCAGCATCTGTATATCCAATAAGGTCAAGAGAAGTTGAAGAAGATAAAGAAGAATCCTCTCGACGACGATAAATAAGACCAAACTCCTTAGTACCCTTGAGGTACTTTTAAGAATATGTTTTGCGACACTCCAATGAATAGTGGAAGGGAAAGAAAGATACTGTCCCAAAAAGTTAGCTGCAAATAAAATATCTGGTCGTGTTTAAACCAATAAATTGAAGACAACCAACAATATTAGCAAAAGGTTAATGAATGGCTGATTCTTCATTGCGTGTTGTAGATGTACCCTTGGTAGAGCTCGAAAGAATGAGTGTTGGCAGAGTGCACATTTGTCAATCCAAACTTCTTAGCAATATCATTAATAAAATTTTTCTGGCGAAGAAGAAGAATGCCTTGTTGTCGATGTCGTTGAACTTGAATACCCAAACAAGAATGTATCTCACTAAGATCCACCATTTCAAATGCAATCGATAAAAGCTTCTTCAAAGCATCCAAGAAAGCAATATTATTTGACACAAGAATAGTATCATCAACATATAGAGCAAGAATAATAAAACATTTTTCCTCTCTTTTGATGTAAATATTTGGCTCAACAAAACATGCAACAAAACCTTTAGATGTGAGAAACTGATAAATCTTAATATACCAAGCACGAGAGGCTTGCTTCAATCCATATAATGCACGATGAAGGTGGCATACAAGATGCTCCTTTCCTGCAATCATAAAACCTTCAAGTTGCTCCATATAGATTTTTTCTTCAAGATCTCCATTGAGAAAATCCATTTTAACATCCATTTGGTGAATTTCTAGATCAAATAGTGTTGCAAAAGCCAAAAGCATACGAACAGTTGTGGAGCGCACATCGGGAGAAAATGTTTCTTGATAATCTACTCCTACAATCTGCAAGTAACCTTTTGCAATAAGTCTTGCTTTGAACTTATCAAACCAGCCATTAGCTTTGGTCATGGTTTTATAAACCCATTTACATTTGATAGGAACATGATTTGGGGGGAATTCAGTAAGAATCCATGTACCTTTGGAGATTAAAGAATCGTACTCAGCTTGCATAGCTTCTCGCATTGATCCCTTTGAGACGAATTGATAGCTTCTATGTATGATATTGGATCCTCTTGGACAAACATAGCATCATCAAAGACATCATATTCAACATAATAGAATCCATGCTCTATCTCAATAGGAAGATCGACATATGTCTCCAAATTTTCATCAATCTTCTTTGGAGGTGAAGGACGTTTATTATCATCACAATTAGTAGACTCAAAAAGCAAGTAAGGAAAACATGTAAAATAAGAATAAGCGACATCACTGAAAAAGATAAAATCTCCAAGAAATTCCTTCAACTGAACTTGGGATGTAAGCAGTATATCCGTCACATCAAAACTTAAAGAAAAATGTTACAGTGACATTAGAACAACACAAGGTCTATAGAGACGGTTCGCTAGAATATAAACGAAAGAATATAAACGAAACAATGTATCATCAGCTAGAATATAGACGCTCATGAATGGCAGGCAAGATCCACACCAACATTTTTCCATGTACAGATAGGATAGCTCACAAGCCAAATGACCCTACCAAGGAGGACCATTGAATGTTCAAGTGAGCAAGAGCCCGAATATAAGCACAATGTGAGGACATAGATGCCCAACCAAGTGATACGCATAGGGAGACTTAGAACCCAGAACATCACCTTGAATTCTTACATACATTGACATGCATCCCCGTTCAGAGACAAAACATAGCCATCAACTGAGCTTAGTTTACAATAGAGCACTCAGAAATCCATTGAACTCATTTGAAACAAGATCTGGGTATTCTTCCTTACTAACTCTACATCAATATGAATCATTCTTTGGGAGCATATCTTGTGTATCTCTCTCGTACTCTCTCTCTCTCTCTCTCTCTCCTAGGGCAGAGGCTTGGGACATCTTCGATCCGATCCCATCGAAATCCCTCCCAACCATGCCTTCTTTCCTCACCTGCAATCCCGCAGTGGCTGCTGCATCTGCAGCAGCAAGGGAAGCAGAAGCAGCCGAGCCAACCCCAACAATCATATTCTCGTGCCTCTCTTCTCGCGTATCTCTGCTAGCAGCTGACAACACCGGCACGCGCTTGCAATTGCTCGTCTAGGGCCTTCCTTCGAAAAATTAGAGACAATTGAGGGTGGCTAGATCGATGGGAGTCTGTGCACAGGCCGCGGTTGTTGAGACAGAGGTCCCAAAGCCTAAAACAAGAACTTGGATATGGAAGCATGGCGGATATGATGTGAAGGTGTTTTTTGAGGAGTACACAAGTGCAAGCTCTGATACCATGTTGGAAACTGCGAGGAAGATGAGACACGAAAGGAAGAGAGATATGAGACACCGAAAGTGGAACCCCAGAAGTGTGTCAACTGAGCACACATGATAGGAATATATAGAGGAGTCCTGGGGCGCTATATATAGACAGACTATATATAGCTAACATTTTTGTGTTGTAGGTATGTGTAGGGGCTCGGGTTTTTCCCTTGTTCTCCCCAAGGGTTTTTTCACTCGCAGCTAGAGACCTTTGTTTGAGTGGGGATGTTACAACTATATATATCATCTCTCACTTGACTTGGGTCTCACCTATATATACTAACTCTACATCAATATGAATCATTCTTGGGGAGCATGTCTTGTGTATCTCTCTCGTACTCTCTCTCTCTCTCTCAACATATATAAGCATGGTATTAATTTTATGATCCACTAAGTATCCATACCCTATTAGGGTGCATCTAAGATGTATTCTCTTCCACCTAGAAACATGCTCTTAAGCATAATCAAGAAACCCGTTGTCGTGTCGCTACGTGGACATAGTGTGAAAAAATATGAAATGCATTATCATTTTGCTTTCTTATTTATCTAGAGAGTCAATGCCATGTTAGTCATTATTTTTAGTGTCCATAGTATGGATGGTTCTTCAAAAATACTAGATTTTTAGACAATTTTTTATTTTTCAAATGTTATTTCTTGTAAATATCCTAAAAAGTTGTAGAAAACTTCTACAATAGGATGTCCTACAAAAAGTAAGTTGCTTTTTCAACCAATTTTGGAGATTTCATGAAAAAAGGACTAACAAAATCGCATAGTGCATGATCGCATTTTACAGGCCAACAATAGTACTCCAAACTGGGAGAAGAAGAAGGAGTGATCTGGAAGAATTCTATTAAGGTTTCATAGAGTTTTACCCCCCTTTTTGAGCCAACGGAACCATTAGATTTGCGGTCTGAGCAGTAATGAAGAAGCTAGTGTTTGATGCACATTCTAGGTCTACAAAGGAGCTTCAAGAGATCCAATGCTTGGAGATTGCTTCTAAGTAGTGCTATACAAGGAATTAGTTTATCTTCTCAAGTTCTATCAATACATATGCTTTGAATCATTGTGCTTTGTCTTTATTTTGTGTACCTCTTGTCTATTCTTTTTCTTCTCTTTTATCTTCTATTCTCTACTTCCTTCTCTCTCTGATCCCCAGTGAATACAACCTTTCGGCTAAAACCCCTCTAACATTGGTAAGCCACATGAAATGAAATTTTATCAAGAAAGACAAAGAGAGTGAGTGATGAAAAGAGAGGGAGAGAGATGAGGAGAGAGAGGGAGATGGAAAGAGAGGGAGGCTAGGAGGGAGAGAGATGAAAAGAGAGAGAAAGGAGGGAAAGAGAAATGGGAGAGAGAGAGAGAGTGTGTAACGTGTCCACTAGAATCATCCAGGACACGTCTTAGCAGTCCATCGGAAAGGATGTCTAGAAAGCTCCGCCCGGCACTCCCATGGAATGTTACAGGATTTCCGATCTAGGTCTTCCCGCATCTGCCACGTAGCGGAAGTATCCTGGCCATTCCCACTTAGGATCGACCATAATTAGGGTTATCCTGATTGGTCATTATCTAACAGCAACTAGCGTCGGAACCAAGCGTACTACTTTACGCAGAAATGCCAGATCCGAAGCGGATTTACGCTGCACTTGGTTCAAGGAGAATGGGAAACGAGGGGGATGCAAAGCTCAACCTCTCTGCCATAAGGCATAGTCCCATTCCGTTCCCCTAAAACAGTGTAAATCAGGTAAGACATAACTCTAGGTCATCGCTCTCATTATTCATTTTGATGATGATGATCATCCCGTTGTTCTTCGAGATTTTTGAGAAAAGTTTCCGAATAACCGGGACCACCTAACCGTAGGACGGCAGACCCATGGCCCATCCTCCACACTTTCCTCGGTTTGTTTTAGTTATGTAATTATCTAACATATTAATTTGACATATGACAATCAGCTTCTTTAGTTAATCCTGTTAAGCACTGGTTCCTTCATGTAATCTTATCACATGACATAGAAAAACAATATCAAACAAGTTCTTTATTAACATTTCATCATTTTATCTTTGAAATACAAGGAGTTCCGCCCGTAGGCTTGTCCATAATCTGCCGGAAGGCTATCCAGTAATCCATAGTGATCACTATTCCAAGCTTCTGCCTGTAGACTAGTATGCGGGCCTCGAGATCCAATCCCGAGTCACGTTAGCCTCTTGTGCAGGACCCGGAAGGCGAGGGATTTACGGCCAGAGCCCCCCCTGGCACGCAAGCATCCTCCTGCTCCAAGTAGAACTCAACGAAGAGACCTCTCATGGCGGGTTCGGTCCATGTTCCCGGCGCGGTCAACAACCCCCTTGGTTAGGGTCACGCAGGCAGTCGGGGGTAACTAAAGTTGCCTCTCCCTTCAGGCCTTCAACCTGAAGCATTAGATATCTTTTCATCTTTTAGTTCCTTCAGCAAACAATGCAAACAGTGCTTTCTAAACTGTTACAAGCACAATGAATTCCAGTGGTCGTTTATTTGGCCAATTGCTAAGGAGTGAATCTTTCTCTCCGAATGCATCCAGCACTCGATCTAGGATCAATTGCGACTTGGCAAGATCCCCAAGGGTTTGTTTGTTAACCCTATATTCTTGGGTTAGGGCCGTACCCTACTAACCCAACTTAACCAATACCTTAAGTTCTATTAGCAATAAATATGTTATTCCAATTTACTAATTGGTCATTTGCTTCCAAGAAAATATCTAATCCTCATATCTTGGTTACTTTACCCAAGAAAGGTACTATATCACGACGATTATTTCTCCTCTTGCAAGATAAACTTGCGTAAGAATCTGCCAATCTCATTCCGAGGAATTGGCCATTCCCTTTTGATCAAATCACAAGATCATGCGACTCTGCAACCTATTGTGCGAGTGTCGCATCAAAATCATGGGACTATTTTACCCATCGAATGGCATTGTCTAATCACGAAATCATGATTAGATAGGAAACAGGGTTAGGGTATCTTCATAACAATCCGTTCCTGATTGCACTAGGTTGATATTGTCGGTCCTAAAGGTCCAAATCCAAATCGAGTTTCATTCTTTTAGCGAGCAATCCTTAGGGTAAAAACCCTAGATCGTTTCTCGCAAGTGTGTCCTATTGTCCCTACATTCTGTGAATGAGGGCAAGTCTTTAGGGTATAAGAGTTTCAGCTTTGGCAATAAGAGCGATTAGGTCATGTCCTCAACGTGCTAAATCCCAGTTAGCACTTGGGATATGTTGCATCGATTTAACCATTCCTAACAAGTCCCTCATGGTTTAGGTGTTTAGGTTAAACCAATTTACTTGTCTATTCTTGAAGATATTTACAATACCATTTTCGTAACCACATGATTCATTGTCTACGTTTGAGTAGATTTACAAAACCTACTTTTCTTGCTTAAGATCAAAGCGTACGTTAGGTTATGCAACTTTTTCTAACTTCTTTTCTAAATGAGATATTCATATGCTGAATGAGCATTACACAACCTTTCGTAACTATTTACATAGTTGATTGAGATTTAAGCCAATTGACTAGGGTTTAATTTACGTCACGCAGCTTAAGAACCATTTTCCATGCCTTGCAAATTGCTATGGATGATTAGCAACTTTCTTTTAATGAATCATTTCGAAGGAAAGATGCCTAATAATGCGACATGCAATTTATTCTTTCCATGCAAAATTGAAGTGTACTATCATTATTTCGACTTGTAAAAATGGGCATTAGTTAATCTAAGTTCGTTACTTTGCAATGCATAAAAACCACTTGCTAGGAATGCATAGAGATCTTATGCTCTTCTTTTTCATTCATTTAATACAAATGACCGATTCTTTGATCAAAGTTATTTCCTTTAATTTAGCCAAGGTATTTCAATCCAAAAAGTGCATCCTAATTTTCAGAAATGAATCATGCACAATTGAAATATTACGACGTAAACAAAATTAGGAAGAAAACCTGGACTTGTGGTGAAATGTCCACATGGATGTTAGGAGATGATCCTCCTACGGTTGCGCCTTGTGCCTTCTTAGGGGCCATCGTGAATTCGACCTTCTTGCCTTGGCCATAGACTTATGATCTTGGCCCGTCTCCCTTGCACGTGCAATTCCCTTTTTGAAATAGGGCTTCCTTGACCAATGAACCTTCTTGCGGAATTTAGCCTTTGAAAATGGCAACTTATGAACTCCCCTTCTTTTCGTAGAAGTTTCGGGAATACAGTTGATCTTCACGAAAAGGGGGATTAAGAAAAACCCCAAGATAAAATGGCTTGTGGGAGATGAAATGGGAAAGATGGTATTTGAATCGGGCGGTTAGAGTGAATTTAAGGAGAACCAATGGAAAAGAGGGTTTAAAACCTACTAATATGGCTTGTGTAGGAATGCAATGGGAAGCTTTAAAAGGAAACGAGGTTAAAAGCCTTGTGGAAATGCTATGGAAAGGGGCTTAAAAACACGGCTAGTGTGAGCTTTATGGGGGGATGCAAGGGGGGAAAAGGGCTTAAAAACACGGCTAGTGTGAGCTTTATGGGGGATGCAAAGGGGGAAAAGGGGCTTAAACCCTAGGTTTGAAAAAAACACTTCATAGATCCGATGGAAAAGGGGTTTTTAAAGAAGCTCGGGAGTAATTTGAACTTAAGTGAGGATCTCCACGGGAAGGGGTGCTTTAAACCCCAGGGTAAGGTGAGCTTTATAGGGCTTTGGTGGAACCCCACGGAAAGGGGTCTTAAATGGACTTGGGTGGAAATTGCAGTGAGAAAGGGGGACTTAGAGAGACCCCCCCTTAGAAGCTTCTAAGAAGCTTCTAAGGCTTCTGGCTACAGTAGCACATGGCTTGAAAATGAGCTTTTGAGGATGGTAGCCAATGTGGCCAGGCGGCGGTGGATCTAGACGGAGCTAGCCGCAGAAGGCGAAATGATGGCAGCACGGCTCATCTACGGTAGCTCCTCCTCACGGTGCAGCCTTACGACCTCCTCAGCTTCTCTCGTCAATGGCGGCCCGTACTTCTTTCTGTTGACTGTCAACCTTTCCACCTCCTTCCCCTCCACCCCATAGCGAGGGTTTTTATAGGTGAAGGGAGGGGACCTTCCTAGGGCCACGCGGCCATAGTGCATGGCATATCCCCCTTGCATGAGCTCCAAGGAGGAGCTTAATCATCCACGCCACTCTCCCTCTCCTCCAGCATGACCGTTGGCTGGGGAGAGGGGATAATTTTGAAACAAAAATTATCCTTTTGGCCTCCTACCACGAGGAGGTTCTTATGAAGAATGCGGGTTAGGAATTGGAAATATTACATTCTCTCCCCCTTGGAGGAATCGAGATGTCCTCATCTCGAGATAAACTGGGATATTGATGGTTGAGAGTGCTTTCATCTATCCAAGTGGTATCCTCCTCAGGATAGTCTTTCCACTGGACGAGGCATTCTCTCAAGGTTCTGGATCTCAGTTGTTTCTCCCTAACATCTAAGATCCTATCAGGCCATAGCTCAAGGACTCCTTGACTAGGCATTACAACTTGTTGGTCATCAAGTACATGGTTAGCATTAGGTACATACTTCTTCAATAGACTGATATGAAATACATTATGAACCCTTAGGTTCTCAGGGAGTTGCAGTCTATACGCATTAGGTCCGAGGCACTTAAGGATCTTGTATGGTCCACAATACCTTGGACTTAGCTTTTTGCAATCTCCTAAGGATAGAGAACTCTTCTTTAGACGTACGTAAATGAAGGCCATATCTCCTTCCTCGAAGATTCTATCTTGACGCTTCAAATCCGCGTATGCATTTTATCTATCCTTGGCGGCTTGGATGTCCTGTCTTATTGACTTTATTTCATCATCCATCTCTTCCAACATCTACCTTGAAGCTTCAACCCTCAAGGTTGGATTTGAGACGTTTAGTGAACTTCGACAGACATGACCATACAATGCTTGAAAAGGGGTGATTTGAATACTTTGTTGGTAAGAAGCATTGTAGGAAAATTCAACCAAAGGCAAGTATTGAATCCACCTTTTTGGTTCACGACAACAGTATGCCCTAAGCATATCCTTGATAACTTGATTGACTTGCTCCATTTGACCATCGGTTTGGTGATGGTAAGCTGTGCTAAAACAGAGTTGAGTCCCAATGGCTTCAAAGATAGCTCTCCAGAAATGTGATGTGAAAAGAGAATCACGATCACTAATGATTCTTCTAGGTAGCCCATGTAGCTTGAATATCTCCTTGATAAACAACCTTGCAATGTCTGAGGCTTTATAGTTTGTCTTTACTGGAATAAGGTGTGCAACCTTAGTAAACATGTCAACCACAACTATGATGGAGTTCTATCCTCCCTGAACTTGGGGTAGGCCAACAACAAAGTCCATACTAATGAATTTCCATTTCATTTGGGGAATGTCAAGTGGTTGCAACTTCCCTGGCATTTTGACATGTTTGTCTTTGATACGTTGACAAGACAAACACTCAGTAACATATTTGAGAATGTCACCATTAAGCCTCTCCCAATGGTAGCTCTTCCTAACTGCATTGAGAGTCTTGGCATAACCAGGATGTCCTGAGAAAGGGGAATCATGAGCTTCCCACAATATCTTCTGCTTAAGTGACTGGCTTGCTGGTATACATACTCTCATTCTATAGTAGACAAGTCCACTATTGATAGAGAATTCATGATACTTAGCTTGTAGCTTTTGGTCCTGATCCTTGATAGGGATCTCCCTTAGCATCTTTTGATAGGATGGATCATGGCATGCTTCCTCTCTAGCTAGCTCAAGTATTGGGTTGTTTGGCATGAACACCTTTGTGGCTAGAGATTTATCTGTTGATGGATTTTGAAAGATTAGAGAATTAAGGAAGGCCTTGCGACTGAGTGCATCAGCAACTACATTCTCCTTTCCCGGTTGGTATTTGATTTCAAAGTCATACTCCTCCAGCACTTCAATCCACCGACGTTGCCTCATGTTGAGCTCGTTCTGGGTAAAGATCCACTTGAGACTCTTATGATCAGTCACTAGAGTAAACTTGTTACCCAACAGGTAGTGTCTCCAAAGTTTTAGAGCATGGATGACAACTAACAATTCTAGCTCATGGGTAGCATAATTCTTCTCATGGCTCTTCAGTTTCCTTGAAGAGCATGCTACAGGATGACCTTGCATGAGCACACATCCTAAGGCAAGCATGCTAGTATCAGTTACTACCTCAAACTCCTTACTATGGTCTAGAAGTTTTAGGATCGGTGCTAATACCAAACTTTGCTTCAACCCATCAAAGCTAGTTTTTTCGGCACTTGACCATGCAATGGACGTTTGCTTCTTCAGTAAGTCTGTCAAAGGTGCTGCAATCAAAGCATAGTTTTTTATGAAGGCCCTATACCATCTTGTCAATCCAAGAAAGCTACGTATTTCTTTGACAGTTGTTGGTATTTGGCCATCCTAGAACATTTTTGACTTAGGCCGACTCCATTGAGATTCCTTCTGCTGATATGATGAATCCCAAATAACCAATCTGATGTTTGAGGAATGCACATTTCGTCATCTTAGCATATAGCTTGTGTGACCTCCCTGTCTCAAGGAAAATCCGAAGTTGGGGTTCATGATCTCCTTCCTGTTTGGAATAGACTAGAGTGTCATCAAAGAAGACGAGCATGAAGTTATCAAGATATGGTCTAAAGGTATCTAGCATTAACCTATTGAAGGTGGCAGGCACATTCGTAAGCCCTAATGACATAACTAGAACTCAAAGTGTCCATATCTAGTGTTGAAGGTCGTCTTTGGGATATCTTCTTCCTTGATTCTTATCTGATAGTAACCAGACCTAAGATAATCTTGGAGAAGATCTTGGCACCCTGAAGACTATCAAGAAGCTCATCTATTCTAGGAATATGATATTTGTTCTTGACTGCTGATTGATTCAACCCTCTGTAATCAATACATAGTCGAAATGTTCCATCTTTCTTTTTCTAGAATAGTACTGGTGCTTCCCATGGTGAACTGCTAGGACGGATGTAGCCCTGATCTAGCAGTTACTTGAGTTGTTCCTTCAGCTCAATTGCTTCTGGTATAGACATTCTATAGGGTCTCTTTGCAATTGGCACAGCTCCTATTACTAGCTTGATCTCATGATCTACTTCTTTTTGAAGCGGGAGTTCTGTTAACTCTTCAGGAATTACATCCGTGTATACCTTTAGCCAGGAAGGTTCTTTACTAGAGTCCTACTTCTAACCTAACTTATTAAGCTTAATTAAGTAGACAGGTAGTCCCTTTCTAACTCCCTTTTTAATCCAAGATGCTTTTAGCGAATTGAATTTTTGGCTTTCGAGCCTCTCCTAGAGTTTGTAACCAATTTCCCTTCAGAGTTTGGAAAAGGATTTGGCCCTTTTCACAATGAATGTGGGCATCATTAGATTTAAGCCAATCCATTCCGAGTAGACACTCATAGATACCTAGGTTCATGATCCCGAATCTGATTGAAGTCGACTTTTCCTCCTAGTAAGAATTCCACATTACATCACATATCTACTTCAGCTTTTAGCCAAGTGATCAAGTCACTTTTCTTTGTTATCAATATTCACAGTCAAGACAATCGTTGATTTAAAAAAAAGTTTTATTCCATTCATATCAGCATAGCCCTTTCGAGGTACAATTATTTATTGGGGCGATGGAATAAGTTGATACATTAATTCGAGGAGAATAAGATGTTGTTGCATTCAGCTACAGGAATTGAGTAGTAGTACAGATTGGGGTAATCGATTTTCAGGAATTGATAGTTCATTTTAAGATTAGGGTATCTTTTCCTTTAATATCCATTCTTCTCATGACGCCCCAAAACCTTGATTCGGTCGGCAGGGATTCTTTGAATCACTTCCCCGTACATACACATACTTATTCTGGTTAACCCCTCAACCTCCGACCTCTGGGTCACGTTTGCGTGAGCCTCAACAAAGATGAACAGCTTCACGATCTTCAAATCCTCCATCCACTTGATTCTCTTAAAGTTAATTTGAAGGTACGCACGTCGATGGGCAGTTATGTAATAGATCCCTGAAACACCCATCCATCTCCATTCCATGTACACAGGCGATGGATTGTAAATGCGGTCTAGGATGTTTATCATCTCAACCCTTTGTTGATAATCCGTGGAATGCATCGCGGTCATAAACATGACTCAGAACACTAAGAACCTGTTCCATGCTTCATAATTCTGCAAGACAGCATTGAAAGTAAGGAAATGTTTGGGACAATAACATTTGCTTTACTTCTTCTTATTAAAATTTCTTAAAAACAAGTCCTTTGTTGGTTCGCTCTGGTACCAACTGTAACGTGTCCACTAGAATCATCCAGGACACGTCTTAGCAGTCCATCGGAAAGGATGTCTAGAAAGCTCAACCCGGCACTCCCATGGAATGTTACGGGATTTGTGATCTAGGTCTTCCCGCGTCTGCCACGTAGCGGAAGTATCCTGGCCGTTCCCACTTATAATCGACTGGAATTAGGGTTATCCTCATTGGTCATTATCTAATAGTAACTAGCGTCGGACCCAAGCGTACTACTTTATGCAGAAATGCCAGATCCGAAGCGGATTTATGTTGCACTTGGTTCAAGGAGAATGGGAAACGAGGGGGATGCAAAGCTCAACCTCTCTGCCATAAGCCATAGTCCCATTCCCTTCCCCTAAAATAGCGTAAATCGGGTAAGACGTAACTCTAGGTCATGGCTCTCATTATTCATTTTGATGATGATGATCATTCCGCTGTTCTTCGAGATTTTTGAGAAAAGTTCCTGGCTAACCGGGACCACCCAACCATAGGACGGACCCATGGCCCATCCTCCGCACTTTCCTCGGTTTGTTTTAGTTATGTAATTATCTAACACATTAATTTGACATATAACAATCAACTTCTTTAATTAATCCTATTAAGCACTGGTTCCTTCATGTAATCTTATCACATGACATAGAAAAACAATATCAAACAAGTTCTTTATTAACATTTCATCATTTTATCTTTGAAATACAAGGAGTTCCGCCCGTAGGCTTGTCCATAATCTGCCTGAAGGCTATCCAGTAATCCATAGTGATCACTATTCCAAGCTTCTGCCCGTAGACTAGTATGCGGGCCTCGAGATCCAATCCCGAGTCACGTTAGCCTCTTGTGCAGGACCCGAAAGGCGAGGGATTTACGGCCAGAGCCCCCCCTGGCATGCAAGCATCCTCCTGCTCCAAGTAGAACTCAACGAAGAGACCTCTCATGGCGGGTTCGTTCCATGTTCCCGGCGCGGTCAACAACCCCCTTGGTTAGGGTCACGCAGGCAGTCGGGGGTAACTGAAGTTGCCTCTCCCTTCAGGCCTTCAACCTGAAGCATTAGATATCTTTTCATCTTTTAGTTCCTTCAGCAAACAATGCAAACAGTGCTTTCTAAACTGTTACAAGCACAATTAATTCCAGTGGTCGTTTATTTGGCCAATTGCTAAGGAGTGAATCTTTCTCTCCGAATGCATCCAGCACTCGATCCAGGATCAATTGTGACTTGGCAAGATCCCCAAGGGTTTGTTTGTTAACCCTATATCCTTGGGTTAGGGCCGTACCCTACTAACCCAACTTAACCAATACCTTAAGTTCTATTAGCAGTAAATATGTTATTCCAATTTACTAATTGGTCTTTTGCTTCCAAGCAAATATCTAATCCTCGTATCTTGGTTACTTTACCCAAGAAAGGTACTATATCACGACGATTATTTCTCCTCTTGCAAGATAAACTTGCGTAAGAATCTGCCAATCTCATTCCGAGCAATTGGCCATTCCCTTTTGATCAAATCACAAGATCATGTGACTCTGCAACCTATTGCACGAGTGTCGCATCAAAATCGTGGGACTATTTTACCCATCGAATGGCGTTGTCTAATCACGAAATCATGATTAGATAGGAAATAGGGTTAGGGTATCTTCATAACAATCCATTCCTGATTGCACTAGGTCGATATTGTCGGTCCTGAAGGTCCAAATCCAAATTGAGTTTCATTCTTTTAGCGAGCGATCCTTAGGGTAAAGACCCTAGATCGTTTCTCGCAAGTGTGTCCTATTGTCCCTACATTCCGTGAGTGAGGGCACGTCTTTAGGGTATAGAAGTTTCAGCTTTGGCAATAAGAGCGATTAGGTCATGTCCTCAACGTGCTAAATCCCAGTTAGCACTTGGGATATGTTGCATCGATTTAACCATTTCTAACAAGTCCCTCGGGGTTTAGGTGTTTAGGTTAAACCAATTTACTTGTCTATTCTTGAAGATATTCACGATACCATTTTCGTAACCACATGATTCATTGTCTACGTTTGATTAGATTTACAAACCCTACTTTTCTTGCTTAAGATCAAAGCATATGTTAGGTTATGGCATAATTCCTATTGCTCCTTTTATAATATGCAATCAAGATTCATGTTACTAAGCTAAAGGGTTTTATGTGAACCATGCAACTTTTTCTAACTTCTTTTCTAAATGAGATATTCGTACGTTGAATGAGCATTACACAAGCTTTCATAACTATTTACATAGTTGATTGAGATTTAAGCCAATTGACTAGGGTTTAATTTACTTCATGCAGCTTAAGAACCATTTTCCATGCCTTGAAATTCCTATGGATGATTAGCAACCTTCTTTTAATGAATCATTTCGAAGGAAAGATGCCTAATAATGTGACATGCAATTTATTCTTTCCATGCAAAATTGAAGTGTACTATCATTATTTCGACTTGTAAAAATGGGCATTAGTTAATCTAAGTTCGTTACTTTGCAATGCATAAAAACCACTTGCTAGGAATGCATAGAGATCTTATGCTCTTCTTTTTCATTCATTTAATACAAATGATCGATTCTTTGATCAAAGTTATTTCCTTTAATTTGGCCAAGGTATTTCAATCCAAAAAGTGTATCCTAATTTCTGTAAATGAATCATGCACAATTGAAATATTACGACGTAAACAAAATTAGGAAGAAAACCTGGACTTGTGGTGAAATGTCCACATGGATGTTAGGAGATGATCCTCCTGCGGTTGCGCCTTGTGCCTTCTTAGGGGCCATCGCGAATTCGACCTTCTTGCCTTGGCCGTAGACTTATGATCTTGGCACGTCTCCCTTGCACGCGCAATTCCCTTTTTGAAATAGGGCTTCCTTGACCAATGCACCTTCTTGTGGAATTTAGGCTTTGAAAATGGCAACTTATGAACTCCCCTTCTTTTCATAGAAGTTTCGGGAATACAATTGATCTTCACGGAAAGGGGGATTAAGAAAAACCCCAAGATAAAATGGCTTGTGGGAGATGAAATGGGAAAGATGGTATTTGAATCGGGCGGTTAGAGTGAATTTAAGGAGAACCAATGGAAAAGAGAGTTTAAAACCTACTACTATGGCTTGTGTAGGAATGCAATGGGAAGCTTTAAAAGGAAACGAGGTTAAAAGCCTTGTGGAAATGCTATGGAAAGGGGCTTAAAAGCACGGCTAGTGTGAGCTTTATGGGGGATGCAAGGGGGGAAAGGGCTTAATAACATGGCTAGTGTGAGCTTTATGGGGGATGCAAGGGGGGGAAAGGGGCTTAAACCCCATGTTTGAAAAAAACACTTCGTAGGGCCGATGGAAAAGGGGTTTTTAAAGAAGCCCGGGAGTAATTTGAACTTGAGTGAGGATCTCCATGGGAAGGGGTGCTTTAAACCCCAGGGTAAGGTGAGCTTTATAGGGCTTTGGTGGAACCCTACGGGAAGGGGTCTTAAATGGACTTGGGTGGAAATTGCAGTGAGAAAGGGGGCTTAGAGAGCCCCCCCCTTAGAAGCTTCTAAGGCTTCTGGCGACAGTAGCACGTGGCTTGAAAATGAGCTTTTGAGGACGGTAGCCAATGTGGCCAGGCGGCGGCGGATCTAGACGGAGCTAGCGGCAGAAGGCGAAATGATGGCAGCACAGCTCATCTACGGTAGCTCCTCCTCACGGTGCAACCTTACGACCTCCTCAGCTTCTCTCGTCAATGGTGGCCCGTACTTCTTTCTGCTGACTATCAGCCTTTCCATCTCCTTCCCCTCCACCCCATAGCGAGGGTTTTTATAGGTGAAGGGAGAGGACCTTCTTGGCGCCACACGGCCATAGTGCATGGCATATCCCCCTTGCACGAGCTCCAGCGAGGAGCTTAATCATCCACGCCACTCTCCCTCTCCTCCAGCATGATCGTCGGCTGGGGAGAGGGGATAATTTTGAAACAAGAATTACCATAATTCCAACAATTATCCTTTTGGCCTCTTACCAAGAGAAGGTTCTTATGAAGAATGCGGGTTAGGAATCGGAAATATTACAGAGAGAGAGAGAGAGTTTCTCTCTCTATCTCTCACTCTCTCCATCTCTCTCTTTTGTTCTCTCTCTCCCTCATGGAAAGAGATGGAGATAGAAAAAGAGAGAGGGAGTGGAGGAGAGGGATAGAGAGGGAGGGCGGGAGAGAGAGAGACATAGAGAGATAGAGAGAGGGATATGGAAAGAGAGTAAGGGAGAGGGAGAGAGGGGGAGAAATATTGGTAAACTAAGGTTAATCCTCAAGTTTATCCATCTCATGGTTGTAGAAGCAGAGTATTGAAAGAATTTGCTTGTCTTTGACTGTAAAATAACAATATTCTTACATTGCTATTGCAAGGCTCTAATCATAATACTCAAATGCGATAACATTTTGGTGATTTCATGCATGTCAATGTAATTATTATTATTTTATAGATGGTGAACCTCATGCATATTTGGTATTATTTTAAATCTACACATTCGTGCTCCCTTGTCTGTACTATCTCATATTCTGGTTAAGAGATATCCTTGAGCGATAAATATTAGTATGAGAGATGTGGTTGAAAGAGTTTTTATGATATAAAGAAGATGTGTATGAGAAAGGAAGGAAAACAAAGAATAAGGTGATGAAGCCTTTTCAAAAGTGTTATTAATTTTTTTTATTTTTCTTTACTAATGAAATAATATAGATTTTTATTTGGTCGTATTTGAGAATTTCTATCCAAAGGTCCTTGTTTTAATATTTGGTATGCTTATGTTTTTCTTTTTTTTCTTGTTTGTTAAACTTTACTTATCTTGTTTTATTTTATCTAAGATACATATCATTGTTCATCTTATTATAGATATTATTTTTCTTTGTGGCATGAGGGCTTGTGTATTCAAGAAAATATTGCAAGTGAAGATGAAGGTGCATAATGAGGAGTAAAACATTATGCTCACCCCACACACGATATGCACATCATCATAAGGAGATCCAAATCCTAGTCCTCCAAAACAAGCACTTCTCAAGTAGCAATCCATATTCTCATTTATCTATTATAGATGCCATTTTTCTTTGTGTCATGATGGCTTGCATATTCAGCAAAATATTATAAGGAAGGTGAAGGAGCATGATAAGGAGTAAAACAATGCGCTCACCTGACACACGATTCATGTAACGTGTCCACTAGAATTATCCAGGACACGTCTTAGCAGTCCATCGGAAAGGATGTCTAGAAAGCTCCGCCCGACATTCCCATGGAATGTTACGGGACTTGCGATCTAGGTCTTCCCGCGTCTGCCTCGTAGCGGAAGTATCATGGCCGTTCCCACTTAGGATCGACCTGAATTTGGGTATTCCTGTTTGGTCATTAGCTAGCAGCAACTAGCGTCAGACCCGAGGGAACTACTTTACGCAGAAACGCCAGGTCCGAAGCGGATTCACGCTGCACTGGGTTCAAGGAGAATGGGAAACGAGAGGGATGCAAAACTCAACCTCTCTACCAATAGGCATAGTCCCATTCCGTAAATCGGGTAAGACGTAACTCTAGGTCATCGCTCTCATTATTCGTTTGATAATGATAATCATCCCGCTGTTCTTCGAGATTTTTGAGAAAAGTTCCCGGCTAACCGGGACCACCCATCCGTAGGACGGACCCATGGTCCATCCTCCGCACTTTCCTCGGTTTGTTTTAGTTATGTAATTATCTAACACATTAATTTGACATATAACAATCAGCTTCTTTAATTAACCCTGTTAAGCACTGGTTCCTTCACGTAATCTTATCACGTGACATAGAAAAACAATATCAAAACAACTTCTTTATTATCATTTCATCATTTATCTTTGAAATACAAGGAGTTCCGCCCGTAGGCTTGTCCATAATCCGCCCGAAGGCTATCCAATAATCCATAGGGATCACTATTCCAAGCTTCCGCCCGTAAACTAGTATGCGGGCCTCGAGATCCAATCCCGAGTCACGTTAGCCTCTTGTGCAGGACTCGGAAGGCGAGGGATTTATAGTCAGAGCCCCCCCTGGCACCCAAGCGTCCTCCTGCTCCAAGTAGAGCTCAACGGAAAGACCTCTCGCGGCGGGTTCGGTCCACGTTCCTGGCGCGGTCAACAACCCCCTTGGTTAGGGTCAGGCAGGCAGTCGGGGGTAACTGAAGCTTCCTCTCCCTTCAGGCCTTCAACCTGAAGCTTTAAATATCTTTTCATCCTTTAGTTCCTTAAGCAAACAATGCAAACAGTGCTTCCTAAACTGTTACAAGCACAATCAATTCCAGTGGTCGTTTAATTTGCCAACTGTTAAGGAGTGAATCCTTCTCTCCGAATGCATCCAGCATTCGATTCGGGATCAATTTGACTTGACAAGATCCCCAAGGGTTTGTTTATTCACCCTTTTGTCCTTGGGTTAGGGACATACCCTGTTAACCCAACTTAACCAATACCTTAGGTTTTATTAATAGTAAATCCTGGCGACCATGTCGCTCCAATTTATTGATTGATCATTTGCTTCCAAGCAAATACCTAACTTTCCTTTACTTGGCAATTTTTCCCCAAGAAAGGTGATGTAATAGGATGATTACTCATTCTCTTGCAAGTTAAACTTGCACAAGAACTTGCCAACCCCATTTCAAGAAATGGCAAAACTCTCTTGTGAACAAATCACAAGTCTATGCGACGTTGCAACTTTTTGCACAAGTGTCGCATCTATTCCATGGGATCGTTTCACCCATTGAATGGCGTTTTTTGGTCACCGAATTATCTCCAGACGAGAAGCAGGGTTTATGGTGTCTTCTTACCCAACCTATTCCTAATTACACTAGGCCGACAACGTTTGGTCCTAGGGGTTCCAACTCAATTCGAGTTTCATCATTTGAACGAGTGATCCTTAGGGTAGAAACCCTAGATCGTTTCTTGCAAGCCCGTCCAATTGACTCAACATTTCGTGAATGTGGGTATGATCTTTGGGTTTGAGGGTTTTGACTTGGCAACAAGTGCAAAACTAGGTCGAATCCTTAACGCGCTAAACCCTAGTTAGCACTTGGGATATTTATCATATCGACTGAATCATGCCTATATGAATCCCTTGTGGGTTAGGTGATTTAGACAATTCAATATACTTGTCTTGCGACAAGGATGAACCTTTCCTAGAGATAATAAACTAGATGTAAAGGAGAAAAATAGTTGCAACTACCACAATACATGTAAACATGCGATTCATTGCTTCTACGCATCACATAGTTCACAATAACCCTATCTTTCCTTGGTAAAGTAAAAATACATGATAATCTGGATACTAACTTTCCTAGGACCTACTAGGACTTACATCAAATAATCATGCCTACAACCTTGTTATCTACACTTTAGAATCTCATGCTTTGATAAACCATGCAACCTTTCCTAAATACGGCTCCTGATGAATGATATTTTTGCATGACGACTATGCAACACGCAACTTTCTCCTAGCTACAATGAAGTTAATGAAGTTCATACAAAACTAAAGTTAGTGTTAACTTATTCCATTTTACATGCCACTTGCAAGTCCATAAGATCAATTTCGTGCTCTTCTATTTCTTTTCGGATAACATCTTATGGGTGTTAACTTTTCCTCATGAATCATTACAAGGAAGATGTTGCCTAAAAATGCAACATACGCTTAATCTTTCCATGTCTAGTCAACGGTGCACTTTAACAATTCCAACCTTATAATGATAGGCAACAGGTGTTCTAGGCTCGTCACTTTGAAAAGAACGACAAGGCAACATACTATTAAGGTCGTAAGATGGATAGACAATTTGCGTTTATTGCATTGAAAATACCAATTTTCCCAATTTCATGTCATGAATTAATTCTAGTAATTGTTCAAATAGTCAATTTATTTCCAATTGCATTTGACATGCCTAGGTGTTTCCTAGTCCATGAAGTTCTCATGCTTAATGCATTACTTTTTGCGTGAAATCAAAATACTAAAAACCTGAACTCGTGGGCTCGAGGAAATGTCCACGTGAATGTTAGGAGAAGATCCTCCTGATCGGTGAAACTCCTCAGTCTTCGTAAACAGCCTCAAGATCTTGCCCTTCGCCCTCGTACGCGGGGGATCCCTTCCGAAGTGCGGATCCTTGAGAATACCGGTCTTGCGAGATTTGGGCTTATGGGAGGCCTTGTGGGGTTAGAGCTTGGATTGTGGAGATGGGCCTTTTTTGAGAGAGCTGTGAAAATGGAGGCTTTATGAGCTTCTTCTTCTTCTTTTAAAATGCGAGATAGCTAGGAATGGACTTATGGAGGCCTTGTGGGACTGGGGTTTAAGAAAGCCCCCTTAGAAGCTTCCTAAAAGAAGCTTCTAAGAAGCTTTTGGCTATGATCAGAACCCACGTGGAAGAGGGAGGGGGTAATAATGAGGTTGAAGATCACGTCGATTGGGGGGGAACTGACTCTGTCAGGGAGATGGCGGCGGCCTGAGAGCCTATGGCAGCGCAAGGCGGCGATGCTGGCAGACTGGACTGGACAGAAACCTCCACGGTTGGGTGGTAGTTCACCGTCCTCCCCTTCTCTCCCTATTCGTGACACAGCAGCTGCTTCCTCCCCTTGTGCAGCATGGCATCAACAACAGCTTCCCTCTCTCTCTCTCCATGCCCTTAGCACGGCGTTGTCCTCTGATCTCTCTCCTCCCAGGCCTGGCAGCGTCCCGCCCTCTCGTCCAGTCCCCCCTTTCTTCCTCACATAGCCATGGTTTTTATAGGTAGAGGGAGAGGTACCTCCCTCCCTCCACGCGGCCTGGCTGCATGGCATTCACCCCTTGTACGAGTTCCACGCCACTCTCCCTCTCCTCCAGCATGACCGTCGGTTGGGGAGAGGGAATAATTTTGAAAAAATTACCATAATTCCAACAATTATCCTTTTGGCTTCCTACCAAGAGGAGGTTCTTATGAAGAACACAGGTTAGGTATTGGAAATATTACATTCTCTCCCCCTTGGAGGAATCGAGATGTCCTCATCTCGAGATAAACTGGGGATATTGATGTTTGAGAGTGTTTTCATCTACCCAAGTGGCATCCTCTTTGAGATAATCTCTTCACTGGACGAGGCATTCTCTCAAGGCTTTGGATCTCAGTTGTCTCTTCCTAACATCTAAGATCCTGTCATGCCGTATTTCAAGGATTCCTCGACTAGGCATTAGAACTTGTTGGTCATTGAGTACATGGCTAGGATTAGGTACATATTTCTTCAAGAGGCTGATATGGATTACATTATGAACCTTGAGGTTCTTAGGAAGTTGCAGTCTATAAGCATTAGGTCCTAGGCACTTGAGGATCTTGTATGGTCAAGAATACGTTGGACTTAGCTTCTTGCAATCTCCTAAGGATAGGGAACTCTTTTTAGGGTGCACACGAATGAAGGCCATGTCTCCTTCTTCGAAGACTCTTACTTGATGTTTCAAATCTGCGTATGCCTTTTGTCTATCCTTGGCCGCTTGTATGTCTTGTCTTATTGACTTTATTTGATTGTTCATGTCTTTCAACATCTGTCTTGATGCTTCAACTCTTAGGTTTGGATCAGAAAAGTTTAGGGGACTTCGACAATCATGACCATACAATGCTTGGAAAGGGGTCATCTGAATACCTTGTTGGTAAGAAGTATTGTAGGCAATTTCAACTGAAAGCAAGTATTGAATCCACCTTTTTGGCTCACGACAGCAGTGTGCCCTAAGCATGTCCTTGATGACTTTATTTATTTGCTCCATTTGGTCATCAGTTTGGGGATGGTAAGCTGTATTAAAAGAGAGTTGAGTCCCAATAGCTTCAAAGATAGCTCTCCAGAAGTGTGATGTGAAGAGAGAATCATGATCACTAATGATTCTTCTGGGTAACCCATGTAGCTTGAATATCTCCTTGATAAACAACCTTGCAATGTCTGAGGCTTTATAGTTTGTCTTTACCAGAATAAGGTATGCAACCTTAGTCAACATGTCAACCACAACCATGATGGAGTGGTATCCTCCCTAAACTTGGGGTAGGCCAATCAACCAAGTCCACACTGATGAATTCCCATTTCATTTGGGGAACGTCAAGTGATTGCAACTTCCCTGGCATTTTGACATGTTTGTCTTTGATACATTGACAAGACAAACACTCATTAAAATATTTGAGAATGTCACCATTAAGCCTCTCCCATTGGTAGCTTTTCCTAATTGCAATGAGAGTCTTGGCATAGCCAGGATGTCCTGAGAAAGGGGAATCATGAGCTTCCCATAGGATCTTCTGCTTAAGTGACTAGCTTGCCGGTATACATAATCTCGTTCTATAGTAGACAAGTCCACTATTGATAGAGAATTCATGATACTTAGCCTATAGCTTCTGTTCCTGGTCCTTGATAGAGATTTCTCTTAGCATCTTTTGATAGACTGGATCATGGCATGCTTCTTCTCTAGCTAGCTCAAGTATTGGGTTGTTTGGCATGGACACCTTTATAGCTAGAGATCTAGCTATTGATGGATTTTGCAAGATTAGTGAATTAAGGAATGCCTTGCGATTGAGTGCATTAGCAACTACATTCTCCTTTTCAGGTTGGTACATGATCTCAAGGTCATACTCCTCCAGCACTTAAATCCACTGACCTTGCCTCATGTTGAGCTTGTTCTAGGTAAAGTTCCACTTGAGACCTTTTATGATCAGTCACTAGTGTAATCTTGTTACCGAGCAGGCAGTGTCTCCAAGCTTGACAACTAAAAGTTCAAGATCATGAGTAGCCTAATTCTCCTCATGGCTCTTCAGTTTCTTGAAGATTATGCTATAGGATGACTTTTCTACATGAGCATACATCCTAAGGCAAGCATGCTAGTATTAGTTACTACCTCAAACTCCTTACTGTGGTCTAGAAGTTTTAGGATCGGTGCTGATACCAAACTTTGCTTCAACCTATCAAAGCTAGTTTGTTCGGCTGTTTGCTTTTTCAGTAAGTCTGTCAAAGGTGCCGCAATCAAAGCATAGTTTTTTTATGAAGACCCTATACCATCTTGTCAATCCAAGAAAGCTGCGTATTTCTTTGACAGTTGCTGGTATTTGGCCATGCTAGAACATTTCCGACTTAGGCCGGCTCCACTGAGATTCCTTCTACCGATATGATGAATCCTAGATGACCAATCTGATGTTTGAGGAATGCACAATTCCGTCATCTTAGCATACAGCTTGTGTGACCTCCTTGTCTCAAGGAAAATCCGAAGTTGGGATTCATGATCTCCTTCCTGATTGGAATAGAGTGTCGTCAAAGAAGACGAGCACGAAGTTATCAGGATATGGTCTAAAAATATCCTGCATTAACCTATTGAGGGTGGCAGGCGCATTTGTAATCCCTAATGACATAACTAGAACTCAAAGTGTCCATATCTAGTGTTGAAGGTCGTCTTTGGGGTATCTTCTTCCTTGATTCTTATCTGATAGTAACCAGACCTAAGATAATCTTGGAGAAGTTCTTGGCACCTTGAAGACTATCAAGAAGCTCATCTATTCTAGGAATATGATATTTGTTCTTGACTGTTGATTGATTCAACCCACTGTAATCAATACATAGTTGAAGTGTTCCATCTTTTCTTTTCTAGAACAGTACTGGTGCTTCCCAAGGTGAACTGCTAGGACGGCGGATGTAGCCCTGATCTAGTAGTTGCTTGAGTTGTTTCTTTCAGCTCAATTGCTTCCGATATAGACATTCTATAGGGTCTCTTCACAATTGGCGCAGCTCCTATCACTAGCTTGATCTCATGATCTACTTCTCTTTGAAGCGGGAGTTCTGTTAACTCTTCAAGAACTACATCCGCGTATTCCTTTAGCCAAGTGACCAAATCACTTTACTTCTTTATCAATATTCACAGTCAAGACAATCGTTGATTTCAAAAAAATAAAAAATAAAAAATAAAAAAAATCCATTCATATCAGCATAGCCTTTTCGAGGTACAATTATTTCTTGGGGCGATGGAACAAGTTAATACTTAATTCGAGGAGAATAAGATATTGTTGCATTCAGCTACAGGAACTGAGTAATAGTACGGATTGGGGTCATCGATTTTCAGGAATCGATAGTTCATTGGAAGATCAGGGTATCTTTTCCTTCGATATCCATTCTTCTCATGACGCCCCAAAACCTTGATTCGGTTGGCAAGGATTCTTTGAATCACTTCCCCGTACACATACTTATTCTCGTTAACCCTTCGACCTCCGACCTGTAGGTTCGCATTTGCATGAGCCTCAACAAAGACGATTAGCTTCACGATCTTCAAATCCTCCATCCACTTGATTCTCTTTTCTAGCATTGAATAATGCCCAGGAACCAACACAAAGTAAGCACTATCTCTCTTCATTAGAAATCAAGTATGATAGCAATTATCAAAACTCAAATGTTGTCCATGCTATCATCCAGAAACATGTGCAATTTTAGGGTTGTCCATGCTAGTCAAAAACACACATGTTTGCTATTGGTTGAAGTTCCAAGAGTTAACACTCAATAGTGCTCCATATGTATTAGAGAAAAGCTAATGAAATCCCTTGAATGCCTCAAAAGAGGCCCTAATCAAAAGACATATCAACCACATGCCTCTTACCTGAGATTGTCATTGACTAAAGTCCGCATTCAGCTCCTATTTATGCTCAAACTTAACAACAAGAACATGCTCTAATACCATGTAAAGAGAATGGGAGAGAGAGATGAGGCCACAGAGAGCTCATTGTTCTCACTTTCTTATCTTTATTCAAGTACACACACTCAGACGGACTGAGTAACCTAACACAACTAGGTCTAAGGGACCAAAATCATACTGGTCTACTAACTATTGTTGAATAAGTCATGATGTGAATTATTCAATGATGCATGTAACCTGACACAACTAGGTCTAAGTGACCAAAACCATACTAATCTACTAACTATAGCTAAGTCATGACCTGACTTATTCAATGACACACACATGTTAGGGACAGCTACACACATTATAGCTGTCATGTTAGGTCAGCAGCTTGAGCTTGAAGTCTCAACAAAATGGAGGTAGACTTATCATGATCAGCAATGTCTTTAGTGTCATAATTAGATTGTATGATGTTGTCACAAGAATTGGCATGACCAAAGTAAGAATAAATATATAGGTACAATTTATTGTTTAAAGGACTCGTAAGAATTAATGCAGAAGAAAAATATGTTAGATTATTACATGGCTAAGATAACTGAGTTTTCACCACCAGAGGAGTCTTCTAAGGCATTAGTTGTGTATAAAACATCCTTTAGACCTCCATCTCAAGATTCACCATCTAAGGTTAATGATGTGAAATCTATAGGAGTGGATAATATGATGTGTCATGTACCCATGATTGATGAGATCTATTAAGATACCAATTATCAAGCTTAATAGGGTTCATATAGCTTATGTGTGCAATTCTGAAATTGAAACAACACCTTTTGAAGTGGCACCCAATAATTTTTTATTATTGGGTATGTTGGTGTGGAGAAATTACAAAATGTTATTTAAAAATACTCTCATGTGTCTATCTAGAGCTCAAGGAAGTTACTCTTGAATATATGTGTGCATCACGTGGGTTCAAAATAAGTCATTTTTAAAATACAAATTTTTTATATTTTTTACATACAAAAGGGTGTAATATAAAAAGGTTAAGCATTAGCTCCTAGGCATTTGAGAACCTTGTATGGCCCATAATACCTTAGACTCAAATTTTTGAACTTTCCTAATGACATAGAACTCT
Organism: Lygodium microphyllum; assembly: GCF_053477565.2. Taxonomy (NCBI): domain Eukaryota; kingdom Viridiplantae; phylum Streptophyta; class Polypodiopsida; order Schizaeales; family Lygodiaceae; genus Lygodium; species Lygodium microphyllum. Next base: position 127,026,566 of record NC_141152.1, on the reverse strand, counting down.
TATTTGAGGATATAGAGATGAAAACCATGTGTCCCTCTTGGAAGATACGCTCTTTCCGTCCTAGATTAACATAAGGTTTCTTGCGGTCTTTTGTAGCTTGGATGTATTGTTTCATAATTTTGACCTAATCATCCATGTCTTCCAACATTTTCTTTTAGAAGCCTCAATCTTTAGGGTTGGATCAGAGAAATTGAGTGGTGTTAAACAATCTTGCCCATACAATGCCTAAAATGGAGTCATTTGAATACTCTAGTGATATGACGCATTGTAGGAAAATTCTACTAAGGGAAAATATTATATCCACCTTATCGGTTCTCTCAAACAATAATCTCTAAGTATATCTTCAATGACCTCATTAACCCACTCTGTTTGACCATCACTTTGGGGATGGTAAGTTGTGTTGGGTTCAAATTACTTCAAATAGGCTTCTAAAAAATTGGATGTAAACAGAGAGTCACGATCACTAATGATCCGTTTAGGCAATCCACGAAGCCTAAAGATTTCTTTCACAAACAATCGTGTAATATCTGAAGCTTTGTAGTTGGTCTTGACTTAGATAAGATGAGTGACCTTTGTCACCATATCCACAATCACCATGATTGAATTATACCCTTCTTAAATAGAAAGTAAGCCAACTATGAAATCCATACTCATGAACTCCCATTTCATCTATGGAATATCAAGTGATTGGAGCTTGCCGGGCATTTTGACATGCTCAACTTTAACCTAGTAGAAACTTAGGCATTCAGTAACATATCTAAGTACATCATGCTTCAATCTTTTCCAGTAGTAACTTTTTGTGACTGCATTAAGAGTCTTTGCATAGCTAGGGTGTCCTAAGAATGGGGAGTCATGGGCTTCCCATAATATCTTCTTTTTTATCACTTGATTGAGAGAAATGCAAAGCCTTGTCCTAAAATAGACAAGTCCATCATCGATAGTGAAATTTTCGTATTTGACTTGGAGCTTAGGATCAATGTCCTTAACTAGGATTTCTCTTAGCATTAGCTAATACTTAGGATCCTTGTGTGCCTTTTCTTTGGCTAGCTCAATGACTGGATTGCTAGGAACACAATATTAGTGAGTTTGGGAATCTCTCAATTCCCATTTTTTGAATACTAAAAAGGTGGCACCCGGATAACATGTCCATAAGTTTCTCAAAACCATATGATTTGACCTATCATTGGAAAGTGCTTGAAAAACAGAATCTATTGAGCTATAGAGCACTCGATTTGGAGTTATAGTATTCAAGTTATGACAAATCTAAATATTTGACCACGTGTCCCAAACTTATGGGAAATTCCCATATTCCCCAATATGATGTTTAGGCATTGATATCAGAAAAGCTTTACAACTTAATGCATTAGCAATCACATTCTCTTTTCCATGTCTAAACTTGATTTCAAAATCAAATTCTTGCAAGACTTCAATCCACCAATGCTACCTCATATTGAGGTCTGTTTGAGGGAGTAAAGATCCATTTGAGACTTTTGTGATCAGTGATCAATGTTAACTTGCTTCCAAGTAGATAGTGTTGCCACAATTTGAGAGCATGGATCATAGCTAATAGCTTGATGAGATCATGGGTGGCATAATTACTCTCCTAGGTTTTCAACTTCCTTGAGGAATAGGCTATTGGATGACCTTGCTGCATAAGCACACAACCTAGTGCAAGAGAACTTGTGTCTGTTACGACCTCAAACTCTTGACTTAGGTCAGGTAGCTTTAAAATGGGTATTGTTACCAAACTTGAGTTGCTCAAAACTAGCTTTCTCAATGGGCATCCACACAATATCAATTTGCTTTTCAATAAATTAGTGAGAGGTGTAGCTATTAGGGCATAATTTTTGAAAAAAATTCTAAACCATCCAAACAACCCTTTAAAACTTCTCACTTCCTTAACTGTCCTTGGTGGTTGACACTCTTGAATATCTCTAACTTTGGGTGAGTCTATAGAGATTCCTTCAGCACATACTATGAATCTAAGATATTCCATTTGTCTTTTGAAAAAGGCACACTTCTTTTTCTTTGCATAGAGCTTCTGTGTCCTCATTGTGTCCAACTCAATGTGCAATTGCAACTCATGGTCTTCGTCTCTCTTGGAGTATGTTAGGATGTCATCAAAGAACATTAGGACAAACTCATCAAGATAAGGTCCAAAAATGTCATACATTAATCTGTTACATGTAGCAGGGGCATTAATTAGACGAGACCAAAAGAAATTACAAGAGATTCAAAATGACCGTATGTGGTATTGAAGGCAGTTTTGGGGATATCTTCTTCCTTGATCCTTATTTGGTAATAACTATATCCAAGATCAATCTTGGAAAAGCTTTTTTCCCCTTGCAACGTATCAAGTAGCTTGGGATTGGATACTTATTCTTGATTGTAACTAGTTTAGTCCTTGGTAATCAATGCAAAGGTGGAGAGTTCCATCCTTTTTCTTTTAAAATAGTACTAGGGCTCTCCATGAAAAAGTATTGGGTCTAATGTATCCTTGATCCAGTAACTGCTTGAGTTTCTCTTTCAGCTCAATTGCTTCAGGGATAGATATTTTTTACAGAATCTTAGTGATTGGAGTGGCTCCTAGTTCAAGTCTGATCTCGTGATCGACTTCTCTTCAAGGAGGTAATTCAGTCAACTCTTCTAGGAAGATGTCATCATATTCCTTCAACAAATATGGCTCTCCCTCGTCTTGATTATTTTTCTCAATCTTATTTAATTTTATGAGATACACAGGTAATCCTTTTCTTAACCCTTTTATTATGTGAGATGATTTGGCTAGTTGAACCTTGGTTTTTCCTACCTGACCTTGGGTCATCACTTTTCCCCCCTTTAGGTTTTGAAAAGTCACATGGCCTTTTCTACCCTAAATATATGCGTCATTGGGGATTAGTGAGTCTATACCCAATAGACACTTGTAGACCCCTAAATTCATGATCCTAAATCCTATTTCATGGCGATTTCTTCCTAAGCTAAATGACATGGAAAGTTCCAAAAGCAACCTAAATGTAGGTATTGTGTCTATACCTAATTTCTTGGCACACTTTGGTGACGTGAATGAGTGTGTGCTTCCATAATCAACTAGGTTGTAACCTATATATTGTCCACGACAACAAATTTGGTCAAGCTTTGGCCACTGCCTTTTAAAGTGGCTTGGCTCATTACAGTGAAAACACCTAAGTACTCCTAAATTAATTCCTGTAGGTATGAATTTTTTGACTGCATTTGTTTTGGCCCTTTTTCTTTGACCAGATGGGTGAGTGAGAAGCTCTCACACTTTTCTATGTTCTCCCAAACTCTTAAGAGAGTGGCATCGAAATTCTTTTGGAAATGCCCATAATATAGAAAGTTAAAAACACTAGTCTTTCTTATTTTCTTTTTCTTTTTTTCTTCTTCTTTTGCACTATAACAATTTGGCTTTGGAATGCTTTTCTCGCATGCTAATTCCCATGAGTACATGCCAATGCAACAAGTGCTAAGATTTAGAGCACTAGGCTCCATCACTCTCAACAATGATCTCTTTTTTCTTTTCAATCCTCTGTTTGATGAAGACTCGGGGATGTTACTATATGTATATCCCCTACATCACGTGCGTTCAAGACCTATTTATAAATATCCTTATTTGTGAATTTTTTTGACTAAAACATAACCCTTTTCTATTCAATATGTAAATAATCCCTTTATATTATACCCTTTTGTATGTAAAAAATGTATAAAATTGTATTTCAAAAATACATTATTTTGAACCCATGTGATGTACACATATATTCATAAGTAACTTACCCAAGGATGAAGAAGCATGCCCATTAAACCCCCAACTTGAATGAACCGGTCTTTCAGCTTCTATGGAAGCAAGCTCTCAACTTGTCTAAAGTAGACCCTTTAAGAAGAGGGTCTAAATAGCCCCCTTAAGCATACTTCTTGATCAAGCTAACCCTTAGCTTTGGGCAATGGGATCCACCCAATTCAAAATAGATGAGATAATTGGACAAATGAAGAAGATATATCCTAATACCTCTCTTAAATGGAACCCTTTTAATTTCTTTAAAATTCAACAGTCCTTTGCAAGCCTTCAATGTCCAAGCTTTGAGCTTCTTAAGAAGAAAGCCGTCAAAGTCTGGAAATCCTTCAAACTTACTCAGTAGTGGATGCCTCTCTACCTCATAGCTTCAAGAAAAGAGGCTTTGACTCCATGTTACAGACATGGTTGATCAAGAAGATAAGAGCAACTATGGGGGAAAGAAGAAGAACAAGTGGGGAAGCATGATGACACCAAATAGAATTGATTGATTTGATAGTGAAGCAAGTATTTTATTTTATATTCTTTCAACTATGCTACTCTTCCCTTTCTTTGCCTATGGCATTCAACACTTTGACATGCATTGCATGTGCCTTTAACACTGACTCTAGCACCATACTTTCCAATGTGTACTTGATAATGCAAGAGTGAGTTATTTCTTATGTTCCAAGTCATAGCCCCACTCCCCAAAAAAGAATGCATAGCCATTGGTAGACTTCCTATTAGACACACTAATCAATATATATCAGTATAACCAAATAACTACACCACCAAGTTGGCTTCATGAAAGATATCATAATCGGATGTAGCCTTAAGTAGCACAAGGTACATCTCACACTATCCAGATGAGACTTATGAGGCACCTGCATCAATGTAACGTGTCCACTAGGATCATCCAGGACACGTCTTAGCAGTCCATCGGAAAGGATGTCTAGAAAACTCCGCCCGGCACTCCCATGGAATGTTACGGGTTTTGCAATCTAGGTCTTTCCGTGTCTGCCCCGTAGCGGAAGTATCCTGGCCGTTCCCACTTAGGATCGACCTGAGTTTGGGTTTTCTTGTTTGGTCATTAGCTAGCAGCAACTAGCGTCAGACCCGAGCGAACTGCTTTACGCAGAAACGCCAGGTCTGAAGCGGATTCATGCTGCACTTGGTTCAAGGAGAATGGGAAACGAGAGGGATGCAAGGCTCGACCTCTCTGCCATAAGGCATAGTCCCATTCCGTTCCCCTAAAACAGCGTGAATCGGGTAATAGGTAATTCTAAGTCATCGTTCTCGTTATTTGTTCCGGCGATGATGATCATCCCTCTGTTCATTGAAGATTTTTGAGAAAAGTTCCCGGCTAACCGGGACCACCCATCCATAGGACAGACCCATGGTCCATCCTCCGCACTTTCCTCGGTTTGTTTTAGTTATGTAATTAACTACCACATTAATTCGACATATATTAAACATCTTCTTTGATTAACCCTGTTAAGCACTGGTTCCTTCACGTAATCTTATCACAGGACATAAAGAAAACAATGTCAAACAACTTCTTTATTATCATTTTATCCTTTTATCTTTGAAATACAAGGAGTTCCGCCCATAGGCTTGTCTGTAATCCGCCCGAAGGCTATCCAGTAATCCACCAGGGATCACTATTCCAAGCTTCTGCCCGTAGACTAGTATGCGGGCCTCGAGATCCAATCCCGAGTCACGTTAGCCTCTTGTGCAGGACCCGGAAGGCGAGGGATTTACGGCCAAAGCCCCCCCTGGCACCCAAGCGTCCTCCTGCTCCAAGTAGAGCTCAACGGAAAGACCTCTCGTGGCGGGTTCGGTCCACATTCCCGGCGCGGTCAACAACCCCCTTGGTTAGGGTCAGGCAAGCAGTCGGGGGTAACTGAAGCTGCCTCTCCCTTCAGGCCTTCAACCTGAAGCATTTATATATCTTTCATCCTTTAATTCCTTGAACAAACAATGCAAACAGTGCTTTCTAAACTGTTACAGGCACAATCAATTCCAGTGGTCGTTTAGTTGGCAAACTGTTAAGGAGTGACTCCTTCTCTCCGAATGCATCCCGCATTCGATCCGGAATCAATTGCAACTTGGCAAGATTCCTATCGTCCTTGGGTTAGGGTCATACCCAACTTAACCAATACCTTAGGTTTTATTAATAGTAGATTCTGGCGACCATGTCGCTTTAATTTATTGACTAATCATTTGCGCCGAGCAATTACTTAACTTCCCTTAACTTGGCAATTTTTCCCTAATGAGGGCGATGTAACAGGATGACTACCCATCCCTTTTCAAGTTAAACTTGCGCAAGAACCTGCCAACCTCATTCCAAGGAATGGCAAAAACTTTCTTACGATCCAACCACAAGGCTAGGCGACGTTGCAACTAGTTGCACAAGCGTCGCCTCCATTCCAAGAGATCATTTCTCCTAATGAATGGCGTATTCTGGTCACGGAATTAACTTCAGACGAGAAGCAGGATTTAGGGTGTCTTTTTACCCAACCCATCCCTAATTTTACTAAATCGACAACAATTAGTCCTAGGGTTCCAACTCAATTCGAGTTTCATCATTTTGAACGCTTGGTCCTTAAGGTAGGAATCCTAGATTATTGTTTACCTGAGCATCCAATTAACTCAACATTTTGGGAATGTGGTTAGGACTATTGGGCTTGAAGGTTTCGACTTAGCGACAATTGGAAAACTTGGCCGAATCCTTAACTTGCTAATCCCTAGCTAGTGTTTGGGGTATCTATCGTATTGACTGATTCATGCGTATACGAAATCCTTTGTGGCTAGGTGATTTGGATAATTCACTATGCTTGTCTCGCGACAAGGATGAATCCTTCCTAGAGATAATAAACTAGATCTAAAGAAGAAAAATGGCCTCGACTACCACAATACATGTAAACATGCGACTCACTCTATTATTGGTAAGTAAAAAAACACATGATAAGTTGCATACCAACTTTCTTAGGACCTACTAGGCCATACTTCAAATAATCATGTCTACTACCTTGTTATCTACACCTTAGAATCTCAGGCTTTGTTTAAATCCTGCAACCTTTCCTACGGCAACACTTGATGAATGAATTTTTATGCACGATGAAAGTGCAACATGCAACCTTTACATAACTACAACGTAGTTAAATGAGATTATTGTAGAGTTAGTGTTGGTATATCCTTTCTTGCAAGCACATGCCACATGCCAAACCCTAGATTCAATTTTTGATATGCCATCATTACTTTTCGGATAACCTCCTACGGGTGTTAACAACTTTTCCCCATGAACCATTACAATAAAGATTTTTCCTAAATTGCGACATAAGCTTATTCTTTCCATGTCTAGTCAACAATACGCTTAATAACTTCAACCTTATAATGATAGGCGGTAGGTGTTCTAGGCTCGTCACTTTGAAATGCATGATAAGACAACATAATACTAAGGTCGTAAGATAGATAGACAACTCACGTTCATCATATTGAAAATGTTAATAACTCCATTTCATGTCATGAGATAATTCTAGTAATCAATCGAATAGACAAATTTTCCTCAATTTCCTTTTAATTTGGTTTGGTAAATTTGAACATGCATAGGTGCTTTCTATCCCGTGAGAGTTATCATACCTAATGCGTTACTTTTGCGTAGAATCAAAATCATAAAAACCTGGGTCTGTGGGCTCGGGGAGATATCCACTTGAATGCTTGGAGATGAATCTCCCGCAGGCGCGCCTTGCAGCTTCTTGGGAGCCATAGTAGTCATGGTTACGGCCTCCGCAGATTCCCTCTATCCTTTACCCTTGCTTTTCGAGACGACTAGGAGGTCGATACCTTCTCCTCGCTTGGGAATAGGAGTTTCCCTAGCCCGGATTTAAAACCGAGAAGCCGCATAGGATCAAGACCTATGTCTTTAAACCTTAGAAGCTTCTTAAAGAAGCTTCTAAGAAGCTTCTGGGCAGCAGCGACGACGAGAAGGGGGTCCCAATGATTGGGAAGGAGGCCGTGATCAAGGCGAGGGTGGGCGGCGGCCTGGGCCTTTCAGCAAGGCGGCGGAGCTCCTGGACGCGGCAGCGGATGGTGACCACGGCAGCCCTTGGCGGCGTTTGTGAATACGACAGCTCCCTCCTCCTCCAATCCCACCAGCATGGCAGCCTTTCCCTCACACAGCACGGTCGCCCTGCATTCCAAGCTCATAATGGATGTTTTTATAGGCATGGGGGGGAAGAAGGCCTCCACCACGTGGCCCCCTTGCATGGGTTCCCCCCTCCCATGCAAGCCACGACTTTCCCATGTCCCATCCCCCCCACACTCCCTTTTCTCCAGTCGTGCATCGGCTGGAGAAAAAGGGGTAAAAATAAAAAAATTTGCCTTGAATTATTCAAATTGCCCCTCCCAAGAGGGTGTTTTTGTGAGACTTGCTGTTTTGAACTTTCGGTTTTGATTTACCAATGCGGAGGACCCCATTTCTCGCGTGCGGGTCACACATTACACCGCTAATAATTTCAATGCAAGAGATAATCTTCGCACAAGGTTTACGTCGTGTGCGGGACGTCAATATTCACGGGTGGGAATATTACATTCTCTCCCCCTTAGAAGAATCGAGATGTCCTCATCTCGAGATAAACTGGGGATATCAAAGATTGAGAGAGTTTTCATCCATCCAGGTAGCATCCTCTTCGGGATAATCTTTCCACTGGACGAGGCATTCTTTCAAGGTTCTAGATCTCAATTGTCTCTCCCTAACATCTAAAATCTTTTCCGGTCTTAGTTCAAGGACTCCTTGACTAGGCATTACAACTTGTTGGTCATCAAGTACATGATTTGGGTTGGGTACATATTTTTTTAAGAGACTAATATGGAATACATTGTGAACTTTTAGGTTATCCGGAAGTTGCAATTTATAAGCATTGGGTCCCAGGCATTTGAGGATTTTATACGGACCGCAATACCTTGGACTTAGCTTCTTGCATTCTCCTAGAGATAAAGAGCTCCTTTTAGGGTGTACACGAATGAAGACCATGTCTCCTTCTCCGAAGACCCTCTCTTGGCGTTTCAAATCCCCATATGCCTTTTGTCTATCTTTGGCTGCTTGTATGTCTTGTCTTATTGACCTTATTTGGTCATCCATGTCCTCCAACATTTGTCTTGAAGCTTCCACCCTTAGGGTAGGATCAGAAAAGTTTAGGGGACTTCGACAATCATGACCATACAATGCCTGGAAAGGGGTCATTTGAATGCTTTGCTGGTAAGAAGCATTGTAAGCAAATTCTACTAACGACAAGTATTGAATCCATCTCTTCGGCTCTCGACAGCAGTAAGCCCTAAGCATATCCTCAATGATTTGATTTACTCGCTCTGTTTGTCCATCCGTTTGGGGATGGTAGGCAGTGCTAAAACAGAGTTGAGTTCCAATAGCTTCAAAGATAGCTCTCCAGAAGTGTGAAGTGAAGAGAGAGTCTCGATCGCTAACGATCCTTCTAGGTAGCCCATGTAGCTTGAATATCTCTTTGATAAACACTCTTGCAATGTCGGAGGCTTTATAGTTTGTCTTTACTGGAATCAGGTGTGCAACCTTGGTAAGCATGTCAACTACAACCATAATGGAGTTGTATCCTCCTTGGACTTGGGGTAAGCCCACCACAAAATCCATACTGATGAATTCCCATTTCACTTGGGGAATGTCAAGTGGTTGCAATTTCCCTGGCATCATGACATGTTCAGCCTTGATACGTTGGCAAGACAAACATTCAGTGACATATTTGAGAACGTCACCTTTGAGCTTCACCCAGTGGTAGCTCTTCCTAACTGCGTTAAGAGTTTTTGCATAGCCAGGATGTCCTGCGAAAGGGGAATCATGAGCTTCCCATAATATCTTCTGCTTAAGTGACTGGCTTGTTGGTTTACATAGCCTTGTTCTGTAATAGACAAGTCCATTATCAATGGAAAATTCCCGATACTTAGCTTGTGACTTCAGACTCTGCTCCTTGGTAGATATTTCCTTTATCATGGTTTGGTAGGCCAAATCATGGCATGCTTCCTCTCTAGCTAGTTCGAGTATAGGGTTGCTTGGCATAGATACCTTTGTAGCCAGAGACCTGGCTGTTGATGGATTCTGCAAGATTAGGGAATTTAGGAATGCCTTGCGACTAAGTGCATCAGCAACTACATTCTCTTTCCCTGGTCGATACCTGATTTCAAAATCATACTCCTCCAATACTTCAATCCATCGACGTTGCCTCATGTTGAGCTCGTTCTGGGTAAAAATCCATTTGAGACTCTTATGATCGGTTACTAGAGTAAACTTGTTACCCAACAGGTAGTGTCTCCAAAGCTTTAGAGCATGGATGACAGCTAATAACTCCAGATCATGCGTGGCATAATTCTTTTCATGACTCTTCAATTTCCTTGAAGAATATGCTACTGGATGACCTTCCTGCATAAGTACACACCCCAAGGCAAGAATGCTGGCATCAGTTACTACCTCGAACTCCTTATTGAGGTTAGGAAGTTTTAGAATAGGTGCTGATACCAAACATTGCTTCAATTGGTTGAAGCTATTTTGCTCGGGAGTTGACCATGTAATAGAAGTCTGCTTCTTTAGTAAGTCGGTAAGAGGTGCTGCAATCAAAGCGTAGTTTTTGATAAAAACCCTATACCATCCTGTCAAGCCAAGAAAACTACGTATCTCTTTGACGGATACTGGTATTGGCCATTCAAGCACATCTCTAACTTTGGCTGGATCTACTGATATTCCTTCTGATGATACTATGAATCCTAGATATTCAATCTGACGTTTGAAGAATGCACACTTCTTCATTTTTGCATATAGCTTATGAGACCTCATTGTCTCAAGGACAATCCGAAGTTGAGGTTCATGATCTTCTTCCTGTTTAGAATAAACTAAAGTGTCATCGAAGAAGACAAGCACGAAGTCATCAAGATATGGTCTAAAAATATCCTGCATTAATCTATTGAAGGTGGCAGGTGCATTTGTAAGCCCGAATGACATAACCAAGAATTCAAAGTGCCCATATCTTGTATTGAAGGCCGTTTTTGGAATATCTTCATCCTTGATCCTGATTTGATAGTAACCTGACCTGAGATCAATTTTGGAGAAGATCTTTGCACCTTGAAGGCGATCAAGAAGCTCATCTATTCTAGGAATAGGATACTTGTTCTTGACTGTTGATTGATTCAACCCACGGTAATCAATACATAGTCGAAGTGTCCCATCTTTCTTTTTCTGGAATAGAACTGGAGCTCCCCATGGTGAGTTGCTGGGCCGGATGTAACCCTGGTTTAACAGTTGCTTGAGTTGTTCCTTCAACTCAATAGCTTCCGGAATGGACATTCTATAAGGTCTCTTTGCAATTGGCGCAGCTCCAGGTATTAGCCTTATTTCATGATCAACTTCTCTTGGAGGTGGAAGTTCAGTTAATTCCTCAGGGAATACGTCAGCATATTCCTTTAGCCAAGAGGGTCCCTCATGAGACTCTTGCTTTTGATCTAACTTGTTGAGTTTGATCAAGTAAACAGGTAACCCTTTCCTAACCCCTTTTATGATCCGTGATACTTTGGCTAACTGGATTCTTGGCACTCCTGCTTCACCTTGAGTTTTAATTTGGCGAGCATGGCCTGATTGGTAGGTGCAGTACCAGCTGCTTCGAAGTAGTCCTCCATAGATTCAATCCAAATCTCAGCATCCGACTGGACGAATCTGCCTCTCCCGTCAAACTCGGGTGGCTTTATCTGTTTGAGGAGGAACTTCTTCTCCTGGATCACAGTAGTACTTGATGTAGGGGGTGAATTTGGACCCTGTTCCTGGGGTTGTGCCTGGATAAAAAGTTTTCTTAACATTATTGTATGATAATTGACATTAGCTTATCTTTAGTTTAGCTATCTCGTAAATCATGAAGCTACTTAACTTTTTGCAACAACCCTGATGCACAATCGGATATTGATAAAAGAAGTCCTTATTTATATTTACATGGACGTAGCCTCATACAACATCTCATGTGATGATAATCCAATCATTACATTTAGTTTGGGGAGAACAACATTGTATTGGATTTGTCTACAGGAACTGTGTAATAGTAGGGTTTTGGGTCATGAATCTTTAGGAATCGATAACTCATCGGAAGCTCAGGATATCCTTTCCGCTGGAATCCATACTTCCCATGGCGGCCCAATACCTTAATCCTGTCAGCTGGGATTACACGGGTTACTTCCTCATATACATATGAGTTCAATTCAACCCTCCGACCTCGAATATGCAAAGTCGAATTTACGTGAGCTTCCACAAAAATGAACAGCTTCATGACTTTCAAATCTTCCAACCACTTGATCCTCTTTAGGTTGGTTTGTAAATAAGCAAACCGGTGGGCAGCTATGTAGTAGATTCCTGAAGATCCAGTCCATCTTCGTTCCACGTACACAGGCGATGGATTGTAAATGCGGTCTAGGATGTTCATCATCTCAACCCTTTGTCGATAATCCGTGGAATGCATCGCGGTCATAAACATGACTTGGAACACTAAGAACTTGTTCCATGCTTCATAATTCTGCAAGGCAGCATTGAAAGTAAGGAAATGTTTGGGACAGTAGCATTTGCTTTACTTCGTCTTATTAAAATTTCCTAAAAACAAGTCCTTTTGTTGGTTAGCTCTTATACCAACTGTAACGTGTCCACTAGGATCATCCAGGACACGTCTTAGCAGTCCATCGGAAAGGATGTCTAGAAAACTCCGCCCGACACTCCCATGGAATGTTACGGGTTTTGCAATCTAGGTCTTTCCGTGTCTGCCCCGTAGCGGAAGTATCCTGGCCGTTCCCACTTAGGATCGACCTGAGTTTGGGTTTTCTTGTTTGGTCATTAGCTAGCAGCAACTAGCGTCAGACCCGAGCGAACTGCTTTACGCAGAAACACCAGGTCTGAAGCGGATTCACGCTGCACTTGGTTCAAGGAGAATGGGAAACGAGAGGGATGCAAGGCTCGACCTCTCTACCATAAGGCATAGTCCCATTCCGTTCCCCTAAAACAGCGTGAATCGGGTAATAGGTAATTCTAAGTCATCGTTCTCGTTATTTGTTCCGGCGATGATGATCATCCCTCTGTTCGTTGAAGATTTTTGAGAAAAGTTCCCGGCTAACCGGGACCACCCATCCATAGGACAGACCCATGGTCCATCCTCCGCACTTTCCTCGGTTTGTTTTAGTTATGTAATTAACTACCACATTAATTCGACATATATCAAACAGCTTCTTTGATTAACCCTGTTAAGCACTGGTTCCTTCACGTAATCTTATCACAGGACATAAAGAAAACAATGTCAAACAACTTCTTTATTATCATTTTATCCTTTTATCTTTGAAATACAAGGAGTTCCGCCCGTAGGCTTGTCTATAATCCGCTCGAAGGCTATCCAGTAATCCACCAAGGATCACTATTCCAAGCTTCTGCCCGTAGACTAGTATGCGGGCCTCGAGATCCAATCCCGAGTCACGTTAGCCTCTTGTGCAGGACCCGGAAGGCGAGGGATTTACGGCCAAAGCCCCCCCTGGCACCCAAGCGTCCTCATGCTCCAAGTAGAGCTCAACGGAAAGACCTCTCGCGGCGGGTTCGGTCCACGTTCTCGGCGCGGTCAACAACCCCCTTGGTTAGGGTCAGGCAAGCAGTCGGGGGTAACTGAAGCTGCCTCTCCCTTCAGGCCTTCAACCTGAAGCATTTATATATCTTTCATCCTTTAATTCCTTGAACAAACAATGCAAACAGTGCTTTCTAAACTGTTACAGGCACAATCAATTCCAGTGGTCGTTTAGTTGGCAAACTGTTAAGGAGTGACTCCTTCTCTCCGAATGCATCCCGCATTCGATCCGGAATCAATTGCAACTTGGCAAGATTCCTATCGTCCTTGGGTTAGGGTCATACCCAACTTAACCAATACCTTAGGTTTTATTAATAGTAGATTCCGGCGACCATGTCGCTTTAATTTATTGACTAATCATTTGCGCCGAGCAATTACTTAACTTCCCTTAACTTGGCAATTTTTCCCTAATGAGGGCGATGTAACAGGATGACTACCCATCCCTTTTCAAGTTAAACTTGCGCAAGAACCTGCCAACCTCATTCCAAGGAATGGCAAAAACTTTCTTACGATCCAACCACAAGGCTAGGCGACGTTGCAACTAGTTGCACAAGCGTCGCCTCCATTCCAAGAGATCATTTCTCCTAATGAATGGCGTATTCTAGTCAGGAATTAATTTCAGACGAGAAGCAGGATTTAGGGTGTCTTTTTACCCAACCCATCCCTAATTTTACTAAATCGACAACAATTAGTCCTAGGGTTCCAACTCAATTCGAGTTTCATCATTTTGAACGCTTGGTCCTTAAGGTAGGAATCCTAGATTATTGTTTACCTGAGCATCCAATTAACTCAACATTTTGGGAATGTGGTTAGGACTATTGGGCTTGAAGGTTTCGACTTAGCGACAATTGGAAAACTTGGCCGAATCCTTAACTTGCTAATCCCTAGCTAGTGTTTGGGGTATCTATCGTATTGACTGATTCATGCGTATACGAAATCCTTTGTGGCTAGGTGATTTGGATAATTCACTATACTTGTCTCGCGACAAGGATGAATCCTTCCTAGAGATAATAAACTAGATCTAAAGAAGAAAAATGGCCTCGACTACCACAATACATGTAAACATGCGACTCACTCTATTATTGGTAAGTAAAAAAACACATGATAAGTTGGATACCAACTTTCTTAGGACCTACTAGGCCTTACTTCAAATAATCATGTCTACTACCTTGTTATCTACACCTTAGAATCTCAGGCTTTGTTTAAATCCTGCAACCTTTCCTACGGCAACACTTGATGAATGAATTTTTATGCACGATGAAAGTGCAACATGCAACCTTTACATAACTACAACGTAGTTAAATGAGATTATTGTAGAGTTAGTGTTGGTATATCCTTTCTTGCAAGCACATGCCACATGCCAAACCCTAGATTCAATTTTTGATATGCCATCATTACTTTTCGGATAACCTCCTACGGGTGTTAACAACTTTTCCCCATGAACCATTACAATAAAGATTTTTCCTAAATTGCGACATAAGCTTATTCTTTCCATGTCTAGTCAACAATACGCTTAATAACTTCAGCCTTATAATGATAGGCGGTAGGTGTTCTAGGCTCGTCACTTTGAAATGCATGATAAGACAACATAATACTAAGGTCGTAAGATGGATAGACAACTCACGTTCATCATATTGAAAATGTTAATAACTCCATTTCATGTCATGAGATAATTCTAGTAATCAATCGAATAGACAAATTTTCCTCAATTTCCTTTTAATTTGGTTTGGTAAATTTGAACATGCATAGGTGCTTTCTATCCCGTGAAAGTTATCATACCTAATGCGTTACTTTTGCGTAGAATCAAAATCATAAAAACCTGGGTCTGTGGGCTCGGGGAGATATCCACTCTAATGCTTGGAGATGAACCTCCCGCAGGCGCGCCTTGCAGCTTCTTGGGAGCCATAGTAGTCGTGGTTACGGCCTCCGCAGATTCCCTCTATCCTTTACCCTTTCTTTTCGAGACGACTAGGAGGTCGATACCTTCTCCTCGCTTGGGAATAGGAGTTTCCCTAGCCTGGATTTAAAACCGAGAAGCCGCATAGGATCAAGGCCTATGTCTTTAAACCTTAGAAGCTTCTTAAAGAAGCTTCTAAGAAGCTTCTGGGCAGCAGCGACGACGAGAAGGGGGTCCCAATGATTGGGAAGGAGGCCGTGATCAAGGCGAGGGTGGGCGGCGGCCTGGGCCTTTCAGCAAGGCGGCGGAGCTCCTGGACGCGGCAGCGGATGGTGACCACGGCAACCCTTGGCGGCGTTTGTGAATACGGCAGCTCCCTCCTCCTCCAATCCCACCAGCATGGCAGCCTTTCCCTCACATAGCACGGTCGCCCTGCATTCCAAGCTCATAATGGATGTTTTTATAGGCATGGGGGGGAAAGAAGGCCTCCACCACGTGGCCCCCTTGCATGGGTTCCCCCCTCCCATGCAAGCCACGACTTTCCCATGTCCCATCCCCCCCACACTCCCTTTTCTCCAGTCGTGCATCGGCTGGAGAAAAAGGGGTAAAAATAAAAAAATTTGCCTTGAATTATTCAAATTGCCCCTCCCAAGAGGGTGTTTTTGTGAGACTTGCTGTTTTGAACTTTCGATTTTGATTTACCAATGCGGAGGACCCCATTTCTCGCGTGCGGGTCACACATTACACCGCCAATAATTTCAATGCAAGAGATAACCTTCGCACAAGGTTTACGTCGTGTGCGGGATGTCAATATTCACGGGTGGGAATATTACAATCAAATCACTCTTCAAGTCAATTGTGTAGTTATAGTATGGCATGCTGGTAGTGGTGAAGATCAAACTTCCTACCACCTTCCTATACATCATGGGATCCTCCAATATACCTGCATTAACACTTAACTTCAAATATTGATCCAATGTCATTGAGATTGGCTTACCGTCATCCATGCCATACTTTGTCAACATATCCAAAATGTATGGCCTTTGTCAGAGCCATATCTCCTTACTTATTCTTATCACCTTAATGCTAAGAAAGTACTTTAGCTCTCCCAAATCTTTCATGTCAAAATCTACTTGAGAAGATTCTTCATATGGTCCATCTCTTGCACATTATCACCCCCAAAAATCAAATAATCCACATATAAGGTAATCACAACAATGCCCCAATCAATCTGACATCCATAAAGTAAGTGATCTATATGTTTAACATGAGAACCAATAGAGACAAAATACTATGCTATATTGTTATGCCATGCTCTTGGTGCATGTTTTAGTCCATACAATGATTTTTCATAGCCTACACACATAATCGGGTGAACCATGCTCTCATAACTCTATGATTGCTCCATCTACACTTATTTTTGCAACTCACAATGCATGAATGCATTCTTTAGATCCATTTGGTGAAAAATCCAACCTTGTGGTATAACCATGATGACTCTTACAATGGCCATATTTACCATTGGAGAAAATGTATTCTCATAATCAATTCCATAAAGTCTATGCATAACCTTTAATAAATAGTCTCACTTTATACGTTTTAGAATTCCATTTGCATTACATTTTACTTTGTAAACCCACGTGCAGCCTATAACTTTTTTCAGTTAGGAAATGGTACCCATTCCCAAGTTTGATTTATATCCAATGTAGCCATTTCTTAATCCATGGATTTCTCCGAATGCACATGGCCAATAGCTTCCTCAAAAAAAGTGGACTCAATTGACATTATAACCATCATGATATATGAAAAACATAACCATCATATATCAACCTATTTATATAATATATTATTATCATTGACCTACATACTGGTGGAGCACTTTGTGATCCCTTTATATCAGTCTTGGTTTTCTTTACACTAGGTGTAGAAATAACCATGATACCAAATTCCATGTACATAAGCTAGTCTGAGCTATCAAACTCACCATCTACATGTGAATAGCTTGCAGAAACATCTGACACACCAAGTGAATCAACCGCCTTTTCTTCTTCCTCATGTGATGCATTTTTGCACTCATAGGAGTGCTATTTGCACCCAACTTTTCACTCCATGGTCCCTCAATAGACCTATTGGTTAATGACTCTTTTGTCCCACTCAATGTCTGTGAAGACTATGGGCCCACATTTTTTGCAATCACCTTTTCTTTTATATCATCTACAACAATATGTTTTCCAATAGCATATACCAATTGCTCATCTCATCAAACTTAACATCTCTACTCGCCTGTGACTTGTGAGTTACTAGATTGTAATACATGTGATGCTTTTGCTCAAGGAAATAACAAACAAATACATAGTTTTCAACTTTCAGATCCAACATCTTGGTTAGCTCCCTAGGAACATGTACATAGACAATGCATCCAAACACTAACATACTTGTGACAAATACAGCTTCTTGCTACTAAACTTCTCCTCTAGTGTCACATCATGCAATGCAACATTGAGAATCTATTCACCTATAGAGATAACTTTAGCACCACTAATTAATAAGGCATGTTCTTTTTAGCCACCATCAAGGCTTGTACAATTTCTACAATGTGTCCATTCTTCCTTTCAGCAACACCATTGTGTTGCAGAGTGTTCTTGTATATAAATTGCCTCTAAATTTGATGTTGTTTCAAAAAAGTAATAAATTTATTGGAGAGGTATTATCCCCCTCCATGTAACCTCGAGAACTTGATCGGCACATCTGTTTGGTTCTCAACCAGTTTTTAAAATCTTGAAAGTGAAAAAACATCTCACTTTTCTCCTTTATGCAATATATCTCCATGTAACCTCAGGCACTTGATCGGCACATCTATTTGTTTCTCAACTAGTTTTTTAAATCTTGAAAGTGAGAAAACATCTCAATTTTCTCCTTTATGCAGTACACATATACTTTCCTTGTATGATCATTAATAAGAGCTACATAATACTTACATCTAATCATTGATGCTTTTTTTGTAAGATTGCACACATCCGAATATACAACATGAAGTAAATTTCTACTTATATGTTTATCATGAGAAAATGAGTCATATGTTGTCTATTTTCCAAGTTGTCATGCTTCATAGAATTTATGCATACAATCACTTTGAGCTTAGGCAAGCCTATCAGAGTTTCATGTGATTGCATATTCCTCAAGCAATACATATTTACGTGGCGAATATATTTATGCAAGAATGTCATATCAACCATAACTCTTGTACCTTGTGCAAACATATTTCCCACAATATCCTTGCCTTTTGCAACTAGTTTACATCCATTCTTGAAACCTTGTACAAAGAAGCCATTCTGATTGAGCTTTATTTGCAATCCCTACTCAATCGCTTACCTAATAAAAACCACATTCTTTGTGATGTTAGGAACATACACCACATCAACCACACACTTAACTTCTCCATCCAACATAGATAATGGAAACTCCTAGCATGAGTAATAAGATGCATTGCATTGTTAGCTATTTCCATAAAACCAAGCATGTCAAGATTTCTCATTTCTCTAAACCATTATCCATGAGTTGTTATATGATTAGAGGTACTTGAGTCCACATATCATACTTTATCAATCATTACCGTTGTGATGCATCTATATTTACTACATTTATCATGTGGTACATATAATAAACAACTTCTCATTATCAACTTGATTACCAAAAGATGCATAATTGTTATTTTGTCTTCTCCCTTTTTTTTTTCCATCTCTTTTTTTTTGGACAGTCTTATAAAACATGATCTTTTTTACCACAATTATAGCGTTGTTTTTTATCATAACGTACATTCTATATTTGCCACCTTCTCAATGGCTCTCCTTGCCTCAAGAAGATAGATCTCTGCACCTATATGTGACTACTCCTATGAGTCATGAGATTACCCTAGATTTTGCCCATAAACGGCCACCTTCATAGCCTCTATCACCATGACCTCTACTCTACTTGTGTTAGAGTAGATCATATAATCTAAACTATTCTTACTTTATGATAAAGATGCAACAAGATCTGATATTTTTTCTTCCAATATTAATATAGATATTAGATTTGAGAAATCAAGAATGGTGTCTCTTGTATTGATGGAGGTTCAAAACTACTTTTACTCCTTGCCTAAAGCCACCCAAACATGCATCCACTATATCATCATCATCAACTTTCTTTAATAGATTGAAGAGCTTCAACAATACTCTGCAATGGATAGTCATTAATAGACACATTACCACAATTGACATTGTTTAACTCAAACATCAACTGTAACCTTTTAGCTTTGATATTTGAACCAAATAGTAGGACTAACTACAGCCTATATATGCCCAATCATATTATCTCAAACATTGATGGAAAGTGATAAATAACTTTTTTAGCACCTTCGTTCCCTTTCTTAAATATCTTTACCCATGTAAGTAAATTGGTCAATTTAAACTTCCAAGCATGTAAGTTATACTTGTCAATCTTGTCATTGATAATTTGAGTAAATCCCTTAGACATTGTGTAACAAAAACCAAAAATATACTTTTATCAATGACTGCTAATCTAGGTAAATTATCACATGTACTGAACTCAAGACATAAGCATGCCTTGAGAAACACCTATAATGTTTCACAATATTCAAATATTATCTAGTGTTCCAGATACAGAGAGAGGGAGATAGAGATATAGACATATGAGAGGCATAGAGAGCCAATCCTTTCTACAGTCTTCTTCTGTCATATTTTTCATTATTTTTTAACTTACACACATAACCAAGTAGGACCTAAGTCTACATAACAGTGTGAAAGATACTTAGTCACTAAATGACTAGTACAGCTAGTTTTGATTGACATTATTATGACACACCTACCATCTAGCTAACCTACTATTGAAGAGAGAGTGTATATTTACTAAGCCTGACTGTTCACACTCCCCCTCCACATCAAGTCACAACATGTATCCCAAGTATTAATATAAAGTGAGGAAACTTATCCCTACCAAGCGATTAAGTAAAGATGTTAGCTACTTTGTCTTCTATCTTCACATGGATAAGATCTATCTTGTTTCTAAGTATCATTTCTATGATGAAATGGTAATGCACTTCTATGTATTTTGATTTAGCATGATAAATAAGATTACTTACTAGAAACACACTACTCATGTTATCAGAATACAACTTGGCTAGTTTATCCACATGTGTTGCTAAGTCATTTGACATCTTAACCACCCATATAACTTCACATACAACTAAGGTTGCACCTCTGTATTCTGCTCAATACTCTAGAGAGCCACACTAGGTTGCTTTATACTTCTCTAGCTAATCATGTTGTTGCCAAGACCAAATACATATCCACTTGTCGATCTTCTATCATATGCACATCTAGCCCAATCTGCATCATTGTGTCTTGTAAGCTCAGAAGGATTACTATACTCATAAAAGAGCCCATAATATAGTGTAGCCTTCACATACCTCATAATCCTGCTTATATTTTCATTGGCCTTTGCATGAACGGACTAATCAACTTGGTTGAATAACTAAGATCAGGTTGAGTGATGATAAGATAAATCAAGCTACCAACCATCTGTCTATATCTCATTTCCTATGTATTAATTGTCAACTTGACATTTTGCTTTAGTGGAGTATCCATGGGCTTGCACTCCAATGTACCATAAATTTTTAGCATATTATGTGCATACTACTTTTGTAAGATCCATATTCCTTGAGGTATCTGTATGACCTCAATACCAAGGAAAATTTTCAGCTCCCCAAAATCTTTTATCAGAAACTCTTCCCATAGCATAGATTTGATCTCATCAATGCCTTGTGTGTCATTACCTATAATGACCAGGTCATCTACATACATCACCAAATTCACATAGCCATTCTTTGTCTTCTTAGTAAACAGGCTATCATCAGCTTTACCCATTTGAAATCCAAGATTTTGCAAGAATGAGCTGATCTTTGCATTTCATACCCATGGTTCTTGTTTCAGTCCATACAATGCTTTCTTCAATCTACAAATATAAGATGTATATTCAACATTGTTGTGGAGTATAACTACATATCAATTGTTCCTGATCCCATGCTTACTCAAGTACCTGTCAAACTCTTTTGACACATTCATCACCGCCATCACACTATAGGCCTTGAACTCTCTCTTTGCATGATATTTGAAATCTAGAAAGGTGTCCACAACCTCATCTTTATGTTTTAGAATGTATATTCAATTATACCTATTAAAATCATCCACAAAAATCACATAATATCTAGACCCTCCAAGAGATACAGTATGTGCAGGTCCCCAAACATTTGAATGAATAAGCAAATGGAAAGTGGGCTTGTTTGCCAAATTGAAAAATTGAATATATGTGTCCCAAATCAATTTATTTGAACTTTGTCAACCCTGAAACAATATCCTTTTGTTGCATCTTTTTCATCCTCTGAAAATTTATGTGTCCCATGCATATATGCCAAATATCTATGTCTTGGACACTTGCATCATCATGAGTTGTTTACATTGTAGCTTTCAGCTCACAAATATTTGCATTGAATGTAAACATTCTACCATGTCTTTTTTCCTTTGCAATCAACTTGCAGTCTTTGCCATATTCCTTAATAAAACAATCATCTTTGTTAAACCATACCTACAGGTTTTATTCAACCATCTGACCAACAGATAACAAATTATTCATGATTGATGGAACATGCAAGACATCATATAGTTTCTTCTTCTTGCCATTAGGCATAACCAATGAAAAAACTCATATATGAGTTATGCCATGTTGGGTGTCATTTCTAGTACATACATAACCATTTGTATCTTCTTTGATTTCATCAAACCACTTGCCATGTGGTGCCACATGATTTGATGCTCTTGAATCTATGTACCAAATGTCATATGATTTTTCTTATTTAGTAGCCTTGCTCTATACATATGCCATAAACACCATATTGGGGAATATGAAAATTTCCATAAATTTGGGACACGTGGTCAAATCTTTAGATTTGTCATAACTTGAATATTATAACTCCAAATCGAGTGCTCTATATCTCAATAGATTCCATTTTTCAAGTGCTTTCCAATGATAGGTCACATCATATGGTTTTGATATACTTATGGGCATGTTATCTAGGTGCCACGTTTTTAGTATTAAAAAAACGGGAATTGGGAGATTCCCAAATTCACTAATATTGTATTCATAGAAAATAACCTGTCACACCACTCTCATGCTTTTCATGATTGGATGAGGTATAGTGTCTTTGCTACTTACCTCTTTGATTTGCTTGCTTATTCTGCGACTCTTTAGCAATGTGGCCATATTTTTCATAGTAATGATAGTCCTTATTCTTGTTTTCATTATCATGCGTACTCTGTGATTGCCAAGATCCTCTGTCTCGAGACTTGTGTAAAAGAGTGGGGATAGACAAGTAGGACATGGGTTAGCATGGGAATACCCAATTATACTGACGGGGTATATAAGGTGTTGAGAGACCCAATTAGGGCATCAATTATCAATAATCAAGTCTCTCTTTTGCCCTTCCTTCTAGCTTTCATGGCTTCCCTTCTCTTTCTCTCTCTTCTCCTTTCATCTCCTTCCTCTTTTTCTCTCCTCTTTTCAGTCTCTCCCTTCTCTCCTAGGTTTCCTTCATTACAGTTGGTATTAGAGCTTAGGTATTTGGACCTTTCTTTCTTCTCTTTCCTCACATCTAGTTATATTTTACAAAAATAACCCTAGTTCAGATAGGTACAACATAGACAGGAGCTGTAAGGAATAGTAATGGAGTACCACAAGGGGATGGTAGCTTTCTTGAAGACTGCACAAGCTATGGCAAGAGGATTTGACAAATTGGAGGCAAGGGGATAAAAATGGCAATTTGTTTTCAATCCTTAGTCAAAATTAAGAGGTAAACCTATCAAGAAGGACTCATAGAAGTTACTGAGGGCTTTAGTCCCGATTACTTTTGAGAAAATGTATTTTCTTTCCTCCCTACAAGTTTTCTTTTGGCTTTTCTATGGAGTACCAAGTAAATATCTCTTAGACCTTGCTCCTCCCTTGTAAATGGGTGTTGCTATGCTTTTTCACACTTCATCCTAAATGTCTAGAGTACCCAAAAACTGTGGTGTGGTCCACAAAAACAAGGGTAAGGGTTAGTGCAAGCTATGTTGTTTGTAGCACATTGCTTTACTTCTTTCCCTAGAACTACCTCTTTTGAGCATGGTGAGGGAGCATATGGTTCTCGAGTTTTAGTGCAATCTTGCAATGGTACTACTAGCGAGGATATTCTGAACTCAAGGATTTGGGACCATCCACTTTTCTTTACAAGGTTGAGGCTAGGAGGATCTATGGCCCAATCACAAAAGCAGGGTTAAAAATCTAGTCATAGGCTAATGTTAGAGGGGTTTTTGTCCAAATGTCGTATCCATTGGGGATCCGAGAAGATAGAAGGAAGTAGAGGATAGGAGATGGAAGAGAAGAAAATGAATAGAAAAGAGATAGACACGATAAAGGCAAAGCAAAATGAATCAAAACACTATGTATTCACAGAATCTAAAGTTCCTTGTCTCGCACTACTTAGAAACCATCTCCAAGCATTAGATCTCCCTGGAGCTCCCTCTGATAGACCAAAAATATGTATCAAACAACAACTTCTTGTCACAACTCGGAACCAAAATCTAATCCGTTGGTTTCGAAAGGGGGGTAAAAATTCAAGATACGTGCTCATGAATCTCCCAAATCACTCATTCTTCTTCGAGTTTAGAGTGTTGTTTACTGCATATCAACTGTGATGGTGACTATGTGTGATTTTGCCCATCCTTCTTTTTCATGAAAAATTTAAAATTGACTGAAAAAGAAACACAATTTTTGCATGCCACCCTATTCTAGAAGTTTTCCTAGATTTTTAGGATATTTACAATAGATAATATCCAACATATAAAAAATAGGCTAAAATTGTCCAAAAATCTAGTATTTTTGGACCATCCATCCCATTGACACTAGCACTAATGACTCAGCTTACATTGACTCTCTAGATCAATAAGAAAGTCAGATGATGATGCACTGCAAAGTTTTTCACACTATGTTCGCGTAATGGCACGATATCCACCTGCTGAGAACGTGCACATGCTCCATTATGTGCCACCAATGCACCACCCATATCAAAAACCCATAATGTCAACTTGCCGCTTATTATGCATATAAGAAAGTGTCCCCCTGGATCATATATCAAAATACTCAGCATCTACATAACTCTTGAACCACACCTAGTACCTCCTCTAGGGTCATAAGGCCTTGGGTGCGCATCATACACTAGAGGCTGTTGAATCTCCATATACATGTCACCAATACACCCATTAACAAATAGATAGTAGCATGCCTACTCTTTCAATGTCAAGTGCATAGAAATCTTCTTATACTGGTAATTGTGTACTACATCAAACATAAATTGAGCCTTAGTTGCATCCAACACATTCTCACCATCACCAAAAATAGTGAAGCAATCCATACCTTGAAGCATCTTAGAGTTACCTTATCAAGCCCTCTAACAAAGCATTCAAAACATTTTCCAACTATGGAGCATTACATCTAACATCCTTTAAAGACATATCCTCAAGCTCATGTATTGTGTAAGAAATGATAGCTTTATCATGCAAATCATGTGCATCCAACAAGTCACTAATCTCTGATTGAGTCCTTGCATCAAGTAAAACATGATCTTCATAAACCACTTTAGATGCATTAAGAAAATTTGCAGATGCAATGGCCGACTCTTCCACTACAAGATCTTCTAAGGCATCTATGGTGCTTGTTATCCTGTTTTTGTTCTTGCCCCATCTCTTCCATAACATGCTCCGGAGTTGGCTGATTTGTAGCTTTAGGAAAATCCACACTTTTTCTTGTCACTTCCTTAAAGATGCCTGCATTATCTTTATCTCTGTTCTATTTCTCTTCCACAAGTACATCTGTATTTTTCCCTTTTTCTAAATATGCATCCACTGAATATGCATCTACCAATGATTCCCAAACAATTATGTCACTAATATCTTGCCCTACATGAGATATTTCACTATCGGTAACTTTCCTCTCTTCAGCTGCATGCAAAGCATGTGTCATATTGTAGCCTTCAAACCACCATCACTTGGCCATGCATTCTATCCAACTATAGACCAAAAGTAGAAGCATGCACAATCGCATAAGCATTTTGAATATCCAATTCTTCCAACAACTTTTGCATACCTCCCTTCCTAAAATTCAAAGCAAGAGGAAATTCCATTTCTTGTGCATGGATCTTGCCATCTTTTCAAAACATGAGTTGTCGTGCCAAGGCCTCCTGATAGGCAGCACAATCCTTTCTCTCATGTTGCAAACTATCACACCACATACATTTTTTTCTCGGCTTAGGGGTTGTTGCTCGTTCCCTTTCCTCTTGTCCTTTTTCATCCCATTTTGCAACCTTCAATTCAAGATCTGGCATGTCTTTAACCAATTCATAGCAGTAGGAACAATAGTAGATATAGACATAGGGTTAGCCACAAAAGTGGGTGGCTTACTTGATACATCAACTATTTTTCTTATAATAGTGGGCAAGCTAGAGACATGCAATATTTATCTTCTTCTATGCTTTTTAACAAGTGTAGTAACAGCTTCCTTGACATGTCTCCACTGTGTTTTAAGACCTATCTCTGTAGTCTGGTCCTCTTGCAAATCTTCAAGCTTCTCTTGGACTCAAGATCTATTGCTTCTAGAAACAATTCAATTTACTGACTTGCAAAAGCTTGCTATTCTACAAGATGATCTAACTACTCAAATCGACTTTCAAATTCTCTTAACAATTTTGTAGCCACAAGACCCTTATTGGGTTGTAATACCCACTCCTAAAAAGTTTGACATGTAATCAAGCTAGTGTCTTCAATGTAAAATTTTTCCTTGAGTGTCTTAAGCTACCTAGTCAATATCTTGCATGTACAATTCAGTAATTCGCGCTTTCAGTTTATGTACAGTGACCCGAACATAATATTGCCTCCATGCAAGTTAAGCCACTCCAAAGAATTCCATCTTTTGAGCATAGGCATGTACATATGGAGATACATTCCTAACATTGAATAACTCCATCTCATACTCAACTGCTTGTAGAGCATTCACAATAGTTTCTATTTGAGCAGAAGTGTGCATCACCTGTTGTTGTTGTTGTACCTCCATGAGCATGTTCATATTCTACAGTAACTACTACAAAACATCATTGAAAATTGTGCTCAAAGGTTCTCCCATCTTGTGTTTCCTTTTGATGACCTTTCATGTCAGGTTTACCAATGTCGAAGGGGTTTTTATCAAAATGCCATATCCACTAGGGATCAAAGATGGAAGGAAGTAGAGGATAGGAGATGGAAGAGAAGAAAAATAATAGATAAGAGGTAAACACAATAAAGACAAAGCACAGCAAATTAAATCACTATGTATTGATAGAATCTAAAGTTCCTTGTCTGGCACTACTCAGAAACAATCTCCAAGCATTAGAACTCTTGGAGCTCCCTTGTAGACTAGAAACATGTATCAAATGATAGCTTTCTCTCTACTACGCAGAACCCAAATTTTATAGCTCTATTGGCTCCAAAAGGGGGGTAAAACTTCAGGATAGTTTCTCAAGAATTTCCCAAATCACTCTTTTTTCTTCGAGTTCAGAGTGTTGTTTACTGCCTGTCAACTATGATCGTGACTCCACGTGATTTTGCCCATTTTTCTTTTTCATGAAAAATCACAAAACTTACTGAAAAAGTATCTTTCTTTTTGTGTGCCATCCGATTCTAGAAGTTTTCCTTTCTTTTTAGGATATTTATAATAAATAATATCCAACATATCAAAAGTAGGCTAAAATTATCCAAAAATCTAGTATTTTTGGACCATCCATGCCATGGACACTAGCACTAATGACTTAGATGACATTGACTCTCTAGATCAATAAGAAATTCAGATGATGATGCACTCCATAGTTTTCACATTATGTCTGCGTAGTGGCACGACATTGCTTCTCACGTTGTCCATGGTGCCTAGCTCTAGGTCCATAAGCACATCACTGGGGATGTAGCAACCTGCAGAGCTACGACTCGTTGTAATAGATAGTGATGTGCTCGAGTGGAGTCTCAAAGTCGCCATGGTCAGTTCCTATGGGGTTGGTGTCGTGCTCAATGCACATGACCTCCTAGAACTTCACAGTGATCTAGTTGCTACACTTGCCTTCCTGGATGTGAAGGCCTTTCATGTATTTTTTGTTCTTTTCCCTCCTAGCAGTGGCTCGTGAGGGATTGTCAAAACAACCCCTACCCCCCGGGAATTTCAAAGCCTTCATGTGCCCTTGCATATAACACCCCATCCACGAAATTTCCTCCCTAAGGACCCTTATACTCCCTTTTGTTTTACACCTTTTATTCCCTGTTCGTGTGAGTCTTTATAAGGCCATTAAGCCTTTCCCATGGCTTTAATGGGCCTTATTCGCGAAAGATTTTGAAACACACCTTTTTTGAAATCCCTACTTCAAGGAGGAAGCCTTATAAAACTGCTTTCGATGGACGGTGCAAGTTATCACAAAAGGGAGCCACAGTGGAATTTCAAAAAGGAGTTGTAAAGCTGCATCCACAACCGAAACACTGCATTCGCGATGCCTCCTAAGAAAGCCCAAGGCGCAACCGCAGGAGGATCATCTCCTAGCGTCCACGTGGATATCTCACCCCAAGTCCAGGTTTCCTTCCTAATTTTTATTTGGTATTGTTATAACTCAATCGTGCAATGGATAATTGTTGGAAATAGGATGCATTTTTTTGTCTTAAATGCTTTAGAAAAATTACCTCACAATGAGGAATTTAGTCATTAATATTTTCAATAAAACAAGCAAAATAAAGAGAGCATAAATGCATTTCTAGTAAATAGCTTTATGCAGTGCAATGAATTAAAATTAGATTAATATCCATTGTTATAGAACGGAATTAAAATAGTATACCTCGTTTAAACATGGAAGTATAAACTGCATATCGCATTATTGAGTAAAATTTGGACACCTGCTGCGTCATGTCCATATGTGGCGCATACTTTAAAAGTGAGACGAATTTAGAGTAGTATGCATCCAGAGTGAGTCCTAGCTGTTTTAGCTCGTAGAACTCATTCATTTTCTGTGTACGATATGCAGGTGGAAAATATCTCCCCTGCACGGCTCAAACTCGGGTGGCTTTATCTGCTTGAGGAGGAACTTCTTCTCCTGGGTCACAGCAGTACTTGATGTAGGGGGCGAATTTGGAACCTGTACCTGGGGTTGTGCCTAGATAAAAGTTTTCTTAACGCTATTATATGATAATTGACGTTAGCTTATCTTTAGTTCAGCTATCTCGTAAATCATGAAGCTACTTAACTTTTTAACAACTCTGATGCACAGCCAGATATTGATAGAAGAAGTCTTTATTTATATTTACATGGACATAGCCTTATACAACGTCTCGTGTGATGATAATCCAATCATTACATTCAGTTTGGAGAGAACAACGTTGTATTGCATTTGTCTACAGGAACTGTGTAATAGTAGGGCTTTGGGTCATGGATCTTTAGGAATCGATAATTCATTGGAAGTTCAAGACACCCCTTCGTCATATACATATGAGTTCATTTCAACCCTCCGACCTTGAATATGTAAAGTCGAATTTACGTGAGCTTCCACAAAAATGAACAGCTTCACGACATTCAAGTCTTCCAACCACTTGATCCTCTTTAGGTTGGTCTGTAGATAAGTGAACCGGTGGGCAGCTATGTAGTAGATTCCTGAAGACCCCGTCCATCTTCGTTCTATGTATAAAGGTGATGGATTATAAATCTGCTCCAGGATGTTCATCATCCCAATTCTTTGTCTATAAAGCGGAGAATTGACCCGAAACACCAAAAACTTGTTCCACGCTTCATAGTTGTGCAAGACAGCATTGAAGATGAGGAAATGTTTGGACAGCAACAATTTCTTTATTTCATTTTATTGAGATCTCATAAAAACAATTCCGTTGTTGGTCTGCTATGATACCAACCGTAACGTGTCCCCTAATATCATCCAGGACACGTCTTAGCAGTCCATCGGAAAGGGTGTCTAGAAAGCTCCGCCTGGCACTCCCATGGAATGTTACAGGTTTTGTGATCTAGTTTTTCCCACGTCTGCCATGTAGCGGAAGTATCCTAGCCGTTCCCACTTAGGATCGACTGGAATTAGGGTTTTCCTAATGGGTCATTAGCTAACAGCAACTAGCGTCAGACCCGAGCAAACTACTTTACGCAGAAACGCCAGGTCTGAAATGGATTCACGCTACACTTGGTTCAAGGAGAATGGGAAATGAGAGGGATGCAAAGCTCAACCTCTCTGCCATAAGGCATAGTCCCATTCCATTCCCCTAAAACAACGTAAATCGGGTAAGACGTAACTCTAGGTCATCGTTCTCGTTATTCTTTTTGATGATGATGATCATTCCGCTGTTCTTCGAGATTTTTGAGAAAAGTTTCCGGCTAACCGGGACCACCCAACTGTAGGACGAACCCATGGCCCATCCTCCGCACTTTCCTCGGTTTGTTTTAGTTATGTAATTATCTAACTCATTAATTTGACATATAACAATCAGCTTCTTTAATTAATCTTGTTAAGCACTGGTTCCTTCACGTAATCTTATCACGTGACATATAAAAACAACATCAAGCAAGTTCTTTTAACATCTCATCATTTTATCTTTGAAATACAAGAAGTTCCGCCCGTAGGCTTGTCCATAATCTGCCCGAAGGCTAACCAGTAATCTCCAGGGATCAC
Source organism: Lygodium microphyllum (assembly GCF_053477565.2). NCBI lineage: Eukaryota > Viridiplantae > Streptophyta > Polypodiopsida > Schizaeales > Lygodiaceae > Lygodium > Lygodium microphyllum. The sequence goes on along the minus strand of NC_141152.1, from coordinate 126,996,414 downwards.
TATTCCAAGCTTCCGCCCGTCAACTAGTATGTGGGCCTCGAGATCATCCCGAGTCACGTTAGCCTCTTGTGCAGGACCCGGAAGGCAAGGGATTTACGGCTAGAGCCCCCCCTGGCACCCAAGCGTCCTCCTACTCCAAGTAGAGCTTAACAGAAAGACCTCTCGCGGCGGGTTCGGTCCACATTCCCGGCGCGGTCAACAACCCCCTTGGTTAGGGTCAGGCAGGCAGTCGGGGGTAACTGAAGCTGCCTCTCCCTTCAGGCCTTTAACCTGAAGTATAGGTACTTATTTAATTCGTAATTCATAATTCAAACAGAGCCCTAAAATCTCTAGCAAGCACAAACATTTCCATTAATCAACCCAGTTGTATGGCAAACTGCTAAGGAAGTGCTCTTTCCTTTTTGAGTGTATCAGTAGTCGTTCTCAAGATGTCTTGTAAGTTGGCAAGATCTCTTATATTCCGGTGTAGGGTATACCCAACTTGGTTAACCCTAAGGTATCTTAGATATGCTAGTTTCTATTTTACAACTTTATTTAGAAGGATATCAAAAACTACGTCTTTTTGCAAGATAACTTGCGTAAGGATATGCCGTCCTTGATGAGGGTTTTTTTTCCCTTTTCTCCTTGTGAATCAATCACAAAATGATTTCATACATGTTGTGCAAGTCTTGCGATGGAATAATCTGTTTAGATTCTTTAAGCTGACGTATGTCAGGCCTAGGGTTTCTTCATTTAGGGACAAACCCTAGTTTCTTATCTTTATAAAATTATTGTCCTTACGGTAAGGAAAGTAGTCAAATGTTAGGGTATGAATGTTTCTATATTTAGATTGGTTTGGTTCACTTTTGGAAGGTAATCTTACTCGTCTTGTCACGGTTTTACTATCCTTGTGACAATTAGCCTTCCCAATCAATACAGTTTAATTTGGCATATAGCATAATGCCAAGTTGATACAAAGGCCGACAATACTCCTTGGGACAAAAGGCCTAGCTAAGAAATTGGTGTATACACACTTTACTAGTCCCAAGTCCTCAAATAGCAGGGGAAAAGTGTTAATAGAGTGTCATCTAGCAATTCCCCATTACATTTTCTTTCCAAATGAGTTCGTATATCTAATTTTTATACTTTTTAATTCCTAACATTTAACTTCCGTTTTCTTTAAAGATGAACTCATGCCAAATAACAACAGTTGTCTTGCTAAGATGTGCAACTAGCAAAGATAACTCCCTAGTAATTTGAGCATCGAAAGAAACCTTTCATGAATTTAGCAATTTTACCATGATTCGTTGCGAAAGGAATAAGACTAATGGTGCAAGATATAATTTCTACACTTTAGGAATATATTACTATAGTAAATGGTTAATCTTGCCTATAATTTTATAATGCTTGATGCAATTTGAAGAAAGCTAATTTGTATACATTGTCATTCATAAGCTAACTCCTTCGTTAAAATTAACTCGAACAAATATATCCTATCCTTAACAAATTTTCTTTGCATGATCGACTTAAAACCGAATTGACACCAAGAAGAAAAAAAAACGTGGCTTTGAGGTGAGATATCCACATGGATACCGGGAGATGACCCTCCCGTAGCTACACCTTGGACTTTCTTCGGCGGCATCGTAGTTCGAATGTGAGATAGCCTTTTCCTTTTTCTTCTTGGAATTCCACCGTCTTCTACTTCCTTTTCTTTTACCTTTTTCCCACTCTTCCTCCTTCACTCCCTCTACCTCCCTCCCTATCTTTTATCTCACGGCTATTTCTTCCTTACGGAATACCATACGAGGCCATGATGATGAATTGGATTTTTAGGACTTGGGAGTGTGTGGACACCGGCTTGTTTGATAAGACTAAGAACACAAAGCTCAACTAAGAGAGCACTTGCACAAAAAGTTTTAAAAAGTGAGTGAAGGAATTAATGCAAGAGAATGGAAGTCCGCAAGGTAGCCTAAGGACAAAGTAGGACTATGGGTGTGACTTGAATAGTCTAAGGAGCTAAGAGGGGGGGGGAAAAGAGCAAGCGTTTAGGGGGGAATTAAAACCCAGGAGGGGAAACGAGGGCTTAAGGGAGAATAAAACCCCGGGAGGGGGGGAAACAAGGGCTTAAGGAAAAGGGGGAATTTGAAATCCTAGGGGGTGTGTGTGGTTCCAAAAACCATGGGAAGGCTAAGAGGCAAGGGGGCTTAGGGGGGGGATTTAAAAACCCGGGAGGGGGGGGGGGGAAACAAGGGCTTAGGAAGCCCACGTTGGAACCTTCCAAGGGGCTTTCTGGAAGGCCCACGTGGCGGGGGGGGGGGGGGGGGGGGAAGCTTCTGACGGCATGATGGGCAGGTGGCAGGGCCTGCGACTGCAAGCGGCGTGCTGGGAGGCGGCTGCTGACTAGCGCAGGAGCTCATGGTTCCCCAAGACGGACTGGCGGCTGTAGATGGCGATGTGGTGGAGGGCAGATGTTGGCGTGATAAGTGGCAGTGGCGACTCGTCTTCCTCCCTTGGCTCGGAGTTATGGCGGCACGGCCCAGCCTCCTTCTGTACAGCGGCCCCCTCCCCTCGTTTAAATAGTGGAGGGAGGGGGATCTTCTCTTCTTGCGTGTCGACACGCATGTCCTCGCTCCCTCCACAGGCTCCACCAAGGAGCTTACAGCTCCTTCTATTTCCCTCCCCCTCCAGCTCGTCAGTCGGCTGGAGGGATAAGGGGGGGAAATTTAAAAAATTTTCAATAAGTCCCAATTATTTACTCAATGCGGAATATTTCAAGTTGTTACATGATTAGAGGTACTTGAGTCCACATATCATACTTTATCAATCATTACTATTGTGATGCATCTATATTTACTACATTTATCATGTGGTACATATAATAAACAACTTCTCATTATCAACTTGATTACCAATAGATGCATAATTGTTATTTTGTCTTCTCCTATTTTTTTTTCCATCTCTTTTTTTCTGGACAGTCTTATAAAGCACGATCTTTTTTACCACAATTATAGCATTGTTTTTTATCATAACGTACATTCTATATCTACCACCTTCTCAATGGCTCTCCTTGCCTCAAGAAGATAGATCTCTGCACCTATATGTGACTACTCCTATGAGTCATGAGATTACCCTTGATTTTGCCCATAAATGGCCACCTTCATAGCCTCTATCACCATGACCTCTACTCTACTTGTGTTAGAGTAGATCATATAATCTAAACTATTCTTACTTTATGATAAAGATGCAACAAGATCTGATATTTTTTCTTCCAATATTAATATAGATATTAGATTTGAGAAATCAAGAATGGTGTCTCTTGTATTGATGGAGGTTCAAAACTACTTTTACTCCTTGCCTAAAGCCACCCAAACATGCATCCACTATATCATCATCATCAACTTTCTTTAATAGATTGAAGAGCTTCAACAATACTCTGCAATGGATAGTCATTAATAGACACATTACCACAATTGACATTGTTTAACTCAAACATCAACTGTAACCTTTTAGCTTTGATATTTGAACCAAATAGTAGGACTAACTACAGCCTATATATGCCCAATCATATTATCTCAAACATTGATGGAAAGTGATAAATAACTTTTTTAGCACCTTGGTTCCCTTTCTTAAATATCTTTACCCATGTAAGTAAATTGGTCAATTTAAACTTCCAAGCATGTAAGTTATACTTGTCAATCTTGTCATTGATAATTTGAGTAAATCCCTTAGACATTGTGTAACAAAAACCAAAAATATACTTTTATCAATGACTGCTAATCTAGATAAATTATCACATGTACTGAACTCAAGACATCTAGTGTTCCAGATACAGAGAGAGGGAGATAGAGATATAGACATATGAGAGGCATAGAGAGCCAATCCTTTCTACAGTCTTCTTCTGTCATATTTTTCATTATTTTTTAACTTACACACATAACCAAGTAGGACCTAAGTCTACATAACAGTGTGAAAGATACTTAGTCACTAAATGACTAGTACAGCTAGTTTTGATTGACATTATTATGACACACCTACCATCTAGCTAACCTACTATTGAAGAGAGAGTGTATATTTACTAAGCCTGACTGTTCACACTCCCCCTCCACATCAAGTCACAACATGTATCCCAAGTATTAATATAAAGTGAGGAAACTTATCCCTACCAAGCGATTAAGTAAAGATGTTAGCTACTTTGTCTTCTATCTTCACATGGATAAGATCTATCTTGTTTCTAAGTATCATTTCTATGATGAAATGGTAATGCACTTCTATGTATTTTGATTTAGCATGATAAATAAGATTACTTACTAGAAACACACTAATGTTATCAGAATACAACTTGGCTAGTTTATCCACATGTGTTGCTAAGTCATTTGACATCTTAACCACCCATATAACTTCACATACAACTAAGGTTGCACCTCTGTATTCTGCTCAATACTCTAGAGAGCCACACTAGGTTGCTTTATACTGCTCTAGCTAATCATGTTGTTGCCAAGACCAAATACATATCCACTTGTCGATCTTCTATCATATGCACATCTAGCCCAATCTGCATCATTGTGTCTTGTAAGCTCAGAAGGCTTACTATACTCATAAAAGAGCCCATAATATAGTGTAGCCTTCACATACCTCATAATCCTGCTTATATTTTCATTGTCCTTTGCATGAACAGACTAATCAACTTGGTTCAATAACTAAGATCAGGTTGAGTGATGATAAGATAAATCAAGCTACCAACCATCTGTCTATATCTCATTTCCTATGTATTAATTGTCAACTTGACATTTTGCTCTAGTGGAGTATCCATGGGCTTGCACTCCAATGTACCATAAATTTTTAGCATATTATGTGCATACTACTTTTGTAAGATCCATATTCCTTGAGGTATCCGTATGACCTCAATACCAAGGAAAAATTTCAGCTCCCCAAAATCTTTTATCAGAAACTCTTCCCATAGCATAGATTTGATCTCATCAATGCCTTGTGTGTCATTACCTATAATGACCAGGTCATCTATATACATCACCAAATTCACATAGCCATTCTTTGTCTTCTTAGTAAACAGGCTATCATCAGCTTTACCCATTTGAAATCCAAGATTTTGCAAGAATGAGCTGATCTTTGCATTTCATACCCATGGTGCTTGTTTCAGTCCATACAATGCTTTCTTCAATCTACAAATATAAGATGTATATTCAACATGTACATATTCTTTTGGCTTATCCATATAGACTTCTTTAATCAAATCACCATTCAAGAAAGCATTCTTTATGTTCATCTGATATAGATTTCAACATTTGGATGCAACTACTACACTGACAATCCATACAATTGCCATCTTTGCAATAGGACTAAAAGTCTAGTCTATACTATTGAGCATAACCCTTAACAATCAACCCAGCTTTGTATCCCTCAAGTGAGCCATTTGATTTACGTTTGAATTTGTAAATCCACTTTCATCCAATAGACATCTTGCCTTTAGGTAGTTTTTTAACTAAATCACAAGTTCCATTTTTCAACAAGGCATCATACTCTTCATCCATTTCTTTACACCGCTTCTCATCCTTAACTACTTCTGCAAATGACGTGGGTTCTTTCTACTTCATTACTTCTATCATATATGCATAGTGTTTTAATTAGCTGAGCACCCACTATAAGTAAATCTATCAATAGGTTTTTTTTCTTTCTGCAATCTTTGTATAGCTAAGGTGCACTATGTGATTCCACTCTCTCATGAGGTGGTACACACACTTGCTTAACATTAAGGATAAGAACTGCAAGTATTCCAAACTCAGTATTCGGACTATCAGCAGAAGCATACCCTAATCTCAATGGACCTGTAACATCATCAAGTGCCTTCCCTTTGCCTTTATCCATGTCCCATCTCCCCCTCATTTACATATCAGTGTCAATGGAATGAGATCCATGACTACGTAATCTACCTGTCCAAGGACTCACACTAGTAGATACATCATGTGTAGACCCACTAGTAGTGGTAGCATCCTAAATTCCATTTTCAGCATCATATATACTTTGTGAAGGTTCATCATGAACTTACACCTGCATGGCACCATAGCGGGATGCTAGCTCATCAAATACTACATCCTAATTGATCCAAGTCTCATGAGTAGACGAAACATAGCACTTATAAGACTTCTATTCCTATGAGTAACCGATAAAGATAGCCTTTACTACTTTTGGATCAAGCTTCTTCAGTTTCTCATTAGGTACGTGGACATATGGAATGACACCAAATACTTTCAAGTGCCTAATGTTAGGCTTATATCCATAAAGCTACTCATATGGTGTCTTCTCATGTATACCAATTGTAAGTGTCCAATTCATGACATAAACAACACTTAGAACTACTTCGAGCTAGTAAGAAAGATGCATATCTTCTCATTTAGCATTGCCCTGGTTGCTTCAATAATCACCATGTTTTTCCATTCAACCACTCCATTTTGTTGTGGAGTATAACTACATGTCAATTGTTCATGATCCCATGCTTACTCAAGTACCTGTCAAACTCTTTTGACACATTCATCACCGCCATCACACTATAGGCATAAGATATAACACTTGAACTCTCTCTTTGCATGATATTTGAAATCTAGAAAGGTGTCCACAACCTCATCTTTATGTTTTAGAATGTATATTCAATTATACCTATTAAAATCATCCACAAAAATCACATAATATCTAGACCCTCCAAGAGATACAGTATGTGCAGGTCCCCATACATTTGAATGAATAAGCAAATGGAAAGTGGGCTTGTTTGCCAAATTGAAAAATTGAATATATGTGTCCCAAATCAATTTATTTGAACTTTGTCAACCCTGAAACAATATCCTTTTGTTGCATCTTTTTCATCCTCTGAAAATTTATGTGTCCCATGCATATATGCCAAATATCTATGTCTTGGACACTTGCATCATCATGAGTTGTTTACATTGTAGCTTTCAGCTCACAAATATTTGCATTGAATGTAAACATTCTACCATGTCTTTTTTCCTTTGCAATCAACTTGCAGTCTTTGTCATATTCCTTAATAAAACAACCATCTTTGTTAAACCATACCTACAGGTTTTATTCAACCATCTAACCAACAGATAACAAATTATTCATGATTGATGGAACATGCAAGACATCATATAGTTTCTTCTTCTTGCCATTAGGCATAACCAATGAAAAAACTCATATATGAGTTATGCCATGTTGGGTGTCATTTCTAGTACATACATAACCATTTGTATCTTCTTTGATTTCATCAAACCACTTGCCATGTGGTGCCACATGATTTGATGCTCTTGAATCTATGTACCAAATGTCATATGATTTTTCTTATTTAGTAGCCTTGCTCTATACATATGCCATAAACACCGTATTGGGGAATATGAAAATTTCCATAAATTTGGGACATGTGGTCAAATCTTTAGATTTGTCATAACTTGAATATTATAACTCCAAATCGAGTGCTCTATATCTCAATAGATTCCATTTTTCAAGTTCTTTCCAATGATAGGTCACATCATATGGTTTTGATAAACTTATGGGCATGTTATCTAGGTGTCACGTTTTTAGTATTTAAAAAATGGGAATTGGGAGATTCCCAAATTCACTAATATTGTATTCATAAAAAATAACCTATCACACCACTCTCATGCTTTTCATGATTGGATGAGGTATAGTGTCTTTTCTACTTACCTCTTTGATAGTAATGATAGTCCTTATTCTTGTTTTCATTATCATGCGTACTCTGTGATTGCCAAGATCCTCTGTCTTGAGACTTGTGTAAAAGAGTGGGGATAGACAAGTAGGACATGGGTTAGCATGGGAATACCCAATTATACTGACGGGGTATATAAGGTGTTGAGAGACCCAATTAGGGCATCAATTATCAATAATCAAGTCTCTCTTTTGCCCTTCCTTCTAGCTTTCATGGCTTCCCTTCTCTTTCTCTCTCTTCTCCTTTCGTCTCCTTCCTCTTTTTCTCTCCTCTTTGCAATCTCTCCCTTCTCTCCTAGATTTCCTTCATTACAGTTGGTATCAGAGCTTAGGTATTTGGACCTTTCTTTCTTCTCTTTCCTCACATCTAGTTATATTTTACAGAAATAACCCTAGTTCAGATAGGTACAACATAGACAGGAGCTGTAAGGAATAGTAATGGAGTACCACAAGGGGATGGTAGCTTTCTTGAAGACTGCACAAGCTATGGCAAGAGGATTTGACAAATTGGAGGCAAGGGGATAAAAATGGCAATTTGTTTTCAATCCTTAGTCAAAATTAAGAGGTAAACCTATCAAGAACGACTCATAGAAGTTACTGAGGGCTTTAGTCCTGATTACTTTTGAGAAAATGTATTTTCTTTCCTCCCTACAAGTTTTCTTTTGGCTTTTCTATGGAGTACCAAGTAAATATCTCTTAGACCTTGCTCCTCCCTTGTAAATGGGTGTTGCTATGCTTTTTCACACTTCATCCTAAATGTCTAGAGTACCCAAAAACTGTGGTGTGGTCGACAAAAACAAGGGTAAGGATTAGTGCAAGCTATGTTGTTTTTAGCACATTGCTTTACTTCTTTCCCGAGAACTACCTCTTTTGAGCATGGTGAGGGAGCATATGGTTCTCGAGTTTTAGTGCAATCCTACAATGGTACTACTAGCGAGAATGTTCTGAACTCAAGGATTTGGGACCATCCACTTTTCTTTACAAGGTTGAGGCTAGGAGGATCTATGGCCCAATCACAAAAGCAGGGTTAAAAATCTAGTCATAGGCTAATGTTAGAGGGGTTTTTGTCCAAATGTCGTATCCATTGGGGATCCGAGAAGATAGAAGGAAGTAGAGGATAGGAGATGGAAGAGAAGAAAATGAATAGAAAAGAGATAGACACGATAAAGGCAAAGCAAAATGAATCAAAACACTATGTATTCACAGAATCTAAAGTTCCTTGTCTCGCACTACTTAGAAACCATCTCCAAGCATTAGACCTTGCTAGAGCTCCCTCTCATAGAACAAAAACGTGTATCAAACAACAACTTCTGATCACAACTCGGAACCAAAATCTAATCCATTGGCTTCGAAAGGGGGGTAAAAATTCAAGATACATGCTCACGAATCTCCCAAATCACTCATTCTTCTTTGAGTTCAGAGTGTTGTTTACTGCATATCAACTGTGATGGTGACTATGTGTGATTTTGCCCATCTTTCTTTTTCATGAAAAAATTAAAATTGACTAAAAAAGAAACACAATTTTTGCATGCCACCCTATTCTAGAAGTTTCCCTAGCTTTTTAGGATATTTACAATAGATAATATTCAACATATAAAAAATAGGCTAAAATTATCCAAAAATCTAGTATTTTTGGACCATCCATGCCAGAGACACTAGCACTAATGACTCAGCTTACATTGACTCTCTAGATCAATAAGAAAGTCAGTTGATGATGCACTACAAAGTTTTTCACACTATGTTCGCGTAATGGCACGATATCCACCTCCTAAGAAAGTGCACATGCTCCATTATGTGCCACCAATGCACCACCCATATCAAAAACCCATAATGTCAACTTGCCGCTTATTATGCATATAAGAAAGTGTCCCCCTGGATCATATATCAAAATACTCAGCATCTACATAACTCTTGAACCACACCTAGTACCTCCTCTAGGGTCATAAGGCCTTGGGTGCGCATCATACACTAGAGGCTGTTGAATCTCCATATACATGTCACCAATACACCCATTAACAAATAGATAGTAGCATGCCTACTCTTTCAATGTCAAGTGCATAGAAATCTACTTATACTGGTAATTGTGTACTACATCAAACATAAATTGAGCCTTAGTTGCATCCAATACATTCTCACCATCACCAAAAATAGTGAAGCAATCCATACCTTGAAGCATCTTAGAGTTACCTTATCAAGGCCTCTAACAAAGCATTCAAAACATTTTCCAACTATGGAGCATTACATCTAACATCCTTTAAAGACATATCCTCAAGCTCATGTACTGTGTAATAAATGATAGCTTTATCATGCAAATCATGTGCATCCAACAAGTCACTAATCTCTGATTGAGTCCTTGCATCAACTAAAACATGATCTTCATAAACCACTTTAGATGCATTAAGAAAATTTGCAGATGCAATGGCTGACTCTTCCACTACAAGATCTTCTAAGGCATCTGTGGTACTTGTTATCCTGTTTTTGTTCTTGCCCAATCTCTTCCATAACATGCTCCGATTTGTAGCTTTAGGAAAATCCACACTTTTTCTTGTCACTTCCTTAAAGATGCATGCATTATCTTTATCTCTGTTCTGTTTCTCTTCCACAAGTACATCTGTATTTTTCCCTTTTTCTAAATATGCATCCACTGAATATGCATCTACCAATGATTCCCAAACAATTATGTCACTAATTTCTTGCCCTACATGAGATATTTCACTATCGGTAACTTTCCTCTCTTCAGCTGCATGCAAAGCATGTGTTATATTGTAGCCATCAAACCACCATCACTTGGCCATGCATTCTATCCAACTATAGACCAAAAGTAGAAGCATGCACAATCACATAAGCATTTCGAATATCCAATTCTTCCAACAACTTTTGCATACCTCCCTTCCTAAAATTCAAAGCAAGAGGCAATTCCATTTCTTGTGCATGGATCTTGCCATCTTTTCAAAACATGAGTTGTCGTGCCAAGGCCTCCTGATAGGCAGCACAATCCTTTCTCTCATGTTGCAAACTATCACACCACATACATTTTTTTCTCAGCTTAGGGTTTGTTGCTCGTCCCCTTTCCTCTTGTCCTTTTTCATCCCATTTTGCAACCTTCAATTCAAGATCCCGCATGTCTTTAACCAACTCATCTAATGCATCTTCCCTAGCAGTGGGAACAATAGTAGATATAGACATAGGGTTATCCACAAAAGTGGGTGGCTTACTTGATACATCAACTATTTTTCTTATAATAGTGGGCAAGCTAGAGACATGTAGTATTTCTCTTCTTCTATGCTTTTTAACAAGTGTAGTAACAGCTTCCTTGACATGTCTCCACTATGTTTTAAGACCTATCTCTGTAGTTTGTTCCTCTTGCAAATCTTCAAGCTTCTCTTGGACTCAAGATCTACTGCTTCTAGAAACAATTCAATTTACTGACTTGCAAAAGCTTGCTATTCTACAAGATGATCTAACTACTCAAATCTACTTTCAAATTCTCTTAACAATTTTGTAGCCACAAGACCCTTATTGGGTTGTAATACCCACTCCTGAAAAGTTTGGCATGTAATCTAGCTAGTGTCTTCAATGTAAAATTTTTCCTTGAGTGTCTTAAGCTACCTAGTCAATATCTTGCATGTACAATTCAGGAATTCATGCTTTCAGTTCATGTACAGTGATCCAAACATAATATTGGCTCCATGCAAGTTAAGCCACTCCAAAGAATTCCATCTTTTGAGCATAGGCATGTACATATGGAGATACATTCCTAACATTGAATAACTCCATCTCATGCTCAACTACTTGCAGAGCATTCACAATAGTTTCTATTTGAGCAGAAGTGTGCATCACCTGTTGTTGTTGTTGTACCTCCATGAGCATGTTCATATTCTACAATAACTACTACAAAACATCATTGAAGTTCTCCCATCTTGTCTTTCCTTTTGATGACCTTTCACATCAGGTTTACTAATGTTGAAGGGGTTTTTATCAAAATGCCATATCCACTAGGGATCAAAGATGGAAGGAAGTAGAGGATAGGAGATGGAAGAGAAGAAAAATAATAGATAAGAGGTAAACACGATAAAGACAAAGCACATCAAATTAAATCACTATGTATTGATAGAATCTAAAGTTCCTTGTCTGGCACTACTAAGAAACAATCTCCAAGCATTAGAACTCCTGGAGCTCCCTTGTAGACCAGAAACATGTATCAAATAATAGCTTTCTCTCTACTACGCGGAACCCAAATTTTATAGCTCTATTGGCTCCAAAAGGGGGGTAAAACTTTAGGATAGTTGCTCAAGAATTTCCCAAATCACTCCTTTTTCTTTGAGTTCAGAGTGTTGTTTACTGCCTGTCAACTATGATCGTGACTCCACGTGATTTCGCCCATTTTTCTTTTTCATGAAAAATCACAAAACTTACTGAAAAAGTATCTTTCTTTTTGTGTGCCATCCGATTCTAGAAGTTTTCCTATTTTTTTAGGATATTTATAATAAATAATATCCAACATATCAAAAGTAGGCTAAAATTGTCCAAAAATCTAGTATTTTTGGACCATCCATGCCATGGATACTAGCACTAATGACTTAGATGACATTGACTCTCTAGATCAATAAGAAAGTCATATGATGATGCACTCCATAGTTTTCACATTGTGTCTGCGTAGTGGCACGACATTGCTTCTCACGTTGTCCATGGTGCCTAGCTCTAGGTCCATAAGCACATCACTGGGGATGTAGCAACCTGCAGAGCTACGGCTTGTTGTAATAGATAGTGATGTGCTCGAGTGGAGTCTCAAAGTCACCATGGTCAGTTCCTACGGGGTTGGTGTCGTGCTCAATGAACATGACCTCCTAGAACTTCACAGTGATCTAGTTGCTACACTTGCCTTCCTGGATGTGAAGGATCTCACACACACATACTCTCTCTCTCTCTCTCTGTCTCTGACAACTTCAACTGCCTAGCTCACTTGATCCATATACACAGAACCAAATTTTGTGTTGATTGGTGGCACAATGTAATCAACCACCACGCCGAGCTAATTTAGGGGCAATCATAGAAGACAAGGCTATGGTCTTCTCAATGGGAACTTGCCTTGGACGTTTCCCATCAGCAAATAATCTCCCAAATGGATGCCCTTGACAATGCCTCTGAGCCATTGAGTTGCCACACCACTTGAGGTTGGAAATGCTAATGATGATGACGATGGTGATGATGGTCATGAGAGATATAGAGAGAGGAAAATAGAGAAACTATGAAATAGAGGAGGATTAAAAGAACAGAGGAGCAAGCAAAAATGCAATAAGAAAAAAGAAAACCAATAGAGAACACACAAGAAAGAGGGGAAAAACTAGACAAACAAAGCAGATTGAGCCAAGATCTGCATGCAAAGGGGAGAACACACACACACACATAGAAGGTTGGGAAATGAACCCATTGCCATCTCTCCTAACAGTGGTGAAACCTCATACACATCCATGTGCTCAAATAAGTCGAAGCAACCATTACCATCAATGGTTGCTTGTAGCACTCAATCCACTAACAACATAATTTACATTGAAACACAATATTAGTGAGTTTGGAAATATCCCGATTCCCATTTTTTGAATACTAAAAAGGTGGCACCAAGATAACATACCCATAAGTTTCTAAAAAATATATGACATGACCTATCATTGGAAAACTTGAAAAATGGAATCTATTGAGCTATAGAGCGCTCGATTTGGAGTTATAGTGTTCAAGTTATGACAAATCCAAAGATTTGACCACATGTCCCAAACTTATGGAAAATTTTGATATTCCTCAAGATGGTGTTTTGACCAATCGAGAGTGGATACAACATTGTCACAACAGGTTGACAAAACTATACAAGTCACATCCGAGGAGAATCATGACAAAATAGCAGCAAAGCTTCAAGAGAAACATGGAAAACCCGAAAGTAGGAGCAATCCTAGCACTAACGAATCTTGCTCATCTAGGCCTGAGCCCCTAGCTATGCTAAATCCTAGGGAAGATCCAAGAACCTTATATGAGATAGCAACCTAGCAAGCCCTTATAAAGCATAGAAGTGTCACAGAGTGCTTGACCAAGCTGGAGGCTAAACTCAGATTATTCACACATGCTTATGTCCTTGTAGACATTAGCACATTTCCTAGGGAGTAGCTTTAGAAATATTTGTCATATCTGCTATCCTAGGAAGAGCAAGAATGTCTTAACGAGCACTATGAGAATCTCCTATATGAAGGCCTGGAACTCATCTCTGACAAGGAAGCCGATGAACTACACTTAATTGTGACATTCAACGAAGTGTTTGCCAACCAAATCTCTTAGAGATAGAGAAACTAAAGTGACAATCAAAGGGTCGAAGTAAATTTGAAAAACGTTGGTTTGAAAATCGTGCTACAATGGCCGACAAACTTGGAGCCCAGATTAGTCTTAGAAGAGCGATTGGCCAAATGGTAGTCTCAAAGAGTCACCTTCAATTAAGCCAAAATAGTGAGGCTAGCCCTTATTTGGCAGATTTGGAACATGCAAAGGAACAAGAAAAGTAGAAAGGGGTTGGAATATGGGATAAATCCTTGGTGCAGTAGAGGCTTCCATTCGAGATCTTCCACCTTCTTCTCTTAAAGATTCAGCAAATTTTGATGCAATAAGTTTGCTGAACTCAAGCAAGGGAAAAGCATTGCCTACAATTGTAGAGCAGGCTAGAGATGGAAGCATAGTCCAAGTATTCTTGCTTCCAGACTTCCTATTTGTGCAAGTTTTTGTGGCAGGAATTTAGGCTCCATCTATGGGAAGGTGTAGTCTAAATACAAAAAGACATGCTTCTAATGATGTTGCTATGAAACTTACAAATGGTGAGCCAAAATCTGTTGAGCTGACATCAGCACAAAGGTTGGCCACTTCTATAACTGTTGCAGCCAATGTGGAGATTCCATCAGATCCTTATGCAAGGGAAGCAAAACACTTCATTGAAGTTCAAGTTCTGCACAGAGATGTATGGATTGTTTTAGAGAGTATTGATAAGTTCAACAACTTGATTTGTTCAGTTCACTATACTAGTGGTGATGTTGCATGAGATCTTGGTTTGGAGTTGCTTAAGAATGGGTTGGCAAAAGTTGTTGAATGGAGTGCCAAATTACATTAGAACACCATATTGGGGAATATGGGAATTTCCCATAAGTTTGGGACATGTGGTCAAATCTTTGGATTTGTCATAACTTGAACACTATAACTCCAAATCAAGTGCTCTATAGCTCAATAGATTCCATTTTTTAAGTGCTTTCCAATGGTAGGTCACATCATATGGTTTTGAGAAACTTATGGGCATGTTATCCGAGTGCCACCTTTTTAGTATTCAAAAAATGGGAATTGGGAGAATCCCAAACTCACTAATATTGTGTTTTAGGGGAGTTTTGCGGTCTCAAAAATGCCCTGTAAGAGATCCTAGAGAGAGAAAACAATTTAAGAAATAAAATCATTTTATAGAATTTTCAAAAGGTTTATATTTTGGTAAGTTAAAATATCAAAATTCGTAATAATTCATTGTCGTGATATTCTCATGGTCACATCAAACCTAGGAATCTAGGTCGCCATAAAGTTGGCAAAGGTTGTCATAATGAAGATCTTAACTCTCCTCATTAAAGTGAAAACTAATATTCAATTTGAATTTTGGTGGATACTCGATTGCCTCCCTCCATTGTTTCTCTCTTCTTTTTTTCTCCTCCTTAGTAGTCTCTTCTTTGTTTTCGTTCTTGCTTCTAATCATATCCTTAGCTATGGATCAATCACCCAATGATCTCTGTAGCTCACTTATAGATCAAATATCCAATGTTCTCTGTAGCTCTCATAAAAGACCTCTCTATCATCTTCATATTGAGTTGGATAGTGAGTATGAACCAATAAGAAAGAGAACAAAATCTATCACGGTTACAATGTCTATGAAACATATACCGAGGTTTGAAGGAAAGAAGAATATTAATCTTTGGTTAGATGGAAAGCTATATCCCAAAGATTCTAGCAAAAATAGCACTCCTCCTTTCTATAATAGCTCATCATTAATGAGGTTTATTGGTGATGGCTACAATGGATTTTTAGGTTATACACTTAACCTTGTTGCAGAAAAGGATATCCTTGGACTAGAGAATCATCTTTTGATGAAACACAATATAGAATTGTTGCAGAAGCTAGAGGATTGTCGAGAAAAAAATTCACTCATTGGAAAAGCGTATCAAAGCTTATCAACAAAAGTAAACTTTATTAGGCCTTCGAAATCGACAAAGAGCTCTTAAAAATATTGAGAATCTCAAACAAGGAGGAGGAGGCTTTGGTAAAAGAATCCAAGTAGCAAGGTATATTTTTTTTCACTTGAAAAATCTTAAATATGGCTTTATTTAAATTACTTGCATTGATTTGTGATGTTAATTTTGCTTAGATCTCTTCTACAACCAAATGCAAGTGAAAGAGATTCTTTAAAAGTAGCTCAGTTTTATTATCATCTTCTTCCTTCAGTAGTTTCAAATGATATTTTGGAGAAGAAGAAATTTAAAAAGGCAAAGAAACAATGCTTGGAGTCATTTGTAAAGGATCATTCTTTGGATTCTGAGTTAGTACAAAAGACACTAGATAGTATTGGTATCAGTCGAGATGCTTATATGCAACTTTTCCAGCTTTTACAATCAAATATGAAGCAAGGACAGGTACGCAATTGTATACTTCCGAAGCCATTTGTGGTTAGGACTATCAGACAGGGAGTTAATAACAAAGTGATAGGGATTCTAGGTGAGCCTTTTCATATCAAGGCTACCTTCAAGGGCAAGAAAAATGAGGTTACATTCAATGAATTTAACAATATTTTACTTGACTTGCCCACCTTACAATGCTTAATGATCAAATTTTATGACTTGTCAGTAGTAGCAGAGGCACAGGGAGTGGCTAGATTTGTGATTAAACTTGATGAAAGTGAGATTTTGAAATGTAAAAAATTGGATAGAATCTCTATCACCTTGATGAATAGAGAACTTTCGTCAGGTCATTGCAATCACTCAACATCATTTAGTGTTCAATCTGAATATAACATTTGAGGTAGATACTGAGAATTTTGATATATTATATTGGGTTTTTCATCAAACATCAATACCTAATGTTGTTCAAAGGCAACAAGCAGGAGAAGAGCTATTTGTTGAAGGATTTGGGAACTATAGGATTGAGTGGCACATAGCTGGTGACCTAAAGACACTCAAATGTATGTATAATGTATCAAAAGGAGCCAACTCGAGATCTCCTTGCTTATACTACATGTCGCCAGCTCTAGAGTTAAGCTCAGGCAATTGGAATAGAGCTGCCTCTAGGCACAATAAGGATCCCCA
This sequence comes from Lygodium microphyllum, assembly GCF_053477565.2. Classification (NCBI taxonomy): domain Eukaryota; kingdom Viridiplantae; phylum Streptophyta; class Polypodiopsida; order Schizaeales; family Lygodiaceae; genus Lygodium; species Lygodium microphyllum. The sequence continues at coordinate 126,979,345 of NC_141152.1, read as the reverse complement.
GTTTAAACTAGTCTTGGACATTCCTTTAGCGAATGCCCATATTTGTACACTTCATGCACTTTGCAGGATAATTGAAAAGCTTGTTCATCTCTATATAGGATTTGCATGGAAGCTGAAGCCATTATCAACTAGAACAGATGCTATAACAAAGGTTGAAAAAGTTCTCTCTGCAATTAGTTTGCATGGTGGCAATGTTATTATTGAACCAGATCTTCAGAAGTCTAAGGATGGTAATTGTGTCCCAAAAAAACCATCTATTGGTGGAGTGAAGCCTAGAAGGTTTCTAGGCTTTCATGGGAGACTTGGCAAGATAAACTCGAGAAATGGTGGCTCAACTATTAAATTTAATCAGTGGAAATTCCTACATAATGCAGTTAAGAATCACACTGATAATGGACAAGCTTGGAATAGAAAAGCTAAAGTTTTGGAAACACTAGAAAAAGTGTTTTTTTATTGTGATAAGACTGAATGGAATGATGATGATCTCAAAGACTTTAAAAACCAATTGAACCTTTTCAAAAAGGTGATGACAGAAGCTTGGGGTGATCAACACTTTACTCACTATATGGTAAAAGGTTTGTATATGTCTGTTTCTTCATTGTCAAACTCATATAATATTTTTTAATAACTTTCTTTATTTGTTGACTATGCAGCATATTTTATACAACCATGCTCCATACTTTATTAAACAATATGGATCTCTATCTATCTGGTCAACCCAAAGTATGGAAAAATCACATTATCAAGCAAGAACAAAATATTTCAGACACACAAGACATGGAGATGGAAGACACAAAGCCAATAGTTTATTACAGGTCTTTCAATGGTTCTATCGACAAATTTGGCATAAATTCAAGCTTAAAGATACAACCACATCAAGCGATATATCATCTTTAGCAAGGACTATACAAATTGTTACCCAAAGAAGAAAATATAGATATTCAAATTCTTGCACAAAGCAAAGATTTACAGAATGGTTACAAACCAAACAAAGAGTTGGGAAAAGATGGGTTTCAAGAAACCCTTGATCTTTGGCATCTTCTAGTTTGATTGTGTTGCAGAAGAGTCCTTTGTTTCAGGCACCTCGATAGGGCCTCCAGAGGATTCCTTAGTTTCAGGCACCTCAACAGGGCCTTCAGAGGAGTCCTTGGTTTCAGGTAGCTCAACAGGGCCTCTAGAGGAATCTTTTGTTTCATCCCACTCAATAAGACCTTTGTATTTCAAAAACTCCTATTTCTGATAGCTTGGAAGAAGCTTCAAATTCTTACTATCTTCTACATAAGAGAGCAAATAGGAGCCAAGAAGTCAAAAATATCCAGCTCTAGATCCACTGTATCCAGGCATAAAGCCAAAAACTGTTATGGCTTCTTTCTTCTCCACTAAAATGATCTTGTCCAAACCTCTACTGAAAACTTGAGATCCAATTACCTTTGAGATAGCTCTCAAAGCCATCATTGGTAGACTTCGAGAGATTGACAATCTACTATGATATATTACAATTGTTTGATTGTTCAAGTTTCCAATATAATGTCCAAGGCTTTGATTTTTCCCAAGCTTCATTGGCCTAGAGCCCTTAGCCCTTCCAAGAAAGTTGTCCAGATCTTCAATCTCAATCTACACAACAAACCACAACGGTATAAGATATAAGATATCTATCTATAATGCATAATAAAGTCTAACATAAACTTAATAGGTAACTTCGAATTATATTTCATACCTTAGGGTGTTCACCTTCTTCAAGAAGACTATCATCATAAAGATTTATTGAACTCTTGAGTTTCTCATTTGATGGAGACTTCAATCTCTCTTCATACCCTACATTATCAATACGAAGTTTCTTCTGGACCTGCAATAACTCTTCTTCTGTATAGGTAGGCCCCCTTTTCGTATTCTACGATCTAATTAATACATGCATGTAAGGCTATAGAGCTGTCTTGGAAATTCTCTCCCTCAACATCAAGATTTGCTAGTGGTTCTTGTTCATAACCTATAAAATTCATGTCATTTTGGCCCCAACCTGCAAGGATTGCTAAGCAATAATCTTCTCTAAGATCAAAAAGATGTTGAATATCATTTAGCAACACATATCTCTTCTTGTTGAGAAGATAAGTGGGAAATGTTGGAACACATGCAAGAGGACCTTCTTCATCAACCTGTGCACTTGGCTTGATCTCCTTTTCTTCCACCATTGTGATATTGTGACTCTTAAACAAACCTACATCAAAACCTTGGACAAGTTGATTCTCAATATCTTCTTGGAACATCTCCTCCTTCTCTTCGACCTCCTTATCCATACTTGCAACTCTAGCTTTCCCTGTTGGTCTATATCTGGAGAAGAATTTTCCATGTATTGAAGATACACAATAAATCCAATGTCCTTGTGGATCAGAAGGCATTGGTGTTGATACCTGTGGAAAGGGCAAAATGTTTCTCTCTTCCAGAATTCCTCATCAATGAGGTTGAACCTGCCTAGCAAAGTTGACCTGGCTGTACTGGTGGCTCCCATGACATCACTATAATGAGCAAATCCATTGACTTCTAAACCTTGCACATGTCTATCATAAAAATATCTGTACTCCTTAAGTTCATCTTCAAGATCCTCCAATAACTCCTTCAAATCAAAAGGAACATTGAAAATTTCTCTGATATAGCTAAATTTGGAAGAATTTCCAATTGTGTATAAGAAATCAAAGAGTCTATCATCAGAACTCTCCATTAGCTCCTTCTCATCCATTGCTTCCAAAGATAGCTTTCTCTTTGTCATCTTGACCAACAAAAGATTTATCCCTGAAAACAAAGCAGAATGGCAACAATGTCCAATAAAACACGATAGAACCATGGAAAGAGGCCCCAAAATTGCATTTTCCAAGGCAAAAAATCAAAAAATGAGAAAAAATTTTAAGTGACCAGTGAAACATGAAAACAAGGTGTCCAGAGGCAAAAGCCGGTGAAGAAATCGTGTTTCACCGAACGCTACGTGAAAACGAAAGTTATTTCAAAATTTCATCGGTGAAACGCGATACTAGCAACATACCACTAACCAAAGACATTATTTCGCGTTTCATCGGTCAATAGATGCAGAACAAGAAGAGAAACATGAACTATGAATTAATTCTATTAAAACATAGAAATTTATGATAAAATCCTTTCTGGAAGTGCCATGCTTCTTTTAAAAGACACAAAGCACATGACATCTATAATTTTTCAAGTGTTATTAAAAATTCTTTCTATACTAATCAATGAGATTTTGTTCAGATACTTGTAATAACGAAATTATGTTACCTATCAAAAATTGTTGAACTACTCTTCAAACAGGAAGCAAGGACCTTGAAGGAAAATCGAAACAAAATTTCGAGAGAAAGAAAGACAATATCGGAGAGGATGACTTCAAAAAGCTTTTATATTGATTGTCAAACATGTGTTGATAGTTCCAACGAAAACGTTTACGTAATGATGGCAAAATAAACGCGATCGCAAATTTGGATGAAATTTCCAATATTTTTGCACGTACGAAATACCTCAGAATACGTGCGCACGTGTCTCACTTAACACACCGTATCAAATTTCTCAAAAGACATGCGTACTCCCTTTTTTCGGCTCATGCTCATAGGCTCACACTCATGGACAAGGACATGGTAATTCTTAGGAGGCTAAGATATAGATTTTCAAAGGTCCTTGAGCCAATTCCCCTCACTGATGAGAGGACATTTAATGTAATATCTCTATTGAAAAATATTACTAGCCCGCATGAAACTCAAGCAAAGGTCAATTCCCACATTGGAGTTACTGACAGTGAAAGCTTTAAGCTGTACGCGTCGTATCATGACTTTCCACTGGCAAAACAGGACCGAAGTTTGAAAGAACCGGCATAATTGCAGGTGAACATCCTCTTGGGAGGAGGTCAAGAGGATAATAATAGGTTTATGCAATTTTTTAATTATTTACCTTCCCCTAGCTGATGCATGGCTGAGGGAAGGGAATGGGCTATTTTGGGCAATGGGGGAGGTGGAAGGAAGGAATCCATGCAGGGGGGGCACGTAGGGGGGGAGGTCCTCTCTCCCCCCTTGTGCTATATAAACCCCCTCTAAGGGGTGGAGGATTCTGAGTCGTGAGGAAGGACAAGTTGTGGAGTGAGAGAGGAAGAATGACGGCGACTGTGGAGGTGTTGATGCTATCGTGGTGCTGCACTAGCTGCCGCTGTACTGGAGGAGCCACCGCCTGAAGCCTGAGGCCGCCGCTGCCATCGTCAGAAGCCATCTATACGCCACTAGCTACCAAAGAGACTGGCCTTTCGCTTCGTCCATGTGGTCTTACATAATGCCCCCAGAAGCTTCCTAGAAGCTTCTAAGGGGACTCTCCAAGTCCCCCCTTCCCGTGGATTCCCCACCCAAGTCCCTATAAGCCCACCTTAGCCTAGCTTTTTAAAGGCCCTTCCCTTTGGAACCCTCCGAGAGCCCAAATCTTTTTTTTCCCTCTTAAGCTTCGTAGTGGAAGCCTATAAGGCCTTCCCATTAGTTCCCTAATATGCCTTTCCAGGTCTTTGAAGGAGAGGGAGCTACAAAGCCCTTTCCACTCGATTTTCCCCATAACCTTAAACTCCCGGGATTTTTAAAGAAAGAAGGCCCAATCTCCGAACCCTAACGCCTTCCAAAGCCAAATTCCGCAAGACGGTGCTTCGGTCAAGGAACCCGTACCTCAAAGGGAACTGCGCGTGCGAGGGAGATGGGCCAAGATCATAAGACTGCGGCCAAGGCAAGAAGGTCGAATTCATGATGGCCCCTAAAAAGGCACAAGGCGCAACTGCAGGAGGATCATCTCCTAACATTCATGTGGATATTTCACCAAACCCACAAGTCCAAGTTTTCTTTCTATTTTTGGTTTACATCGAAATATTGCAATTATGCATGGATAATTTATGGAATTAGGATGCACGTTTGCGATTGAAATACATTGGATATTTTAAAGGAAATAACTCATGAATGAAGATTGGTCAATTCTAGTTTTTTAATGGAATGAACGAAGGATGTTTATGCATTTTTAGCAAGTTGCTTCTATGCATTGCAAAGTAACGAATCTAGGACAACTAATGATTATCATTACAAAGTCAGAATTATTGTAGTACACCTTCAAATATGCACAAAAAGATTAAATCGCATGTCGCATTATTAAACAAATCTTTCTTAGTAATGATTCATTAAAAAGTCATTATCAACCATAGGAATCTACAAAGCATGGAATGATTCTAGAGTTGCATGAAGTAGGATAACTCTAGTTTTAAATTAGCATAAATATCATTTTAATTGCGGCGTAGTTAGGAAAGGTTGTATGGTTCATTGTAACCTAAAACCATAAAAGCTTAGTGGCATGAATTGTGAAGGCATGTCTTAGTAGGATCAATAAAAGTTATATGAATTTTAACATGTGCTTGGTCTAACAAGAAAAGTTAGGGATTGCGAATCTAGAGGAAATGAATCGCATGCTTACATAAATTATGACGTAATGCAACTAGTTTTTCCCTTCTTCGATCAAGACAAAATCTTTAGGAATAGTTCGTCCTTGTCGTAAGATAAGCAATCTGGATTACCCAAAATACCTAAACTACAAAGGATTTTCTTAGGATAGTTAAGTCAATGCAACACACCCCAAGTGCTAACTAGGGTTTGGCACGTTGAGGATGTGACCTAGTCGCACTTATTGCCAAGTTGAAACTCTCATACCCTAAAATCCTACCCACATTCACGGAATGTAGGGACAATAGGACGTACTTGCAGGAAATGATTTAGGGTTTCTACCCTAAGGATCACTCGTTAAAAAGATGAAACTTGGATTGAGTTGGAACCCTAGGATGATATTGGCCTAGTGCAATCAAAAATGGATTGGATATGAAAACACACTAAACCTTGTGATTAGAAGACGTCGTTCGATGGGTAAAATAGTCCCATGGATTAGATGAGACACTTGTGCAACAAGTTGTAGAGTTGCATGATCTTGTGGTTGATCACAAGAGAATGGCCAATTCCTCGAAATGAGATTGACAGATTCTTGTGCAAGTTTATATTGCAAGAGGATGAGTAGTCGTCCTAATATAGCACCTTTCTTGGGAAAAGTGACCAAGATAAGGGGATTAGTTATTTGCTTGGAAGAAAAAGACCAACCAATAAATTGGAGCAACATATTAATAGAACTTAAGGTATTGGTTAAGTAGGGTTAATAAGGTAATGGCCCTAACCCAAGTACATAAGGGTTAACAAACAAACCCTTGGGAGCAACATATTAATAGAACTTAAGGTATTGGTTAAGTGGGGTTAATAAGGTAATGGCCCTAACCCAAGGACATAAGGGTTAACAAACAAACCCTTGGGGATCTTGCCGAGTCGCAATTGATCTCGGATCGAATGTTAGATGCATTCGAAGAGAACAAATCACTCAGTAGTTGGCCAAATAATCAATCACTGGAAATGATTGTGCTTGTAACAGTTTAAAGAGCACCGTTTGCTTTGTTTGCTCAAGGAATTAAAGGATGAAAAGATATCTAATGCTTCAGGTTGAAGTCTTGAAGGGAGAGGCAGCCTCAGTTACCCCGGACTATCTGTCTAGCCCTAACCAAGGGGATTCTTAACCGCACCGGGAAAGTGGACCGAACCCGCCGCGTGAGGTCTCTCCGTTGAGCGCTACTTGGAGCAGGAGAATGCTTGGGTGCCAGGGGCGGCTCTGGTCGTAAATCCCTCACCTTCTGGGCCCTGCAGAAGAGGCCAACGTGACTCAACGGGATTGGATCTCGAGGCCCGCATACTAGTCTACGAGTGGAATCTTGGATTAGTAATCCCTGTGGATTACTGGATAGCCTTCGGGCGGATTATGGATAAGCCTACGAGCTGGACTTTATAAATGTATTCCAAAGATAAATATGATAACCTATTGAAAAGGAACTTGTTTGACACTATTTTTCTATGTCATGTGCTAAGATTACGTGAAGGAACCAGTGCCTAACGGGCTAATTAAGGAAGTTGCTTGATACCTGTCCAACTAAATGTGGTAGGTAATTAGACAGCTAAAACAACCTGAGGAAAGTGTGGTGGATGTGGCCATGGGTCTGTCCTAAGAATGGGTGGTCTCGGTTAATCGAGAATTTTTCTCAATCATAATGGACTGCAAGGAGATCTTTTCAAAGAAAATGAATAGCAAGGCTGCTAACCTAGATTCTAGGTTATAATAATCCCAGTTTACGATGTTTTAGGAGAATGGAATCGAACTATGCCTCATGGCAGGGAGGTCGAACTTTGTATCCCTCTCGTTTCCCATTCTCCTTAAACTAAGTGCAGCTTGAATCCACTTCGGCCCTCGCATTTCTGCATAAAGTAGTTCGCTTGGGGTTCGACACTAGTTACCATTTAGAAAATGACCAGTAGGGGAAACCCTAATTCAGGTCGGTCCTAAGTGGGAACAGCCAGCATACTTCCGCTAGGTGGCACATGCGAAAAGTCCTAGATCGCAAACCCCGTGACATTCCATGGGAGTACCGGGAGGAGCTTTCTAGACCTCCTTTCCGATGGACTACTGAGATGTGTCTTGAAGGGAACAAGTGGACACGTTACAGTTGGTATCAGAGCGAACCAACGAAGGATTTGTTTTTCTTTCTTAATAAGAAGAAGTAAAGAAAATGTTGTTGTTAAGAAAATTTCCTTACTTGCGATGATGTCTTGTAGAATTATGAAGCATGGAACAGGTTCTTAGTGTTCCGAGTCATGTTTATGACTGCAATGCATTCCTCGGATTATCAACAAAGGGTTGATATGATGAACATCCTAGATCGTATTTATAATCCATCGCCTTTGTACGTGGAATGAAGATGGACGGGTGACTCACGAATCTACTACATAGTTGCCCACCAGTTTGCATACCTTTAAACCAACCTAAAGAGGATCAGGTGGTTGGAAGACCTGAAGATCGTGAAGCTGTTCATTTTTGTGGAGGCTCACATAAACTCAACTTTACATATTTAAGGTCGGAGGGTTGAGCTGAACTCATATGTATATAAGGAAGTGACCCGTGTAATCCCCGCCAAAAGGATCAAGGTGTTGGGGTGATATGAGAAGAATGGGTTCCAAAGAAAAGGATACCCTAATCTCTTGATGACTTACCGATTCCTGAAGATCCATGACCCGAAACCATACTATTATCTAGTTCACGTAGATAAATGTAATACAACATTATTCTCCCCAAACTAAGTGTAACAATTGCTCTATCATCTCAGGAAATATTGTATTCCGAAAGGGCTACGCCCATTTAAAGTGGCTAGGATTCTTGATGGATAGAGCTGAATTGGTTATGAAATATAAATCATAATGATTAGCTAGTTATAACATTAAGAATCATTTATTCAGGCACAACCCTAGGTACAAATCCCTAGTTTGCCTCCTACATCAAGTACTACCATGATTCAAGAGAAGGAGTTTCTTCTCAAGCAGATTAAGCCACCTAAATTTGACGGGAAAGCTAGGACTGTCCAAGCAAATGCTGAAATTTGGATAGAGTCCATGGAGGATTACTTTGAAGCAGCCGATATTGCACCCGCCAACCAAGCTATGCTCACCAAGCTGAAGCTCACCGGTGAAGCCAGGCTCTGGTGGAAGCAATGGTGTAGAGATCAAGGGATTGCGGAAGGATCCATTACCTGGAAAAATTTGAAGAAATCTGTGTAAGGAATATACTTACCACCTGCGTATCGCATGCAAAAGATGAATGAGTTCTACAAGCTGAAAGAGCTGGGACTCACTCTTGACGAATACTACTCAAAATTCATCTCACTTCTTAAGTATGCGCCACAAATGGACATGACACAGCAGGTGTCAAAATTTTGTACTAGTTTAAACCAACCAGTGAATACCCTTCTCGAATATATGTGCCCATCAGATCTATGGGATGTACTCATTTGAGCTGCACCCATAATTTAAAAGGTGTAGGCTAGGCCAAGAAGTAACAAAACTTGGTCTTATAATGACCTGAACAGAGGAGCATATAGGTATCAAATGAAGAGAGCTTAAGGTCAAAATCGGGGACAAAGAAAGATGGCAAGGACTCATAATGTCAACAACTTTGTCCCTACCCAAAGCGATGGCCGAAATCTCCGTTATTTCCACTACAACGAGCCCGATCATTTCAAGAGGCAATGTCCCAAGCTTGGCGAAGGACATCACCAAGTACCTTTCCAAGGAACTGGCCGTGGCCAGGGAGCCGCTACCGGAGGTAGAGGAAGAACTGCATGTGTTACCAATAGGGAAATGTGCGAAGAAGAAGATCCGACCATGGAAGTAGAGTTTGAAAGGGCGACAGTCCATGCCGCTCTTCACAAGAAAGGCCCGAATCGTCAGTTTTTTCAGTGATTCAAACACCATCGGGTTATCAAGGTAAAGGTTTCAAGACCTTGATTGATTGTGGTAGTACACATTCCTTTATCTCACTAGCTTGTGTAAGAAGATTAGGAATAGCCACAATAAAAGCACCTACCTTGCTTGTGGAATTAGCAAATTGTTGTGAGGTCACTTGTACCAGGCAAACTGCTAAGGTGGAATTCTTTCTGGGAGGAAAGACGACTTCGGTCAAATTTAGAGTCATGAACCTAGGTATCCATGAGTGTCTACTCTAGAGTTGCATGAAGTAGGATAACTCTAGTTTTAAATTGGCATAAATATCATTTTAATTGCGTTGTAGTTAGGAAAGGTTGCATGGTTCGTTGTAACCTAAAATCCTAAAAGCTTAGTGGCATGAATTGTGAAGGTATGTCTTAGTAGGATCAATAGAAGTTATGCGAATTTTAACATGTGCTTGGTCTTAACAAGAAAAGTTAGGGATTGCAAATCTCGAGGAAATGAATCGCATGCTTACATAAATTATGACGTAATGCAACTAGTTTTTCTCTTCTTCGATCAAGACAAAATCATTAGGAATAGTTCGTCCTTGTCGTAAAACAAGTAATCTGGATTACCCAAAATACCTAACTACTACAAAGGATTCGCTTAGGATGGTTAAGTCAATGCAACATACTCCAAGTGCTAACTAGTGTTTAGTACGTTGAGGACGTGACCTAGTCGCACTTATTGCCAAGTTGAAACTCTCATACCCTAAATTCTTGCCCACATTCACGGAATGTAGGGACAATAGGACGTACTTTGTAGGAAAGATTTAGGGTTTCTACCCTAAGGATCGCTCATTAAAAAGATGAAACGTGGATTGAGTTGGAACCCTAGGACTGATGATATCGGCCTAGTGCAATCGGAAATGGATTGGATATGAAAACACACTAAACCTTGTGATTAGAAGACGCCATTCGATGGGTAAAATAGTCCGATGGATTAGATGCGACACTTGTGCAACAAGTTGCAGAGTCGCATGATCATGTGGTTGATCACAAGAGAATGGCCAATTCCTCGGAATGAGATTGGCAGATTCTTGTGCAAGTTTATCTTGCAAGAGGATGAGTAGTCGTCCTAATATAGCATTTTTCTTAGGAAAAGTGACCAAGATAAGGGGATTAGATATTTGCTTGGAAGCAAAAGACCAACCAATAAATTGGAGCAACATATTAATAGAACTTAAGGTATTGGTTAAGTGGGGTTAATAAGGTAACGGCCCTAACCCAAGGACATAAGGGTTAACAAAGAAACCCTTGGGGATCTTGCCAAGTTGCAATTGATCCCGGATCTAATGCTGGATGCATTCAGAGAGAAGGATTCACTTCTTGACAGTTGGTCAAATAATGACCACTGAAAATGATTGTGCTTGTAACAGTTTAAAGAGCACTGTTTGCTTTGTTTGCTCAAGGAATTAAAGGATGAAAAGATATCTAATGCTTCATGTTGAAGGCATGAAGGGAGAGGCAGCCTCAGTTACCCCCGACTGTCTGCCTGACCCTAACCAAGGCGGTTGTTAACCACACTAGGAAGGTGGACCCGAACCACGCCGGGAAGGTGGACTGAACCCGCCATGTGAGTTCTCTCCGTTGAGCGCTACTTGGATCAGGAGGACGCTTGGGTGCCAGGGGGGGCTCTGGCTATAAATCCCTCACCTTCCGGGTTCTACACAAGAGGCCAATGTGACTCGGGATTGGATCTCGAGGCCAGCATACTAGTCTACGGGCGGAATCTTGGATTAGTAATCCCTGTGGATTGCTGGATAGCCTTCAAGTGGATTATGGATAAGCCTACGGGCTGGAGTTTATAAATGTATTCCAAAGATAAATATGATAACCTATTAAAAAGGAACTTGTTTGACACTGATTTTCTATGTCAAGTGCTAAGATTATGTGAAGGAACCAGTGCCTAACAGGCTAATTAAGGAAGCTGCTTGATGCATGTCCAACTAAATGTGGTAGGTAATTAGATAACTAAAACAACCTGAGGAAAGTGCGGTGGATGTAGCCATGGGTCCGCCCTACGGATGGGTGGTCCCGGTTAGCCGGGAACTTTTCTCAATCATAATGGACTGCAAGGAGATATTTTCAAAGAAAATGAATAGCAAGGGCACTGACCTAGAGTCTAGGTTATGATAATCCTGGTTTACGCATTTTTAGGGGAACGAAATGGGACTATGCCCAATGGCAGAGAGGTCGAACTTTGTATCCCTCTTGTTTTCCATTCTCCTTGAACCAAGTGCAACGTGAATCCGCTTCAGCCACGGAGTTTCTACGTAAAGTAGTTTGCTTGGGGTTCGATGCTAGTTGTCGTTTAGGAAATGATGAGTAGGAAAAACCCTGATTCAGGTCGGTCCTAAGTGGGAACAGCAAGAATACTTCCACTACGTGGCAGACGCAGAAAGTCCTAGATCGCAAACCCCGTGACATTCCATGGGAGTGCCGGGCGAAGCTTTCTAGACCTTCTTTCCGATGGACTGCTAAGACGTGTCTTGAAGGGAACAGGTGGACACGTTACATTTAATATCCTTAATGTGCCCCCAGCTAGGAGAAAGAAAGATTATTCTGGTCCCAAGGTTGAGGATGTCACCCATGAGAGGGATACAAGGCAACATGAAAAAGAGGAGAAAGCTAAAGAGGAACATGTAGATAAATGGAGAGAGTATAGGAGGCAAAGGGCCGAAGAAAGGGAAGTAGAGCAACTAGAGTCCTTTGAAAATGAGTTGGCCACCCTTCTTGAAGCAGCTAATCCAAAAGGATTCAATGTGTTTTGTTTCTTACCTGGTGACTTAGGCAAAAGAACTGAGATTATCTCCTTTAATTCTTCATGTGTTCAATCTCTAAGTAACCCTTTTCTATTCAATCTGTAAGTAACCCCTTTATATGACACCCTTCTATATGTAAAAAATGTATAAAAATGGTGTTTTAAAAACCCCTTATTTTGAACTCATGTTATATATATATATATTCATGAGTGACCCCCCCGAGATATCCACCCGTAATTACTTCTACTTTTTAATATATTTTTTAATAATAAGATTTTTCTTATTTATAGTCACTATTTCTATGCCTTTTCTAGGTGTGTAATGTATGAGTTTCCTTTGAATATGCAATAAAAAATTGAGGTTCTTGATCCATCTATCTCATTCTTTATGAGGAACGAGCTTGATACAAGTTTTGTTGAGTAGTGATTCAATCTGATTGACTTCGATACTTTGGAGGTCCTTATAATTCCATATAATGAAAAGTAAGTGATTCAATATTCTATTAGAGTTTTTGATATTTTATCCTACTAATTTGTTGAGATATGATTACTTTCAGTTCTCATTGGGGCTTGATTGCAATAGGCTGTGTGGATAAGCAATGTTTTTTAATCAACTCTATGAAAGGAAGCCATGGAAATGCTAAATTGCAAGTTATATTATCCAAGGGCTTCTTGATATTTCATTTTTTTTTTTAGTAAGTACTCTAAATTTCAATATATTTTATATATAGAGGTGCAAAAAGATTAATTGAAGAGCTAAAGAAAAGGCCCCCTATGCCATCTGATTTGCTTGCAACAATGCAATATAGACAAGTTGCGGTAAGTTATTGATTAAAATATTTGAAACATAAGTTTATTCTATGAACTACCATCCGTAAATTTCATAGTTTTACTTTGTGTTGGTGGTTGCACTGTCCTCATCAGGATGATAGCCATTCTTGTAACTGGAGGGTGATTGCAAATGCTAGAAGAATGGTTAACTTTGTTTATCTTAATGATGATAAACACTACAAGATACGTAAACAATTTAATCTATATGAGAGTCCACTCAAATGGGATGGGACTTAGCACCAGGGAGTGCTTAAAAGGGGGTGATGTGTGTGCATGACATAGTGAATTTCATGGTCCAATAGAGTTTTCCCTTGACTATTTGTGGTTTTTTTAGTGATGTGGGGTAGTTGAATAACAAGGTTCTCTCCACGAAATTTTGACTAGGAGTAGTGTGGAAGAGAGATGCTGAGCTGGTGAGTCTCTTTGCTTGTCATTTGCCTAGGCAAGGTAACTGATATTATGTGCTAGATTAGATTCCTTGCGCGACACTATTGAGCTAAAATGTTTGAGCGTTCAATTTAGTAATGAATCCCTAGCCTTCTAGCCATTCCTATAAGTCCCGAAACTCAAAACTAAAGTAGTAATAATAAATTAAGCTTGGGAGAGTCTATCTATTTATTCTTCTAAAACGAATACGAAAAAGAAAAGAAAGAAATAAAAAAAAAAACCCTCAGACTGCAGGGTTCAAAAAGAAAAAACGAAATGAAGATAACCATCACCTCTGAGGTCGTGGTAGGCTGTAGGGATTTCCTTGACGAGTGCCCTGCATCCAATGCCTTGCATCTCTTTGGGATGTGACCTTTTGGGAAGAAGAATAAATATATACACTCTTTTGACTTTTTTTAAAAAAAAACTCAAGAAGGTTGGGAGTTAGGGACCATTGGCTGGTTGTTCTAATAGAACATGGAGGGTTAACAGTTAAACCATAGGAGTCCTATTTGGTATTGTGGTATTGGATTGCCTTGTTTGGGTTCTTTGACAGGCATGGACCTTATTAATGATGCTATTTCAGAAGCAATATTTCTAGTAGGATAGTAGTGTGGCATTTCATTGCCTAGAGAGATTATTGTTGTTTAGCAGCTCTAGAAAGCTTCCTTGTTGGTATATTCTCTGCACTGGATGAAGCTTTGTTATGCACTTTAGTGGGAAGAGTGAGTAAGGGGATTGTTAGTATGTATAAGTTTTTATATAAATTAATTGAAATATTTGTCTTTCTGGATTTACAATAAGACACAAGTTAGTATTTTTATATATTTTCCGTGTCTACTAGTCTTCTATGTGTGGTTTTGCAGATATTGTAGCTATGCTCACGAGGACGCTTCGCAATTAAGTGGGGGAGAAATGACACCACCTAAAAACGTCACATATTGCAAAAAATTTCAACAAAATTGTATACATTTGATATACTACTATCATCTTTTTACATTAATTTAATGCAGATGCGGTGTTGGTAGTTGTTATCTTTGGAGGCCATGTCCTTGCAGTCTAGCCAGGAGATGCTAGTACGAGGAAGTTCTTGTACGAGAGGAAGGTGGAGTTTTAGACAAAATCTAATAGGTTTACTTAGTGAATCTCAGCTATGACTGTTTAAAATTTTCTCGTAGGGATTATTATCACTTAGAGGAGATAAGACATTGTTATAAATTAGGAGTTTTCAGGGGAATTTTAGACTTGGCAAGGTCTTGACAGGTTGATAGGATATCTTAGTATTAATTTAAGGGATGAGGGATTTCACCAGTTATGCTATCTCCTACCTCCCAAGGATTAAATTACTTATGAAGAACACATAGCATCATGATTGTGATTTTTGTCTATTTATTGAGACTGCAAAAAGTCAATTTAGCAAGAAGGTTGCTGGAACTCGACACTGTTTGGGTTTGGATCCACAGTGGTTTTCAACATATGCAATAGAATTGGGAAAAATGGAGTTCAATATCACAATCAGAGTATTTGTTGGCTTTGACACTCTACTGTCCAACATAACACTAACTCCATCAGATGTTATTGCTACAACTGAAGATAGAACAGTAATTGCGAGGCTACATGGAGATCTTGTGTTCTATACACAATTTCCAGTTTTCCAAGTGTGTACCTGTCAAAACCAGTTAATTACATGAGATGACTTTTGAGTGGATCAGAATGGCTTTTGATTGATAAGCTAAAATATTCCTTCAATGGGCAATTGTGTGATCACATTGGAACATTATATTATGCATTTTGTGATCAGTTAAATCGATGTACATAAGCCTTCAACAATTGTTTAAGATTTCAAATTCAAGACTATATAGAGCAGGATTATGAAAGAGTGTTAAAGGGACTAAAACCTCGTTATGCAGTGACACAATATGGTGTAGAGTTTGGTTTCAAGGATGAAGGTGCTTTTACACGTTTACTTCTACCTTTGAAAGATGTCACAAAATCCATTATCACATTGGAATTCAATGTAGATGATGTCAAATTTATTATAAATAGGAGTTCAGGGAAATCATATCAGTGGTCTCGTCAAAATTTGAAGCACTCTCACGAGATGGAATTGCAAAGGTGGTGGTGTCTAATGTTGGGGAGCTTGGCAGTTGTAGAAAACAAAACCGTCGTGATAAGGGAGGGGTGTGACACGACGTGTGTGGAGAAAGAGAGAGAGAGAGAGAGAGACAGATGGACGTACAGACAGTTAGCTAGGTGGGGGACAAGGAAACACAGAGACAGAGAGAGTGTATGCTGCATAAATGAGCAAGGATGGCTCTTACATGGCTCATGCTGCGCCGGTGGACGTGAAGGAGGTCTAGAGTTGCTATATTTTTGTTGTGGACGTCCCAAGCTTGAGGAACACAGACGTGAAGGTTCAAATTGAAAGTGACTCAGTGTTAAAGATAAGTGTAGGGAGAGAGAGATTGCGATGTGTGCCATCAAGCGCTAAGCAGAGGAGTTTAGAGGAGAGGCAACGAGCGAGAGCGAGAGAGAGAAAGAGAGAGTCTCTTGCCGCCTCACACACCTATCTTCTAGGTACAAGCCTCAGGCGGGCCTTCCTGATAAATCGCTGTGATCATTGTATTGGTTGAGACCAAAGTTATTGTACTAAGACTGCTTTTAATGTTTGACTCTTACCACCCCCAGCATCTTGGGGTGTATGTTCTGCACATTTGAATGTTGACGATTTCTCAATTGGAGCTGAAACTCAAACAGAGAGAGAAGGCAACAAGTTGATGCCTCAAGGTGGGCACCATGTTGCCGTGGAGGGGAGAGAGATCATTCATTGACCGGGGAATGGCAATCCTCATTGCCATCTCTACCATCATTATTGCCTTTTCTTCCTCCCCATCATCTCTTGACCTCAATTAATCAGTGCTTGTCATTCTCTTCCTCCCCATCATTGCTTGACCTCAATTGATCAGTGCTTGTCATTCTTGTGATCATCGCGTGCAATGGACTCGCATAAATCATCATTCCTGGATCAAGGCGACAACAAACTCCATCGTTTTTCATCATTCTAGGAAGATAAGAAGATAATAGTTTATTACCTCTTCTACACCTTTGATTAAAAGGCTTAATTAAAAGAACTATAATATAATGCCAATCCATACGTGGGGGAGTAAGATCATTCTAACATGAATAATGGTAATTCAAGCAAATGCATTGGGATGTTTGATAAGCTGATATCCCTTTTTGGATTCCGAGGCAACCTCTTGGAGATAGCGACTATGAACTCACAAAGTTCCAAGTTAATGATAAGCTACACTTTATGAGAATGATTTTTAAAATCATGTACGCCATTGCTTATCACTTGAATGCATTGGAATTCCAAGAGAGTGTGATGGTTATTGTATAAAAGACAATGACTGGATAGTGGCCATACGGAAAGAGGACACGGCTTCTAAAGATGGGACGACAACCCGTGGATTTTACAAGTATGCGCCTAAACTGTTTAACAAAAATAGAGGTTATAGCATGAGTAAATCTTCAGTTTATTCTTTTTAGAAAATGTTTTGAAACCTGTTTTCCTACACTGAATGGTTATTTGTATTTATGTGGGCATGTTTCTATTTTCTAAAAATAGAAAATAGTCAAAAATGCTTGAAAAAGGTTTAGAAATGTTACAAATAAATTTTTATAAAATTGTTGCTTGGAAAATTATAAGTTATGATATTTTTTCCATAAAGATGGTAATTTTAAAAATTTATTGATTTTTTCCATAATATTTAAAGACTTTAGTATATTTAAAAATTCAAAAATAGTTATTTTTAAGAGAAAAGTAACAATTAAAAATGGATTTTCTATCAATAAAAATTGTATTCTATTCATGGAGAACTCAAAAGAAAATTTCTGATGTGTCAATGGAGTTTTTGTAAATTTAGGGAAAAGGGAAACAATTTAATTATATTGTCTTTAAAAGATGTTTACATTGAAAAACATGATGTTTTTATTTTAAGAAAATTAAAAGATATGTGGTGTGTTGTTTAATAACATATGAGGGGGGTAAAAATAAGTAGGAGGAAGGAGTGCTCACGAAAATATGTAATGGTTAACTTTGTTTATCTTAATGATGATAAACATGCCTATTTATAAATATCCTAACCTGTAAATTTTTCTTGAATAAAACACAACCCTTTTCTATTCAATCTATAAGTAACCCTTGTATATGACACCCTTCTGTATGTAAAAAATGTATAAAAATGGTATTTTAAAAACCCCTTATTTTGAACTCATGTTATATATATATATATATATATATATATATTCATCAGTGACCCCCCTGAGATATCCACCCGTAATTACTTCTACTTTTTGATATTTTTTTAACAATAAGATTTTTCTTGTTTATACTCACTATTTCTATGCATTTTCTAGGTGTGTAATGCATGAGTTTCCTTTGAATATGCAATAAAAATTTGAGGTTCTTGATCCATCTGTCTCATTCTTTATGAGAAACGAGCTTGGTACAAGTTTTGTTGAGTAGTGATTCAATCTAATTGACTTTGATACTTTGGAGCTCCTTATAATTCCATATAATGAAAAGTAAGTGATTCAATATTCTATTAGAGTTTTTGAGATTTTATCCTACTAATTTGTTGAGATATGATTGCTTTCAGTTCTCATTGGGGCTTGATTGCAATAGACTGTGTGGATAAGCAATGTTTTTTAATCAACTCTATGAAAGGAAGCATGGAAATGCTAAATTGTAAGTTATATTATCCAAGGGCTTCTTGATATTTCAATTTTTTTTTTGTAAGTACTCTAAATTTTAATATATTTTATATATAGAGGTGTAAAAAGATTAATTGAAGAGCTAGAGAAAAGGCCCCCTATGCCATCTGATTTGCTTGCAACAATGCAATATAGACAAGTTGCGGTAAGTTATTGATTAAAATAATTGAAACATAAGTTTATTCTATGAACTACTGTAATATTTCCGTGCACTGCGTACCGTAAATATAAACTTCCCGCACGCCGTGTAAACCCTGTGCAAAGGTTATCTCTTGCATTGAAATTATTGGCAGTGTAATGTGTGACCCGCACGCGTGAAATGGGGTCCTCCGCATTGGTAAATCAAAACCGGGAGTTCAAAACCGCAAGTCTCACAAAAACACCCTCTTGGGAGGGACAATTTAAAATATTTAAGGCAATTTTTTTTTTCTTTAATCCCTTTTCCCCAGCCGATGCATGGCTGGAGAAGAGGGAGTGTGGGGGAGGGATGGCCCATGGTTGAGTCGTGGCCTGCATGGGGGGGGGAAACCCATGCATTGGCCACGTGTATGGAGGCCCTCTTTTCCCCCCAAGGCCTATAAAAACCCCCCCTCCCCAGGGAGAAGGGAGGAAATGGAAAGTGTGAGAGGAGGCCGCCGTGCAGGAGTCGCCAGTCGCCATAGCCACCACCACGTTCCGCCAGTCCGCCACAGTCCACCGCCGTGCAGGAAGCCGCCAGGCCACCTCAGTCCGCCGCCGCCGCTAGATTACGTCTTTCTCCCCCCTCGACGTCACTATAGAAGCTCAAAAGCTTCTTAAGAAGCTTCTAAGGGGGGGGCTTCCTTAAGCCCCCTTCCCACGACATCTCCCCAAAGGTCTATTCATACCCCCGGGACCTTGTAGAGGAGAAGGTGAAGCTCATAAAGACCTCCCATAAGCCCCGTTTCCACGAGCTTTCCGGAATCTTAAATCCATACCCTATAAAGAGGTATTCCTACATAAGGGAGAAGAAAAACATATTTTGAGACTACTTGCCAAGACTCGAAGGAAATTTAAAAGAGCCGTAAAGGGTAAGGACAAACCCCGGAGCCCAAATCCTCTACATCTACGATGGCTCCAAAGCCAAAGTCACAAGGAGCGACTGCGGGAGGTTCATCTCCGAGCATACAAGTGGATATCTCCCCGAGCCCACAAGTCCAGGTTCTTTCAAGTTTATTTTTGCTTAAAGAAATTATTAGGTGCGCTTAGTTCCATAGGGAAGAATGCATTTTACGCTTATTTTTAATGCATGTGGCAGTGGTAAAAAGACATTTGATAAAGTATCTCTTGAAACGTTAGGCAAGATTGAAGTATGTCATGAAGTCGAAACGGGTTGCCTGCCTTAGGAGACTAGCTGCATGATGCTATCTTGGTACATTATCAAAGTAATGAGTCTAAACATATATTACTTAGGCAAAGAAATGGAATTTATAAGTGCATTTTTTCTTCTTAGACATGGTAGGAATAAGTATGTGCCGCGTGTTAGGCAACATCCTCCTCGTAATGATTTCATGAGGAAACGTTAACACCCATAAGATATTATCCGAAAAGAAATAGAAGAGAGTACGAAAATGATCTTATGGGCTTGCAAGTGGCATGTAAAATGGAATAAATTATCACTAGCTGTAGTTTTGTATGAACTTCATTGTAGTTAGGAGAACGTTGCGTATTGCATAGTCATCATGTAAAAATGTCATTCATTAGGAGCCGCATTTAGGAGTCAAAGCATAAGATTCTAAGTATAGACAATAAGGTTGTAGGCATGACTATTTGATGTAAGTCCTAGTAGGACCTAGGAAAGTTAGTGTGTCCAGGTTATCAGGCATTTTTACCTTACCAAGGAAGGATAGGGTTATTGTGAACCATGTGATGCGTAGAAGCAGTGAATCGCATGTTTACACATATTGGTGTAATTGTAACTATTAATCTCCACTAGATCTAGTTTATTACCTTTAGGAAAGGTTCATCCGTGATGCAAGACAAGTATATTGAGTTGACTAAGTCACCTAAACCACAAGGATTCTTATGGACATGGTTGGGTCGATATGATAGGTATCTCAAGTGCTAACTAGGGTTTAGTGCAATAAGAATTCGACCTAGTTTTACACTGGTTGCCAAGTCAAAAACCGCAAACCCAAAGATCTTACACACATTCACGAGATGTCAAATCAATTGGATGCTCATGCATAAAATGATCTAAGGTTTTATCCTAAGGATCATTCGTTCAAATGATGAAACTCCGACTGGGTTGGAAATTCCTAGGATCGTGGACCAATATAATTAGGAATGGGTTGGGTAAGAAGACACCCTAAACCCTGCTACTCGCCTGAAGTTAATTCCGTAACCTGAATACGCCATTCAATGGGTGAAATGATCCCGTGGAATAGACACAACACATGTACAAAAAGTTGCAACATCGCATAGACTTGAGATTTGTCCACGAGAGAGTTTTGTCATTTCTTGGAAATGATGTTGGCAAGTTATTGCGCTAAGTTAACCTACAAAAGGATGAGTAATCATCCTGTTACATCACCTTTCCTGGGAAATAGTTGCTAAGGAAAAGGAAAGTTAGGTATTTGCCTGGAAGCAATTGACCAATCAATAGATTGAAGCGACATGGTCGCTGGAATCTACCATAATAAAACCTAAAGTATTGGTAGGGTATGACCCTAACCTAAGAATGATAGGAATCTTGCCAAGTTGCAATTGATTCCGTATCGAATGCTGGTTGCATTCGAAGAAAAGGAGTCACTCCTTAACAGTTTGCCAGCTAAACGACCATTGGAATTGATTGTGCTTGTAACAGTTTAGAAAGCACTGTTTGCATTGTTTGCTCAATGAACTAAAGGATGAAAAGATATCTAAATACTTCAGGTTGAAGGCCTGAAGGGAGAGGCAGCTTCAATTACCCCCGACTGCCTGCCTGACCCTAACCAAGGGGGTTGTTGACCGCGCCAGGAACGTGGACCGAACCCGCCGTGAGAGGTCTCTCCGTTGAGTTCTACTTGGAGCAGGAGGACGCTTGGGTGCGAGAGGGGGCTCTGGCCGTAAATCCCTCGCCTTCCGGGCCCTGCACAAGAGGCTAACGTGACTCGGGATTGGATCTCGAGGCCCGCATACTAGTCTACGGGCGGAAACTTGGATTAGTGATCCCTGGTGGATTACTGGATAGCCTTCGGGCGGATTATGAATATGCCTACGGGCGGAACTCCTTGTATTTCAAAGATAAAAGGATAAAATGATAATAAAGAAGTTGTTTGACATTGTTTTCTTTATGTCCTGTGATAAGATTACGTGAAGGAACCAGTGCTTAACAGGGTTAATCAAGGAAGCTGTTTGTTATATGTCAAATTAATGTGGTAGGTAATTACATAACTAAAACAAACCGAGGAAAGTGCGGAGGACGGACCATGGGTCTGTCCTATGGATGGGTGGTCCCGGTTAGCCGGGAACTTTTCTCAAAGTCTTCAACGAACAGAGGATGATCGTCATCACCGAAACAAGTAACGAGAACAATGACTTAGAATTAACCATTACCCGATTCACGTTGTTTTAGGGGAACGGAATGGGACTATGCCTTATGGCAGAGAGGTCGAGCCTTGCATCCCTCTCGTTTCCCATTCTCCTTGAACCAAGTGCAGCGTGAATCCGCTTCGGACCTGGCGTTTCTGCGTAAAGTAGTTCGCTCGGGTCTGACGCTAGTTGCCGCTAGCTAATGACCAAACTAGAAAACCTTAATTCCGGTCGATCCTAAGTGGGAAACGGCCAGGACACTTCCGCTACGTGGCAGACGCGGAAAGACCTAGATTACAAAACCCGTAACATTCCATGGGAGTGCCGGGCGGAGTTCTCTAGACAGCCTTCCGATGGACTGCCAAGACGTGTCCTAGAGGATTCTAGCGGACACGTTACAACTACCATCCGTAAATTTCATAGTTTTACTTTGTGTTGGTTTCTGCGTGGGTAATATAGTGAAGAGGGGTTTGGTGCAAGAGGAACTTATCCGTAATGCTCTGGTTGGCATGTACTCTAAATGTGACATGCTTGTAGAAGAATAGGGAGTTTTTGATAGATTGGTAACTCGAGATGCAGTCTCATGGGCTACACTCTTTCAGGATGTGCTTTCACAAAGGCAGTTGCATATAAGATTCTTATCTAACGCAAATGCTTGGTGGACTAAAGGTATGCAGAACTTAGAAGAAGACTGCTAGTTGATCCTCAAGCCATGGAGGAGCCCATAGGTCATCCATCGCACGGTGCACTTCTGCGGAGACAAACATCATCCTGCTCCAAGGCTTCAAAATGTACTTTGCAGCATTACAAGTTAAGTTCTGTTATATCTGAAGCCTATGCATGGCATAGTTAAAGTTTTGAAGGGTGCAACTAAGTTTTGGAGTGGTGGATCTTTAAAAGTCAAGCTTGTATCTATGTCCATTGTTGATGGAAGGATCAGAGACTCAACTTATTTTGGTACTGATCAAGCCAGATGCTATTCAGTCACGTCATGTTGAGAGAATTTTATACACTATGAAGACTCAAGGCTTTGTTGTTGTGACATCCACTCATATTCAGCTTACTCCTATCAGAGCCGAGGAATTTTATGAGCACCTTGAAGGAAGTGACTCTTATGAGAAGCTTGCACGCTTTCTAAGCAGTGGAACTATTCATGCATTTGTTATGGGCAACAAAAAGCAGTAAACTAGCCAACATCTTATGTTCTATAACACATATGCCATGCCCAACAATAAACATTGTAAAGAATGGCAAGAGATCAGATTGTTAGTAAATTGCTTCTCTTGGATGCTCAAGATGCCAGTGCAGACATCCACCAATTCATCAATAGTCCTAGAGGTGCCACAAGTGCAGCTATGGTCAATTATGATGTTATCCAACTTTGTCGCGAGATGTTTGGTACTATTGCTTTTGGTCTGGCTGCATCTACAGCTGCCATAGTGCTTGTAGGAGGTACTAAGGGTAAAAGATTCGCAATGTAAAATAGCTGTGGAGCTTTTCTGGTTTTTTAAAAAAAGGCTGCTTTTCTGGGGCCTATTTTGGAAGGAACAGAGGACTCGGGAGAAAAGGCTAAAAAAGATGGAAGACGAGAGAAAAAGGGGGGGAATTTTATCATCTAACAGCCTAATTAGGCCTCACGACATTTAAATTATGCTTTTGGATCTTCAAGAATGTAACCAGCAGTCAGTCGAAACTGCGGCCTCAGTAGTGAGTGAGCAAATTGCTGAATTCAAAGAGGCATTCAGAATCAGGCGTGTTCGTTCTATCGGGAGGCATCCACTTCAACTCATGGACAGAGAGGATTGGTCCAACCTTGCAGAGGAAGTCCAGAATGCTGTCAAGTCCTTTCCTGATCGGTGCCTGATGCAAGGTCAAAAGGTTTTGAAGATCCAACCTGTGATACCTTGGGATAAAGGCAAAGCTCTAGAGTTTATACTTGAAGTTCTTGACTTGTCAGATCGTGTGGACGTTTTTCTATTTATATTGGGGATGATTGAACAGACGAGGATGGTATCAAGGTGCTAAACAAACAGAAACATGGCCTTGGGATTCTTGTCTCGAATTCAACATGAGAAACCCATGCACAAAGTTCCTTACGTGATCCCTCCGAGGTCTTAGAGTTCTCCCCGTGCCTTGCAGATTGGAGACAAATGTTTGAGAACATAGAGCCAAGTCTTCATTTAGAGAAAATGCTTATTGTATCTCCAAGGATTGTTGAGGCAGAACAAGTCCAACACAATGAAGGGGATATTCAAATCTAAGCTCGCAATCCTGCATCCATAAATATCGAGAACACCTATTAAGAGAGAGGGTCCAAGAGGCCTTCATCCAACGATACCTACCTGGAGCAAAAGTGCTTATTTCTTTTCCAACTTGGGGAAACCACAAGAATATTTTGAATGATGCTGGTGTTCCAAGGAATTGATCCTACTCTAGAGCAATAGGAGTTGATTGCTGATGTTATTCAAGAGAAAGGTCACACTGCTTTCTTTGATGTGGCCTATCAGGGTTTTTCCAATGGCAGTCTTGATGATGATGCCAGTTTTGTAAGACAATTTGTTGCTCGTGGGATGGAGTTGTTTATTTTGCAGTCCTATAGTAAGAACCTTGGATTATATGCTGAGTAGATTGGAGCCACACATGTCATTACATCTTCTCCTGAAGTTGCCACTGCAAGCTAATTTGGCTTTCTATTCGTGTTCAGTTATTGGCAGAAATAAAAATAGAAACTTGACATCATTTTTTCATTTTGCCTATTCATGTGTTTGATCTTCTATCTTGAAATTTGCCAAGGTCTTCCGTAGATGCAACTTTGCTTTCGAAAAACCCTTCGACATCTTTGGTGAACCCGACGTGAAAGCGTCGCATAAATTTTAGGATGGGAGATACTTCAGCATCTATTTCAGCCTCTTCTACGATTCCTGCTTTGTCCTCTACTTCGGCTCCATCATTGACTGCTACTTCAAGTACTTCAACGGATGATTTAAAGTAGATTTTACAGAATATGTCTATGTATATGCAGCTTCAAAATCAACAGACACAATTGTATATGCAGCTTACTTGAAGACGTATGAGATCAAGATGGGATTTTTTGGAGTACCAGCTGGACTTATGAGTAAATATTTCCTTCGTCTTGTCACACCCGCCTTGAGGGCAAAAGTGACTGATCTTTTTATTCAAAATTCGCATTGGCAAGATTTTAAGAAGGCCCTGAAAGAAGAGTATTTCCTTGAGGACTTTGGGATGGCTACACGGCGGTCATTCCGAGAGTGGGTCTACATGCCAAACAAAGGTCTAGCTGCTTCAGAGTTGATTCGAGAATTTGAAGAGAGGTATAGTCAGCTTGATGCCATTGAATAAAGAGCATTGGATGTTGAGAAAGTTGAGCTTTTCTTGCAAGCTGCAGATCCTGCTCTTCAAGAAGAATTAGGAGAGCTTCTTGAGGATCGCATGAAGCCTATGGGTCTTAAAACAGATTGGCAAGATGCCCAGGATGCAGTCTCAACTTTGACCAAGAGGAGGATATGGAAGACCCGCCTACAGAATGGATCTATGACACCGACACCGTCTTCTGCTCCTATGCCTGCTTCTATACCTGTTATTTCTTCTCTTCCTCAACCAGTTTCTTGGCCTATGCCAGTGCCTACTGTTTCTACTCCTCTTGTTCCTCCTGTTCCAAGACTGATGCCGGCTCCTTCTGCTCCAAAACCATCCGCTCCGTCAGTTCCTTGCTCTCTTGATGACATAATCAAAGACATAACGGATTTGACATTGGAGTCAATTAAAGCAGAATTGGTGGAAAAACTAAAAGAGTAGTTTGCTTCGACTGCACCTACTATTTCTTCTAGTGCTCCTATTGCACCTATAAGTGCTCCTAGTTCACCTAGGAGAGATCGAAGATGTATTTGGTGTGATAGTATGGACCATTAGCATTGTAGGGATTGTGAATCTTTTCAGGATGCAAGGAGGAAGAATTTGGTATTTTGGGGACAAGATGGTAAGAGCTGGTTGACTAAAACAGGAGCTCCGCTTGCTACCAACGTTGGAAAGGCGGAATGAAGAAATTAGTGGATGACATGGCTATGCATACTTCTTATGTGGTAGCTAGAGGAGATGCTTTTGCATATGGAGTTCAGATTGAGAAAGGATCAGAGAATCAATCAGCATTATGGACTTATGCTATGGAGACGGCAAACAAGGGAAAAATTCAGTAGACTGTTTTGACTAGTGCAGGTTTTAGCATCAGATCTGAGACACGTTGGGATTCGCCTGTGACAGGAACACTATTTATGCCTACTTGGCTAAGTCTCAAGCAGCAGATGTACTTGTTGAGGAGAAGGGTAAGAGGAATGAAGAAAATCCAAATGCAGCTAAAAAGACTAGAGGGGGTGAGTTTGTTACTCCACCTACTGCAGGACCGTCTTTGAGACCAGGGCCAGAACGACAGATGGAAGATGCTCAGAAGAAAGAAAAGAGGCAAGAGCCTAGAGAGAGAAAGCAGCCAGGGTTTAGATTGATGTTCGATATTGAGACATCTACGGACATGAAGAAAATCTTTAATGACAAGATACTTGGCAGTGAGGTGACTTGTACTATTTCTGAGGTTTTGGGTATCTCGAAAAGAGAGTTTTAAGATCAGTTCCAAGAAGTCTTGAAGAGGAAAAGACATGCATTGCCTACTACTGATACATAGGAAGTTTTAATTGGGGAGTTGGATGAGGATGAGGATGAGGTTATGGTTGAGAATGCTTGTGTTTTTCCACAGATAGAGAAGAGAGTTCAGCCTATGCATTATGATGAAATTGATGAGCCTGTCTTAATACTGCGTAGTCACTTTTGGCGGAGTCATTGGGCTAGGGAATCTACAGAAACGATGGTAAAAATAGGAGAGAAACAGGTGCCTTATGTTGCTTTGGTGGATCATGGTTCAGAGATTAATCTCATAGTTCATGGAGTTTATGAAAGTAATAGATGGCCTATGGATGTAGAGCATGGGTGGCGTATGAGAGCCGCCAACAACACTGTAGGTGATTTGTGTGCTGCATGTCCCAGTGTCAAGGTTTCTATTGGAGATGTAGAGGAGGATTTCCATTTCTTTGTGCAGGATTCATGCTCTTATTCCATAATTCTTGGATAGCTATTCATTACAGAGATGCGCATGGAAACAAAAGTAATGGATGATGGATCTGCTTATGCACGGATTCGCAGTAAAGATGGTATGAGAGCAGTTCAGTTTATGACTGTGTGTGTGAACCATGTTAGAAACAGGGATACTCTTAGAGATGCACCTTTGCCCACTGTGAGGGATTCGGGTTTTCATTAGGTACCGCTGTTTCACGATACGACAGTGGTACAGAGCAGAGGAGATTGGAGTTCTCGCCTCCTGGCAGCAGTGTTTTCTCCTCCAGTTTTGTTGGAATTTCAGCAAACAGCGCGATGAGTTATCAGAAGACTTCTAAGTTGCCTAGAGCTGCCAAGCAGTACATATGCAGGAAGGAGAAAAATTTAAAAAATATAGGTATTTCAGAGGATGATGAGCATATAGATGGGATATATGATAGTATGATTTGTGCGGATACGATGACAGAGATGGAAAATATGCTGAAACCTGATATGCAGAGTTGTCACAGTAATGTATTAATGCAATCCTTGGACATGTTTCATGAAATTGCAGATTTTGTGTCACAAATAGAGTCAGAGGCTGAGATGACTCAGCAAAAAGTATTGAGTGCTGAAGAAATTCAACAAACTGAGTTTTCGGCTGATTATGATCAGCTTACAAAGACACAGAGGGCTGAAAACTTTCAGCCAACAGAGTTTACTGCTGAAATATTTCAGCATCGAGAGTTTAAGGATGTTCCTATGCAGTCCATAGAGCAGAGGGCTGAGGATATTCAGCCACCACGGGAGTGCAAAATTGCTGATTTACAGTAAGATTTGAGTAATGTAGAGGATCATAATGAAGCCAGGGTTGACACAAAATACAAAACTGTGGATAAGAAGGTGAAGCCAGTAGCTATACCGCTTCCACCTGACAGTGATCAGCAAATAGAGAGGACTGCCAAACAGCCAATTTTGAGGAATCCAGAACATATAGGCCATAATTTTTCAGCAGAGACTCTTGCTGAATTAAAAATTGGAAATGGCGATTTCTTGCTACCCACAGAGAAGCAATGCTTTCAGGAGATGCTTGAGCAACATGGAAGGGGGTTTGTTTTTTTCCCGCATGAGATTGGATGTGTGAATCCAGATATTGTTGCTCCTATGGTGATCTTTACTATTCCTCATATTCCATGGAACCTCCGACCTATTCCAGTGCCTAAGGCACACCTGCCAAAGCTAATTGACTTATTGAATGAGAAAATCAGGATGGGAATCCTAGAGCCATCATTTGCACCATACTCAAATAGGTGGTTTACGGTTCCAAAGAAGAATGGTACTCTCCGATTTATACAGGACATGCAGCCAGTAAATAGAGTTACTATCATGAATGTTGGTATAGGTCCAGTTGTGGATGAGTTTGCAGAAGCATTTGCTAGACGTGCCATCTCTTTAGGTGATTTGTATTCGGGATATGATCAGTTTCAGCTGGCTTTGGAAAGTAGGGACATAACCACTATGAGAACTCCTATTGGGCTTGTCAAGATGTGTACCTTGCCTCAAGGTGCCACTAATTCTATTGTGCATATGATGAATGCCATGCATAAGGTCCTTCGTGATTACATATCTCACCTTACCATGCCTTTCTTGGATGATGTGCCCATTAAGGGATATGTAGAAGAAGAGAAGAATGAGAGTCTAAATGAGCAGGGATGCAGATATTTTGTGGCTGATTATATTTCAGCTTGTGAAAAGATTTTGGCCAGGTTAGAAGAAGTGAATTTGACACTATCAGGGCAAAAATCTATTTTTGGAGTAAATGAGGTTGTCATTGTTGGACATATGTGTGGGTATTATGGCAGGAAACCCTCACCTGAGAAGGTGGATGCTATAGGCAAGATTACGGAGTATTGTTCTACCACTTCAAAGGTACGGAGATTCATTGGAGCTTGTGTATTTTATATGATTTGGATACCCCATTTTGCACACATAGCAGATTGTTTATATCAGCTGCTTCGAAAGGGGTAGAAATTTTATTGGGATGAGAGCCACACTAGAGCCATGCAGAAATTGAAGAAGTTATTGCGGATTGCTCCTACTTTCAGGAAAGCAGATTATAATTGCGGAAGGCCTATTGTATTGACAATTGACACTAGTCCAATTGGCATAGGTTGGGCTGTGGGTCAAGATGGTGCAGATGGAAACAAGTATGCTATTCGGTTTAGGGCGAAAGTCCTAAACAAGAGACAAAGGAGATATCCGCAAATCAAGAGGGAATTACTGGGAATTGTTATGGCTCTCAAATGTGACAAGGAGTACTTTATTGGAGCTTCAGTTGTGGTAGAGACAGATTGCTTGCCATTGATAGGTATGATTACGAGTTGCTCTACTCTGGATATAGCTATGCTGAGATGGATTGCATACATCAAGTCATTAAATCCAAAATTTAAACACATAGCAGGGAAGGATAATCCAGTAGCAGATATGTTGTCTAGAGCCAGATATGATGATGAGGAGACACTACTTGCAGAATAGGATGATGCAGAAATTTCAGCCGCTATGGTTGATCATGTTTGCCATGTCTTTGATATTGTGACTTTCATAGAAGAACTCTATGTTGGAGATTGGTTGCAGATTGGCAAGTACCTTAGTACACTAAGCAAAAGAGATGAATGGACAGATGAAGAGTTCAAGAAGATCAAAAGAGAAGCCTATGGTTATTTTCTCAAGGACGGATTTCTTGGGAAGCATCCGAAGAAAAGAGGTGGATTACCCTTGCGGGTTGTCTGCGATAAAGAGACACAGTTACAGGTGATGAGGGAGTTTCATGAGAGTCCTTGGGCTGGTCATAGAGGAGTGTGGGCTACTTATGAAAATCAAGGAGAAATATTGGTGGAAAGGCATGTATAGAGATGTTTCTCACTTTGTAGAGACTTGCAAAGACTGCCACATGTATTGGGTAGTGTGTCATCGAGATGAGCTTCATCCGACCTATCCGCTATGCATTCATTATAAGTGGGTAGTTGACTTGATTACTATGCCTATGGGTCTATGGCAGATGATGTATATTGTTTTGGCTAGAGAGGATCTTACCAATCATGTTGAGGGCATACCTTTGAGAACGAAGACCACTAGTGCAGTGTGTAAGTTCTTATTGGAAGAAATTTTCTGCAGGTATGGCTGTGTGGGTAAGATCACTGCATATCGCGGTGAATTAGCTGCAGATGAAGCTAGGGAGTTTTTCTCTCAACTAGGAATCAAGTTGGCTCTAACCACAGCATACAATCCAGAGGGAAATGGGAAGAGTAAACGAGGATATCCACCAATAGTGAAAGCATTAGCCAAAGCATGTAGAGGACGGATTGGAGAATGGCCGAGACTTCTACCATTTGCTTTGTGGGCTGATCGTATGACTCACAGTGTTACCACAGGATATATGCCCGTAGAGTTGATGTATGGTCAGAAACCGGTTATGCCAACTGAGACTTGTGCTTTGACTTGGTCAGTTTTACCTTAGTAGGAGAATTTGACGAGAGAGGAGCTCTTAGCTCTTCGGGTTCGGCAGTTGGAGAGAAGACCAGAGGATATTCAGCTAGTTATTGACAGGTTGAAGGTTGCTAGACTAAGAAATAAGGACAGGTTTGACAGCAGGCATCACTTGCGGCCTAGAGCAATAGAAGAGGGAGACTGGGTATTAGTCTTTGATAGCAGCCTTGAAAATCAGCATACTGCACTTCGGAAGATGGTGAAAATATGGTTTAGACCGTACATAGTCACACATTTCTTTGATAATGCAACATATGAGCTGACAGAATTGGATGGGACAATGCTTAGAGTGCCTATTGCAGGAAAAAGAATCAAGATTTTCAAGAAAAGAGATGATGAGGATTATGCATTGGAAGAATTTGCAAGAGAAGAGCAACGAGAAGAAACTCCAATAGAAGAGACAGATGATATGATAGATAATCTTGCTGAGATACCGGAAATATACGATGAAGAGATTGATCTATACGTGGATCTTGATGATAATGATCATGGGTAGTTGGCCCATCCGGAGGATGCGCAGGATTAGAGGGGGTGGATGTGCTGCTGCGCATCCAAGGTGTGGAATCCACCAAAAAGTTGTGTGTGTGGGATTTGATAATTTGTACATACTTAGTCGTTATGTTTGCACTTTTATTCTGCGTGGGTAATATAGTGAAGAGGGGTTTGATGCAAGAGGAACTTATCCGTAATTTCTGGTTGACATGTACTCTAAATGTGACATGCTTGTAGAAGAACAGGGAGTTTTTGATAGATTGGTAACTCGAGATGCAGTCTCATGGGCTACACTCTTTCAGGATGTGCTTTCACAAAGGCAGTTGCATATAAGATTCTTATCTAATGCAAATGCTTGGTGGACTAAAGGTATGCAGAACTTAGAAGAAGACTGCTAGTTGATCCTCATGCCATGGAGGAGCCCATAGGTCATCCATCGCACGGTGCACTTCTGTGGAGACAAACATCATCCTGCTCCAAGGCTTCAAAATGTACTTTGCAGCATTACAAGTTAAGTTCTGCTATATCTGAAGCCTATGCATGGCATAGTTAAAGTTTTGAAGGGTGCAACTAAGTTTTGGAGTGGTGGATCTTTAAAAGTCAAGCTTGTATCTATGTCCATTGTTGATGGAAGGATCAGAGACTCAACTTATTTTGGTAGTGATCAAGCCAGATGCTATTCAGTTAGGTCATGTTGAGAGAATTTTATACATTGTGAAGACTCAAGGCTTTGTTGTTGTGACATCCACTCATATTCAGCTTACTCCTATCAGAGCCGAGGAATTCTATGAGCACCTTGAAGGAAGTGACTCTTATGAGAATCTTGCACGCTTTCTAAGCAGTGGAACTACTCATGCATTTGTTCTGGGCAACAAAAAGCAGTAAACTAGCCAATATCTTATGTTCTATAACACATATGCCATGCCCAATAGTAAACGTTGTGAAGAATGGCAAGAGATCAAATTGTCAGTAAATTTCTTCTATTGGATGCTCAAGATGCCAGTGCAAACATCCACCAATTCATCAATAGTCCCAGAGGTGCCACAAGTGCAGCTATGGTCATTTATGATATTATCCAACTTTGTCGCGAGATGTTTGGTACTGTTGCTTTTGGTCTGGCTGCATCTACAGCTGCCATAGTGCTTGTAGGAGGTACTAAGGGTAAAAGATTCGCAATGTAAAACAACTGTGGAGCTTTTCTGGTTTTAAAAAAAAGGCCACTTTTTTGGGGCCTATTGTGGAAGGAACAGAGGACTAAGCAGAAAGAAGCTTTTGGGGATATTACGGTGGAGGAGGATGTGTCAAGATGGCAATCCAGGAGTAGGAAAAGGCTTGTCAAGCTTGTTGATGAAGGACCTACAGAGCTGTGGGCACATGCGGATGATAGCCGTGAATTTCCGGCTTTTGCGCAGATGCGGAGTAGTTTCAATAGGGGACCATGACACCCTTAATCAGAAAGCCTAGTGAATTTTATCATCTAACAACCTAATTAGGCCTCACGACATTTAAATTGTGCTTTTGGATCTTCAAGACTGTAACCAGCAGTCAATCGAAACTGCGGCCTCAGCAGTGAGTGAGCAGATTGCTGAATTCAAAGAGGCATTCAGAATCAGGCGTGTTCGTTCTATCGAGAGGCATCCACTTCAACTCGTGGACAGAGAGGATTGGTCTGACCTTGCAGAGGAAGTCTAGAATGCTGTCAAGTCCTTTCCAGATCGGTGTGCCTGACGCAAGGTCGAAAGGTTTTGAAGATCCGACCTGTGATACCTTGGGATAAAGGCAAAGCTCTAGAGTTTATACTTGAAGTTCTTGGCTTGTCAGATCGTGTGGACATTTTTCTATTTATATTGGGGATGATCGAACAGACGAGGATGGTATCAAGGTGCTAAACAAATAGAAACATGGCCTTGGGATTCTTGTCTCGAATTCAACATGAGAAACCCATGCACAGAGTTCCTTACGTGATCCCTCCGAGGTCTTAGAGTTCTTCCTGTGCCTTGCAGATTGGAGACAAATGTTTGAGAACGTAGAGCCAAGTCTTCATTTAGAGAAAATGCTTGTTGTATCTCCAAGGATCGCTGAGGCAGAACAAGTCCACACAATGAAGGGGATATTCAAATCTAAGCTTGCAATCCTGCATCCATAAATATCCAGAACACCTATTAAGAGAGAGGGTCCAATAGGCCTTCATCCAACGATACCTACCTGGAGCAAAAGTGCTTATTTCTTTTCCAACTTGGGGAAACCACAAGAATATTTTAAAATGATGTTGGTGTTCCAAGGAATTGATCCTACTCTAGAGCAATAGGAGTTCATTGCTGATGTTATTCAAGAGAAAGGTCACATTGCTTTCTTTGATGTGGCCTATCAGGGTTTTTCCAATGGCAGTCTTGATGATGATGCCAGTTCTGTAAGACAATTTGTTGCTCGTGGGATGGAGTTGTTTATTTCGCAGTCCTACAGTAAGAACCTTGGATTATATGCCGAGCGGATTGGAGCCACACATGTCATTACATCTTCTCCTGAAGTTGCCACTGCAAGCTAATTTGGCTTTCTATTCGTGTTCAATTATTGGCAGAAATAAAAACAGAAACTTGACATCATTTTCTCATTTTGCCTATTCATATGTTTGATCTTCTATCTTGAAATTTGTGAAGGTCTTCTGTAGACGCGACTTTGCTTTCGAAAAACCCTTCGACAGTGGAAATTAGCACAACTCCAGACCCCGTCTCACGGAACCAGGTTCTCCTTAGCCTAGGAAAGAACTATTGATTTCATTCCGCCACATGAAATGATAAGGTTTTCATAATATGTCACATAAAATGATAGACTTTCACTTAGTTTAATGCATGATTTGTTAACTATAGTCCATGGTTTACTTCCGTAATTAAAATAAATACATGAAATGTTAGCTTCCATTCATAGGATGCAACTGCACAGAAGCGTAGAGGACTTGTCATCTATGTTGCATTCCATGCAGAAGATAGGTCTTGATCTTGCATACCACAAATAGGTTGTCTTATCCTATGATAGCCGATGTTTATGTTTGGAGACTGCATGAAATATTAGGGTAAAATTGCATTTAGAATACTAATAGGTTCTTAGACGTTCATGGAATGCTTACAAGGAAACATTTTTATGCATTATATGATTATCTTTTACCTATGTTAGAGCATAGAGGTGATAAGTGAATTGAGTTTAAACTTTTATATACTCAAGTCACATGAGACCCTACACTTTAGGAACATGAGAGTTAAAGATTGTTTAGGCTGTACTAATATACTAAACACACCATGTGCATGCGAGATAAGTTTGATTAGAAAATTCTGCATAACATTGCACTAAGAGAGGGTAGAAAGAATGTATGACAAGTCTTGCAATATATTTAATGTACTTTAAAGATTACCAAGTATGTTAAAAATACGTGCAAGAAAATCGAGGATTCACAACTTGGAACCCTAGGGAAAAAGGGAAACAGGGATTCAAAAGAAGTTGAGTGATTAAACACACGTGCTTGTGAGTTGTTTTTAAGGATCTTGTCTTAGAATTGGATATCCTCCAAGCTTAAGCTAGGCTAGTAAGCTAACTCTAAATGGAATGTTGATCAAGGCTTATGCTTGGTTAATTCGAAAAGGATATTTCTAAGTGAAATTGACTGGTTGCCTTGGTAAGAGGAGATCCTACTAAGGACAAGTGGTTTATAAGCAAAGTGATTGCTTGATGTAGAAAATGATATTTTCTTGATTGGAAATGAAAGGGATGGTTTCCTTAGTAATTTGTTGTAAGGTGGGTGCTTCAACTGTGATTGATTCCCTAAAGGAATAATTAAGGAAGGATGGCACTAGCTACCCCCCGCAAGCTGCCAAACCCTAACCAAGGGGGTTATGAATCCATGCCACGAATGTGGACCGAACCCACCGCGAGAGGTCTCTCCGTGGAGATTACTTGGCGTAGGAGAACGCTTGGGTGCCAATGGGGCTCTGGCCGTAAATTCCAATGCCTTCTGGCCCTACACAAGTGTTCTATGTGACTCGAGATAGGCTCTCGAGGCCTTGATACTAGTTACAAGGCAAAATCTTGGGAGGATAAACCTTCAGGTTTTATTGCCAGGAGACGGAAGGATTTTTCTACGAAGGCAGAAAGGAACACTTAATTCTCCTATATGGACAGGAGCAAACATTAATCTTAAGATAAGTTAAGGAAGTGTTTGATCTTGTTTTATCTTGTCTTCGTGTCAGTGCCCTAAATTACGTAAAGGAACCTATGACTAAACGGATTAATTAAGGAAGCTGCTTTTATGTGTCAAACATAGCATGGTAGGTAATTAGATAACTAAAACAACCCCCGAGGGAAGCGTGGTGGATGTGACCAATGGGTCTATCCTACGGAAGGGTGGTCTCGATTAGTCGAGAGCTTTCCTCAAAAGGAAATGTTAACGAGGAATGTTAGGGAAGGACAGATGATGACTTTAGATAATGTTGGTTAGAATCTTGATTCATACTGTTTTAGGGGACCGGAATGGAATTATGCCCTATGGGCAGAGAGGTCGAGCGATGCATCCCTCTTGTTTCCCATTCTCTTTGAACCAAGTGCGATATGAGTCTGCTTGGGTCCAGTTGTATCTACACAAAGTGGAGCGGCTGTAGACCGATGCTAGAAAGCTGTTAGGAAGACTCGACTGCTAGGAACTGAGACTTCAGGTCGATTCTAGTGGGAACGGTCGGATAAGTTCCGTTCTAGGGCAGACTCGAGAGACCCTAGTTGGAAAACCCCGTGTCATTCCTTGGGAGTGTTGCGCAGCGTCTTCTAGATTGATCTCTCGATGAGCTGCTAAGACGTGTCCCGCAAATTGAGGGGCGGGCACGTTACAAAGGTTGTAAGCTACCCCTTTGACCCTCAAGTGATTCCAAAGAATGACTCAATTTTTTCTATTAGAAAGAGGTAAGTTACTAAGCTATGCATAAGACAATTCTCTAGAGTATTCAAAGGGTAAGCCACAGTGGTAGATTAGGTCTATGTAGCTATTATCTACCTCTTTATAATCTTTATTAGTTCCCTTAAGTATGGGGGGTTAATATTGCCCAAAATCTAGTGGTAAAAAACCTTAAAATTCCAAATTAAATTGATACATGATTGATGGAAACCTAGCATGGCAAACCTATATCATGTACAAGTCCTAAACTAGCAAGAGATGTGATAGAGAACGTGACTGTCTATAGACTGATGGTTGGTAGTCTAATCTATCTCACTATCATTAGACCAAACAAGAGTTAGCAGACTGGCTTGATAAGCAATTTATGCAGCAACCAAGGAAATCTCACCTAGATGCTGTGAGGAGGATTTTGAAATATGTGAAGGGTACATTATCTTATGGACTATTCTATGAGCATAGTAAGCCTATTGAGCTTTACGGGTTATTCTGATGCGGATTGGGCTGGTTGTATGTATATCAAGAATCAACTAGTGGATATGCATTTAGTCTTGGAAGCACCATGTTCACTTGGAGTAGTAAAAAACAACCTACTATGACTCTCTCAAGTACAGAAGCAGAATATAGGGGGTGTAGCATTGGCTGCATGTGAGGCTGCTTGGCTGGTTAAGTTGATGGATGACTTGGGGATTCATGTGGGTAAACTAGTCAAGGTAAAATGAAACATGAGTAGTGTGCTTGTGGAAATCAATCTAGTTTATCATGCCAAGTCAAAGTACATAGAGGTACATTACCATATCATCAGAGAAATAGTGCTTGGAGAGGTAGGATAGACCTCATACATGTGAAGACTGAACAAAAAGTGGCACATATCTTTACCAAATCCCTTGGTAGAGACAAGTTCACTCATTTTATATCACTTCTTGGGATACACAAAGCGAATTAAGCTTGAGGGAGAGTACTGAGATATGCAAGATTGGTCTACTTACCACACTTGCCGACTCTATTCAATAGTAGATTAGTTGGATAACCTTTTATGTGTAACAAAGTGGATCGTACCTAGTTGGTAGAGTTAGATTGAGCCTCTTTACACTACTTGACTTAGGTTGTAGTATATTGTACGTTGTGTTACTTGGTTAGAAAAAGTGTGATGAATAATGAAGAAGAAAACATTGAGAGCTATTTTCTCTCTATGGCCCCTATCTCTCCCACCATTTCAACATGGAGGGGATAGGCCCATGCTTCCTTGGGCTTTGAATGATCCTCCTCAAATTCCACATTTAGAGGTGCATATTGTTAGAAAAAGGAGTCGATCACTACGAGAAAAAAGAATGATAGCAAGGCACTTGGAAAGGATAGTCCAAATTCTTTGTTTAGGTCAATGTTGAGAAAGCACTTGATTGTGGTGCGGATAAAGATGAACATTCCTACTTTCAGCTCGTCACCTCTACTATCAAGGGAACCATCCTATTCATTGTCACCTTTACCACTTTGGGAGATGGCTCAGAATGAAGCATTCAAGCCAAAATCCCAAACTATCCTCACTTTGTAAAAAGTACCAAGTTTTGTGCCTCAATTGCCCACTCCACAAAGAGATCCTTTATGAATCGTGCTTCCAAATTTTCCATTGAAGCAAATACCACACGTGATATTGATAGATCTGTCATCTCCTCATCCTTCTCTATATAATCATCATGATTTATCATTTCTTTCTACTCATCCCATTCGAATGAATTATCATGAAAAGAAAACATAGAGCTCAAGCATCACTAAATGGAAGCTATGGCATTAAAGAGAAAAGCTAGTTCAATAAACCCTAAAGTATGGTTGTGCATCATGAAACAATGAAGCATCCTGACACGATGTGCTCTCATCACAAGAGCCCCATGGCCATTACCAACCATTGCCCATGACTTAAGCAAGTCACAATTAGGACGTACACTTGTTTTCTCTATTTGACACTGATCCAAGTGATTCATAACCATTGCTTTGGAACCATGCTTCACCACTCAATGACACAATTGTAGGTGCTTGATGATCATCTTACTAAATGCATGTCATTTCTTGAGAAGTCTAAGTGCTGATATTCCTTCAAAACCTAAGTGCTCATGGCTTGAAGAGGCAACATTACTATGGATGCCTTTAAACTTTGGCATAAGTTTGCTAGAGATAGTTTCTATATACTTCTGTATTTCTAGTTTTGCATTTGATTATTAAAACTGCTTCTTATCCCCTCTCTTTATTTCAACAAATCATGTCGAAAGTTTCCCCCCTTGATGCAAGTTACTTTAAGCCTATTCTAGAATTGGATCCATCTACTATGCAATATTTCCCTATCATATCTAGATGCATGTCATCTTGGTTGAACTTTTTCATGTGTTCTATAAATGTTGATTTGGTAAACTTCAAAATACAAAGAGCAAAAAAGGTTTTTGCATTATAAGCCTATATAAGCACCATTCGATTAAGATTGTGAGGGATAATCTTGTTCTTCTTATTATCAAGAGCAAGATTTATAGCAAGCTCTCAAACACCTTTAGCCAAGTATTCAAGCACAACAATGATGTAGATAGGGCACCTGAGCCAACATGGTGAGCATAGCAACCCTTTGTAAGGTAGCCTAGTGAATAATGGATTTAGGTCTCCTAAAACATGCTACTTTGGCACCTTAGGATGACCCACACCTGCCAAAATCTCCTTCCTTGATTGTTTAGAGGTAGCATATTCTTGGTTGTCCATTTCATTGGTTGAAAGTTGAGATACATCTTCATTTGGCAAAATGGGCTTCATTTCTTGATTTTTATTTACTGCTCTCTCAACAAAAGATGATGGTTGACCCTCAAATTTTGTAGCATCAATAATGGCACGATGCTTCCAAAATTCTTGAAATGTCCACTTTGAGTCAACCTGAGGGATTGGCTTGTCAATCTTTTGCTTAGTGTCTGGGTAATGTATCCATGGATGCATGGGTTCTGAGAAACTTGCACCATATGTGCTCTTAGCACTAGCCTTTAAGGATCCTTTCTTCACACTCTTGGAGTTTTTTTTATTGCTTCCATTTTTAGGCTTCGTCCTTTAAAGGTTACTTATTTAACTTGATCAGTTTGGGTGGTGATTGCATCTATGGATTGACTTTTACTAGATGGTTTTGAAAGAAAAGGACTTGTCTTTAGTTTCGAGGTTGCATGTGCAATTCTCTGAGTTGTGGATGATACAACAGCTAATATCCAAGCATAGATATCGCAAAAAGTAGGTATTTTTTGTCAAGCATCCATTGTCTTCTAGAATCGATAAGTTATTCATGTCTACCAACTCAAGTTCAAAGACTTGTGAAGTTTTGTTGGTCAAAGCATGTGATTCAATGTCATCACCATTTACATCTACGAAAAAGAAATACATTTCTAGATGCCTTTTCTTCACAACCTTCTTGGCCATTGTTATCTTTTCACACATTGACTCCATGTGCCAAACTAGTTCTCATCT
Source organism: Lygodium microphyllum (assembly GCF_053477565.2). Classification (NCBI taxonomy): domain Eukaryota; kingdom Viridiplantae; phylum Streptophyta; class Polypodiopsida; order Schizaeales; family Lygodiaceae; genus Lygodium; species Lygodium microphyllum. Next base: position 126,940,057 of record NC_141152.1, on the reverse strand, counting down.
TCAGAGGCTATCTCAATTACCAAGTAGCTGGATGTCTTGGACACTAAGAATTCATCTTGGGAGTTGAGAAAATCCAATATTCATTCAGCAAACAAGATTGCATGAGGATGACCTACTTTGCTAAGCATAACCATCATATCACAAACAAGTGGAAAATCCACCCAAGAACTTGGCACTAATCTAGAGGATAAGATCACTTGCTCTATATTCATTTGGGCATCAGCCAATGACTCTTGAATATGGCAAGTTGTTTTTGAGGCATATTTAGTTGGCTTTAGTGGAGCCCCCACAAAAAAAGTAGTAATTTCAAGTGGGATCTCATCCTTGAGAAGATCACAAGAAACCACAAAGGCAATCTAGACATGCACATGCATTGAGTTGATTAGTTGCATAAAAATATCCCAACATTCAGAGAGTACTCAAAATCACTCTTCTAGTAGCGGCAACCTTATTCCTTAAAACTTTTGATCCAACTATTCCTTTTGATATTTTTGCTCATCAAATCAACTATGGATCCTATTGGTGCAAGGGTGTCTCTTTGCACTTGATCAAGATCAAGAATGATAGTTAAATCAACCAAGCCAGCTTGGTCTAGGAGGCCCTCCAACAAATGTTTCCTTGTAAGATGAAATAGGTTGAACAATTCATCCAAGTCATTTTGAAATAGGTTCCCAAACATCAAGACATGCCTTTTGGTCTGCACCTCTAAAAGGCCTTCTAGAATTTTAGTGCCTTGATTACAAGGAAAATGCCCCTCATCTAGTATCATTACCCCAGGAAGCCCATGTGCTTGGGTGTTAATATCATAAAGGTTGAGTAGTAAAATATATTCCATGTTTCATTTCTTCAACTACCTCTGCCAAACATTCAAAATCCCTTTGGATGCAATGATGAAAGGGATAATTTCATCAAGGTAGGCTATCAAGAAACTTGATTGAATTGTAGAGCTAGAGGAAACTTGTGCCACATGTTTGCTACCTAGTGACAATCTATAGTTAATTGTAAAACCATGAGATATCTCTAAATTCTATGAGTATTTATGGTCACATGATACTGCTATAGTTGGCTTCTACTATGCTTTGGAATGTGAGATTTTCCCTCTTTTTTTCTCTTATTGGTCTCATATTGTGAAGCCTCCCTTGGTCCATGGACTAGCTGGTTAGTTGCTAATGAATTCTATGCTGACAAATTATGTTGTTGAATTTGTTGCTACTATCGGGCATACCTTGAGATGTTGATCTTGTTGTCATATTTGGTTTTTCTTGCTTTTTTAGATTAATAATATGTTAGGGAATTTTGGCATTTCCATGCACTTTGAAAACCCCCAATACCTTTATTATTTGACCACATGATCAAATCTTGTTGTCTTACTTAAAGGTGGAGTCTATTCTAAATGCTATATATGCTACTTTTCTGAATCTTACTTTCAAATATTGATCAAGATTTAGCCACATGGTTAAATAATTATCACTTATTTGAAAATTGGGACTGGGAAATTTTCCAAAATCTCTAGTATGGTGTTCATTGTGAAAGAAACTTGATTACAATGGCAACAAAGCTCAATAGCTCTAATTCTGTTGAACAAGGTTGGTTTCAAACACATGCTAATATTGATAAACTTGGAGCTTTAATTGATTGTTACATTGCTCATATGAAGGCAGATAGAGAAGACAGGGAAAGACTTGAATGAAGTATGGATTTTAATCACCTTGAGTATTATCAATATCATGATGAGTATTATGGTCATGATGAGTATTCTCATGGATATTATGTACCCGATGCTTATGCTTATGGCCAACATGTATATGTTGATGGTACATACTACGATTTTCATGCATCTTATAAATAGGGGTAGCAACAATATGCAAACAAATATGAGCAATATGCAAGTACATATGAACAACATGTTAATGCTTATAGAAAAGATGTACCATGTCATAATGTAGAGTATTGACGAAGGAAATTTGGTATGGCAGCCTCTATACTATGCAAAACTCTTTTCTACCACAAAGTGAATGAGGTAAGGGCACCACCTAGTCATGGAAGAGCGGACTAAGATGCTGTGCAAGAGGGAGAGGATCTTATGAAGGAGAAGAGAGGAAAACTGAGAGAGAGAGAGAGAGAGAGAGAGAGAGAGAGAGAGAGAGAGAGAGAACTACAAAAAATAGATGAATCAATAAAAATTAAGAGGGCATAAGAGATGGATAACCCTCAAGACATAACCAATATACACAATATGGACACCAATAGCATGGGCTTATTACACTGTAGAGCATGCATAAGCTATAGTAAGGGAATGACCTGCATAAGCTTATGAGAGAGAATGGGGAAGGCTCAATAGGGCTGAAGAAGGCCTCTTGGCTCTCTCTTGCAAATTACAAAGGTGAAGGCATCTTTATATAAGCCTTGAGGGTGTTTAGGGAGGAGGTTAAGATAGAATAGGAATTAACGCTACCAAAGCTGCATTAAGACTGTTCCACCAATGTGGAAGCTCCATCTAAATGTTTTGTTCACCAATTTTGTACTTAGTCAAGTTCCATCATAGGTGAGTTGTCTCCATTCTTCCCCCCAAAGATTGAGTCCAAGAGCTCTCCTGTAAAAAAAATATACAGAATCTTCATAAAATGAGATCATATCTATCAATAATGGAGAGAGAGTAGTGAGAATTCATACATTACTACTACAATTAAGGATGATTTGAGGGTGATTTAGGAGGAGAATTCTAATGGTTTATTAGACTGAGAGAGAGGAGAAAAGAGGGGAAAGGACTGGGAGTCTAATGAATGATGTTTTATGGAAGTGTTAAATGTGGGGAAGAAAGTGTGGGTGTATATAAAATTGGGAGGTGGTCTCTACCGTAGTTGAAAAAAGTTGGTGTCCACCATTTTGGCCATATCTCCCGACTTGTAGCTCCAAAAAATTATAAAAAAATACCAGCAAAAACTTTAGCTCGTGCTTACAACTTTTATGTTAAAAAGTTTTTTTGGGTCGGAGTGAAATTATTTTTAAAAAATCTTACAAAATCATATGCCTGATTTTTCTTCCACTAATGCTTCCAAGAAGGGTCCCATTTGTTTGAATTATCATAAGGCTCCAAAGCCATGACATTATGAGCCTCACATGCCCTTTGGATGGCTCCAAATCCATTTTATGTCTTTTATTTTCACATTACACATTTTCCTTCACCTTCCTTCATTGATCTTTACTCTTCACCCCCCCTTGGTAAACTGGTCCAAGAATTACTTCCATCCAGTGATTTCTTGGATTTCCCAAGAGGTTGTTCCCACCCTCTTCTTTATTTCAAACCTCCAAATGTACAAAAAATCAACAAAGTGTTAGACAAATATTTCTTTGTGATTTTCTCGGATCAAGTATCATTCTAGTAAACCTTGGTAGTATACTGGCTATTATGGGTAACATGCTTATGCTTCTAAGCATCCATCTTTTTAGTAACATAGTCATACTTATACCCATGAGCCTTCCTTGATTGAGAAAGCTAGTTCTTATTGATGTGATGATAACGGCCATGCTTATTAGTATTTTTCTAGCTTTGATCATTAGTAGGCTAGTTCTTATGGACATGATGATAATGGCCATGCTTATCAGTACTCTTCTAGCTTTGATTGTTAGTAAGTTCATAACTACCATGGTATCCTCTATCTCAATCAATTTATACCTCATTATCACCCAAATATAATGATGAGTTTCTTTCAAGGTGCTGATGATGAAGAATAGAGCATTGAGCAAGATAAAAGATAAATAGGGGATAATGAGAAACATGATCAACAAGAAGATGAGAAAGAATAAAGACAATAAGCAAGAAGTTGTACAAGAAGGAAACAATGATGAGGAAGATGTATTACAACTATATATATCATCTCTCACTTGACTTGGGCCTCATCTATATATACTAACTCTACATCAATATGAATCATTCTTTGGGAGCATGTCTTGTGTATCTCTCTCGTACTCTCTCTCTCTCTCAACATGGTATCAGAGCTCGAAAGAATGGGAGTATTGGCAGAGTGCGCATTTGTCAACCCAAAATTCTTAACAATATCATTAATAAACTTTGTTTGCTGAAGAAGAAGAATTCCTTGTTGTCGGTGTCGTTGAACTTGAATACCCAAACAAGAATGTAACTCACCATGATCCACTTTCTTTAGGAGCATGTCTTGTGTATCTCTCTCGTACTCTCTCTCTCTCTCTCAACAAGATGTACAAGCTCATGACATAGTAGTTGAAGAATCGCATGAGGCACTCACAAATATAGATGGTTATACTGAAGGTTTTAGAGTCTTGGAGCAACCTCATGATGATATTATTGAGCATCAGTTTACACTTAATGAATATGAAGATCACGAAGACCAACCATTCAAAGAATACCAAGTTGCAAGATGTTCCTCTTGTAGAAGACAATGTATATGAAGATCACTTGGTAAGTGATTAGACTTATGGACCATTTGAGGAAGAATATGAGCATGCTCAAAATGAAAACTTTGAAATTCTTGATCATGCTTATGAGCATGCTCACACTCAATCAGGGTTTACACCAACTAGAATATGAGTGGTATGCATATGATTATGGTTATGAACAATTGGATAATGATTTTTATCACTAGTATATTGATAATGAGGATGTACATGAGACTCATGATGGCTATAATCTAATAGATGATGGATATGATTATGGTTATGATTATAGGGATCTTTCTTCCTACCCATTTGACCTAGGTGGTCGAGATTATGAGTTTGATAACATTTTTCCTAGCTCTTGATCATTATTATGATGGTACACCTTTTGATCCATGAGGTTCTAGGTAGGATTTTGTACCTTCGTTAGGCCAACATGTATATTGGGGTCCAAATGTTTATCTTTCAGAGGTTTATTTGGCTAAAGACTAGTCATTTTATCTCTTTTTCCAATGCAAACAATTTGTGGACAGCTCTCTATTTTGGCTCACTTTTAATTCTAATTAGATTACATAGGAGTCACACCTACATGGCTTAAAGTATGTTGAATGGCTTTCTTTTGATTCATAACACACTTGATTTGGATGTGCCCATTGAAAGATATCTCAATTTTACTATATCAAGGTCTATAGAAGACAACAAGATACCTATTGTTTGCAAGTGTCTTTTCTTAGAGTTATGGTGGTCCAGTTCTTAGTTTTATCCTTCCAACTGGACATCCATATGGTCTATTTGCTTTTTCACTTTTGATTCTATCCACTACTTAGTACATAGTAGTGGTTTTCCTAATTTTTTGACCACTTGTACTCTAGCTCCCTTTACACTCAACCATTATAAGAAGTCCACCAAATTTTTTTAGAAAACAAACTTCTTTTGAGTAGGGATGGAATGTAAGAGATGGAAAATAGGGAACATAGGGGCAGGTATAAAAGATAAAGATATCAATCATTTTGTATCTAGTTTTGATATAATACAAGTCTCCTTCATATTCTCTCTTTGTTAGCTTTCATGGCTACCTTCTCTCTCTTTTTGTCTTTCTCTCTCCTCATCACTCTCTTCTACACCTCTTATTCACTCTCTTCTATAGTCTTCTCTCTTCTATTTCTCTCTCTCCAATCCTCTCCTTGACACTATGGAGGTCACTTATCATCAAAATACATGAGATCTACTTAATTGTGTATGAATTATGAGCCTTTATATTGAGATTCCATACCAATTGAGCCCTCAGTAAATCTTCTTAGCATATTTCTTATAGTAACTATGGATAAAAACGTGTGAACAACAAAAATTTACAAATCATTTCCATGATAAAGATTGAGAAATAGATAAATGGGTCCAAGCATATTTACTAGAATGCATCTTTTTTTCCATCAAGTATTGAGTGATTAGTAATCATGAGTTATTAAGTCCTCTAATATTCAAGTATGAAACTAAGATTCTTTAGTTATATTATGGAAATCATCATGGTGAGTCATATATGTAATGATGGTCATCATTTAATTCAATCTAAGAAATCATCTTGGAATTACTTAGAGTAGGCCTAATAAATGAAAGGGAGCCTTAGAGCTAGAGCACCGATAGACATGGATATTAATTTCATTTTCAAAGAAAAATATACTTTCTCCATGTAGGAACGCAAAGTGCAACACATTCAATATCTTGATATAACTACAAGTAAAGCAAGAAAAAGCATAAGAAGAATAATGTTCACTCTCAAGCATGATATCCACACCCATTTCTCTAATTTCGTACCTTTACCTTACTCCTATAGACATTGTCAAGGGGGTATATGTCAAGCCACAAGCCATAGGGGTTTAGAAGAGTAGACAAGATGGAAGAAATAATTAAGAGAACAAAAAAGAAAACTCCATATATTACTCTATAATCCCAATTAAATCAAGAAAAAGTGTAAGAAGAATAATGTTCACTCTCAAACATGATATCCACACCTAGTTCTCTAATTTTCTACATTTACCTTACTCCCACAAAAATTCTCAAGGGGGGGTTATATCAAGCCACAAACCATAGGAGTTTAGAAGAGTATAAAAGATGGAAGAAATAATCAAGAGAAAAAAAATAAAACTCTATATATTGCTCTGCAAAAGAGTTTATACAATGTAGACACCCTCTCAAATTACAACACACTTTTGATAGGAGCTAGAAACCTTATATCAAAGCCATGAGGAGTGTAGTCTTGTTCTTTTTTTTTCTTGCAACTTGGTTCCACTCTAAATTTTACATACAAACCTATAATATAGACATTCAGGTACTCAAATCAATTGGAACTAACTTGGTCTACAAGTCAATGTAGAAAAAATTATAACAAATGTCTCAGAATAGTTGAAAACACCATTTTTTCAAATGTGTCAATCTTTTGTATTTTTTGGTCTGACACACTACAACACTCTAGATAACTCTTTGCATGTGTTTTTATGTAGCTAAAATTGTCATTAAGTAAATAGAACTCATTGATGAATATTCAAACTATTTTGAAGACAAGTTTTGAACCTAAAAATTTTGTCAACTGCATGAGTAAGGATCCCATAGGCATGCATTTGGAATATGTATATGGATGTCCTTTTCTTGTTTTTCCTTCCTTGCGCATCCACACAACATCCACCCCCTCCAAACTTGCACATCCTCTAGATGTGCCATATTTTGTAGCCCACCGGGATTAAACACCCATTTAATCTTCACCCAAACAAGCATGTGCATAATCATTCTCCATCCATGATCATCAATCCAAATCACAAGTATCCTCCAAAATGTATAATCATTTCAAATACTCCCATCTGGATCCTAAGGCAACAATAAGTCATGGCATCAAATTGTCATGTAATCCTTTGCAAACCAAATCCATGAACTTGTTAGGCCCTCCATGATCAAATAGCAATCCAAAATCCCATTGCAATATCTCATACTCTATAGCTTCCCCTATATAAACCATGGTTGGGTTGACCATATCAACAACTCAATGATCTTCCAAAACATATACTTCTTATGCATCCTTAAGTATCATAGCATCTTCCCTCTCTTGCACAATAGTGTTTGCATACTCCATTATCGCATCACTAGTTAACACTTTCTTGTCAAGAGTTTTGTACTCGGTTTAAGCTCTAGCTTCACTCTTCTCCTCTAGTAAACCCAAATCTTTCCGTTGTGGCTAAAATAATTTTCTTTAGATTATATAAAAATAACCCAAACTTTGTATGTTGACATGTACCAATATCAAACTCTTTTGACTTGAATAATCCAGCCCCCTACAACCCTATTGGCTATCATCCAATGATTAGTTTTGTTGAAAGGACCCAATATCCAACCATATTTGTTGCACAAAACTAGCAATCTCATTATACATATCTAGGAAATGAACTTGCAGAAAACTAGAACCACTCTGCTCCTCATTTTTCATTATATTCTCAATCTTTGTAAATACAATATCTGGACAAGACACTGCATCACACAACTCATCAATGCACTCATCATTTTGTATGAATGTTACTTTTATCAAATCCTTCTCTTTCCTACATACATACTACCTAGTAGCTCTAGGCATCTCTTCAACCTTATGAATACAAGTAGAACTCTTAGCTATAAGACCAATAAATCCTATTAGAGAAAAAGTATGGCTACCTGGAGGCGAAAGCATTTTCTTTCCTCTACCATTATCGTGCCACAAGACATTGGTACCTAGTGAGAATCTAGCTCCTTTGTAGGGAGAGGGGAATCTCACTATGCATCTATATTTCTTGGGTGATTCAAACAACCCCACCCTTAGATAAATTGCATAGCTCTTCTTCAATCTTTTCTTTGAATCCATGCATATATAGAACCATCATATATTGCTCTCATTTCCATGTATGCCAACAACAATTGAAGATCTCCTATAGTCACTCTCATACTTGAATATGCTACATAAAGCTCTCCTACAATATTATTGGTCGCTCTCATTTTCCATCCATGCTCCACATTGATGGTCCACTTTTTTCACTCTCATACAGACTTTGGACTTTGAAATTTATCCCTAATCCATGATCTAACAAGGAAATGCATGGTCTCTCCATCTCTCCAGTCTCTTAACCACTATCTTATTGGTCACTTGTACATAATGTTTTCTAGAACATTTATTGCAAGGAATTATTATAGGTGTATCATCCTATACATAGTGCATACATGTACAATCTTCACACATATTGCAACATCCTCACTAAGAAAATCTTCATCACTTTGCCCAACCAATGCCGCAATCATGATACCTTGCATTATAGGTTCCTCTATATTTTGAATCACATGTTCCTTCCTCTTAATGATAACTATAATTTCCTCATGAAATTCTCCCTTTCTGATCCCCAAAACTTCTCTTAGAGTGAACTCAACATTGATGTTTAAGATCCTCTCTTTTAGAATATTTTTAAGATCCAATTATAGACTTAATATATGAAGCAAGCTTGTAACCTGACTACTTTTAAATCTAGTATTCTCCTTCTTTTGTACATCTTCTCTACTTTGATCAAGACCTAGTCTAGAAGGAAATGTTGTAGGCTCGCCCCCTCTAGGCTTCTTAAAATTTCTAGGAATAGCATTGTAGGCTCACCCTCTCTAGTCTTCTTAAAATTGTTTGAAGGAAATGTTGTACACCCCTCCCCCCTGTCTTCTTGAAATTGCTAAGAACATCATCATCACTCTTCCATTTTTCCTTAACAATCACCTCTATGTATTGAGTCTTTGTTGCTCAATAAGCATAAACTGAATATGTGTTAGCTAAAGAGTCCCACCTACTCTTTGTTTTGGTGCTCTTCTCTACACTAGATAAATTAGCTTGCTATATTTTGCCTTTATTTGCAACCTAAAGAAAAAAAGCATCATCTTAGGAGTGGTGGATATAGAACTTATTGAAAGATTGTATAAGTTTTCTTTTAGTAAGGTTATGCTTTCGGCCATGCTCAAATGCGATGTGTGCTTTCTACAAGGGTGATTTTCACCACCAGCAGCAAGGCTTCCGTCATGGCTCTTTCTTCTTGGTATTTTAGTTACTTTTTCTATACTTGCTCTTCGTGGGGTTGGTGGTCTTGTGGTGACTTGGACATTGAATGCTTTTGATTGCAAGAGGCATATTTCACAGTGGATTCCATGAGACCACAGTGGATTCCGTGAGGTTTTGCGGTGAATTTCGTAAAAATATATTTATTTGTCGGGGCTCATACACAAGGTGGATTCCTTGTGCGAAAATTTGCGGGGGTGCCTGTCCTTTTTGGGCATCATGTTAATTTAATGTGCAAGTGGGTGATTTCATAGCGGGTGATTCCACAAAGTACATATTTAAATTATGGACGTTTATGAGTTTAGAGTGCGCACTTGTATTAAATTAAGGTTAGGATAGAGTTTTAACCTATTTATTTATTTTGTAGCTGAAGACAGCTAGGTATTCACTTTTTTCAGTTTAATTTTATTATTTTCTAAAAATTTTGAATGCTTCAGTTTGATGTGTAGAGCACATAGTAGTGGTGATGGAAAGCATTGGGCGATAGCATGTATTCAAGTTATTTAGAAGAAATTATCATTTTTTATGGGTGCGCCTCTTAGACGTGGTGCTAATATTTATTTAGGTGCACTTATTTATTGAAGCACTTGACATATATCTATTATTTTATATGCGCATGGGTGCACTGTTTAAATACTCATGATTAGACATTGTATTTGGGCATTGCCTGACTTTTAGGTTGTCCAACGGCTTTATTATTTATTTGGATAAAAGCAAATACAAAAGCTAAAGCATGCTAATTGTAAAATTGAGCTATTTTTTAGCTTGGAGATGAATAAATTATTAAATACATGCTTTGTGAAGCACTCACACAAGGCATGGGGGGAGATCGTATCCAATTGGTCTTTTTGCCTCATGTCGTGCAACCCTATTCTCTTGAAATTTGAGGTGAAAGTAGAGTTCTTTGTTCTTGGGGACCTTCTGGCACTCGCTACGTATGCGTACAATATCGGATTTTCACATGAGTGGTATCAGAATGAAGCTGAGATTAAGGGCTTCCAATCACTTACAATCTCGCGCGAAGGCAAAGCTCTTGGAACAAACGGGCTCTACAGTTAGTCTCGTGACAATCCCTCAACCAGCTTGTTCCTGGCGGTGAACAACCCCTTACTGTACTGTTGGATCGCGAAGGACCAGTCTTTGACAGTGGAGGACTACTTTTCAAACTCCTTCATCAATACGTTTTTCTCAGAGAAGAGAGATAAGTGAATTTGAGATTAAAATATTAATAAGGTTTATTAAAAAGCAGTCTTCACGGGCAAAGAATTGTCGAAGAAGAATTTCAAAAACTTTCGTATCCACAAAGAAAAACGATCGCTAAAAGCCATTTTTAAAAATAAGAGCAAGCCATGTAAACCCAACTTTGAGCTACGCTCATCCCACTAACAAGATGTTATGGCCGAAGGTGATTTACTGGAACCAACGATGGAGCAAAAATTGAACCTAATTATAATGTAGCTTCAAGAGGAACGAAGAGCACGTCAAACTTTGCAAGCTCAACTGGCCACTCTTCAACAATCTACTGTTGATCAAGATGGATTGCAACGCAAAGATGTTATACGATGCACGATCGATGCGACACTTGAAGCACAATCTATCCGGAAAGAAGCCAAGATAAGTAAAATAAATTTCAATTTCCATACTTTTAATGGGTTACACGATGGAAAGACTGTTCTCACTTTTATCAGTCAGTTTGATTATTATTTCCATAAAGAAAAGTATGCAAAAAAAAGAGAAACTCAAGTGTGTCACTAATCATTTAGTGAACAGAGCATCGCTATGGTAGACTGTTGTCCGCAAAAGCATTGATTATCTTACTACTTGGGAGACTTTTCAAAAGAAATTTTTGTAGAATTTTCTTCCACCTCAATTCCACAAAAAAGCAATCAAACAGTGGGATTCTCTGCAACAAAGTGATCGTGAACCTATTTTACAATATACCGAGCATTTCTGGAATGCCTTATTGCAATTTCGAATGCTCCAAGATGTACCTGAGGAGACCCATAAGCACAAGTTTATGTTTGTTTTTCTTGGTTACTTCTATGCGAAAGTGAACATGTTTAATCCAATGACTCTCGAGGATGCGATTTCCTTGGCCCATGATGCTGAAGAAAAAATTCAAGGATGAGAGAAGCGACCACAATAATTTCCAAATAACGGTAACTTCAGTACAAACAGTTAAATTCTAACTTTTGAAGATTCAATCAAAACAACTTTGTTCCATATTCTTCATTCCATAAATCTTGAACACGACCCCCTGCTTTACCAACAAACACAAATTCAAATCCTAAGCCATCTTTTCAGCCAAATCCCAACATTCCTAAACTCCCTGCTATTTACCAATAATGTTTCCAAAGCCAAATCCAGAGTCTACTATAAGTGCCATCAACCTGGACATCTAGCGGTGAATTGTCAATCCAAAAAGCCAAATGTTCACATCAACTACTTGGGAGCAACTGAAGATGAAGATCATGAAGAAATGTGAGATTTCATAGAAGATGATGATGATATCGGTACTACTTTAGATACTTTACCAGGTATGCCAAATTTCCATTCTTTATTAACAATGAAATGTCTTGTGCATGGTACAGAAAAGTTTGTTTTACATGATGATGGGAGCACACATGATTTTATTTCTATAAAATTGATCAAAGAATTGAATTTACATACTATTTGGAATCATTATCACATCAAGGCTGCACTCTTAGGCACTAGATACAATGGAACACAAGAAGAAGTGCATGACTTGAAAATTAAAATTGGTAATTATGTCGAGTAGAGAAATTTCTTAGTTGTGCCTTTATAATCTAGTGACATTATCTTATGAATGCCTTAGCATCATCAATATAATCTTGAAATAGATTATTCCACGCATTCAATGAAGATTCATTCTAATGAAAAATAAATCATATTGTATGGTATACACACCCTTGATAATTTTCCATTGCTTAGCCATACATAGGCTAAACATGCATTAAGAAAAGGTAGCAAATCCTACTTAATATGGGTGAATGAAATTGAAGTTAAGGAAAATCATCTGCATCCTAGGCATGCACAATTGCTTTCACAATTTAAAGATTGTTTTGATGTCGACTTACCACCTCGTTTACCACCTACACGTCCTGAAGATCATAAAATAGACTTAATTCTAGGTTTTCAACCACCATAGAAAGCACCTTATCGACATAATCAAATTGAATAGAAAGAAATTCAAAACCAAGTTGAAGAATTGTTAACCTAAGGACTCATTAGGCCCAGTAGTTCTCCTTTTGGTGCACCTATCCTGTTAGTCAAGAAGAAAAAAAACACCTATAGGATGTGCATTAATTATCGTGTCCTAAATAAGATCACTGTCAAGAATAGATATCCAATCCCTCGCATAGACAACCTCATGGATAAACTACAAGGGGCTGCAATATTTAGCAAAATAGATATTTCATCTAGATACCATCAAGTATGACTTGACACATTTGATATTTTCAAAACTGCATTTATTGGACATTATGAATTCCTTCTTATGCCTTTTGGTTTAACTAATGCACCAGCCACTTTTAGTCATGTGATGAATCACATATTTTTGAAGCATTAGCATTGTGTTATTATTTTCTTTGATGACATATTGATTTTCATTAAAAATGAGAACAAGTACTATGAACATTTATCCTTAGTTTTCAAATTATTGAAAGATAATCAATTATATTCTAATCTTGAAAAGAGTGAATTTTTCTAAACCCACATTGAATACTTAGGACATATTGTTTCATCTGAAGATATTAAAGTTAATCCTAAAAAGATAGAAGCAATTTTGAATTGGCTGATATCTAAAAATATGCATGAATTACGTTCTTTCTTAGGTCTTGCTAGCTTTTACAAAAAAATTGTGAGAAATTTTACATTGCTTGCATTACCTTTGAAAAATTTATTAAAGAAAGGTATTGTGTATCATTGGTCTGAAAATCAACAAAAATCTTTTGATTTACTGAAGCATGCCTTAACACATACTCCTGTATTGCAACTACCTGATTTTAATAGACCATTCTTCCTAGTAGTCATTGACGCTAGTGGATTTGGAATCTGAGCTGTCCTTATGCAAGATTCACATCCCATAGCCTACTCTAGCTGCAAACTTAAACCCTCTGAACTCAAGTATTCTACCTATGATAAGGAATTGCTAGCTATAGTACAAGCTTTACGACAATGGAAACATTATTCAATGGAATTAGAATTCATGATCAAAACTAACCAACAAAGTATCAAACATCTCCTTAGTCAGTCACAAATCTCTGACCCTCATATTAAATGGGCTGCTTTTATTCAACGTTTTCATCCACTTATCCAATATCAACCTGCAAAAGAAAATGTTGTTGTTAATGCCTTGAGTAGAAGACCGACTATCCATAATATCTCTATGATATCTTTTGATTCCCTTATCCCTATGAAAGATACCTATGATCAAGACCCCAATTTTCAAGTTAATTGGAATAAAATAGTTGTAAATAACTAGATTCCAATAGATTCATTGCCTTATTATGATGGATTTATGTTTTATGAGAAAAAGTTATATGTTCCATTTAGATCATTTGTATTGCGCAAAATCCATTCCCCCCATATCAAGTCCATAGAGGTATTATTTCCACTTTACGTACATTGGTTGAAGATTTTTATTGGCTGCAAATGCAGTATGATATTTCCAACTTTGTATCTGAATGTTTAATTTTCCAAAGAGCTAAGCGACACCATGGTAAGCAATATGGTTTGTTAATGACTTTACCAATTTAAGAATAATCATAGGAACATATTTCAATGGATTTTATTACTACTTTGCCTAACACTCAAGCTAATATTGATATGATTTGGACTATTGTAGATCGGTTTAGCAAAAAGTATATTTCATTCCATGCAAGAAAACGTTAATTGCATCTCAAGATGCTCAATTGTTTTTGAAAATTGTTTTCACTAACCATGGTTTGCCAAAAGTTATTATTTCTGATCGTGATTCTAGATTTTGCAATCATTTTTAGACTAGTTTGTTTGCTAATTTGGGTACAAAGATTGATTTTTTATCTACATTTCATCCTGAAACAGATTGACAAATAGAAGCTACAAACAATAAAATTTTGGATCTTTTGTGTGCATACACAATTTCAAAACCACAAACATGGGATACAAACATGCATTTACTTCAGTTTGCATACAATAATACCCCACATATAGCCACACGAAAAGCACCTTTTGAAATCATTTATGAATATAAATTGCCTACACTTGTTACCTCATTGTCAAAAAAAAGTTAAAGCTGTTGATGATATTGCTAATATGAATGCAAAAATAATGTTTTAACTAAATGTGTATCAAGAACATTATGTGCAATTCTGTTCCTTGTAGGCTCTCCATTGGGAATCCAAGACATGTGGTTAGCCACCTATTGTTGTTTCCCTTTCCTCGTGAGCATTGAGAAATTAAATTGGAGTAAAAGCACTAACGAGTGGGCTATGTGTCTTCTAGCATATGGTCTATTAATGAAGTATAATAAAGCCTTATGGTCCACGAAGAAGATGAATGGTGTAGCTAATAAATAGCAATGAAACTTCTTGATGGATAATATCAATGTGAGTCCTTCCATCTTAGTGGAATAGTAATTCATCTCTATGTGTTACAACTCTCCTTTAAGTCAAACAATGCATAACATACTTTATTAATTGACCCATGATACAACTATGCTAATTGTAGGTATGTGTAACAAGCCATATAGTAATTGATGAGTTAATTACTATGTGAGGATCATAATGACCACCAATGTACTAAGTATAGACATATAGACCCATCTAGTGAGGCAATCCATCATCATTGTCTAGGCATACAAACATATCTAGTGAGGCAATCTATTATCATTGTCTAGACATGCTCAAATTACCATTTGAACATTTCAAAGGATAACACACCTTGAGAAATATTGCTTTACCTATCTAGTAAGGCAATCCATCATCATTGTCTAGACATGCTCAACTTACCATTTGAACATTTCAAAGGGTAACAAAATTTGAGTAATATTTCTTTAGGGTTAATTCAAGTTATTTAAGGCAAAGAACTCATTCAACTCTAAGGTTTCAAAAGAGATGAGAAGGTATCTTTATTTTGCTACAACTTTTATCTCATCCCAAGTCCTTAACTTTTCAAACACTACATTATCAAGGCTACACTACTATTTTCATTATGATTTGGCTTTACTAGTAAGATGTATATATATTAGTATAGATCTATTTTATTTTCTAGTTCTAGTAGCAAAAAACAAACATCCATACTATCAATCCAAATGCTCACATCTACCTCAACATTGATGGGTGAAAGCATGTATAGGTGGCTTGCAAAGTGATGTCTAGAACATTACTTTTTGGGACTTAAAAGTGGCCCGTTGAAAGTACTTATGTCTTCAAAGAGAATTTCAAGACTAACTTAATAATAAATTTACTAATCTAGATATGCACACATCTTTTTTCCTCCATTCATGGAGGTTCAAAGTTAGAATCATTGACTTGCATGGTCCTACAAATGCTCTCTCTCTTTTATGTCCTCTCCCTCTTAGTTGTAGTTTTTTTGTATGCATGCATTCCCTCTCTCCCTCCCTCTCTCTCTTTCTATCTCATTATCTGTCTCTTTTTCCTTCTTTCTTCTTTCTCTATCTCTGTATTCATAGATCTATAGAGCTTGAGGCATTTTCCTCCTCTGTTTGAGCTTTCTCTCTAAAAGCATTCTTTGTGGGATATCTTTAAGCTCCCTACCTAGTAATGCCTAGAGAGTATTTTTATAAATCAGTGTAAGATCTTTTCATGTTTCTACAAAATTTCAGTTATAATCTGTCTTGTTGGTCTTGTAGACAAATCCCTTGCAACAATGGAACTTTCAATGATCTCTCCATCATTGAATAGAGAGGTCAAACTTAAGTGAAAAAACGAAAAGATGAAATATTGGACTTCTCAAAAGCAGAAGCAACAAGTGGCAACAGTGAACTATGGAATGGAATGTAGTAATGTGGTGCTCAATAAATAGAAAAAAATGTAGGATATGTCAATCCATGGTAGAACACTTTGAGAAATTAACCATTGGAATGGATGAATGTACTAGGAAGAAAATCTTTGATGAGGTTCTTCAACATCCTTGCTTCCATCATACGTAGTGTAAGTCAAAACAATTGGAAGCAATTATGTTACGAAACATTTGGAATACTCTGAATCATGTGAAGATCCTAAGGTTTTTCGAATTTTGTAATGAAATTAGTGACGTTGATGTTAGTGAATGGAAAAAGTGGGGGGGGGGGGGGGGGGGGGAAGCATCGCTTTAAGCATACCACAAGTTCCCAAGCTCATGGGAATCCACATAAGAAACCTATATATAGCCAAATATCACTTGGAAATGGTGACTGAAGATGCTTGTTTATTCTTTGCATTCATCTGCCATAATGCAACTAGTCTCCTGTCATTGGCAAGTGGTGTATTATTAATTTCATATGGTCCCCTACCACTTACATGGCAAGTGGTGTATTATTAATTTCATATGGTCCCCTACCACTTACAAGTGGTGTGTCACCACTCATAAGTGATGTGTCACTCCCTATAAGTGGTTCCCTATAACTTACAACTAATCCTCTAAATTTTACAAGCCATCCCCTACCACTCTTGCAAGTGATTCTTTATCACTTGGATCTGGTCCTCTATCACTTATAATTACTCCTTTATAACAAACAACTGGACCCCTATCACTTGTAAATGATGCACTACCACTTATCTTTTCCCCTTTCGCTTACAAGTGGTAAGTTGTAGTTCCTAAGTGCTCACGTAGAACTTGTAATTGGAGCACTACCACTTCAATGTGGTGAGCAATCATTCGTAAGTGGTCTACTTTACCTTACAATCGGTCTCCTACAACTTAAAAGTTATGCATCAAATTTCAAGTGTTCTATCACTAGTAATAGAATCTTTACGCCCACTGTCTAAGTATCCTTAGTACTTACATATTGTGTGCCACCATTTGAAAGTGGTCCTTTACCACACTCACAACTAGTATCTTGCCACTTGCAGATGGTGTAGTACCACTTGTAATTAGTTTTGTACCACTTGTAGTTGGAGCAAAGCTAAGATTTGGATTAGTCTTAACAAATTGGCTCCCTTACTTTACAAGATGGCATTTAACAATGTAGATAAGTAAGAATTTATCGACATTGTGCATAGGTTCTACAAAAACATTGTGGAAGTGTGGAGAAAAAGCCCTATCACACATTACATGATGCGTACTAAGTCAATGCTTTAAGATTGTATGAATTGTAAAAAATATTGAGCATAGTTTGACTCATGTGTGATATGTGTCTTTATAGCATATCCTTAAGGCACATGGGTCATACTTTGGAGAAAAGGGAAGCATCGGAGTTTGGTCCATACAAGGGATTGTAAATTCACATTGGATAGTGCCTGGTGCATAGCAAAGAAAAACCATTCATAATGGAGGAGTGAACGGTAGCAATCCAATAATCCGATTGCTGCCTTGGTGGTATAGGATTATAGTAGCGAATGAAGCTAAACCCTTGCAAAAGAGAATAAATGAAAGTATTGATTCATGAATCGGTTGTAGATATGATACAATCAAGTCATGTCACTAAAAGAGTGCATTATGAAGCCTCAAGTGCCAAATAAAACCATGCCAAGTGGCTAAAAACAAGGCTTTAAGAAGGTAGAAAATGGGTTTGAGGAGAGCATTGTTTAAGAGAAAAAAAGAGAGTGTGCATCTATGTGAATGAGTCTTATAGTTTAGGGTTATATAAAAGAGGGTTTCCCTTTCTATCTTATTCATTGAGTTTTCACATCTCTTGTGCATGAAAGATGGCTAGGCCTAGGGTAGTTGCAAATAATCTTTCACTCAAAGAAGTGGTTCTAGGAAGTGTTGGGAAGATATAGATGTTGTTAGCGTGTGGTCAATTCTAGAGCGGATTTCTACTCCTCACTCATGTACTAGTTTAAGAGAGGGTGGCTCCAGTGGCTATTGCGTGGAGGCATCAATGTAGTGTATCTATCCCCTCAGTTTGGTGGATACTTGTTACCTCTAGGATTTGTCACATCTATAGGGATATGTACCTCCATGAATCTAAGTTTTTCTCAACTATCCAAAGGTGGCACCCCTATGGGTGCTACTTGAAGAGATATTATCCTTGCGTGTACATCGCATATACAGGGGTCTCTTGGTTATGCCTAGAAGCATGGTCTCGTAGGTGGAAGATGCCACACCTTAGACGTACCCTGATATGGTATAGATACCTCGTAGATAACAAGAAAGATGCTATGATAACGAATAATGAGGAGAGAAGGGTGGTGTCTCACATGAGAGGGTTGTGTAAACAAGTATTTAGACACAATGTTATGGACCATTCGAAGAATTTTTTAGAGGGGAGCAAGGACTATGTAGTGGAATCTTTGCATTTGGAGTTTTCAGTATGTACTACCATAGAGAGATTTTTGACTAGGTGGATAATAGAGTGTATGCATACATACATGTCACATAGAGGATCAAATGCACGCAAGGCAATCAAGAGTGGTGCCTCAAAGGCCAAGTAGCTAGATATAGAGGATTGGTGGAGACTCGAGGAGAAGGGCATTGATTCTCGAAGACGATGGGCAAAAGTAGAGCGGGAGGCAACAAGGGCGCGATTGGAGGTATGGGATGTGCATCATCTAGGGAGCGCCGGCCATAGGACCATTTGGAGAACTTGGTAAGTTTTCTTTTAGTTCTTCTCACTTTTGTACTTGGAATATCACTTATACTAATAATCTTGTTTTGAGCAATGCTATTCTATTTTCTCTGTAGCGCTCCATCACAAATCGTGATCCCACAAGTTTAGAGACTCGATATGCAGAGAGACACTATCTCACTACACTTATCAATAGATATTATATGTGTAGTGGGCGAGTAAGTCAATTATCTTTCTTGTCCATAGTCACTAGGTTTTTTGTGACACATTATGTATAGTGGACTAATGTCTAGATATTCATTTCATAGTCCATTTGAGGCTTCTTTCAGCCACGATGACATTTCAGATGGCGAGGATCTATAGCAAACACTTGGATTCGTGGAGCGCATATCATTTTCTTTTTTGGTCCTATGATCCGTGAAAGCCTCTTTCATGTAGCATTCCTTAAATGTACTTATTATTCTTTGTATAAATTCACACTTTGCTATATGTACAAATAGATTTTCATGTTTGTTTTAGCTCTTCTTTCCATAGTTTCATTTAATTTCATGAGTTGTCATCACTAATCTTGTACTTATTTTATGAGTTTTTAGTCTTGTGGTTCTAAGTAGTCTTTACACTCGTCATGATGATGATTGTGTATCCAATATGTAATTGCTTCACAGAATATTATCCAACACATGGTACTGTGGATGGCAAGGCTACAAGCCCTACCACCAAGTTTATTTTTCTCTACAACTGTCACTAATTTACTGCGCGTTTCACTATGTCAGTCACTATTTGTGTCGCTATCTATATCGCTATTAGTGTGGTTTAACGACATAGATAGCGATGAGAATTGCGTCGGTTCTTTTAGCCCAAAAAATAGTTCTAGAGGCAGAGTTTATATGAAGTAGATGCAAAGAACGATAGAAAAACCTACAAGCTTGGTGGTCCTCACCCAAGATCTAATGAAAGTAGTAAGAGACACTGGAAATCATTATGGGTTGGATGGAGAAAGTTTTCTTTCAGGGCAACCTAGATGTGAAACACCTAGTAAAGCTATGGATATACCCAAAGCTCTTTCCGGGGAGTCATTTTTCTCTCTACTTCCTCTCTACGGGCAATCTAAACAAGCACTTGGAGTTGCCATGGGCAACCTCGACCTTAGATGCGTCCATGCTACGATTAACCAAATGGAAGAATCCTAGTATCCGAGCACATTAAAAGATGTATCAAATGAGTTGTTAGCTATGGATACACAATCCGTTTGTGATAGGGCCAGTATTAGCACACTGACTTACTAAAAGATATTCAAAGGTGTGAAGTCTAGGTTTGGTCATGTGCTGAAGAGAAATAGAATCGTGCCTCTTCCTCAACCTTCAAAGTTAATAGAGGCTCGCTGGTAACTTAATGCAAATATTTTTGAGTTGATATGAGATTCAATGCATATTCAATGCGTGGAAACACTAAAGGTTGTGACCAAAAATGCATACGACGTGAAGTTCACTGAACTCAACAATTGCTATTTACATTTGGACAAGGTGCAGTTCGCAATGGTAATATACTACAATATGTTATAAACTTGGATGAAAGTGAGAGCATCAAAGAGGTAAAGCTTTAAAGAGTTAGTGTAACTTCGATGAACAGAGCTTTACAATTCGACAAGAACAACCCAAGGTACTTTAGTGTTCAATCGAAGTGCCATGTGTGGTGGCTCGCTGCATTTGAAGTCCGTAAGAAAAAATTTGAGGTATTGCAGCTGCTTCTTATGCACACAAGCATTCCAAATATCATCAGTCATTAGGAACATGGTGAGATGCTCTCGGTTGAAGGATATGGTCAATACTTGGTTGAATGGCATTTTATAAGAGACTTGAAAACTTGAAAATGCATGTGTGCAATTTCCAACGGTACAAATACAAAGAATCCATGCCTATATTGCTTGACAGAGAAGGTGGAAGAAAAAGACAGAAAGAAAAACTGGCAAACGGTGACAAGTGCTGCTCCGACACACAATAGAGAAGATCCCACTTGGAAGCCCATCTTCAACATTCCATTGAATCGTATTCACATTTGTTCATTGCATGGTTTTTTTAGAATCACGGAGAAACTTGTATATGAATACATTTGTTTTGCTTATAGGGTGCAACCAAAAAAAGAAGCCATTGGAACGTGTAGGAATGTGACGCAAGTACTATAAAGAATTGGGCTACATAAGTATCAAGTGAAAATTGAAAAATATGAGAAGAGATCAAGAAAATCTAGTAACTTGCTAAAAAATCCTTGCTTTGGAGGAGCAAAGGCTAGGAGGTTTCTCTCATCACCCATTAATGAGGAAGGAAATGTCATGGTTTGTAGGTCGCAAGACTATGATGGGTGGAAAAAGTTGTAGTTTTTACTTCCTGATCGAAGTAATAGAGAGAAAACAAGGTTGGCCAAAGCTAAGATTTGGATTAGTCTTAACAAATTGGCTCCCTTACTTTACAAGATGGCATTTAACAATGTAGATAAGTAAGAATTTATCGACATTGTGCATAGGTTCTACAAAAACATTGTGGAAGTGTGGAGAAAAAGCCCTATCACACATTACATGATGCGTACTAAGTCAATGCTTTAAAATTGTATGAATTGTATACAATATTAAGCATAGTTTGACTCATGTGTGATATGTGTCTTTATAGCATATCCTTAAGGCACATGGGTCATACTTTGGAGAAAAGGGAAGCATCGGAGTTTGGTCCATACAAGGGATTGTAAATTCACATTGGATAGTGCCTGGTGCATAGCAAAGAAAAACCATTCATAATGGAGAGGTGAACGGTAGCAATCCAATAATCCAATTGTTGCCTTGGTGGTATAGGATTATAGTAGCAAATGAAGCTAAACCCTTGCAAAAGAGATTAAATGAAAGTATTGATTCATGAATCGGTTGTAGATATGATACAATCAAGTCATGTCACTAAAAGAGTGCATTATGAAGCCTCAAGTGCCAAATAAAACCATGCCACGTGGCTAAAAACAAGGCTTTAATAAGGTAGAAAATGGGTTTGAGGAGAGCATTGTTTAAGAGAAAAAAAGAGAGTGTGCATCTATGTAAATGAGTCTTATAGTTTAGGGTTATATAAAAGAGGGTTTCCCTTTCTATCTTATTCATTGAGTTCTCACATCTCTTGTGCACGAAAGATGGCTAGGCCTAGGGTAGTTGCAAATAATCTTTCACTCAAAGAAGTGGTTCTAGGAAGTGTTGGGAAGATATAGATGTTGTTAGCGTGTGGTCAATTCTAGAGAGGGTTTCTACTCCTCACTCATGTACTAGTTTAAGAGAGGGTGGCTCCAGTGGCTATTGCGTGGAGGCATCAATGTAGTGTATCTATCCCCTCAGTTTGGTGGATACTTGTTACCTCTAGGATTTGTCACATCTATAGGGATATGTACCTCCATGAATCTAAGTTTTTCTCAACTATCCAAAGGTGGCACCCCTATGGGTGCTACTTGAAGAGATATTATCCTTGCGTGTACATCGCATATACAGGGGTCTCTTGGTTATGCCTAGAAGCATGGTCTCGTAGGTGGAAGATGCCACACCTTAGACATACCCTGATATGGTATAGATACCTCGTAGATAACAAGAAAGATGCTATGATAACGAATGATGAGGAGAGAAGGGTGGTGTCTCACATGAGAGGGTTGTGTAAACAAGTATTTAGACACAATGTTATGGACCATTCGAAGAATTTTTTAGAGGGGAGCAAGGACTATGTAGTGGAATCTTTGCATTTGGAGTTTTCAGTATGTACTACCATAGAGAGATTTTTGACTAGGTGGATAATAGAGTGTATGCATACATACATGTCACATAGAGGATCAAATGCACGCAAGGCAATCAAGAGTGGTGCCTCAAAGGCCAAGTAGCTAGATATAGAGGATTGGTGGAGACTCGAGGAGAAGGGCATTGATTCTCGAAGACAATGGGCAAAAGTAGAGCGGGAGGCAACAAGGGCGCGATTGGAGGTATGGGATGTGCATCATCTAGGGAGCGGCGGACATAGGACCATTTGGAGAACTTGGTAAGTTTTCTTTTAGTTCTTCTCACTTTTGTACTTGGAATATCACTTATACTAACAATCTTGTTTTGAGCAATGCTATTCTATTTTCTTTGTAGCGCTCCATCACAAATCGTGATCCCACAAGTTTAGAGACTCGATATGCAGAGAGACACTATCTCACTACACTTATCAATCGATATTATATGTGTAGTGGGCGAGTAAGTCAATCATCTTTCTTGTCCATAGTCACTAGGTTTTTTGTGACACATTATGTATAGTGGACTAATGTCTAGATATTCATTTCATAGTCCATTTGAGGCTTCTTTCAGCCACGATGACATTTTAGATGGCGAGGATCTATAGCAAACACTTGGATTCGTGGAGCGCATATCATTTTCTCTTTTGGTCCTATGATCCGTGAAAGCCTCTTTCATGTAGCATTCCTTAAATGTACTTATTATTCTTTGTATAAATTCACACTTTGCTATATGTCCAAATAGATTTTCATGTTTGTTTTAGCTCTTCTTTCCATAGTTTCATTTAATTTCATGAGTTGCCATCACTAATCTTGTACTTATTTTATGAGTTTTTAGTCTTGTGGTTCTAAGTAGTCTTTACACTCGTCATGATGATGATTGTGTATCCAATATGTAATTGCTTCACAGAATATTATCCAACACATGGTACTGTGGATGGCAAGGCTACAAGCCCTACCACCAAGTTTATTTTTCTCTACAACTGTCACTAATTTACTGCGCGTTTCACTATGTCAGTCACTATTTGTGTCGCAAAGCATTGTTATTTGTGTCGCTATCTATATCGCTATTAGTGTGGTTTAACGACATAGATAGCGATGAAAATTGTGTCCGTTCTTTTAGCCCAAAAAATAGTTCTAGAGGCAGAGTTTATATGAAGTAGATGCAAAGAACGATAGAAAAACCTACAAGCTTGGTGGTCCTCACCCAAGTTCTAATGAAAGTAGTAAGAGACACTGGAAATCATTATGGGTTGGATGGAGAAAGTCTTCTTTCAGGGCAACCTAGATGTGAAACACCTAGTGAAGCTATGGATATACCCAAAGCTCTTTCCGGGGAGTCATTTTTCTCTCTACTTCCTCTCTACGGGCAATCTAAACAAGCACTTGGAGTTGCCATGGGCAACCTCGACCTTAGATGCATCCATGCTACGATTAACCAAATGGAAGAACCCTAGTATCCGAGCACATTAAAAGATGTATCAAATGAGTTGTTAGCTATGGATACACAATCCGTTTGTGATAGGGCCAGTATTAGCACACTGACTTACTGAAAGATATTCAAAGGTGTGAAGTCTAGGTTTGGTCATGTGCTGAAGAGAAATAGAATCGTGCCTCTTCCTCAACCTTCAAAGTTAATAGAGGCTCGCTGGTAACTTAATGCAAATATTTTTGAGTTGATATGAGATTCAATGCATATTCAATGCGTGGAAACACTAAAGGTTGTGACAAAAAATGCATACCACGTGAAGTTCACTGAACTCAACAATTACTATTTACATTTGGACAAGGTGCAGTTTGCAATGGTAATATACTACAATATGTTATAAAGTTGGATGAAAGTGAGAGCATCAAAGAGGTAAAGCTTTAAAGAGTTAGTGTAACTTCGATGAACAGAGCTTTACAATTCGACAAGAACAACCCAGGGTACTTTAGTGTTCAATCGAAGTGCCATGTGTGGTGGCTCGCTGCATTTGAAGTCCGTAAGAAAAAATTTGAGGTACTGCAGCTGCTTCTTATGCACACAAGCATTCCAAATATCATCAGTCATTAGGAACATGGTGAGATGCTCTCGGTTGAAGGATATGGTCAATACTTGGTTGAATGGCATTTTATAAGAGACTTGAAAACTTGAAAATGCATGTGTGGAATTTCCAACGGTACAAATACAAAGAATCCATGCCTATATTGCTTGACAGAGAAGGTGGAAGAAAAAGACAGAAAGAAAAACTGGCAAATGGTGACAAGTGCTGCTCCGACACACAATAGAGAAGATCCCACTTGGAAGCCCATCTTCAACATTCCATTGAACCGTATTCACATTTGTTCATTGCATGGTTTTTTTAGAATCACGGAAAAACTTGTATATGAATACATTTGTTTTGCTTATAGGGTGCAACCAAAAAAAGAAGCCATTGGAACGTGTAGGAATGTGATGCAAGTACTATAAAAAATTGGGCTACATAAGTATCAAGTGAAAATTGAAAAATATGAGAAGAGATCAAGAAAATCTAGTAACTTGCTAAAAAATCCTTGCTTTGGAGGAGCAAAGGCTAGGAGGTTTCTCTCATCACCCATTAATGAGGAAGGAAATGTCATGGTTTGTAGGTCGCAAGACTATGATGGGTGGAAAAAGTTGTAGTTTTTAGTTCATGATCGAAGTAATAGAGAGAAAACAAGGTTGGCCAAAGCTAAGATTTGGATTAGTCTTAACAAATTGGCTCCCTTACTTTACAAGATGGCATTTAACAATGTAGATAAGTAAGAATTTATCGACATTGTGCATAGGTTCTACAAAAACATTGTGGAAGTGTGGAGAAAAAGCCCTATCACACATTACATGATGCGTACTAAGTCAATGCTTTAAAATTGTATGAATTGTATACAATATTAAGCATAGTTTGACTCATGTGTGATATGTGTCTTTATAGCATATCCTTAAGGCACATGGGTCATACTTTGGAGAAAAGGGAAGCATCGGAGTTTGGTCCATACAAGGGATTGTAAATTCACATTGGATAGTGCCTGGTGCATAGCAAAGAAAAACCATTCATAATGGAGGGGTGAACGGTAGCAATCCAATAATCCAATTGTTGCCTTGGTGGTATAGGATTATAGTAGCGAATGAAGCTAAACCCTTGTAAAAGAGAATAAATGAAAGTATTGATTCATGAATCGGTTGTAGATATGATACAATCAAGTCATGTCACTAAAAGAGTGCATTATGAAGCCTCAAGTGCCAAATAAAACCATGCCAAGTGGCTAAAAACAAGGCTTTAAGAAGGTAGAAAATGGGTTTGAGGAGAGCATTGTTTAAGAGAAAAAAAGAGAGTGTGCATCTATGTAAATGAGTCTTATAGTTTAGGGTTATATAAAAGAGGGTTTCCCTTTCTATCTTATTCATTGAGTTCTCACATCTCTTGTGCACGAAAGATGGCTAGGCCTAGGGTAGTTGCAAATAATCTTTCACTCAAAGAAGTGGTTCTAGGAAGTGTTGGGAAGATATAGATGTTGTTAGCGTGTGGTCAATTCTAGAGAGGATTTCTACTCCTCACTCATGTACTAGTTTGAGAGAGGGTGGCTCTAGTGGCTATTGCGTGGAGGCATCAATCTAGTGTATCTATCCCCTTAGTTTGGTGGATACTTGTTACCTCTAGGATTTGTCACATCTATAGGGATATGTACGTCCATGAATCTAAGTTTTTCTCAACTATCCAAAGGTGGCACCCCTATGGGTGCTACTTGAAGAGATATTATCCTTGCGTGTACATCGCATATACAGGGGTCTCTTAGTTATGCCTAGAAGCATGGTCTCGTAGGTGGAAGATGCCACACCTTAGACATACCCTAAGATGGTATAGATACCTCGTAGATAACAAGAAAGATGCTATGATAACGAATGATGAGGAGAGAAGGGTGGTGTCTCACATGAGAGGGTTGTGTAAACAAGTATTTAGACACAATGTTATGGACCATTCGAAGAATTTTTTAGAGGGGAGCAAGGACTATGTAGTGGAATCTTTGCATTTGGAGTTTTCAATATCTACTACCATAGAGAGATTTTTGACTAGGTGGATAATAGAGTGTATGCATACATACATGTCACATAGAGGATCAAATGCACGCAAGGCAATCAAGAGTGGTGCCTCAAAGGCCAAGTAGCTAGATATAGAGGATTGGTGGAGACTCGAGGAGAAGGGCATTGATTCTCGAAGACGATGGGCAAAAGTAGAGCGGGAGGTAACAAGGGCGCGATTGGAGGTATGGGATGTGCATCATCTAGGGAGCGGCGGCCATAGGACCATTTGGAGAACTTGGTAAGTTTTCTTTTAGTTCTTCTCACTTTTGTACTTGGAATATCACTTATACTAACAATCTTGTTTCGAGCAATGCTATTCTATTTTCTTTGTAGCGCTCCATCACAAATCGTGATCCCACAAGTTTAGAGACTCGATATGCAGAGAGACACTATCTCACTACACTTATCAATAGATATTATATGTGTAGTGGGCGAGTAAGTCAATCATCTAGCCTCTTTCATGTATCATTCCTTAAATGTACTTATTATTCTTTGTATAAACTCACACTTTGGTATATGTACAAATAGATTTTCATGTTTGTTTTAGCTTTTATTTCCATAGTTTCATTTAATTTCATGAGTTGTCATCACTAATCTTGTACTTATTTTATGAATTTTTAGTATTGTGGTTCTAAGTAGTCTTTACACTCGTCATGATGATGATTGTGTATCCAATATGTAATTGCTTCACAAAATATTATTTCATTTTAAAGGCATAAAAGGAATAGTGTAGGCAAGTGGCTCATGAATAAATCAATGTACACCAAGTTCCAAAAATGCTCAACTTTCTCTAACCATACATCAAATCCATTTAATCCCCATTTGAAAAAAGGCCTTCTTGGTTTAAAATAAAGCAGGAACCATAATAATATTGTTGTACTAGACTCTCGTACTCTAGATAATATAATAGGTTTTCAACTGAATCATCTCATTAAAAGCTCAAATGTTGCCAAACTATGGCCATATAGCATCTTGATAACAGTTGTCCAAGTCATTGTGTATTTTTTATAATCTATCATCAAATTAACCATGTATATTTTGTGTGCAACACTCGTGAGAAGTGTTTGGGTAACACTATAGTAGAAAGGAAGTAGGGATGCGAATGCTAAACATGAAGAAATTGGTATGTTTAAGTGCCTAGCACATAACCCATTCAAAGTCTCATGGACCTAAGAGATGTTAGTGAGAACTGTTTGGGAAACACTACAATAGAATGGAAGTAGGGACAAGAATGCCAAATGTGAAGAAATGGGTATATTTTAGTGCCTACCACATAATCCATTTAATGTCACATGGATCTAAAAGAACAAAATGCCATTCTGACCATATAACGAAACCTTTGAAAAAGTGTTATCATACATGTTTATTTTAACATGTAGTTACACATATTCCCATGTAAAATATGACCCCATTGAATTTAGGGATAATATAGAGCCCAAGCAAAAAATACCAATATTTGGGGCAAATAGAAATTAAATAAGGTGAGAGAACCATATCTTCCAAGTGTTGTGAGGAGTTGGAGCTCATATCCAAGGTATGGGAGTTTTTGTAACATGCAAAGAGCCCTATTCTTGAAAGACACAAGATTCACCTAACTCCTAATACCTTAAGAACCTATAACTTTCATACACTTAATTTTCTTATTTAGAGCTTTTTTCTTCAATATAACATATGAAGGCTATGTCGATGAAATCGAAGATGGAAAGTGGTAAGAAATTATCTAACATTCTTTTAAAATGTGAAGACCTACTATGAGAAAAAATAAAACAAACAAATAAAATAGCTTATATATTAACAATATGAAAAAAACCATAATGCTTATAATTAGAGTCATATAAGCTCAGTAAATACTAGAAACACAAAATCTCAAATACTTGAACACTATAATTAAGAACCACTAAATACACTAAAAGTAAGACATTTTTTCTACAGCATTATATCATGTACAAACTATAGCTCTTCAAGAACAATTTCATATTGTATAGATGAATTTTATGTACATGTCTTGAGATTCAGCCTTCATAGAAGTTGGCTAGTCCTCAACATGTTGTTATGTCTTTATATTCAATGAAGGAGGTAAGGATCAATAATATATTTCATTATTGAAGGTCAGACCCATAAAGCATTCTTAATATACTATCATAATATGAAAGCATTTGAAGATAGGCTAGATGTCTTTCTAATATATTTTCCTAGCTACATTGTAGGAGTCTACATATATAATTCATGAAAATTCAAAGATCTAGGCATCTATGGTAGAATTTAGCTAGATCTTTGATTGCAACAAGATGGTCAATTAGATTATCTAACATTTAAAGTTCAATAATAAAGGGTGATCACAAGGAACAACAATGAACACTGCGTCAACGAGCTGAATATAAAGAAAAAGAAAAATGAAGTAGTGTAGACGATGGCTAACAGTGCAGCAGAAGAACTTAGACGAATGAAGGCATGAGGAGGCATTTAAAGAAGGACGAGGTCGCCGATGTGCAAGGAAGGGCAAGCAACGGCGACAATGGGGGGAAAGAATGAATCTGTCAATGAAGAACGCTGCGCAGAAAAACACGACAAGGAGGAGCAACAATTCAGGTGTAGCTGACGGCAGAAACATCGTAGCTCTGACGGTGAAAGCAATGTAGCTCTGACGACGGAAGACGTTGTTGCACGAAAAGCTAGAGACGGCGAGTTCAGAGAAACGACAAAGAAGCAAATGAGAAAAAGCATGGATGAGATCCTCAGTACAGAATTACAACTTTTGTGATTGAAGCTTTACCCTCTCTGACAGCGCCTAGAAGGGGATGATGTGACGACGAAAAAGAAGAAGCGGAAGCCTCATCAGATCGCGGATGAAATGGATGTAGTTACGAGAGAGTTAAGTCGACGATGAAACGGAGGAAGAACCTGAAGATAATGATGAGAATATTGCGACCCATGGGATGTGTGACAACGGAAGCCGCTGCACTCAAAGCAGAGGAAAATTGATGCTGAAGTGACAGTAGTGGAAGACGAGGAGGAGAATCCAACAATGGAGCTCTGCATGCGATGATGAGAAGACGACGTAGAAGGTGACGAGTGAAGAAAAAGATGAAGACAAAGATTTGCAAACATTGGAGGGAGAACTGCAAAACTTGAATGAGTGGAAGCTCTAATTGAAGATTAAAGCTGGCAACGATCAAGATTGACGGGCTTTGCAAAGGACGATGAAGGCCAAAGACTCACGTGAGAAGCACTATGCGTGCATAGAGCCAGCATTAAGTACCTTATTATGATCTTACTAAATCATCAACAACAATCAAAACATCTTCTTTATTATGGTTATACAATATCTTATTTGTGGAATATCTTTTGATTATGTTCCTATCATATTCTCATAAACCCTATTACCAAAAACACTTCAACTTACCTATCTTTTCATGCATATCCATGATATTTAATTATCTCCTCTGTGATCAAACTTTAATGATCTCTTGTGAATTGATTCATTGAACTTCTTCTATCAAGAACTCTATGTATGAGAACATATTGAGAAAATTGAAACCTTTGTATTCTCACTTCTCCTTACCATGTTGACATATGAGATCATTCAAATGAGAATCCTAATCATTCTTTTATCTTGACTTGAGTACTCTTCTTAATCTTTTTACTCCCATCTTGCTAAGCATCCATGCGAGTGACTTTCACAAACCCCCGCACGACATTTGGTGAACCCGACGTGAAAGTGTTGCTTCTGATTGCCAAGATGGGAGACTCTTCAAATACTCCACCCACTTCATCATTAGTGCTTCTTCCTTTTCGACCAATGAGATGAAGAATTTATTGCAAACTCTATCTTCGGCTATTATGGTGCAGCATCAATTGATGCAGTTATCTATGTGACAACAACAGTAGCTACATCAGTAGCAATTGGATCAACAACGAATGCTACATCAAGAACAAGAGCATACACATGGAGCAACCAAAGCAATCGAGGCTGTTGTAAGTAAACGTAAATTATTTGATGGCCGGAATGTCTCATCTTATCTTAAAACTTTTGAAAGCCAGATGCGCTTCTTTGGAATTCCTACCAACTGGAGTAATTATTTTTTAGAGCTTGTCACGCCTCCTTTGTGGGTTAGAGTGACTAATTTATTTGTGAAAGATTCAAATTGGATTGTCTTCAAGCAGGCACTCAAAGATGAATATTTCTTGGAGGATTATGGTATTGCTACTTGGAAGACGTTCAGAGAGTGGGTCTATTAGCCCAACAAAGGACTTGTTGCTTCCGAGTTATTGCGCGAGTTTGAACAATGTTACAACCAATTGGATGCACTTGAACAAAGAGTCCTAAACTCCAAGAAAGTAGAGTTATTCTTATAGGCAGCTGATCCTGCACTTCAAGTCGAGTTGGGAGAGCTTCTTGAAGACCGTATACATCCTATAAGATTGAAGACGGATTGGCAAGTTGCGGTTGATGAGGTCTCCACATTAACAAAGAGGCGAAGATGGAAGGCTCGCCTACAAAACGGTATGCAAACTCCCCTAAAGATGTCTATTCTTACATCTACTTCTCCTATTTCTCCTTCACTTCTTCCACCCTTCATCCCATGCCTATGCCTACTCCTATTCCTATGCCTATGCCTATTCTTGCGGTAGTTGTCAGGCCATCTACCAAGGCAATTGTGGAAGACATGGTGAAAGAAATTTCAAAGAATTTGAAGGATCTTCAGATAAAGATGGCTAGAAGAGATCAACAACCACTTAACCCAGCTTCAATTTATGTTCCATCTTCTTCTACTCCTATGAATTCTCCTAGAAATGACGTGTTCGTCGTTGCATATGATGCGATAGTCCGTACCATGAGTGCAAGGACTGTCAAAGACTTCGAAGAGGATGAAAGATTGAAGTTGGTGGTGTGCAAGGATAGGATGATATGTTTCCAAGACACAAAGAAACCACTCAAAACAAATTTCAACAAAGGAGGTATGGGGAAATTATTGGAGGAGACTATCCTATATTCTTCGTATGTGAAGCAAGAGGTAGCAATAGAAGCTGCTGCCTATAATCTTCAATTAGAGCAGCTACCAAAAGATAAGTCTCCTTTATGGTCCTATGCACTGCATGCTAAAAAGAAAGGTAAAGATTCATCATCGAAACTTTCATTCATAGGAGATGCAATTAGAAAAGGAACCGAAAGGAATGATCGTGTAGATGTGTTCTCTATCTATGCTTATATTGCAAAATCTCAAGGATTTGAAGCACTTGTTGAAGAAAAGCGCAAATTTAAGACCTTATCATATGATTCCAAGCATCCTTCAATTATGGGTTGAATCCTTCCCTTTCTAGAGAGGAGGTGCTGAACCTAAATAGAGACTGGCTTCCATTTCTTTCTCCAACTAAACCGATCCTTCTTAGATGGACTTCCTAGGAACCTCACATTCCAAGAGATCATAGAGATTAGCTTTCATCATTTACTAGAATTTCTTCAAACTATTTTGATAGAAAAAGATATAGATAATTGCATGTTAGGCTTTATATTTGCAAGCGTAATCACTATGTAAAGGGGGCCATTAAAGTTTTTTGTTGTTATATTAGGTAAATAATCTTGCTTTTGCTCGCATTAGTCACAACCCTAGATAGCTTTAGAAAACTTTCATACACTTTCATCAAATACATCGACTAGTTGCTTCTCTACTTGCACAATATATGGTAAGTTATTGTTGGTACGTAGCAAAGAATTGGGAGACCAAGTGTCTTCTTACTCCATGTTGCACCTTCAAATCCAAATTCCTAAGCAAAGGGTTGGTGATTATGGTGGAAAAGATTAATGGGACCATGGGACACCCTTTGGCATCGACATCTTTACCTCAAATGGACCTAAGCATAGACCATTTACAAATACATTCCAAAGAGATTGAAACATCCCTATATAAATTCCACGATTCCTCCTCCATCATCTATCATAGTGATGAACTCTTGTTGCTTATTTTGCTTCATCAATTCATAAAATTAATTGGTTGAAGAACCAGTCCCATAAGATACCATTTCCCTCATACTAAATTTTGGCAACTTCACCTTTATGTTTTTGCAAGTCCTCCATGTAATACTCCACTTCTTTGAGAAGTTGATAAAACATCCCATTAGTAGAACACTTAGAAAGAGTCATAATAATATAGTACTCCCTGCATTGCTAACTACTAACATGCAACCCTCTTTGAATCCAATCCTGATCTTTGCCATACATCTTGGTAATCTCAGTTATGATAGCTATGGATCTCATCTAGTTCTATGTTGGATTATTGTTGGTTTGTTTCCAAATATCCTTCAGCTATAGGTTGAATCCTTCCCTTTCTAGAAAGGAGGTGTTGAAAGAGAGGGGCTTCCATTTCTTTCTCCTACTAAACATATCCTTCTTGGATGGACTTCCTAGGCACCTCATAGTCCAAGAGATCATAGTGAGCCAGCTAATTAACATTATATCTTTGTTCGAACCTCCATAATCCAAAATAGCAAAATAGCCTTGTCAATAAAACATTTGCAAGAATCTTTTAAAGGGAAAGCTTTTATTTCTTACCTCCATTAGACTTCAAAGATTTTGGTGGTTGAAATTATTTCTTTCCATCCCGCTTTAACTTCAGCATCTCTAGGATCACGACTGATGATTAGGTTGCTCCTTAGGTTCCTCCTTTTGAGGCTTTTTTGTTTTCTTGAATTTACCCTTCTCAACCTATGTTTTTTCCTTTTTGCTTCTTTTGAAGTTCTTCCTTATCTCCACTATTTTCTCCTTTGCTTCTTCTTATCGCAATTCCTTTTTGGGCATTCCTTTGCAAAGCACCCATCTTCTTTGCATTTGAAGCATGTATCCAAGAAGAGGGAGAATTTGACATCGACCAAAAACTCAATCCCATTAGGATCAAAAATCCAGAGCATCTCAAGGATCTTCTTCCTCTTATCCCAAAGTACAAGAGGCCACTTGCTCCACTAGTTGATATTATACAGAGCACTCTACCTAGCACTTCTACTAGCACATTAACTTCTCCATCTTGCAAAGTAGGAAGTCCATGAAAACTAGCCCATATTAGGCATTCAATTTGCAAAACGTCCTCAGGAATAAAATCATGATGCCATGGAAGCATGTAAACAAGGCTCACTTTAACCCAAACAAGTGAACCCAAAATCCAATCTCTTTTTGCTTTAGATGAAAGCAAGACCCACAAGAAGTCTAATGGCAAGCAAAACAATGTGAGCACCACTTTGATCCATAGGTGAGCCAAAACAATCTAGCAAACTCATCCTCAAGGGGGACCTTCCCTTAAAATACATGTACATGTTGCATAGAGAATACTTAGCATTGCTTTGCCGAATGCATGGAAACAAGGATACCACTCATGCACATAGCACTTGCTCCCCAAATTCTATTGTGACTCTCTTTTAATTCTCATTGAAATATATTTGGTCACCCCACATCTTCTTCTCTAGCTCTTCCATGTTCATGCTAGCAATGACAATGTTAGCATAATCCATCTCCATTCTGTTGTCTTGCTTCTATTGCTTTATGTTTGTACTGTGTGTTCCATCATCTCTTTCTCCTTGTTCACCCCCTGAATATGCTACATGCATGAAAGTGGGAGTATATGCCGCATGTTGGTAGGAAATGTTACTTTTTTAATGAACTTAATACAACTACCCTAGTTAATTGACCATGTGCCATGACTATCCATTGGGAGTTCCCCTCTTCAAGTTTCCGCATATTCAAGAGGTTCTATGTCTTTCATTTAAGGAAAAGGCTATTACAATTTGAACTGTTTCTATTTTGCTAATGGATGGATATGCTCCTTGTTTGTAAGGGGCTCAAATAGCTTTTGATAACTATTTGTGCTTGTATGGATGCTAGGTATATCCCACACTTCAGGGGGGATTTGAGGGGAATTTCAAGATTTAGAGCCATGGCATTGAGTTGAATTGAATGAGATTTTTCTTTGTTTTAATGTCACAAGAAAAAAATTTATATTGATAAAAATGATATTTTATTTGTGGATGTGTAAACTATTTGTGCTATGTAAGTAAGAATTAAAAGTTATCAAAATGCACAAATGTATCTTATAGCACATGTACATTTTGGATGCATACAAACATATCCATTCCGAGTGTGTATTGACATTGTCTTATTTGAGATTGACTACATGGTTGATGGTTAGGCCTATCGATTGTGATGTGTATTACTTAACATGACTATATAAGCATGACTATGTTAGATGTTCTATACAAATATGTTTTGATTTACTGTGCATGCACATTATCCTATGATCCATAGCTTCATAATTTTATCCAATAAACATGGTTATATTAGGTGATATATAGAAATTTGCCTTGCTTTACCATATAGACACTTATTTTACTAGTTATAGCTTCAAATCTATCTAGTAAAATTAAAAACCTAGTTCCAATTTAAAAAACCCTAGTTACTAACTAGAAAAAATTGTGTATTTACTAGATATAAGGCTATCTACCATCTAGTTTAGTGTCTAAAGTTCCTTGTATCTATTTTAATATTGGCCTTGTTGAGCATGTTCTTAGCACAAAAAGCATGCTTTTCTTTTAGCTCTCTTATTTTTTCTCAAAAGATAAATTCAAAATTTTTCCAATCTTAATTTGTTCTTCTTTTCCTCTTGTGTTTTCCTTTTATTATGATGCACTTTCAATGTTCCATTGAGAATTTGCAAGAGCTTCTACATTGTTTGAATTATTTCACCTACCTTTGAGATTGGTGAGAATTTGATATGCTGCCATCGATACTTTTCTATGGAATTTTTCAACTTCAAACCCTAATAAAATGAGGATTTCTTTGTTTTGGAGCACTAGTTCTTTGTAAAGGTAATATACTTCCACCCTTGTAAGGCTATTTAGATGTAGCCTTCTTGTTATTCAAGTCACCTCATAGTGAACCTTAAAGTAGCTTCCCATCTATCATGTTGCAAGCTTCCACATAGAGCTAGCTACAATAGTTGGCAATCACTAGAATCCTTGGTACTTATATTTTTGTGTTAAGACATGAAGTTTATAAGTTTAGTGCTAGCTTGAAAGGTGATAATATTTCATCATACAACTAGCAATGTAGTTTGCTTTATTTTCTATAGCCACATGTTTTGGGCAATGCAATTTAGCTTTTTCTCAATATGGCTATACACTTTGCCTTGGTGGTTCTTTTTTTTCCATGTGCACTTCCATGACCAATATGGTCATGCACTTGGTAATGTGCTTTCCTTTTTAATATGGCTATCTAATTTTCACGATGGGGTATATAGGATTGTGTGGTTTTCTTGCCATGCACTTTGAATGTTTGCTCTTGTTGCTCATTTGGACAGTAGGGAATATGATGTTAGTGTGTGGAGTTTCTATTTAATCCATTGGTGCAATATGCTTTTTTCTCACTAATATAATCATGAGCTTTGCAATAAGATGGATGCCATGGCCATGATATATGCTTGGTCAATGTGGCCATGTACTTTGCTCAACATTGTAAGTGTTATTGTTGCTAAATGCAATGATTCTGTTGTTGGGGCCACACAGTTTGTGTTATTCATGTGTACTAAACATCTTTCTTTTAATTTTCTTTTTTGTTATTGTGATTACCTTTCAACAATTGTGGTCTTGCTTTTGTGTCAATGTGAAAAGCTTAGCTGTGAGTAAGTATTATACAAATGTAAATGTCTAATCAATGAATATTTATTTACTAATTATACCTAGAAAAATCATGAGTTCCAAGTTAACTTGATAGAATATCTATAATTCCCTAGTTAGAGGATAGTACTTGCTAGTTATGACTAGTAAAAAGTAAAATTTTCTAATTAGGTTGATATTATTACTAGTTATACAATAACTTGCTAGATAATGTTGCTAGATAGGGCTTCAAATTTCTAGATACTATCTAGGAAAAGGATGTTACTAGTTAGAAGAGACTAGCGATGGCAAAATTATCTAGTTATAACTAGAAAATTCTACATTCTTCCTAGTTTGGTTAGTAATCTTCCTAGTTATAATGTGAACTTTCTATATAGTAAGTGGTTTAGAGTTTCTTGTGACCTTTGTCCTTACCTTCTCGAAACCAACATTATTAACTTGAATTGAGAAATAGAGAATTGTGATAAACATCATCTTTATCTTATCCTCATTGTACCTTTAATTCCCTATTACATAAAAGTAGGGAATCACATCCTTATAATTCCTTATGTAGGGATTTTCAAAGGAATGTGGAGAATGCTCTATATTCCCTATTATAAGATGTAGGGAACGTAGGGACTTTCAAAGGAATGTAGGGAATGCTCTATATTCCCTATTATAAGATGTAGGGAATGCAATTTCCTAGTTATAGATGGGGAATACGTACTTGTCTACATAGGAAATATTGGAGAATTTCCTATATTTCACCAAATTGCCTATGTGGGGAACGATTGAAAGTTCCTTGTGCAGGGACGAGTCCACACCGTGGTTGACCACGTGGAAGAACCCCGGCGTCCGGGCAGCGTGCTGCAAGGCGGCCAGCTGATCGTGATATCGATCCATTGCAGTCGACATTAATGAGGTCGGATCTGCGGAATTAGTCGTCATGCGGCGGAACAGAGAGAGGTCGATGGTGGGCATGTCCTCCATGACAGGCTGCTTCTCCAGGGTGAGCGCCCCTCCTTCGGATTGCGACTGCAGCCGCTCCGGCCATATGAACTCCGCGGGGATGCTGACGGACTGCGAGAATGTGTCAGTGATGCACGACGACGTGGCAGCTGCTGCAGGGGCTGGATGCAGCTGCTGAGGAGCGACCGCGGAAGACGCCATATTCGCAGTACTGTCGAGCTAGTGGGTAGTTAACACAGAAGCCCTGCAGCTGAGTATTTTAGCTGCTGCTGAGCTGTTCTAAGTCTTTGTACCTCCGAGCTCTCTGAGTGGCCGCAATGTAGGAGCGCGGATCCGCATTTATACCAGGTCAGATCACGCAGCTCCTGCGCCCATGACTTTTGAATTACCATATTTCACATGACCGCAGACAATCAGCTTTCTCACCCTTTCACCTCAATCGAATCGCTGATTTGTTTGTCTGCGCCACTTTGTTGCGAGGCAGCAGCTGCCGCCGGCTCTCTCATGGCCCGCACTCGGCCTCGAATGATGATGTCACGTGTGTATTATTATTCCTGCAATGGAAGTCGAAGAGTCGGTCCATGAACGAAACAAATTGTTTTTAACAATGTTTAGGACCGCGCGCGCCGAGCGCAGACAAATCTCCTTTCTCTGAGAGAGAGAGAGAGAGTCTCAATCCGCACGACGGTGTCTTTAGGAGCAACTAGGCCCCGCTGCCCCACACGCGGCAGCAACGATGTCGCATCCGTTCTTCTTTTCGTTTACTAGAACAAGCTGGAATCGCACCATATTATCACTCAAGGATGCGCTACGAAAACGAACAAACAAATTCACTCGTACAAGCTCGATGTCATAGGCTAATATACCTGCAGCAATTCGATGGGTGAATGGTCAATCTCATATCCGATTTCGCGTACTGTGGTTTCAAAAACCATCATGGTTCCGCCCACTACAAATTGACAGCTCCAAAGATATTGCACCCACTCAACATCACAAACTATACACTAGCTTTTACTCATTTGATCACTAGCTACAACAAACGAATCCTTGGACGATTCCGGAAACCAATCCCCTGTTAAATTTGCTTGGGCGAAAGTGTACACGAGCCTCGATCCATCTCTCATTCTTGTAAAATCTTGGTCCGACTAGTATCCTACCAAATCTTAGCAACCCAAATCATGTTTAGCAATCCAAAGAAGGCTCATCCATGAGTTGTACGACAATGCACATTTTCGGGATTTGGAAGATGGTATGGAACAAACCAAAGTCTCAACCGCTTTGTTCAATTGTATGTAGTATAATCTTTATTGACCTTAGACTCCCATACTTCTCACATACATGTAGGCCTTAAACGAGTGCTAGGAGCTACTAACACTATGCAATGGAGAATATAAAGACAATGAACATTGAAAAGTTATTGCACAAATGATTGTAGAGATGAGTTGTATGTAAGAGAGCTTGACCATAATGAATTGTACATCAAGGCCATCCATTAGGCCTTTCCTTTCTTTCTTGTGGCTCCTGATCTTCCTACACAATCTAGACAATTTCTATCAAATAATAGTTGTAGCACAACCACATCTTTATCTTATGTCCCTATAATCCTTCGCAAAGTCACAAATTCGTATGTGCATATTAAATTTTGTATCTTGCCATGTGAAAGATGTTGGATGCTTTGGCAACAAGGATGATGTTGATAAGTGTCATGTGAGATATGCATTATGTATTTTCTATTAGATTATGTGTGATTAATAAGGACTTCGTGAAAATGTTACTTGTAATGCCAATGTCATATGGACATGCTTCATCATTATTTGCGCAAATTTTAAAAAGGTTCAACAAGGTAACAAAATCTTGTAACGTGTCTACTTGTATCTTCAGGACATGTCTTAGCAGTCCATCGGAAAGGATGTCTAGAACGCTCCGCCTGACACTCCCATGGAATGTTACGAGGTTTGCGATCTAGGGCTTTCCACGTCTGCCATTCCCACTTAGAATCGACCTAAA
Source organism: Lygodium microphyllum (assembly GCF_053477565.2). NCBI lineage: Eukaryota > Viridiplantae > Streptophyta > Polypodiopsida > Schizaeales > Lygodiaceae > Lygodium > Lygodium microphyllum. The sequence continues at coordinate 126,900,337 of NC_141152.1, read as the reverse complement.
TTAGGGTTTTCCTTATTGGTCATTTTCTAACGGCAACTAGCGTCGGACCCAAGCGAACTACTTTACGCAAAAACGCCATGTCCGAAGCGCATTCACGCTGCACTTGGTTCAAGGAGGATGGGAAACGAGAGGGATGCAAAGCTCAACCTCTCTACGATAAGGCATAGTCCCATTCCGTTCCCCTAAAACATCGTAAATCGGGTTCAATCATAACTCTAGGTCAACGCTTTTGTTGTTCGTGTTCTTTGACGATCTTCCTGTTGTCCCTCATGATTTGAGAAAAGTTACCGGACAACCGGGACCACCCATTCATAGGATAGACCTATAGCCCATCCTCTGCACTTTCCTCAGGTTGTTTTAGTTATTTAATTACCTAACACATTAGTTGGACATGTAACAATCAGCTTCTTTAATTAACCCGTTAGGCACTGGTTCTTTCACGTAATCATATCACTTGACATAGAAAAACAATATCAGACAAGTTCCTTATTAACAGGTTATCATATTGATCTTTGAAATACAAAAAGTCCACCCCATAGGCTTATCCACAATCCGCCCGAAGGCTATCCAGCAATCCACAGGGATTATCAATCCAAGTTTTCGCCCGTAGACTAGTATGCAAGCCTCGAGATCCAATCCCGAGTCACGTTAGCCTCTTATGCAGGGCCTGGAAGGCGAGGGATTTACGGCCAGAGCCCCCTCTGGCACCCAAGCGTCCTCCTGCTCCAAGTAGCACTCAACGGAGAGACCTCTCACGGCGGGTTCGGTCTAGTTTCCCGGCGTGATTAACAACCCCCTTGGCTAGGGTCAGGCAGGCAATCGAGGGTAACTAAAGCTACCTCTCCTTTCAGGCCTTCAACCTGAAGTATTAGATATCCATTTATCTTTTAGTTCATTGATCAGACAAAACCAAACAGTGCTCTGAAATCTGTAATAAGCACCAACATGTCCATTGGTCGTTTTTTGTTGGCAAACTGCTAAGGAATGAATCCTTCCTTTCGAATGCATCCAGCACTCAATCCGCGATGACTTGCAACTTAGCAAGATCCCCTATATCCTGGGTTAGGGCGTACCCTATTATCCCGACTTGGTCAAACCTTAAGTTCATAAGTTTATCAACTGGTCTATTGCTTCCAAGCAATCTTCTTTACTCAAGAAAGATACTAAATTAAGATGATTATTCATCCTCTTGGAAGATAACTTGTGTAAGGACTTGCCAACCTCATTGTGAGAATTTGGCCATTCCCTTGTGATCCAATCACAAGTTTATATGACTCCACACTTGCTACGCAAGTGTCGCATCGAACTATGAGACTTATTCTACTCATTGAACGGAGTCACGAAACAATATGTTCCTAATTACATTAGGCTAACATCGTCAGTCCTAGAGTTCCAATTTCCATCTCGAAAGATTCTTAGGGACAAACCGTAGTTCACTTTCCAATTACATTTCACTGTCCCTACATTCAATGAATGTGGGCAAGTATTTAAGGTATAGGAGTTTCAATTTTAGCAATACGTACGATTAGGTCACGTATTAATTTCCTAATGAATTTCTTGGAATTTAACTCGTTCTAAACAAGTACTCCACAGTTTAGGTGTTTTAGGTTTATGCCAATTTGTTTAACTCTAGAAGATAATTACGTGATCATTTCCACATGACTCGTTGTCTATGCGTAAATTGATTTTTTTTCAACCCTAACTTATCCATTTGAGGTCAGCCATAGGTTAAGTTAATTCCAACTAATCTTCCTATAATTTTGCGAAAAAAATTCATGCTAAACAAGCAACCTTTTACTTGATAATTTATGCAATTGACAAACGATAATTTCCTAAGAATCATTTCATGCCTTGCACTTTCCATGATGATTCATTGGGAAGAGGATATAGGTCAATAGTGGGATATGCAGTTTATACTTCCACTCTTAAACAAAGTATACTATTTTCATTTCAATGCATAAAGCTATTTGCTAGAAATGCATTTATGCTTCCTTTGTTTTGCTTGTTTTATTGAAAGTATTAATGACTAAGTTCCTCCGTCTCGTGAGCATTTAGGACAAAAATATATCCTATTTCCAACAATTAATATTACGTGATTGAATTACAACAATACCAAATAAAAATTAGGAAGAAAAACCTGGACTTAGGGTGAGATGTCCATGTGGATGCCAAGAGATGACCCTCCCGCGGCTGCACCTTGGACTTTCTTAGGAGGCATCGCAATTGTAGTCTTTCCGTCGTGGAAGCAGCTTTATAACTCCCTTTTTGAAATTCAACCGTGGCTCCCTTTTTGCAATAACTTGCACCATCCGCCGAAGGCAGTTTTAGAAGGCTTCCTCCTTGAAGTAGGGATTTTTAAAAAGGGGGTGTTTCAAAATCTTTTGCGGATGAGACCCATTAAAGCCATGGTAGGGGCTTAATGGCCTTGTAAAGACTCGCACAAACGGAAAATAAAAAGCTGTGGAATCCCTTATGAGAGCTTTTGAGTGGGAAAGGGAGGTGTCAAAAGACCCTCAACACTCTCTTTTCTTTTACGTGTGGGGGAAAAACAAAGCTCCAAGGGGTATTTTGCATGGGGAAAGAAAAGGGCTAAGGGGGTCCTTAGGGGGGATTTGAGACGGGGGGGGGGGATAAGGCCCTTTAAGGGAAAAAATTATGGAGTAAAAAATGGCCTAAGACCTCTTAAAGGCCCTCCAAGGAGAATTTGGGGGGTGGGGGGGGGGGGGGGGGCAGAAAAAGGGTAGTCCAAAAGTTTATAGGTAGAAGGCTTAACAAAGATTAAAACTTGGGGAGGGGGGGGGGGAGGGTGGTTCCAAAGCCCAAAGGAAGGGGGCTTAAGGGAATTTTAAGACACAGGAGGGGGTAATAAGACCTTCAAGGTCAACTTTTATTTGAGGGGGAAAAAGGGGGGCTTGTAAAGCCTAGGGGGGAATTTTAGGGGGGGTACTTTCAAAGCCCACGAGAAGCGGGCTTAAAAGGCCACCCTTGGAATCTTCCAAGGCTTCAAGAGGCCTCACGACGGCCACGTGGGGAGGTTCAGATCATACGTGGGGAAATACAGTCGTCTGACGACGACGAGGGTGAATGCAAGGCAGCTCCTTCCAAGCACTGACGACGATAGGCAGCTCGGCAGCTCTCTCCCTTACGAGTTGAGCAGAGAGACTCACTCTCTCCCTCTCTGTAATGTGACGGCGCATGGCTTTTTTTTTTTTCTGATCTCTCTCACCCCATCCTGATGCTACAGTGCCTCCTCTGGTTTATATAGGGGGAGGGGAAAGGATCCTCCTCCGCCTGCATGTCAGCGGGCATGCGCACGATGCCGTGGCAAGCTCTAGCACAAGAAGCTTGCCTACTTACTAATCTCCTCTTCCTCCAGATCGACAATCGGCTGGAGGAGATGGAAAATTTAAAAAAATTGCTTTTATATATATAAAAATTATCCCTATGTCCTATTCATGCGTGAAAGGAGAAAAATAGAATTAGATTGTTTTATTCTCTCCCCCTTAGAGGAATCGAGATGTCCTCATCTCGAGATAAACTGGGGATATTGATGGTTGAGAGTGCCTTCATCTACCCAAGTGGCATCCTCTTCGGGATAATCTTTCCACTAGATGAGGCATTTTCTCAAGGTTCTAGATCTTAATTGTCTCTCCCTAACATCTAAGATCCTGTCAGGCCTTAGTTCAGGGACTCCTTAACTAGGCATTACAACTTGTTGGTCATCAAGTACATGGTTAGGATTAGGTACATACTTCTTCAATAGGCTGATATGGAATACATTATGAACCTTTAGGTTCTCAGGGAGTTGCAGTTTATAAGCATTAGATCCTAGGCATTTGAGGATTTTATATGGTCCACAATACCTTGGACTTAGCTTCTTGCAATCTCCTAAGGATAGGGAACTCTTCTTAGGGCGTACGCGAATGAAGACCCTGCCTCCTTCTTTGAAGACTCTATCTTGACGCTTCAAATCTGTGTAGGCCTTCTGTCTATCCTTGGCAGCTTGGATGTCCTGTCTTATTGACTTTATTTGGTCATCCATCTCTTCCAATATCTGCCTTGAAGCTTCAACCCTTAAGGTTGAATCTGAGAAGTTTAGGGGACTTCGACAGTCATGACCATACAATGCTTGGAAAATCTGAATGCTTTGTTGGTAAGAAGCATTGTAGGAAAATTCAACCAAAGGCAAGTATTGAATCCACCTCTTCCGCTCACGACAGCAGTATACCCTAAGCATATCCTCGATGACTTGATTTACTCACTCTGTTTGGCCATCCGTTTGGGGATGGTAAGCAGTGCTAAAGCAGAGTTGAGTCCCAATGGCTTCAAAGATAGCTCTCCAGAAGTGTGATGTGAAGAGAGAATCACGATCACTAATGATTCTTTTGGGAAACCCATGTATCTTGAATATCTCCTTGATAAACAATCTTGCAATGTCTGAGGCTTTATAGTTTGTCTTTACTGGAATAAGGTATGCAACCTTAGTAAGCATGTCAACCACAACCATGATGGAGTTGTATCCTCCCTAGACTTGGGATAGGCCTACAATAAAATCCATACTGATGAATTTCAATTTCATTTAGGGAATGTCAAGCGGTTGCAGCTTCCCTGGCATCTTGATATGTTCAGCTTTGATACATTGACAAGACAAACACTCGATGACATATTTGAGAACGTCACCTTTAAGCCTCTCCCAATGGTAGCTCTTCCTAGTTGCATTAAGAGTCTTGGCATAGCCAGGATGTCCTATGAAAGGGGAATCATGAGCTTCCCACAATATCTTCTGCTTAAGTGACTGGCTTACTGGTATACACAGCCTTGTTCTATAGTAGACAACCCACTATTAATAGAAAATTCATGATACTTAGCCTGCAACTTTTGGTTCTGATCCTTGATAGAGATCTCCCTTAGCATTGTTTGGTAGGCGGGGTCATGGCATGCATCCTCTCTAGCTAACTCAAGTATTGGATTGTTTGGCATAGATACTTTTGTAGCTAGAGATCTAGCTCTTGATGGATTCTACACGATTAGAGAATTAAGGAATTGGTGCACAGATCGGATGTTGTATGCTCGCATAGTGAATGCCGGAAGGTCCCCAACAACAAAAGAACTCTACTTTTTGCACAAAACTCAAGGTAGAAAGCATGCACGACATGAACAAGAGACCAATTGGGTGTAATCTCCCCCCATGCCTTGTGTGAGCGCTCCACAAAGCATGTATTTTATGTATTAATCATCTTCAAGCTCAAATAATAGCCCAAATTACAAAATAGCACGCTTTTGGCTTTTGCGTTTGCTTTAGCACAAAATAGAAATAAAGCTAATGGGCAGGTGCCCAAAGAGTCAGGCATACCCAATACAATGTCCAAATACAAATATCATAATCCAGCACCCATATTGCGTATAAAAAATAATAAATAAATATCCAACGCCTTAATAAATAGGTGCGATAAAATATAGGTGCCATGCCTAAGGTATGCGTCTATCAAAATATAAGTGATAACTCGAATACACGCTATCCTCCAATGCTTTCCTCCACCACTGCTGCTATCTCTACACATCAACTGAAGCATTCACAATCGTTAGTAAAATAATACAATTAAACTGACAGAAGTGAATAGCTAGCAATCTTCAGCTATATAAATAAATCAACTGGTTAGAAATCAATCCTAACCTTAATTTATCACAAGTTCACACTCTAAACTCATAAACGTTTATTAATTTAATATGTATTTTACGGAATCACCCCCTATGGAATCACCCATGTACACACTAAATTAATGAAACACCTGAAAAGGATATACATCCCCATCAACTTCTCGCACAAAGAATCCACTTTGTGTATGAGCCCCGGTCAACAAAGTTTACAGAATCCACCGTAAAACCTCACGGAATCCACCATGGCACGGAATCCACTGTGAAATATGCCTCCTAGCATCATACCCCCGGGGTGGGATAACAATTGTCCTCAATTGCTATTAGCTCAATGTGGAGCTAACAGAGTGGGGAAAGCATTCAAGTCTCTAGCGTGCATCCATTGGGCCTCTTCAACAGGATGGTTTTTAAACTTGACCAAATATCTAGAGTATCTATGGCCAGTTCTAGTGGTCATAAAGTCAGTATCTATGATAGCTTCGGGCTCAAGGATTTCAGTCTCTTCATCTAACAAAGGTGGGTTTTCATAAACAGGGTGTACAGGTAATTGGCCTCCAAAGGGTCGTAATAAACTAATGTGAAAGGTGTTGTGAATTTTCCAGTGAGGTGGTGGTTCTAACTTGAATGCATTGTCATTGATTTTGTGAATGATCTTAAATGGTCCATAGAATCTAGGTGCTAATTTCACAACTGGGTGTTTATCTACACTTTATAATCTACGTTTTTCTATTCTTAACCAAACATAGTCGTCAACTTTGAAATTCATGGCCTGTCTTTTTTTATTGGCTTGTTTTATATACGATTGCTGGGCTTTGGCAATCATGTCTTTAACCTCATCAAAAATAGTAGCGTGAATATTAGCATATTAGCAATATCATCAGCACTCTGAATTCTATTGGATAAAGATGCAACAGGTGTAGACAATCTATAACCATAAATCACTTCAAACGGTGCTTTCTTTGTAGCTGTGTGTGGTGTATTGTTATATGCAAATTGTAATAAATGTAAATGTGTGTCCCATGTCTGTGGTTTAGAAATAGTGGAAGCACGTAAAAGATCTAAAATAGTACTATTAGTGTCTTCTGTTTGTCCATTAGTTTCAGGATGAAATGTAGATGAGAAATCAATCTTTGTTCCTAGGTTAGCAAACAAAGTAATCCAAAAATTATTATAAAATCTAGAATCACGGTCAGAAATAATAACTTTTGGTAATCCATGATTAGTGAAAATAGTTTTCAAATACAATTGTGCTGCCTGAGATGCTGTTAAAGTTTTCTTACATGGAATGAAATATGCTTGTTTACTAAACATGTCTACAATAGTCCAAATCATGTCATGGTTAGCTTTAGTATTAGGTAAACCAGTAATAAAGTCCATAGAAATCTGTTCCCGTGGTCTTGATGGAATAGATAAAGGCATAAGTAATCCATACTGTTTACCATGATGTCTCTTAACTCTTTGAAAAATCAAATATTCAAAAACAAAGTTAGATACATCAGTGTCCATATGTGGCCAATAAAAATCTTCAGTCAATGTATGTAAAGTAGATATGATACCTCTATGATCTTGATATGGAGGACAATGAATCTCATTCAAAACAAAAGATCTAAATGGAACTGTAACACATAATCTCTTTTCATAAAACATGAATCCATCATTGTAAGATAGTGAATCAATAGGAATCCAGTTATTTCCAACTAATTTACTCCAATCAGCATGAAAATAATGTCCTGATGATAAGTATCTTTCATAGGAGTTAGAGAATCAAATGATGTAACAGAGATATTATGGAGATATTATGAATGGTGGGTCTTTTACTTAATGCATCGACTACTACATTTTCTTTACCTGATTGATATTGAATAAGGGGATGAAAACTCTGAATAAAAGCTGCCCATTTGATATGTCGGTCAGATATTTGAGGTTGACTAAGTAAATGTCTAATAATTTGTTGATCAGTCTTAATCATAAACTCAGAACCCATTAAGTAATATTTCCATTTTCTTAAAGCTTGTATAACAGCTAACAATTCTTTATCATAAGTGGAATATTTAAGTTCAGATGGTTTCAGTTTATAGCTAGAATAGGCTATGGGATGATTATCTTGCATAAGTACAGCTCCTATTCCAGATCCGCTAGCATCAGTAACTACTAAAAAGAATGGTCTATTAAAATCAGGTAGTTGTAATACAGGAGCATGGGTTAATGCATGTTTCAATAAATCAAAAGATTTCTGTTGATTATCAGACCAATGATAAACAGTACCTGTCTTTAAAAGTTTAGTCAAAGGCAAAGCAAGTAATGAAAAATTTCGCACAAATTTCTTGTAAAAACTAGCAAGACCTAGAAAAGAACGTAACTCATGCACATTTTTGGGTATAGGCCAATTTAATATTGCTTCTATCTTCTTAGGGTCAACCTTAATACCTTCTGATGACACAATATGACCTAGATATTCAATTTCTGTTTGAAAGAACTCACTCTTTTCCGGATTAGCATACAATTGATTATCTTTTAATAACTTGAAAACAAAAGACAAATGTTCATAATGTTCATTCTTATTTTTACTGAATACCAAGATATAATCAAAGAATACTATAACACAATGCTGATATTTAAAAAATATGTGATTCATCATTCTACTAAATGTAGCAGGTGTGTTAGTCAATCCAAAAGGCATCACTAGAAATTCATAATGACCAAATTGTATTCTAAATGCAGTCTTGAATATGTCAGATTTATCTAATCTTACCTGATGATAACCAAATTTAAGATCTATTTTACTAAATATGGCAGAACCTTATAGTTTATCCATAAGATCATCTACCCTAGGAATTGGATATCTATTCTTTATAGTAATCTTATTTAGGGCACCATAATCAATGCACATACGATAAGTATTATTCTTCTTCTTTACCAACAAAACAGGAGCACCAAATGGAGAACTACTAGGTCTAATTAATCCTCTGTTTAATAATTCCTCAACTTGATTTTGAATTTCTTTCTGCTCTATTTGGTTATGCCTATATGGTACTTTACAAGGTGGTTGTGTACCAGGAATTAAATCTATTTTGTGGTCTTCGAGACGGGAAGGAGGTAGTCCATCAGGTGGTAGATCTTCAGTAAAACAATCTTTAAATTGTGCAAGGAATTCTTTATGCCTAGGGTGCATATGTTTTTCTTTAACTTGCAGTTCATTCACCCAAATGAGATAAGATTTACTACTTTTGCGTAATGCACGTTTAGCTTGAGTATGAGTAAGCAGTGAGAAAGCATTAGATGCATGCATACCATACAATGTAATGTTTTTTCCTTGAAAATGAATTTTAATTGAATGCGTGGAATAATCTATGTCAGGATTATGCTGATGACGCCAAGGCATACCTAAGATAATATCACTGGACTATAATGGTACGACTAGAAAATTCCTTCTTTCAGTATATAATTTGAATTTCTAAATCATGCACTTCTTGTGTTCCATTATACCTTGTGCCTAAGAATGCTGCTTTAATGCGATAATGCATAGGTACAATTTGTAATTTCAATTCTTTCACTAACTTTACAGAAATAAAATCATGTGTACTACCATCATCATGCAAAATAATCTTTTCTTTTCCATGCACTAAACATTTCATTGTCAACAAAGAACGTGGAGTTGGCATACCTCGTAAAGTATTCGAAGGAGTAGTAACGTCATCCTCATCTTCCGTAAAGTCAGGCATTTCCTCATGTTCTTCGTCTTCCATTGCTCCAAGATAGTTGATATGGACAGGTGGCTTCTTCGATTGGCAATTGGCTGCTAGATGTCGAGGTTGATGGCATTTGTAACACACTATAGGTTTGGCTTTAGATACATTGTTTGCAATCGCAGGAAGTCTAGGAATATTAGGATTTGGCTGTGAAGATGGCTTTGGGTTTTGATTGGTATTTGATGGCAAAGAAGGTGGTTTTGTCCAAGACTTACAGAAAGATGATGAAGGAAATCGACTTTGATTGAATCTTCTAAAATTTGAATTGAATTGCTTAGAACCATAGTTATCATTTGTTTGAAATTGTTGTGGACGCTTGTCTCTTCCTCGAATCTTGTCTTCAATGTCATGAGCTAAAGAAATTACATCTTCAAGAGTTGCAGGCTTGAACATATTGACTTCAACGTAGTAATGCCCAAGTAATCCAGACATATACTTTCGCTTGTGAGTCGCTTCAGGTACGTCTTCAAGCATGCGTAATTGGAGTAAGGCATTCCAAAAGTGTTCGGTATATTGAGAAATAGGCTCACGAACTCTTTGCTGAAGAAGGTCCCATTGCTTTATGGCTTTTTCATGGAATTGTGGAGGAAGGAAATTCTGTATAAACTTCTTCTTGAAACTCTCCCAACAGGTAGTGGGACAATATATGCTCTTACGAACCACGGTCCACCAAAGAGTGCTCTATCCACTAAATGATTAGTGACACACTTGATTTTATCTTTTTTAGCGTATGTTTCCTCATGAAAGTAATCATCAAACTGACTGATGAATGCAAGAATAGTCTTTCCATCTCGAGTGCCATTGAAAGTACGGAATTTGAAAATTCTTTTACTTATCTTTGTTTCTTTGCGGATGGATTGAGCTTCGAGAGTCGCATCGATGGTTTGTCGAATAAGATCTTCAAGTTGTGGTCCATCTTTATCGGTAGTCAATCTTTGTAAATTGGCCAATTCAACTTGCAATGCTTGCCGGGCTCTTCGTTCTTCGTCTAACTACATCATAATTAAATCCAACTTTTGTTCCACCGTAGGTTCAGGAAGATCGCCTTTAGCCATTAAATCATCCATATTTTGTTCCGTCATCCTACAAAACTTCAAAAGACCTCACACTCTCAAAATCCAATTAGCGGGATGAGCGTAGCTCAAAGTCGAGTGTACAAGGCTTATAGATTTTTGTTTGGCTTCCACGGTCTTCGATTTTTGCGGTTGCGGGATTTGAAATCTTTGTAAAATCTGTGTATGTCCTTCTACGTGTACTCAAACTGGTTCAACAAGTCTACATATGCAAACAGAGTCTTTCAAGGAATAACTTTGCAGTTTGGTGCTTCTGCGCAGGAGCAATCCTTATGGGAGTTTTTGGAACAAGTCAGTTCTGACTTCTGGTGACTTGCTGGACTTGGAGAGTAACAAAACTTATGAAACTTTTTAGAATTTGGAGCTTTGTTGTGACTTGAGACTTGGGTAACTTAGCTTATAGCTAGTCTACCTGCAAACGACGATTTTTAGGAGGGGGGCCGTTTTTCAACGTGGAAATCACGGGATGTTGCCTCAAATAACAGCCCAAATTACAAAATAGCACGCTTTTGGCTTTTGAGTTTGCTTTAGCACAAAATAGAAATAAAGCTAATGGGCAGGCGCCCAAAGAGTCAAGCATACCCAATACAATTTCCAAATACAAATATCATAATCGTACACCCATGCACATACAAAATAATAAATAAATATCCAATGCCTTAATAAATAGGCGCGACAAAATATAGGCGCCATGCCTAAGGTATGGGCCCATCAAAATATAAGTGATAACTCGAATACACACTATCCTCCAATGCTTTCCTCTGCCACTGCTACTATCTCTACACATCAACTGAAGCATTCACAATTGTTAGTAAAATAATACAATTAAACCGAAAAAAGTGAATACCTAGCAGTCTTCAGCTACATAAATAAATCAACTAGCTAGAAATCAATCCTAACCTTAATTTATCACGAGTGCACACTCTAAACTCATAAACGTTTATTAATTTAATATGTATTTTACAGAATCACCCGCTATGGAATCACCCATGTACACACTAAATTAATGAAACACCCGAAAAGGATAGGTGTCCCCATCAACTTCTCGCACAAAGAATCCACTTTCTGTATGAGCCCCGGTCAACAAAGTTTACCGATTCCACCGTAAACCTCACGGAACCCACTGTTGTCGAAGGATTTTTTGAAAGCAAAGTCGCGACCACAGAGGTTCTTGAGAAATTCCAAGATATAAGATTAATCAAGTGAGAACAGGCTATGCAATAGTAAACTCCAGACTCTTCATATTGAATGCAAAGATTGCTGATTTAACATGCATCTGTTCAATAAACTTGATGTTCACAGCTTGAAGAGCTATTGAATCCAGGCACCACCGATTCCAGTAATCAAAGACCAGTTTCTGATCAGCAGTTATTAAACCCTATGCGAGTTTAACATACTCTATGGCAATGCTTTATTGCTAGATTCTATGACTCTGCAGAAGGCTAGGTTTGTCTCTAACAAGCTCTCTAACACCAAAAGATACATATAAGATTTCCAGCAAGGGCTGCCACTGCTTATTGATAAAATGTCCATATTTGAGAGATCTCACATTCAGAATTTTACTACACAAACTTAGAAGAGGGAAAAACAAGGATTCACTTAGAAGTAGTCCTTGTCTAAGACCAATATCCAAGTCTTCAAGAACATGGTTACACTGTTCAGTCGTGCATAAGCTCTGAATATATGCACTGTCCCAAGGAAAGACGATCTATTAAGCTCAGCAAATAAGAGGTCAATCCCTTTTCCTTGAATCTGCCACAAATTGACAATGCCATCCAATGCACTTGTGGCACAAAGCTGATTAGTTGTGCTTCACAATAACCTGCTCAAGGTAGAAGAACGTTTTCTGGGTGTCAACCTTCTGCCTCACTTGCACTGTAGCAACTCACTGGTCTGGATTTGCTGCAAATCTAAAGCAGCTATCACACATATGATCTTCCACAACATACTCAACAACATACCCTTGTTCCAATATAGCATCATTCATCACTTCTTTTTGAATCTTTAACTCGACTTTCAGCTCTTAGAGTGCGGCTCTCTCCATATAAACCCAGCTTCAACAAGCCTCACTTTGTTCAGATTTTTCAGTCATTTAATGCAGAATTGCTTTAATTCACGTTCATTCGCGTCTATTTGCATGGATATATAGACGTAAAATTCGTGTCTATTTACACGCTCTTTTACACGCACATACAGACGCGATGATAGACGCGCCTGACTTTGCGCGTCTAACATGTGCGTCTATGCCTCATTTCTGTTGTAGTGTATGCAACGGAGAATATAAAGACAATGAACATTGAAAAGTTATTGACAAACGATTGTAGAGATGATTTGTATGTAAGAGAGCATGACCATAATGAATTGTATATCAAGGCCAACCATTAGGCCTTTCCTTTCTTTCTTGTGGCTCTTTATCTTCCTACACAATCTAGACAATTTCTATCAAATAATAGTTGTAGCACAACCATCTTTATCTTATGTCCCTATAATCCTTGGCAAAGTCACAAATTCGTATGTGCATATTAAATTTTGTTTCTTGCCATGTGAAAGATGTTGAATGCTTTGGCAACAAGGATGATGTTGATAAGTGTCATGTGAGACATGCATTATGTATTTTCTATTAGATTATGCGGGATAAATAAGGACTTTGTGAAAATGTTACTTGTAATGCCAATGTCATATGGACATGCTTCATCATTATTTGCGCAAATTTTAAAAAGATTCAACAAGGTAAGAAAATCTTGAAAAGAGACAAGTGGAGATATTAACTTTCTAAAAAAAAAGTTACTTTAATGATATAAGTCAAGATTAAAGGCTTCAACGTTTACATTGTGTTATTGTGGTTACACCATAGTCAATGAGTTAGATGTTTGTTACTTAAATCTTTATCATATTGCAAATGGTTATGATAAAAGATGGTCTAAAGGACCTCTTCTTTGCAAAACAAGGAAAATATCTATGAGATACATTGAGAGAAGAAGGGTTTTGGATTCTAGAATATCTTCATAAAATGTGTGCTTGGGGTCCAAAATTATTCATCTATACTCTCTAAGCTCAAGCTACATCTCACATAGTTGACTCGTATTAAACCTCCACAATACTTATCTTTCCTCACTTATCCTAAGAATGTAAGAAAGAAAAGGCAAAGCGCCAAATTGGGTGTAGTAAACTCACTAAACCTTTCCTCTCTCCCATTGAAGTTTGATCCATTGAAAGGAGCTCTAATAGTACTCTCACCATCCATGTAAAGCTCTCCCTTGTTCGGCATAGCTATTCGTTCTTCAACTATCCACTCAGTACCGCTACTACAAACAAAGAGGAAGGACATAGAAGAAAGAAAAGGAAAATAACATCTTCTCCTAACCTTTCACATCCAAATACTCTAAAGTGAACCTACCTTGGTACCTTGAGCATTATGTAATATTTAATTATAAAAGTAATCAAGGCTCTTATATTTTCTATTGCATAATAGTTAAATACATGGGGCTCAATATTGTCAAAAATTATCTAGGAACTAGACATTCATAAATGCAAAGCGTGTAAGTGCAAGTTTCTAAAGTCTTGGACATCCCTACTCTTTGAGCTTTTTTCCCCCCTATCTATACTATCTCATGGCTCTATTGTGACCTCTTCTCTATGTTTATACAACCTTTATTAATAGAGTGAATTACTTACACCCTCCTTTTTCTTGGCACCTTTGTGTGCCTCTCCGTGCTTCTTCACTCTACCTCATGTGACAACCAAATAGGCTCCCCGTTTCTTTTAATAAGTGAAATGAATACAAGAAAGAATGAGCTGCATATTGAGGTAGAGATTGAATATGCCCCATTGTTCAAAAGAACCCAACATACTGGTATCAACCCTCAGGTTCTACAAAGTTATATGAAAATGGGATTGAAACATGTGGACTTGTGGGTTGATGGGAGAATCTATCCAATTGTTCCCTTAAACAATAGACCTCCAACTTTCTTAGGAATCACAAATTTACTGAAGTATGTGTGCAAGGGTGAAAATAGATTACTTGGTTACACTAGGCAACGTATCAGAGTATGCAAGGTATCTCAGAATGAGAACCTAGGTGAGGGTGAGGTTGGATCATGTATTAGTAGATTACTGAAGGCAAGTACATTGGAAAATGCATTGAGAAATATTAAGTTTAAGGCCGTTGTAACATGTCCACTAGTATCATCCAGGATACGTCTTAGCAGTCCATCGGAAAGGATGTCTAGAAAACTCCGCCCGGCACTCCCATGGAATGCTACAGGTTTTGCGATCTAGGTCTTCCCGTGTCTGCCACGTAGCGGAAGTATCGTGGCCGTTCCCACTTAGGATCGATTGGAATTAGGGTTTTCCTGATTGGTCATTAGCTAACAGCAACTAACGTCAGACCCGAGCGAACTACTTTACGCAGAAACGCCAGGTCCGAAGTGGATTCACGCTGCACTTGGTTCAAGGAGAATGGGAAATGAGAGGGATGCAAAGCTCAACCTCTCTGCCATAAGGCATAGTCCCATTCCGTTCCCCTAAAACATCGTAAATCGGGTAAGACGTAACTCTAGGTCATCACTCTCGTTATTCGTTTTGATGATCATCCTGCAGTTCTTCGAGATTTTTGAGAAAAGTTCCCGGCTAATCGGGACCACCCAAACTGTAGGACGGACCCATGGTCCATCCTCCGCACTTTCCTCGGTTTGTTTTAGTTATGTAATTATCTAACACATTAATTTGACATATAACAATCAGCTTCTTTAATTAATCTTGTTAAGCACAGGTTCCTTCACGTAATCTTATCACGTGACATAGAAAAACAATATCAAGCAAGTTCTCTTTTTTAACATTTTATCATTTTATCTTTGAAATACAAGGATTTCCGCCCGTAGGCTTGTCCATAATCTGCCCGAAGGCTATCCAGTAATCCCCACGGATCACTATTCCAAGCTTCCGCCCGTAAACTAGTATGCGGGCCTCGAGATCCAATCCCGAGTCACGTTAGCCTCTTGTGCAAGACCCGGAAGGCGAGGGATTTTCGGCCAGTGCCCCCCTAGTACCCAAGCGTCCTCCTGCTCCAAGTAGAACTCAACGGAGAGACCTCTCGCGGCGGGTTCGGTCCACATTCCCGGCGCGGTCAATAACCCCCTTGGTTAGGGTCAGGCAGGCAGTTGGGGGTAACTGAAGCTGCCTCTCCCTTCAGGCCTTTAACCTGAAGTATAGGTACTCATTTAATTTGTAATTCATAATTCAAACAGAGCCCTAAAATCTCTAGCAAGCACAAACATTTCCGTTAATCAACCGAGTTGTTTGGCAAACTGCTAAGGAAGTGTTCTTTCCTTTCGAGTGTATCAGCACTCGTTCCCAAGGTGTCTTGTAAATTGGCAAGATCTTTTACATTCCGGTGTAGGGCATACCTTATTAACCCAACTTGGTCAACCCTAAAGTTCCTTAGATATGCTAGTTTCAAGTTTACAACTTTCCTTATTTAGAAGGATATCCAAAAATACGTGCTTTTGCAAGATAACTTGCGTAGGGATCTGCCATCCTTGATGAGGGTTTCTACCCTTTCTCCTTGTGAATCAATCACACGACTAAATGATTTCGTACTTGCTGCGCAAGTCCTCCGATGGAATAATTGGTTTTAGATCTTTTAAGCTGACGTATGTCGGACCTAGGGTTTCTTTTTTTAAGAACCTTAGGGACAAGCCCTAGTTCTTTATCTTTACGAATTTATTGACCCTACAATAAGGAAAGTAGTCAAGTGCTTAGAGTATGAATATTCCTATGTTTAGATTGGTTTGGATATCTTTTGGAAGGTAATATTAATTGTCTTGTCACAGTTTTGCTATCCTTGTGACAATTTGCTTTTCAATCAATACAGTTCAAATTAAACTTCATTTTTCCTTGCAGATGAACTCATGCCAAATAACAAATACTTCCCTTGCTATGATGTGCAATTAGCAATGATAACTTCCTAGTAATTTGAGCAACGAAAGAAACCTTTCATGAATTTAATCATTTACAATGATTCGTTGCGAAAGGAATAAGACTAATGGTGCAAGATATAATTTCTATACCTTTAGGATTTAACTAAAATATACTACTATAGTAAATGGATAATCTCACTCGTAATTTATAATGCTTGACGCAACTCAAAGGAAACTAAGTTCTATTCATTATCATTCATTCAAATAAGCTAAACTTCTTTATTACAAATAACTCGGACAAATATATCCTATCCCTAACAATTTCTCTTTGCATGATCGACTTAAAACCGAATTAAAACCAAGAAGAAAAACCTGGTTTTGGGGTGAGATATCCACATAGATACTGGGAGATGACCCTCCTGCAGCTACGCCTTGGACTTTCTTAGGAGGCATCGCAATTGTAGTCCTTCAGACGTAGAAGAAGGTTTACACTCCTTTTCGGAATTCCACCGTCGCTCCCTTGCACTTCAATACTCTTCTTCTCTTTTTCGAGTAGGGGAAAAACCCAAAGTACCAAGGGTATTTTGAAAAGGGCAAGGAACGCTAAGGGGTTTATAAAAACACGGAGGGGAGCCCAAGGAAAGGGAGCCTAAGTGAACTTTAAAATCCTAAGGGAGGGGTAATAATAGTCACAAGTAGGGCCATTGGAGGGTTTTATGACACGGGGTGAAAGGGGTTTCAAGGAATAAAACACGAGGGGGGGGGGGTGATCCCGAAGCCAAGGGATAGGGCTTTTAGGGATTATACATGGGTAAAAAATGTAATGAGACCCTTAAGTCCTTCCTGCTCTTGAGAGGAGTGACTCCAACGTGAAGAGAAAGGGGTTTTAGCATGAGGGTGAAAGGGACTTAAGGGGTTTTTAAAACCCGGCAGGGGGGGGGGGGGGTTCTAATACCCATGGAAAAGGGGGGTTTTGACATGGGGGGTGAAAGGGGGCTTTAGGGGAATAAAACACGGGGGGGGGGGGGGGGGGGGGATGAAAGGTATAGGAAAGGGGGTTAAAGAGGCCCCCCCTTTGGAAGCTTCCAAGCTTCTAGAAGGTCAAGACCACGTGGAAAGGGAGGCTAAGATCTCCACGTGGGGGGGGAAATTGGAGGTCGTCACACGGCTGCAACGACCAGGAGGTTGTGGCACGGTAGATGGGAGGCAATGCCCTCCTGGCGTTAATTTGCAGCGCTCTCCCTCAACTCTTCTCCCTCTTACTGCGGTGGCAGCGCCTCTACCTCTCCCCTCCTCGCAATGTCCCAGCTCCTCCTCGTACTCCTCCCCCTGGCTCCTTCCTCGTATATTCCCTTCTCTCCTTATGGCGGCAGCGTCGTCTTCCTGATCTCCAGCGGCCACCCCCACTTCAGCCTGCGCCCCCCTGATCTTAAATAGGGGAGGGGAGGGGGATCCTCCCTCCCCTGCGTGGCATCACGCATGCCTTCACCTTCTCTCCAAGCTCCACCAAGGAGCCTAATTACTCCTTCTATTCCTCTCCCCCTCCAGCTCGTCAGTCGGCTGGGGGGATAAGGGGAGTTTAAAAAAAAATTCATTATCCTTATTTCCTAACACGCGAAAAATATTTTTTTAGAACGTTACACTATCTCCCCCTTAGAGGAATCGAGATGTCCTCATCTCGAGATAAACTGGGGATATTGATGGATGAGAGTGCCTTCATCTACCCAGGTGGCATCCTCTTCGGAATAATCTTTCCACTAGACGAGGCATTCTCTTAAGGTTCTAGATCTTAACTGTCTCTCCCTCACATATAAGATCCTATCCGGCCTTAGTTCAAGGACTCCTTGACTAGGCATTACAATTTGTTGGTCATCAAGTACATGATTAGGATTGGGTACATATTTTTTCAATAGGCTGATATGGAATACATTGTGAACCTTTAGGTTCTCAGGGAGTTGCAATCTATAAGCATTAGGTCCTAGGCATTTGAGGATTTTGTACGGCCCACAATACCTTGGACTTAGCTTCTTGCATTCTCCTAGGGATAGAGAACTCTTTTTAGGGTGTACATGAATGAAGACCATGTCTCCTTCTTCGAAGACTCTTTCTTGACGTTTCAAATCCGCGTATGCCTGTTGTCTATCCTTGGCCGCTTGTATGTCTTGTCTTATTGACTTTATTTGATCATCCATGTCTTCCAACATCTGTCTTAACGCTTCAACTCTTAGGGTTGGATCCGAAAATTTTAGGGGACTTCGACAATCATGACCATACAATGCCTGGAAAGGAGTCATCTGAATGCTCTGCTAGTAAGAAGCATTGTAGGCAAATTCAACCAAAGGCAAGAATTGAATCCACCTCTTCGGCTCTCGACAGCAGTATGCCCTAAGCATATCCTCGATGACTTGATTTACTCGCTCTGTTTGGCCATCCGTTTGGGGAAGGTAGGCGGTGCTAAAACAGAGTTGAGTCCCAATAGCTTCAAAGATAGCTCTCCAGAAGTGTGATGTGAAGAGAGAATCTCGATCACTAATGATTCTTCTGAGTAAACCATGTAGCTTGAATATCTCCTTGATAAACAATCTTGCAATGTCGGAGGCTTTATAGTTTGTCTTTACTGGAATCAGATGTGCAACCTTGGTAAGCATGTCAACCACAACCATAATGGAATTGTATCCTCCTTGGACTTGGGGTAAGCGCATCATGACATGTTCGGCTTTGATACGTTGGCAAGACAAACACTCAGTGACATACTTGAGAACGTCACCTTTAAGCCTCTCCCAATGATAGCTCTTCCTAACTGCATTAAGAGTCTTAGCATAGCCAGGATGTCCTGCGAAAGGAGAATCATGAACTTCCCATAATATCTTCTGCCTAAGTGACTGGCTTGTTGGTATACACAGCCTTGTTCTGTAGAGGACAAGTCCATTATCAATGGAAAATTCCTGATACTTAGCTTGCAACTTCTGAATCTGCTCCTTGGTAGATATTTCCTTTATCATTGTTTGGTAGGCCAAATCATGGCATGCTTCCTCTCTAGCTAGTTGAGGTATAGGGTTGTTTGGCATAGATACTTTTGTAGCCAGAGATCTGGCCGTTGATGGATTCTGTAAGATTAGGGAATTTAGGAATGCCTTGCGACTGAGTGCATCGGCAACTACATTCTCCTTCCCTGGTTGGTACTTGATTTCAAAATCATATTCCTCCAATACTTCAATCCACCGATGTTGCCTCATGTTGAGCTCGTTCTGGGTAAAAATTCATTTGAGACTCTTATGATCGGTTACTAGAGTAAACTTGTTACCCAACAGGTAGTGTCTCCAAAGCTTTAGAGCATGGATGACAGCTAGTAATTCCAGATTATGCGTGGCATAATTCTTTTCATGTCTTCAATTTCCTTGAAGAGTATGCTACTGGATGACCTTCCTGCATAAGTACACACCCCAAGGCAAGAATGCTAGCATCAGTTACTACCTCAAACTCCTTATTGAGGTCAAGAAGTTTTATAATAGGTGCTGATACCAAACTTTGCTTCAATTTGTCGAAGCTATTTTGTTTGGAAGTTGACCATGTAATGGAAGTCTACTTCTTTAGTAAGTCTATAAGAGGTGCTGCAATCAAAGCATAGTTTTTGATGAAGACCCTATACCATCCTGTCAATCCAAGAAAGCTACGTATCTCTTTGACAGATACTGGTATTGGCCATTCAAGCACATCTCTGACCTTGGCTGGGTCTACTTATATTCCTTCTGATGATACTATGAATCCCAGATATTCAATCTGACGCTTGAAGAATACACATTTCTTCATTTTTGCATACAGCTTATGAGACCTCATTGTCTCAAGGAAAATCCGAAGTTGAGGTTCATGATCTTCTTCTTGTTTAGAATAGACTAAAGTGTCATCGAAGAAGACAAGTACGAAAACAACAAGATATGGTCTAAAGATATCTTGCATTAATTTATTGAAGGTGGCAGGTGCATTTTAAGCCCGAATGACATAACCAGGAACTCAAAGTGCCCATATCTTGTATTGAAGGCCCTCTTTGGAATATCTTCTTCCTTGATCCTTATTTGATAGTAACCTGACCTGAGATCAATCTTGGAGAAGATCTTTGCATCTTGAAGACGATCAAGAAGCTCATCTATTCTAGGAATAGGATACTTGTTCTTGACTGTTGATTGATTCAACCCTCGGTAATCAATACATAGTCGAAGTGTCCCATCTTTCTTTTTCTGGAATAGTACTGGAGCTCCCCACGGTGAGTTGCTAGGCCGGATGTAACCCTGATCTAACAGTTGCTTGAGTTGTTCCTTCAACTCAATTGCTTCCGGTATGGACATTCTATAAGGTCTCTTTGCAATTTGTGCAGCTCCAGGCACTAGCCTAATCTCATGATCTACTTCTCTTTGAGGCGGAAGTTCAATCAATTCCTCAGGGAATACGTAAGCGTATTCCTTTAGCCAAGAAGGTCCTTCATGAGATTCTTGCTTTTGATCTAACTTGTTGAGTTTGATCAGGTAAACGGGAAATCCTTTTCTGACTCTTTTTATGATCCGAGATACTTTGGCTAATTGGATTCTTGGCACTCCTGCCTCACCTTGAGTTGTGACAAATTCCCTTTCAGAGTTTCGAAAGGAAACTTGACCCTTTCCACAATGAATGTGGGCGTCATTAGGCTTAAGCCCATCCATCCCGAGTAGACACTCATGGATACCTAAATTCATGATTCTGAATTTGACTGAAGTCTTCTTTCCTCCCAGAATCTTTCCTCCCAGAAAGAATTCCACCTTAGCATTTTGCCTGGTACAAGTTACCTCACGACCGTTTGCCAATTCCACAAGCAGGGTAGGTGCTTTTACTGTGGCTATTCCTAATCTTTTTGCACATGCTGGTGAGATAAAGGAATGTGTACTGCCACAATCAATCAAGGTTTTGAAATCTTTATCTTGATAGTCCGACGGTGTCTGAATTACCGAGAACTGGCGATTCGGCCCTTTCTTGTGTAAAGCGGCATGGACTGTCGCTTTTTCGAATTAAACTTCCATAGTCGGATCTTCCTCTACTTCTTCTTCGCATCTTTGCCTATTGGCAATGCAAGCGGTTCTTCCTCTTCCACGATTAACAGCTCCTTGTCCGTGGCCTGCACCTTGGAAAGGCGTTTGATGATGTCCTCCGTTGAGCACGGGACATTGCCTCTTGAAGTGACCGGGTTCGTTGCAGTGGGAACAATGGAGGTTTCGGCCGTTACTTTGAGTAGGAACAAAGTTGTTGACGTTATTTGTCCTTGCTTTCTTCCTTTGTCCCTGATTATGACCTTGAACTCTCTTCATTTGAGGTCTGAATGCTCCTCTGTTTGGGTCACTATAGGACTAAGTTTTGTTACCCCTTGGTCTAGCTTGCACCTCCTGAATTATAGGCGCTGCTCGAATGAGTGCATCCTGAAGATCTGATGGACGCATAGATTTGAGATGTGTATTTATGGGTGGATTTAAGCCCGCACAAAATTTGGACACCTGTTGCATCATGTCCATCTATGGCGCATACTTTAAAAGTGAGACGAATTTAGAGTAGTATGCGTCAAGAGTGAGTCCTAGCTGTTTTAGCTCGTAGAACTCATTCATTTTCTGCGTACGATATGCAGCTGGTAAATATCTTCCATGCACGGCTTTCTTCAACTTCTCCCTTGATCCCTGCACCATTGCTTCCACCATTGCTTCCCTGCACCATTGCTTCCACCAAAGTCTGGCTTCGCCGGTGAGCTTTAACTTGGCGAGCATGGCCTGATTGGTAGGTGCAGTACCAGCTGCTTCAAAGTAATCCTCCATGGATTCAATCCAAATTTCAGCATCAACCTGGACAAATCTGCCTCTCCCGTCAAACTCGGGTGGCTTTATCTGCTTGAGGAGGAACTTTTTCTCCTGGGTCACAGCAGTACTTGATGTAGGAAGCGAATTTGGAACCTGTACCTGGGGCTGTGCCTGGATAAAAGTTTTCTAAACGTTATTATATGATAATCGACATTAGCTTATCTTTCATTTTTAGTTCAGCTATCTCGTAAACAATGTAGCTACTTAACTTTTTAACAACTCTTATGCACAGCCAGATATTGATAAAAAGAAGTCTTTATTTGTAATTACATGGGTATAGCCTTATACAACGTTTCGTATGATGATAATCCAATCATTACATTCAGTTTAGGGAGAACAACATTGTACTGCATTTCTCTACAAGAACTGTGTAATAGTAGGGTTTTGGGTCATGGATCTTTAGGAATCGATAGTTCATTGGAAGTTCAGGATACCCTTTCCGTTGGAATCCATACTTCTCATGGCGGCCCAACACTTTAATCCTGTCGGCTAGGATTACACGGGTTACTTCCTCATATACATATGAGTTCATTTCAACCCTCCGACCTTGAATATGTAAAGTCGAATTTACGTGAGCTTCCACAAAAATGAATAGCTTCACGACTTTCAAGTCTTCCAACCACTTGATCCTCTTTAGGTTGGTCTGTAGATAAGCAAACTTGTGGGCAGCTATATAGTAGATTCCCGAAGACCTCGTCCATCTTCGTTCTATGTATAAGGGTGATGGATTATAAATCTGCTCCAGGATGTTCATCATCCCAATTCTTTGTCTATAAAGGGGAGAATGCATTGCAGTCATAAACATGACCCGAAATACCAAAAACTTGTTCCATGCTTCATAGTTCTGCAAGACAGCATTGAAGATGAGAAAATGTTTGGACAGCAACAATTTCTTTACTTCATTTTATTGAGATCTCATAAAAACAATTCCATTGTTGATCGGCTCCGATACCAACTGTAACGTGTCCACTAGTATCATCCAGGACACGTCTTAGTAGTCCATCGGAAAGGATGTCTAGAAAACTCCGCCCAGCACTCCCATGGAATGTTATGGGTTTTGCGATTTAGGTCTTCTCGTGTCTGCCACGTAGCGGAAGTATCCTGGCCGTTCCCACTTAGGATTGACCGGAATTAGGGTTTTCCTGATTGGTCATTAGCTAACAACAACTAGCGCCAGACCCGAGTAAAATACTTTACGCAGAAACGCCAGGTTCGAAGCGGATTCACGTTGCACTTGGTTCAAGGAGAATGGGAAACGAGAGGGATGCAAAGCTCAACCTCTCTTCCATAAGGCATAGTCCCATTCCGTTCCCCTAAAACAACGTAAATCGGGTAAGATGTAACTCTAGGTTATCGCTCTCGTTATTCGTTTTGATGATCATCCCGCTGTTCTTCGAGATTTTTGAGAAAAGTTACCAGCTAACCGGGACCACTCAACCGTAGGACGGACTCATGGTCCATCCTCCGCACTTTCCTCGGTTTGTTTTAGTTATGTAATTATCTAACACATTAATTTGACATATAACAATCAGCTTCTTTAATTAATCTTGTTAAGCATTGGTTCCTTCACGTAATCTTATCACGTGACATAGAAAAACAATATCAAGCAAGTTCTTTTTTTAACATTTCATCATTTTATCTTTGGAATACAAGGAGTTCCGCCCGTAGGCTTGTCCATAATCTACCCAAAGGCTATCCAGTAATCCCCACGGATCACTATTCCAAGCTTCCGCCCGTAAACTAGTATGTGGGCCTCGAGATCCAATCCCAAGTCACGTTAGCCTCTTGTGCAGGACCCGGAAGGCGAGAGATTTACGGCCAGAGCCCCCCTTGGCACCCAAGCATCCTCTTGCTCCAAGTAGAACTCAACGGAGAGACCTCTCGCGGTGGGTTCGGTCAACATTCCCGGCGCGGTCAACAACCCCCTTAGTTAGGGTCAGGCAGACAGTCGGGGGTAACTGAAGTTGCCTCTCCCTTCAGGCCTTTAACCTGAAGTATAGGTACTCATTTAATTTGTAATTCATAATTCAAACAGAGCCCTAAAATCTCTAGCAAGCACGAATATATCCGTTAATCAACCGAGTTGTTTGGCAAACTGCTAAGGAAGTATTCTTTCCTTTTGAGTGTATCAGCACTCGTTCCCAAGGTGTCTTGTAAATTGGCAAGATCTTTTACATTTCGGTGTAGGGCGTACCTTATTAACCCAACTTGGTCAACCCTAAAGTTCCTTAGATATGCTAGTTTCAGGTTTACAACTTTTCTTATTTAGAAGGATATCCAAAAATACGTCCTTTTGCAAGATAACTTGCGTAGGGATCTGCCATCCTTGATGAGGGTTTTTACCCTTTCTCCTTATGAATCAATCACAAGACTAAATGATTTCGTACTTGCTGCGCAAGTCCTGCGATGGAATAATCCGTTTTAGATATTTTAAGCTGACATATGTGGGGCCTAGGGTTTCTTTTTTTAAGAACCCTAGGCCCCACATACGAATTTTTTAATAATTCGTAAAGATAAAGAACTAGGGACAAACCCTAGTTCTTTATCTTTACGAATTTATTGATCCTACAATAAGGAAAGTAGTCAAGTGCTTAGAGTATGAATATTCCTATGTTTAGATTGGTTTGGATATCTTTTGGAAGGTAATATTAATTGTCTTGTCACAGTTTTGCTATCCTTGTGACAATTTGCTTTTCAGTCAATACAGCTCAAATTAAACTTCCTTTTTCCTTGCAGATGAACTCGTGCCACATAACAAATACTTCCCTTGCTACGATGTGCAATTAGCAATGATAACTTCCTAGTAATTTGAGCAACGAAAGAAACCTTTCATGAATTTAATCATTTACAATGATTCGTTGCGAAAGGAATAAGACTAATGGTGCAAGATATAATTTCTATACCTTTAGGATTTAACTAAAATATACTACTATAGTAAATGGATAATCTCGCTCGTAATTTATAATGCTTGATGCAACTCAAAGGAAACTAAGTTCTATTCATTATCATTCATTCAAATAAGCTAAACTTCTTTATTACAAATAACTCGGACAAATATATCCTATCCCTAACAATTTCTCTTTGCATGATCGACTTAAAACCGAATTAAAACCAAGAAGAAAAACCTGGTTTTGGGGTGAGATATCCACATGGATACTGGGAGATGACCCTCTCGCAGCTACGCCTTGGACTTTCTTAGGAGGCATCGCAATTGTAGTCCTTCAGACGTAGAAGAAGCTTTACACTCATTTTCGGAATTCCACCGTTGCTCCCTTGCACTTCAATACTCTTCTTCTCTTTTTCGAGTAGGGGAAAAACCCAAAGTACCAAGGGTATTTTGAAAAGGGCAAGGAACAGCTAAGGGGTTTATAAAAACACGGAGGGGAGCCCAAGGAAAGGGAGCCTAGGTGAACTTTAAAATCCTAAGGGAGGGGTAATAATAGGCACAAGTAGGGCCATTGGAGGGTGTTATGACAGGGGGTGAAAGGGGTTTCAAGGAATAAAACACGGGGGGGGTGATCCCAAAGCCAAGGGATAGGACTTTTAGGGATTATACATGGGTAAAAAATGTAATGAGACCCGTAAGTCCTTCCTGCTCTTGAGAGGAGTGACTCCAACGTGAAGGGAAAGGGGTTTTAGCATGAGGGTGAAAGGGGACTTAAGGGGTTTTTAAAACCCGGCAGGGGGGTTCTAATACCAATGGAAAAGGGGGTTTTTAACATGGGGGGTGAAGGGGGGCTTTAGGGGAGTAAAACACCCAGGGTCCAAGCTTCCAGAAGCTCAAGACCACGTGGAGGGGGAGGCTAAGATCTCCACGTGGGGGGGGGGGAGAATTGGAGGCCGTCACACGGCTGCGACGACCAGGAGGTTGTGGCACGGCAGATGGGAGGCAACGCCCTCCTGGCATTAATTTGCAACACTCTCCCTCAACTCTTCTCCCTCTTACTGCGGCGGCAGTGCCTCTACCTCTCCCCTCCTCGCAACGTCCCAGCTCCTCCTCGTACTCCTCCCCCAGGCTCCTTCCTCGTATATTCCATTCTCTCCTTATGGCGGTAGCGTCGTCTTCCTGATCTCCGGCGGCCACCCCCACTTTAGCCTGCGCCCCCTTGATCTTAAATAGGGCAGGGGAGGGGGATCCTCCCTCCCCTGCGTGGCATCACGCATGCCTTCCCCTTCTCTCCAAGCTCCACCATGGAGCTTAATTACTCCTTCTATTCCCCTCCCCCTCCAGTTCGTTAGTCCGCTGGGGGGATAAGGGGAATTTTAAAAAAAATTCATTATCCTTATTTCCTAACATGCAAAAAAGATTTTTTTAGAACGTTACAGATGTGAAGGAAAAGGTGATTGAGTGCACATTAAAAGATGTATCAACTGAGTTGTTAGCTATGGATACACAATCTGTTTGTGATAGGGCCAGTATTAGCACAGTGACTTACTAAAAGATATTCAAAGGTGTGAAGTCTAGGTTTGGTCATGTGTTGAAGAGAAATAGAATCGTGCCTCTTCCTCAACCTTCAAAGTTAATAGAGGCTCGGTGGTAACTTAATGCAAATGTTTTTGAGTTGATATGAGATTCAATGCATGGAAAAACTAAAGATTGCGACAAAAAATGCATATGAGGTGAAATTCACCGAACTCAACAATTACTATTTACATTTGTACAAGGTACACTTCGCAATGGTAATGTACTACAATATGTATGTTGAAGAATGTAATTGTAAATTGCAATTTGTTATAAAATTAGATGAAAGTGAGATCATCAAAGAGGTAAATCTTGAAGGAGTTAGTGTAACTTTGATGAATAGAGCTTTACAATTCAACAAGAGCAACCCAGGGTACTTTAGCGTTCAATCCAAGTGCCATGTGTGGTGGATCGCTGCATTTGACGTTCGTAAGGAAAAATTTGAGATACTGCAACTGTTTTTTATGCACACAAGCATTCCAAACATCATCGGTCATCAAGAATATGGTGAGATGCTATCGATTGAAGGGTATGGTCAATACTTGGTTGAATGGCATTTTATAAGAGACTTGAAAACTTGAAAATGCATGTGTGGAATTTCCAATGGTATAAATACAAAGAATCCATGCCTATATTGCTTGAGAGAGAAGGTGGAAGAAAAAGATAGAAAAAAAACTGGCAAAGGGTGACAAGTGTTGCTCCGACACACAATAGAGAAGATCCCACTTGGAAGCCCATCTTTAACATTCCATCAAATCATATTCACATTTGTTCATTGCATGGTTTTTTTAGAATCATGGAGAAACTTGTATATGAATACATTTGTTTTGCTTATAGGATACAACCAAAAAAAGAAGCCATTGCAACGTGTAGGAATGTGACGCAAGTGCTATAAAAAAATGGGCTACAGAAGTATCAAGTGAAAATCGAAAAATATGAGAAGAGATCAAGAAAATCTAGTAACTTGCTAAAAAATCCTTGCTTTGGAGGAGCAAAGGCTAGGAAATCTCTCTCATCACCCATCAATGAGGAAGGAAATGTCATGGTTTGTAGGTCGCAAGACTATGATGGGTGAAAAAGTTGTAGTTTTTAGTTCGTGATTGAAGTAATAGAGAGGAAACAAGGTTGGACAAAGCAAAGGTTTGGATTAGTCTTAACAAATTGGCTCCCTTACTTTACAAGATGGCATTTAACAATGTAGATAAACAAGAATTTATCAACATTGTGCATAGGTTCTACAAAAACATTGTGGAAGTGTGGAGAAAAAGCCCTATCACACATTACATGATGTGTACTAAGTCAATGTTTTAAAATTGTATGAATTGTATAAAATATTGAGCATAGTTTTACTCATGTGTGATATGTGTCTTTGTAGCATATCCTTAAGGCACATGGGTCATACTTTGCAGAAAAGGGAAGCATCAGAGTTTGGTCCATACAAGGGATGGTAAATTCAGATTGGATAGTGCCTAGTGCATAGCAAAGAAAAACCATTCATAATGGAGGGGTGAATGGTAGCAATCCAATGATCCAATTGCTATCTTGGTGGTATAGGATTATAGTAACGAATGAAGCTAAATCCTTGCAAAAGAGAATAAATGAAAGTACTGATTCATGAATCGGTTGTAGATATGATGGAGTCAAGTCATGTCACTAAAAGAGTGTATTATGAAGCCTCAAGTGCCAAAGAAAACCATGCCAAGTGGCTAAAAACAAGGCTTTGAGAAGGTAGAAAATGGGTTTGAGGAGAGCATTGTTTAAGAGAAAAAAAAAGAGAGTGTGTATCTATGTAAATGAGTCTTACACTTTAGGGTTATATAAAAGAGGGTTTCCCTTTGTATCTTATTCATTGAGTTCTCAGATCTCTTGTGCACGAAAGATGGCTAGGCCTAGGATAGTTGCAAATAATCTTTCACTCAGGGCCCCATATTGTGTTTAGCCCCTTAGAGAATCTACAAGCGCAGATGCACCCCCTTCTCAACCTAATCTAGCTTCCTCAAGCCACCCTCACAAGGGTCCTCCTCAGCATCCCCTCAAGAAACACAAGTGGAAGCCAGGTATAGTGGCCCTGAGACAAATCAAGAGGTATCAATGCTCTTTTCATCTCATCATTCCAAAGGTGAGCTTCTGAAGACTTGTTCATGAGATTGTGCAAAAGCACTACCGCAAAGAAAGCAGGAGGTGGGTTTTGGCACAAGGTCAAGATAGCCGTAATCACTTCACAAAAGAATGTCTTCATGCTCTACAGTGTGTTGCAGAGGCCTTTTTGGTTGACTTGATAACTCATACTCAATGTTTTGCAATACATGAGAAGTGCATCACTGTAACTCCCAAGGACTTCCAACTTTTAAGAATTCTTCAAGAAGTGAAGGATGCATTTGTTTCAATGGAATGAACACACCTTGTAATGTTATCTTTTTTGGCATAGTGTTCTCCTCGTACACTCAACATATGACTATATCCTAGTGCAAAACTGTTATATACGCCCTTAAAATATGAATTAAATTTTTACTCTTGTCCTTCGCTCTCAACTTTGACTATGCATCTTTGGTATATTTTCAACTCTTACTTAGAGTTTTTGCTAGCACTAATAATTTCAATACGAAAAACATGCAAAATTTTGCTATTTCTTATCACAGACTTTACTCATGATGCCTCTATATAGTCTATGTGGTGCAAAGCTTCTAAGCCTAGTAGTTGCGATGTTGATTTCTCGATTATCAATCCATCCATAATTTTGGTGTGAGATAATTCTTTAAATACCAAACATTATCAAAATGTGATGAAACTTCAAATGTGCACTTGTTAGGTAGCCAAGAGTCACACAAAAAAAGTTTGTAAAAAATAATAATTTGGGCTCTTGGCCATCTAACAAGTGCACATATGAAATTCCTCACATCCCAATAAAAGGTTATGGATTTGCGATCATAGGATGGACAGTGCATATGAAGCTGCATTAACTTGGCTGTAGGGTTTAAATGGGTTAAAAGTTTAATCTTTTTCTCATTTTCACATCTTTCTTTCTTTTCCTCCTCCATTCTCACATCCCTAACCACAGTCTCTTATCCATCTTGCCCTCCTTGAGCTTGCATGGCATGCTCTAAGCAAGCATGTCACCATTTTGATCAAGGAAAGGTCTCATGCTAAGGCCCACCACCTAGAGCACAAGGTGGAGCCTCCTCTACTACAACAGAGCAAGGTGCTCCCCATAGAGCACAAGAACCACCATAAAGAAAGAGGAGATGGAAATTGGGTACTATTGCCCTCCCTTCGAGAGATAAGGAGAATCCATTCGCAGATATGAGCTTCTCATCTAAAAAAAAATCTTTTTATAAGGTTGTTCGGGAAGTTAAGCAAGACTTGGAGTTGAAAGGGTTGGAAAAATTTTGGGTGCGAGTGTGCGATGACCCACCAGCAAAAAAGAAGACTAGTGCAGCTATGAAGGCCCTACAAACGGTTGGAGAGGGATTTCTCATTGACTTGTTCGATTATACACAGCTAGCGGTCATCCATGCAAAGTGCGTCACAATTAGAGATAAAGATATGAACTTTATCGTTTGGCTTGGATACCACAAGGGGACTCCTCCATAGGTTATGAAATTAATGATGCAACATTTTGTGATGAGTGTTATAGCACCATAGCATCTTGGAAGGCCAAAATATTTTGTATACCACATTGAAATATATATATATATATATATATATCATGCGATGGGTATTGAATTCAATTAATTGAGTAAATTTTTTTTATTTTATTACTTGAAACGCACTACTTTTAATTTTTTTAAAAATATGTAGGCATCGAAAGTAGTAATACATACAGATACAAGTTATATTATTGCACATGTACAATTGCAAGTGTAGTACTACACATTGACATTACTAAATTGAATTTATGTTGACGTATGCGAATGCGTCATTCACCTATACCACATTATTATCACACTTACATGAACCAAACATATATTCAATAATTATATATTAATAAGGATAAAGTAAAATATATTTTATTCATTTAAAAAAATACATGTAATACATGCGCGCGTGTATATAGAGCAGGAATTGCTTATAGACACGCTTATATATGTACAGTTAAACACAATTATAGATGCGCATATACACGCGCTTATACATGTGCATATACATGCACACATAGATGCAATTTCACCTGCAAATTAGACGCAAATATAGACGCGCAATTATGTCTATATTTCTCAACAAATTTTAAAATTTTAGTGCGCATCTGTGCGTGCGTCTATAACTGCTGCTTGTTGTAGTGACGCATCTGAAAACACGTCTATATTCGCGTCTATTTGCGTGGATATATAGACGTAAAATTCGTGTCAATTTACACACTCTTTTACACGCACATATAGACGCGATGATAGACGCGCCTGACTTTGCGCGTCTAACATGCGCGTCTATGCCTCATTTTTGTTGTAGTGTATGCAACGGAGAATATAAAGACAATGAACATTGAAAAGTTATTGCACAAACGATTGTAGAGATGATTTGTATGTAAGAAAGCATGACCATAATGAATTGTATATCAAGGCCAACCATTAGGCCTTTCCTTTCTTTCTTGTGGCTCTTTATCTTCCTACACAATCTAGACAATTTCTATCAAATAATAGTTGTAGCACAACCATCTTTATCTTATGTCCCTATAATCCTTGGCAAAGTCACAAATTTGTATGTGCATATTAAATTTTGTTTCTTGCCATGTGAAAGATATTGGATGCTTTGGCAACAAGGATGATGTTGATAAGTGTCATGTGAGACATGAATTATGTATTTTCTATTAGATTATGTGGGATAAATAAGGACTTTGTGAAAATGTTACTTGTAATGCCAATGTCATATGGACATGCTTCATCATTATCAAATTTTAAAAAGGTTCAACAAGGTAAGAAAATCTTGAAAAGAGACAAGTGGAGATATTAACTTTCTAAAAAAAAGTTACTTTAATGATATAAGTCAAGATTAAAGGCTTCAACATTTACATTGTGTTATTGTGGTTACACCATAGTCAATGAGTTAGATGTCTGTTACTTGAATCTTTATCATATTGCAAATGGTTATGATAAAAGATTGTCTAAAGGACCTCTTCTTTGCAAAACGAGGAAATTATCTATGAGATACATTGAGAGAAGAAGGGTTTTGGATTCTAGAAGATCTTCATAAAATGTGTGCTTGGGGTCCAAAATTATTCCTCTATAATCTCTAAGCTCAAGCTACATCTCACATAGTTGACTTGTATTAAACCTCCACAATACTTATCTTTCCTCACTTATCCTAAGAATGTAAGAAAGAAAAGGCAAAGCGCCAAATTGGGTGTAGTAAACTTACTAAACCTTTCCTCTCTCCCATTGAAGTTTGATCCATTGAAAGGAGCTCTAATAGTACTCTCACCATCCATGTAAAGCTCTCCCTTGTTCGGCATAGCTATTCCTTCTTCAACTATCCACTCACTACCGCTACTACAAACAAAGAGGAAGGACATAGAAGAAAGAAAAGGAGAATGACATCTTCTCCTAACCTTTCACATCTAAATACTCTGAAGTGAACCTACCTTGGTACCTTGAGCATTATGTAATATTTAATTATAAAAGTAATCAAGGCTCTTATATTTTCTATTGCATAATAGTTAAATACATGGGGCTCAATAGTGTCAAAAATTATCTAGGAACTAGACATTCATAAATGCAAAGCGTGTAAGTGCAAGTTTCTAAAGTCTTGGACATCCCTACTCTTTGAGCTTTTTTCCCCCCTATCTATACTATCTCATGGGTCTATTGTGACCTCTTCTCTATGTTTATACAACCTTTATTAATAGAGTGAATTACTTACACCCTCCTTTTTCTTGGCACCTTTGTGTGCCTCTCCGTGCATCTTCACTCTACCTCATGTGACAACCAAATAGGCTCCCCGTTTCTTTTAATAAGTGAAATGAATACAAGAAAGAATGAGCTGCATATTGAGGTAGAGATTGAATATGCCCAATTGTTCAAAAGAACCCAACATACTAGTATCAACCCTCAGGTTCTACAAAGTTATATGAAAATGGGATTGAAACATGTGGACTTATGAGTTGATGGGAGAATCTATCCAATTGAACCCTTAAACAATAGGCCTCCAACTTTCTTAGGAATCACAAATTTACTGAAGTATGTGTGCGAGGGTGAAAATAGATTACTTGGTTACACTAGGCAACGTATCAGAGTATGCAAGGTATCTCAGAATGAGAACCTAGGTGAGGGTGAGGTTGGATCATGTATTAGTAGATTACTGAAGGCAAGTACATTGGAAAATGCTTTGAGCAATATTAAGTTTAAGGCTGTGAAAGAAAAGATGATTAAGTGCACATTAAAAGATGTATCAACTGAGTTGTTAGCTATGGATACACAATCTGTTTGTGATAGGGCCAGTATTAGCACAGTGACTTACTGAAAGATATTCAAAGGGGTGAAGTCTCGGTTTGGTCATGTGTTGAAGAGAAATAGAATCGTGTCTCTTCCTCAACCTTCAAAGTTAATAGAGGCTCGGTGGTAACTTAATGCAAATGTTTTTGAGTTGATATGAGATTCAATGCATATTCAATGCATGGAAAAACTAAAGATTGTGACAAAAAATGCATATGAGGTGAAGTTCACTGAACTCAACAATTACTATTTACATTTGTACAAGGTACACTTCGCAATGGTAATGTACTACAATATGTATGTTGAAGAATGTAATGGTAAATTACAATTTGTTATAAAATTAGATGAAAGTGAGATCATCAAAGAGGTAAATCTTGAAAGAGTTAGTGTAACTTTGATGAATAGAGCATTACAATTCAACAAGAACAACCCAGGGTACTTTAGTGTTCAATCCAAGTGCCATGTGTGATGGCTCGCTGCATTTGAAGTTCGTAAGGAAAAATTTGAGGTACTGCAACTGTTTTTTATGCACACAAGCATTCCAAACATCATCGGTCATCAAGAACATGGTGAGATGCTCTCGGTTGAAGGGTATGGTCAATACTTGGTTCAATGGCATTTTATAAGACTTGAAAACTTGAAAATGCATGTGTGGAATTTCCAATGGTATAAATATAGAGAATCCATGCCTATATTGCTTGACAGACAAGGTGGAAGAGAAAGACAGAAAAAAAAACTGGCAAAGGGTGACAAGTGTTGCTCCGACACACAATAGAGAAGATCCCACTTGGAAGCCCATCTTCAACATTCCATTGAATCGTATTCACATTTGTTCATTGCATGGTTTCTTTAAAATCATGGAGAAACTTGTATATGAATACATTTGTTTTGCTTATAGAATGCAACAAAAAAAAGAAGCCAGTGCAACATATAGGAATGTGACGCAAGTGCTATAAAAAAATGGGCTACAGAAGTATCAAGTGAAAATTGAAAAATATGAGAAGAGATCAAGAAAATCTAGTAACTTGCTAAAAAATCCTTGCTTTGGAGGAGCAAAGGCTAGGAAATTTCTCTCATCACCCATCAATGAGAAAGGAAATGTCATGGTTTATAGATCGCAAGACTATGATGGGTGAAAAAAGTTGTAGTTTTTAGTTCATGATCGAAGTAATAGAGAGGAAACAAGGTTGGACAAAGCAAAGGTTTGGATTAGTCTTAACAAATTGGCTCCCTTACTTTACAAGATGGCATTTAACAATGTAGATAAACAAGAATTTATCAACATTGTGCATAGGTTCTACAAAAACATTGTGGAAGTGTGGAGAAAAAGCCCTATCACACATTACATGATGTGTACTAAGTCAATGTTTTAAAATTGTATGAATTGTATAAAATATTGAGCATAGTTTTACTCATGTGTGATATGTGTCTTTGTAGCATATCCTTAAGGCACATGGGTCATACTTTGCAGAAAAGGGAAGCATCAGAGTTTGGTCCATACAAGGGATGGTAAATTCACATTGGATAGTGCCTAGTGCATAGCAAAGAAAAACCATTCATAATGGAGGGGTGAATGGTAGCAATCCAATGATCCAATTGCTATCTTGGTGGTATAGGATTATAGTAGCGAATGAAGCTAAATCCTTGCAAAAGAGAATAAATGAAAGTACTAACTCATGGATCGGTTGTAGATATGATGGAGTCAAGTCATGTCACTAAAAGAGTGCATTATGAAGCCTCAAGTGCCAAAGAAAACCATGCCAAGTGGCTAAAAACAAGGCTTTGAGAAGGTAGAAAATGGGTTTGAGGAGAGCATTGTTTAAGAGAAAAAAAAAGAGAGTGTGTATCTATGTAAATGAGTCTTACACTTTAGGGTTATATAAAAGAGGATTTTCCTTTCTATCTTATTCATTGAGTTCTCACATCTCTTGTGCACGAAAGATGGCTAGGCCTAGGATAGTTGCTAATAATCTTTCACTCAGAGCCCCATATTGTGTTTAGCCCCTTGGAGAGTCTACAAGCGCAGATGCACCCCCTTCTCAACCTAATCTAGCTTCCTCAAGCCACCCTCACAAGGGTCCTCCTCAGCATCCCCTCAAGAAACACAAGTGGAAGCCAGGTACAGTGGCCCTGAGACAAATCAAGAGGTATCAATGCTCTTTTCATCTCATCATTCCAAAGGTGAGCTTCTCAAGACTTGTTCATGAGATTGTGCAAAAGCACTACTGCAAAGAAAGCAGGAGGTGGGTTTTGGCACAAGGTCAAGATAGTCGTAATCACTTCACCAAAAGAATGTCTTCATGCTCTACAGTGTGTTGCAGAGGCCTTTTTGGTTGACTTGATAACTAACGCTCAATGTTTTGCAATACATGCGAAGTGCATCACTGCAACTCCCAAGGACTTCCAACTTTTAAGAATTCTTCAAGAAGTGAAGGATGCATTTGTTTCAATGGAATGAACACAGCTTGTAATGTTATCTTTTTTGGCAAAACTGTTGTCTATATCGACATATGACTATATCCTAGTGCAAAACTGTTGTGTATGCCCTTAAAATATGAATTAAATTTTTACTCTTGTCCTTCGCTCTCAACTTTGACTATGCATCTTTGGTATATTTTCAACTCTTACTTAGAGTTTTTGCTAGCACTAATAATTTCAATACGAAAAACATGCAAAATTTTGCTACTTTTTATCACAGACTTTACTCATGATGCCTCTATATAGTCTATCTGGTGCAAAGCTTCTAAGCCTAGTAGTTGCGATGTTGATTTCTCGATTATCAATCCATCCATAATTTTCGTGTGAGATAATTTTTTAAATACCAAATATTATCAAAATGTGATGAAACTTCAAATGTGCACTTGTTAGGTAGCCAAGAGTCACAAAAAAAAAGTTTGTAAAAAATAATAATTTGGGCTCTTGGCCATCTAACAAGTGCACGTATGAAATTCCTCACATCCCAACAAAAGGTTATGGATTTGCGATCATAGGATGGACAGTGCATATGAAGCTGCATTAACTTGGTTTTGGGGTTTAAATGGGTTAAAAGTTTAATCTTTTTCTCATTTTCACATCTTTCTTTCTTTTCTTCCTCCATTCTCACATCCCTAACCACAGCCTCTTATCCATCTTGCCCTCCTTGAGCTTGCATGGCATGCACTAAGCAAGCATGTCACCATTTTGATCAAGGAAAGGTCTCATGTTAAGGCCCACCACCTAGAGCACAAGGTGGAGCCTCCTCTACTACAACAGAGCAAGGTGCTCCCCATAGAGCACAAGAACCACCATAAAAAAAGAGGAGATGGAAATTGGGTACTATTGCCCTGCCTTCGAGAGATAATGAGAATCCATTCGCAAATATGAGCTTCTCATCTCAAAAAAATCTTTTCATAAGGTTGTTCGGGAAGTTAAGCAAGACTTGGAGCTGAAAGGGTTGGAAAAATTTTGGGTGCGAGTGTGCGATGGCCCACCAACAAGAAAGAAGACTAGTGCAGCTATGAAGGCCCTACAAACGGTTGCAGAGGGATTTCTCATTGACTTGTTCGATTATACACAGCTAGCGGTCATCCATGCAAAGTGCATCACAATTAGAGATAAAGATATGAACTTTATCGTTTGGCTTGGACACCACAAGGGGACTCCTCCATAGGTTATGAAATTAATGATGCAACATTTTGTGATGAGTGTTATAGCACCATAGCATCTTGGAAGGCCAAAATATTCTGTATACCACATTGATATATATATATATATATATATCATGCGATGGGTATTGAATTCAATTAATTGAGTAAAGTTGTTTTATTTTATTACTTGAAACGCACTACTTTTAATTTTTTTTAAAATATGTAGGCATCAAAATTAGTAATACATACAGATACAAGTTATATTATTGCACATGTACAATTGCAAGTGCAGTACTACACATTGACATTACTTGTAATATTTCCGTTGTGATAATATTTCTAACCCATGTGATAGTCATGCAAGGGAATTCCAGCATCCAAAAATACACTGACGGTGTGATTTTCAAATTATCTACAACGTATCTTGATCTCCACTTGCATAAACGAGTTAAAAGAAAAAGAAAAACTGTTTAGTTACGTGGGAACCTCCTCCTAGGAAGCCAAAAGGATAATCTTTAGGAATAAGGGAAATTTTTTTTAATTGTTTCCCCCCTTTTTCCCCCAGCGACGGTCGTGTTGGAGGGGAGGGGAATAGCAAGGATGACTGTGCATCCTTGCTGGTTGTCGTAGAAGGGAGAATGGCCATGCAACGGGCCGCGTGGGAGAAAGAGGTCTCCTCTCTCTATTCTATATAAACCCCTATGGAGGAGGGAAAGAAGAAAGGGTTGAAGGGGAGAGTTGTGTCCTGATTATGACAAACCGTGAGAGTTGAGAAGGTCGAGGCTGCCATAGACCACCATGGAGGGAGGAAGGTCAGCTGCGACAGGCTACGATTGTACCATGGGATGAGGTAGCTGAAGGAAATGTCAAAGCCAGCTTGGGTGGAGGATCTGCGTAAGACTGCCACTGCCTACTCAAGCTACCAGTTGCCGTGTTGCATCCGTGAGGAGGAGGAAGAGGGTGGATGGTGAGATGTGCCGTGAGGAGGGAAGGGAGCCGCTAGTTGCCGTCGAAAAGCTGCGCCACTCTACTGGCCGTGAGAGAGGGTGAAGACGTTACAGAAAGGGAGGGAAGTTGACACCGCTGCTGCCATGAGTTCGCCAGCTGCTGCCGAGAGGAGGAGTCGTGGAGTCTGCACCAGCTCTCCTGCCTTCATCCTTCTTCCATGTGGTCCTACATCACACGCCCCCAGAAGCTTCTTGGAAGCTTCTAAAGGGGGGGGCCTTCCTTAGCACCCTTTCCCACTAGAACCTCCAAAAGCCCAATTTTCCCCCCCTCGGGCTTTGAAGAGAAAGCCTATAAGGCCCTTCCTACCAAATCTCCCACAAGCCCCCTAGGCCTGGTTCTTTAAGAGAAGAAGAGGGGCTTCCTTAAACCCCCTTCTCACTTGATCCCCCAATAAGCCCATCCCTAGCCGATATTTTAAAGAGAAGGAAAGGAAGCTTATAAAGCCCCCTTCCCACCAATCATCCCTAGCCAAGAATTTTGGAAGAAGAAGAAGAAGAACTCTCAAGGCTCCATTTTCCACAAGGCCCGTTCACAAGAACCCTTTCGCGAACTCCTCCTTTCCCACAAAAAGGCCCAAGCTCCGAACCCTAAGACCTTCCATAAACCAAATTCCGCAAGTCAGTACTTCTGTCAAGGAGCCGTATTTTCAAGGGATTTTTTTGTGTACGAGGGAGACGGCCAAAGATCTTGAGGCTGCATACCAAGGCGAGCAAATTCACTGATCGCGTAAGGGCAAATGCAAACCGGAAGTCCGTAATTACGCCTATGATGGCCCCTAAAAAGTCACAAGGCGCGCATGCGGGAGGTTCTTCTTCTAATATTCACGTGGATATCTCCCCAAGCCCACAAGTTCAGGTTTTTACTAATTATGGTTCCATGCAAAAGCATTGCATTAATCACGATAACTTCATGGATTAGGAAGCACCTATGCATGCTTAAAATCACCTAGTCAAGTTAGATGCATCTGGAAATAAATCGACTATTCGAACAATGATTAGAATTAGTTCATGACATGAAATTGGGTCATTGGTATTTTCCATATAAAGAAATTGTCTATCCATTTAACGTCCTTAATAATATGATGCCTTGTCGTGCATGTCAAAGTGACGGCCTAGAACACCTATTGCCTATCATTATAAGGTTGAGATTATTAAAGTGCACCTTTGAGTAGGCATGGAAAGATTAATCGCACGTCACATTTTTAGACAAGTATTCATTGAATGATTCATTAGGGAAAGTCATTAACCTCGTAAGAAATAGAAGAGCATGGAAATGACTCTAGGAGTTTGCGTGTGGTATGTGATTGTAAAATGGAGTAGGTCAACTCTAGTTTTTTGGCATGAATTTCACTACATTGTAGTCAGGAAAGGAGTGCACGTTGCACATTTGTCATATGAAAAATTTCATTCATCAAGAGTTGTATTTAGGGAAAGGCTGCATGGTTTATTGAAGCATGAAATCATAAAAGCTTAGAAAAAGAATTGTGGGCATGATTCCTGAATGCAAGTCCTAGTAGGATCAATGGAAGTTATACCGCAATTTAACATACGTTTAGATCTTAACAAGAAAAGCTAGGATTATTGCGAATTTAGGGGTGCATAGAAGCAATGAATTGCGTGTTTTCGTGAATTGCGAGATGTTACAAATAGCTTCTCCTTTAAGATCAAGTTAAAATCTCTAGGGATGGTTTCTCCTTGTCGCAAGACAAGTAGATCGAATTATCTAAATCGCCTAACCCGCAAGGGATTCGCATAGGATGGCTCAACCGATACGATAAATAACCCAAGTGCTAACTAGGGTTTAACACGTTAAGGACTTGACGTAGTTTCACGCACTTGTTACCAAGACGAACCCTTGAACCAAAAGGTCCTACCCACATTCGCGGAATGTAGGGACAATTGGACGCTCATGCATAAAATGATCTAAGGTTTCTACCCTAAGGATCACTCGTTCAAATGATGAAACTTGGATTGAGTTGGAATCCCTAGGGCCGAACATTGTCGGCCTAGTGTATTTAGGAATGGGTTGGGTAAGAAGACACCCTAGACCCTTTTTCTCATCTGGAGATAATTTTGTGACCAGAAAACGCCGTTCAATGGGTGAAATGATCCCATGGAATAGATGCGATACTTGTGCAATAAGTTGCAACGTCGCATAGACTTGTGGTTTGTTCACAAGAGAGTTTTTGCCAATTCTTGGAATAAGGTTGGCAAGTTCTTGCGCAAGTTTAACTTGCAAGAGGATGAGTAGTTATCCTGTTATATCACCTTTCTTGGGAAAATTTGCCAAGATAAGGGAAGTTGGGTATTTGCTTGGGAGCAAATGATCAATTAATAAATTGAAGCGACATGGTCGCCAGGATTTACTGTTAATAAAACCTAAGGTATTGGTTAAGTTGGGTTAACAGGGTATGGCCCTAACCCAAGGACAATAGGGTGAACAAACAAACCACTTGGGGATCTTGCCAAGTCGCAATTGATCCGGGATCGAATGTTGGATGCATTCGGAGAGAAGGATTCACTCCTTAGAAATTGCCCAAATAAACAACCACTGGAATTGATTGTGCTTGTAACAGTTTAGAAAGCACTGTTTGCATTGTTTGCTCAAGGAACTAAAGGATGAAAAGATATCTAAAGCTTCAGGTTGAAGGCCTGAAGGGAGAGGCAACTTCAGTTACCCCCGACTACCTGCCTGACCCTAACCAAGGGGGTTGTTGACCGCGCCGGGAACGGGGACCGAACCCACTGCGAGAGGTCTTTCCGTTGAGCTCTACTTGGAGTAGGAGGACGCTTGGGTGCCAGGGGGGGCTCTGGCCGTAAATCCCTCGCTTTCGGGTCGTGCACAAGAGGCTAACGTGACTCGAGATTGGATCTCGAGGCCCGCATACTAGTTTACAGGTGGAAACTTGGTATAGTGATCCCTGGGAATCACTGGATAGCCTTCGGGCGGATTATGGACAAGCCTACGGGCGGAACTCCTTGTATTTCAAAGATAAAATGATGAAATGATAAGAAAGAATTTGTCTGATATTGTTTTTCTATGTCACATTATAAGATTACATGAAGGAACTTGTGCTTAACAGGATTAATTAAAGAAGCTGATTGTTATATGTCAAATTAATGTGTTAGATAATTACATACCTAAAACAAACCGAGGAAAGTGCGGAGGATGGACCATTGGTCCGTCCTACGGTTGGGTGGTCCCGGTTAGCCGGGAACTTTTCTCAAAAATCTCGAAGAACAGCGGGAGGATCATCGAAAGCAATGACCTAGAGTTATGGTTTACCCGATTTACGCTGTTTTAGGGGAACGGAATGGAACTATGCTTATGGCAGAGAGGTTGAGCTTTGCATCCCTCTCGTTTCCCATTCTCCTTGAACCAAGTGCAGCATGAATCCGCTTCGGACCTGGCGTTTCTACGTAAAGTAGTTCGCTCGGGTCTGACGCTAGTTGCTGTTAGCTAATGACCAAACAGGAAAACCCTAATTCCGGTTGATCCTAAGTGGGAAACGGCCAGGATACTTCCGCTATATGGCAGACGCGGGAAGACCTAGATCGCAAAACCCGTAACATTCCATGGGAGTACCGGGCGGAGTTTTCTAGATATCCTTTCCAATGGACTGCTAAGACATGTCCTGGATGATACTAGGGGACACATTACATTACTAAATTGAATTATGTTGACGTATGCGAATGCGTCATTCACGTATACCACATTATTATCACACTTACATGAACCAAACATATATTCAATAATTATTTATTAATAAGGATAAAGTAAAATATCTTTTATTCATTTAAAAAAATACATGTAATACATACGCACGTGTATAAGCGCGTGTATATAGAGCAAGAATTGCTTATAGACGCGCTTATATATGCACAGTTAAACACAGTTATAGATGCGCATATACACGCGCTTATACACGCGCTTATACATGTGCATATACATGCGCACATAGATGCGATTTCACCTGAAAATTAGATACAAATATAGACGCGCAATTGGGTCTATATTTTTTTAAAAAATTTACAATTTTAGTGCGCGTCTGTGCGTGCGTCTATAACTGCTGCTTGTTGTAGTGACGCGTCTGAAAACACGTCTATATTCGCGTCTATTTGCGTGGATATATAGACGTAAAATTCGTGTCTATTTACATGCTCTTTTACACGCACATACAAATGTGATGATAGACGCGCCTGACTTTGCGCGTCTAACATGCACGTCTATGCCTCATTTCTGTTGTAGTGTATGCAACGGAGAATATAAAGACAATGAACATTGAAAATTTATTGCACAAACGATTGTAGAGATGATTTGTATGTAAGAGAGCATGACCATAATGAATTGTATATCAAGGCCAACCATTAGGCCTTTCCTTTCTTTCTTGTGGCTCTTTATCTTCCTACACAATCTGGACAATTTCTATCAAATAATAGTTGTAGCACAACCATCTTTATCTTATGTCCCTATAATCCTTTGCAAAGTCACAAATTCATATGTGCATATTAAATTTTGTTTCTTGCCATGTGAAAGATGTTGGATGCTTTGGCAACAAGGATGATGTTGATAAGTGTCATGTGAGACATGCATTATGTATTTTCTATTAGATTATGTGGGATAAATAAGGACTTTGTGAAAATGTTACTTGTAATGCCAATGTCATATGGACATGCTTCATCATTATCAAATTTTAAAAAGGTTCAACAAGGTAAGAAAATCTTGAAAAGAGACAAGTGGAGATATTAACTTTCTAAAAAAAAGTTACTTTAATGATATAAGTCAAGATTAAAGGCTTCAACGTTTACATTGTGTTATTGTGGTTACACCATGGTCAATGAGTTAGATGTATGTTACTTGAATCTTTATCATATTGCAAATGGTTATGATAAAAGATTGTCTAAAGGACCTCTTCTTTGCAAAACGAGGAAATTATCTATGAGATACATTGAGAGAAGAAGGGTTTTGGATTCTAGAAGATCTTCATAAAATGTGTGCTTGGGGTCCAAAATTATTCGTCTATACTCTCTAAGCTCAAGCTACATCTCACATAGTTGACTCGTATTAAACCTCCACAATACTTATCTTTCCTCACTTATCCTAAGAATGTAAGAAAGAAAAGGCAAAGCACCAAATTGGGTGTAGTAAACTCACTAAACCTTTCCTCTCTCCCATTGAAGTTTGATCCATTGAAAGGAGCTCTAATAGTACTCTCACCATCCATGTAAAGCTCTCCCTTGTTCGGCATAGCTATTCGTTCTTCAACTATCCACTCACTACCGCTACTACAAACAAAGAGGAAGGACATAGAAGAAAGAAAAGAAGAATGACATCTTCTCCTAACCGTTCACATCTAAATACTCTGAAGTGAACCTACCTTGGTACCTTGAGCATTATGTAATATTTAATTAGAAAAGTAATCAATCATCTTATATTTTCTATTCCATAATAGTTAAATACATGGGGCTCAATACTGTCAAAAATTATCTAGGAACTAGACATTCATAAATGCAAAGCATGTAAGTGCAAGTTTCTAAAGTCTTGGACATCCCTACTCTTTGAGATTTTTTCCCCCCTATCTATACTATCTCATGGGTCTATTGTGACCTCTTCTCTATGTTTATACAACCTTTATTAATAGAGTGAATTACTTACACCCTCCTTTTTCTTGGCACCTTTGTGTGCCTCTCCGTGCATCTTCACTCTACCTCATGTGACAACCAAATAGGCTTCCCATTTCTTTTAATAAGTGAAATGAATACAAGAAAGAATGAGCTGCATATTGAGGTAGAGATTGAATATGCTCCATTGTTCAAAAGAACCCAACATACTAGTATCAACCCTCAGGTTCTACAAAGTTATATGAAAATGGGATTGAAACATGTGGACTTGTGGGTTGATGGGAGAATCTATCCAATTGAACCCTTAAAAAATAGACCTCCAACTTTCTTAGGAATCACAAATTTACGGAAGTATGTGTGCGAGGAAGAAAATAGATTACTTGGTTACACTAGGCAACGTATCAGAGTATGCAAGGTATCTCAGAATGAGAACCTAGGTGAGGGTGACGTTGGATCATGTATTAGTAGATTACTGAAGGCAAGTACATTGGAAAACGCTTTGAGCAATATTAAGTTTAAGGCTGTGAAGGAAAAGGTGATTGAGTGCACATTAAAAGATGTATCAACTGAGTTGTTAGCTATGGATACACAATCTGTTTGTGATAGGGCCAGTATTAGCACAGTGACTTACTAAAAGATATTCAAAGGTGTAAAGTCTAGGTTTGGTCATGTGTTGAAGAGAAATAGAATCGTGCCTCTTCCTCAACCTTCAAAGTTAATAGAGGCTCGGTGGTAACTTAATGCAAATGTTTTTGAGTTGATATGAGATTCAATGCATATTCAAAGCATGGAAAAACTAAAGGTTGTGACAAAAAATGCATATGAGGTGAAGTTCACCGAACTCAACAATTACTATTTACATTTGTACAAGGTACACTTCGCAATGGTAATGTACTACAATATGTATGTTGAGAAATGTAATGGTAAATTGCAATTTGTTATAAAATTAGATGAAAGTGAGATCATCAAAGAGGTAAATCTTGAAAGAGTTACTGTAACTTTGATGAATAGAGCTTTACAATTCAACAAGAACAACCCAGGGTACTTTAGTGTTCAATCCAAGTGCCATGTGTGGTGGCTCGCTGCATTTGAAGCTCGTAAGGAAACATTTGAGGTACTGCAACTGTTTTTTATGCACACAAGCATTCCAAACATCATCGGTCATCAAGAACATGGTGAGATGCTCTCGATTGAAGGGTATGGTCAATACTTGGTGGAATGGCATTTTATAAGAGACTTGAAAACTTGAAAATGCATGTGTGGAATTTCCAATGGTATAAATACAAAGAATC
Source organism: Lygodium microphyllum (assembly GCF_053477565.2). Classification (NCBI taxonomy): domain Eukaryota; kingdom Viridiplantae; phylum Streptophyta; class Polypodiopsida; order Schizaeales; family Lygodiaceae; genus Lygodium; species Lygodium microphyllum. Next base: position 126,855,641 of record NC_141152.1, on the reverse strand, counting down.
CATGCCTATATTGCTTGACAGAGAAGGTGAAAGAAAAAGATAGAAAAAAAACTGGCAAAGGGTGACAAGTGTTGCTCCGACACACAATAGAGAAGATCCCACTTGGAAGCCCATCTTCAACATTCCATTGAATCTTATTCACATTTGTTCATTGCATGGTTTTTTTAGAATCGTGGAGAAACTTGTATATGAATACATTTATTTTGCTTATAGGATGCAACCACAAAAAGAAGCCATTGCAATGTGTACGAATGTGACGCAAGTGCTATAAAAAAATGGGCTACATAAGTATGAAGTGAAAATTGAAAAATATGAGAAGAGATCAAGAAAATCTAGTAACTTGCTAAAAAATCCTTGCTTTGGAGGAGCAAAGGCTAGGAAATTTCTCTCATCACCCATCAATGAGGAAGGAAATGTCATGGTTTGTAGGCCGCAAGACTATGATGGGTGAAAAAAGTTGTAGTTTTTAGTTCGTGATGGAAGTAATAGAGAGATAACAAGGTTGGATAAAGCAATGTTTTGGATTAGTCTTAACAAATTGGCTCCCTTACTTTACAAGATGGCATTTAACAATGTAGATAAACAAGAATTTATCAACATTGTGCATAGGTTCTACAAAAACATTGTGGAAGTGTGGAGAAAAAGCCCTATCACACATTACATGATGTGTACTAAGTCAATGTTTTAAAATTGTATGAATTGTATAAAATCTTGAGCGTAGTTTTACTCATGTGTGATATGTGTCTTTGTAGCATATCTTTAAGGCACATGGGTCATACTTTGCAGAAAAGGGAAGCATCAGAGTTTGGTCCATACAAGGGATGGTAAATTCACATTGGATAGTGCCTAGTGCATAGCAAAGAAAAACCATTCATAATGGAGGGGTGAATGGTAGCAATCCAATGATCCAATTGCTATCTTGGTGGTATAGGATTATAGTAGCGAATGAAGCTAAATCCTTGCAAAAGAGAATAAATGAAAGTACTGACTCATGGATCGGTTGTAGATATGATGGAGTCAATTCATGTCACTAAAAGAGTGTATTATGAAGCCTCAAGTGCCAAAGAAAACCATGCCAAGTGGCTAAAAACAAGGCTTTGAGAAGGTAGAAAATGGGTTTGAGGAGAGCATTGTTTAAGAGAAAAAAAAAGAGAGTGTGGATCTATGTAAATGAGTCTTACACTTTAGGGTTATATAAAAGAGGATTTCCCTTTCTATCTTATTCATTCAGTTCTCACATCTCTTGTGCACGAAAGATGGCTAGGCCTAGGATAGTTGCAAATAATCTTTCACTCAGAGCCCCATATTGTGTTTAACCCCTTGGAGAATCTACAAGTGCAGATGCACCCCCTTCTCAACCTAATCTAGCTTCCTCAAGCCACCCTCACAAGGGTCCTCCTCAGCATCCCCTCAAGAAACACAAGTGGAAGCCAGGTATAGTGGCCCTAAGCGAAATCAAGAGGTATCAATGCTCTTTTAATCTCATCATTCCAAAGAAAAACTTCTCAAGACTTGTTCATGAGATTGTACAAAAGCACTACCGCAAAGAAAGCACGAGAAGGGTTTTGGCACAAGGTCAAGTTAGCCGTAATCACTTCACAAAAGAATGTCTTCATGCTCTACAGTGTGTTGCAGAGGCCTTTTTGCTTGACTTGAAAACTAATACTCAATGTTTTGCAATACGTGCGAAGTGCATCACTGTAACTCCCAAGGACTTCCAACTTTTAAGAATTCTTCAAGAAGTAAAGGATGCATTTGTTTCAATGGAATGAACACAACTTGTAACGTTATCTTTTTTGGCATAGTGTTCTCCTTGTAAACTCGACATATGACTATATCCTAGTGCAAAACTGTTGTATAAGCCCTTAAAATATGAATTAAATTTCTACTCTTGTCCTTCGCTCTCAACTTTGACTATGCATCTTTGGTATATTTTTAACTCTTACTTAGAGTTTTTGCTAGCACTAATAATTTCAATAGGAAAAACATGTAAAATTTTGCTATTTCTTATCACAGACTTTACTCATGATGCCTCTATATAGTCTATGTGGTGCAAAGCTTCTAAGCCTCGTAGTTGCGATGTTGATTTCTCAATTATCAATCCATCCATAATTTTGGTGTGAGATAATTTTTTAAATACCGAACATTATCAAAATGTGATGAAACTTCAAATGTGCACTTGTTAGGTAGCCAAGAGTCACAAAAAAAAAGTTTGTAAAAAATAATAATTTGGGCTCTTGGCCATCTAACAAGTGCACGTATGAAATTCCACACGTCCCAATAAAAGGTTATGGATTTGCAATCATAGGATGGGCAGTGCATATGAAGCTGCATTAACTTGGTTTTGGGGTTTAAATGGGTTAAAAGTTTATTCTTTTTCTCATTTTCACATCTTTCTTTCTTTTCTTCCTCCATTCTCACATCCCTAACCACAGTCTCTTATCCATCTTTCCCTCCTTGAGCTTGCATCGCATGCACTAAGCGAGCATGTCACCATTTCGGTCAAGGAAAGGTCTCATGCTAAGGCCCACCACCTAGAGCACAAGGTGGAACCTCCTCTACTACAACAGAGCAAGGTGCTCCCCATAGAGCACAAGAACCAGCATAAAAAAAGAGGAGATGGAAATTGGGTACTATTGCCCTCCTTTCGAGAGATAAGGAGAATCCATTTGCAGATATGAGCTTCTCATCTCAGAAAAATCTTTTCATAAGGTTGTTTGGAAAGTTAAGCAAGACTTGGTGCTGAAAGGGTTGAAAAAATTTTGGGTGCGAGTGTGCGATGGCCCACTAGTAAGAAAGAAGACTAGTGCAGCTATGAAGGCCCTACAAACGGTTGTAGAGGGATTTCTCATTGACTTGTTCGATTATACACAGCTAGCGGTCATCCATGCAAAGTGCGTCACAATTAGAGATAAAGATATGAACTTTATCGTTTGGCTTGGACACCACAAGTGGACTCCTCCATAGGTTATGAAATTAATGATGCAACATTTTTTTATGAGTGTTATAGCACCATAGCATCTTGGAAGGCCAAAATATTTTGTATACCACATTGAAAAAAAAAATATATATATATATATATATATATATATGTATATATATCATGCGATGGGTATTGAATTCAATTAATTGAGTGAAGTTGTTTTATTTTATTGCTTGAAACGCACTACTTTTAATTTTTTTTAAAATATGTAGGCATCGAAAGTAGTAATACATACATATACAAGTTATATTATTGCACATGTACAATTGCAAGTGCAGTACTACACATTGACATTACTAAATTGAATTATGTTGATGTATGCGAATGCGTCATTCACGTATACCACATTATTATCACACTTACATGAACCAAACATATATTCAATAATTATTTATTAATAAGGATAAAGTAAAATATCTTTTATTCATTTAAAAAAATACATGTAATACATGTGTGCATGTATAAGCGCGTGTATATAGAGCAGGAATTGCTTATAGACGCGCTTATATATGTACAGTTAAACACAGTTATAGATGCGCATATATACGCGCTTATACACGCGCTTATACATGTGCATATACATGCGCACATAGATGCGATTTCACCTGTAAATTAGACGCAAATTTAGACGCGCAATTGCGTCTATATTTTTTTAAAAAAATTAAAATTTTAGTGCGCGTCTGTGCGTGCGTCTATAACTACTGCTTGTTGTAGTGACGCGTCTGAAAACACGTCTATATTCGCATCTATTTGCGTGGCTATATAGACGTAAAATTCGTGTCTATTTACATGCTCTTTTACATGGACATACAGACGCGATGATAGACGCGCCTGACTTTGCGCGTCTAACATGCACGTCTATACCTCATTTCTGTTGTAGTGTATGCAACAGAGAATATAAAGAGAATGAACATTGAAAAGTTATTGCACAAACGATTGTAGAGATGATTTGTATGTAAGAGAGCATGACCATAATGAATTGTATATCAAGGCCAACCATTAGGCCTTTCCTTTCTTTCTTGTGGCTCTTTATCTTCCTACACAATCTAGACAATTTCTATCAAATAATAGTTGTAGCACAACCATCTTTATCTTATGTCCCTATAATCCTTAGCAAAGTCACAAATTCGTATGTGCATATTAAATTTTGTTTCTTGCCATGTGAAAGATGTTGGATGCTTTGGCAACAAGGATGATGTTGATAAGTGTCATGTGAGACATGCATTATGTATTTTCTATTAGATTATGCGGGATAAATAAGGACTTTGTGAAAATGTTGCTTGTAATGCCAATGTCATATGGACATGCTTCATCATTATTTGCGCAAATTTTAAAAAGGTTCAACAAGGTAAGAAAATATTGAAAAGAGACAAGTGGAGATATTAACTTTCTAAAAAAAAGTTACTTTAATGATATAAGTCAAGATTAAAGGCTTCAACGTTTACATTGTGTTATTATGGTTACACCATAGTCAATGAGTTAGATGTATGTTACTTGAATCTTTATCATATTGCAAATGGTTATGATAAAAGATGGTCTAAAGGACCTCTTCTTTGCAAAACAAGGAAATTATCTATGAGATACATTGAGAGAAGAAGGGTTTTGGATTCTAGAAGATCTTCATAAAATGTGTGATTGGGGTCCAAAATTATTCCTCTATACTCTCTAAGCTCAAGCTACATCTCACATAGTTGACTCGTATTAAACCTCCACAATACTTATCTTTCCTCACTTATCCTAAGAATGTAAGAAAGAAAAGGAAAAGCACCAAATTGGGTGTAGTAAACTCACTAAACCTTTCCTCTCTCCCATTGAAGTTTGATCCATTGAAAGGAGCTCTAATAGTACTCTCACCATCCATGTAAAGCTCTCCCTTGTTTGGCATAGCTATTCGTTCTTCAACTATCCACTCATTACCGCTACTACAAACAAAGAGGAAGGACATAGAAGAAAGAAAAGGAGAATGACATCTTCTCCTAACCTTTCACATCCAAATACTCGGAAGTGAACCTACCTTGGTACCTTGAGCATTATGTAATATTTAATTATAAAAGTAATCAAGGCTCTTATATTTTCTATTGCATAATAGTTAAATACATGGGGCTCAATAGTGTCAAAAATTATCTAGGAACTAGACATTCATAAATGCAAAGCGTGTAAGTGCAAGTTTCTAAAGTCATGGACATCCCTACTCTTTGAGCTTTTTTTCCCCCTACCTATACTATCTCATGGCTCTGTGTTTATACAACCTTTATTAATAGAGTGAATTACTTACACCCTCCTTTTTCTTGGCACCTTTGTGTGCCTCTCCGTGCATCTTCACTCTACCTCATGTGACAACCAAATAGGCTCCCCGTTTCTTTTAATAAGTGAAATGAATACAAGAAACAATGAGCTGCATATTGAGGTAGAGATTGAATATGCCCCATTGTTCAAAAGAACCCAACATACTGGTATCAACCCTCAGGTTCTACAAAGTTATATGAAAATGGGATTGAAACATGTGGACTTGTGGGTTGATGGGAGAATCTATCCAATTGAACCCTTAAACAATAGACCTCCAACTTTCTTAGGAATCACAAATTTACTGAAGTATGTGTGCGAGGGTGAAAATAGATTACTTGGTTACACTAGGCAACATATCAGAGTATGCAAGGTATCTCAGAATGAGAACCTAGGTGAGGGTGAGGTTGGATCATATATTAGTAGATTACTGAAGGCAAGTACATTGGAAAACGCTTTGAGCAATATTAAGTTTAAGGCTGTGAAAGAAAAGGTGATTGAGTGCACATTAAAAGATGTATCAACTGAGTTGTTAGCTATGGATACACAATCTGTTTGTGATAGGGCCAGTATTAGCACAGTGACTTACTGAAAGATATTCAAAGGTGTGAAGTCTAGGTCTGGTCATGTGTTGAAGAGAAATAGAATCGTGCCTCTTCCTCAACCTTCAAAGTTAATAGAGGCTCGGTGGTAACTTAATGTAAATGTTTTTGAGTTGATATGAGATTCAATGCATATTCAATGCATGGAAAAACTAAAGGTTGTGACAAAAAATGCATATGAGGTGAAGTTCACCGAACTCAACAATTACTATTTACATTTGTACAAGGTACACTTTGCAATGGTAATGTACTACAATATGTATGTTGAGGAATGTGATGGTAAATTGCAATTTGTTATAAAATTAGATGAAAGTGAGATCATCAAAGAGGTAAATCTTGAAAGAGTTAGTGTAACTTTGATGAATAGAGCTTTACAATTCAACAAGAACAACCCACGATACTTTAGTGTTCAATCCAAGTGCCATGTGTGGTGGCTCGCTACATTTGAAGTTTGCAAAGAAGAATTTGAGATACTGCAACTATTTTTTATTCACACAAGCATTCCAAACATCATCGGTCATCAAGAGCATGGTGAGATGCTCTCGGTTGAAGGGTATAGTCAATACTTGGTTGAATGGTATTTTATAAGAGACTTGAAAACTTGAAAATGCATGTGTGGAATTTCCAATGGTACAAATACAAAGAATCCATACCTATATTGCTTGACAGAGAAGGTGGAAGAAAGAGACAAAAAGAAAAACTGGCAAAGGGTGACAAGTGTTGCTCCGACACACAATAGAGAAGGTCCCACTTGGAAGCCCATCTTCAACATTCCATTGAATTGTATTCACATTTGTTCATTGCATGGTTTTTTTAGAATCACGGAGAAACTTGTATATGAATACATTTGTTTTGCTTATAGGATGCAACCAAAAAAAGAAGCCATTGCAACGTGTAGGAATGTGATGCAAGTGCTATAAAAAAATGGGCTACACAAGTATCAAGTGAAAATTGAAAAATATGAGAAGAGATCAAGAAAATCTAGTAACTTGCTAAAAAATCCTTGCTTTGGAGGAGCAAAGGCTAGAAATTTCTCTCATCACCCATCAATGAGGAATGAAATGACATGGTTTGTAGGTCGCAAGACTATGATGGGTGGAAAAAAGTTATAGTTTTTAGTTCGTGATCGAAGTAATAGAGAGAAAACAAGGCTGGCCAAAGCAAAGGTGTGGATTAGTCTTAACAAATTGGCTCCCTTACTTTACAAGATGGCATTTAACAATGTAGATAAACAAGAATTTATCAACATTGTGCATAGGTTCTACAAAAACATTGTGGAAGTGTGGAGAAAAAGCCCTATCACACATTACATGATGTGTAATATGTCAATGTTTTAAAATTGTATGAATTGTATAAAATATTGAGCATAGTTTTACTCATGTGTGATATGTGTCTTTGTAGCATATCCTTAAGGCACATGGGTCATACTTTGCAGAAAAAGGAAGCATCAGAGTTTGGTCCATACAAGGGATGGTAAATTCACATTGGATAGTGCCTAGTGCATAGCAAAGAAAAAACCATTCATAATGGAGCACTACAAGGATTTGAGCTAGTAGCGACGCCGATTAGTGACGGCGGATAGCGGCGTTGCTATTGGTGCCACTAATAGCGTCGCTATTTGTGTTGCAAATAGCGATGCTCCACACGGAAAAAAAGCGGCCGAAATCGAGCGTGGTTTTCATTTCGTGTTTGCTCCATTGTGAGTTTTGAGAGCGAGAGCGAGGGAGAGAGCGACCATCATGAGAGAAGGAGAGGAGGAAGACTTGTTGCCGCTGCTGCTGCCATTGTTCGCGAAGGAGAGGAGGAGCCTTCATCGCAAAGAGGAGTCACCCCACGCTCACCATATCTCATCGGTGAGTCTCCCTCTCTCTTTCTTTTGCTTGTTTAAGGTTTAAATCACTCTCTTTTGCTTGTTTAGGAGAGGAAATGAGAGAGAAAGAGAGGGAGAGGGAGAGGGAGGGAGAGAAAGAGAAAGAGAGGGAGAGGGAGAGGGAGAGGGAGAGGGAGAGGGAGAGGGAGGGGGAGAAAATGAGAGAGTGAGAGAAAGAGAAAGAGAGGGAGAGGGAGGGAGAGGGAGAGTGCATTCTCTCTCTCCCTCTCCCTTTTGCTTGTTTAATGTTTAAATCACTTTCTATTTTGCTTGTTTAGGAGAGGAAAGGAGAGAGTAAGAGAGAAAGAGAGGGAGAGGGAGAGGGAGAGGGAGAGAGAGAGAGAGGGAGAGAAAGAGAAAGAGAAAGAGAAAGAGAAAGAGAAAGAGAGGGAGAGGGAAAGGGAGGGGGAGGAAATGAGAGAGGGAGAGAAAGAGAAAGAGAGGGAGAGGGAGAAGGAGTGCATTCTCTCTCTCCCTCTCCCTTTTGCTTGTTTAATGTTTAAATCACTTTATTTTTTGCTTGTTTAGAAGAGGAAATGAGAGAGAAAGAGAGGGAGAGAAAGAGAGGAACAGGGAGGGGAAGGAAATGAGAGAGGGAAAGAAAGAGAAAGAGAGGGAGAGTGCATTGTCTCTCTCCCTCTCCCTTTTGCTTGTTTAATGTTTAAATCACTTTATTTTTTGCTTGTTTAGGAAATGAGAGAGAGAGAGAGAGAAAGAGAGGGAGAGGGAGAGGGAGGGAAAGGAAATGAGAGAGGGAGAGAAAGAGAAAGAGAGGGAGAGGGAGGAGAGTGCATTCTCTCTCTCTCTCTCCCTCTTGCTTGTTTAATGTTTGAATCACTTTTTTTTTTGCTTGTTTAGGAGAGGAAATGAGAGAGAAAGAGAGAAAGAGAGGGAGAGGGAGAGAGAGGGAGAGAAAGAGAGGGAGAGGGAGGGGAAGGAAATTTAAGATAATAGACTTATCGATAATGGTATGCAATGTGCTTTGCCATGGGCCACGTACATTGGTGACTCTTTAAGATGGCTTAAAATTGGTCATGTCCTTCATAATGTCCAAGTAGGGGATCTAATTGCGATATGCATAATTCATTGTTTTTGTATTAACTTTATACGCATAACAAATTAGAAATCATGCCAACTAGTCAACAGAAGGACTAAAAGAAAATGATACCCTAGCTAATGGTCATTACGGTACTTCATCAAAATCAACCCAAAAGTATTGTTATAGAAGAAGAATCCCTTAAATTGAGTATAGGATATTTTCTCTCAGGTCTTATGACTATGAGTAGAATTGATTGAAATAAATTTTATTACTATAGTTGATAAATTTCATAGATGGCATTAATTTTAATACGCGATCCTAGGACAAAAAAACCACATTTCTAAGATGCTTTTTGTTGAGACTGATTTATTATTAGACTAAGAGATCCTCAATGATGCTCATAAATGGATTACTTATACTCAAAGCCCTCTAGTGCAGTTTTTTACAATAACGAATAATTATCTACCGGGACAAACAAATCCTTGAGCATGATACAAGGCCGAGATATAACATCAAAAAATCTCTCAACTACTATGTACAATGCAAGATTTATGGTCAACTTGCAACTTGTCGTACATCTCCATAAAACTATCCATTTAAGCCTCGTTTGCTGTAATGTAGATAAGATGGAAAATGAAGAAGGTCTTATTGTTCAAGACCGCGAGACGTATCTTAATCAGCGTGTCCCATGTCCTTGCTCTCAATGCAAGTTGGCAATTAGACAAAAACGCCGATTGTCTATAGAACACGTACGATGATTTGGCGAGTTTCAATCTGAAATCATTGATAAGGCGATTGCAGATTTTCAGCAAACGGTAATTTGAAGTTAATATTAATCATGCATTATACTCGCAAGCTAATTGAAAACCATACACAATAAGATTGGGTCTTGTTGGCAAATTTTCTATCCAGGGGGTTGATGTATCGACCCAAGGGGGAGTGCACCCTTTGCAGCCAATTAGAAGAGTTCGCAAGGCCCATCTATACCGTCAATGCCAGAGGAGACAGACAACCTTCCCGACCTACCTATAATCTTGGAGCCTGAGATGGAGGCAATGATCGATGCATTGATTCCCATGGATGTTGAGACATCTGACCCGCTTAGAGAGGAAGCATCCATACCATTATATGATGGGTGCCGAGTATCTCGGTTGAAGAGATTGCTTGCACTCTTAAGTGTGCAAGCAAAATACGGTTGGAGCGATATGAGTGTGACTGAGTTATTCAGGTATCTAGCACATAGGCTTCATTGATTTTTTTTTAAACAGTATTATTGCAAACATTTGTGCTTTTTCAAGGTGTTTTATGATTTTTTTCAAGTTATTGAAATATCATATATTACCACCTGCAAATACCATGCCTGAGTCTCGTGATGATGCACGACATGTTTTACGGAAGCTTGGCATGGACTACAATAACATCCATGCATGTATCAATGACTGCATATTGTTTCAAGATGAATACGAGACTATGGAGACATGTCCAAAGTGTGGTGCTCATAGGTATCGACAGGACTTGCAAGGGCAAACCATCCCTCAAAAAGTTCTCAGACACTTTCCGCTCATCTCCCGCATAAACCACATGTTTCACACGTCTGGCATGGCAAGCTTAACAACGTGGCATGTGTAGAATAGGTCCACGGATGGAGTTCAACGAATATCAGTAGATTCATGCGTATGGAGCCACATTGACTCTACCTTCCCAGGCTTTGCGCGAGAGCCAAGGAATCTTCGGCTCGGTCTCGCTATGGATGGTGTGAACCCATTCGGTCTGCGCTCTACTTCTTACAGTGTGTGGCCTATAGTGCTTGTCAACTACAACATCCCTCCATGGCTTTCTACGAAGAAAGGACATCTCATCCTTAGCTTGCTCGTCCCGGGCCGCTACAAAGTAAAAGATATGGACGTGTATCTTCGTCCATTAGTCGATGAGCTTAAGATTTTGTGGGAGGAGGGGGTCACTGTGCAAGATATGAGCAGGCGCGATGGTCGGCGGTCAGCCAACATTCGAGCCATTCTCATGTGGACGATGCATGACTTTCCGGGATTGGGAGAGTGCTCAGGTGAGCAGACCTCCATTCTCGCTGGTAATATCTATATTTTATTTCATTCAATCAAGTATTCACTAGGTCGTGGCTCGCCTTACAGGTCTGGTTACCTTAGGTTATCATGCATGTCCATTGTGTGGGCCATAGTTAGACTCCCAAAGGTCACGAACCATGAAGAAGATGGTATATCAAAGACACGCCGCTTTCTTGCCGAAGGATCATGAACTCAGGGAAGGTTTTCTTGGAGGACCTCCAACACGTATGAACGCTGCAAGCTGGTACGAGCTGAAAATAATAAACCCGGAATCACATCCAAATGGAATGCGACGGTTCTAAGTTTTCTACGAGCTGCCATATTGGACCCACTTACAGGTCAACCACTTGTTGGATCCCATGCATATTTTCAAGAATGTGGGCAGCTTGCTATGGGACCACATCACAGGAAAGAGAGACACTATAGGGTCACGAATGGATTTGAAGGAGGTAGGTAAGATGGAGGGGCTTTGGCCGTAGTCGAGTGCTGAAGGGGGAGTGCAGCTTCCTCACGCTCCTTGGGTTTTGTCCACCAAAGAAGAGTGTATTGTGAAGCAAGTAATTAAGTCTATCCGCACTCTGACGGGTATGATGCGTTCTCTCAGGTCCGCATTTTCTAAAGATGACCAATTGTCGGGGCTAAAATCCCATGATTAGCATAAGATATGTCAGGTTTTTGAACAGAATGGATTGTAATTAGCGTGGGCATTTTTCAATTTGAAAAGTGGCCATTATTTATAATGCTTTCTCATTTGTGGCAGTTTGTCCTACCGATCGCGATCGCAGGATGCCTTACTCCAGAAATTCGCGGGGCCATTTACAAGTTGTCGACTTTGGTGCAATGGATCTCACAGAAAGAGATTAAGACGTCCTCTATTGAATCCGCAAGGCGGGGAGCAGTGGAGATGGTTTGTCTCTTTGAGAAATACCTGCCCACTAGCATGCTCACGATACAAGTTCACCTTCTTGTGCATCTTGTGGACGAAGTGGAGATTGCTGGACCTGTCCATACGCGATGGATGTTCTTCCTGGAGCACTTCATGAAAACCTTGAAAGGCTTTGTGCGACAACGAGCTCGTCCAGAAGGTAGCATGGCGGAAGGTTGGTTGGTGTCAGATGCGTTAAGCCCCATATTGTGTTTAGCCCCTTGGAGAATCTACAAGTGCAGCTGCACCCCCTTCTCAACCTAATCTAGCTTCCTCAAGCCACCCTCACAAGGGTCCTCCTCAGCATCCCCTCAAGAAACACAAGTGGAAGCCAGGTACAGTGGCCCTGAGAGAAATCAGGAGGTATCAATGCTCTTTTGATCTCATCATTCCAAAGGTGAGCTTCTCAAGACTTGTTCATGAGATTGTGCAAAAGCACTACCGCACAGAAAGCAAGAGGTGGGTTTTGGCACAAGGTCAAGATAGCCATAATCACTTCACAAAAGAATGTCTTCATGCTCTATAGTGTGTTGTAGAGGCCTTTTTGGTTGACTTGATAACTAATACTCAATGTTTTGCAATACATGCGAAGTGCATCACTGTAACTCCCAAGGACTTCCAACTTTTAAGAATTCTTCAAGAAGTGAAGGATGCATTTGTTTCAATGGAATGAACACAGCTTGTAATGTTATCTTTTTTGGCATAGTGTTCTGCTCGTACACTCGACATATGAATATATCCTAGTGCAAAACTGTTGTATACGCCCTTAAAATATGAATTAAATTTTTACTCTTGTCCTTCGCTCTCAACTTTGACTATGCATCTTTGGTATATTTTTAACTCTTACTTAGAGTTTTTGCTAGCACTAATAATTTCAATAGGAAAAACATGCAAAATTTTGCTATTTCTTATCACAGACTTTACTCATGATGCCTCTATATAGTCTATGTGGTGCAAAGCTTCTAAGCCTAGTAGTTGCGATGTTGATTTCTCGATTATCAATCCATCCATAATTTTGGTGTGAGATAATTTTTTAAATACCAAACATTATCAAAATGTGATGAAACTTCAAATGTGCACTTGTTAGGTAGCCAAGAGTCACAAAAAAAAAGTTTGTAAAAAATAATAATTTGGGCTCTTGGCCATCTAACAAGTGCACGTATGAAATTCCTCACATCCCAATAAAAGGTTATGGATTTGTGATCATAGGATGGACAGTGCATATGAAGCTGCATTAACTTGGTTTTGGGGTTTAAATGGGTTAAAAGTTTATTCTTTTTCTCATTTTCACATCTTTCTTTCTTTTCTTCCTCCATTCTCACATCCCTAACCACAGTCTCTTATCCATCTTGCCCTCCTTGAGCTTGCAAAGCATCTTTAGCTTTCGTCACTCAACAGGAGCCCCTCAGAGTGGGTCAACTGTTGTAGTGGAAACACTAATTGGGAGAGGAGATGAATGAACCGCCCCATATATCATACCTTCAGAATGAAAGATATTGGTTGCTTCATAGAAGATGGTGATGGCAGTGCCAATAGGGCCTTATTTTTGTTTGGATCCGCTTCAATGCCCCTTTCACTTACGATATGCCCTAACAAAGTTACACTACTTTTACCAAGACGACTGCTCATGGTTTAGCTATCCCTCGTTTGTGCGAGTCGGTTAAAACCTTCATTCACCTTCCCTAGATGTAGAGCCTTACAACTATAAATACAAAAATAATCAATAAATACCCTAATGGATTTCCCAAAATATGGCTGGAAGACATAATTTATGAATCGCTAGAAGGTAGTTGGGACCTTTGTTAATCCAAATGTCATTACTTTGTAAGCGAAAAACCCCCAATGAATAATTAAGGTGGTCTTCTGTTGATCCTCTTCAATTATTTGGATTTGGAAATAACCTGAATACCCATCACAAACAGTGTATCTCTCATGCCCGGCCATCTCGTTGAGTATTTCAACCTCAAAGAGAAGAGGAAAGTGATCTCTCTTTGTTGCAACATTTAGAGGCTTGTAGTCCATACAAATCTACCATTTTATGTTCTTCTTCGATGTCACCACTACAGGTGAAACCCACTCTAAGTCTCCTACTAGATAGATAAAACCTGCCTTTAAAAGTCGCTACACCTTAATGAGTAGAGTATTTTGTTGAACTACTCCCAACCGTCGTACTCGCTGCACCACTGGCCTTTGCTCCATCTTTTAGATTAATATGATGTTGTATTGTTGTCATACCTGTGATGTGTTCATAATCAGAAATAAAAAGTGTAGAGTGTTTTATCACCACTTCCATGTAGGCTGCCTTCTCCTCAGTTGATAGATCCTTAGTCAACATTTTTCCTAACCCCTCCTCAACCTTTGGAAGATGCTGCCTCTCGGGTAGTTCACTATACGTATACCCTCTATATCATGTGCATTCAAGGCCTATTTATAAATATCCTTATCTATGATTTTTTCTTAATAAAACATAACCCTTTTCTATTCAATCTGTAAGTAATCCCTTTATATGGGACCCTTATATATGTTTAAAAAATGTGTAAAAATGGTATTTTAAAAGTCCCTTATGTTGAACTCACGTGATACATACATATATTTATGAATGATCTCCCCGGGGCGGCTATGAAATCTCACTACTAGAAGGCCCTTTCAATGTAATCCCCATCACTTCTAGAGAGCTTTCTTTCTCATCATTAGAAGACTCGCCCTCTATCTCGTAGATGACCAATCCTCGTTCGAACTCCATTCATCAGTGGTGGTCTCTAACAAAAGATCCTCCTATCCGCCCTCCTTCATGTTATAGATAGTGCTCTTCCATTTTTTCTACAGCCCCATCTATGGCCTTAGCTCTAAACCCCTTGTCTCTCAATCTTGTCTGGCTTTTATTCCCATTAGCTATGGTCGCCCAAGAGTGAGTGAATAGCCGTCCCCCTTCACTGGCATCACATACGTATCAAGATCCAATTGCACTCCACCCACCTTTATCTTGACTTTCTTTATAACTCCCAAACAATTTACTACTACATTGTTAGCCATTTTGGCCCAAAATTCAATAGTTTCATTTACCTCTAATTCCAAATGATGAATCAACTTTTCCGTCATGACACAAATCTTTGCATCTCCATCCACATATGTCTTTGATACTCTCTACCCATTGATTTCGGCTTCCACTAGAGACACAATATCTTCCATCTTTCTAGCATGGATTGCATTCACGTTTTTATTCTTCATGGAAGATCTAATGCTTACCATCTCTTTGACCATTGTCACCGCACTATTGGAGATAGATGTAGTAATTGTGGCCATGAAATTTTTGACCCTTGATTCCTCACATCGTCAAGAAAATCATAAGCTCTAGTACCTTTACTCGGGGAAAAATCATCTAGCTCAATGCGTCGATATGAGCCAGCTCTCCTCTTTTTACTATCATGTGTCTTTGCAGCCTTTGAAGACTTTGCCTCTTCTTCTATATTTTCAACCTTCTCTAGTGGTGTAGGCTTCATCCTCTCAATTCTATAGCCTTTCTTCACCGACATTGATTCAAACTCTACTACTTTGGCATTCCCTTTGAAATCACTCTCATCCAAAAAGATCATCCCGACGTCATGATTCTCTGGTGGGGATGGACAAGTAACAACACACTTCTGCAAGTGGTCGAGGATGCTACAGAACTTGACCAGTAGTGGAGACCCTAGATTCAGTGGAACAAGCCTCTCCCTATGTGGTGTCACTTGTTGTCCCCTCCTTCTTCATTGAAACCCATTTCCTGGCAGATGCCTCGGATGAGGGAAAAAGTACATACCATGGCCAGTCTCCCCACAATTATAGCAAACATACTCTCTTTCTTGTCACCTTGGACCTTGATTGCCTTCATTTGTGAGGGGAGGGGACAGTACTCCTTGCAAAAAATTTAATGAAAGGCTTTCAAGTTGATTAGTATTGCGTTGTAGGAGCTCTTGTTGTGGCAACTCTTATTCAAGTGGGGCCTTTGCTATTTCTCTAGGCCTTGGCATGGTTCATAAGACCTGCATGGGCTTAACTCCCCCCTTCAACTGGGCTTGATACTTCAGTTTCCTATCTTTCTTCCTAGCATAAGTCACTGATTCTTCATAGGATCTGGGAAACTTGCTTTTGACATTCTCCCTTAGTAGAGGGTGGAGTTGGACTGGAAAATAATCTTTCTTAAGGCAATGGGGTACTCTCTCCCCCTTGGCTTAGGAGGCTTTCCATTTATCCAATAATTTTATAAACATGCCTTCATATGCTTGGTACTCCCTTGGTAAGGTTTGGCAAATATCTAGGAGTTGTCTCTAGATATCTTCGGAAGGCTCTGTATCTTGGTTCTCATGCATAAATGCGGTCTTGAGATCCTCCCAGTTACCCCTTGTAGCCTCCGAGAGAGTTAAAACCACACGTGAGTATCCCTCTTTAGAACTAAAGAGAAGACCCATACTTTGGTTGCTTCATCATCCTGGCCTGTGACTAGAAAGGTTATTTCTTAGTCATCCAAAAAGTCTAGAGCTTTCTTCTCTTTGTGTCCAAAAAAGCTTGGAGAAGCCATGATAGGAAGATGTTGATCTAGTTGAATACAAAACAAAGATAAATACGTCTAGGTCCAAGTCATATCTTATTAAGGGTAGAATAAATGGATTCACAGATGCATTAATTTCAGCAAGACAACGAGGGCCCAATAAGCCCCTTATAAAATTTTGGAACCTGAGCTTTGCGCTAACTATTATGTGCATAGTTTGCCTAGCAAGACGACGGATAGGTCCTTACAAATCCTTATGGTTCATGGGATGCACTTAGGGTAGAATGAATATGTGCACATTAAAGGAGATATTATAATCCAAAATAGAGAATATTATGGGATCAAAGGACAACAAGATCTCTCTCAACCTCTCAACTCCAAAATAGAAGACCAACCTTTGCTGAAAATGTATCTTTCTACTAATGCACACATCCATCCTAATGTTTTGAACCGATTGAAAGTTGTAGAAAATAGGAGTATTCATTTATGTATTAATTATAAATTTTCACTACAAGAAGGATCCAGGAGGTGCATAAATGAATACTCCTATTTACTCATTGAAAGTTGTAGAAAATAAGAGTATTCATTTATGCAAAGAAAGGTGTATATAATTAACTTATTTTACTCGCATACATGCCATTTGTTGATAAAGATTTTTTTTCTCTTGAGATTCTTTTGGAGACCATAGTGGTACTCTTGATCAATGAATCCCTTGAATAGGGTTTGATGAAGATTTCTCCTTAGTGATCCCTTGACAAACACTCATTGAAGAAGATGATAACGCCTTAGATGTTTTTTCCTTCATAGAAATTGTAAAGCATAGCTTGAGAACTCCTCAGTAGTAGCACAAAAAATGAGAGCTGAAAAGATAAATGGATTGTCTCTTACCCCCCATCTTCCAATCCTCACTAAGAGAGCTAAAGAGTGGCATCAGTTATACAAAGGGAGGATAGGCTAGGACATCCCTTTTCTCAAAGAGAATGAAAAGAATCAAAAACAAAACTTCACGAGTGAGAATTTGTAGCCTATCTTAATGGAAATGAAAATGATGGAAGGTTAAAAGAGACTCACTCATAGCTTAAAATGAAAATGAAAATGAAAATGATGGAAGGTTAAAAGAGACTCACTCATAGCTTACCTCAAAGAGATGGACTAGCATGAGGGTATTCTAGAGTGCTCTCATGTGCTTGTCATTATCAATGTGTTTCTTTACATCTCCATGGGTTCCTTATATAGCCTCCATGAGGGATTAGATTAAGCTAATTATCTTGATTAACATAATCCTAGATGATGTATGGCATGTTTGACAATATGGAGAATAGTGGATGGGACAAGTCCCTACCTTGGTCATCATGCAAGAAGCCAAGGGTGGGGTAGACAAGTTAGGGAAAGGGAGCTAGGTTACAAGAGGTGGGTTCCCAAAGCACATTATTATAATATATTTACAAGAAGGATAAAATGGAAGCTGATGTGGTGAAAGAGAGAAGAAAATTGCATGTAGCCAACAGTTTGCACCTTCATAACTTCAAATTGGTGAAGAATCTGAAAAAAGTTTCTTTTGCAACTTTGTATACCAGGTTGAAAAGTAATGGGCATCGCGGGAAGTTTCTTGAAATTCACTTTCCTTTGGGATTTATTGAAATGATAAAAATGGCTTCCAAAAGCTGCTTTGACTTTGGTTCCTTAGATATATATATAAATACATATAAGAATGTAACATAGGGGGTCCATGCTTATAAGCTTTTGTGTAAAATCCAAATGACACCATGATGTGGATATTGACTTGTGTACAAGGGTGAGGTGTTCTCTAATGATGGTGATAGGTTCCAAATCTTGGTGATGCATGTGGAACTCACATATAGTTGGAGGCTAGTCCTTTGAAAAAATCTATGTACTCACTCAATCCCTAGGTGTAATCCATTTCCAGCTTCACTAAGATAACCCATCCCTTTTACCCTTTACATTGACATCCCTCCTAAGAACTTGTTCCCCCACTTGCTAGAGTTATCATAACTGAGAAACAATAATGTAGCATACCGAGTTTTGAAGAGTAAACCCAAAGTGATATGGTAAGGCTCTTAATAGGGGTTTTGGCCAAATTTTATGAAGGAAATCTGGTTTGTAAAAAACCCAAATCAATATTATAACTAGTTCATGTTGAGGAAGCACTTCAACTGCATAGTAAAAATGAAGTATTTGAAGAAAAAGATAGTGATGTTGTAACGTGTCCACTTGTATCTTCAAGACACGTCTTCGCAGTCCATTGAAAAGGATGTCTAGAAAGCTCTGCCCGGCACTCCCATGGAATGTTACGGGGTTTGTGGTCTAGGGCTTTCCACGTTTGCCACATAGCGGAAGTATTCCGACCATTCCCACTTAGAATCGACCTGAATTAGGGTTTTCCTTATTGATCATTTACTAACGGCAACTAGTGTCGGACCCAAGCGAACTACTTTACTTAGAAACGCCAGGTCCGAAGCCGATTCACGCTGCACTCGGTTCAAGGAGAATGGAAAACAAGAGAGATGCAAAGCTCAACCTCTCTGCCATAAGGCATAGTCCCATTCCGTTCCCCTAAAACAACGTAAATCGCGATCAATCATAACTCTAGGTCAATGCTTTTGTTGTTCGTGTTCTTTGACGATCTTTCTGCTGTAGGACGGACCTATGGCCCATCCTTTGCACTTTCCTCGGGTTGTTTTAGTTATTTAATTACCTAATACATTAGTTGGACATGTAACAATCAAATTCTTTAATTAACCCGTTAGACACTGGTTCTTTCACGTAATCTTATCACTTGATATAGAAAAATAATATCAAATAATTTTCTTATTAACAGGTTATCATATTTATCTTTGAAATACAAAGAGTCCAGCTCGTAGGCTTATCCATAATCTGCCTGAAGGCTATCCAGCAATCCACATGTATCACCAATCCAAGTTTCTGCACGTAGACTAGTATGCGGGCCTCGAGATCCAATCCCGAGTCACGTTAGCCTCTTGTGCAAGCCCCCTGGCACCGAAGTGTCCTCTTGCTCCAAGTAGCACTCAACGGAGAGACCAGTTGCGGCGGGTTTGGTCTACTTTCCCGGTGCGGTCAACAACCCCCTTGGTTAGGGTCAGGTAGGCAGTCGGGGGTAACTAAAGCTGCCTCTCCCTTCAGGCCTTCAACCTGAAGTATAGATATCCATTTATATTTTAATTCATTGATCAAATAAATCCAAACAGTGCTCTAAAATCTTTAACAAGCACAAACATATCCATTGGTTGTTTTTGTTGGCAAACTTCTAAGGAATGAATCCTTCCTTTCGAATGCGTCCAACACTCAATCCGGGATGACTTGCAACTTGACAAGATCCCCTATATCCTGGGTTAGGGCGTATCCTATTACCCAACTTGGTCAAACCTTAAGTTCATTGGTTATTTCAGTTTATTGGTTGGTCTATTGCTTCCAAGCAATCTTCTTTACTCCAGAAAGATACTAAATTAGGATGATTATTCATCCTCTTGCAAGATAACTTGCGTAAGAACCTGCCAACCTCATTGCGAGAATTTGGCCATTCCCTTGTGATCCAATCACAAGATCATATGACTCTGCACTTGCTGCGCAAGTGTCGCATCGAATTATCAGACTTATTCTACTCATTGAACGGAGTCACGAAACAATCTGTTCGTGATTACATTAGGTTGACGTCTTTAGACCTAGGATAGTCGAAGTGTCCCATCTTTCTTTTTCTGGAATAGAACTGGAGCTCCCCATGGTGAGTTGCTGGGCCGGATGTAACCCTGGTTTAACAGTTGCTTGAGTTGTTCCTTCAACTCAATAGCTTCCGGAATGGACATTCTATAAGGTCTCTTTGCAATTGGCGCAGCTCCAGGTATTAGCCTTATTTCATGATCAACTTCTCTTGGAGGTGGAAGTTCAGTTAATTCCTCAGGGAATACGTCAGCATATTCCTTTAGCCAAGAGGGTCCCTCATGAGACTCTTGCTTTTGATCTAACTTGTTGAGTTTGATCAAGTAAACAGGTAACCCTTTCCTAACCCCTTTTATGATCCGCGATACTTTGGCTAACTGGATTCTTGGCACTCCTGCTTCACCTTGAGTTGTAACAAACTCTCTTCCAGAGTTTCGAAAAGAAACTTGACCCTTTCCACAGTGGATGTGGGCGTCATTAGGCTTAAGACAATCCATCCCGAGTAGACACTCATGGATACCTAAATTCATGGCTCTGAATTTGACTGAGGTTTTCTTTCCTCCCAGATAGAACTCCTCCTTAGCAGTTTGCCTAGTACAAGTTACCTCACGACCGTTTGCCAATTCCACAAGTAGGGTAGGTGCTTCTACTGTGGCTATTCCTAATCTCTTAGCACACGCTGGTGAGATAAAGGAATGTGTACTGCCACAATCAATCAAGGTTTTGAAACCTTTACCTTGATAGTCCGACGGTGTTTGAATCACCGAGAACTGGCGATTCGGCCCCTTCTTGTGTAAAGCGGCATGGACTGTCGCTCTTTCGAATTCCGCTTCCTTAGTCGGATCTTCCCCTTCTTCTGCATCACATCTTTGCCTATTGATAATGCAGGCAACTCTTCCTCTTCCACGGGTGGCGGCTCCCTGACCGCGGCCTGCACCTTGATAGTATCCCTCGCTGAGCTTGGGACATTGCCTTTTGAAGTGACCGAGTTCGTTGCAGTGGAAACATCGGAGGTTTCGGCCATTACTGTGAGTAGGAACAAAGTTGTTGACGTTATTTGTCCTTGCTTTCTTCCTTTGTCCCCGATTGTGGCCTTGAACTCTCTTAACTTGGGGTCTGAATGCTCCTCTGTTCGAGTCGCTATAAGACCAATTCTTAATACCCCTTGGTTTAGCTTGCACTTCCTGAATTATAGGCGCCGCTCGAATGAGTGCATCCTGAAGATCTGATGGACGCATAGATTCGAGACGGGTATTTACAGGTGGATTTAAGCCTGCGCAAAATTTGGACACCTGCTGTGTCGTGTCCATTTGTGGCGCATACTTTAAGAGTGAGACAAACTTAGAGTAGTACGCGTCAAGGGTGAGTCCTAACTGTTTTAGCTCATAGAACTCATTCATTTTCTGTGTACGATATGCAGGCGGCAAATATCTTCCTTGCACGGCTTGCTTTAACTTCTCCCAGGTAACGGACCCCTCTGAAATCCCTTGATCCCTGCACCATTGTTTCCACCATAGTCTGGCTTCACCGGTGAGTTTTAATTTGGCGAGCATGGCCTGATTGGTAGGTGCAGTACCAGTTGCTTCGAAGTAGTCCTCCATAGATTCAATCCAAATCTCAGCATCCGACTGGACGAATCTGCCTCTCCCGTCAAACTTGGGTGGCTTTATCTGTTTGAGGAGGAACTTCTTCTCCTAGATCACAGTAGTACTTGATGTAGGGGGTGAATTTGGACCCTGTTCCTGGGGTTGTGCCTGGATAAAAAGTTTTCTTAACATTATTGTATGATAATTGACATTAGCTTATCTTTAGTTTAGCTATCTCGTAAATCATGAAGCTACTTAACTTTTTGCAACAACCCTGATGCACAATCGGATATTGATAAAAGAAGTCCTTATTTATATTTACATGGGCGTAGCCTCATACAACATCTCATGTGATGATAATCCAATCATTACATTTAGTTTGGGGAGAACAACATTGTATTGGATTTGTCTACAGGAACTGTGTAATAGTAGGGTTTTGGGTCATGAATCTTTAGGAATCGATAACTCATCGGAAGCTCAGGATATCCTTTCCGCTGGAATCCATACTTCCCATGGCGGCCCAATACCTTAATCCTGTCAGCTGGGATTACACGGGTTACTTCCTCATATACATATGAGTTCAATTCAACCCTCCGACCTCGAATATGCAAAGTCGAATTTACGTGAGCTTCCACAAAAATGAACAGCTTCACGACTTTCAAATCTTCCAACCACTTGATCCTCTTTAGGTTGGTTTGTAAATAAGCGAACCGGTGGGCAGCTATGTAGTAGATTCCTGAAGATCCAGTCCATCTTCGTTCTATATATAGAGGTGATGGATTATAAATCTGCTCCAGGATGTTCATCATTTCAATTCTCTGCCTATAATGCGGAGAATTCATTGCAGTCATAAACATGATTCGGAACACCAAAAACTTGTTCCACGCCTCATAGTTCTGCAAGACAGTATTGAAGATGAGGAAATGTTTGGACAGCAACAATTTCTTCACTTTATTTTTAATGAAATCTCATGAAAACAATTCCGTTGTTGGTCGCTCTGATACCAACTGTAACGTGTCCACTAGGATCATCCAGGACACGTCTTAGCAGTCCATCGGAAAGGATGTCTAGAAAACTCCGCCCGGCACTCCCATGGAATGTTACGGGTTTTGCAATCTAGGTCTTTCCGTGTCTGCCCCGTAGCGGAAGTATCCTGGCCGTTCCCACTTAGGATCGACCTGAGTTTGGGTTTTCTTGTTTGGTCATTAGCTAGCAGCAACTAGCGTCAGACCCGAGCGAACTGCTTTACGCTGAAACGCCAGGTCTGAAGCGGATTCACGCTGCACTTGGTTCAAGGAGAATGGGAAACGAGAGGGATGCAAGGCTCGACCTCTCTGCCATAAGGCATAGTCCCATTCCGTTCCCCTAAAACAGCGTGAATCGGGTAATAGGTAATTCTAAGTCATCGTTCTCGTTATTTGTTACGGCGATGATGATCATCCCTCTGTTCGTTGAAGATTTTTGAGAAAAGTTCCCGGCTAACCGGGACCACCCATCCATAGGACAGACCCATGGTCCATCCTCCGCACTTTCCTCGGTTTGTTTTAGTTATGTAATTACCTACCACATTAATTCGACATATATCAAATAGCTTCTTTGATTAACCCTGTTAAGCACTGGTTCCTTCACGTAATCTTATCACAGGACATAAAGAAAACAATGTCAAACAACTTCTTTATTATCATTTTATCCTTTTATCTTTGAAATACAAGGAGTTCCGCCCGTAGGCTTGTCTATAATCCGCCCGAAGGCTATCCAGTAATCCACCAGGGATCACTATTCCAAGCTTCTGCCCGTAGACTAGTATGCGGGCCTCGAGATCCAATCCCGAGTCACGTTAGCCTCTTGTGTAGGACCCAGAAGGCGAGGGATTTACGGCCAGAGCCCCCCCTGGCACCCAAGCGTCCTCCTGCTCCAAGTAGAGCTCAACGGAAAGACCTCTCGTGGCGGGTTCGGTCCACGTTCCCGGCGCGGTCAACAACCCCCTTGGTTAGGGTCAGGCAGGCAGTCGGGGGTAACTGAAGCTGCCTCTCCCTTCAGGCCTTCAACCTGAAGCATTTATATATCTTTCATCCTTTAATTCCTTGAACAAACAATGCAAACAGTGCTTTCTAAACTGTTACAAGCACAATCAATTCCAGTGGTCGTTTAGTTGGCAAACTGTTAAGGAGTGACTCCTTCTCTCCGAATGCATCCCGCATTCGATCCGGAATCAATTGCAACTTGGCAAGATTCCTATCGTCCTTGGGCTAGGGTCATACCCAACTTAACCAATACCTTAGGTTTTATTAATAGTAGATTCCGGCGACCATGTCGCTTTAATTTATTGACTAATCATTTGCGCCGAGCAATTACTTAACTTCCCTTAACTAGCAATTTTTCCCTAATGAGGACGATGTAACAGGATGACTACCCATCCCTTTTCAAGTTAAACTTGCGCAAGAACCTGCCAACCTCATTCCAAGGAATGGAAAAATTTCTTACGATCAACCCGCAAGGCTATGCGACGTTGCAACTTATTGCGCAAGCGTCGCCTCCATTCCAAGAGATCGTTTCACCTAATGAATGGCGTATTCTGGTCACGGAATTAACTTCAGACGAGAAGCAGGGTTTAGGGTGTCTTTTTACCCAACCCATCCCTGATTTTACTAAATCGACAACAATTAGTCCTAGGGTTCCAACTCAATTCGAGTTTCATCATTTTGAACGCTTGGTCCTTAAGGTAGGAATCCTAGATTATTGTTTACATGAGCATCCAATTAACTCAACATTTTGGGAATGTGGTTAGGACTATTAGCCTTGAAGGTTTCGACTTAGCGACAATTGGAAAACTTGGCCGAATCCTTAACTTGCTAATCCCTAGTTAGTGTTTGGGGTATCTATCGTATTGACTGATTCATGCGTATATGAAATCCTTTGTGGCTAGGTGATTTGGGTAATTCACTATGCTTGTCTCGCGACAAGGATGAATCCTTCCTAGAGATAATAAACTAGATCTAAAGAAGAAAAATGGCCTCAACTACCACAATACATGTAAACATGCGACTCACTCTATTATTGGTAAGTAAAAAAACACATGATAAGTTGGATACCAACTTTCTTAGGACCTACTAGGCCTTACTTCAAATAATCATGTCTACTACCTTGTTATCTACACCTTAGAATCTCAGGCTTTGTTTAAATCCTGCAACCTTTCCTACGGCAACACTTGAATGAATTTTTATGCACGATGAAAGTGCAACATGCAACCTTTACATAACTACAACCTAGTTAAATGAGATTATTGTAGAGTTAGTGTTGGTATATCCTTTCTTGCAAGCACATGCCACATGCCAATCCCTAGATTCAATTTTTGATATGCCATCATTACTTTTCGGATAACCTCCTACGGGTGTTAACAACTTTTCCCCATGAACCATTACAATAAAGATTTTTCCTAAATTGCGACATAAGCTTATTCTTTCCACGTCTAGTCAACAATACGCTTAATAACTTCAGCCTTATAATGATAGGCGGTAGGTGTTCTAGGCTCGTCACTTTGAAATGCATGATAAGACAACATAATACTAAGGTCGTAAGATGGATAGACAACTCACGTTCATCATATTGAAAATGTTAATAACTCCATTTCATGTCATGAGATAATTCTAGTAATCAATCGAATAGACAAATTTTCCTCAATTTCCTTTTAATTTGGTTTGGTAAATTTGAACATGCATAGGTGCTTTCTATCCCGTGAGAGTTATCATACCTAATGCGTTACTTTTGCGTAGAATCAAAATCATAAAAACCTGGGTCTGTGGGCTCGGGGAGATATCCACTTGAATGCTTGGAGATGAACCTCCCGCAGGCGCGCCTTGCAGCTTCTTGGGAGCCATAGTAGTCGTGGTTACGGCCTCCGCAGATTCCCTCTATCCTTTACCCTTGCTTTTCGAGACGACTAGGAGGCCGATACCTTCTCCTCGCTTGGGAATAGGAGTTTCCCTTGCCCGGATTTAAAACCGAGAAGCCGCATAGAATCAAGGCCTATGTCTTTAAACCTTAGAAGCTTCTTAAAGAAGCTTCTAAGAAGCTTCTGGGCAGCAGCGACGACGAGAAGGGGGTCCCAATGATTGGGAAGGAGGCCGTGATCAAGGCGAGGGTGGGCGGCGGCCTGGGCCTTTCAGCAAGGCGGCGGAGCTCCTGGACGCGGCAGCGGATGGTGACCATGGCAGCCCTTGGCGGCGTTTGTCAATACGGCAGCTCCCTCCTCCTCCAATCCCACCAGCATGGCAGCCTTTCCCTCACACAGCACGGTCGCCCTGCATTCCAAGCTCATAATGGATGTTTTTATAGGCATGGGGGGGGAAGAAGGCCTCCACCACGTGGCCCCCTTGCATGGGTTCCCCCCTCCCATGCAAGCCACGACTTTCCCATGTCCCATCCCCCCCACACTCCCTTTTCTCCAGTCGTGCATCGGCTGGAGAAAAAGGGGTAAAAATAAAAAAATTTGCCTTGAATTATTCAAATTGCCCCTCCCAAGAGGGTGTTTTTGTGAGACTTGCGGTTTTGAACTTTCGGTTTTGATTTACCAATGCGGAGGACCCCATTTCTCGCGTGCGGGTCACACATTACACCGCCAATAATTTCAATGCAAGAGATAACCTTCGCACAAGGTTTACGTCGTGTGCGGGACGTCAATATTCACGGGTGGGAATATTACATTGGACTTAGCTTCTTGCAATCTCCTAAGGATAGGGAACTCTTCTTTGGGCGTACGCGAATGAAGACCATGTCTCCTTCTTTGAAGATTCTATCTTGACGTTTCAAATCCGCGTCTGCCTTCTGTCTATCCTTGGCCACTTAGATGTCTTGTCTTATTGACTTTATTTGGTCATCCATCTCTTCCAAGAGTCAATGCCATGTTAGTCATTAGTTTTAGTGTCCATAGTATGGATGGTTCTTCAAAAATACTAGATTTTTAGACAATTTTAAAATATTTTTTATTTTTCATATGTTATTTCTTGTAAATATCGTAAAAATTTGTAGAAAACTTCTACAATAGAATGTCCTGCAAAAAGTAAGTTGCTTTTCAACCAATATTGGAGATTTGATGCAAAAAGAAGGACTGGCAAAATCGCATAGTGCACAATCGCATTTTACAGGCCAAAAATAGTACTCCAAACTACGAGAAGAAGAAGTGATCTGGAAGAATTCTAATAAGGTTTCATAGAGTTTTACCCCCCTTTTGGAGCCAACCACCACAACATAAACATGGCATAGATGCTCATGTTAGATGTGCAAAGTCGGGCGCATCTATCATTGCGTCTATATGCGCATGTAAAAGAGTATGTAAATAGATGCGAATTTTGCTTCTATATATTCACGCAGATAGACGCGAACATAGATGCGTTTGTAGACACGTAATTATTTAACCACCGAAAATTAGGCTTAATATAATTAAAAAACTAGAGTTAATAATTATTTTTGCATCGCTTTCTAATGAATGGCAGTTCCTCCAGTTGACAAGCTTGATATAAGTAATTAGCGGCAAGCGACGCAAACCTTATTATACAACAAGTAGCAAGCATTGCATGTATCTCGTAATTTCTTGACTTGAAGATGATAAAAAATACTTCCTTTTTATTATGGAAAATTCAATTTAGCTTTAAACTTGACTATTAATTCTTGAGTATGCACATGTGCGTATGATATTTTCCATAGAATTAAGAATACAC
This sequence comes from Lygodium microphyllum, assembly GCF_053477565.2. Taxonomy (NCBI): domain Eukaryota; kingdom Viridiplantae; phylum Streptophyta; class Polypodiopsida; order Schizaeales; family Lygodiaceae; genus Lygodium; species Lygodium microphyllum. The sequence goes on along the minus strand of NC_141152.1, from coordinate 126,828,331 downwards.
ATTGAATCATTAAGCGAATCAAGTATGTTACAGTGAATGATCCATCTTATCTTCAATGAGATCAGCCCTTGCTAAACTATCCACTTCTAGATCTATGTTACTAAGAGGTATCAAAGCAAATAAGTCTATCCCACTATCAAATGTGTTGCTATATTGCTCAATAACTTCATCATCATCAATCACATTATTATCCTCTTCTGCGTTTCCTTGAACATCCTCGCGAGGTTCATCTTATACTATATTACGCATATCATCCATTATGGTGTCATCATGTACATCATCATTAATTGTTAGATTGTCATCTACTATCTCTATATTGGTAATATTACCATATATTGGTTTTGAACGATTAGATATAGAGATGACATACCACGACTGATTATTGTTTACCATTGGATGATACACAACCTGTATTTGAAAAACAAAAGCAAGAAATTTAAATACTTATTATATTGTGTATATGTATCACATGCATACATATAAAAAATTAGCTTTTACATATATACCTACTCGCATTGTTGAGGTAGTACTAATGTGTCATTCTTGTTTTGGTGAAATTTTATAGAGTCAATGATTACAAAACCACTTGGATGACGTCTGATTGTGCAATGCTCACCATTTGTTACCACTTCTTCAAACCACTTCACATCCAGTACATATATAAAGAATCATCTGAAGTCAAGCTTCAGAATATCTTGGAACAAGCAACAATAACCTTCCATGGTACCATTGGCATCGTCAAAGTGAGCAAGGACACCACAATCTTGGGTATTTCTCTTTTCATCTATACGTTGAGTTCGAAGATGTTTACCCTCACACCAAATACCATTGAATAATGTGCACTAGTAGTAAAAGATTAAGATCAAACATGTCAATTTACTATATAAAATATAACTAGAAACAAATTAATTGATAGTATGTCTCACCTTTGATAAGCAACCTCGTGCGTATTCCCACTCTTCTTGAGATATATTAATTTCCTCCTCTTTTTCCATTCTCTCAATTTCCTCATGTAACCAATCTATATCAATATGACGTTGGAGCGCAGTTAGATGATCTGGAAATGAGACATTACGTCCATATCTGGTGCGAAATGCTTGTCTTTCACTTTTTCTTCTTGCCCTTACTTCATTATATAGTGTCACCCATTTGCTCATTACATCACTATTGAGCACACAAAAACTATTTAACTTATGAAGTTCTTCTTTTGTTAGCACTTTACTCATTCCTTTTCCTTGAGGTATTATAGAGGTCATCCTCAAGTCTTCATCGTCTTTCCATAGTTGTGGTTGAGAGGGGTCCACTTCAGCAATATATTCAGAGATATAAACAAGGAATGATTGCACTAACCAACCCTTAGCCATGCTTCTCTCAGGCCATGCTTTTTGCCTCAAAAAATCTTTCAACATTTTCATGAAGCGCTCAAGAAAAAACATCCACCTTGCATGAACTGCCTCACAAAGTGTGATCTCATCAATCAAATGTACGAGTAAATGTAATTGAGTAGTCCAAATGGACCGAGGAAAAATTTCCTCCACCAAAGAAACCACCTCAACAGATAATACTCGAGCATCTTGCAATGTGTTTGGATCAATTTCCTTCCAGCTCATGTATCTGTCAGGATGTATTTGACAATTGTTTATTTTTGTGTAGAAATTCAAAGAGGTTCACTACATGATGTATGCAATATATAATGAAAAAATACAATGTATACACACCTCACAAGCTCTCCCATCTTGTAAATGATATCATGTACATCTTTGGATACACAATGGGATATGATAGTAGGAAGTAGAAACTGAATGTAAATAATATTCATAGATCAAATGATTAGCTGAGGAAAAAGTCATCATACCCCATAGTTTACACATAGTTACTCCACTAATTACTATATTCATGGTTAGAGATACCCTTACTTCAATTATTTTGTGTCAATTGTGGGACTTCAAACCAGATAGTTGCTCCACACCTCTTTTATTTTTCTTTATGAAGGCTCCCTTGAGACATCTCATACATCCTGTGGGTGCTTGAAAGCTACATATTTGTTCCTTCACTATTTTTTCGTCGTTATTTGACAACATCCAAGGTGCATGGGGTAGCGCAATCTTTCCTCTAGATCCAATGCGTGGCCAGGCTCGTCTCATGCAACCAATGTTACGTAAATCCTCCCTTACATTGACTCAATCACGAGCCCCTATCAAGTGATCCCATAATGTAGATACAACACTTTTGAATATGTACACAGGGTCCAACAAGTGATTAATCTTGAGTTCAATCCAATACAAAAGACGAAAAAATATAGAGAACCTAACAAACAAACAATATATTATGTAAACAATTCATCATGCTAAATACTTTAAAGTCAATCGAGAGAAATATACCAGTGGAGGGTGGCTGGCGGCATTAATCCATCTCTTCTTCCAATCTCGAATGGTTAGAGATTGTGGAGTCATTCCATTTGTAGGGAGAACATATTTGGGATGGTCAATAGGAAGAAATTGATGATGATTGTCATAGATAACCTTCTTTAAACGTACCGGCCTAGAGGAAACTAAAGAGGGACCGCAAATAGAATATGCATGATATCTTGATGTGGTTAAACCTGAACAAACAAGTGAATTAATAACATGCAATTGATTCAAGTCTTGAATTTCAAATATAGAGTTATATACATGTACCTGAACACTCTCCATATCCTAGAAAGTCATGCATAGTCCACAACAACATGGCCTTCAACGTGAAATCTCTAGAGGATGCAGATGCGCTTGTAATTTGCACCTCAATACCTTCCCATAACATTTCTAACTCTTCAATCAAAGGCTCTAAGTAAATGTCCATGTTTTTTACCTTGTGCTTTCCAGGAATCAGACGGGACAACATTACATTTCCCTTTTTAATTGCCATGGATGGAGGAATATTATAGTTCACCAATACCACTGGCCATACACTGTATGATGTGCTTTTGATGCCAACTGGATTGATTCCATCCATACCTAAACCAAATCTCAAATTTCTTGGCTCTTCTTTGAAAACGGGTCACAAATTGTCCATATGTTGCCATGCCGGTGTGTCTGCAGGGATCCTCCATTTTCCATCACTTGAATGATGACTAGCATGCCATGACGTGAGCTTTCCAATAGACTTACACTTGAACATAAGTTGAATATGTGGAACAATCGGAAAATGTCACAAAACCTTACGAGGCACATCCATTAACTTCATCTCCACTTCGTATCTTGATTCACAACAAACAGGACACTCTTGTCATGCGAACTCATGAATCCCACGAAATAAGACACAATCATTGACACATGCATGGATCTTGACATAATCGAGGCCTCCCAAAGATGTCAAGTAATGTCTTGCTTGCTCTCTCTTAGTTGACAATTTGTTTCCTTTTGGAAGCATTTGTGATAATAACCTATATATATTTTTAAAAGTGAGTTAAAAAACCACCAGCATATATTTGTGTTTGATTTCAAAATAGAACAATTAATATTATGATTCATAAGCCAAACTGAATTGATACCTACTTCAATAACGCATTTAAACTGACATTACTCCATCCATAAATTGTTTGCAAGTTAAGTATCTCAAGGGACGCACAAAGAATGGAGTACGTATAACCTTCATACAACGGAGTAGATGACGCTATGTATAGTGGGTCATCTGGCTTCGTAGAGTGACCTTCTCCCTGAACCGGTTGCGAAAATAGATCATGTACCAGGTTGTCCAAAATCTCATCCTCTACAACTTGATGGGGCATTTCATGAGGGCTACTATCATGGTCATCAGTCTCCAGTCTTCTTGAAGACTCTGCCTCCTCGCGTCGATGTTTTGCAACCTTTCGACGCCAGGGAGGGAGCATCTAAGGATGTGGCACCGCATCCTGCTCAACCACAAAAGGGAGTTACATGTACGTTGATATATATTGAGTAACATAGACTAGCAATCTTAGTGTTAAAAACAATGAATACCGGTGATTTTTCTCGGTCCCATTCTCCATACATGCTGAGGTGTGACATTGCAACTCGACCTGCTCGAAAAATACACCCTCGACAACTATCACACACGCATTTAATTTTTCATCGTAGCCATGTATCTCGATTATGAAGACGTAATGTTTCATCCTCACTTGAGGATGTGCTCGTTGACTCATCAGTATGCACTGCACTAGGTGATGATGATGACATGATTAAACCTAATTCATGATAACATCGAATTTATTATTAATATGTTTACATGAAAACTTCAAGGCGTATTAATTATTCTAAGATATTCAATTTTAAATACACAAAACTTATCATGAAGACATAAAAACTTATAATAAGAACTTACTATCAAAACTTATCTTAAATATAAAAACTTATGATAAAAACACAAGTACGCTAAATGTGTGTCTATACCTGCGTCTAACTGTGCGTCTACATCTGCGTCTATCTGTGCGTCTAACTCCACGTCTATTAGCGCATCTACGTAAACTTTGACGTGCATATACATGCAAAAATAGACGCAAATATCAAAATTCAAAAGATACAAGCGATTTCTTTTCAAACTATGTCTTTCCTGCGTTTTTTGCGCATTTTGAAGCTCGAGTTCAGTCGACATGCAGTCTACCTCTACTAGTCTCTTCATCACTCACCACCTCATGACTCACCTCTTCTTTCACTTCAAAGAGACAAGAGGGGAAAGAAGACAGCTAAAGAGAAGAAAGACAAGGAGAGGAAGAAAGAGAGAACAAAAGAGAGGAGAACAAGAGGAAAAATAGGCAAAGAGAGGAGAGAACAAGCAGCAAGTATCAAGGGAGAACAACTCAGCAAGGAGAGGAACAAGGGGAAGGAAGCAGTGCCACCACCCGTCCACACCAAAGACCCAAGGTGAGTCCTCTCTCTCTCTCTCTCTCTCTCTCTCTCTCTCTCTCTTTCTGTATTAGGATCTATGATTGAAGTTCTTATATCACAAATAAATCATGGATGGCGGTTGTCGAATTGAGAGCGGCCGACTTAGCGCATTTGACAGCGCATGTAGATTCCAGTGCAGAGATGGAGACATAGACGCACAGCTATGTTTGCTGTCATCGTGTCTGCAGCCGCATCTCCAAGTGCATGTATTCTACATCTTAGACGCGAGAATACACGCGCTCTTCCCAGAAGCTTTGACTTTAGAGACGCGTCTGAGAGCGTGTCTATTCTGCATCTCAGAAGCGAATATACATGCGCTCCGCCCAGAAGCTTTGACTTCTAGGAAGCGTCTCAGAGCGCGTCTATTCAACATCTCTGATGCGAATATACACGCGCTCTGACCAGAAGGTTTGACTTCGGGGAAGTGTCTGAGAGCACATCTATTCTACATCTCAGACGCGAATATAGACACGCTAGCTCTGATAAAAAAATAATTTTTTATTTTTAAAATTGTACGAACATGTTACACAATAGTACAATTTACACAATATTGCAGTTTAGCAAATTTGTCTTATTCTTATGTTTTGTTTATAGATGTCGCATCCTGGTTCATCTAGCAATGACCTAGATTTGGAGCGCATGAATGATAAATTGGGCTTGTTTAGCAGAGGGGTCAATGCTTTTTTTGGAGATTTAATTAGTAAGGAAGTCTTCATGGGAGAGATAACTAGACACCTTGGCCGCTCTCCCACAGCAAACGAGGTATTCAGCGTCATGTCTGGAACGCCTTTGACATCTTTGCCTGGCACTGCTTTCCAAACACTAAATGTCCAAACTCCAATTACAGGTTCTCCACATGCAGCGCCTGTACATGCATTGACTGAAGCACAAGCGTCAACCGACTCACATGCATTTGCGGAAGCACGTGCATCCAGCGAGACAGAGGGTAGCCAACAAAGCGGGAGAAGGGAGAGTTGAGGGGGAGGACGAGGCTTGTGTGGGGGTTGCCTAGGAGGTGGCGAGCGATCACGCTCACCAGAAGATCACGTAGAGGAGCCTATATGCCAGTACTATAGAGTTAGAGATGCTGGTGGCATCTTCCATCATGATGAAGGAAGGGATGTAATGGCGTACATGAGGAGCATCGTGCATGCGACGTATAAAGATTGTTTCGTTTACTTCAAGAATCACAAAAGCGGCTTGTGGCAGGAGGTGTTGAGGACAGTCCATAGGAGGTATCCAAATCCTGAGGGTCAGCGATTCTCGAATGATTGGGGACGTACAAAAGTGAGGACTTTGCTTCACAACAAAAGATCCCACCTCATGACACGTGCCAGGGAGTCACTGCAGAGACAAGAGGAGGGGCGTGGAGCCTATAGTCAACCACCTATGTGCCACCACATAGAGTGGAAGAAAGCCAAGAAGAAAGCAGTAGAGAAAGTGAAGAGTCGCCAGCATGCAGAGGCGCGACGCATCCAAATGGAAACCATGGGATTACGGATCGGGCAGCAAAGAGTCGCGGGAGGTAGAGTTTGTAAGTATATTTTGATTTCTAGTTTTTTAAAATTTATATTTTTTTCAATTCTTTATATAATTTATTCTAATACATTGTGTCTCATAATTGTTTGTATATATCATAATTGTTTTGCAGACTACTATCGTTGGTAGGATACCTACTCTTAGAGAGGTAGATTACCATCAAGGCCATAACCGCGCAGCCACATGGCTTCACTTCTATGAGGAGGGTCTTATCACTGAGGAGCAATACAACTGGGCTATGAGGATTCGATAGCTAGAGGAGGTATGCTTTTCTTACTTTTCTATTAAAAGTATAGCTAATTATAACTTTTTCTTTGCACTTGTACATAAGTAACCTTGAACTTTTGTGTGTGTAGGTAAACCCCGATGTGGAGTATAGCGAGGAGGGGGATAGTGACGCTAGTAGCGATGGTGGTGCTAGCGAAGATGTTTCTTCTTCAGATTTGTAGAGGAGCACCATACCTCATCTATGACCTTGTTTCCTTGTTTATCTATTATCCATCTTTGAGCCTACTGCTTGTGGCCACGCTTTAGGTCGCAAGCACTTAAACTCCCCATGTAAATGTGTTTTATATATAGTGAATACATGGATTTTTGTTTTCAATTCTCGTGCCTTCAGATCCATTGTGTTTTTTCCAAATGCACAATTTGATGTATAGGAGGGGGAAATAAAAGCAGAGAGCATGTGGTTGCAAAGCAAAACAACCACATGCTCTGTTTTTTTTTTCCAATTCTGTGCTTCGCGTTTATTTGCGCATCTAAATTGCAAAAAACACGCGTCTATACTCGCGTCTAAAATGCAGAATACATGCGCCCATACACACGCTATATAATTCAAATTAATAAAAATAAATTAAATATCTTTTTCAAAAAATGAGATTTTTGGTTTTGCGTTTGCGTCCACTAGCACATGTAAAAGCGCGTCTATGCACGTGTCTATGTGCTCGTCTAAATTTCTATGTAGATGCGCTTGTAGACGCACAAAAGAAATCAAATAAATAACAATTTTGGTTTTCGTATGTGTGTTTATTGATGCGTGTATATACACGTCTAAAGCGCGTCTATTGGTGCGTGTGGATTTCCTTATACATTCGACTATAGACGCGAAATGGTACATGCACAAATAGATGGGCTTATAGACGCGCCCGTAAGATTTTCTCTCAATTCAAAAGTCACGTATAAAAGTGTGTCTAAGAGGTATTTTTGTTGTAGTGAACGGAACCATCAGATTTGCGGTCTGAGCAGTAGAGAAGAAGCTAGTGTTTGATGCACATTCTAGGTCTACAAGGGAGCTCCAAGAGATCTAATGCTTGGAGATTGCTTCTAAGTAGTTCCAGATAGGGAATTAGTTTATCTTCTCAAGTTCTATCAATACATATTCTTTGAATCATTGTGCTTTGTCTTTATTTTGTGTATCTATTGTCTATTCTTTTTCTTCTCTTTTATCTTCTATTCTCTACTTCCTTTTCTCTCTGATTCCCAGTAAATACAACCTTTCGACTAAAACCCCTCTGATATTGGTGAACCCAACATGAAAGGAAATTTTATCAAGAAAGACAAAGAGAGTGAGTGATGAAAAGAGGGGGAGAGAGATGAGGAGAGAGAGGGAGATGGAAAGAGAGGGAGGCTGGGAGGGAGAGAGATGAAAAGAGAGAGAAAGGAGGGAAAGAGAAATGGGTGAGAGAGAGAGAGAGATAGAGAGAGAGTTTTTCTCTCTCTCTCTCACCCTCTCTCTCCATCTCTCTCTTTTCTTCTCTCTCTTCCTCATGGAAAGAGAGGGAGATAGAAAAAGAGAGAGGGAGAGGAGGAGAGGGATATAGAGGGAGGGAGGGAGAGAGAGAGACATAGAGAGATAGAGGGAGGGATATGGAAAGAGAGTAAGGGAGAGGGAGAGACGGGGAGAAATATTGGTAAACTAAGGTTAATCCTCAAGTTTATCCATCTCATGGTCGTAGAAGCTGAGTATTGAAAGAATGTGCTTGTCTTTGAGTGTAAAATAACAATATTTTTATATTGCTATTGCAAGGCTCTAATCATAATACTCAAATGCGATAACATTATGGTGATTTCATGCATATTTGGTATTATTTTAAATCTACACATTCAAGCTCCCTTGTGTTTAGTTACTCTTTTATTTGTATACATTCATAGAAGTATCAGTAGAGAGTGGGAGACGATACAAGTGCCCACACAACCATGGATTCATGTTGTGTCTATACTATCTCATATTCTAGTTAAGAGATATCCTTGAGCAATAAAGATTATTATGAGAGATGTGGTCGAAAGAGTTTTTATGATACAGAGAAGATGTGTATGAGAAAGAAAGGAAAACAAAGAATAAGGCGACCAAGCCTTTTCAAAAGTGTTATTAATTTGTTTTATCTTTCTTTACTAATGAAATAATATAGATTTTTATTTGGCCGTATTTGAGAATTTCTATCCAAAGGTCCTTGTTTTAACATTTGGTATGCTTATGTTTTTCTTTTTTTTCTTATTTGTTAAACTTTAATTATCTTGTTTTATTTTATCTAAGATACAGATCCTTGTTCATCTTATTATACATATTATTTTGCTTTATGGCATGAGGGCTTGTGTATTCAAGAAAATATTGCAAGTGAAGATGAAGGTGCATGATGAGGAGTAAGACATTATGCTCACCCCACACACGATATGCACATCATCATAAGGAGATCCAAATCCTAGTCCTCCAAAACAAGCACTTCTCAAGTAGCAATCCATATTCTCGTTTATTTATTATATGTGCTATTTTTCTTTGTGTCATGATGGCTTGCATATTCAACAAAATATTATAAGTGAAGGTAACGGAGCATGATGAGGAGTAAAACAATGCTCTCACGAGACACACGATACACATCATCATGAGGAGATCCAAATCCTTGTCCAAAATTAGCACTTGCTAGAGAGCAAGCACCATGTGTGCCAATAAGGCATGCACATTAGGATTAGTAGCTTTCAATCGTAAAATATTGTATATAAGCCAAAGTTTGGTTCCTTATAAACTAACTCTCCAATTTTAATGCAAAAAATAATATTTTTTCATCAATCAATTTTTTTTCTTCAATTTTTTGTTGCGTCAAGAAATATCTTATTGTGTGCATGTTTCATTCCATTTTTCTCCTACAACCAATACTATTAGCATCATTAAGCTTTTGTTATTGTTGCTATTTGCATCACTAATTTACTACAATAATTGATATAGCAATACAAATACGGATGCTTACAGTGATGATTCTATGATGACGTGAATAATGAAACTTTTACTAGCAATGGGGAGGGGTTTCTTTTAAGACTACATCTCTCATTAGAGGCCTTTTATAGGCCCAATATATTGTAGTGAAGGAGATGGAAATGAATATGTATGAACAAGGAATTTTGTCTATTCTTCATGCAATAAAAAAGTGGTATTACTATCCTTATATCAACCAATTTAGAGTGAACAAAAATCATTGAGTCCTTAGATACTTCTTGTCATAATCTAATCTCACTTCTAAGCAATGAACATGGGTGGCTTCTTTGCAAAATATGACTTTGATGGTACTCATACTAGGGGTGAACAATAGTCATACATTCAAAAACATAAAAGGAATCAATTATGTGGTGGAAAGATAATCTAGGGGATCCTTTTGACTTCTGTCAAAAAACATGAAAGGGGGTGAACTATGTGATGGAAGGTTTATGTAGGGGACCCTTTGACTTTCTTTAAGAAGAAAAATGAATTTTTTCTTTTGAGTTCTTGAAAATGAGTTCTGGGATGCCTTTGATGTTTTTCAATGACCTCTCTTAAGTGCTAATACAACCCTGATGCCAGGACGCATATTTCACGGTGGATTCCGTGCCACGGTGGATTCCGTGCCACGGTGGATTCCGTGAGGTTTTATGGTGGATTCCGTAAACTTTGATGACCGGGGCTCATATACAAAGTGGATTCTTTGTGCGAGGAGTTGATGGGGACGCCTATCCTTTTCAGGTGTTTCATTAATTTAGTGTGTACATGGGTGATTTCATAGTGGGTGATTCCGCAAAATGCATATTAAATTAATAAATGTTTATGAGTTTAGAGTGCACACTCATAATAAATTAAGGTTAGGATTGATTTCTAACCAGTTGATTTATTTATGTAGTTGAAGATTGCTAGGTATTCACTTTTGTTGGTTTAATTGTATTATTTACTAACGATTGTGAATGCTTCAGTTGATGTGTAGAGATAGCAGCAGTGGCGGAGGAAAGCATTGGATGATAGCGAGTATTCGATTTATCATTTATATTTTGATGGGCGCATACCTTAGGCATAGCGCCTATATTTTGTCACGCCTATTTATTGAGGCACTAGATATTTATTTATTATTTTGTATACGCATGGGCGCACGATTATGTTATTTGTACTTGGACATTGTATTGGCCATGCCAGACTCTTTGGGCACCGCCCGTTAGCTTTATTCCTATTTTGTGCTAAAGCAAACTCGAAAGCTAAAAGCTTGCTATTTTGTAATTTGGGCTATTATTTGAGCTTGAAGATGATTAATACATAAAATACATGCTTTGTGGAGCGCTCACACAAGGCATGGAGGGAGATTGCACCCAATTGGTCTTTTTGTTCATGTCGTGCATGCTTTTTACCTTGAATTTTGTGCAAAAAGTAGAGTTCTATTATTCTTGGGGACCTTTCGGCATTCACTACGCGAGCGTACAGCATCCGATCTGCGCACCAGTGGTATCAGAGCGAAGCTGAGATCAAGAGCTTCCAATCGCTATCCATCTTGTACGAAGGCGGAGCTCCTCGAATGATCGAGCTCTACGGTCAATCTCATCGCGAAGAGTCGATACGGGTGGGTTCCTGGCGATCAAGAACCTCTGTTTCCATCATCAGATCGCGAAGGACCAGCCTGCAGTAGTGGAGGACCACTCCTACATCTTCACATACAAGTCGTCAAGAACCAGAGATAAGTCTCAATTTCCATAAGACTTAAAAGCTTAAAACTAAAGCTTTATAAGCTTAAAGAAGCTTTAAGCTTCCAAATTTCGTCGTGAGGTATCGAAGATGGCCGCAAATTTTCCGCCGGGCTGAAAAAACGCCCCCCCCCTAAATTTCACCGTTTTGATTCACTTAAAGCTCTAAGCTAAGTCTCCAAACCTCCAAATCACATAAGCTTCACAAACTCAGCAAGTACTGCAAGTCTACAAAGTTCAAGTTCTGCAAGTCTGATAAAGCAACCAAGTTCTGCAAGTCTTTGTACTCTACAAGTCACATAAGTCTGCAACTCTGCAAGTTAGACAAGTCACCTGAAGTCAAAAATGACTTCTGTTCAAAACTCATAGAAGGGTTGTTCCTGCACAGAAACTCCAAACTGCAAAGTTGTTCATTGGAAGGTACTCTTCGCATACGCAGGTTTGCTGAAGCATTTTCAGTACACATAGAAGGATAAAACGCAGATTTTTCAAAGATTACAAATCCCGCAATAGTCAAAGACGAAGACTGTGAAAGCCACACACAAATATATAAGCCTTGTATACCCGATCTTGAGCTACGCTCATCCCGCTAACTTGATTTTGAGAGTGAGAGGTCTTTTGAGTTTTGCAGGATGACGGAATCACATATGGATGATTTAATGGCTGAAGGCGACCTACCTGAACCTACGATGGAGCAAAAGCTGGACTTAATTATGATGCAGTTGGATGAAGAACGACGAGCTAGGCAAGCATTGAAAATTCAATTGGTTAATTTACAAAGATCAACTACTGACAAAGAGGAACCTCAATCTGAAGATCTTATCCGACGTACCATCGATGCAACTCTCGAAGCTCAATCCATCCACAAGGAAACAAAGATAAGTAAAAGAAATTTCAAATTCCGTACTTTCAATGGCACTCGAGGGGGTAAAACTTGCATTCATTAGTCAGTTTGATGACTACTTTCATGAGGAAATATATGCAGAAAAAGATAAAATCAAGTGTGTCATTTAGTGGATAGAGCATCTCTTTGGTGGACTGTGGTTCGCAAGAGTATAGATTGTCCCACTACCTGGGAGAATTTCAAGAAGAAGTTTATGCAAAATTTCCTTTCTCCACAATTTCATGAAAAAGCCATAAAGCAATGGGACCTTCTTCAGCAACAAGATCGTGAGCCTATTCCTCAGTACACCGAATGCTTTTGGAATGCATTACTCCAGTTACGCATGCTTGAAGACGTACTTGAAGCGACACACAAGCGCAAATATATGTCTAGAATACTTGGGCATTACTACACTAAAGTTAATATGTTCAAGCCTGCAACTCTTGAAGACGCAATTTCATTAGCTCATGACACTAAAGACAAGCTGCGAGGAAGAGACAAGCATCCACAGCAATTCCAAGCCAATGGTAACTATGGATCTAAGCAATTCAACTCAAATTTTAGAAGATTTAATCAAGGTCGTTTTCCTTCATCATCTTTCCATAAAAATTGGGCAAAACCACTTGCTTTACCATTCAATGCCAATCAAAACCCTAAGCCTATTCCACAGCCAAATCCTAATATCCCTAGACTTCCTGTCATTGCAAACAATATAACCAAAGCCAAACCTATAGTTTGTTATAAATGCCACCAGCCTGGACATCTAGCAGCAAATTGCCATTCAAAGAAGCCACTTATCCATATCAACTACCTTGGAGCAATGGAAGATGAAGAACATGAAGAAATGCCTGATTTCACGAAAGATGAAGACGACATTACTACTCCTTCGGATACTTTACCAGGTATGCCACTCCACATTCTTTATTGACAATGAAATGTTTAGTGCATGGAAAGGAAAAGATTATTTTGCATGATGATGGTAGTACTCATGATTTTATTTCTACAAAGTTAGTAAAAGAATTGAAGTTACAGACTGTACCTACGCATTATCGCATTAAAGCAGTATTCTTAGGCACTAGGTATAATGGTACAGAGGAAGTGCATGACTTAGAAATTCAAATTAGTCAATACACTGAAAGAAAAAAATTTCTAGTTGTGCCACTACAATCCAGTGATATTATTTTAGGTATTCCTTGGGGTCATCAACCTAACCCTAATATAGATTATTCCACACATTCAATTAACATTAAATTTCAAGGAAAACATATTGCATTCTATGGTATGCATGCATCTAATGCTTTTCCACTGCTTTCGCATACTCAAGCTAAACATGCATTATGCAAAAGTAGTAAATCTTATCTCATTTGGGTGAATGAACTGCAAGTTAAAGAAAATCATATGCACCCTAGGCATAAAGAATTTCTTGCACACTTTAAAGATTGTTTTGCGGAAGATCTACCACCTGGTTTACCTCCTTCACGTCCAGAAGACCATAAAATAGATTTGATTCCTGGTACACAACCACCTTGTAAAGCACCATATAGGCATAACCAGATAGAGCAAAAAGAAATTCAAAGTCAAGTTGAGGAATTACTAAATAGAGGATTGATTAGACCTAGTAGTTCTCCATTTGGTGCACCTGTTCTGTTAGTAAAGAAGAAAATTAATACCTATCGTATGTGCATTGAGTATCGAGCTTTAAATAAGATCACAGTAAAGAATAGGTATCCAATTCCTAGAGTTGATGACCTTATGGATAAACTGCAAGATTCTGCTATATTTAGTAAAATAGACCTTAAATCTGGTTATCATTAGGTGAGACTACATAAGTTTGACATATTCAAGACTGCATTTAGGACATAGTTTGGTCATTATGAATTTTTAGTGATGCCTTTTGGATTGACTAATGCACTTGCTACATTTAGTAGAATGATGAACCGTATATTTTTGAAATATCAGTATTGTGTTATTGTCTTCTTTGATGATATTTTGGTGTTTAGTCAAAATGAGAAAGAACATTATGAGCATCTGTCATTGGTTTTCCAGTTATTAAAAGATAATCAATTGTATGCAAATCCAGAAAAGAGTGAGTTCTTTAAAACAGAAATTAAATATTTAGGTCATATAATATCATCTGATGGAATTAAAGTTGACCCTAAGAAAATAGAAGCAATATTGAATTGGTCTATACCTAAAAATGTGCATGAGTTACGATCATTCCTAGGTCTTGCTAGTTTCTATAGGAAGTTTGTGCATAATTTTCATTACTTGCTTTACCATTGACCAAACTTTTGAAGAAAGATATTGTATATCATTGGTCCGATAATCAACAGAAATCCTTTGACTTATTGAAACATGCATTAACCCATGCTCCTGTACTACAGTTGCCTGATTTTAATAGACCATTCTTTTTAGTAGTGACTAATGCTAGCGGATTAGGAATAGGAGCCGTACTTATACAGGACAATCATCCCATAACCTATTCTAGTTGTAAACTGAAACCCTCCGAACTGAAATATTCCACATATGATAAAGAATTATTAGATGTGGTACAAGCCGTAAGACAGTGGAAACACTACTTAATGGGCTCTGAATTTATGATTAAGACCGATCAACAAAGTATTAGACATTTACTTAGCCAACCTCAAATATCTGACCGACATATCAAATGGGCAGCCTTTATTTAGAGTTTTTATCCCATCATTCAATATCAACCCAGTAAAGAAAATGTAGTGGCCGATGCATTAAGTAGAAGACCTACCATTCATAATACTTTTGTTATATCATTTGATTCTTTGATTGCTATGAAAGATACTTATCATCAGGACATTACTTTTCATGCTGATTGGAATAAATTAGTTCAAAATAACTTGATTCCTATTGATTCACTATCTTATAATGATGGATTCATGTTTTATGAAAAGAGATTATGTGTTACAGTTCCATTCAGATCTTTTGTTTTGAATGAGATTCATTGTCCTCCATATCAAGGTCATAGAGCTATCATATCTACTTTACGTACATTAATAGAAGATTTTTATTGGCCGCATATGGACACTGATGTATCTAACTTTGTTTCTGAATGTTTGATTTGTCAAAGAGTTAAGAGACATCATGGTAAACAGTATGGATTACTTATGCCTTTGTCTATTCCGTCAAGACCATGGGAACTAATTTCTATGGATTTTATTACTGGTTTACCTAATACTAAATCTAACCATGATATGATTTGGACAGTAGTAGATAGATTTAGTAAACAAGCATATTTCATTCCATATAAGAAAACTTTAACAGCATCATAGACAGCACAATTGTTTTTAAAACTGTTTTCACTAACCATGGATTACCAAAAGTTATTATTTCTGATCGTGATTCTCGATTTTGTAACAACTTTTGGATTACTTTGTTTGCTAACCTTGGCACAAAAATTGATTTCTCATCTGCATTTCATCCTGAAACTAATGGACAAACGGAAGCTACAAACAGTACTATACTAGATCTTTTACGTGCTTACACTATTTCTAAACCACGGACATGGGACATACATTTGCATATAACAATACATCACACACATCTACAAAGAAAGCACCGTTTGAAGTGATTTATGGTTATAGATTATCTACACCTGTTGCATCTTTGTCAAATAGAATTCAGAGTGCTGATGATATTGCTAGTATGCACAATACTATTTTTGATGAGGTTAAACACATGATTGCCAAAGCCCAGTAATCATATACCAAACAAGACAATAAAAAAAGACAATCAATGAATTTCAAAGTTGATGACTATGTTTAGCTGAGAATAGAAAAACGTAGACTATAAAGTGTAGATCGACACCCAGTTGTGAAACTAGCCCCTAGATTCTATGGACCATTTAGGATCATTCATAAAATTAATGACAATGCATTCAAGTTAGAATTACCACCTCACTGGAAAATTCACAACACATTTCACATTAGTTTATTAAGACCATTTAGAGGCCAATTACCTGTACACCCTCTTTATGAAAACCCACCTTTGTTAGAGGAAGAGACTGAAATACTTGAACCTGAAGCTATCATAGATACTGACTTTATGACCATTAGAACTGGCCGAAGATATTCTAGATATCTAGTGAAGTTTAAGAACCATCCTGTAGAAGAAGCCCAATGGATGCACGCTAGAGACTTAAATGCTTTCCCCACTCTGTTAGCTCCACATTGAGCTAATAGCAATTGAGGTCAATTGCTATCCCACCCCGGGGGTATGATGCCAGGAGGCATATTTCACGGTGGATTCCGTGCCATGGTGGATTCTGTGAGGTTTTACGGTGGATTCCGTAAACTTTGATGTCCGGGGCTCATACACAAAGTGGATTCTTTGTGCGAGAAGTTGATAGGGACGCCTATCCTTTTCGGGCGTGCCATTAATTTAGTGTGTACATGGGTGATTCCATAGTGGGTGATTCCGCAAAATGCATATTAAATTAATAAACGTTTATGAGTTTAGAGTGCGTACTCGTAATAAATTAAGGTTAGGATTGATTTCTAACCAGTAGATTTATTTATGTAGCTGAAGACTGCTAGGTACTCACTTTTGTCGGTTTAATTGTATTATTTTACTAACGATTGTGAATGCTTCAGTTGATGTGTAGAGATAGGAACAGTGGCGGAGGAAAGCATTGGCGGATAGCGAGTATTCGATTTATATTTTGATGGGTGCATACCTTAGGCATGGCGCCTATATTTTGTCACGCCTATTTATTGAGGCGCTAGATATTTATTTATTATTTTGTATGTGTATGGGCGCACGATTATGTTATTTGTACTTGGACATTGTATTGGGCATGCCAGACTCTGGGCACCGCCTGTTAGCTTTATTCCTATTTTGTGCTAAAGAAAACTCAAAAGCTAAAAGCTTGCTATTTTGTAATTTGGGCTATTATTTGACCTTGAAGATGATTAATACATAAAATACATGCTTTGTGAAGCACTCACACAAGGCATGGGGGGAGATTGCACCCAATTGGTCTTTTGTTCATGTCGTGCATGCTTTTTACCTTGAATTTTGTGCAAAAAGTAGAGTACTATTGTTCTTGGGGACCTTCCGGCATTCACTACGCGAGCGTACATCATCCGATCTGCGCACCAAACCCAATGCTATTAATGCACTTTTGATGTAAGGAAAAAAAATGTAAGTGAGAAGTAGATTGGGAGTAGAACTTAAAATAACTAGAGAGAATCAAGGTATTTGTAATGTCTAGAAATTAGTACTCCTACAATGACTATTTGATTTGTGGATACATAATATTGTGCTATTTAGACATTTTAGTAGCTAAATAAATATGGATGACATACTCAATGAGCGGAGAAATCCAAAGAGGTAATAGTTGAAATCAATAATAATACATAGAAGTGAATGTTAGATGTGCACAAGAAAGCATTTTCAAATACATGATTGAACTTCCATTTAAAGTTGTGGCCTTAACGAAGGCAATTTTGCTCCTCTATACACCTAGAAAATGTAAACAATGTTAGTGGTTTACGTGCTATTTTTAACACATTATTATATGTGTAATTATTTAAAGCACCACCTACTGATTTTTTACATTACATTAGGAAAAAAATGAGCTCACAAAGGGACCCTGAAAGATAATATAGTTTAAGATGTGGGCCTTTGGGATTGTCTAATAGGAAGGCTAGATGTTGACATCCGTGAAGGGTGAATCTTCTCTCTCCAAATCTTGGGTTTTTTATTAAACAAATGGGTAATGGGGGGTTTCAAAGAAGGGAGAATGAATATCCATAGGCATTTCGATATCGATGTTTGTGTCCGTTTACACAAGTGTTAACATCTCTTAATGCCATGTTGATTTTGTATGGCATATTAGTGATTACTAGAGAGACTTAAAATGCTTATTGTATAGGGGTTAATGCATACTTCTTTACATCTAATGCCTAGGTTATAATGCATGAGAGAAGAACAAGCATTCTCTCGATAGAAGTCGGTAACAAAAAAGATAAAGAAGAGAACTAGATCACTAATACGTACTATTGCTCGTCTTGGGTACATATGCATTCAAGTATGAAGGGAGCTTTCAGGGTGAAAGCATCTACAATTGCAGATGTATCAAAGCACTAGAAGGGTAAAAATTTAGATCTGAATAGACAAAGGAATGTTGATTCGCACCTTGTAACAGAGGCATTGGTACAACATGTATTCATGCAAAAAGAAATACATATTATGTCCAACCACTGTGCCCTTTGAACGAAACATTGTAAACAATAAGTATTTTTAAATCATTGAGAACGAGAAATTTCATGGTATCTATGTAACTACTTGTCTCATATTTACAAAAGTATACTCTTCGAATTGCTATGAGTAGCAAAATTTCAAGAGTTTCATAGGTTTTTTAAAGTATTTCCACCTCAAAATTGGTAGATTGCTCTTTGAGGGGCATACAAACTCCAAGTACATATTGCCCAAGGGGGGTCAAGATTATTGAACCCTTGAGTCTATGCACATACAGAATCTCAATAGCATAGAATGGCCATTGTGTAGTAGTGACATTTTGCACATGTGTAGGACAAAAATTTTAGCAAACATATTGAACTCTAGGAAGCCAAGCAGTGGCTCAAAGAATGTACATTTAGGATAGTTCATACCAATTGAAATTTTCGCACATATATTCAAGGAATGTAAGGGTTTGAGAATACCAAAACCACGTACATCATAAAAAGTGCATTGGAGGACTATGTAACAAGGATTCTAGTAAAATCTTCGACATAAAAAATGACTCACAATCCTAACACAATGGAGTGTTGAATAACAACAAGGGACATGGTTTTCGGGTAAAAATTTTCTCTCTTAGTTGACTATTATCTTACTTTGGGATGGATCAACTAACTTTCCTTTCCAATTATAAATACTTTGTCACACGACAAACTTTATACCTAGTATTCAAGTATCCTAGATGGAGCATGTTCAAGGGTGAATGGTTGTATCTTGATCAAGACAAGCGTTAAAGTGCAACTATGGATGTTACTGTCATTTGTGAGGGCCGGGAGCCCCAAGTATTGCAAATGGAGAATGATTGGTCCTTGAGTATAATGAGCTAGGAAATTACAATGTCAATATAGAATCCACCTAATAGCTTCTATCTTAAACTAAATAGTACGAAAATTTGAAGCAGAGCTGAGAATACTGTTATAAGTGGAAAGTGTATGGCTCCACATATTTTAGAAATTGTAGAGTCTACCTAGAAATCCCAACACCATATCACAACACTTGTAAATTTTCTTATTTTGTTTGGCCAATAGAATATTATCACTTGCAAACTTGCAATATCTGAAAATTATGATATTTATGAAAAATCATACACTTACTATACACTTTTCACATCCATGTGAACTTTATAAAGACATTAAGTAAAGCCATAAATAAATATCATATGTGAATAGCCCTTGATGGTTTAAAACTTACGGTTTTTAAGATAGAAAAAGTTTAGTTCTTGTTTCATTGTTTCATTTCACACTTTCTCTTTTCATCTCTTTACATCCACCACATCCCTCATACTTGCTACGATGGATGTTCGTGCACACTTTGACAAGTAGATCCACGAGATTATCTTTGCCAACCAAGGTGATGAGATATTTCAGGTTTTCTCTAAGAACTTCAACCTTGAAAGTATGCTCTCATCACTAGATTTCCCCCTTCAGATTTTGGAAGACTTTGTGAGCACCATTGCTACCTGCACATACTCCATCCATGGATTCGACATGACTTGGGTGCCTCTAGAACAACTCATGGTATTTCAAGTAGGGAAGAATCACAAAAAAGTGGTGAATAGGTGTCTAGACCACGTGGATCCTTCGCACAGAGTATGTACTCTTCCCATGGCAGTGTACTAGGTACACCACCTTTTGATCTCATGAAGTGTGATTGCACATTGGCAATCTACCTCCTTACAAGTTGTTGCTATCAAGTACACAAGAGAAGAGCTGATTGAAGAGCTCATAAATGTTGAAGAGGAACATCGGTTGGTGGTAGATCAAGGGGTGGATCTCATGGTATCGTCTTCTTTAGAATAGCCACAAGTCGAAATACTCAACCTTGCCTCCTTGACGCCCAATATTGAAGTAGATGGCATGCAATACTTGCTTCTATCTGATGTGTTGCAATACTTAGAAATGAAGAAAGAAGAGTTGTTTTTTGTCCTAGTTAGGGATTCAATGGAAGATGTGATGATTGATTATGATTACATGGATGTGCATCCAACGATGGTAGAGATTGGAAGATATGATGGCACAAGCTTAGATACATCGAATGCCATTATAGTAGTATGGAAGCAGATTACCTCAAGGAGAAGCTCGGCATGCGGATCAATGGAGGGATTCAGCTCTAAAGGAGTACATTGGCAATCTTGTTGCAAAGTTAGGAGTCTTTCATAAGAAATGCTCACCACGAGGGTAGGGAACAATCATGAAAATTTGAGCTTTAACCAAGTTTGGACATTTTTGAACGATATCTGTGACATCTAGCTTGGAGAAGGTGGTGATAATCAAGCGGTCAAAGCTTCTTTACTTACTTGACCAAACATGTGGTGGAGCAATGTGTGTGCTTACTACATTAGGTGTCCTTGCTAAAGTGTTAGATCCTCTTCTCTTGGAGAAAGAGCTAAAGGAGAGTGTGCCATTTTTGAAGAAAAGAAGGAACTTCTATTTTCATTGGAAGCAAACCCTTGCTCTCTGCTAATGAAAAAGCCATAAGAGTTTTTGTTGGCTATTGGCTTTTTGCATCACTATAAACCATATTGCATGTATTTTTTAAATGAATAAAATATATTTTACATTTTTTCTATTAATAAATAATTATTTAATATATGTGTGGTTCATATAAGTGTGATAATAATGTGTGGTACGTGAATGACGCATTTATATATGTTAACATAATTCAATTTAGTAATGTCAATGTGTAGTACTGCACTTGCGATTGTACATATGCAATAATATAACTTGTATGTGTATGTATTACTAGTTTCGATGCCTACCTATTTAAGAAAAAATTTATGCGTTTCAAGTAATAAAACAAAATAACTTTACTCAATTAATTGAATTCCATACACATTGCATGATATATATATATATATGTATATATATATATATATATATATGTATATATATATATATATCAATGTGGTATATAAAATATTTTGGTCTTCCAAGATGCTATGGTGCTATAACACTCATTACAAAATCTTGCATCATTAAATTCATATCCTATGGTGGAGTCCCCTTGTGGTGTCCAAGCCAAATGATAAAGTTCATGTCTTTATCTCTGATTGTGACGCACTTTGCATGGATGGCCGCTAGCTGTGTATAATCGAACAAGTCGATGAGAAACCCCTCTGCAACCGTTTGTAGGGCCTTTATAGTTGCACCAGTCCACTTTCTTGCCAATGGGCCATTGCACACTCGCATCCAAAATCTTTCCAACCCTTTCAACTCCAAGTCTTGCATAACTTCCCGAACAACCTTATGAACAAATCTTTTTGAGATGAGAAACTTATATGTGCGAATGAATTCTCCTTATCTCTTGAAGGGCAATAGTGCCTGGTTTCCATCTTCTCTTTTTCTATGGTGATTCTTGTGCTCTATGGGGAGCACCTTACTCTGTTGTACCAGAGGAGGCTCCACCTTATGCTTTAGGTGTTGGGTCTTAGTATGAGACCTTTCCTTGATCGAAATGGTAAAATGCTTGCTTGGTGCATGCCATGCATGCTCAAGGAGGGCAAGGGCAAGATGGAGAAGAGACTACGGTTGGGAATGTGAGAATGGAGGAAGCAAAGAAAGAAAGATGTGAAAATGAGAAAAAAAATAAACGTTTAACCCATTTAGACCCCAAAACCAAGTTAATGTAGCTTCACATGCACTGTCCATCCTATGATTGCAAATCCATAACCTTTTATTGGAATGTGAGAAAGTTCATACGTACACTTGTTAGATGGCTAAGAGCCCAAATTATTATTTTTAACTAATTTTTTTTAATGGCTCTTGGCTACCTAACAAGTGCACGTGTGAAGTTTCATCATATTTTGATAATGTTTGGTATTTTAAAAATTATCTCACACCAAAATTATGGATGGATTAGTAATCGAGAAATCAACGTCGCAACTACTAGCCGTAGAAGCTTTGCACCACATAGACTATATAGAGGCATCATGAGTAAAGTCTGTGATAAGAAATAGCAAATTTTTGCATGTTTTTCCTATTGAAATTATCAGTGCTAGCAAAAACTCTAAGTAAGCATTGAAAATATACCAAAGATGCATAGTCAAAGTTGAGAGTGAAGGACAATAGTAAAAATTTAATTTATATTTTAAGGGCGTATACAACAATTTTGCACTAGGATATAGTCATATGTCCAATGCACGAGGAGAGCACTATGCCAAGAAAAATAACATTACAAGCTATGTTCATTTCATTGAAACAAATGCATCCTTCACTGCTTGAAGAATTTTTACAAGTTGGAAGTCCTTGGGAGTTACAGTGATGCACTTCGCATGTATTGCACAACATTGAGCATTAGTTATCAAGTCAACCAAAAAGGCCTCTGCAACACACTGTAAAGCATGAAGACATTCATTTGTGAAGTGATCAGCTATCTTAACCTTGTGCCAAATCCCACCTTCTCCTTTTTGTGCGGTAGTGCTTTTGCACAATCTCATGAACAAGTCTTGAGAGGCTCACCTTTGGAATGATGAGATCAAAAGAGCATTGATACCTCCTGATTTCTCTCAAGGACACTCTACCTAGGTTCCACTTGTGTTTCTTGAGGGGATGCTAAGGAGGAACCTTGTGAGGATGGCGTGAGGAAGCTAGGTTAGGTTGAGAAGGGGGTGCATCTGGGCTTATAGATTCTCCAAGGGGCTAAACACAATATGGGGTTCTAAGAGAAAGATTATTTGCAACTACCCTAGGCCTAGTCATCTTTCATGCACAACAGATGTGAGAACTCAATGAATAAGATAGAAAGGGAAACCCTCTTTTATATAACCCTAAACTATAAGGCTCATTTACATAGATGCACACTCTCTTTTTTTCTCTTAAACAATGACTTGCGTTTACAGTAAACACATTGTTCATCTTACTATATTAGCTCTCCTCGAACCCATTTCCCACCTTCTCAAAGCCTTGTTTTTAGCCACTTGGCATGGTTTTCTTTGGCACTTGAGGCTTCATAATGCACTCTTTTAGTGACATGACTTGACTGCATCATATCTACAACCGATTCATCAATCATTACTTTCATTTATTCTCTTTTGCAAGGGTTTAGCTTCATTCGCTACTACTATAATCCTATACCACCAAGATAGCAATCGGATCATTGGATTGCTACCATTCACCCCTCCAGTATGAATGATTTTTCTTTGGTATGCACCAGGCACTATCCAATGTGAATTTTCCATCCCTTGTATGGACCAAACTCCGATGCTTCCCTTTTCTGCAAAGTATGACCCATGTGCCTTAAGGATATGCTACAAAGACACATATCAAACATGAGTAAAACCATGCTCAATATTTTATAAAATTCATACAATTTTAAAATATTAACTTAGTACGCATCATGTAATGTGTGATAGGGCTTTTTCTCCACACTTCCACAATGTTTTTGTAGAACCTATGCACAATGTCGATAAATTCTTACTTATCTTCATTGTTAAATTCCATCTTGTAAAGTAAGGGAGCCAATTTGTTAAGACTAATCCAAACCTTAGCTTTAGCCAACCTTGTTTTCTCTCTATTACTTCGATCATGAACTAAAAACTACAACTTTTTTCACCCATCATAGTCTTGCGACCTACAAACCATGACATTTCCTTCCTCATTGATGGGTGATGAGAGAAACTTCTTAGTCTTTGCTCCTCCAAAGCAAGGATTTTTTAGCAAGTTACTTGATTTTCTTGATCTCTTTTCATATTTTTCAATTTTCACTTGATACTTGTGTAGCCTAATTTTTTATAGCACTTGCTTCACATTCCTACACGTTGCAATGGCTTCTTTTTTTTGTTGCATCTTATAAGCAAAGCAAATGTATTCATATACAAGTTTCTCCATGATTCTAACAAAACCATACAATGAACAAATGTGAATATGATTAAATGGAATGTTGAAGATGGGCTTCCAAGTGGAATCTTCACTATTGTGTATCGGAGCAGCACTTGTCACCTTTTTCCATTTTTTCTTTCTATCTTTTTCTTCCATCCTCTCTGTCTAGCAATATAGGCATGGATTCTTTGTATTTGTACCATTGGAAATTCCACACATGCATTTTCAAGTTTTCAAGTCTCTTATACAATGCCATTCAACCAAGTATTGACCATACCCTTCAACCGAGAGCATCTCACCATGTTCCTGATGATGGATAATGTTTGGGATGCTTTGTGCATAAAAAACAGTTGCATTACCTCAAATGTTTCCTTACGAACTTCAAATGCAGTGAGCCACCACACATGGTACTCGGATTGAACACTAAAGTACCTTGGGTTGTTCTTGTCGAAATGTAAGGCTCTATTCATCAAAGTTACACTAACTCTTTCAAGCTTTACCTCTTTAATGACCTCACTTTCATCCAATTCTATAACAAACTGTAATTTACCATGACATTCCTCAACATACATATTGGAGTACATTACCATTGTGAACTGCACCTTGTACAAATCTAAATAGTAATTGTTGAGTTTCGTGAACTTCACCTCATATGCATTTTTTGTCACAATCTTTAGTGTTTCCATGCATTGAATATGCATTAAATCTCATATCAACTCAAATACCTTTGTATTAAGTTATCACCGAGTCTCTATTCACTTTGAAGGTTGAGGAAGAGGCACGATTCTATTTCTCTTCAGCACATGACCAAAGCTAGCCTTCACACCTTTGAATATCTTTCAGTAAGTCACTGTGCTAATACTAGCCCTATCATAAATGGATTGTGTATCCATAGCTAACAACTCATTTGATACATCTTTTAATGTGCACTCAATCACCTTTTCCTTCATAGCCTTAAACTTAATATTGCTCAAAGCATTTTCCAATGTACTTGCCTTCAGCAATCTACTAATACATAATCCAACCTCACCCTCACCTAGGTTCTCATTTTGAGATACCTTGCATACTCTGATACATCATCTAGTGTAACCAAGTAACCTATTGAGCTGCCTAGTGTAACCAAGTAACCTATTTTCACCCTCGCACACATACTTCAGCAAATTTGTGATTCCTAAGAAAGTTAGAGGTCTATTGTTTAAGGGTTCAATTGGATAGATTTGCCCATCAACCCACAAGTCTATATGTTTCAATCCCATTTTCATATAACTTTGTAGAACCTGAGGGTTGATACTAGTATGTTGGGTTCTTTTGAATAATGGGGCATATTTAATCTCTACCTCAATATGGAGCTTATTCTTTCTTGTATTCATTTCACTTATTAAAGAAAAGGAGATTTGGTTGTCACATGAGGTAGAGTGAAGATGCATGGAGAGGCACACAAAGGTGCTAAGGGAAAGGAGGGTGTAAGTAATTCACTCTGTTAATAAAGGTTGTATAAACACAGAGAAGAGGTCACAATAGAGCCATGAGATAGTATAGATAGGGGGCAAAATAGCTCAAAGAGTAGGAATAACCAAGACTTTAGAAACTTGCACTTACACGCTTAGCATTTATGAATGTCTAGTTTCTAGAAAAAATTTTACTCTCTTTTTGCATGCACTATTGAATGAAGATCGTCTAGAATCCAAAATCCTTCTTCTCTCAACGTATCTCATAGATAATTTCCTTGTTTTGCAAAGAAGAGGTCGTTCAGACCATCTTTTATCATAACCATTTGCAATATGATAAAGATTCAAGTAACAAACATGTAACTCATTGACTATGGTGTAACCCTTTAATCTTGACTTATATCATTAAAGTAACTCTTTTTGAGAAAGTTAATATCTCCACTTGTCTCTTTTCAAGATTTTCTTACCTTGTTGAACCTTTTTAAAATTTGCACAAATAATGATGAAGCATGTCCATATGACATTGGCATTACAAGTAACATTTTCACGAAGTCCTTATTAATCACACATCATCTAATTGAACAAAGTGGTTGAGACTTTGGTTTGTTCCATACTATCTTGCAAATCTCGAAAATGTGCATTGTCGTACAACTCATGGATGAGGCTTCTTTGGATTGCTAAACATGATTTGGGTTGCTAAGATTTGTAGGATACTAGTCGGACCAAGATTTTACGAGAATGAGAGATGGATCGAGGCTCGTGTACACTTTCGCCCAAAGCAGATTTAACTGGGTATTGGTTTCCGGAATCGTCCAAGGATTCGTTTGTTGTAGCTAGTGATCAAATGAGTAAAAGGTAAAGTGTATAGTTTGTGATGTTGAGTGGGTGCAATATCTTTGGAGCTGTCAATTTGTAGTGGGCGGAACCATGATGGTTTTTGAAAGCACAGTACGCGAAATCAGATATGAGATTGACCATTCACCCATCGAATTGCTGCAGGTATAGCCTATGGCATCGAGCTCGTACGAGTGAATTTGTTTGTTCGTTTTCGTAGCGCATCCTTCAGTGATAATATGGTGCGATTCCAGCTTGTTCTCGTAAACGAAAAGAAGAGCGGATGCGACATCGTTGCTGCCGCGTGTGGGGCAGCGGGGCCTAGTTGCTGCGAAAGACATCGGTGTGCGGAAGCGTCGATTGGAGTCCGGCACTCTTGTCTGATTCTGACTCGCAAGCCTAAAATTTGAAGGTTGCAACACCCTTCAAAGGGGGTTTTGCACTTCTAGAGAAGGGTGATACATATATTACCCTTCAAAAGAAAGCTAAGAATTTTAGAAAAATAGTTATATGCCCTTCCAAACTCTTTAAAAAGAAAAGGAGAGGTCCTTTAAGACCTTCTAAATGAAAAGTAAGTTGGGTAGCCCTTCAAATTTGAGGGCTGATTCTGAAGTCGGATACAGTGTTCATTTTTGAAGGGCTAGTCCATATTTTCTCCTGAAGGTCTCTCTATGATATTGCCTTTCGACTTGAAGGTCATTTTTCAAAATATAGCCTTCGAATGATGTGTGCAATAAATATTTCCTTTCAAGATCTAAAGTTTGTGCAAGGATTCAAGGAAGCTTTTTAATCAAAATCACTTAACAACGGTAAAATTCTAATACATGTACAATACAATTTTTCCTTTCAATTTTTACTATACATATTAGATTTAATCAACTCTATTACGAATCATATCGACTCTATTATGAATCATTGATATAGCTTTTACTATCTATTCTCGATAAACTATGTAATCAGACCTATTTTCATGTATCTTTGGTAAGAAACTTCAAAGTAATAAATGAGACTTAAATCTTTGTATTCTTACAAGCTTTAACAACAATGTTAATATCTTTTTATTTGAATTGTATGCAAAATAACAATTGTCAAATCTCAAGTCAATAAAGAAAATAAATTAGAATAGTTCATACAAGTGATAAAATAGTGAGAGGCTTGAGCACAACTATCTAACTTGTGGTATGGATATCAACATCCCGATGAGCTTTCAAGCTATCCCAAGTAGAGTAGATCGCATCCCAATCTACCTCTCTTGGATCTCGTGTGCCATTGTAAGAAAGAAACATAAGCTTGTTAACATTCTCCAAGCTCAATCGATTGCGGTCATTTGACTTGATCCGGTTCATCTTGGAGAATCCCCTTTCACAATTGACTGTGCTTGCAACAATAACCAAGCAAGCACGCCAAAGCTTCTTCATCTCACCAAAAGACTGATCCCATTCAATATCATGTGCACAAAACTGCCATGCCATATGCATACTCTTTCCAGGACATGCTCTCTTCAGTTTTGCCATGAACTCTTCATATTGCAACTTACACATATTCACATTCACTATATCTCCAAACTTTTCCAACAATGGCCTAATCCATATAGCACCCATGTTGAAAATACCACGTACATCCTCTGGATAGTCTCTAGGGCTAAAGATTTTGGTAGCCTCAAAAAGCTCCAAGTCACGAAATCGAGCATGCAATGAAGTTATCACACTACGAAGAAACTGTCTTCCAACATCAATACAAGCATCCCATGTGATAAGATCCTTGGCTGTATCTTTATTTCCCAAGACATTGATATGCAGTGTATGCTTATCTATCAGTTGTGCACCATTTTGAAACACCATGCAACCATCTTTCACTTGCCCAAAAAACTGGGTAATATGCTCAGCACCTCTACCAAACTCACCTGCAAGAAAGCGAGCTTGAAGAATATCGATTGTAGTCACAAGCTCTGTGCCAATTGTAGTAATATCCACATGATCAACTTGGAACTTTTTGTTCAAAACATTCAAATGATGAAGTACATCTGTCAATAAATGAAGAAAAAACTGAACTTTAAAAGAGGTAAAGGAGGTATACAAATCACATTTCTCTCGCTTCCAAATTCGCAAGAGCACTGGCATCAAAGTTACCATCCTCTTTGTTACTTGCCCACGTGATAACCAACGAATGTCATGCATTCTCAAAATCTCATGGGCTGAAAGATGAAACTCTGAAGCAAGGTCCTTTACCTCTTCATGTCTCTTATAAGAGCTATTCACCCATTTGTAAGCCTTCTTTACTGCCTTTTCCACAACATCAAAAATAGGAAATCCACCCAATGCATCTTTTACTGCCAAAGCATCTCTATGTGCAATGCAATGAATTCCAACCAAATGAGGTACATCTCTCGCAAAACGTGCAACCAATCCATTCTCCATGCCCATCATAACACTACAGCCATCAGTGGCAAATCCCACCAATTTTGATTTTGATAAACCATACATGCATAAGAACTCTGAAAGTGCATCGTATAAAGCAGCTGCAGTTCCATTTCTTGTATGAAGCAACCTAATGAAGCGATTGCATACATGACCAGTTTTTGTCAAATATGTTATACACACAATCATATGATGGTCATTAGAGACATCTGTACTCTCATCTACCATCAAGGAGAAGAAAGGACTCTCAATAATTTCACTTTTAACCATCTCATAAAAGTGTGTATAACATGCCTCCAAGAAAAGCAAAGAAGATGTGTATGAAAGGTAGGATGCATAACAATTCTCAATAGGAACATTTGGTGTTCCAAGGAATGCCAATTCCTCGACATTCTTTTGAAAATCACACAAAGATTTATCCCTAATGGAAATGAAATACAAAACTTTCAAAAGAACTTTTACACGAGATACCTTTTTATCTACTGCATTAGAGTCCATCTTTTCAAGATGCAAGCTCATAGGCACCATAGATTTCCTTTCTTTTTCAGCCCATAGAAATGCAGCCTTCTCATGCTCCTTCGATTTCTCGTGAGTCTGTAATGATGGCCTTTGAAGTACTGTACTCCCAACAGTAGCAAAAGCATTACTCATTCGAAATTGTATGCAATAGCTACAAAAAATCCTTTCTTTACCATAAGCATCATGCAATGAATAACTCCATGGATGATATGTTTTCCAATGCTCTTTGTAAGAGCGTTGACCTTTCACTTTTTGAGGTGCACTACCCTCATAATCGAGGGTGGCATCTACATGAGCAACATATTGCTCTCTTACCCCATCAAGACTTCTCATAGCTTCATCAAAAGAATCCACACTTTCACTTGCATCCCCTATAGGCATGTTTAGATCCAAACTCACATTTATATGAGTAGATGCAGTAGGTGTGTCAGATGTGGGCGGAGGTGCAATTGATGAGGCACTTACAAGCATGGAATCTCCTTGAGCAACCCGTTTCCTTCGAGCAAGTGCTAGAGATAGAGTCAATTGACTCAAATCCCTCTTAGGACGACCCATATCTATAATATGGATGCAAAGAGTTAAGGTATGCTAAAGTTAAACACTCCAAAGTCCAAATGGTAGTGGACTGCGACAAATACTAGCAATCTTTAAAACTTGAGATTTAAAAATTGGTAGAATGTTGAACTCATACCTGCTCAAAGTTTCGATGAAGACTTGATTTAAAGTTAGATGGTATACTCTAATATCAATCTGCCCTGTAGGCTGCAAGGCAAAGACATCTATCTAAGATTAATAGTCTTAGATTTTGAAAGTCTCTAAGCTCAAGAATTGTATGTTCAAATGTAAATTCTCCAAGCTCAAGAATCATATGTTGTTCGACAAGGAATGTACCTTTGAAGTTCAAGGCTCGAGCTGTGCAAGGCTGAGCAGTGAGTAAGCTTTAGGCTTTAGCTCCTTGGGCGGTGGACCTCAAGACAGCTTCTATTATAGCTCCGACTCCCGAGGCTCTGAGGCTCGAGCTCGTATTGAATCTTGAATCTTGATTCCTGGGACGGTACCTGAATGATGAATCCTGAAGTGCCAAATGGCATTTGGTACTAGCCTCGTGAGTCGGGACTCGGCCCTCTAGGCAGTGGCAAGTGCCCTCTAGTCACAGACTCGACTCCACGAATCAGATGGAAGTTCAAGGCAATGGCAAGTGCCGCTGCCCGCAATGGGCACTGGGCACATAGGAATCGTCACGCCCAGGCCCCACGCTGAAGCCTGACTCCTGAGATGCTCGCGACTCCAGAGTCCAGCGGCCAGCCTCTAGGAAGTCAACTGTTGGACCAGAATCCACCGCTCGAGCCTCGCGAACCCAGGTCCCAGAGTCCAGCAGCAGCCAGCCTTGGCTCTTCAAGCTTCACGTCAACAGTCAACTCCTGACTTCTGAGGGCCGAGTCCCGACTCCCAAGTCCCAGCCGGCAGCCTCCAGGATGGTGGACACTGGACCGTGGTCACGACTCACGACTCGTCACTCCACGAGTCGGTAACATGCGGCATGCCTCATTGCCTGCACAGTGCAGCCTGTCGCTTTCAAGAATGTGAGCCTCGAGGGGAGGGTTTTGAGCCTAGGGTTTTGATCGCCCGGCACCGGTCAGTGTACTTAGAAGATAGTAGTATAGTACTTACTACTATAGTCTATTATCTATACTTATTACTAACTAGTAACTTGTAAGTTAGTAACTCGAGAGTCGGAGTCTCGGATCTCGATAATAGTACTTACAACTTACTATTTAGTACTAACTAGTAGACTCACTACTAATAAATTTATTTATAATATAATATATTAATTTTTTAGAAAAAAAAGTGCCCTTCGAATGCAGCGCTTGAAGAATTTTGCCTTTCTCCAAGAAGGGCAAATGGCTTGGAGAAAGGCAAAATTCTTCAAGCGCTGCATTCGAAGGGCACTTTTTTTTCTAAAAAATTAATATATTATATTATAAATAAATTTATTAGTAGTGAGTCTACTAGTTAGTACTAAATAGTAAGTTGTAAGTACTATTATCGAGATCCGAGACTCCGACTCTCGAGTTACTAACTTACAAGTTACTAGTTAGTAATAAGTATAGATAATAGACTATAGTAGTAAGTACTATACTACTATCTTCTAAGTACACTGACCGGTGCCGGGCGATCAAAACCCTAGGCTCAAAACCCTCCCCTCGAGGCTCACATTCTTGAAAGCGACAGGCTGCACTGTGCAGGCAATGAGGCATGCCGCATGTTACCGACTCGTGGAGTGACGAGTCGTGAGTCGTGACCACGGTCCAGTGTCCACCATCCTGGAGGCTGCCGGCTGGGACTTGGGAGTCGGGACTCGGCCCTCAGAAGTCAGGAGTTGACTGTTGACGTGAAGCTTGAAGAGCCAAGGCTGGCTGCTGCTGGACTCTGGGACCTGGGTTCGCGAGGCTCGAGCGGTGGATTCTGGTCCAACAGTTGACTTCCTAGAGGCTGGCCGCTGGACTCTGGAGTCGCGAGCATCTCAGGAGTCAGGCTTCAGCGTGGGGCCTGGGCGTGACGATTCCTATGTGCCCAGTGCCCATTGCGGGCAGCGGCACTTGCCATTGCCTTGAACTTCCATCTGATTCGTGGAGTCGAGTCTGTGACTAGAGGGCACTTGCCACTGCCTAGAGGGCCGAGTCCCGACTCACGAGGCTAGTACCAAATGCCATTTGGCACTTCAGGATTCATCATTCAGGTACCGTCCCAGGAATCAAGATTCAAGATTCAATACGAGCTCGAGCCTCAGAGCCTCGGGAGTCGGAGCTATAATAGAAGCTGTCTTGAGGTCCACCGCCCAAGGAGCTAAAGCCTAAAGCTTACTCACTGCTCAGCCTTGCACAGCTCGAGCCTTGAACTTCAAAGGTACATTCCTTGTCGAACAACATATGATTCTTGAGCTTGGAGAATTTACATTTGAACATACAATTCTTGAGCTTAGAGACTTTCAAAATCTAAGACTATTAATCTTAGATAGATGTCTTTGCCTTGCAGCCTACAGGGCAGATTGATATTAGAGTATACCATCTAACTTTAAATCAAGTCTTCATCGAAACTTTGAGCAGGTATGAGTTCAACATTCTACCAATTTTTAAATCTCAAGTTTTAAAGATTGCTAGTATTTGTCGCAGTCCACTACCATTTGGACTTTGGAGTGTTTAACTTTAGCATACCTTAACTCTTTGCATCCATATTATAGATATGGGTCGTCCTAAGAGGGATTTGAGTCAATTGACTCTATCTCTAGCACTTGCTCGAAGGAAACGGGTTGCTCAAGGAGATTCCATGCTTGTAAGTGCCTCATCAATTGCACCTCCGCCCACATCTGACACACCTACTGCATCTACTCATATAAATGTGAGTTTGGATCTAAACATGCCTATAGGGGATGCAAGTGAAAGTGTGGATTCTTTTGATGAAGCTATGAGAAGTCTTGATGGGGTAAGAGAGCAATATGTTGCTCATGTAGATGCCACCCTCGATTATGAGGGTAGTGCACCTCAAAAAGTGAAAGGTCAACGCTCTTACAAAGAGCATTGGAAAACATATCATCCATGGAGTTATTCATTGCATGATGCTTATGGTAAAGAAAGGATTTTTTGTAGCTATTGCATACAATTTCGAATGAGTAATGCTTTTGCTACTGTTGGGAGTACAGTACTTCAAAGGCCATCATTACAGACTCACGAGAAATCGAAGGAGCATGAGAAGGCTGCATTTCTATGGGCTGAAAAAGAAAGGAAATCTATGGTGCCTATGAGCTTGCATCTTGAAAAGATGGACTCTAATGCAGTAGATAAAAAGGTATCTCGTGTAAAAGTTCTTTTGAAAGTTTTGTATTTCATTTCCATTAGGGATAAATCTTTGTGTGATTTTCAAAAGAATGTCGAGGAATTGGCATTCCTTGGAACACCAAATGTTCCTATTGAGAATTGTTATGCATCCTACCTTTCATACACATCTTCTTTGCTTTTCTTGGAGGCATGTTATACACACTTTTATGAGATGGTTAAAAGTGAAATTATTGAGAGTCCTTTCTTCTCCTTGATGGTAGATGAGAGTACAGATGTCTCTAATGACCATCATATGATTGTGTGTATAACATATTTGACAAAAACTGGTCATGTATGCAATCGCTTCATTAGGTTGCTTCATACAAGAAATGGAACTGCAGCTGCTTTATACGATGCACTTTCAGAGTTCTTATGCATGTATGGTTTATCAAAATCAAAATTGGTGGGATTTGCCACTGATGGCTGTAGTGTTATGATGGGCATGGAGAATGGATTGGTTGCACGTTTTGCGAGAGATGTACCTCATTTGGTTGGAATTCATTGCATTGCACATAGAGATGCTTTGGCAGTAAAAGATGCATTGGGTGGATTTCCTATTTTTGATGTTGTGGAAAAGGCAGTAAAGAAGGCTTACAAATGGGTGAATAGCTCTTATAAGAGACATGAAGAGGTAAAGGACCTTGCTTCAGAGTTTCATCTTTCAGCCCATGAGATTTTGAGAATGCATGACATTCGTTGGTTATCACGTGGGCAAGTAACAAAGAGGATGGTAACTTTGATGCCAGTGCTCTTGCGAATTTGGAAGCGAGAGAAATGTGATTTGTATACCTCCTTTACCTCTTTTAAAGTTCAGTTTTTTCTTCATTTATTGACAGATGTACTTCATCATTTGAATGTTTTGAACAAAAAGTTCCAAGTTGATCATGTGGATATTACTACAATTGGCACAGAGCTTGTGACTACAATCGATATTCTTCAAGCTCGCTTTCTTGCAGGTGAGTTTGGTAGAGGTGCTGAGCATATTACCCAGTTTTTTGGGCAAGTGAAAGATGGTTGCATGGTGTTTCAAAATGGTGCACAACTGATAGATAAGCATACACTGCATATCAATGTCTTGGGAAATAAAGATACAGCCAAGGATCTTATCACATGGGATGCTTGTATTGATGTTGGAAGACAGTTTCTTCGTAGTGTGATAACTTCATTGCATGCTCGATTTCGTGACTTGGAGCTTTTTGAGGCTACCAAAATCTTTAGCCCTAGAGACTATCCAGAGGATGTACGTGGTATTTTCAACATGGGTGCTATATGGATTAGGCCATTGTTGGAAAAGTTTGGAGATATAGTGAATGTGAATATGTGTAAGTTGCAATATGAAGAGTTCATGGCAAAACTGAAGAGAGCATGTCCTGGAAAGAGTATGCATATGGCATGGCAGTTTTGTGCACATGATATTGAATGGGATCAGTCTTTTGGTGAGATGAAGAAGCTTTGGCGTGCTTGCTTGGTTATTGTTGCAAGCACAGTCAATTGTGAAAGGGGATTCTCCAAGATGAACCGGATCAAGTCAAATGACCGCAATCGATTGAGCTTGGAGAATGTTAACAAGCTTATGTTTCTTTCTTACAATGGCACACGAGATCCAAGAGAGGTAGATTGGGATGCGATCTACTCTACTTGGGATAGCTTGAAAGCTCATCGGGATGTTGATATCCATACCACAAGTTAGATAGTTGTGCTCAAGCCTCTCACTATTTTATCACTTGTATGAACTATTCTAATTTATTTTCTTTATTGACTTGAGATTTGACAATTGTTATTTTGCATAGAATTCAAATAAAAAGATATTAACATTGTTGTTAAAGCTTGTAAGAATACAAAGATTTAAGTCTCATTTATTACTTTGAAGTTTCTTACCAAAGATACATGAAAATAGGTCTGATTACATAGTTTATCGAGAATAGATAGTAAAAGCTATATCAATGATTCATAATAGAGTCGATATGATTCGTAATAGAGTTGATTAAATCTAATATGTATAGTAAAAATTGAAAGGAAAAATTGTATTGTACATGTATTAGAATTTTACCGTTGTTAAGTGATTTTGATTAAAAAGCTTCCTTGAATCCTTGCACAAACTTTAGATCTTGAAAGGAAATATTTATTGCACACATCATTCGAAGGCTATATTTTGAAAAATGACCTTCAAGTCGAAAGGCAATATCATAGAGAGACCTTCAGGAGAAAATATGGACTAGCCCTTCAAAAATGAACACTGGCGGCAACTCAGAGAGCTCGGAGGTACAAAGACATAGAACAGCTCAGCAGCAGCTAATACTCAGCTGCAGGGCTTCTGCGTTAACTACCCACTAGCTCGACAGTAATGGGAATATGGCGTCTCCCGCGGTCGCTCCTCAGCAGTTGCATTCAGCCCCTGCAGCAGCTGCCACGTCGTGCATCACTGACACATTCTCGCAGTCCGTCAGCATCCCCGCGGAGTTCATATGGCCGGAGCTGCTGCAGTCGCAATCCGAAGGAGGGGCGCTCACCCTGGAGAAGCAGCCTGTCATGCAGGATATGCCCACCATCGACCTCTCTCTGTTCCGCCGCATGAGGACTAATTCCGCAGATCCCACCTCATTAATGTCGACTGCAATGGATCGATATCATGATCAGCTGGCTGCCTTGCTGCACGCTGCCCGGACGCTGGGGTTCTTCCAGGTGGTCAACCACGGCGTGGACGCGTCCCTGGTCGAGGCCGCCCATGGCCACTCCGAGCGCTTGTTCAGATTGCCCCTGGAGAGGAAGCACAGAGCAAAACGACTCCCCGGCGAGAGCTTTGGTTATAGCAACAGCTTCGCTGGGCGTTTCACTTGCAGGTTGCCCTGGAAGGAGACTTTCTCCGCCCAGCCCACGCCGGTTTCCAGCGTCTCTCACTACTTTCAACAGATCTTGGGTGACGACCACCAAGCTTGCAGGTTTTGCTGTCGCCCTTTTCATCTACTTCATATAAACTCTGCCTCTGCGACTGGTTTTGGTGCTTATTACTCTAATTCCCTCCCGCGAACTCTCTCATCAGTCTAATTCGTCATCTCTTCTCCTTCATACTAAATTTACTCATTATTAGAGCAGACTCCAGCTTCACATTTTCAGATTGCCCCCTCGGATCAAGCTCTCGAATTTCATCTTCTCCTGTCTTAGTGGCTCACGTTGTTTGTATGCCTATCAGTGGATTCACCTTGAATCAAATGTTTAAACAGGTTTAAGGCTTTACCGATTCATGTCTTCATGGGCCGCTCATTAACGCCACCAACCATGAACAGATCATATCCGGGGCCATGCTTCTAGGAGCGACTTTAATACAATGCCTCAACTACATGAGATTTTAGTTGGCTTATTCGTAGTATTAGAGTTAATTTCGGATGATAACATGGTTAACCAAAATCTTGCTTTTGCGGGTTGCAGCTCGACTTTCGAGAAATATTGTAAAGAAATGGTGAAGCTAGGGCTTGAGATATTGGAGGCCCTTGGGCTCGCCTTAGGTCTACAATGCACCTCATTGAGACAATACTTTGAAGACAACAGCTCTATTCTGCGCCTAAACTACTATCCATCTTGTCGCCAACCTTCTCTCACATTGGGGACGGGGCCCCACACAGATCCATCAGCACTTACAATATTGCACCAGGACGAGGTTGTAGGGCTCCAAGTGTGCCATGAAAACACATGATACACTATCCCTCCACAAAAGGATGCATTTGTCATAAACATCGGGGACACATTAATGTTAAGTGCATCTCCTTAAATGTTGGTTTGAATTTTCTCCTTCCAATACGTACTTATCGTGTGCTTACCCCTCCATGGACTTTTTGGTTTAGGCCATCACAAACAAGCATTTCAAGAGTGGTGTACATAGGGCTCTTGTGAATGACTTTGTTGGAAGAAAGTCTATAGTTTTCTTTTTGAATCCACCATTTGAGATGACACTTTCTCCAGTTGAGGAGTTGATAGATGAAGCCAACCCAAGGGCATATGAAGATTTCACATGGGAGAATTTCCTTTACTTCACACAATCTGTTCATAGGCCATGTGTAAACACGATAGATTATTTCCATAATCCGGACTCTAAGCAAGAGTAAGCAAAGCATCACAATACAAGCATCTATCCTATTCAGAGTAGTTTGGTATAAACAATTAGACCTATCAATGCTATCAGTGTATTAGATCTGAAGGCACAACTAGATAGGCATTGCGGCCTAGTGTTTGGATGTAGAACAAAAGCCTTATATTTGAGTTTATATCCTTTTCGTACTGAGTTTGGAAAAGCTTCTAATTGTGCAATGTTTTGAGGTTCTATGGTAATCATGAGTGATTTCATTTTAAAGGCATAAAAGGAATAGTGTAGGCAAGAGGCTCATGAATAAGTCAATGTACACCAATTTCCAAAAAAGCTCAACTTTATCTAACCATACATGAAATCCATTTGATCCCCATTTGAAAAAAGGCCTTCTTGGTTTAAAGTACAGTAGGAACCATGATAATATTGTTGTGCTAGACTCTCGTACTCTAGATAATAGAATAGGTTTTCAACTGAATCATCTCATTAAAAGCTCAAATGCTGCCAAACTATGGGCATATAGCATCTTGGTAACAATTGCCCAAGTCATTGTGTATTTTTTATAATCTATCATCAAATTAACCATGTATATTTTGTGTGCAACATTCGTGAGAACTGTTTGGGTAACACTACAATAGAATGGAAGTAGGGATGTGAATGCTAAACATGAAGAAATTGGTATGTTTAAGTGCCTAGCACATAACCCATTCAAAGTCTCGTGGACCTAAGAGATGTTAGTGAGAAGTGTTTGGGTAACACTACAATAGAATGGAAGTAGGGACGAGAATGCCAAATGTGAAGAAGTGGGTACATTTTAGTGCCTAGCACATAATCCATTTAATATCACATGGATCTAAAAGAACTAAATGCCCTTCTGACCATATAACGAAACCTTTGAAAAAGTGTTATCATACATGTTTATTTTAACATGTAGTTACACATATTTCCATGTAAAATATGCCCCCATTGAATTTAGGGATAATATAGATCCCAAGCAAAAAATACCAACATTTGGGCCAAATAGAAATTAAATAAGGTGAGAGAAACAGATCTTCCAAGTGTTGAGAGAAGTTGGAGCTCATATGCAAGGTATGGGAGTTTTTGTAACATGCAAAGAGCCCTATTCTTGAAAGACCCAAGATTCACCTAACTCCTAATACCTTAAGAACCTATAACTTTCATAGACTTGTTTTTCTTATTTAGAGCTTTTTTCTTCAATATAACATATGAAGGCTATGTCGATGAAATCGAAGATGGAAAGTGGTAAGAAATTATCTAACATTCTTTTAAAATGTGAAGACCTACTATGAGAAAAAATTAAAAAAACAAATAAAATAGCTTATATATTAACAATATGACAAAAACCACAATGCTTATAATTAGAGTCATATAAGCTCAGTAAATACTAGAAACAAAAAATCTCAAATACTTGAACACTGTAATTAAGAACCACTAAATACACTAAAAGTAAAACTTTTTTTCTATAGCATTATATCATGTACAAACTATGGCTCTTCAAGAACAATTTCATATTGTATAGACGAATTTTATGTACATGTTTTGAGATTCAGTCTTCATTATTGAAGGTCAGATCCATAAAGCATTCTTAATATACTATCATCATATGAAAGCATTTGAAGATGGGCTAGATGTCTTTCTAATATATTTTCCTAGCTACATTGTAGGAGTCTACATATATAATTCATGAAAATCCAAAGATTTAGGCATCTATGGTAGAGTTTGGCTAGATCTTCGATTGCAACAAGATGGTCAATTAGATTATCTAATATTTAAAGTTCAATAATAAAGGGTGATCGCGAGCTTGATAAAAAATGGCTATAGGCCCATTGAATGAACAGTTCATACATTTCTCTATTACAATACAATCTCTAGTCTCTACTCTATGTACTCTCTTCTCTCTTCTCTCACTAGTATAATGATATATCCTCTCTCTCTCTCTCTCTCTCTCTCTCTCTCTCTCTCTCTCTCTTTGTGTCTCTAGTTCTTCCTCTCCCTCGTTTGTTCTCTCCCCTATCCTCTCTACTCTCTTATCTTTAGAGTCCTAGAAAACACATATATAGCCATGAAAGCTATATAACGTAATGTACAAAACATGTGACGTGTATGTGGTCTAAGTAAGAAGTGTATGAGAACCTTCTAAGGGACAGTTTTCCCTTGCGAGTCCTATTGATACCTATGAGCACAACACTTTAGACATGTCTCCATAGTCTCATAGTCTTTTCAAAAGAGTATACAATCATTGACCCATGCATGGATGATGTTGTAGTCCATGCCAAGCTTGTGTAACACTAGTCATGCATCATCATGAGACTCAAGCATCATGTGTCTAGGTGGCAATATCTAATATTTAAGCAACTTGAAAGAAAAAACCCAAGTATTTTTAAAGAGCATAACAACCAGTTTTATAATGGAGTCAAAGACAAAGGAGCATAGTACGTACATGAACAACTCAGTCACACTTGCATCGCTGCATTTGTACTTTGCTTGTACACTTAGGAGTTCAAGTGGTGTCTTGAAGTGAGATACCACTACAAGATATAGACCTTATAGCGACGTTTAAAGCGACGAAAATACAAACAACAAAATTTTCCCCCGTCGTTGCAAAAAGCATCGTTATTGACGACGCCATAGAATCGTCGCTAATAGCGACGCATATAGCGACGGTTACAGAGAATTTGCGACGCTGATAGCGACGACAATAGCGACGCGTGCAGTAAATTTCCGACGCAAATAGTGACGGTAACAGAGAAAAAAAAAAATTGTGGCAGGGCAGCTTGTTTGTGGCAGGGCAGCAAGCTGCCCTGCCACATATAGCACTGTGTGCTGTATGAGAGCCATACAAAATAGTTTCTACACTGCTGCATACAAAGCGTTTGCAAATAAAAAGAATGTA
Organism: Lygodium microphyllum; assembly: GCF_053477565.2. Taxonomy (NCBI): domain Eukaryota; kingdom Viridiplantae; phylum Streptophyta; class Polypodiopsida; order Schizaeales; family Lygodiaceae; genus Lygodium; species Lygodium microphyllum. Next base: position 126,787,869 of record NC_141152.1, on the reverse strand, counting down.
TACTGAAATCATAAAACTGATAGATGAAATAAATACATGATATCGCATAAAATGCGATTGGTACAATCATAAAACAATATCACTAATACATAGAAAATGTCTACATAGATCGGGCGACTAAAAACTAAAGGTATGTGAGCTGTAAGGATTCAAGGGCGAGCTACAAATCGTCGTCCCCCGAAAGCTCTTTCCGCTGCAAAGGAGCATCAAACGGATTCTGCAGAAAAAGAAACAACATATCAATCCACCATACAATAATGCATTCAAATATCTCATGGTAACTACGGACAAGAAAGATGAGTTACTTACTGGGCCGCCGCGTCTATACAATCGGTCGATCAATGATCTGAGACCGTGCCTCTCTGCATATCGAGTCTCAAGGCCTTGCGGATCGCGATTTGTAATGGAGTGCTGCAAAGAAAACAAAATGCTAACTATTAGAAACATGATTGTCAGTACAAAGAATATCTCAAAAAAACAAATAAGCAAAATAAAAGAGAAACTTACAAAGTCCTCCAAATATGTCATGTGGCCGCCACTCCCAAGATGATGTACCGATCCGGCCTCGATTCGTGGCCTCGCCGCCTCTCGCTGCTGACTCCAATGTCCTGGCGAATTTGTAGCCTCCTCCCTCAGTCGGCGCCAGTCGTCTGCATCTAACCACTCGAGCTTTGGAGCCCCACTCTTGATTGCCTTGCGTGCGTCGGATCGTCTATGTGACATGTATGCATGCATGCAATCTATCATCCAGGCCGTAGAGAATCTATCCAGTGCGGCGGCTGGCACCGGGAACTCCTCGTGCAAGGATGCTACTATGTACTCCTTGCTCCCCTCCGGTATATTCCTCCAATGATCCAGGACGTTGTGCCGAAAAACTTGTTGGCACAACTCCCTCATGCGAGCCATCACCCTCCTCCCCTCATTATTCATGATGATGGCTCCTGACCTGCCATCCACTAGGTATCCATAATCCCTAGGAGTATGCCTTGTATGGGCCCTCTCCCATCTCTGTCCACGCTCCTAGGCATATCCAGGAGACCCCTGTACATCCGGTGTACCGACGGGGGTACTCTCTCCCCGAGTGCCACCAAAAGGAGTGCCATCAAAAGGCGTGACATCTTTCGATGGCTGCGCAAAAGCTGGAGTAACTGGAGTGGACGTCCCCACAGGTGTGACAAATCCTAGAGGTGACCGAGCTCCAGCTGAACGACGAGACGGAGACACCGCGTCCGTGTCTCCACAGCAGCACCCCCTGATCCTCCTGCAGTCGCAATCCCTCCCTCTGGCCCAAGTCGTGAGCGTCGAGATCGTCTGCTCGAAGCTAAAGCATGTGATCGCGCTGAAGTTGATCTAGCAGAGCGCCCTGACGAAGAACGAGACAGCTCCTGATCTGCCATCTCTCTGAATCTTGCGAGCTGATCTAGAGACATACGTATCATCATCTCCTGAAACTCCTCATCGCTCATCCCTCGACTCATCCTAAAAATGTTGATATCTGCACAGATAAAAAATAATGTTAGAATAATCAATTTAAACTATACAAAGCATATTAATATAAATCATTTTTGAAAAATCCCTCTTAAAATGCATATCTTATCTACCTTTATGGAAGATCTAAACAACGAATTGAGTAATACAATTCTCCAAGAATGAAGTATTCTATGATCCCATGTTAATTTCCTGACACAACTCTGCATACACTGGAAGGTCGATAGACATGTCACCACAAAAGAACGAGTCTGCCTCGTTCTCAAAAAATTCTACGACTTCTGTATTTCCATCATTGTTAGCCGATGCGGGGTCCAAGCTTGCGGTGGCCTCCACCCCTTGTAATTTCGATCCCTCTATTTGCATATTTTCTTCATCTATGCCTGGAACAAGTGGTTGACCTGTAAGTGGGTCCAATATGGCAACTCGTAGAAAACTGAGAACCGTCGCATTCCATTTGGATGTGATTCCGGGTTTACCATTTTCAGCTCGTACCAGCTTGCAGCGTTCATATGTACTGGAGGTCGTCCAAGAAAACCTTCCCTGAGTTCATGATCCTCCGACAAGAAAGCAGCGTGTCCTTGATATACCATCTTCTTCATGGTTCGTGACCTTCGGGAGTCTAACTGTGGCCCACACAATGGACATGCATGATAACCTGAGGTAACGAGACATGCAAGGCGATCCACGACCTAGTGAATACTTGATTGAATGAAATAAAATATAGATATTACCAGCGAGAACAAAGGTCTGCTCACCTGAGCACTCTCCCAATCCCAGAAAGTCACGCATCGTCCATATGAGAATGGCTCAAATGTTGGCTGACCGCCGACCATCGCGCCTGCTCATATCTTGCACCGTGACCCCCTCCTCCCACAAAATCTTAAGCTCATCGACTAATGGATGAAGATATACGTCCATATTTTTTACTTCGTAGCGGCCCGGGACGAGCAAGCTAAGGATGAGATATCCTTTCTTCGTAGAAAGCCATGGAGGAATGTTGTAGTTGACAAGCACTATAGGCCACACACTGTAAGAAGTCGAGCGCAGACCGAATGGGTTCACACCATCCATGGCGAGACCGAGCCGAAGATTCCTTGGCTCTCGTGCAAAGCCTGGGAAGGTAGAGTCAATGTGGCTCCATGCGCGCGAATCTGCTGATATTCGTTGCACTCCATCCGTGGACCTATTCTGCACATACCACGTTGTCAAGCTTGCCATGGCAGACGTGCAAAACATGTGGTTTATGCAGGGGATGAGCGGAAAGTGTCTGAGGACTTTTTGAGGGATGGTCTGCCCTTGCAAGTCCTGTCGATACCTGTGAGCACCACACTTTGGACATGTCTCCATAGTCTCGTATTCATCTCGAAACAATATGGAGTCGTTGATACATGCATGGATGTTATTGTAGTCCATGCCAAGCTTCCGTAAAACATGTCATGCATCATCACGAAACTCAGGCATGGTGTTTGCAGGTGGCAATATATGATATTTCAATAACCTGAAAAAATCATAAAACACCTTGAAAAATCCATCCATGTTTGCAATAATATTGTTTAAAAAAAAACAATGAAGTCTGTGTGCAAGGTACCTGAATAACTCAGTCACACTCGTATCGCTCCAACCGTATTTTGCTTGCACACTTAAGAGTGCAAGCAATGTCTTCAACCGAGATACTCGGCACCCATCATATAATGGTATGGATGCTTCCTCTCTAAGCGAGTCAGATGTCTCAACATCCATGGGAATCAATGCATCGATCATTGCCTCCATCTCAGGCTCCAAGATTGTAGGCAAATCGAGAAGGTTGTCTGTCTCCTCTGGCATTGACGGTATAGATGGGCCTTGCGAGTGGTCGATTGGCTCCTACAATCCATCCATCGCACGTCCACAAACTCTTCTAATTGGCCGCAAAGGGTGCACTCCCCCTTGGGTCGAGACATCACCCCCCTGGATACAAAATTTGCCAACAAGACCCAATCTTATTGTGTATGGTTTTCAATTAGCTTGAGAGTACAATGCATGAAAAATGCTAACTTCAAATTACCATTTGCTGAAAATCTGCAATCGCCTGATCAATGATCTCAGATTGAAACTCGCCAAATCGTCGTACGTGTTCTATAGACAATCGACGTTTTCGTCTAATTGCCAACTTGCATTGAGAGCAAGGACATGGGACACACAGATTAAGATACGACTCGCGGTCTTGAACAATAGGACCTTCTTCGTTTGCCATCTTATCTACATTACAGCAAACGAGGCTTAAATGGATAGCTTTATGGAGATGTAGGTCAAGTTGCAAGTTGACCATAAACCTTGCATTGTATATAGTAGTCGAGAGATTTTCCGATGTTATATCTCGGCCTTGTATCATGCTCAACGATTTGTTTGTCCCGGTAGATAATTTTTTGTTATATCTCGGCTTTGAGTATAAGTAATCCATTTTAAAATTAATGCGCGCCATCTATGAAATTTTATAACTATAGTAATAAAATTTATTTCAATCAATTCTACTCATAGTCATAAGACCTGAGAGAAATTATCCTATACTCAATTTAAGGGTTTCTTCTTCTATAATAATAATTTTGGGTTCATTTTGATGAAGTACGTGGCCGTATGCAAAGCACATTGCATACCATTATCAATACGTATATTATCTTAAATTTCCTTCCCGTCCCTCTCCCTCTCTTTCTCTCCCTCTCCCTCTCTTCCTCTCTTTCTCTCACTCTCTCCCTCTCCCTCTTGTTCTCTTTCTCTCCCTCTCTCATTTCCTCCCTCCCCCTCCCTCTCCCTCTCCCTCCCTCTTTCTCCCTCTCCCTCCCCCTCCCTGCCTCTCCCTCCCCCTCCCTCTTTCTCTCCCTCTCTCATTTCCTTCCCCTCCCCCTCCCTCTCCCTCTCCCTCTCCCTCTCCCTCTCTTTCTCTTTTTCTCCCTCTCCCTCTCTATCTCTCTTTCTCTCTCATTTCCTAAACAAGCAAAAAATAAAGTGATTTAAACATCCTCCAAGCAAAAGGGAGAGGGAGAGATACAATGCACTCTCCCTCTCTTTCTCTTTTTATCCCTCTCTCATTTCCTTCCCCTTCCTCTCCCTCTCACTCTCTTTCTCTCTCATTTCCTCTCCTAAACAAGCAAAAAATAAAGTGATTCAAACATTAAACAAGCAAAAGGGAGAGGGAGGGAGACAGAGAATGCACTCTCCCTCCTTCTCCCTCTCTTTCTCTTTCTCTCCCTCTCCTATTTCCTCCCCCTCCCTCTCCCTCTCTCTCTATTTCTCATTCTCTTTCTTTCCCTCTCCCTCTCTCTCTCTTTCTCTCTTACTCTCTCGTTTCCTCTCCTAAACAAGCAAAAAAGAAAGTAATTTAAACATTAAACAAGCAAAAGGGAGAGAGAGAGAGAGAGAATGCACTCTCCCTTTCTTTCTCTCCCTCTCCCTCTCTTTCTCTCCCTCTCTCTCCCTCTCCCTCTCCTTCTCTTTCATTTCCTCTGCTAAACAAACAAAAGAGAACGATTTAAACCTTCAACAAGTAAAAGAAAGAGAGAGGGAGACTCACCAATGAGATATGGGGAGCATGGGCGGCTTCTCTTTGCAAGGAGGGCTCCTCCTCTCCTTCACGAACAACGGCGGTGGCGGCGGCGGCGGCGGCGACGGCAGCAAGTCTCTTTCTTCTCTTCTCTCACAAAGCCTTGGCTCTCTCTCTCACTCTCTCCCTCGCTCTCGCTCTCAAAAGGCGAAGAAAAGAAAATGAAAACGGTGCTCTGGTTTCGGCCGCGTTTTTTTTCCCTACGGCGAAGAAAAGAAAATGCGACGCAAATAGCGACGTCAATTGCGACGCCAATAGTGACGCCTATAGCAACGCCGATATCCGCCGTCGCTAATCGGCGTCGCTATTGCCCCATTCCCTTGTAGTGTACTTGGCACCCATCAGATAATAGTATGGACGACTCCTCTCTCAATGGATCAAATGACTTGGCATCCATGGGTAGTACTTCATCGATCATTGCATCCATCTCAAGCAGCAAGTTTAAAGGAAGGTTTAAAAGGTCCACCATCTGGTCTAGTGTAGATGACATAGTTAGCAGTGTGCCCTCCAATGGGTTAATCAGCTCGGGTACTCCATCCATTGCATGCCCATGAGCTCTTCTTATAGGATGCAATAAGTGCATTCCTTAAGCTGGAACGACACCTTTGTACAAACATTTCTAGCGTATATCTAATGTTATTTTATATGATATTCAATTACACTATAAATGTAAAGTATGATTGGTACACACTTTTTTTACTATTAGCTCAAAGTTCGAGATTACCTATTCAATGATCTGTGATTGAAACTTGTCAAAGCATCGCATGTGGTCTATAGACAAGCAATGCTTTCATTGAATTATTATCTTACACTTAGTACAAAGGGTACAAGACATGCTCATTGAGATACGCCTCGCGATCTTAGATCTCATGGCCATCATCATTGTCCATTTTGTCTATGCTACGATAGACAATGTGATTTTGTTTCCCTAATTCTTTCTCTTTTTTCATTTTATTCTCCACTTTTCTTTCTCACTCGCTCTCTCTTTATTCTTTCCTTTCCCTCCCTCTCTCTATTTCTTTCCCATCAATCTCTCCACAATCAAAAGTAAATAGAAAATATAAAAAACTTAAAAAATAAAGAAATGGAAAGCAAGGTCTTCCTCCCTCTATTTATCTTGCTCTTTCCCTCCATCTCTCTTTCCCTCTCCCTCCCTCCATCTCTCGATATTTTTCTTTTTTTCCTCCATCTCTCTTTTTCTATCCCCTTCCATCTCTCTATAAATCTCTCCCCCTCTCTATCTTTGTTTATTTGTTCCCCCTCTCCCTCCTTGATTATTTCTCTCCCTCACTAGAGGTTTTCTTTATATAGTTCCTTCAAATTGGTCTCTTGTATAGGAATTCTTGTCTTTTGGTCATCAATGCTCTATCTTTATGCTAGTTGGAAATCTTCAACAAGTTAGGGGCATATTGTATGGTTAGGCAATAGTGGTGGCCACATCTTGTAGTGGTATCTATACATGTAGTTTTTTACCTTCATTCTTAAATAGCTTTTTGTATAGTTTAGATCATCTCTAGATAAGAATAAATATTGTGTGGGGAGAGTGCCACGAGTGTGAAATTGCTTAAGGACCTATTGAATATACTCTTTTTGGGACAAATAAAGAATCCCCTAAGAGCAGTCATTACGCATAATGTGCATCCCAAGAATATGTGAGGCTTGTCCCATGTATTTCATCTCAAAGCCATTCTTGAGCTAACTTTTTAGAGTATCCAACTCATCAAGAGCTCTCCCAATTATCAACATCTCATCCACATAGAGTGCCAAAATAAAACGGCTACCATCATGAGCCTTCTTTGTGTATAAACACGGATCCATATCACTGCATATATAGCCTTGTGAATGCATAAAAGCATTAAACTTGTCCTAGGTTCCTGCTTATGACCATAAAGGATCTTTCTCAATCCCTACACAAGGTGTTCCCTTCCTTTTTCCTCATATCCCTTAGGTTGCTGTATATAAATCTCCTCATGCACTAACCTAAGGCTTTTTCCTCAAAGCCCTTAGGTTGATGCATATAAATCTCTTCATGCAAGTCCCCATGTAAGAAAGCTATCTTAACATCCATTTGATAAAAATGTCCAGATCTAATTAAGAAACCAATTCTAGTACCGAGCATAGGGTAGTCATCTTGAATATAAGAGAAAAGACTTCCTCAAAGTCAACACCATGCTCTTGTTTTAAACCCTCAGCAGCCAATCTGGCCTTGCATCCACCAAGGATGCTCCTCAACTTGTACACCCCCTTGTATGGTAACTCACGTTTTCCACCAAGTAAAGGAACCAACTTCCATGTATGATGTTTTTTTGAAGAGTCAAACTTTCACTCCATGGCCTTCTCCCAAGAGTGACTATCACCACACACATGGCCTCATCACAACTGAGAGGCTCACCTGTATCTGTCACCATCACATAATCAACTTAGAACTCAAACCACTCAAGAGGACCTCTAGCTCTAGTAGAGCATCTCAAGGTAGGCTAAGGAGCCTACATAATCTATCTAACATCATGGCCATGGGCTATTGAAGCATCAACTGCTATTGCAGGCTCATACGAGAGTATGAGGCTCCTCCTAAAAGATAACCCTATGTATCTAGACTATCCGCTCAGGTTGCATATACATGTTTTCCTCATGGAAAACTACATCATGGTTGCTAATGACTTTTGAAGCTTGTGGATTCCATAGGCGATAGCACATCTCACTTGTATCTCCATAACCAAGAAAGATACATTTTTCATGAACTTAAGATCTAGCTTTGTGTGGTTGTCCTTGGGTACATGACAAAAAGCATCATAACCAAAGACACGTAAATGATCATGCGAGGGAAGTTTTCTAAACTACATCTCCTCTCCAACTTGAAAGTAAATAGAATTGCAAGGATATTGGTTGATCAAGTGTACGGTATAGTCCACTGCCTCAGCCCAAAATTGCTACGGTAAGCCTATCTAGCTAAGCATACTACATACCCTTTCCCTATATTGTCCTATTCATAGGCTTAGTGATGCCGGGAGGCATATTCCACGGTGGATTCCGTGAGGTTTTAAGGTGGATTCCATAAGATTTTATTATTGGGGCTCATATACAAAGCGGATTCTTTGTGCAGGAAGTCGATGGGGACGCCTATCCTTTTCGGGCGTTTTGTTAATTTAGTGTGTACATGGGTGATTCCATAGCGGGTGATTCCGCAAAATACATATTTAATTTAATAAACGTTTATGAGTTTAGAGTGCGCACTCGTGATAAGGTTAGGATTGATTTCTAACCAATTTATTTATGTAGCTGAAGACTACTAGGTATTCGCTTTTGTCAGTTCAATTGTATTATTTTGCTAACGATTGTGAATGTTTCAATTGATGTGTAGAGAAGCAGCGGTGGCAGTGGAAAGCATTGGAGGATAGCGTGTATTCAAGTTATCGTCAATATTTTGATGGGTGCATACCTTAGGAATGGCGTCTATATTTTTTCGTGCTTATTTATCAAGGCGCTTGATATTTATTTATTATTTTTGTATATGCATGGGCGCACGATTTAGATATTTGTATTGGATCTTGTATTTGGGTATGCCTGACTTCTTGGGCGCCCATTAGCTTTAATTCTATTTGGCACAAAAGCAAACTCAAAAGCTAAGGCGTGCTATTTTGTAATTTGGGCTATTATTTGAGCTTGAAGATTATTAATATATCAAATACATGCTTTGTGGAGCACTCACACAAGGCATGGGGGGAGATTGCATCCAATTGGTTTCTTGTTCATGTCATGCAAGCTTTCTACATTGATTTGTGTGTAAAAAGTAGAGTTCTTTTGTTCTTGGGGACCTTCTAACACTCACTATGCGTGCTTACGGCACCCGATCTATGCACCACTCAGCCGCTATACCATTTTGGGTGGGGTGTACGGGATGATCAAGTGATACTTAATATCCCTCTTATCACAAAACTACTCTAAGGATTTAGAGATATGCTCAACCCCATTATTTGATTGTAGGCATTTTAGCCTATACGTAGAGTGGTCCAATGAAAGACAATGCTGAAAGGTAGCCAAAATATCAAATTTTAGCTTTATGGGATATGCCCAGATCTTATGTGAGTAATCATAAATTAATGTGAGAAAGTATTTCCACATCCTAATGACGATTGATAGGGCATAGGTCTACAGACATCATAATAAACAAGAGCCAAAGGCTCACCCATGCAGAGTGCTTGACTTCTTATGCGTACTATATGTCTGTGTGCCACTGTACAAACAATGATCACATGACTCAAAACACTTATAGTCAAGGGATGAAAGATATTGCAAAAATGAGTTATAAGAATTTCATTCTCTTTAAGGACATGTACCCAAGGCAATGATGCCAAAGAGATACATGTGGAACTACATCCATAGACAAAACATGATCTACCGATCTAGATACAACTAGGGGATATAAAGTGCTAGACTAGGCATCATGTGCTAGAACAAGGTTCCCACGGGTGATCTTCCAAGAGAAATCCCCAAAAGAAACAAAGTAACCCTCGTCATCTAGTGTGCCAGTAGAAATAAGACTCCTCATGAGATCATCGGTACATGTTGAACATTATGCAAAGTAAATATACTACCTGAACCAAGATGTAGCCAAATATCACTAATACCAACTATCTACAATGACAAGCCATTCTCCAAACACACAGATCTAGTCATACTACGATAAGAATGGAACCACTCTCTACGAGGGGTCACATGAAGGAAAGCCCCTAAATCCATCAACTAATACAGAGTAAAACCAGACAAGGCATTAGACAGCTCTCACTCATTCAAAGAAGAAGCTACAATTATGTAATCATTATCAGAGTCAAGTTGCTGCACTACATTGATCTCTTCAATCTTAACACTAGACTTAGCAAGGATGATATTGCTCTTATCAAACTTGTCGTGCGCTTTCCCTTTGCCCTTTTCCTTGGGCTTGTCATTGCCCATTTTCTGGCAATGAGGTCTAATATGTCAATCCTAATTTCCATAATAATGGCATGTCAAATGAGACTTACATCCACGAGACTTACTATAAGATGGTCCATAGGACTTAGAACAAGACGTTTGCAAGTCTCTACCATGACGGTAATTCCCACTCCTACTATCATGGCAACCTTGAACAATCAAAGCATGATAAGTATGAGAAGCATTCACATTCTTCCTATTGATCTCCTCTATCAAGAGTACATACTCTACATCATACACTTATTGCCCAATCTCAGGCATATTTGCACACATAACACTATGCAATGTGTCCCAAGACTTAGTTTGTGTGAGCAACAAGAACAAAGCTGGAAGATTGTCCTTAAGGACAATCCCCTGCAATGAGAGCTAGCCAATGATAGCATGAAACTCGCTCAAATGCTATGAAACATTGGTACCTTCCTTCATACAAAGGTCTATAAGCTACTTTAGTCAATACATCTAAGAAGCAAGGGTCTACTCATCATAGAGATTATGCATTTTCTTCCAAAGATCCCATGCAGACTGCCCATCTATGAAAACATTATAAAATAAAATTGCTTGTTGAGAAATAGGATAATCGTCGTGAATCTACATAGCTCACCTAAGTCATCCCATACATCTTGATCTTGACCTTCAAGCTTAATGCTTTTACATTTTGATTAGCCTAATCTAAGATTTATGTGCCAAAACCTACCAAATTTGGGTCTTTCAAAATTCATAATTGCTTCCATCTAACTTTTCAATGCTGAAGATGGCACTTTCATTTGAATGACTAGCCATGTTGCAAGAAAAAGAGGCTCAGTATAGACCAAACAAGCTACTGTAATAATTACTTCCATCTAACTTTTCAATGTTGAAGATGGCACTTCATTTTGAATGACTACCATGTTGCAAGAAAAAGAGGCATAGTATAGACCAAAAAAGCTATTGTAATACCTACAAAAATAGCCCCCAAAACCATTGCCTAAACAAGTTGAAAACAAGAGGTATGGCCAAATAATGAGTTCTCCATAAAGTATGATCAAAATAGCATCAAATAGAGGAGCCTTCTCTCATAAATAGTACAATAGTCTGGAATTACAACATGCTAAAAATGAGGTATAACGTACTCAAGCTTACTGCAAATAAAATCCAAAGCTCAATGTAACATCCAAGTGTCAAGAAGGCAGCTTCCACTGGAACAAAAGTCAAATGCCAATTGAGTAAACAAAGCTAAAATCCTCATGTGAGTAGCATCCAAGCATCCAATATACATCAAGTACATAGCCATGAGCATAAGACCCAATAAAATCTTCAAGCTCATAAGGTCATATACCTCTAAAGCATCCAATGAAGTAACTGACAACCAATGTCAAATGTGTTAAGGCCAAATCAAAGCTCAAATGCATTCAATAGCATAATCAAGCACATATCTTCAATGTCATGCAGCACCAATACATGTGATAGAATGCTTAAATAGCACGAAAGAGAAGTAGACATAGACTATCCCTATTAAAAGCTTGATGTCCATTGTATGTACAGTTGTAAAATGATAGTCAAGAGTGAGAAAAAGTGAGCTCAACGAAGCCCAAAAGCATTCTGGGAGCATGACCAAGCATATGGCATCAACCATAGACATCAATGTATCATCTAAAATAGCCAAGAAGAGTCAAAAAATGATAGTACAACTAAGTCGTATGGCCTTAAATATTTCCAAAATCATTTCAATACATTGGCAAAACATTCCACAAGTGTCTAGCATCAAATAAGCATTCGAGAGCATCACATAAGCCAAGAGCAGGACATTTCCCAGATAAATAGCATTTAGTTCTATTATCACAGCAGTGATATCTATGAGAAAATCGAGCTAAAAGAGTTGTCAAATAAGTCCAATAGCATCTCAAACCAGTGACATATGATCCCCCAAGTATCCAAAAACAAAAAATAGGTATATGGGCATCCCAAGAAGAATATACGAGCTCCAAACATTGAAGATATGGTTGTCCTTGTTTTATGATAGCATGCTGCCCTATTTGCATAGTTAATAGCTGAAGCTCAATGACTCAAAAACAATGCTCAATGTTAATGGTCAGTGCTAAGAGGAGTGGTAAAAATGCTAAAGCCTTTGTCCAATGTCGGGGAGTGTTTGGCATGCACAAGTGCTTGAAAGTGGCCATAGCTATGAAAACGTGTTTGTATTTCGAGCCTTAAATATTGAGTTGAACACTCCCTAAAATAAGCTCAATGTAGTCTCAATATTTCCTTGAGATAGACCTAATAGGTACTAAGAAGTCTTATAGAAATAAGAGCTCAATGTGAACACCTGAAGAGGTGAAGCTATGGCAACCAATAGTGAAACCCTACTATAGGTAGCTCAAATTAGAGATCAAGCAATGTTGGATTAAGCTCAAGCTCATAGAGAATGTGGCTTTGATATGAATTAAGGGGAGAAGCCCAAGTGGAATCATGACTAAGCAAAATCAAGAGAGGTGTGAGCTATGGAAGATGGAGCAAGAGAGCAAGAGAGAGAGATTCAAGATGTGGGAACTCCTAGAATCACAATGTGTGACTGGCCTTCCCTTTATTCAAATGTCATTGAAAGAATAAATAATGAAGTGACAGTGATGGGCACCCTCCATCACTTGTAGTGTGCAAGTGTGGGTATTGACAGTGTAGTAATACACGGGAAGCTAGGCACAAGCGCGTTTACCTCCAATAAGTATTTGAAAACTTATAAGTTATTGTAGGGTATGAAAGGAATGCAAAGAAGCTTGGGGACATATATCTATTTCAACCAAATTAGGGGAAAATTTATGTTTATGTGGCTTATGCCAAGCCATGCTATTGGGATAGCCAAGAATAGTCATCACATGTCTATCAATTGGATGTCAAATTTGTATCTTCTTCAAGTAGAGAATAGAGAGCATAGAGAAGAGAGAAATTATAGTACAAAGGGAAGATGAAAGAGGTGGGAGAAAGTCAACAAAAGAAATGAGAGAGAAAAGAGAGTGGAGAGAGGTGCATAAGTTGATAATTTTTCATATATACATTTCAACTTATATTGATATTGTCTAAATTCTTTTACACTAGTGTAATATCAAAAGAATTATGCTTAATGAAAGAGTCCAAGAACTATCTCTTTACTTTTTCTAATTTCTACCTCTCAAGAATATCCCTTTGGATTGCTAAGGACATAAGGTTATAATAAGATTGAGATGCTTTTGAAGCATCTTTCTCACTTCTATTTGGTTGAAGAGGAGACCTAAAAAAGATCAATATTATAAATCAAATCAAATCATAAATAGGGTCATCCATTACTAACAACTCCATGTCAATCGCATAAAAAATAGTTGCATGTATAGTAAGAACCATGAAGACCAAACATTTGAGCCTACATGTGACTTACATCTTCTTTAAATAAAATCATTTATGTATGCACAATATAGCAACCTATGTACTAATCCCTCAAAATTTGGACAATGAATAGTTTTAGAGACTCAAAAGACTATTGAGAACTTTGGATATTTGTATGGTCTACCTTAAATCTAATATATAGAGTCTAATGTGCAACATAAAAGTATAGTACTATTAGCAATAGTTAATTCTTGATCACTAACTAAAAGAAGTCATTAGCTCTAAGAAATCCATTCATTAGAAATGTTTAACTTGTCAACTACACCATACAAAAAGTATGGAGGCACCACTGCAATACCATTGTCGAGTGGTTTGATACAAAAAAGTGATGTCGTGACACTAAAAGAAGTATCACATTACTTTAAGACTAGTGGATTGCTTAAGATCCACGATAATTTAGTGTTGAAAATCAATTTTTAATATTTACTAACAAGTTAAACTACAAAATGACCACTTCACAATGGTATTCAAATACTAAGTTCCAATAAAGAAAGCATATTTTTACTCTCAAGTAATGGTTTGACTACGAAGGTGCTCACCAATCAATGGAAGGATGTGAAAAATTAGCAAACTAATATGACCACGCATATGCAATTGGGGAAACCCACTAATTAGTTAAAAAGAAAACCTCCATGTGTTTATACCACTTCAAAGTGGTGAGAAACCAATATCTAGGAAGAGGTGAATGATCACAAAATTTTGGGACTTATAACATATGAGAGATAGCAGCCACTTGTAAGTATAAAGAAACCACTAGAGAGTGGTTCTTTACCATGTGGACATGGTGAAAATTGCTGGAAAGTGTTAATTCACCACTTTAACCTATAAGTTACCCATTGTGCTTGCTTCTCTATGGTAGCACAAAAGGTGAGAGAGAGAGAGAGACTCACCTTGGGTGTTTGGTGTGGCGGGTGGTGGCGCTTCTCCTTCTCCTTCTTCCTCTCCTTGGTAAGTTACCCTCCCTTGATGCTTGTTTGCCTCCTTGCTACTTCTTCTTGTTCTCTCTTTCTTCCTCTCCTTGGCTTTCCTTTTTTCCTTCTTGTGTGTTTGAAATGAAAGAAGAGGTGAGTCATGAGGAGGTGAGGCATGAAGAGACTGCATGTCGGCTAAACTCAAGCTTCAAAACCGCAAAAAACGCAGGAAAGGAAAGGTGCAGTTTGAAAATAAATGATTTAAGTATGGTTTGAATTTTGACGTGTGTGTCTATGTTCACGTATATATGTGCGTCTATTGTTCAGATAGACACGAATATAGACGCAGATATAGACGCGCATTTGGGATTTATTATAATTTTTTGTTTTTAAGATAAGTTTTGACAGTGAATTCTTGTTAAGTTTTGATAAGTTAAGATAAGTTAAGATAATTTTTAAGATGATGATTTTTGTGTATTTAAAATTAAGATCTTATGTAAATATATGAATGATAAATATTTTGATGTTGTCATAAATTAGGTTTAATCATGTCGACGTCGTTATCACCTAGTGCGGTGCAAGTTGGTGAGTCAATGAGCACATCCTCAAGTGAGGATGAAACATTGTGTCTTCATAATCGAGATGCATGGCTACGATGAAAAATTAAATGCATGTGTGATCGTTGTCGAGGGTGTATTTTTCGAGCACGTCGAATTGCAATGTCACATCTCAGCTGGTATGGAGAATGGGATCGAGAAAAATCACCGGTATTCATAGTTTTTTTTACCACTAAGATTGCATGTCTATGTTACGAAAATTATATATCAAAGTACATGAAACTCCCTTTTGCGGTTGAGTAGGATGCGGTGCCACATCCTAAGATGCTCCCTCCCGGGCGTCGAGAGGCTGCAAAACATCGACGCGAGGAGGCAAAGCCTTAAAGAAGAGTAGAGACTGATGAACATGATAGTAGCCCTCATGAAATGCCCCATCAAGTCGTAGAGGATGAGATTTTGGACAACATGGTACACCATCTATTTTCGCAACCGGTTCAGGGAGAAGGTCACTCTACGAAGCCAGATGATCCACTATATGTAGCATTATCTACTCCGTTGTATGAAGGTTGTACGTACTCCGTTCTTCGTGCGTCCTTCGAGATACTTAACTTGCAAACAATTTATGGATGGAGTAATGTCAGTTTGGATGCATTATTGAAGTAGGTATCAATTCAGTTTGGCTTATATATGAATCATAATATTAATTGTTAATTCTATTTTGAAATCAGACAGAAATATATGTTGGTGGTTTTTTAACTCACTTTTAATATATATGCAAGTTATTATCACAAATGCTTCCAAAAGGAAACAAATTGCCAACTAAGAGAGAGCAAGCAAGACATTACTTGACATCTCTGGGAGGCCTCGATCATGTCAAGATCCATGCATGTGTCAATGATTGTGTCTTATTTCGTGGGATTCATGAGTTCGCACGAGAGTGTCCTGTTTGTGGTGAATCAAGATACGAAGTGGAGATGAAGTCAATGGATGTTCCTCGTAAGGTTTTGCGACATTTTCGGATTGTTCCACGTATAAAACTTATGTTCAAGTGTAAGCATATTGAAAAGCTCATGTCATGGCATGCTAGTCATCGTTCAAGTGATGGAAAATGAAGGATCCCTGCAGACACACCCGCATGGCAACATATAGATCATTTGTTGCTTGTTTTCAAAGAAGAGTCAAGAAATTTGAGATTTTGTTTAGATATGGATGGAATCAATCCATTTGGCATCAAAAGCACATCATACAGTGTATGGCCAGTGGTATGGTGAACTATAATATTCCTCCATCCATGGCAATTAAAAAGGGACATGTGATGTTGTCCCTTCTGATTCTTGGAAAGCACAAGGTAAAAAACATGGACATTTACTTAGAGCCTTTGATTGAAGAGTTAGAAATATTATGGGAAGGTATTAAGGTGCAAGATACAAGTGCATCTACATCCTCTAGAGATTTCACATTGAAGGCCATGTTGTTGTGGACCATGCATGACTTTCCAGGATACAGAGAGTGTTCAGGTACATGTATATAACTCTATATTTGAAATTGAAAACTTGAATCAATTGCATTTTATTAATTCACTTGTTTTTTCAGGTTTAACCACGTCAGGATATCATGCATGTCCTATTTGCGGTCCCTCTCTAGTTTCCTCTAGGCCGGAACGTTTAAAGAAGGTTATCTACGACAATCACCATCGATTTCTTCCTATTGACCATCCCAAATATGTTCTCCCTACTAATGGAATGACTCCACAATCTCTAACCATTCGAGATTGGAAGGAGAGATGGATTAATGCCGACAGCCACCCTCCACATGGCATGAGTTGGTAAGAAGTGCATTTCTCTCGATTGACTTTAAAGTATTTAGCATGATGAATTGTTTACATAATATATTATTTGTTTGTTAGGTTCTCTATATTCTTTCGTCTTCCATACTGGACTGAACTCAAGATCAATCACCTGTTGGACCCCATGCACATATTTAAAAATGTTGTATCTACATTATGGGATCACTTGATAGGGGCTCCTGATTCAGTTAATGTAAGGGAGGATTTACGTAACATTCGTCGCATGAGACGAGCCTTGCCACGCATTGGACCCTGAGGAAAGATTGAGCTACCCCATGCACCTTGGATATTGTCAAAGAACGAGGAAAAAATAGTGAAGGAACAAATATATAGCTTTCGAACACCCACAGGATGTATGAGATGTCTCAAGGGAGCCTTCATAGAGAAAAAGAAAAGAGGTGTGGAGCAACTATCTGGTTTGAAGTCCCACGATTGGCACAAAATGATTCAAGTAAGGGTATCTCTAACCATGAATATAGTAATTAGTGGCGTAACTATGTGTAAACTTTGGGGTATGATGACTTTTTCCTCAACTAATCACTTGATCTATGAATATTGTTTACATTCAGTTTGTACTTCCTACTAGCATATCCCATTGTGCCTCCAAAGATGTACGTAATATCATTTACAAGATGGGAGACTTGTGAGGTGTGTATACATTGTATTTTTTTCATTATATATCTTTGAATTTCTACACAAAAATAAACAATTCTCAAATACATCTTGGCAGATACGTGAGCTAGAAGGAAATTGATCCAAACACATTGCAAGATGCTCGAGTATTATCTATTGAGGTGGTTTGTTTGGTGGAGGAAATTTTTCCTCAATCCATTTTGACTACTCAATTACATTTACTCGTACATTTGATCGATGAGATCGCACTTTGTGGGGCAGTTCATGTAAGGTGGATGTTTTTTCTTGAGCGCTTCATGAAAACCTTGAAAGATTTTGTGAGGCAAAAAGCACCGCCTGAGGGAAGCATGGCTGAGGGTTGGTTAGTGCAATCATTCCTTGTTTGTATCTCTGAATATCTTGCTGAAGTGGATCCCTCTCAACCACGACTATGGAAAGATGATGAAGACTTGAGGATGACCTCTATAGTACCTCAAGGAAAAGGAATGAGTAAAGTGCTAACAAAAGAAGAACTTCGTAAGTTAAATAGTTTTTGTGTGCTCAATAGTGATGTTATGAGCAAATGGGTGACACTATATAATGAAGCAAGGGCAAGGAGAAAAAGCGAAAGACAAGAATTTTGCACTAGATATGGACGTAATGTCTCATTTCCAGATCATCTAAATGCGCTCCCACGTCATATTGACATAGATTGGTTACATGAGGAAATGGAGAGAATGAAAAAAGGGGAGGAAATTAATATATCTCAAGAAGAGTGGGAATACGCACGAGGTTGCTTATCAAAGGTGAGACATACTATCAATTAATTTGTTTCTATAAGTTTTATTTTATATAAATAATTGACATGTTTGATCTTTTATCTTTTATTACTAGTGCACATTATTCAATTCACTTTGGTGTGAGGGTAAACAACTTCGAACTCAATGTATAGATGAAAAGAGAAATACCCAAGATTGTGGTGTCCTTGCTCACTTCGAGGCTGCCAATGGTACCATGGAAGGTTATTGTGGCTTGATCCAAGATATTCTGAAGCTTGACTTCAGAGGATTCTTTATATATGTACTAGATGTGAAGTGGTTTAAAGAAGTGGTAACAAATGGTGAGCATTGCACAATCAAACGTCATCCAAGTGGTTTTGTAATCATTGACTCTACAAAATTTCACTAAAACAAGAATGACACATTAGTACTATCTCAACAATGCGAGCAGGTATATATGTAAAGGCTAATTTTTTTATATGTATACATGTGATACATATACACAATATAATAAGTACTTAAGTTTTTTGCTTTTGTTTTTCAAATACAGGTTGTGTATCATCCAATGGCAAACAATAACCGATGGTGGTATGTCATCCCTATATCTAATCGTTCAAAACCAATATATGGTAATATTACCGACATGGAGATAGCAGATGACAATCCAACAATTAATGATGATGTGCATGATGACACCATAATGGATGATATGCGTGATATAGTACAAGATGAACCTTGCGATGATGTTCAAGGAAACGCAGAAGAAGACAATAATGTGATTGTCGATGATATTGATGAAGTTATTGAGCAATATAGCAACACATCTGATAGTGGGATAGACTTATTTGTTTCGTTACCTCTTGGTAACATAGACCTAGAAGTAGATAGTTTAGCAAGGGCTGATCTCATTGAAGATGAGATGGATCATTCACTGTAACATACTTAATTTGCTTATTGATTCAATATATGTGTATTCCTAGTTCTATGCTTTTTTTCATGCGCACACGTGCATACTCAAGAATCAATAGTCAATTTTAAAGCAAGCATTGAATTTTCCATAATAAAAAGGAAGTATCTTTTATCATCTTCAAGTACATAGAGAAATTACGAGATACATATTGCAATGCTTGCTACTAATTGTAAGGTTTTTGTCGCTTGCCGCTAATTACTTATATCAGGCTTGTCAACTGGAGGAAGTGCCATTCATTAGAGAGAAATGAAAAAGTAATTATTAACTCTATTTTTTTATTTCAATGATTCAATGTGTATTCTTAATTCTATGGTTTTTATCATGCGCACATGTGCATGCTCAAGAATCAATTTCAGGTGGTTAAATAATTATTAACTTTGGTTTTTAAATTATGTGAATTGCTAATTTTAGGTGGTTAAATAATTGTGTCTGCTAGCGCGTCTATATTAGCGTCTATTTGCGTGGATATATAGACGCAAAATTCGTGTCTATTTACACGCAGGTTTACATGCATTTATAGACGATCTGATAGACGCGCCCGAGTTTGCGCGTCTAATGTGCGCGTCTATGCCTCGTTTCTATTGTAGTGATCCCTCACGAACCATGGCTAGGAGGGAAAAGAAAGAAAAAGACATGAAAGGCCTAAGGGAACCCTTAGGGAGGGATTTTGAGGGGGTGGGAGAAAAAGGGCTTAGAGAGATCTTAGGAGGGAATTCAAGGGGGGTTGTTTTAAGGCTATAGGAAAGGGCCTAAGGGGGGATTTAAAACACAGGGGGAGGAAAAGGCCCTTTGGGATAACCTTTTATGGGGGGGGAAAGGCCCTAAGGGAGCCTTAGAGAAGAATCATAAAGGGGGGGGTTTCAAGAGGCCCCAGAAAGGGGGCCTAAGAAGGGTTTTAAGACACGGGGGGGAGAATAAGACCTTTAAGGTCAGACCTCTTTTGGGGGAAAAGGGGGCTTATAGAGCCCCCTCCCTTAGAAGCTTTAGAAGCTTCTAAAAGCATGTGGGGCAGGGGGGACCTTAGCCATCAAATGGCGGTGGTGACGTGACGACAACAGGCTGAATGGTGCAAAGTGGCGGCAGACGGCGACGGAATGGCAGCGGCCTTTGCAGCAGCTCGGCTTCCCAGGGCAGACTGACGGTGACCTCCTTAGCCTCTCCCTCCCTCACAATTCGGTCAGTAGCACAGCAAATCAAACCTCTCTCCTCATAGCAACAGCAGGCGGCATCACTCCTTTCTCCTTCTACTTGCATTCCCCCTCATTTAAATAGGTAAGGGGATGGGGATCCTCCCTCCCCTACGTGGCGATGCGCATGGCTAAGAGCCTAGGCAAGCTCTTGCAAGGAGCTTGCCTCACTTGCTATTCCCCTCTTTCTCCAGCTCGACAGTCGATTGGAGGAGAGGGGAAGTAAATTTTAAAAAAAATTTGCTTAACTCAAAAATATATTATCCCTATGAGGGCTTTCATATGGGAACCTGAAGCATTAGATATCATTTCATCCTTTAGTTTTTTGAGCAAACAATGCAAACAGTGCTTTCTAAATTGTTACAAGCACAATCAATTCCAGTGGTCATTTATTTGGCCAACTGTTAAGGAGTGAATCCTTCTCTCCGAATGCATCCAGCTTTCGATCCGGGATCAATTGCGACTTCGCAAGATCCCCAAGGGTTTGTTTGTTCACCCTTTTGTCCTTGGATTAGGACCATACCCTGTTAGCCCAACTTAACCAATACCTTAGGTTTTATTAACGGTAAATCCTGGCGACCATGTCGCTCCAATTTATTGATTGATCATTTGCTTCCAAGAAAATACCTAACTTCCCTTTACTTGGCAATTTTTCCCAAGAAAGGTGATATAACAGGATGACTACTCATCCTCTTGCAAGTTAAACTTGCGCAAGAACTTGCCAACCTCATTCCAAGAAATGACAAAACTCTCTTGTGAACAAACCACAAGTCTATGCGACGTTGCAACTTATTGCACAAGTGTCGCATCTATTCCATGGGATCATTTCACCCATTGAACGGTGTTTTTTGGTCACAGAATTATCTCCAGACGAGAAGCAGGGTTTAGGGTGTCTTCTTACCCAACCCATTCCTAATTACACTAGGCCGACAACGTTTGGTCCTAGGGATTCCAACACTACAAGGGAATGGGGCAATAGCGACGGCGGATATCGGCGTCGCTATAGGCGTCGCTATATGCGTTGCAATTGGCGTCACTATATGCGTCGCAAATGCGACGCAAATAGCGACGCATATAGCGATGCCAATTGCGACGCCGCAGGGAAAAAAAGCGCAGCCAAAACCAGAGCGCCGTTTTCATTTTGTTTTCTTTGCCTTTTGAGAGCGAGAGCGAGGGAGAGAGCGAGGGAGAGAGCCAAGGCTTTGTGAGAGAAGAGAAGGAAGGGACTTGCCGCCGCCGCCACCATCGTTGATCGCGAAGGAGAGGAGGAGCCCTCGTTGCAAAGAGAAGCCGCCCACGCTCGCCATATCTCATTGGTGAGTCTCCCTCTCTCTTTCTTTTACTTGTTGAAGGTTTAAATCATTCTCTTTTGTTTGTTTAGGAGAGGAAATGAAAGAGAAGGAGAGGGAGAGGGAGAGAGAGGGAGAGAAAGAGAGGGAGAGAGAGAGAAAGAGAGGGAGAGTGCATTCTCTCTCTCTCTCTCTCCCTTTTGCTTGTTTAATGTTTAAATTACTTTCTTCTTTGCTTGTTTAGGAGAGGAAACGAGAGAGTAAGAGAGAAAGAGAGGGAGAGGGAGAGGGAGAGGGAGAGGGAAAGAAAGAGAAAGAGAAATAGAGGGAGAGGGAGAGGGAGGGGGAGGAAATAGGAGAGGGAGAGAAAGAGAAAGAGAGGGAGAAGGAGGGAGAGTGCATTCTCTCTCTCCCTCCCTCTCCCTTTTGCTTGTTTAATGTTTGAATCACTTTATTTTTTGCTTGTTTAGGAGAGGAAATGAGAGAGAAAGATAGTGAGAGGGAGAGGAAGAGGAAGGAAATGAGAGAGGGATAGAAAGAGAAAGAGAGGGAGAGTGCATTGTATCTCTCCCTCTCCCTTTTGCTTGGAGGATGTTTAAATCACTTTATTTTTTGCTTGTTTAGGAAATGAGAGAGAAAGAGAGATAGAGAGGGAGAGGGAGAAAAAGAGAAAGAGAGGGAGAGGGAGAGGAAGAGGGAGAGGGAGGGGGAGGGGAAGGAAATGAGAGAGGGAGAGAAAGAGGGAGGGGGAGGGGGAGGGAGAGGGAGCGAGGGAGAGGGAGAGGGAGAAAGAGGGAGGGAGAAGGAGAGGGAGGGGAAGGGAGGAAATGAGAGAGGGAGAGAAAGAGAATGAGAGGGAGAGGGAGAGAGTGAGAGAAAGAGAGGAAGAGAGGGAGAGGGAGAGAAAGAGAGGGAGAGGGAAGGGAAGGAAATTTAAGATAATATACGTATTGATAATGGTATGCAATGTGCTTTGCATACGGCCACGTACTTCATCAAAATGAACCCAAAATTATTGTTATAGAAGAAGAAACCCTTAAATTGAGTATAGGATAATTTCTCTCAGGTCTTATGACTATGAGTAGAATTGATTGAAATAAATTTTATTACTATAGTTATAAAATTTCATAGATGGCGCGCATTAATTTTAAAATGGATTACTTATACTCAAAGCCGAGATATAACAAAAAATTATCTACCGGGACAAACAAATCGTTGAGCATGATACAAGGCCGAGATATAACATCGGAAAATCTCTCGACTACTATATACAATGCAAGGTTTATGGTCAACTTGCAACTTGACGTACATCTCCACAAAGCTATCCATTTAAGCCTTGTTTGCTGTAATGTAGATAAGATGGCAAACGAAGAAGGTCCTATTGTTCAAGCCCGCGAGTCGTATCTTAATCAGCGTGTCCCATGTCCTTGCTCTCAATGCAAGTTGGCAATTAGACGAAAACGCCGATTGTCTATAGAACATATACGACGATTTGGCGAGTTTCAATCTGAGATCATTGATCAGGCGATTGCAGACTTTCAGCAAATGGTAATTTGAAGTTAGCATTTTTCATGCATTGTACTCTCAAGCTAATTGAAAACCATACACAATAAGATTGGGTGTTGTTGGTAAATTTTGTATCCAGAGGGGTGATGTCTCGACCCAAGGGGGAGTGCACCCTTTGCAGCCAATTAGAAGAGTTCGTGGACGTGCGATGGATGGATTGCAGGAGCCAATCGACCACTCGCAAGGCCCATCTATACCGTCAATGCTTGAGGAGACAGACAACCTTCTCGACTTGCCTACAATCTTGGAGCCTGAGATGGAGGCAATGATCGATGCATTGATTCCCATGGATGTTGAGACATCTGACCCGCTTAGAGAGGAAGCATCCATACCATTATATGATGGGTGCCGAGTATCTCGGTTGAAGACATTGCTTGCACTCTTAAGTGTGCAAGCAAAATACGGTTGGAGCGATACGAGTGTGACTGAGTTATTCAGGTACCTTGCACACAGACTTCATTGTTTTTTTTTAAAACAGTATTATTGCAAACATGGATAGATTTTTCAAGGTTTTTTATGATTTTTTCAGGTTATTGAAATATCATATATTGCCACTTGCAAACACCATGCCTGAGTCTCGTGATGATGCGCGACATGTTTTACGGAAGCTTGGCATGGACTACAATAGCATCCATGCATGTATCAACGACTGCATATTGTTTCAAGATGAATACGAGACTATGGAGACATGCCCAAAGTGTGGTGCTCACAGGTATCGACAGGACTTGCAAGGGCAGACCATCCCTCAAAAAGTCCTTAGACACTTTCCGCTCATCCCCCGCATAAACCACATGTTTCGCACGTCTGCCATGGCAAGCTTGACAACGTGGCATGTGCAGAATAGGTGCACGGATGGAGTGCAACGAATATCAGCAGATTCGTGCGCATGGAGCCACATTGACTCTACCTTCCCAGGCTTTGCGCGAGAGCCAAGGAATCTTCGGCTCGGTCTCGCCATGGATGTTGTGAACCCACTCGGTCTGTGCTCGACTTCTTACAGTGTGTGGCCTATAGTGCTTGTCAACTACAACATTCCTCCATGGCTTTCTACGAAGAAATGACATCTCATCATTAGCTTGCTCGTGCCGGGCCACTACAAAGTAAAAAATATGGACGTGTATCTTCGTCCATTAGTCGATGAGCTTAAGATTTTATGGGAGGAGGGGGTCGCGGTGCAAGATATGAGCAGGCGCGATGGTCGGCGGTCAGCCAACATTCGAGCCATTCTCATGTGGACGATGCATGACTTTCCGGGATTGGGAGAGTGCTCAGGTGAGCATACCTTTGTTCTCGCCGGTAATATCTATATTTTATTTCATTCAATCAAGTATTTCAGGGACCATAATATGGAATATATCCGTCTATTTCAGGTAATATATACTTAATCTTAGCCTAATCTTAGCTAAGATTAGGTACACAGACGCGGTGTGACAAATCCTGGAGGTGACCGAGCTCCATCAAGTACATGGCTAAGATTAGGTACATACTTCTTCAATAGCTATGGAAGAAATAGATATTATGGATATTATGGATATTTCAGGGACCATTAAATCAAGTACTTCTTCAATCAGGTGATATGGAATATATTATGAACCTTAAGGTTCTCAGGGAGCTGCAGCCTATAAGCATTGGGTCCTAGGCACTTGAGGATCTTATATGGTCCACAATGCCTTGGACTTAGCTTCTTGCAATCTCCTAAGGATAGGGAACTCTTCTTTGGCCGTACGTGAATGAAGAACATGTCTCCTTCCTTGAAGGTTCTATCTTGATGCTTCAAATCCGCGTATGCCTTCTGTCTATCCTTGGTTGCTTGGATGTCCTGTCTAATTGACTTTATTTGGTCATCCATCTCTTCCAACATCTGCCTTGAAGCTTCAACCCTCAAGGTTGGATTTGAGAAGTTTAGGGGACTTCGATAGTCATGCCCATACAATGCTTGGAAAGGGGTCAACTGAATGCTTTGTTGGTAAGAATCATTGTAGGCAAATTCAACCAAAGGTAAGTATTGAATCCACCTTTTTGGTTCACGGCAGCAGTGTGCCCTTAGCATATCCTCGATGACTTGATTGACTCGCTTCGTTTGACTGTACTAAACCAAATGTAGGCTGTACTAAAACAAAGTTGAGTCCCAATGGCTTCAAAGATAGCTCTCCAAAAGTGTGATGTGAAGAGGGAATCACAATCACTAATGATTCCTCTAGGCAACCCATGTAGCTTGAATATCTTCTTGATAAACAACCTTGCAATGTCAAAGGCTTTATAATTTGTCTTAACTGGAATAAGGTGTGCAACCTTATTAAGCATATCAACCACAACCATTATGGAGTTGTATCCTCCCTGAACTTGGGGTAGGCCAACAACAAAGTCCACACTGATGAATTCCCATTTCATTTGGGGAATGTTAAGTGGTTGCAACTTTGTTGGCATTTTGACATGTTCGGCCTTAATACATTGTCAAGACAAATAGATTAGGTACATGGCTAAGATTAGGTACACGGACGCGGTCTCTCCGTCTCGTCGTTCAGCTGGAGCTTGGTCACCTCCAGGATTTGTCACACCTGTGGGGACGTCCACTCCAGTTACTCCGGCTTTTGCGCAGCCGTCGGCAGATGTCACACCTTTTGGTGGCACTCCTTTTGGTGGCACCCCCTCTGGTGGCACTCCTTTTGGTGGCACACCCTCTGGTGGCACCCCTTTGTGTGGCACTCCGAGAGAGGGTACCCCCGTCGGTACACCGGATGTTCAGGGGTCTCTTGGATATGCCCAGGAGCGTGGATGGAGATGGGAGAGGGCCCATACAAGGCACACTCCTAGGGATTATGGATACCTAGTGGATGGAAGGTTAGGAGCCATCATCATGAATGATGAGGGGAGGAGGGTGATGGCTCGCATGAGGGAGTTGTGCCAACAAGTTTTTCGGCACAACGTCCTGGATCATTGGAGGAACATACCGGAGGGGAGCAAGGAGTACATAGTAGCATCCTTGCACGAGGATTTCCCGGTGCCAGCCGCAGTGGATAGATTCTCTACGGGCTGGATGATGGATTGCATGCGTGCATACATGTCACATAGACGATCCGACGCACGCAAGGCAATCAAGAGTGGGGCTCCAAAGCCCGAGTGGTTAGATGCAGACGACTGGCACCGACTGAGGGAGGAGGCTACAAATTCGCCAGGACGTTGGAGTCAGCAGCGGGAGGCGACGAGGGCACGAATCGAGGCCGGATCGGTACATCATCTTGGGAGTGGCAGCCACAGGACATATTTGGAGGACTTTGTAAGATTCTCTTTTGTTTTGCTTATTTGTTTTTTTGAGATATTCTTTGTACTGACAATCATGTTTCTAACAGTTAGCATTTTGTTTTCTTTGCAGCACTCTATTACAAATCGCGATCCGCAAGGCCTTGAGACTCGATATGCGGAGAGGCACGGTCTCAGATCATTGATCGACCGATTGTATAGACGCGGCGGCCCAGTAAGTCACTCATCTTTCTTGTCCGTAGTTACCATGAGATATTTGAATGCATTATTGTATGGTGGATTGATATGTTGTTTCTTTTTCTGCAGAATCCGTTTGATGCTCCTTTACAGCGGGAAGAGCTTTCGGGGGACGACGATTTGTAGCTCGCCCTTGGATCCTTAGAGCTCACATACCTTTAGTTTTTAGTCACCCGATCTATGTAGACATTTTCTATGTATTAGTGATATTGTTTTATGATTGTACCAATCGCATTTTATGCGATATCATGTATTTATTTCATCCATCAGTTTTATGATTTCAGTATACATTCTTTTTGTTTGCAAACGCTTTGTATGAAGCAGTGCAGAAACTATTTTGTATGGCTCTCATACAGCACACAGTGCTATATGTCAAGCTGCCCTGCCACAAATTTTTTTTTCTCTGTTACCGTCGCTATTTGCGTCGCAAATTTACTGCACGCATCGCTATTGTCGTCACTATCAGCGTCGCAAATTCTCTGTAACCGTCGCTATATGCGTCGCATACGGTTATAGCGACGATTCTATGGCGTCGTCAATATCGACGCTTTTTGCGACGACGGGGGCAAATTTTGTTGTTTGTATTTTCGTCGCTTTAAACGTCGCTATAAGGTCTATATCTTGTAGTGCAACTCAATCCGAGTTTCATCATTTGAAGGAGTGATCCTTAGGGTAAAAACATTAGATCGTTTTATGCATGAACGTCCAATTGTGCCTACATTCCGTGAATGTGGGTAGGACCTTTGGTTCAAGGGTTCATCTTGGTAACAAGTGCGTGAAACTAGGTCAAGTCCTTAACGTGCTAAACCCTAGTTAGCACTTGGGTTATTTATCGTATCGGTTGAGCCATCCTATGCGAATCCCTTGCGGGTTAGGCGATTTAGATAATTCGATCTACTTGTCTTGCGACAAGGACGAACCATCCTAGAGATGTTAACTTGATCTTAAAGGAGAAAGCTAGTTGTAACATCTCACAATTCACCTAAACGCCTAATTCATTGCTTCTACGTACCCCTAAATTTGCAATAACCCTAACTTTTCTTGTTAAGATCAAAACGCATGTTAAATTGCGGCATAACTTCCATTGATCCTACTAGGACTTGCATTCAAGAATCATGCCCACAATTCTTTTTCTAAGCTTTTAAGATTTCATGCTTCAATAAACCATGCAACCTTTCCCTAAATACAACTCTTGATGAATGAAATTTTTCATATGACAAATGTGCAACATGCACTCCTTTCCTGACTACAACGTAGTGAAATTCATGCCAAAAAAACTAGAGTTGACCTATTCCAATTTACAATCACATGCCACACGCAAATTTCTAGAATCATTTCCGCGCTCTTCTATTTCCTACGGGGTTAAGGACTTTCCCTAATGAATCATTCAATGAAGATTTGTCTAAAAATGCGACGTGCAATTAATCTTTCCATGCCTAGTCAAAGGTGCACTTTAATAATCTCAACCTTATAATGATAGGCAATAGGTGTTCTAGGCCATCACTTTGACATGCACGACAAGGCAACATACTATTAAGGACGTTAAATGTATAGACAATTTCTTTATATGGAAAATACCAATGACCCAATTTCATGTCATGAACTAATTCTAATCATTGTTCGAATAGTCGATTTATTTCCAGTTGCATTTAACTTGACTAGGTGATTTTAAGCATGCATAGGTGCTTCCTAATCCATGAAGTTATGGTGATTAATGTAATGCTTTTGCGTGGAATCAAAATTAGTAAAAACCTGGACTTGTGGGCTCGGGGAGATATCCACATGAATATTAGGAGAAGAACCTTTTGTGGTTGCGCCTTGTGACTTTTTTAGGGCCCATTGTGAATTCGATCTTCAGTTAGCCTTCATGGATTTCGAACTTCTTGCCTTTTCTTGCAGTCTTATGATCTTGGCCCGTCTCCCTCTTACGCGAAAATCCCCTTTGAAGTATAGATCCTTGAAGAAGTACTGGCTTGCAAGATTTGTCTTGCGGAGGGCCTGAGGGTTTGGAGCTTGGACCTTTTTGTGGGAGAGGAGGGAGTTCGCAAAAAGGCCTCTTGTGAATGGCCTTGGGGCAATGGAGACTTTGAGAGTTCTTCCTCTTCTTCTCTTAAAATCCCGAGGCTAGGGATGGGCTTGTGGGTGATCGGTGGGAAGGGGACTTAAGAAAGCCCCCTTAGAAGCTTTCTAAAGAAGCTTCTATGAAGCTTCTAAGGTGTGCAACTCTGACGTGGAAAGAGGGAGGATAATAATGATGTGGGAGAGGATGACGACAATTCGAAAGGCCTTGATGGCAGCATGTGGGCTCAATGACAGCATGCGGCATCAACAGCAGTAGCTCGGCAGTTGGCGTAGTGAAGGCGGGATGGCTCGCACGGCAGCAAGCAACTCTTGCTTCTTTCAGCGTGGCGGTCTCTCCTTCTGTCCATCAGCGTGTCTGGCTTTACGATGGCGGCTTCTCTAGCACGACCTCTCTGCTTCCTTCCTCCACACGACGTAGCACGGCACTCAATGCTTCACTACTCCTTCCTCCACTCACTCCACAATAGCCTCCACAGCCTGTCGCCTTCCTCATCTCACCTCTCAAGTAGCATGTCATAGCCTTCTTCCCCCTCCCTTCAACACCTTAGAGGGTGTATTTATAGGACAAGGGGGGGAGAGGGCTCCCTCCCCCACGTGGCCCCCTTGCATGGTATCCTCCCTTCCACCTCCTTAGTTTCCCAATATAGCCCATCCCCTTCCCTCAGCCACGCTTTGGCTGGGGGGAAGGTAAATAATTTTTTTTTTGCAATAAACCTATCATTATCCTCTTGACCTCCTCCCAAGAGGATGTTTCCCCGTAGGTGATGCGGTTTTTGATCCTCGGTCCCGGTTGACCAATGCGGAGTACTCATTTTCTCGTGTACGGTCATAAATCAACTACCGAAAATGGAGATAATCTTTTCAAGAATTTACGGTGTGCGGGAGGTTGGTCTAGTAATATTTTTATTCAAACGGAAATATTACAATTAGGTCCTAGGCATTTGAGGATCTTGTAAGGTCCACAATACCTTGGACTTAGCTTCTTGCAATCTCCTAAGGATAGAGAACTCTTCTTAGGGCATACGCGAATGAAGACCATGTCTCCTTCTTTGAAGACTCTATCTTGACGCTTCAAATCTGTGTAGGCCTTCTGTCTATCCTTGGCAGCTTGGATGTCCTGTCTTATTGACTTTATTTGGTCATCCATCTCTTCCAACATCTGCCTTGAAGCTTCAACCCTCAAGGTTGGATCTAAGAAGTTTAGGGAATTTCGACAGCCATGACCATACAATGCTTGGAAAGGGGTCATGTGAATGCTTTGTTGGTAAGAAGCATTGTAGGAAAATTCAACCAAAGATAAGTATTAAATCCACCTTTTTGGCTCATGACAAAAGTATGCCCTAAGCATATCCTTGATAGTTTGATTGACTCGCTCTGTTTGGCAATCCGTTTGAGGATGGTAAGCTGTGCTAAAACAGATTTGAGTTCCAATGGCTTAAAGATGGCTCTCCAGAAGTGTGATGTGAAGAGAGAATCATGATCACTAACGATTCTTCTTGGTAGCCCATGTAGCTTGAATATCTCCTTGATAAAAAATCTTGCAATTTTCGAGGCTTTATAGTTTGTCTTTACTGGAATAAGGTGTGCAACCTTAGTTAACATGTCAACCACAACCATGATGGAGTTGTATCCTCCCTGCACTTGGGGTAGGCCAACAACAAATTCCATATTGATGAATTCCCATTTCATTTGGGGAATGTCAAGCGGTTGCAGCTTCCCTAGCATCTTGACATGTTCGGCTTTGATACGTTGACAAGAAAAACACTCGGTGACACATTTGAGAATGTCACCTTTAAGACTCTCCCAATGGTAGCTTTTCCTAACTTTATTGAGAGTCTTGGCATAGCCAGGATGTCCTGAGAAAGGGGAATTATGAGCTTCCCACAATATCTTCTGCTTAAGTGACTGGCTTGCTGGTATACACAGCCTCATTCTATAGTAAACAAGTCCATTGTTGATAGAGAATTCATGATACTTAGCCTGCAGCTTTTGGTTCTGATCTTTGATAGAGATCTCTCTTAGTATTGTTTGGTAGGCCAGATCATGGCATGCATCCTCTCTAGCTAACTCAAGTATTGGATTGTTTGGCATAGCTACTTTTGTAGTTAGAGATCTAGCTGTTGATGGATTCTATAGGATTAGTGAATTAAGGAATGCCTTGCGACTAAGTGCATCGGCAACTACATTCTCTTTTCCTGGTCGGTACTTGATTTCAAAGTCATACTCCTCCAGTACTTCAATCCACCGACGTTGCCTCATGTTGAGCTCGTTTTGGGTAAAAGATCCACTTGAGACTCTTATGATCAGTCCACTAGTGTAAACTTGTTACCCAATAGGTAGTGTCTCCAAAGCTTTAGAGCATGGATGACAACTAGCAATTCCACATCATGCGTAGCATAATTCTTCTCATGACTCTTCAATTTCCTTGAAGAGTATGCTACAGGATGACCTTCCTGCATGAGCACACATCCCAAGGCAAGTGTACTAGCATCAGTTACTACTTCGAACTCCTTATTGAGGTCTGGAAGTTTTAAGATAGGTGTTGATACCAAACTTTGCTTCAATCTATTGAAGCTATTTTGTTCGGGAGTTGACCATGCAATGGAAGTTTGCTTCTTCAATAAGTCTGTCAGAGGTGCTGCAATCAAAGCATAGTTTTTTATGAAGACCCTATACCATCCTGTCAATCCAAGAAAGCTGCGTATTTCTTTGACAGATATTGGTATTGGCCATTCTAGCACATCTCTGACCTTGGCTGGGTCCACTGCGATTCCTTCCACTGATACGATGAAACCCAGATATTCAATCTGACATTTGAAGAATGCACACTTCTTCATCTTAGCATACAGCTTATGTGCCCTCATTGTCTCAAGGACAATTCGAAGTTGGGGTTCATGATCTTCTTCCTATTTGGAATAGACTAAAGTGTCATTGAAGAAGACAAGCACAAAATCATCAAGATATGGCCTAAAGATATCCTGCATTAACCTCTTGAAGGTAGCAGGGGCATTCGTTATAAGCCCGAATGACATAACTAGAAACTCAAAGTGCCCATATCTTGTATTGAAGGCTATCTTTGGGATATCTTCTTCCTTGATCCTTATTTGATAATAACCTGACCTGAGGTCAATCTTGGAGAAGATCTTTGCTCCCTGAAGACGATCAAGAAGCTCATCTATTCTAGGAATAGGGTACTTGTTCTTGACAGTTGATTGATTCAACCCTCGATAATTAATACATAGTCGAAGTGTTCCATCTTTCTTTTTCTGGAACAATACTGGAGCTCCCCACGGTGAACTGCTAGGACAGATGTAGCCCTGTTCTAGCAGTTGCTTCAGTTGTCCCTTTAGCTCAATTGCTTTTGGTATAGATATTCTATAAGGTCTTTTTGCAATTGGCGCAGCTCTTGGTACTAGCTTAATCTCATGATCCACTTCTCTTTGAGGCGGGAGTTCTGTCAACTCTTCAGGAAATACATCTGCATATTCCTTTAGCCAAGAAGGTCCTTCACTAGACTCCTGCTTCTGATCTAACTTATTGAGCTTAATTAAGTACACTGGTAGTCCTTTTCTGACTCCTTTTATAATCTGAGATGCCTTGGCCAATTGGATTTTTGGAACTCCAGCCTCACCTTGAGTTGTGACTAATTCCCTTTCAGAGTTTCGAAAGGAAATTTGGCCCTTTCGACAATGAATGTGGACGACATTAGGCTTAAGCCAATCCATTCTGAGTAGACACTCATGGACACCTAAATTCATGACTCTGAATTTGACCGAAGTGGTCTTTTCTCCCAGGAAGAATTCCACCTTAGCAGTTTGCCTGGTACACGTAACCTCAGGACCATTTGCCAATTCGTACAAGCAAGGTAGGTGCTTCTACTGTGGCTATTCCTAATCTTTTTGCACAAGATGGAGAGATAAAGGAATGTGTACTGCCACAACCAATCAAGGTCTTGAAACTTTTACCTTGATAGTCCGACGGTGTCTGAGCCACCGAGAACTGGTGATTCGGGTCTTTCTTGTGTAGAGCGGTATGGACTTCGCCCTTTCAAACTCTGCTTCCATGGTCGGATCTTCTTCTTCTTCGCACATTTGCCTATTGGCAACGCAGGTGGTTCTTCCTCTGCCTCGGATAGCGGCTCCTTGACCACGGCCCGTTCCTTGGAAAGGCGCTTGGCGCTGTCCTTCTCCAAGTTTGGGACATTGCCTCTTGAAGTGACTGGGCTCGTTGCAGTGGAAACAATGGAGGTTTCGTCCATTGCTTTGAGTAGGAACAAAGTTATTGACATTATTAGTCCTTGCTTTCTTTCTTTGTCCCTGATTAAGACCTTGAATTCTCTTCATTTGAGGTCTGAATGCTCCTCTGTTTGGATCATTATAAGACCAAGTTTTGTTACCCCTTCGTCTAGCTTGCACCTCCTGAATTATATGGGCAGCTCGAATGAGAGCATCCTGAAGATCTGATGGACGCATAGATTCAAGATGGGTATTTATTGATGGATTTAAACCGGCACAAAATTTGGACACCTGTTGTGTCATATCCATATGCGGCGCATACTTAAGAAGTGAGACGAATTTAGAATAGTAGGCGTTAAGAGTGAGTTCCAGTTGTTTTAGCTCGTAGAACTCATTCGTTTTCTATGTGCGATACAGAGGTGGTAAGTATCTTCCCTGCACTGCTTTCTTCAGCTTCTTCCAGGTAACAAATTCTTCCGCAATCCCTTGATCCTTGCACCATTGCTTTCACCAAAGCCTTGCTTCACCGATGAGCTTCAGCTTGGCGAGCATAGTCTGATTGGCAGGTGCAGTACCGGCTGCTTCAAAGTAATCCTTCATGGATTCAATCCAAATTTCAGCATCTGCTTGGACGGACCTGCCTCTCCCGTCAAACTCAGGTGGCTTAATCTACTTGAGACGAAACTTCTTCTCCTGGATTACATCAGTAATTGATATAGGAGGCAAACTAGGAACCTATACCTAGGATTGTGCGTGGATAAAGGTTTCTTAACGTTATTACACGATAATTGTTATTGATTTATATTACATCTCCATTTCTGCTATCACGCAAGCAATGTAACTACTTAACTTTTTATCAATTCTCATGCACAATCAGACATTGATAAAAAGAAGTCTTATATTTATTTATATGGAGATAGCCCTTTCAAAATACAATATTTCTTGCGATGATAAGCCAACTGTTACATTTAGTTTGGGGAGAACAACGTTGTATTATATTTATTTACAGGAATTGTATAATAGTATGGTTTTGGGTCATGGATCTTCAGGAATTGGTAACCCCAACACTTTAATCCTGTCGGCGGGGATCACACGGGTTACTTCCTCATATACATATGAGTTCATCTCAACCCTCTGACCTCGAATATGTAAAGTTGAGTTTACGTGAGCTTTCACAAAAATGAACAGCTTTACGACTTTCAGGTCTTCCAACCACTTGATCCTTTTTAGGTTGGTTTGTAGATAAGCAAACCGGTGGGCGGCTATATAGTAGATTCTTGAGGCACCTCTCCATCTTCGTTCCATGTACAAAGGCGATGGATTATAGACTCGCTCTAGGATGTTCATTATTTCAACCCTTTGTTGATAATGCGGAGAATGCATTGCAATCATAAACATGACACGGAACACCAAGAACTTGTTCCATGCTTCGTAATTTTGCAAGACAGCATTGAAAGTAAGAAAATGTTTGGACAACAACATTGACTTTACTTTATCTTATTAACATTTTATAAAAACAAATCCTTCGTTGGTTGGCTCTGATACCAATTGTAATGTGTCCAATTGTGTCTTCAGGACACGTCTTAGTAGTCCATCGGAAAGGATGTCTAGAAAGCTCCGCCCGGCACTCCCATGGAATGTTATAGGGTTTGCAATCTAGGGCTTTCCGCGTCTGCCATGTAGCGGAAGTATTCCAACCGTTTTCACTTAGGATCGACCTGAATTAGGGTTTTTCTTATTGGTCATTTCCTACCGGCAACTAGCGTCGGACCCAAGTGCACTACTTTACACAGAAACGTTAGGTCCGAAGAGGATTCGCGCTGCACTTGGTTCAAGGAGAATGGGAAATGAGAGGGATGCAAAGCTCAACCTCTCTGCCATAAGGCATAGTCCCATTCCGTTCCCCTTAAACAGCGTAAATCGGGATCAATCATAACTCTAGGTCAACGCTTTTGTTGTTCATGTTCTTTGACAATCTTCTTGCTTTCCATCATGATTTGAGAAAAGTTCTCGGCCAATCGGGACCACCCATCCGTAGGACGGACCTATGGCCCATCCTCTACACTTTCCTCAGGTTATTTTAGTTATCTAATTACCTAACACATTAAGTTGGACATGTAACAATCAGCTTCTTTAATTAGCCCGTTAGGCACTAGTTATTTCACGTAATCATATCACTTGACATAAAAAAACAATGTCCAACAAGTTCCTTATTAACACGTTATTATATTTATCTTTGAAATACAAAAAGTCCAGCCTGTAAGCTTATCCGCAATCCGCCCGAAGGCTATCCAGCAATCCACAGGGATCACTAAACCAAGTTTCTGCCCGTAGACTATAATGCAGGCCTCGAGATCCAATCCCGAGTCACGTTAGCCTCTTGTGCAGGGCCCGAATGGCGAGGGATTTACGACCAGAGCTCCCCCTGGCACCCAAGCGTCCTCCTGCTCCAAGTAGCGCTCAACAGAGAGACCTCTCGCGACGAGTTCGGTCCACTTTCCTAGCGCGGTTAACAACCCCCTTGGTTAGGGTCAGGTAGGCAGTCGGGGGTAACTGAAGCTGCCTCTCCCTTTAGGCCTCCAACCTGAAGTATTAGATATCTATTTATCTTTTAATTCATTGACCAAACAAAGCCAAACAGGGCTCTTAAATCTGTAACAAGCATAAACATTTTCATTGGTCGTTTTTGTTGGCAAACTGCTAAGGAATGAATCATTCCTTTCGAATGCGTCCAGCACTCGATCCGAGATGACTTGCGACTTGGCAAGGTCCTCTATATCCTAGGTTAGGCATACCCTATTAACCCAACTTGGTCACACCTTAAGTTCATAGATTATTTCAGTTTATCGGCTGGTGTTTTGCTTCCAAACAATTATCTTTACTCAAGAAAGATACTATATTAGGATGATTATTCATCCTCTTGCAAGATAATATGCGTAAGGACCTTCCAACCTCATTGCAAAAATTGGTCATTCCCTTGCGATACAATTACAAGATCATACGACTCCGCACTTGTTGCACAAGTGTCACGTCGAACTATGAGACTATTCTACTCATCGAATGGAGTCACGAAACAATCTGTATTAGGTTGACGTTGTCAGTCCTAGGGTTCCAAGTTTAATCTCGTAAGATTCTTAGGGACAAACCCTAGATCACTTCCCAAATGTTTTTCACTGTCCCTACATTCGATGAATGTGGGCAAGTATTTAGCGTATAGGAGTTTTAGTTTTAGCAATACGTACGATTAGGTCACGTATTAATTTCCTAGTGAATTTCTTAGAGTTTAACTCATTCTAAACGAGTACTCCACGGTTTAGGTGTTTTAGTCTTATGCCAATTTGTTTAACTTTAGAAGATAATTACGTTATCATTTCCACATGACTCGTTGTCTACGCGTAAATTTATTTTCAACCCCAACTTATTGATTTAAGGTCAGGCATAGGTTAGGTTAATTCCAACTAATCTTCCTATAACTTGTGAACAAAATTCATGCTAAACAAGCAACCTTTTACTTGATAATTTATGGTTGACAACCGATAATTGCCTAGAGTTATGTATCGTAAGAATCATTTCATGCCTTGCACTTTCCTAAGGATTCCTAGCACTTCCCATGATGATTCATTGCGAAGAAGATATGGCTCAATAATGCGATATGCAGTTTATACTTCCATGTTTAAACGAGGTATACTATTTTAATTCCGTTCTATAACAATGGACATTAATCTAATTTTAATTCATTGCACTGCATAAAGCTATTTACTAGAAATGCATTTATGCTCCCTTTATTTTGCTTGTTTTATTGAAAATATTAATGACTAAATTCCTCATTGTGAGCTAATTTTTCTAAAGCATTTAAGACAAAAAAATGCATCCTATTTCCAACAATTATCCTTCACACGATTGAGTTATAACAATACCAAATAAAAATTAGGAAGGAAACCTGGACTTGGGGTGAGATGTCCACGTGGACGCTAGGAGATGATCCTCTTGCGGTTGCGCCTTGGGCTTTCTTAGGAGGCATCGTGGCTCCCTTTTGCGATAACTTGCACCGTCCGTCGAAAGCAGTTTTAGAAGGCTTCCTCCTTGAAGTAGGGATTTCAAAAAAGGTGTGTTTCAAAAACTTTCGCGAGTAAGGCCCATTAAAGCCATGGGAAAGGCTTAATGGCCTTATAAAGACTCACACCAACAGGGAATAAAAGGTGTAAAACGAAAGGGATTATAAGGGTCCTTAGGGAGGAAATTTCGTGGATGGGGTGTTATATGCAAGGGCACATGAAGGCTTTGAAATTCCCGGGGGGTAGGGGTTGTTTTTAAAAACCCCTCATGAGCCACTGCTAGGAGGGAAAAGAACAAAAAATACATGAAAGGCCTAAGGGAACCCTTAGGGAGGGATTTTTAGGGGGTGGGAGAAAAAGAGCTTAGGGAGGTCTTAGGAGGGAATTTAGGGGGGGTAGTCTTAAGGCTATAGGAAAGGGCCTTAGGGGGATTTAAAACACAGGGGGAGGAAAAGGCCCTTTGCGGTAACCTTTTATGGGGGGGGAAAGGCCCTAAGGGAGCCTTAGAGAGGATTCTTAAAGGAGGGGTGGTCTTAAGAGGCCACAAGACGGGGCCCTAAGGAGGGTTTTAAGACACGGGGGGAAGAATAAGACCTTTAATGTCAGACTTCTTTTGGGGGGAAAGCGGGCTTATAGAGCCCCCTCCCTTAGAAGCTTCAGAAGCTTCTGAAAGCACGTGGGGCAGGGGGGGCCTTAGCGATGAAATGGCAGCAGTGACATGACGACGGCAGGCTGAACGAAACTGAATGGCGGCAGTCAGCGATGGAATGGCAGCATCTGCAGCAGCTCGGATTTCGAGGGCGGACTGGCGGCGACCTCCTTAGCCTCTCCCTCCCTCACGATTCTGTCAGCAGCACGGCGAATCAAACCTCTCTCCTCACAGCAACAGCAGGCGGCAGCACTCCCTTCTCCTTCCGCTTGCATTCCCCCCTCATTTACATAGGTAAGGGGAGGGAGATCCATCCCTCCCCTACGTGGCGATGGGCATGGCTAAGAGCCCAGGCAAGCTCCAGCAAATGGAGCTTGCCTCACTTGTTGTTCCGCTCTTCCTCCAGCTCGACAATCGGCTGGAGGAGAGGGGAAATAAATTTTTAAGAAAATTTGCTTAACTCAAAGAAATATTATCCCTATGAGGGCTTTCATATGGGAATTTCGCATTTTGGAGTTGTTACAAGAGACAAGTGGAGATATTAACTTTCTAAAAAAAAAGTTACTTTAATGATATAAGTCAAGATTAAAGGCTTCAACGTTTACATTGTGTTATTTTGGTTACACCATAGTTAATGAGTTAGATGTCTGTTACTTGAATCTTTATCATATTGCAAATGATTATGATAAAAGATGGTCTAAATGACCTCTTCTTTGCCAAACAAGGTATCGATGAGATACATTGAGAGAAGAAGGGTTTTGGATTCTCGAAGATCTTCATAAAATGTGTGCTTGGGGTCCAAAATTATTCCTCTATACTCTCTAAGCTCAAGCTACCTCTCACATAGTTGACTCGTATTAAGCCTCCACAATACTTATCCTAAGAATGTAAGAAAGAAAAGGCAAAGCGCCAAATTGGGTGTAGTGAACTCATTAAACCTTGCCTCTCTCCCATTGAAGTTTGATCCATTGAAAGGAGCTCTAATAGTACTCTCACCATCCATATGTAGCTCTCCCTTGTTCGGCATAGCTATTCGTTCTTCTGCATTTGAAATCCGTAAGAAAAAATTTGAGGTACTGCAGCTATTTTTTATGCACACAAGCATTCCAAATATCATCAGTCATTAGGAACATGGTGAGGTGCTCTCGGTTGAAGGATATGGTCAATACTTGGTTGAATGGCATTTTATAAGAGACTTGAAAACTTAAAAATGCATGTGTGGAATTTCCAATGGTACAAATACAAAGAATCCATGCCTATATTGCTTGACAGAGAAGGTGGAAGAAAAAGACAGAAAGAAAAACTGGCAAACGGTGACAAGTGCTGCTCCGACACACAATAGAGAAGATCCCACTTGGAAGCCCATCTTCAACATTCCATTGAATCGTATTCACATTTGTTCATTGCATGGTTTTTTTTAGAATCACGGAGAAACTTATATATGAATACATTTGTTTTGCTTATAGGGTGCAACCAAAAAAAGAAGCCATTGGAACGTGTAGAAATGTGACGCAAGTACTATAAAAAATTGGGCTACATAAGTATCAAGTGAAAATTGAAAAATATGAGAAGAGATCAAGAAAATCTAGTAACTTGCTAAAAAATCCTTGCTTTGGAGGAGCAAAGGCTAGGAGGTTTCTCTCATCACCCATTAATGAGGAAGGAAATGTCATGGTTTGTAGGTTGCAAGACTATGATGGGTGGAAAAAGTTGTAGTTTTTAGTTCCTGATCGAAGTAATAGAGAGAAAACAAGGTTGGCCAAAGCTAAGATTTGGATTAGTCTTAATAAATTGGCTCCCTTACTTTACAAGATGGCATTTAACAATGTAGATAAGTAAGAATTTATCGACATTGTGCATAGGTTCTACAAAAACATTGTGGAAGTGTGGAGAAAAAGCCCTATCACACATTACATGATGCGTACTAAGTCAATGCTTTAAAATTGTATGAATTGTATAAAATATTGAGCATAGTTTTACTCATGTGTGATATGTGTCTTTATAGCATATCCTTAAGGCACATGGGTCATACCTTGGAGAAAAGGGAAGCATCGGAGTTTGGTCCATACAAGGGATTGTAAATTCACATTGGATAGTGCCTGGTGCATAGCAAAGAAAAACCATTCATAATGGAGGGGTGAATGGTAGCAATCCAATAATCCAATTGCTGCCTTGGTGGTATAGGATTATAGTAGCGAATGAAGCTAAACCCTTGCAAAAGAGATTAAATGAGAGTATTGATTCATGAATCGGTTGTAGATATGATACAATCAAGTCATGTCACTAAAAGAGTGCATTATGAAGCCTCAAGTGCCAAAGAAAACCATGCCAAGTGGCTAAAAACAAGGCTTTAAGAAGGTAGAAAATGGGTTTGAGGAGAGCATTGTTTAAGAGAAAAAAAGAGAGTGTGCATCTATGTAAATGAGTCTTATAGTTTAGGGTTATATAAAAGAGGGTATCCCTTTCTATCTTATTCATTGAGTTCTCACATCTCTTGTGCACGAAAGATGGCTAGGCCTAGGGTAGTTGCAAATAATCTTTCACTCAAAGAAGTGATTCTAGGAAGTGTTGGGAAGATATAGATGTTGTTAGCGTGTGGTCAATTCTAGAGAGGATTTCTACTCCTCACTCATGTACTAGTTTAAGAGAGGGTGGCTCCAGTGGCTATTGCGTGGAGGCATCAATGTAGTGTATCTATCCCCTCAGTTTGGTGGATACTTGTTACCTCTAGGATTTGTCACATCTATAGGGATATGTACCTCCATGAATCTAAGTTTTTCTCAACTATCCAAAGGTGGGACCCCTATGGGTGCTACTTGAAGAGATATTATCCTTGCGTGTACATCGCATATACAGGGGTCTCTTGGTTATGCCTAGAAGCATGGTCTCGTAGGTGGAAGATGCCACACCTTAGACATACCCTGATATGGTATAGATACCTCGTAGATAACAAGAAAGATGCTATGATAACGAATGATGAGGAGAGAAGGGTGGTATCTCACATGAGAGGGTTGTGTAAACAAGTATTTAGACACAATGTTATGGACCATTCAAAGAATTTTTTAGAGGGGAGCAAGGACTATGTAGTGGAATCTTTGCATTTGGAGTTTTCAGTATCTACTACCATAGAGAGATTTTTGACTAGGTGGATAATAGAGTGTATGCATACATACATGTCACATAGAGGATCAAATGCACGCAAGGCAATCAAGAGTGGTGCCTCAAAGGCCAAGTAGCTAGATATAGAGGATTGGTGGAGACTCGAGGAGAAGGGCATTGATTCTCGAAGACGATGGGCAAAAGTAGAGCGGGAGGCAACAAGGGCGCGATTGGAGGTATGGGATGTGCATCATCTAGGGAGCGGCGGCCATAGGACCATTTGGAGAACTTGGTAAGTTTTCTTTGAGTTCTTCTCACTTTTGTACTTGGAATATCACTTATACTAACAATCTTGTTTTGAGCAATGCTATTCTATTTTCTTTGTAGCGCTCCATCACAAATCGTGATCCCACAAGTTTAGAGACTCGATATGCAGAGAGACACTATCTCACTACACTTATCAATAGATATTATATGTGTAGTGGGCGAGTAAGTCAATCATCTTTCTTGTCCATAGTCACTAGGTTTTTTGTGACACATTATGTATAGTGGACTAATGTCTAGATATTCATTTCATAGTCCATTTGGGGCTTCTTTAAGCCACGATGACATTTCAGATGGCGAGGATCTATAGCAAACACTTGGATTTGTGGAGCACATATCATTTTCTTTTTTGGTCCTATGATCCGTGAAAGCCTCTTTCATGTAGCATTCCTTAAATGTACTTATTATTCTTTGTATAAATTCACACTTTGCTATATGTACAAATAGATTTTCATGTTTGTTTTAGCTCTTCTTTCCATAGTTTCATTTAATTTCATGAGTTGTCATCACTAATCTTGTACTTATTTTATGAGTTTTTAGTCTTGTGGTTCTAAGTAGTCTTTACACTCGTCATGATGATGATTGTGTATCCAATATGTAATTGCTTCACAGAATATTATCCAACACATGGTACTGTGGATGGCAAGGCAATAAGCCCTACCACCAAGTTTATTTTTCTCTACAACTGTCACTAATTTACTGCGCGTGTCACTATGTCAGTCACTATTTGTGTCGCAAAGCATTGTTATTTGTGTCGCTATCTATATCGCTATTAGTGTGGTTTAATGACATAGATAGCGATGAAAATTGTGTCGATTCTTTTAGCCCAAAAAATAGTTCTAGAGGCAGAGTTTATATGAAGTAGATGCAAAGAACGATAGAAAAACCTACAAGCTTGGTGGTCCTCACCCAAGATCTAATGAAAGTAGTAAGAGACACTGGAAATCATTTTGGGTTGGATGGAGAAAGTCTTCTTTTAGGGCAACCTAGATGTGAAACACCTAGTGAAGCTATGGATATACCCAAAGCTCTTTCCGGGGAGTCATTTTTCTCTCTACTTCCTCTCTACGGGCAATCTAAACAAGCACTTGGAGTTGCCATGGGCAACCTCGACCTTAGATGCGTCCATGCTACGATTAACCAAATGGAAGAACCCTAGTATCCAAGCACATTAAAAGATGTATCAAATGAGTTGTTAGCTATGGATACACAATCCGTTTGTGATAGGGCCAGTATTAGCAAACTGACTTACTGAAAGATATTCAAAGGTGTGAAGTCTAGGTTTGGTCATGTGCTGAAGAGAAATAGAATCGTGCCTCTTCCTCAACCTTCAAAGTTAATAGAGGCTCGCTGAAAACTTAATGCAAATATTTTTGAGTTGATATGAGATTCAATGCATATTCAATGCGTGGAAATACTAAAGGTTGTGACCAAAAATGCATACCACGTGAAGTTCACTGAACTCAACAATTGCTATTTACATTTGGACAAGGTGCAGTTCGCAATGGTAATATACTACAATATGTTATAAACTTGGATGAAAGTGAGAGCATCAAAGAGGTAAAGCTTTAAAGAGTTAGTGTAACTTCGATGAACAGAGCTTTACAATTCGACAAGAACAACCCAGGGTACTTTAGTGTTCAATCGAAGTGCCATGTGTGGTGGCTCGCTGCATTTGAAGTCCGTAAGAAAAAATTTGAGGTACTGCAGCTGCTTCTTATGCACACAAGCATTCCAAATATCATCAGTCATTAGGAACATGGTGAGATGCTCTCGGTTGAAGGATATGGTCAATACTTGGTTGAATGGCATTTTATAAGAGACTTGAAAACTTGAAAATGCATGTGTGGAATTTCCAACGGTACAAATACAAAGAATCCATGCCTATATTGCTTGACAGAGAAGGTGGAAGAAAAAGACAGAAAGAAAAACTGGCAAACGGTGACAAGTGCTGCTCCGACACACAATAGAGAAGATCCCACTTGGAAGCCCATCTTCAACATTCCATTGAATCGTATTCACATTTGTTCATTGCATGGTTTTTTTAGAATCACGGAGAAACTTGTATATGAATACATTTGTTTTGCTTATAGGGTGCAACCAAAAAAAGAAGCCATTGGAACGTGTAGGAATGTGACGCAAGTACTATAAAAAATTGGGCTACATAAGTATCAAGTGAAAATTGAAAAATATGAGAAGAGATCAAGAAAATCTAGTAACTTGCTAAAAAATCCTTGCTTTGGAGGAGCAAAGGCTAGGAGGTTTCTCTCATCACCCATTAATGAGGAAGGAAATGTCATGGTTTGTAGGTCGCAAGACTATGATGGGTGGAAAAAGTTGTAGTTTTTAGTTCCTGATCGAAGTAATAGAGAGAAAACAAGGTTGGCCAAAGTTAAGATTTGGATTAGTCTTAACAAATTGGCTCCCTTACTTTACAAGATGGCATTTAACAATGTAGATAAGTAAGAATTTATCGACATTGTGCATAGGTTCTACAAAAACATTGTGGAAGTGTGGAGAAAAAGCCCTATCACACATTACATGA
This sequence comes from Lygodium microphyllum, assembly GCF_053477565.2. NCBI lineage: Eukaryota > Viridiplantae > Streptophyta > Polypodiopsida > Schizaeales > Lygodiaceae > Lygodium > Lygodium microphyllum. The sequence continues at coordinate 126,744,233 of NC_141152.1, read as the reverse complement.
TGCGTACTAAGTCAATGCTTTCAGATTGTTTGAATTGTATAAAATATTGAGCATAGTTTGACTCATGTGTGATATGTTTCTTTATAGCATATCCTTAAGGCACATGGGTCATACTTTGGAGAAAAGGGAAGCATCGGAGTTTGGTCCATACAAGGGATTGTAAATTCACATTGGATAGTGCCTGGTGCATAGCAAAGAAAAACCATTCATAATGGAGGGGTGAACGGTAGCAATCCAATAATCCAATTGCTGCCTTGATGGTATAGGATTATAGTAGCGAATGAAGCTAAACCCTTGCAAAAGAGAATAAATGAAAGTATTGATTCATGAATCGGTTGTAGATATGATACAATCAAGTCATGTCACTAAAAGAGTGCATTATGAAGCCTCAAGTGCCAAAGAAAACCATGCCAAGTGGCTAAAAACAAGGCTTTAAGAAGGTAGAAAATGGGTTTGAGGAGAGCATTGTTTAAGAGAAAAAAAGAGAGTGTGCATCTATGTAAATGAGTCTTATAGTTTAGGGTTATATAAAAGAGGGTTTCCCTTTCTATCTTATTCATTGAGTTCTCACATCTCTTGTGCACGAAAGATGGCTAGGCCTAGGGTAGTTGCAAATAATCTTTCACTCAAAGAAGTGGTTCTAGGAAGTGTTGGGAAGATATAGATGTTGTTAGCGTGTGGTCAATTCTAGAGAGGATTTCTACTCCTCACTCATGTACTAGTTTAAGAGAGGGTGGCTCCAGTGGCTATTGCGTGGAGGCATCAATGTAGTGTATCTATCCCCTCAGTTTGGTGGATACTTGTTACCTCTAGGATTTGTCACATCTATAGGGATATGTACCTCCATGAATCTAAGTTTTTCTCAACTATCCAAAGGTGGCACCCCTATGGGTGCTACTTGAAGAGATATTATCCTTGCGTGTACATCGCATATACAGGGGTCTCTTGGTTATGCCTAGAAGCATGGTCTCGTAGGTGGAAGATGCCACACCTTAGACATACCCTGATATGGTATAGATACCTCGTAGATAACAAGAAAGATGCTATGATAATGAATGATGAGGAGAGAAGGGTGGTGTCTCACATGAGAGGGTTATGTAAACAAGTATTTAGACACAATGTTATGGACCATTCGAAGAATTTTTTAGAGGGGAGCAAGGACTATGTAGTGGAATCTTTGCATTTGGAGTTTTCAGTATCTACTACCATAGAGAGATTTTTGACTAGGTGGATAATAGAGTGTATGCATACATACATGTCACATAGAGGATCAAATGCACGCAAGGCAATCAAGAGTGGTGCCTCAAAGGCCAAGTAGCTAGATATAGAGGATTGGTGGAGACTCGAGGAGAAGGGCATTGATTCTCGAAGACGATGGGCAAAAGTAGAGCGGGAGGCAACAAGGGCGCGATTGGAGGTATGGGATGTGCATCATCTAGGGAGCGCCGGCCATAGGACCATTTGGAGAACTTGGTAAGTTTTCTTTGAGTTCTTCTCACTTTTGTACTTGGAATATCACTTATATTAACAATCTTGTTTTGAGAAATGCTATTCTATTTTCTTTGTGGCGCTCCATCACAAATCGTGATCCCACAAGTTTAGAGACTCGATATGCAGAGAGACACTATCTCACTACACTTATCAATAGATATTATATGTGTAGTGGGCGAGTAAGTCAATCATCTTTCTTGTCCATAGTCACTAGGTTTTTTGTGACACATTATGTATAGTGGACTAATGTCTAGATATTCATTTCATAGTCCATTTGGGGCTTCTTTCAGCCACGATGACATTTCAGATGGCGAGGATCTATAGCAAACACTTGGATTTGTGGAGCGCATATCATTTTCTTTTTTGGTCCTATGATCCGTGAAAGCCTCTTTCATGTAGCATTCCTTAAATGTACTTATTATTCTTTGTATAAATTCACACTTTGCTATATGTACAAATAGATTTTCATGTTTGTTTTAGCTCTTCTTTCCATAGTTTCATTTAATTTCATGAGTTGTCATCACTAATCTTGTACTTATTTTATGAGTTTTTAGTCTTGTGGTTCTAAGTAGTCTTTACACTCGTCATGATGATGATTGTGTATCCAATATGTAATTGCTTCACAGAATATTATCCAACACATGGTACTGTGGATGGCAAGGCAACAAGCCCTACCACCAAGTTTATTTTTCTCTACAACTGTCACTAATTTACTGCGCGTGTCACTATGTCAGTCACTATTTGTGTCGCAAAGCATTGTTATTTGTGTCGCTATCTATATCGCTATTAGTGTGGTTTAACGACATAGATAGCGATGAAAATTGTGTCGATTCTTTTAGCCCAAAAAATAGTTCTAGAGCCAGAGTTTATATGAAGTAGATGCAAAGAACGATAGAAAAACCTACAAGCTTGGTGGTCCTCACCCAAGATCTAATGAAAGTAGTAAGAGACACTGGAAATCATTATGGGTTGGATGGAGAAAGTCTTCTTTCAGGGCAACCTAGATGTGAAACACCTAGTGAAGCTATGGATATACCCAAAGCTCTTTCCGGGGAGTCATTTTTCTCTCTACTTCCTCTCTACGGGCAATCTAAACAAGCACTTGGAGTTGCCATGGGCAACCTCGACCTTAGATGCGTCCATGCTACGATTAACCAAATGGAAGAACCCTAGTATCCGAGCACATTAAAAGATGTATCAAATGAGTTGTTAGCTATGGATACACAATCCGTTTGTGATAGGGCCAGTATTAGCACACTGATTTACTTAAAGATATTCAAAGGTGTGAAGTCTAGGTTTGGTCATGTGCTGAAGAGAAATAGAATCGTGCCTCTTCCTCAACCTTCAAAGTTAATAGAGGCTCGCTGGTAACTTAATGCAAATATTTTTTAGCTGATATGAGATTCAATGCATATTCAATGCGTGGAAACACTAAAGGTTGTGACCAAAAATGCATACGACGTGAAGTTCACTGAACTCAACAGTTGCTATTTACATTTGGACAAGGTGCAGTTCGCAATGGTAATATACTACAATATGTTATAAACTTGGATGAAAGTGAGAGCATCAAAGAGGTAAAGCTTTAAAGAGTTAGTGTAACTTTGATGAACAGAGCTTTACAATTCGACAGGAACAACCCAGGGTACTTTAGTGTTCAATCGAAGTGCCATGTGTGGTGGCTCGCTGCATTTGAAGTCCGTAAGAAAAAATTTGAGGTATTGCAGCTGCTTCTTATGCACACAAGCATTCCAAATATCATCAGTCATTAGGAACATGGTGAGATGCTCTCGGTTGAAGGATATGGTCAATACTTGGTTGAATGGCATTTTATAAGAGACTTGAAAACTTGAAAATGCATGTGTGGAATTTCCAACGGTACAAATACAAAGAATCCATGCCTATATTGCTTGACAGAGAAGGTGGAAGAAAAAGACAGAAAGAAAAACTGGCAAACGGTGACAAGTGCTGCTCCGACACACAATAGAGAAGATCCCACTTGGAAGCCCATCTTCAACATTCCATTGAATCGTATTCACATTTGTTCATTGCATGGTTTTTTTAGAATCACGGAGAAACTTGTATATGAATAAATTTGTTTTGCTTATAGGGTGCAACCAAAAAAAGAAGCCATTGGAACGTGTAGGAATGTGACGCAAGTACTATAAAAAATTGGGCTACATAAGTATCAAGTGAAAATTGAAAAATATGAGAAGAGATCAAGAAAATCTAGTAACTTGCTAAAAAATCCTTGCTTTGGAGGAGCAAAGGCTAGGAGGTTTCTCTCATCACCCATTAATGAGGAAGGAAATGTCATGGTTTGTAGGTAGCAAGACTATGATGGGTGGAAAAAGTTGTAGTTTTTAGTTCCTGATCGAAGTAATAGAGAGAAAACAAGGTTGGCCAAAGCTAAGATTTGGATTAGTCTTAACAAATTGGCTCCCTTACTTTACAAGATGGCATTTAACAATGTAGATAAGTAAGAATTTATCGACATTGTGCATAGGTTCTACAAAAACATTGTGGAAGTGTGGAGAAAAAGCCCTATGACACACTACATGATGCGTACTAAGTCAATGCTTTAAAATTGTATGAATTGTATACAATATTAAGCATAGTTTGACTCATGTGTGATATGTGTCTTTATAGCATATCCTTAAGGCACATGGGTCATACTTTGGAGAAAAGGGAAGCATCGGAGTTTGGTCCATACAAGGGATTGTAAATTCACATTGGATAGTGCCTGGTGCATAGCAAAGAAAAACCATTCATAATGGAGGGGTGAACGGTAGCAATCCAATAATCCAATTGCTGCCTTGGTGGTATAGGATTATAGTAGCGAATGAAGCTAAACCCTTGCAAAAGAGATTAAATGAAAGTATTGATTCATGAATCGGTTGTACATATGATACAATCAAGTCATGTCACTAAAAGAGTGCATTATGAAGCCTCAAGTGCCAAATAAAACCATGCCACGTGGCTAAAAACAAGGCTTTAAGAAGGTAGAAAATGGGTTTGAGGAGAGCATTGTTTAAGAGAAAAAAAGAGAGTGTGCATCTATGTAAATGAGTCTTATAGTTTAGGGTTATATAAAAGAGGGTTTCCCTTTCTATCTTATTCATTGAGTTCTCACATCTCTTGTGCACGAAAGATGGCTAGGCCTAGGGTAGTTGCAAATAATCTTTCACTCAAAGAAGTGGTTCTAGGAAGTGTTGGGAAGATATAGATGTTGTTAGCGTGTGGTCAATTCTAGAGAGGATTTCTACTCCTCACTCATGTACTAGTTTAAGAGAGGGTGGCTCCAGTGGCTATTGCGTGGAGGCATCAATGTAGTGTATCTATCCCCTCAGTTTGGTGGATACTTGTTACCTCTAGGATTTGTCACATCTATAGGGATATGTACCTCCATGAATCTAAGTTTTTCTCAACTATCCAAAGGTGGCACCCCTATGGGTGCTACTTGAAGAGATATTATCCTTGCGTGTACATCGCATATACAGGGGTCTCTTGGTTATGCCTAGAAGCATGGTCTCGTAGGTGGAAGATGCCACACCTTAGACGTACCCTGATATGGTATAGATACCTCGTAGATAACAAGAAAGATGCTATGATAACGAATAATGAGGAGAGAAGGGTGGTGTCTCACATGAGAGGGTTGTGTAAACAAGTATTTAGACACAATGTTATGGACCATTCGAATAATTTTTTAGAGGGGAGCAAGGACTATGTAGTGGAATCTTTGCATTTGGAGTTTTCAGTATGTACTACCATAGAGAGATTTTTGACTAGGTGGATAATAGAGTGTATGCATACATACATGTCACATAGAGGATCAAATGCACGCAAGGCAATCAAGAGTGGTGCCTCAAAGGCCAAGTAGCTAGATATAGAGGATTGGTGGAGACTCGAGGAGAAGGGCATTGATTCTCGAAGACGATGGGCAAAAGTAGAGCGGGAGGCAACAAGGGCGCGATTGGAGGTATGGGATGTGCATCATCTAGGGAGCGCCGGCCATAGGACCATTTGGAGAAGTTGGTAAGTTTTCTTTTAGTTCTTCTCACTTTTGTACTTGGAATATCACTTATACTAATAATCTTGTTTTGAGCAATGCTATTCTATTTTCTTTGTAGCGCTCCATCACAAATCGTTATCCCACAAGTTTAGAGACTCGATATGCAGAGAGACACTATCTCACTACACTTATCAATAGATATTATATGTGTAGTGGGCGAGTAAGTCAATCATCTTTCTTGTCCATAGTCACTAGGTTTTTTGTGACACATTATGTATAGTGGACTAATGTCTAGATATTCATTTCATAGTCCATTTGGGGCTTCTTTCAGCCACGATGACATTTCAGATGGCGAGGATCTATAGCAAACACTTGGATTCGTGGAGCGCATATCATTTTCTTTTTTGGTCCTATGATCCGTGAAAGCCTCTTTCATGTAGCATTCCTTAAATGTACTTATTATTCTTTGTATAAATTCACACTTTGCTATATGTACAAATAGATTTTCATGTTTGTTTTAGCTCTTCTTTCCATAGTTTCATTTAATTTCATGAGTTGTCATCACTAATCTTGTACTTATTTTATGAGTTTTCAGTCTTGTGGTTCTAAATAGTCTTTACACTCGTCATGATGATGATTGTGTATCCAATATGTAATTGCTTCACAGAATATTATCCAACACATGGTACTGTGGATGGCAAGGCTACAAGCCCTACCACCAAGTTTATTTTTCTCTACAACTGTCACTAATTTACTGCGCGTATCACTATGTCAGTCACTATTTGTGTCGCAAAGCATTGTTATTTGTGTCGCTATCTATATCGCTATTAGTGTGGTTTAACGACATAGATAGCGATGAGAATTGTGTCGGTTCTTTTAGCCCAAAAAATAGTTCTCGAGGCAGAGTTTATATGAAGTAGATGCAAAGAACGATAGAAAAACCTACAAGCTTGGTGGTCCTCACCCAAGATCTAATGAAAGTAGTAAGAGACACTGGAAATCATTATGGGTTGGATGGAGAAAGTCTTCTTTCAGGGCAACCTAGATGTGAAACACCTAGTGAAGCTATGGATATACCCAAAGCTCTTTCCGGGGAGTCATTTTTCTCTCTACTTCCTCTCTACGGGCAATCTAAACAAGCACTTGGAGTTGCCATGGGCAACCTCAACATTAGATGCGTCCATGCTACGATTAACCAAATGGAAGAACCCTAGTATCCGAGCACATTAAAAGATGTATCAAATGAGTTGTTAGCTATGGATACACAATCCATTTGTGATAGGGCCAGTATTAGCACACTGACTTACTGAAAGATATTCAAAGGTGTGAAGTCTAGGTTTGGTCATGTGCTGAAGAGAAATAGAATCGTGCCTCTTCCTCAACCTTCAAAGTTAATAGAGGCTCGCTGGTATCTTAATGCAAATATTTTTGAGTTGATATGAGATTCAATGCATATTCAATGCATGGAAACACTAAAGGTTGTGACCAAAAATGCATACGACGTGAAGTTCACTGAACTCAACAATTGCTATTTACATTTGGACAAGGTGCAGTTCGCAATGGTAATATACTACAATATGTTATAAACTTGGATGAAAGTGAGAGCATCAAAGAGTTAAAGCTCTAAAGAGTTAGTGTAACTTTGATGAACAGAGCTTTACTATAAAAAATTGGGCTACATAAGTATCAAGTGAAAATTGAAAAATATGAGAAGAGATCAAGAAAATCTAGTAACTCGCTAAAAAATCCTTGCTTTGGAGGAGCAAAGGCTAGGAGGTTTCTCTCATCACCCATTAATGAGGAAGGAAATGTCATGGTTTGTAGGTTGCAAGACTATGATGGGTGGATATGTTTTACACCTTTTATTCCCTATTCGTGTGAGTCTTTATAAGGCCATTAAGCCTTTCCCATGGCTTTAATGGGCCTTATTCGCGAAGGATTTTGAAACACCCCCTTTTCGAAATCCCTACTTCAAGGAGAAAGCCTTCTAAAACTGCTTTCGACGAATGGTGCAAGTTATCGCAAAAGGGAGCCACGGTGGAATGTCAAAAAGGAGTTGTAAAGCTGCATCCACGACGGAAAGACTGCATTCGTGATGCCTCCTAAAAAGGCCCAAGGTGCAGCCGCAGGAGGGTCGTCTCGTAGCGTCCACGTGGACATCTCACCCCAAGTCCAGGTTTCCCTCCTAATTTTTATTTGGTATTGTTATAACTCAATCGTGCAAAGGATAATTGTTGGAAATAGAATACATTTTTTAATCTTAAATGCTTTAGAAAAATTAGCTCACGATGGAGGAATTTAGTCATTAATATTTTCAATAAAACAAGCAAAATAAACGGAGCATAAATGCATTTCTAGTAAATAGCATTATGCAGTGCAATGAATTAAAATTAGATTAATTTCCATTGTTATAAAACAGAGTTAAAATAGTATACCTCGTTTAAACATGGAAGTATAAACTGCATAGCGCATTATTAAGCCATATCTTCTTCGCAATGAATCATCATAGGAAGTGCTAGAAATCCTTAGGAAAGTGCAAGGCATAAAATGATTCTTATGATGCATAACTCTAGGCAATTATCGGTTGTCAACTGCATAAATTAACAAGTAAAAGGTTGCTTGTTTAGCATGAATTTTATTCACAAGTTATAGGAAGATTAGTTGAAATTAACCTAACCTAAACCTGACCTTAAATCAATAAGTTAGGGTTGAAAATCAATTTACGCATAGACAACAAGTCATGTGGAAATGATAACATAATTAATCTTCTAGAGTTAAACAAATTGGCATAAACCTAAAACACCTAAACTGCGGAGTACTCATTTAGAATGAGTTAAATTCTAAGAAATTCACTAGGAAATTAATACGTGACCTAATCGTACGTATTGCTAAAACTGAAACTCCTATACCCTAAATACTTGCCCACATTCACCGAATGTAGGGACAGTGAAACATATTTGGGAAGTGATCTAGGGTTTGTACCTAAGAATCTTACGAGATGGAACTTGGAACCCTAGGACTTACAACGTCAGCCTAATACAGATTGTTTCGTGACTCCATTCGATGAGTAGAATAGTCTCATAGTTCGACGTGACACTTGTGCAACAAGTGCGGAGTCGTATGATCTTGTGATTGGATCACAAGGGAATCGCCAATTCTCGCAATGAGGTTGGTAGGTCCTTATGCAAGTTATCTTGCAAGAGGATGAATAATCATCCTAATATAGTATCTTTCTTGAGTAAAGATAATTGTTTGGAAGCAAAAGACCAGCCGATAAATTGAAATAATCTATGAACTTAAGGTTTGACCAAGTCAGGTTAGCAGGGTACGCCTAACCCAGGATATAGAGGATCTTGCCAAGATGGAAGTCATCCCGGATCGAGTGCTAGACGCATTCGAAAGGAAGGATTCATTCCTTAGCAGTTTGCCAACAAAAACGACCAATGAAAATGTTTGTACTTGTTACAGATTTAAGAGCATTGTTTGGCTTTGTTTGGTCAATGAATTAAAAGATAAATGGATATCTAATACTTCAGGTTGAAGGCCTGAAGGGAGAGGCAGCTTCCGTTACCCCCGACTGCCTGCCTGACCATAACCAAGGGGGTTGTTAACCGCGCCAGAAAAGTGGACCGAACCCGTCGCCAGAGGTCTCTCCGTTGAGCGCCACATGGAGCAGGAGGACGCTTGGGTGCCAGGGGGAGCTCTGGCTGTAGATCCCTCGCCTTTCGGGCCCTGCATAAGAGGCTAACGTGACTTGGGATTGGATCTCGAGGCCTGCATACTAGTCTATCGGCGGAAACTTGGTTTAGTGATCCCTCTGGATTGGTGGATAGCCTTCGGGCGGATTGTGGATAAGCCTACGGGCTGAACTTCTGTATTTCAAAGATAAATATGATAACCTGTTAATAAGAAACTTGTTTGACAATGTTTTTCAATGTCAAGTGATATGATTATGTGAAAGAACCAGTGCCTAACGGGCTAATTAAAGAAGTTGATTGTTACATGTCCAATTTAATGTGTTAGGTAATTAGATAGCTAAAACAACTTGAGGAAAGCGCGTGTAAAAGTCCGCGTGGAAATTAATAGATCAGGCTTTAGAAATTTTATTATTATTATTATCATTTATTTCCCCCCTTATCCCTCCAGCCGACTGACGAGGTGGAGGGGGAGGGGAATAGAAGGAGTTCTGAAGCTCCTTGGTGGAGCTCGTGGAGGGAGGGAGGGCATGCGTGTCGACACGCAGGAGGAGAAGATCCCCCTCCCTCCACTATTTAAACGAGGAGAGGGGAGGGGCCGAAGGACAGAAAAAGGCTGGGGGGGGCCGTGAGAAGAACCAAACGTCGCTGCCAGAGATCATGTCGCTGTGAGAAAGAGGGGAAGAGACGCGGTTGCTGGTCGCCAGGGAAGTAGATAGGAGACGCCGTCAAGGGAGGGAGGAGCCGCCTCCAATTCTCCGTCAGGATGGACGGCCATAACCACCCCCCCAAAGCTTCTGGAAGCTTGGAAGCTTCCAAAGGGGGGGGCCTCTTTAAACCCCCTTCCTATACCCTACTACCCCCTTTGTTATTTTCTTCCCCGGGTTTAAAATCCCTTAAGCCCCCTTTCATTTTCCCCTCCCCCGTGCTAAAACCCTTTCCCCTAAATTTCAAAAAATTTTCACCCCCTCCTTGTACGTTATGAAGCCCTTTTAACCCCCATATCTAAAACCCCTTTCCATGGGTATTAGAACCCCCTCTACCGGGTTTTAAAAATCCCTTAAGTCCCCTTTCACCCTCGTACTAAAGCCCCTTTCCTTTCACTTGGAGTCACTTCCCCCCATGAGCACAAAGGCCTTAAGGGTCTTATTACTTCTTTACCTGTGTATAATCCCTAAAAGACCTATCCCCTTGGCTTTGGAATCACCCCCTTCCTGTGGGCTCTTAAAACCACTTCTCCCGTGATTACCCCTTAAGCCTTTACCTTGGCATCAAAAACCTTTCACCCTCCCCCATGTGTAAGCCCCCATAAGCCTTTTTCTCCAAGTTTGACCTAAGGGTCCTTAGACCCTTACTTATAATCTTTACAGCTATTATTTTTCCTTAAAGCTCTCCTACACCTTGTGTCTTCTCCACACCTTGTTATTTCCGTTCGTGCGAGCTTACAAAGACCATTAAGCCTTCCCCATGGCTTCAATTGGTCTTAGTTGTAAAAGTTTCTAAAAATACCCTTTTCAATTCCCGAATTCAAGGAGGGAACCTTCCAAAAACTACTTTGACGAACGGTGCAAGGAGCGACGGTGAAGTTCTAAGGAGAAGTTGTAAAGCTGCTTCCACGTTCAACGGACCACACTTGCGATGCCTCCTAAGAAAGTCGAAGGCGTAGCCGCGGGAGGTTCATCTCCCGGTATCCATATGGATATCTCACCTCAAAGCCAGGTTGTCTTCTTGACGTTAATTCGGGTTTTAGTCAATCATGCAAAGAAAAATTGTTAAGGAAATATATATATTTGTTCAAATTAATTCTAATGAAGGAGTTAGCTTATGAATGACAATGTATTCAAATTAGCTTTCTTCAAATTGCATCAAACATTATAAAATAATAGGCAATACTATCCATTTACTATAGTATTATAGTCCTAAAATGAAGAAATTATATCTTGCTCCATTAGTCTTATTCTTTTCGCAACGAATCATGGCAAAATGGCTAAATTCATGAAAGGTTTCTTTCGATGCTCAAATTACTAGAGAGTTATCTTTGCTAGTTGCATATCTTAGCAAGGCAACTGTTGTTATTTGGCATGAGTTCATCTTTAAAGAAAACGGAAGTTAAATGTTAGAAATTAACAAGTATAAAAATTAGACATACGAAATCATTTGGAAAGAAAATGTAATGGGGAATTGCTGGATGACACTCTATTAACACTTTTCCCCTACAAATTAAGGACTTGGAACAAATAAAGTGTGTATTCACCAATTCCTTAGCTAGGCCTTTTGTCCCAAGGAGTATCGTCACTCTTTGTATCATCATGGCATTATGCTATATGCCAAGTTAAATTGTATTGATTGAGAAAGTAATCAAAGATAGTAAAACCGTGACAAGACGAGTAAGATTACCTTCCAAAAGCTGACCAAACCAATTTTTCCAAAAGATAACCAGACCAATCTAAACATAGAAACATTCATACCCTAAAACACTGGACTACTTACCTTACCGCAAGGACAATAAATTCATAAAGATAAGAAATTAGGGTTCGTCCCTAAGGTTCTTAAATGAAGAAACCCTAGGCCTGACATACGTCAGATTAAGGAGTCTAAAAAGATTATTCTATCGTCGGACTGCGCAACATGTATGAAATCATTTTGTGATCAATTCACAAGGAGAAAAGGGAAAAACCCTCTTCAAAGACGGCAGATCCTTACGCAAGTTATCTTGCAAAAAGACGTAGTTTTTGGATATCCTTCAAAATAAAGAAAGTTGTAAAATGGAAACTAGCATATCTAAGGTACCTTAGGGTTAATCAAGTTGGGTATACCCTACACCCAAATATAAGGGATCTTGCCAAGTTTACAAGACATCTTGAGAACGACTGCTGATACACTCTAAAAGGAAAGAACACTTCCTTAGCAGCTTGCCATACAACTAGGTTGATTAATGGAAATGTTTGTGCTTGCTAGAGATTGTAGGGCGCTGTTTGAATTATGAATTACAAATTAAACAAGTACCTATACTTCAGGTTAAAGGCCTGAAGGGAGAGGCAGCTTCAGTTACCCCCGACTGCCTGCCTGACCCTAACGAAGGGGGTTGTTGTAATATTTCCGAGTATCCGTACCGTAAATATTAACCTTTCGCATACCGTGTAAACTCTGTGTAAAGGGTATCTCTTGCATTGAAATTATTGACAGTGTAATGTGTGACCAGCGCGCGTGAAATGGGATCCTCCGCTTTGGTAAATCAAGACCGGGAGATCAAAACCGCAAGCCACACGAAAACACCCTCTTGGGAGGGACAATTTTAATTAAATTAAGGCAATTTTTTTTTTACTATTATCCCTTCCCCCAGCCGATGCATGGCTGGAGGAGAGGGAGTGTGGAGGGGGGGATGGCCAAGTGAAGAGTGCATGAGGGAACTCTCCACGTGGGTGGAGACCCTCTTCCTCACCCCCCCATGCCTATAAAAACAACCCTCATCAAGGGGGTGTGCCTAAGAGGAGGGAGGAGAGACTGTGTGAGAGGAAGGCTGTGAGAGAAGGAAGGATAGAGGAAGCGCCGCCATCGTCAGGAGCCGCCGTGCTGGTCCGCCAGCCTCGCCACGAACCGCCGCTGCTGCCGCCCAGGCCGCCAGGCTGCCGTCGCTGCTACCATCCCGCCGCCACGCTATCCACGACTTCTCCCCCCCCCACGTGCTTCTTTGAAGCAGAAGCTTCCAAGGGGGGCCTCCATAACCCCCTTTCCCACCACCTGCCCCAAAAAGGCCCCTTTCCCCCCATTTCCAAGAAAGCCCCTTCACACCCTTCCCAGGACTTCTAAGAGGAGACGGTGGAGCCATAAAGACCACCGCATGACCCATCGAAAAGGTCCGCAAGAAGATTTTAAGCCGCTAGCCGTCCGAGGTTAAATTCCGCACCGATTCGAGTTTTCTTGAAAACTCCTAAGCTTTCGTCACAAGCACCAGCCCGAAGAGGAATTCTCCCGCATACAAGGATAAAGGCAGAGGTCGGAAGGCCGTATTCCAAGAGCCGTCACTCCGTGGACCACAAAGGCAAATCGGAAGTCGAATTTACGACTACGATGGCCCCAAAACGATCACAAGGTGCGACCGCGGAAGGCTCATCTCCGAACGTGCAAGTGGACATCTCCCCGACTCCACAAGTCCAGGTTCTTCCGAGTTAATTCCGCATAAGGAAATGATTAGGCGCGCTTAGCCCATAAAAAGTAATTGCATTTTTACGCTTAATATGCATACGGAAATTGGAAAGAAATACATCTCTTGAACATTAGGTAAGATTGAAATTGTCATGAATTTGAACGATTAGAAGGTTAGATGCATGCAGTTTTGGTACCGTTTCAAGGCAATGAGTCTAAACCTAGGCAAAGAAATGGAATTTATAAGTGCATTATCTTCGTCCTAGACATGCTAGAAATAAGCGTATACTGCACATTAGGTAACATACTTCTCATAATGATTTCATAGGAAAAAGGTTAGCATCATAAGGTATCATTCGGAAAGAATTAATAGAGTACTAAAGTGTACGTATGGACTTGCAAGTAGCTTGTAAGATGGAATAAATTAACACTAGTTTTGCATGAGTTAATCGACTACTTCGTAGCTAGGAGAATGATGTGTATTGTGTAGTCGTCATGCGAAAAATGACATCGTTAAGAGCTGCATTTAGGAGTCAAAGCATAGTATTCAAAAGTATGGACTACAAGTACTAGGCATGATTAATTGGTAAATCCTAGTAGGACCTAGGGAAGTTAGCGTACAGATTAACAAACATTTTACCTTACCAAGGAAAGATAAAAGTTATCATGAACCATGTGATGCGTAAAGGCAATAAATCGCATGTTTACGCGTATTGGTGGAATTGTATCTATTGCTCTCCGTTAGATTTAGTTTATCACCTTTAGAAGGATCATCCTCGTCGCAAGAAAGGTATAATTGAATTGACTAAGTAATCTGAACCACAAGGATTCGTATGGACATGATTGAGTCGATATGATAGGAATCCTAAGTGTTAACTAGGGATTAGTGCAATTTGACCTAGCTTTAGACGGAAACCGTGAATCTAAAGATCCTACACACGTTCACAAATTGGCGAAACAATTAGATGTTCATGCTTGAAATGATCTAAGGTTTTATCCTAAGGATCATGACGAAACTCCGACGGAGTTGCATATTTCTAGAACCATGGACCAACATAATTAGGGATGATTTGAAGGATACCCAATAAAACCCTGTTACTCGATGGAGGTAAACTCCGTGATCGGGAAACGCTTAGTAATGGATAGAAGGATTCCGTGGAATAGATGCAATAATTGTGCACAAAGCCGCAACATTGTATAGTCTTGGAATTTGTCCACAAGAGAGTTTTTGTCATCTCTCGAAAATGAGGTTGGCAAGTTATTGAAAGAATTTAACTTACAAGAGGATGTCTAATCATCCTGTTACTCACTTTTGGAATAATTTGCCAAGGAAAAGGAAAGTTAAGTATTTGCCTTGAAGCAAATGACCAGACTATAAACCAAAGCGACATGGTCGCTGGAACCTACCACAACTAAACACTAAAGTATGGGTAGGGTATGACCCTAACCCAAGAATGATAGGAATCTTGCCAAGTTGCAATTGATTCCAGAACGAATGCGGATTGCATTCGGAGGAAAGGAGTCATTCCTTAACAGTTTGCCAACTAAAAGACCACTGAAATTGATTGTGCTTGTAACAGTTTAGAAAGAACTGTTTGCATTGTTTGCTCAATGAACTAAAGGATGAAAATATATCTAAAGCTTCAGGTTGGTGCCTGAGAGGCAGCTTCAGTTACCCCCGACTGCCTGCCTGACCCTAACCAAGGGGGTTGTGAACCGCGCCGGGAACGTGGACCGAACCCGCCGTGAGAGGTCTCTCCGTTGAGTTCTGCTTGGAGCAGGAGGACGCTTGGGTGCCAGAGGGGGCTCTGGCCGTAAATCCCTCGCCTTCCGGGCCCTGTACAAGAGACTAACGTGACTCGGGATTGGATCTCGAGGCCCGCATACTAGTCTACAGGCGGAAACTTGGATTAGTAATCACTGAAGGATTACTGGATAGCCTTCGGGCGGATTATGAATACGCCTACGGGCGGGAACTCCTTGTATTTCAAAGATAAAAGGATAAAATGATAACAAAGAAGTTGTTTGACATTGTTTTCTTTATGTCCTGTGATAAGATTACGTGAAGGAACCAGTGCATAACAGGGTTAATCAAAGAAGCTGTTTGTATGTGTCAAACTAATGTGGTAGGTAATTACATAACTAAAACAAACCGAGGAAAGTGCGGAGGATGGACCATGGGTCCGTCCTACGGATGGGTGGTCCCGGTTAGCCGGGAACTTTTCTCAAGGTCTTCGACGAACAGAAGGATGATCGTCATCACCAAAACAAACAAGGAGAACAATGACTTGGAAGTACCGATTACCCGATTCAAGCTGTTTTAGGGGAACGGAATGGGACTATGCCTTTTGGCAGAGAGGTCGAGCCTTGCATCCCTCTCGTTTTCCATTCTCCTTGAACTAAGTGCAGCATGAATCCGCTTCAGACCAGGCGTTCTGCGTAAAGTAGTTCGATCAGGTCTGACGCTAGTCGCTGTTAGTAAAATGACCAAACAATTCCAGTCGATCCTAGTGGGAACGGCCAGGACGCCTCCGTTACGTGGCAGACGCGGAAAGTCCTAGATGACAAAACCCGCAACATTCCATGGGAGTGCCGGGTGGAGTTTTCTAGACAACCTTTCCGATGGACTGCTAAGACGTGTCCTAGAGGGTTCCAGTGGACACGTTACAGTTGTTGACCGCGCCGGGAACGTGGACTGAACCCGCCACGAGAGGTCTCTCCGTTGAGTTCTACTTGGAGCAGGAGGACGCTTGGGTGCCAGGGTGGGCTCTGGCCGTAAATTCCTCGCCTTCCGGGTCCTGCACAAGAGGCTAACGTGACTCGAGATTGGATCTCGAGGCCCGCATACTAGTTGACGGGCGGAAGCTTGGAATAGTGATCCCTGGAGATTACTTGTTAGCCTCCGGGTAGATTATGGACAAGCCTACGGGCGGAACTTCTTGTAATTCAAAGATAAAATGATGAGATGCTAAGAAAACTTGCTTGATATTGTTTTTATATGTCACGTGATACGATTACGTGAAGGAACCAGTGCTTAAACAAGATTAATTAAAGAAGCTGATTGTTATATGTCAAATTAATATGTTAGATAATTACATAACTAAAACAAACCGAGGAAAGTGCGGAGGATGGGCCATGGGTCTATCCTACGGTTGGGTGGTCCCGGTTAGCCGGGAACTTTTTTCATAAATCTCGAAAGACAGCGGAATGATCCTCATCATAAAAAAGAATAACGAGAACAATGACCTAGAGTTACGTTTTACCCAATTTACGTTGTTTTAGGGGAACAGAATGGGATTATGCCTTATGGCAGAGAGGTTGAGCTTTGCATCCCTCTCGTTTCCCATTCTCCTTGAACCAAGTGCAGCGTGAATCCGCTTTGGACCTGGCGTTTCTGCGTAAAGTAGTTCGCTCGGGTCTGACGCTAGTTGCTGTTAGCTAGTGACCCATTAGGAAAACCCTAATTCCGGTCGATCCTAAGTGGGAACGGCCAGGATACTTCCGCTACGTAGCAAACGCGGGAAGAACTAGATCGCAAAACCCGTAACATTCCATGGGAATGTCGGGTGGAGCTTTCTAGACATCCTTTTCGATGGACTGCTAAGACATGTCCTGGATGATACTAGGGGACATGTTACAGTTGGTATCAGAGCCGACCAACAACGGAATTGTTTTTATGAGATCTCAATAAAATGAAGTAAAGAAATTGTTGCTGTCCAAACATTTCCTCATCTTCAATACTGTCTTGCAGAACTATGGAGCATGGAACAAGTTTTTGGTGTTCCGGGTCATGTTTATAACTGCAATGCATTCTCCGCATTATAGACAAAGAGTTGGGATGATGAACATCTTGGAGCAGATTTATAATCCATCACCTTTATATATAGAACGAAGATGGACAGGGTCTTCAAGAATCTACTACATAGCTGCCCACCGGTTCACTTATCTACAGACCAACCTAAAGAGGATCAAGTGGTTGGAAGACTTGAAAGTCGTGAAGCTGTTCATTTTTGTGGAAGCTCACGTAAATTCAACTTTACATATTCAAGGTCGGAGGGTTAAAATGAACTCATATGTATATGAGGAAGTAACCCGTGTAATCCCAGCCGATAGGATTAAGGTATTGGGCCGCCATGAGAAGTATGGATTCCAACGAAAAGGATATCCTAAACTTCCAATGAATTATCGATTCCTAAAGATCCATGACCCAAAACCCTACTATTACACAGTTCCTGTAGACGAATACAATACAACGTTGTTCTCCTCAAACTGAATGTAATGATTGAATTATCATCACACGAGACGTTGTATAAGGACACTCCCATGTAAATATAAATAAGGACTTCTTTTATCAATATTTGGCTATGCATCAGCGTGGTTAAAAAGTAGCTTCATGATTTACGAGATAGCTGAACTAAAGATAAGCTAACGTCAATTATCATATAATAACGTTAAGAAAAACTTTTACCCAGGCACAACCCCAGGTTCAGGTTCCAAATTCGCCCCCTACATCAAGTACTGCCGTAATCCAGGAGAAGAAGTTCCTCCTCAAGCAGATAAAGCCACGCGATTTTGACGGGAGGGGCAGATTCGTCCAGTCTGATGCTGAAATTTGGATTGAATCTATGGAGGACTACTTTGAAGCAGCTGGTACTGCACCTACAAATCAGGCCATGCTCGCCAAGTTAAAACTCACCGGAGAAGCTAGACTATGGTGGAAAAAATGGTGCAGGGATCAAGGGACTTCAGAGGGGTCCGTTACCTGGGATAAGTTAAAGAAAGCCGTGCAAGGGAGATATTTGCCACCTGCATATCGTACACAGAAAATGAATGAGTTCTATGAGATAAAACAACTAGGACTCACCCTTGACGCATACTACTCTAAATTTGTCTCACTCTTAAAGTATGCACCACAGATGGACATGATGCAGCAGGTGTCCAAATTTTGCACGGGCTTAAATCCACCCGTAAATACCCGTCTCGAATCTATGCATCCGTCAGATCTTCAGGATGCACTCATTCGAGCGGCGCCTATAATTCAGGAAGTGCAAGCTAGACCAAGGGGTAACAAAACTTGGTCCTATAGCGACCCGAACAGAGGAGCATTCAGATCCCAAGTGAAGAGAGTTCAAGGTCACAGTGAGGGACAAAGGAAGAAAGCAAGGACAAATAACGTCAACAACTTTGTTCCTACTCAAATTAATGGCCGAAACCTCCGATGTTTCCACTGCAACGAACTCGGTTACTTCAAAAGGCAATGTCCCAAGCTCAGCGAGGGACATCGTCAAACACCTTTCCAAGGTGCAGGCCGCGGTCAAGGAGCCGCCACCCGTGGAAGAGGAAGAACTGCCTGCATTACCAATAGGCAAAGATGCGAAGCAGAAGAAGAGGAAGATCCGACTATGGAAGCAGAATTCGAAAGAGCAACAGTCCATGCCGCTTTACACAAGAAGGGGCCGAATCGCCAGTTCTCGGTGATTCAAACACTGTCGGACTATCAAGGTAAAGGTTTCAAAACCTTGATTGATTGTGGCAGAACACATTCCTTTATCTCACCAGCATGTGCAAAAATATTAGGAATAGCCATAGTAGAAGCACCTACCCTGCTTGTGAAATTGGCAAACGGTCGTGAGGTAACTTGTACCAGGCAAACTGCTAAGGAAGAATTCTTTCTGGGAGGAAAGAAAACCTCAGTCAAATTTAGAGTCATGAATTTAGGTATCCATGAGTGTCTACTCGGGATGGATTGGCTTAAGCCTAATGACGCCCACATCCACTGTGGAAAGGGTCACGTTTCCTTCCGAAACTCTGAAAAGGAGGTTGTCACGACTCAAGGTGAGGCAGGAGTGCCAAGAATCCAATTAGCCAAAGTATCGCGGATCATAAAAGGAGTCAGAAAAGGATTACCCGTTTACCTAATCAAACTCAACAAGTTAGATCAAAAGCAAGAGTTTCATGAAGGACCTTCTTGGCTAAAGGAATACGCTGACGTATTCCCTGAGGAATTGATTGAACTTCCGCCTCCAAGAGAAGTTGATCATGAAATTAGGCTAGTGCCTGGAGCTGCGCCAATTGCAAAAAGACCTTATAGAATGTCCATACCGAAAGCTATTGAGTTGAAGGAACAACTCAAGCAACTGTTGGATCAGGGTTACATTCGGCCCAGCAACTCACTGTGGGGAGCTCCAGTACTATTCCAGAAAAAGAAAGATGGGACACTTCGACTATGTATTGATTATCGAGGGTTGAATCAATCAACAGTCAAGAACAAGTATCCTATTCCTAGAATAGATGAGCTTCTGGATCGCCTTCAAGGTGCAAAGATCTTCTCCAAAATTGATCTCAGATCAGGTTACTATCAAATAAGGATCAAGGACGAAGATATTCCAAAAACGGCCTTCAATACAAGATATGGGCACTTTGAGTTCTTGGTTATGTCATTTGGGCTTACAAATGCACTTGCCACCTTCAATAGATTAATGCAGGATATTCTTAGACCATATCTTGATGATTTCATACTTGTCTTCTTTGATGACACTTTAGTCTATTCTAAACAGGAAGAAGATCATGAACCTCAACTACGGATTGTCCTTGAGACAATGAGGTCTCATAAGCTGTATGCAAAAATGAAGAAGTGTGCATTCTTCAAGCGTCAGATTGAATATCTGGGATTCATAGTATCATCCGAGGGAATATCAGTAGACCCAGCCAAAGTCAGGAATGTGCTTGAATGGCCAATACCAGTATCCGTCAAAGAAATACGTAGCTTTCTTGGCTTGATAGAATGGTATAGGATCTTTATCAAAAACTATGCTTTGATTGCAGCACCTCTTACAGACTTACTAAAGAAGCAGACATCTATTACATGGTCAACTCCCGAACAAAATAGCTTCGACAAATTGAAGTAAAGTTTGGTATCAGCACCTATTCTAAAACTTCTTGACCTCAATAAGGAGTTGTAGTAACTGATGCCAGCATTCTTGCCTTGGGGTGTGTACTTATGCAGGAAGGTCATCCAGTAGCATACTCTTCAAGGAAATTGAAGAGTCATGAAAAGAATTATGCCACACATGATCTGGAATTATTAGCTATCATCCATGTTCTCAAGCTTTGGAGACACTACCTGTTGGGTAACAAGTTTACTTTAGTAACCGATCATAAGAGTCTCAAATGGATTTTTACCCAGAATGAGCTCAACATGAGGCAACATCAGTGGATTGAAGTATTGGAGGAATATGATTTTGAAATCAAGTACCGACCAGGGAAAGAGAATGTAGTTGCCGATGCACTCAGTCGCAAGGCATTCCTAAATTCCCTAATCTTGCAAAATCCATCAACGACCAGATCTCTGGCTACAAAGGTATGGATACCAAACAATCCTATACTTGAACTAGCTAGAGAGGAAGCATGCCATGATTTGGCCTACCAAACAATGATAAAAGAAATATCTACCAAGGAGCAGAATCAGAAGTTACAAGCTAAGTATCAGGAATTTTCCATTGATAATGGACTTGTCTACTACAGAACAAGGCTTTGTATACCAATAAGCCAGTCACTTAAGCAGAAGATATTATGGGAAGCTCATGATTCTCCTTTTGCAGGACATCCTGGCTATGCAAAAACTCTTAATGCAGTTAGGAAAAGCTACCACTGGGAGAGGCTCAAAGGTGACGTTCTCAAGTATGTCACTGAATGTTTGTCTTGCCAATGTATCAAGGCCGAACATGTCATGATGCCAGGGAAACTGCAACCGCTTGACATTCCCCAAATGAAATGGGAATTCATCAGTATGGATTTTGTTGTGGGCTTACCCCAAGTCCAAGGAGGATACAATTCCATTATGGTTGTGGTTGACATGCTTACCAAGGTTGCACACCTGATTCCAATAAAGACAAACTATAAAGCCTCGGACATTGCAAGATTGTTTATCAAGGAAATATTCAACCTACATGGGTTACCTAAAAGAATCATTAGTGATTGAGATTCTCTCTTCACATCACACTTCTGGAGAGCTATCTTTGAAGCTATTGGGACTCAACTTTGTTTTAGCACCGCCTACCATCCCCAAACGGATGGACAAACAGAGCGAGTGAATCAAATCATTGAGGATATGCTTAGGGCATACTGCTGTCGAGAGCCGAAGAGGTGGATTCAATACTTTCCATTAGTGGAATTTTCCTACAATGCTTCTTACCAGCAGAGCATTCAAATGACCCCTTTCCAGGCATTGTATGGTCATGATTGTCGAAGTCCCCTAAACTTTTCTGATCCAACCCTAAGAGTTGAAGCTTCAAGACAAATGTTGGAGGACATGTATGATCAAATAAGGTCAATAAGACAAGACATACAAGCAGCCAAGGATAGACAAAAGACATATGCAGATTTGAAACGTCAAGAAAGAGTCTTCAAAGAAGGAGACATAGTCTTCATTCGAGTACGCCCTAAAAAGAGTTCTCTATCCCTAGGAGAATGCAAGAAGCTAAGTCCAAGGTATTGTGGGCCGTATAAAATCCTCAAATGCCTAGGACCCAATGCTTATAAATTGCAACTCCCTGAGAACCTAAAGGTTCATAATGTATTCCATATCAGTCTATTAAAAAAATATGTCCCCAATCCTAATCATGTACTTAATGACCAACAAATTGTAATGCCTAGCCAAGGAGTCCTTGAACTAAGGCCAGAAAGGATCTTAGATGTTAGGGAAAGACAGTTAAGATCTAGAACCTTGAAAGAATGCCTTGTCCAGTGGAAAGATTATCCCCAAGAGGATGCCACTTGGGTAGATGAAGGCACTCTCAACCATCAATATCCCCAGTTTATCTCAAGATGAGGACATCTCGATTCCTCCAAGGGGGAGAGAATGTAAAAGTCCGCGTGGGAATTAAAGGATCAAGCTTTTGAAAATTTATTATTATTATTATTATTTATTTTCCCCCTTATCCCTCCAGCCGACTGACGAGCTGGAGGGGGAGGGGAATAGAAGGAGTTCTGAAGCTCCTTGGTGGAGCTCGTGGAGGGAGGGAGGGCATGCATGTCGACACGCAGGAGGAGAAGATCCCCCTCCCTCCACTATTTAAACGAGGAGAGGGGAGGGGCCGAAGGACGGAAAAAGGCTGGGGGGGGGGGGGCCGTGAGAAGAACCAAACGTCGCTGCCAGAGATCATGTCGCTGTGAGAAAGAGGGGAAGAGACGCTGTTGCTGGCCGCCAGGGAAGTAGATAGGAGTCGCCGTCAAGGGAGGGAGGAGCCGCCTCCAATTCTCCGTCGGGACGGACGGCCATAACCAGCCCCCCAAAGCTTCTCGAAGCTTGGAAGCTTCCAAAGGGGGGGGCCTCTTAAAACCCCCTTCCTATACCCTACTACCCCCTTTGTTATTTTCTTCCCCGGGTTTAAAATCCCCTAAGCCCCCTTTCATTTTCCCCTCCCCCGTGCTAAAACCCTTTCCCCTAAATTTCAAAAAAATTTCACCCCCTCCTTGTACGTTATGAAGCCCTTTTAACCCCCATATCTAAAACCCCTTTCCATGGGTATTAGAACCCCCTCTGCCGGGTTTTAAAAATCCCTTAAGTCCCCTTTCACCCTCGTACTAAAGCCCCTTTCCTTGCACTTGGAGTCACTTCCCCCCATGAGCACAAAGGCCTTAAGGGTCTTATTACTTCTTTACCTATGTATAATCCCTAAAAGACCTATCCCCTTGGCTTTGGAATCACCCCCTTCCTGTGGCCTCTTAAAACCACTTCTCCCTTGATTACCCCTTAAGCCTTTACCTTGGCATCAAAAACCTTTCACCCTCCCCCATGTGTAAGCCCCCATAAGCCTTTTTCTCCAAGTTTGACCTAAGGGTCCTTAGACCCTTACTTATAATCTTTACGGCTATTATTTTTCCTTAAAGCTCTCCTACACCTTGTGTCTTCTCCACACCTTGTTATTTCCGTTCGTGCGAGCTTACAAAGACCATTAAGCCTTCCCCATGGCTTCAATGGGTCTTAGTTGTAAAAGTTTCTAAAAATACCCTTTTCAATTCCCGAATTCAAGGAGGGAACCTTCCAAAAACTACTTTGACAAACGGTGCAAGGAGCGACGGTGGAGTTCTAAGGAGAAGTTGTAAAGCTGCTTCCACGTTCAACGGACCACACTTGCGATGCCTCCTAAGAAAGTCCAAGACGTAGCCGCGGGAGGTTCATCTCCCGGTATCCATATGGATATCTCACCTCAAAGCCAGGTTGTCTTCTTGACGTTAATTCGGGTTTTAGTCAATCATGCAAAGAAAAATTGTTAAGGAAATATATATATTTGTTCAAATTAATTCTAACGAAGGAGTTAGCTTATGAATGACAATGTATTCAAATTAGCTTTCTTCAAATTGCATCAAACATTATAAAATAATAGGCAATACTATCCATTTACTATAGTATTATAGTCCTAAAATGAAGAAATTATATCTTGCTCCATTAGTCTTATTCTTTTCGCAACGAATCATGGCAAAATGGCTAAATTCATGAAAGGTTTCTTTCGATGCTCAAATTACTAGAGAGTTATCTTTGCTAGTTGCATATCTTAGCAAGGCAACTGTTGTTATTTGGCATGAGTTCATCTTTAAAGAAAACAGAAGTTAAATGTTAGAAATTAACAAGTATAAAAATTAGACATACGAAACCATTTGGAAAGAAAATGTAATGGGGAATTGCTGGATGACACTCTATTAACACTTTTCCCCTGCAAATTGAGGACTTGGAACAAATAAAGTGTGTATTCACCAATTCCATAGCTAGGCCTTTTGTCCCAAGGAGTATCGTCACTCTTTGTATCATCATGGCATTATGCTATATGCCAAATTAAATTGTATTGATTGAGAAAGTAATCAAAGATAGTAAAACCGTGACAAGACGAGCAAGATTACCTTCCAAAAGCTGACCAAACCAATCTTTCCAAAAGATAACCAGACCAATCTAAACATAGAAACATTCATACCCTAAAACACTAGACTACTTACATTACCGCAAGGACAATAAATTCATAAAGATAAGAAATTAGGGTTCGTCCCTAAGGTTCTTAAATGAAGAAACCCTAGGCCTGACATACGTCAGATTAAGGAGTCTAAACAGATTATTCTATCGTCGGACTGCGCAACATGTATGAAATCATTTTGTGATCAATTCACAAGGAGAAAAGGGAAAAACCCTCTTCAAAGACGGCAGATCCTTACGCAAGTTATCTTGCAAAAAGACGTAGTTTTTGGATATCCTTCAAAATAAAGAAAGTTGTAAAATGGAAACTAGCATATCTAAGGTACCTTAGGGTTAATCAAGTTGGGTATACCCTACACCCGAATATAAGGGATCTTGCCAAGTTTACAAGACATCTTGAGAACGACTGCTGATACACTCTAAAAGGAAAGAACACTTCCTTAGCAGCTTGCCATACAACTGGGTTGATTAATGGAAATGTTTGTGCTTGCTAGAGATTGTAGGGTGCTGTTTGAATTATGAATTACAAATTAAACAAGTACCTATACTTCAGGTTAAAGGCCTGAAGGGAGATGCAGCTTCAGTTACTCCCGACTGCCTGCCTGACCCTAACGAAGGGGGTTGTTGACCGCGCCGGGAACGTGGACCGAACCCGCCATGAGAGGTCTCTCCGTTGAGTTCTACTTGGAGCAGGAGGACGCTTGGGTGCCAGGGTGGGCTCTGGCCGTAAATTCCTCGCCTTCCGGGTCCTGCACAAGAGGCTAACATGACTCAATATTGGATCTCGAGGCCCGCATACTAGTTGATGGGCGGAAGCTTGGAATAGTGATCCCTGGAGATTACTTGTTAGCCTCCGGGCAGATTATGGACAAGCCTACGGCGAAACTTCTTGTAATTCAAAGATAAAATGATGAGATGCTAAGCAAACTTGCTTGATATTGTTTTTATATGTCACGTGATACGATTATGTGAAGGAACCAGTGCTTAAACAAGATTAATTAAAGAAGCTGATTGTTATATGCCAAATTAATATGTTAGATAATTACATAACTAAAACAAACCGAGGAAAGTGCGGAGGATGGGCCATGGGTCTGTCCTACGGTTGGGTGGTCCCGGTTAGCCGAGAACTTTTCTCATAAATCTCGAAAGACAGCGGAATGATCATCATCATCAAAAAGAATAACGAGAACAATGACCTAGAGTTACGTTTTACCCGATTTACGTTGTTTTAGGGGAACAGAATGGGACTATGCCTTATGGTAGAGAGGTTGAGCTTTGCATCCCTCTCGTTTCCCATTCTCCTTGAACCAAGTGCAGCGTGAATCCGCTTTGGACCTGGCGTTTCTGCGTAAAGTAGTTCGCTCGGGTCTGACGCTAGTTGCTGTTAGCTAGTGACCCATTAGGAAAACCCTAATTCCGGTCGATCCTAAGTGGGAACGGCCAGGATACTTCTGCTACGTAGCAGACGCGGGAAGAACTAGATCGCAAAACCCGTAACATTCCATGGGAATGTCGGGTGGAGCTTTCTAGACATCCTTTCCGATGGACTGCTAAGACGTGTCCTGGATGATACTAGGGGACACGTTACAGTGCGGAGGATCGGCCATAGGTCCGTCCTACGGATGGGTGGTCCCGGTTGGCCGGAAACTTTTCTCAAATCACGATGGAGAGCAGGAAGATCGTCAAAGAACATGAACAACAAAAGTGTTGACCTAGAGTTATGATTGATTCGATTTACGCTGTTTTAGGGGAACGGAATGGGACTATGACTTATGGCAGAGAGGTTGAGCTTTGCATCCCTCTCGTTTCCCATTCTCGTTGAACCAAGTATAGCGTGAATCCACTTCGGACCTGACGTTTTTGCGTAAAGTAGTTCGCTTGGGTCCGACGCTAGTTGGCGTTAGGAAATGACCGTTAAGGAAAACCCTAATTCAGGTCGATCCTAAGTGGGAACGGCCAGAATACTTCTGCTACGTGGCAGATGCGGAAAGCCCTAAATCGCAAACCGCGCAACATTCCATGGGAGTGCCGGGCGGAGCTTTCTAGACATCCTTTCTGATGGACTCCTAAGACGTGTCCTGAAGATACAAGTGGACACGTTACATCTATTTTCAAGTTTTTATTACCTTGTTGAACCTTTTTAAAATTTGTGCAAATGATCATGTAGCATGTCCATGTGACATTGGCATTACAAGCAACATTTTCACAAAGTCCTTATTAATCACACATAATCTAATAGAAAATACATAATGCATGTCTCACATGACACTTATCAACATCATCCTTGTTTGCCAAAGCATCCAACATCTTTCACATGGCAAGAAACAAAATTTAATATGCACATACAAATTTGTGACTTTGCCAAGGATTATAGGGACATAAGATAAAGATGGTTGTGCTACAACTATTATTTGATAGAAATTGTCTAGATTGTGTAGGAAGATCAAGAGCCAGAAGAAAGAAAGGAAAGACCTAATGGATGACCCTGATATACAATTCATTATGGTCAAGCTCTTTTACAGACAACTCATCTCTACAATTGCTTGTTCAATAACTTTTCAATGTTCATTGTCTTTATATTCTCCGTTGCATAGTGTTGGTAGCTCCTAACACTCGTTTAAGGACTACATGTATGTGAGAAGTATGGGAGTCTAAGGTCAATAAAGATTATGCTACATACAATTGAACAAAGTGATTGAGAATTTGGTTTGTTCCATACCATCTTGCAAATCCCGAAAATGTGCATTGTCGTACAACTCATGGATGAGGCTTCTTTGGATTGCTAAACATGATTTGGGTTGCTAAGATTTGGTAGGATACTAATCGGACCGAGATTTTACGAGAATCAGAGATGGATCGAGGCTCGTGTACACTTTCGCCCCAAGCAGATTTAACAGGGGATTGGTTTCCGGAATCGTCCAAGGATTCGTTTGTTGTAGCTAGTGATCAAATGAGTAAAAGCTAAAGTGTATAGTTTGTGATGTCGAGTGGGTGCAATATCTTTGGAGCTGTCAATTTGTAGTGGGCGGAACCATGATGGTTTTTGAAAGCACAGTACGCGAAATCGGATATGAGATTGACCATTCACCCATCGAATCGCGGCAGGTATAGCCTATGGCATCGAGCTCGTACGAGTGAATTTGTTTGTTCGTTTTCGTAGCGCATCCTTCAGTGATAATATGGTGCGATTCCAGCTTGTTCTAGTAAACGAAAAGAAGAGCGGATGCGACATATCAGATCGTCTATAAATGCATGTAAACCTGCGTGTAAATAGACACGAATTTTGCGTCTATATATCCACGCAAATAGACGCTAATATAGACGCGCTAGCAGACACAATTATTTAACCACCTAAAATTAGCAATTCACATAATTTAAAAACCAAAGTTAATAATTATTTAACCACCTGAAATTGATTCTTGAGCATGCACATGTGCGCATGATAAAAACCATAGAATTAAGAATACACATTGAATCATTGAAATAAAAAAATAGAGTTAATAATTACTTTTTCATTTCTCTCTAATGAATGGCACTTCCTCCAGTTGACAAGCCTGATATAAGTAATTAGCGGCAAGCGACAAAAACCTTACAATTAGTAGCAAGCATTGCAATATGTATCTCGTAATTTCTCTATGTACTTGAAGATGATAAAAGATACTTCCTTTTTATTATGGAAAATTCAATGCTTGCTTTAAAATTGACTATTGATTCTTGAGTATGCACGTGTGCGCATGAAAAAAAGCATAGAACTAGGAATACACATATATTGAATCAATAAGCAAATTAAGTATGTTACAGTGAATGATCCATCTCATCTTCAATGAGATCAGCCCTTGCTAAACTATCTACTTCTAGGTCTATGTTACCAAGAGGTAACGAAACAAATAAGTCTATCCCACTATCAGATGTGTTGCTATATTGCTCAATAACTTCATCAATATCATCGACAATCACATTATTGTCTTCTTCTGCGTTTCCTTGAACATCATCGCAAGGTTCATCTTGTACTATATCACGCATATCATCCATTATGGTGTCATCATGCACATCATCATTAATTGTTGGATTGTCATCTGCTATCTCCATGTCGGTAATATTACCATATATTGGTTTTGAACGATTAGATATAGGGATGACATACCACCATCGGTTATTGTTTGCCATTGGATGATACACAACCTGTATTTGAAAAACAAAAGCAAAAAACTTAAGTACTTATTATATTGTGTATATGTATCACATGTATACATATAAAAAAATTAGCCTTTACATATATACCTGCTCGCATTGTTGAGATAGTACTAATGTGTCATTCTTGTTTTAGTGAAATTTTGTAGAGTCAATGATTACAAAACCACTTGGATGACGTTTGATTGTGCAATGCTCACCATTTGTTACCACTTCTTTAAACCACTTCACATCTAGTACATATATAAAGAATCCTCTGAAGTCAAGCTTCAGAATATCTTGGATCAAGCCACAATAACCTTCCATGGTACCATTGGCAGCCTCGAAGTGAGCAAGGACACCACAATCTTGGGTATTTCTCTTTTCATCTATACATTGAGTTCGAAGTTGTTTACCCTCACACCAAAGTGAATTGAATAATGTGCACTAGTAATAAAAGATAAAAGATCAAACATGTCAATTATTTATATAAAATAAAACTTATAGAAACAAATTAATTGATAGTATGTCTCACCTTTGATAAGCAACCTCGTGCGTATTCCCACTCTTCTTGAGATATATTAATTTCCTCCCCTTTTTTCATTCTCTCCATTTCCTCATGTAACCAATCTATGTCAATATGACGTGGGAGCGCATTTAGATGATCTGGAAATGAGACATTACGTCCATATCTAGTGCAAAATTCTTGTCTTTCGCTTTTTCTCCTTGCCCTTGCTTCATTATATAGTGTCACCCATTTGCTCATAACATCACTATTGAGCACACAAAAACTATTTAACTTACGAAGTTCTTCTTTTGTTAGCACTTTACTCATTCCTTTTCCTTGAGGTACTATAGAGGTCATCCTCAAGTCTTCATCATCTTTCCATAGTCGTGGTTGAGAGGGATCCACTTCAGCAAGATATTCAGAGATACAAACAAGGAATGATTGCACTAACCAACCCTCAGCCATGCTTCCCTCAGGCGGTGCTTTTTGCCTCACAAAATCTTTCAAGGTTTTCATGAAGCGCTCAAGAAAAAACATCCACCTTACATGAACTGCCCCACAAAGTGCGATCTCATCGATCAAATGTACGAGTAAATGTAATTGAGTAGTCAAAATGGATTGAGGAAAAATTTCCTCCACCAAACAAACCACCTCAATAGATAATACTCGAGCATCTTGCAATGTGTTTGGATCAATTTCCTTCTAGCTCACGTATCTGCCAAGATGTATTTGAGAATTGTTTATTTTTGTGTAGAAATTCAAAGATATATAATGAAAAAAATACAATGTATACACACCTCACAAGTCTCCCATCTTGTAAATGATATTACGTACATCTTTGGAGGCACAATGGGATATGCTAGTAGGAAGTACAAACTGAATGTAAACAATATTCATAGATCAAGTGATTAGTTGAGGAAAAAGTCATCATACCCCAAAGTTTACACATAGTTACGCCACTAATTACTATATTCATGGTTAGAGATACCCTTACTTGAATCATTTTGTGCCAATCGTGGGACTTCAAACCAGATAGTTGCTCCACACCTCTTTTCTTTTTCTCTATGAAGGCTCCCTTGAGACATCTCATACATCCTGTGGGTGTTCGAAAGCTATATATTTGTTCCTTCACTATTTTTTCCTCGTTCTTTGACAATATCCAAGGTGCATGGGGTAGCTCAATCTTTCCTCAGGGTCCAATGCGTGGCAAGGCTCGTCTCATGCGACGAATGTTACGTAAATCCTCCCTTACATTAACTGAATCAGGAGCCCCTATCAAGTGATCCCATAATGTAGATACAACATTTTTAAATATGTGCATGGGGTCCAACAGGTGATTGATCTTGAGTTCAGTCCAGTATGGAAGACGAAAGAATATAGAGAACCTAACAAACAAATAATATATTATGTAAACAATTCATCATGCTAAATACTTTAAAGTCAATCGAGAGAAATGCACTTCTTACCAACTCATGCCATGTGGAGGGTGGCTGTCGGCATTAATCCATCTCTCCTTCCAATCTCGAATGGTTAGAGATTGTGGAGTCATTCCATTAGTAGGGAGAACATATTTGGGATGGTCAATAGGAAGAAATCGATGGTGATTGTCGTAGATAACCTTCTTTAAACGTTCCGGCCTAGAGGAAACTAGAGAGGGACCGCAAATAGGACATGCATGATATCCTGACGTGGTTAAACCTGAAAAAACAAGTGAATTAATAAAATGCAATTGATTCAAGTTTTCAATTTCAAATATAGAGTTATATACATGTACCTGAACACTCTCTGTATCCTGGAAAGTCATGCATGGTCCACAACAACATGGCCTTCAATGTGAAATCTCTAGAGGATGTAGATGCACTTGTATCTTGCACCTTAATACCTTCCCATAATATTTCTAACTCTTCAATCAAAGGCTCTAAGTAAATGTCCATGTTTTTTACCTTGTGCTTTCCAAGAATCAGAAGGGACAACATCACATGTCCCTTTTTAATTGCCATGGATGGAGGAATATTATAGTTCACCATACCACTGGCCATACACTGTATGATGTGCTTTTGATGCCAAATGGATTGATTCCATCCATATCTAAACAAAATCTCAAATTTCTTGACTCTTCTTTGAAAACAAGCAACAAATGATCTATATGTTGCCATGCGGGTGTGTCTGCAGGGATCCTTCATTTTCCATCACTTGAACGATGACTAGCATGCCATGACATGAGCTTTTCAATATGCTTACACTTGAACATAAGTTTTATACGTGGAACAATCCGAAAATGTCGCAAAACCTTACGAGGAACATCCATTGACTTCATCTCCACTTCGTATCTTGATTCACCACAAACAGGACACTCTCGTGCGAACTCATGAATCCCACGAAATAAGACACAATCATTGACACATGCATGGATCTTGACATGATCGAGGCCTCCCAGAGATGTCAAGTAATGTCTTGCTTGCTCTCTCTTAGTTGGCAATTTGTTTCCTTTTGGAAGCATTTGTGATAATAACTTGCATATATATTAAAAGTGAGTTAAAAAACCACCAACATATATTTCTGTCTGATTTCAAAATAGAATTAACAATTAATATTATGATTCATATATAAGCCAAACTGAATTGATACCTACTTCAATAATGCATCCAAACTGACATTACTCCATCCATAAATTGTTTGCAAGTTAAGTATCTCGAAGGACGCACGAAGAACGGAGTACGTACAACCTTCATACAACGGAGTAGATAATGCTACATATAGTGGATCATCTGGCTTCGTAGAGTGACCTTCTCCCTGAACCGGTTGCGAAAATAGATGGTGTACCATGTTGTCCAAAATCTCATCCTCTACGACTTGATGGGGCATTTCATGAGGGCTACTATCATGTTCATCAGTCTCTACTCTTCTTTAAGGCTTTGCCTCCTCGCGTCGATGTTTTGCAGCCTCTCGACGCCCGGGAGGGAGCATCTTAGGATGTGGCACCGCATCCTACTCAACCGCAAAAGGGAGTTTCATGTACTTTGATATATAATTTTCGTAACATAGACATGCAATCTTAGTGGTAAAAAAAACTATGAATACCGGTGATTTTTCTCGATCCCATTCTCCATACCAGCTGAGATGTGACATTGCAATTCGACGTGCTCGAAAAATACACCCTCGACAACGATCACACATGCATTTAATTTTTCATCGTAGCCATGCATCTCGATTATGAAGACACAATGTTTCATCCTCACTTGAGGATGTGCTCATTGACTCACCAACTTGCACCGCACTAGGTGATAACGACGTCGACATGATTAAACCTAATTTATGACAACATCAAAATATTTATCATTCATATATTTACATAAGATCTTAATTTTAAATACACGAAAATCATCATCTTAAAAATTATCTTAACTTATCTTAACTTATCAAAACTTAACAAGAATTCACTGTCAAAACTTATCTTAAAAACAAAAAATTATAATAAATCCCAAATGCGCGTCTATATCTGCGTCTATATTCGTGTCTATCTGAACAATAGACGCACATATATACGTGAACATAGACACACACGTCAAAATTCAAACCATACTTAAATCATTTATTTTCAAACTGCACCTTTCCTTTCCTGCGTTTTTTGCGGTTTTGAAGCTTGAGTTTAGCCGACATGCAGTCTCTTCATGCCTCACCTCCTCATGACTCACCTCTTCTTTCATTTCAAACACACAAGAAGGAAAAAAGGAAAGCCAAGGAGAGGAAGAAAGAGAGAACAAGAAGAAGTAGCAAGGAGGCAAACAAGCATCAAGGGAGGGTAACTTACCAAGGAGAGGAAGAAGGAGAAGGAGAAGCGCCACCACCCGCCACACCAAACACCCAAGGTGAGTCTCTCTCTCTCTCTCACCTTTTGTGCTACCATAGAGAAGCAAGCACAATGGGTAACTTATAGGTTAAAGTGGTGAATTAACACTTTCCAGCAATTTTCACCATGTCCACATGGTAAAGAACCACTCTCTAGTGGTTTCTTTATACTTACAAGTGGCTGCTATCTCTCATATGTTATAAGTCCCAAAATTTTGTGATCATTCACCTCTTCCTAGATATTGGTTTCTCACCACTTTGAAGTGGTATAAACACATGGAGGTTTTCTTTTTAACTAATTAGTGGGTTTCCCCAATTGCATATGCGTGGTCATATTAGTTTGCTAATTTTTCACATCCTTCCATTGATTGGTGAGCACCTTCGTAGTCAAACCATTACTTGAGAGTAAAAATATGCTTTCTTTATTGGAACTTAGTATTTGAATACCATTGTGAAGTGGTCATTTTGTAGTTTAACTTGTTAGTAAATATTAAAAATTGATTTTCAACACTAAATTATCGTGGATCTTAAGCAATCCACTAGTCTTAAAGTAATGTGATACTTCTTTTAGTGTCACGACATCACTTTTTTGTATCAAACCACTCGACAATGGTATTGCAGTGGTGCCTCCATACTTTTTGTATGGTGTAGTTGACAAGTTAAACATTTCTAATGAATGGATTTCTTAGAGCTAATGACTTCTTTTAGTTAGTGATCAAGAATTAACTATTGCTAATAGTACTATACTTTTATGTTGCACATTAGACTCTATATATTAGATTTAAGGTAGACCATACAAATATCCAAAGTTCTCAATAGTCTTTTGAGTCTCTAAAACTATTCATTGTCCAAATTTTGAGGGATTAGTACATAGGTTGCTATATTGTGCATACATAAATGATTTTATTTAAAGAAGATGTAAGTCACATGTAGGCTCAAATGTTTGGTCTTCATGGTTCTTACTATACATGCAACTATTTTTTATGCGATTGACATGGAGTTGTTAGTAATGGATGACCCTATTTATGATTTGATTTGATTTATAATATTGATCTTTTTTAGGTCTCCTCTTCAACCAAATAGAAGTGAGAAAGATGCTTCAAAAGCATCTCAATCTTATTATAACCTTATGTCCTTAGCAATCCAAAGGGATATTCTTGAGAGGTAGAAATTAGAAAAAGTAAAGAGATAGTTCTTGGACTCTTTCATTAAGCATAATTCTTTTGATATTACACTAGTGTAAAAGAATTTAGACAATATCAATATAAGTTGAAATGTATATATGAAAAATTATCAACTTATGCACCTCTCTCCACTCTCTTTTCTCTCTCATTTCTTTTGTTGACTTTCTCCCACCTCTTTCATCTTCCCTTTGTACTATAATTTCTCTCTTCTCTATGCTCTCTATTCTCTACTTGAAGAAGATACAAATTTGACATCCAATTGATAGACATGTGATGACTATTCTTGGCTATCCCAATAGCATGGCTTGGCATAAGCCACATAAACATAAATTTTCCCCTAATTTGGTTGAAATAGATATATGTCCCCAAGCTTCTTTGCATTCCTTTCATACCCTACAATAACTTATAAGTTTTCAAATACTTATTGGAGGTAAACGCGCTTGTGCCTAGCTTCCCGTGTATTACTACACTGTCAATACCCACACTTGCACACTACAAGTGATGGAGGGTGCCCATCACTGTCACTTCATTATTTATTCTTTCAATGACATTTGAATAAAGGGAAGGCCAGTCACACATTGTGATTCTAGGAGTTCCCACATCTTGAATCTCTCTCTCTTGCTCTCTTGCTCCATCTTCCATAGCTCACACCTCTCTTGATTTTGCTTAGTCATGATTCCACTTGGGCTTCTCCCCTTAATTCATATCAAAGCCACATTCTCTATGAGCTTGAGCTTAATCCAACATTGCTTGATCTCTAATTTGAGCTACCTATAGTAGGGTTTCACTATTGGTTGCCATAGCTTCACCTCTTCAGGTGTTCACATTGAGCTCTTATTTCTATAAGACTTCTTAGTACCTATTAGGTCTATCTCAAGGAAATATTGAGACTACATTGAGCTTATTTTAGGGAGTGTTCAACTCAATATTTAAGGCTCGAAATACAAACACGTTTTCATAGCTATGGCCACTTTCAAGCACTTGTGCATGCCAAACACTCCCCGACATTGGACAAAGGCTTTAGCATTTTTACCACTCCTCTTAGCACTGACCATTAACATTGAGCATTGTTTTTGAGTCATTGAGCTTCAGCTATTAACTATGCAAATAGGGCAGCATGCTATCATAAAACAAGGACAACCATATCTTCAATGTTTGGAGCTCGTATATTCTTCTTGGGATGCCCATATACCTATTTTTTGTTTTTGGATACTTGGGGGATCATATGTCACTGGTTTGAGATGCTATTGGACTTATTTGACAACTCTTTTAGCTCGATTTTCTCATAGATATCACTGCTGTGATAATAGAACTAAATGCTATTTATCTGGGAAATGTCCTGCTCTTGGCTTATGTGATGCTCTCGAATGCTTATTTGATGCTAGACACTTGTGGAATGTTTTGCCAATGTATTGAAATGATTTTGGAAATATTTAAGGCCATACGACTTAGTTGTACTATCATTTTTTGACTCTTCTTGGCTATTTTAGATGATACATTGATGTCTATGGTTGATGCCATATGCTTGGTCATGCTCCCAGAATGCTTTTGGGCTTCGTTGAGCTCACTTTTTCTCACTCTTGACTATCATTTTACAACTGTACATACAATGGACATCAAGCTTTTAATAGGGATAGTCTATGTCTACTTCTCTTTCGTGCTATTTAAGCATTCTATCACATGTATTGGTGCTGCATGACATTGAAGATATGTGCTTGATTATGCTATTGAATGCATTTGAGCTTTGATTTGGCCTTAACACATTTGACATTGGTTGTCAGTTACTTCATTGGATGCTTTAGAGGTATATGACCTTATGAGCTTGAAGATTTTATTGGGTCTTATGCTCATGGCTATGTACTTGATGTATATTGGATGCTTGGATGCTACTCACATGAGGATTTTAGCTTTGTTTACTCAATTGGCATTTGACTTTTGTTCCAGTGGAAGCTGCCTTCTTGACACTTGGATGTTACATTGAGCTTTGGATTTTATTTGCAGTAAGCTTGAGTACGTTATACCTCATTTTTAGCATGTTGTAATTCCAGACTATTGTACTATTTATGAGAGAAGGCTCCTCTATTTGATGCTATTTTGATCATACTTTATGGAGAACTCATTATTTGGCCATACCTCTTGTTTTCAACTTGTTTAGGCAATGGTTTTGGGGGCTATTTTTGTAGGTATTACAATAGCTTTTTTGGTCTATACTATGCCTCTTTTTCTTGCAACATGGTAGTCATTCAAAATGAAGTGCCATCTTCAACATTGAAAAGTTAGATGGAAGTAATTATTACAGTAGCTTGTTTGGTCTATACTGAGCCTCTTTTTCTTGCAACATGGCTAGTCATTCAAATGAAAGTGCCATCTTCAGCATTGAAAAGTTAGATGGAAGCAATTATGAATTTTGAAAGACCCAAATTTGGTAGGTTTTGGCACATAAATCTTAGATTAGGCTAATCAAAATGTAAAAGCATTAAGCTTGAAGGTCAAGATCAAGATGTATGGGATGACTTAGGTGAGCTATGTAGATTCACGACGATTATCCTATTTCTCAACAAGCAATTTTATTTTATAATGTTTTCATAGATGGGCAGTCTGCATGGGATCTTTGGAAGAAAATGCATAATCTCTATGATGAGTAGACCCTTGCTTCTTAGATGTATTGACTAAAGTAGCTTATAGACCTTTGTATGAAGGAAGGTACCAATGTTTCATAGCATTTGAGCGAGTTTCATGCTATCATTGGCTAGCTCTCATTGCAGGGGATTGTCCTTAAGGACAATCTTCCAGCTTTGTTCTTGTTGCTCACACAAACTAAGTCTTGGGACACATTGCATAGTGTTATGTGTGCAAATATGCCTGAGATTGGGCAATAAGTGTATGATGTAGAGTATGTACTCTTGATAGAGGAGATCAATAGGAAGAATGTGAATGCTTCTCATACTTATCATGCTTTGATTGTTCAAGGTTGCCATGATAGTAGGAGTGGGAATTACCGTCATGGTAGAGACTTGCAAACGTCTTGTTCTAAGTCCTATGGACCATCTTATAGTAAGTCTCGTGGATGTAAGTCTCATTTGACATGCCATTATTATGGAAATTAGGATTGACATATTAGACCTCATTGCCAGAAAATGGGCAATGACAAGCCCAAGGAAAAGGGCAAAGGGAAAGCGCACGACAAGTTTGATAAGAGCAATATCATCCTTGCTAAGTCTAGTGTTAAGATTGAAGAGATCAATGTAGTGCAGCAACTTGACTCTGATAATGATTACATAATTGTAGCTTCTTCTTTGAATGAGTGAGAGCTGTCTAATGCCTTGTCTGGTTTTACTCTGTATTAGTTGATGGATTTAGGGGCTTTCCTTCATGTGACCCCTCGTAGAGAGTGGTTCCATTCTTATCGTAGTATGACTAGATCTGTGTGTTTGGAGAATGGCTTGTCATTGTAGATAGTTGGTATTAGTGATATTTGGCTACATCTTGGTTCAGGTAGTATATTTACTTTGCATAATGTTCAACATGTACCGATGATCTCATGAGGAGTCTTATTTCTACTGGCACACTAGATGACGAGGGTTACTTTGTTTCTTTTGGGGATTTCTCTTGGAAGATCACCCGTGGGAACCTTGTTCTAGCACATGATGCCTAGTCTAGCACTTTATATCCCCTAGTTGTATCTAGATCGGTAGATCATGTTTTGTCTATGGATGTAGTTCCACATGTATCTCTTTGGCATCATTGCCTTGGGTACATGTCCTTAAAGAGAATGAAATTCTTATAACTCATTTTTGCAATATCTTTCATCCCTTGACTATAAGTGTTTTGAGTCATGTGATCATTGTTTGTACAGTGGCACACAGACATATAGTACGCATAAGAAGTCAAGCACTCTGCATGGGTGAGCCTTTGGCTCTTGTTTATTATGATGTCTGTAGACCTATGCCCTATCAATCGTCATTAGGATGTGGAAATACTTTCTCACATTAATTTATGATTACTCACATAAGATCTGGGCATATCCCATAAAGCTAAAATTTGATATTTTGGCTACCTTTCAGCATTGTCTTTCATTGGACCACTCTACGTATAGGCTAAAATGCCTACAATCAAATAATGGGGTTGAGCATATCTCTAAATCCTTAGAGTAGTTTTGTGATAAGAGGGATATTAAGTATCACTTGATCATCCCGTACACCCCACCCAAAATGGTATAGCGGCTGAGTGGTGCATAGATCGGGTGCCGTAAGCACGCATAGTGAGTGTTAGAAGGTCCCCAAGAACAAAAGAACTCTACTTTTTACACACAAATCAATGTAGAAAGCTTGCATGACATGAACAAGAAACCAATTGGATGCAATCTCCCCCCATGCCTTGTGTGAGTGCTCCACAAAGCATGTATTTGATATATTAATAATCTTCAAGCTCAAATAATAGCCCAAATTACAAAATAGCACGCCTTAGCTTTTGAGTTTGCTTTTGTGCCAAATAGAATTAAAGATAATGGGCGCCCAAGAAGTCAGGCATACCCAAATACAAGATCCAATACAAATATCTAAATCGTGCGCCCATGCATATACAAAAATAATAAATAAATATCAAGCGCCTTGATAAATAAGCACGAAAAAATATAGACGCCATTCCTAAGGTATGCACCCATCAAAATATTGACGATAACTTGAATACACGCTATCCTCCAATGCTTTCCACTGCCACCGCTGCTTCTCTACACATCAATTGAAACATTCACAATCGTTAGCAAAATAATACAATTGAACTGACAAAAGCGAATACCTAGTAGTCTTCAGCTACATAAATAAATTGGTTAGAAATCAATCCTAACCTTATCACGAGTGCGCACTCTAAACTCATAAACGTTTATTAAATTAAATATGTATTTTGCGGAATCACCCGCTATGGAATCACCCATGTACACACTAAATTAACAAAACGCCCGAAAAGGATAGGCGTCCCCATCGACTTCCTGCACAAAGAATCCGCTTTGTATATGAGCCCCAATAATAAAATCTTATGGAATCCACCTTAAAACCTCACGGAATCCACCGTGGAATATGCCTCCCGGCATCACTAAGCCTATGAATAGGACAATATAGGGAAAGGGTATGTAGTATGCTTAGCTAGATAGGCTTACCGTAGCAATTTTGGGCTGAGGCAGTGGACTATACCGTACACTTGATCAACCAATATCCTTGCAATTCTATTTACTTTCAAGTTGGAGAGGAGATGTAGTTTAGAAAACTTCCCTCGCATGATCATTTACGTGTCTTTGGTTATGATGCTTTTTGTCATGTACCCAAGGACAACCACACAAAGCTAGATCTTAAGTTCATGAAAAATGTATCTTTCTTGGTTATGGAGATACAAGTGAGATGTGCTATCGCCTATGGAATCCACAAGCTTCAAAAGTCATTAGCAACCATGATGTAGTTTTCCATGAGGAAAACATGTATATGCAACCTGAGCGGATAGTCTAGATACATAGGGTTATCTTTTAGGAGGAGCCTCATACTCTCGTATGAGCCTGCAATAGCAGTTGATGCTTCAATAGCCCATGGCCATGATGTTAGATAGATTATGTAGGCTCCTTAGCCTACCTTGAGATGCTCTACTAGAGCTAGAGGTCCTCTTGAGTGGTTTGAGTTCTAAGTTGATTATGTGATGGTGACAGATACAGGTGAGCCTCTCAGTTGTGATGAGGCCATGTGTGTGGTGATAGTCACTCTTGGGAGAAGGCCATGGAGTGAAAGTTTGACTCTTCAAAAAAACATCATACATGGAAGTTGGTTCCTTTACTTGGTGGAAAACGTGAGTTACCATACAAGGGGGTGTACAAGTTGAGGAGCATCCTTGGTGGATGCAAGGCCAGATTGGCTGCTGAGGGTTTAAAACAAGAGCATGGTGTTGACTTTGAGGAAGTCTTTTCTCTTATATTCAAGATGACTACCCTATGCTCGGTACTAGAATTGGTTTCTTAATTAGATCTGGACATTTTTATCAAATGGATGTTAAGATAGCTTTCTTACATGGGGACTTGCATGAAGAGATTTATATGCATCAACCTAAGGGCTTTGAGGAAAAAGCCTTAGGTTAGTGCATGAGGAGATTTATATACAGCAACCTAAGGGATATGAGGAAAAAGGAAGGGAACACCTTGTGTAGGGATTGAGAAAGATCCTTTATGGTCATAAGCAGGAACCTAGGACAAGTTTAATGCTTTTATGCATTCACAAGGCTATATATGCAGTGATATGGATCCGTGTTTATACACAAAGAAGGCTCATGATGGTAGCCGTTTTATTTTGGCACTCTATGTGGATGAGATGTTGATAATTGGGAGAGCTCTTGATGAGTTGGATACTCTAAAAAGTTAGCTCAAGAATGGCTTTGAGATGAAATACATGGGACAAGCCTCACATATTCTTGGGATGCACATTATGCGTAATGACTGCTCTTAGGGGATTCTTTATTTGTCCCAAAAAGAGTATATTCAATAGGTCCTTAAGCAATTTCACACTCGTGGCACTCTCCCCACACAATATTTATTCTTATCTAGAGATGATCTAAACTATACAAAAAGCTATTTAAGAATGAAGGTAAAAAACTACATGTATAGATACCACTACAAGATGTGGCCACCACTATTGCCTAACCATACAATATGCCCCTAACTTGTTGAAGATTTCCAACTAGCATAAAGATAGAGCATTGATGACCAAAAGACAAGAATTCCTATACAAGAGACCAATTTGAAGGAACTATATAAAGAAAACCTCTAGTGAGGGAGAGAAATAATCAAGGAGGGAGAGGGGGAACAAATAAACAAAGATAGAGAGGGGGAGAGATTTATAGAGAGATGGAAGGGGATAGAAAAAGAGAGATGGAGGAAAAAAAGAAAAATATCGAGAGATGGAGGGAGGGAGAGGGAAAGAGAGATGGAGGGAAAGAGCAAGATAAATAGAGGGAGGAAGACCTTGCTTTCCATTTCTTTATTTTTTAAGTTTTTTATATTTTCTATTTACTTTTGATTGTGGAGAGATTGATGGGAAAGAAATAGAGAGAGGGAGGGAAAGGAAAGAATAAAGAGAGAGCGAGTGAGAAAGAAAAGTGGAGAATAAAATGAAAAAAGAGAAAGAATTAGGGAAACAAAATCACATTGTCTATCGTAGCATAGACAAAATGCACAATGATGATGGCCATGAGATCTAAGATCGCGAGGCGTATCTCAATGAGCATGTCTTGTACCCTTTGTACTAAGTGTAAGATAATAATTCAATGAAAGCATTGCTTGTCTATAGACCACATGCGATGCTTTGACAAGTTTCAATCACAGATCATTGAATAGGTAATCTCGAACTTTGAGCTAATAGTAAAAAAAGTGTGTACCAATCATACTTTACATTTATAGTGTAATTGAATATCATATAAAATAACATTAGATATACGCTAGAAATGTTTGTACAAAGGTGTCGTTCCAGCTTAAGGAATGCACTTATTGCATCCTATAAGAAGAGCTCATGGGCATGCAATGGATGGAGTACCCGAGCTGATTAACCCATTGGAGGGCACACTGCTAACTATGTCATCTACACTAGACCAGATGGTGGACCTTTTAAACCTTCCTTTAAACTTGCTGCTTGAGATGGATGCAATGATCGATGAAGTACTACCCATGGATGCCAAGTCATTTGATCCATTGAGAGAGGAGTCGTCCATACTATTATCTGATGGGTGCCAAGTACACTACAAGGGAATGGGGCAATAGCGACGCCGATTAGCGACGGCGGATATCGGCGTTGCTATAGGCGTCACTATTGGCGTCGCAATTGACGTCGCTATTTGCGTCGCATTTTCTTTTCTTCGCCGTAGGGAAAAAAAACGCGGCCGAAACCAGAGCACCGTTTTCATTTTCTTTTCTTCGCCTTTTGAGAGCGAGAGCGAGGGAGAGAGTGAGAGAGAGAGCCAAGGCTTTGTGAGAGAAGAGAAGAAAGAGACTTGCTGCCGTCGCCGCCGCCGCCGCCGCCACCGCCGTTGTTCGTGAAGGAGAGGAGGAGCCCTCCTTGCAAAGAGAAGCCGCCCATGCTCCCCATATCTCATTGGTGAGTCTCCCTCTCTCTTTCTTTTACTTGTTGAAGGTTTAAATCGTTCTCTTTTGTTTGTTTAGCAGAGGAAATGAAAGAGAAGGAGAGGGAGAGGGAGAGAGAGGGAGAGAAAGAGAGGGAGAGGGAGAGAAAGAAAGGGAGAGTGCATTCTCTCTCTCTCTCTCTCCCTTTTGCTTGTTTAATGTTTAAATTACTTTCTTTTTTGCTTGTTTAGGAGAGGAAACGAGAGAGTAAGAGAGAAAGAGAGAGAGAGGGAGAGGGAAAAAAAGAGAATGAGAAATAGAGAGAGAGGGAGAGGGAGGGGGAGGAAATAGGAGAGGGAGAGAAAGAGAAAGAGAGGGAGAAGGAGGGAGAGTGCATTCTCTGTCTCCCTCCCTCTCCCTTTTGCTTGTTTAATGTTTGAATCACTTTATTTTTTGCTTGTTTAGGAGAGGAAATGAGAGAGAAAGAGAGTGAGAGGGAGAGGAAGGGGAAGGAAATGAGAGAGGGATAAAAAGAGAAAGAGAGGGAGAGTGCATTGTATCTCTCCCTCTCCCTTTTGCTTGGAGGATGTTTAAATCACTTTATTTTTTGCTTGTTTAGGAAATGAGAGAGAAAGAGAGATAGAGAGGGAGAGGGAGAAAAAGAGAAAGAGAGGGAGAGGGAGAGGGAGAGGGAGAGGGAGGGGGAGGGGAAGGAAATGAGAGAGGGAGAGAAAGAGGGAGGGGGAGGGAGAGGCAGGGAGGGGGAGGGAGAGGGAGAAAGAGGGAGGGAGAGGGAGAGGGAGGGGGAGGGAGGAAATGAGAGAGGGAGAGAAAGAGAACAAGAGGGAGAGGGAGAGAGTGAGAGAAAGAGAGGAAGAGAGGGAGAGGGAGAGAAAGAGAGGGAGAGGGACGGGAAGGAAATTTAAGATAATATACGTATTGATAATGGTATGCAATGTGCTTTGCATACGGCCACGTACTTCATCAAAATGAACCCAAAATTATTATTATAGAAGAAGAAACCCTTAAATTGAGTATAGGATAATTTCTCTCAGGTCTTATGACTATGAGTAGAATTGATTGAAATAAATTTTATTACTATAGTTATAAAATTTCATAGATGGCGCGCATTAATTTTAAAATGGATTACTTATACTCAAAGCCGAGATATAACAAAAAATTATCTACCGGGACAAACAAATCGTTGAGCATGATACAAGGCCGAGATATAACATCGGAAAATCTCTCGACTACTATATACAATGCAAGGTTTATGGTCAACTTGCAACTTGACCTACATCTCCATAAAGCTATCCATTTAAGCCTCGTTTGCTGTAATGTAGATAAGATGGCAAACGAAGAAGGTCCTATTGTTCAAGACCGCGAGTCGTATCTTAATCTGTGTGTCCCATGTCCTTGCTCTCAATGCAAGTTGGCAATTAGACGAAAACGTCGATTGTCTATAGAACACGTACGACGATTTGGCGAGTTTCAATCTGAGATCATTGATCAGGCGATTGCAGATTTTCAGCAAATGGTAATTTGAAGTTAGCATTTTTCATGCATTGTACTCTCAAGCTAATTGAAAACCATACACAATAAGATTGGGTCTTGTTGGCAAATTTTGTATCCAGGGGGGTGATGTCTCGACCCAAGGGGGAGTGCACCCTTTGCGGCCAATTAGAAGAGTTTGTGGACGTGCGATGGATGGATTGTAGGAGCCAATCGACCACTCGCAAGGCCCATCTATACCGTCAATGCCAGAGGAGACAGACAACCTTCTCGATTTGCCTACAATCTTGGAGCCTGAGATGGAGGCAATGATCGATGCATTGATTCCCATGGATGTTGAGACATCTGACTCGCTTAGAGAGGAAGCATCCATACCATTATATGATGGGTGCCGAGTATCTCGGTTGAAGACATTGCTTGCACTCTTAAGTGTGCAAGCAAAATACGGTTGGAGCGATACGAGTGTGACTGAGTTATTCAGGTACCTTGCACACAGACTTCATTGTTTTTTTTTAAACAATATTATTGCAAACATGGATGGATTTTTCAAGGTGTTTTATGATTTTTTCAGGTTATTGAAATATCATATATTGCCACCTGCAAACACCATGC
This sequence comes from Lygodium microphyllum, assembly GCF_053477565.2. Classification (NCBI taxonomy): domain Eukaryota; kingdom Viridiplantae; phylum Streptophyta; class Polypodiopsida; order Schizaeales; family Lygodiaceae; genus Lygodium; species Lygodium microphyllum. Next base: position 126,700,005 of record NC_141152.1, on the reverse strand, counting down.
CTGAGTTTCGTGATGATGCATGACATGTTTTACGGAAGCTTGGCATGGACTACAATAACATCCATGCATGTATCAACGACTCCATATTGTTTCGAGATGAATACGAGACTATGGAGACATGTCCAAAGTGTGGTGCTCACAGGTATCGACAGGACTTGCAAGGGCAGACCATCCCTCAAAAAGTCCTCAGACACTTTCCGCTCATCCCCTGCATAAACCACATGTTTTGCACGTCTGCCATGGCAAGCTTGACAACGTGGTATGTGCAGAATAGGTCCACGGATGGAGTGCAACGAATATCAGCAGATTCGCGCGCATGGAGCCACATTGACTCTACCTTCCCAGGCTTTGCACGAGAGCCAAGGAATCTTCGGCTCGGTCTCGCCATGGATGGTGTGAACCCATTCGGTCTGCGCTCGACTTCTTACAGTGTGTGGCCTATAGTGCTTGTCAACTACAACATTCCTCCATGGCTTTCTACGAAGAAAGGATATCTCATCCTTAGCTTGCTCGTCCCGGGCCGCTACGAAGTAAAAAATATGGACGTATATCTTCATCCATTAGTCGATGAGCTTAAGATTTTGTGGGAGGAGGGGGTCACGGTGCAAGATATGAGCAGGCGCGATGGTCGGCGGTCAGCCAACATTTGAGCCATTCTCATATGGACGATGCGTGACTTTCTGGGATTGGGAGAGTGCTCAGGTGAGCAGACCTTTGTTCTCGCTGGTAATATCTATATTTTATTTCATTCAATCAAGTATTCACTAGGTCGTGGATCGCCTTGCATGTCTCGTTACCTCAGGTTATCATGCATGTCCATTGTGTGGGCCACAGTTAGACTCCCGAAGGTCACGAACCATGAAGAAGATGGTATATCAAGGACACGCTGCTTTCTTGTCGGAGGATCATGAACTCAGGGAAGGTTTTCTTGGACGACCTCCAGTACATATGAACGCTGCAAGCTGGTACGAGCTGAAAATGGTAAACCCGGAATCACATCCAAATGGAATGCGACGGTTCTCAGTTTTCTACGAGTTGCCATATTGGACCCACTTATAGGTCAACCACTTGTTCCAGGCATAGATGAAGAAAATATGCAAATAGAGGGATCGAAATTACAAGGGGTGGAGGCCACCGCAAGCTTGGACCCCGCATCGGCTAACAATGATGGAAATACAGAAGTCGTAGAATTTTTTGAGAACGAGGCAGACTCGTTCTTTTGTGGTGACATGTCTATCGACCTTCCAGTGTATGCAGAGTTGTGTCAGGAAATTAACATGGGATCATAGAATACTTCATTCTTGGAGAATTGTATTACTCAATTCGTTGTTTAGATCTTCCATAAAGGTAGATAAGATATGCATTTTAAGAGGGATTTTTCAAAAATGATTTATATTAATATGCTTTGTATAGTTTAAATTGATTATTCTAACATTATTTTTTATCTGTGCAGATATCGACATTTTTAGGATGAGTCGAGGGATGAGCGATGAGGAGTTTCAGGAGATGATGATACGTATGTCTCTAGATCAGCTCGCAAGATTCAGAGAGATGGCAGATCAGGAGCTGTCTCGTTCTTCGTCAGGGCGCTCTGCTAGATCAACTTCAGCGCGATCAGATGCTTTAGCTTCGAGCAGACGATCTCGACGCTCACGACTTGGGCCAGAGGGAGGGATTGCGACTGCAGGAGGATCAGGGGGTGCTGCTGTGGAGACACGGACGCGGTGTCTCCGTCTCGTCGTTCAGCTGGAGCTCGGTCACCTCTAGGATTTGTCACACCTGTGGGGACGTCCACTCCAGTTACTCCAGCTTTTGCGCAGCCATCGAAAGATGTCACGCCTTTTGATGGCACTCCTTTTGGTGGCACTCGGGGAGAGAGTACCCCCGTCGGTACACCGGATGTACAGGGGTCTCCTGGATATGCCTAGGAGCGTGGACAGAGATGGGAGAGGGCCCATACAAGGCATACTCCTAGGGATTATGGATACCTAGTGGATGGCAGGTCAGGAGCCATCATCATGAATAATGAGGGGAGGAGGGTGATGGCTCGCATGAGGGAGTTGTGCCAACAAGTTTTTCGGCACAACGTCCTGGATCATTGGAGGAATATACCGGAGGGGAGCAAGGAGTACATAGTAGCATCCTTGCACGAGGAGTTCCCGGTGCCAGCCGCCGCACTGGATAGATTCTCTACGGGCTGGATGATAGATTGCATGCATGCATACATGTCACATAGACGATCCGACGCACGCAAGGCAATCAAGAGTGGGGCTCCAAAGCTCGAGTGGTTAGATGCAGACGACTGGCGCCGACTGAGGGAGGAGGCTACAAATTCGCCAGGACATTGGAGTCAGCAGCGAGAGGCGGCGAGGCCACGAATCGAGGCCGGATCGGTACATCATCTTGGGAGTGGCGGCCACATGACATATTTGGAGGACTTTGTAAGTTTCTCTTTTATTTTACTTATTTGTTTTTTTGAGATATTCTTTGTACTGACAATCATGTTTCTAATAGTTAGCATTTTGTTTTCTTTGCAGCACTCCATTACAAATCGCGATCCGCAAGGCCTTGAGACTCGATATGCAGAGAGGCACGGTCTCAGATCATTGATCGACCGATTGTATAGACGCGGCGGCCCAGTAAGTAACTCATCTTTCTTGTCCGTAGTTACCATGAGATATTTGAATGCATTATTGTATGGTGGATTGATATGTTGTTTCTTTTTCTGCAGAATCCGTTTGATGCTCCTTTGCAGCGGAAAGAGCTTTCGGGGGACGACGATTTGTAGCTCGCCCTTGAATCCTTACAGCTCACATACCTTTAGTTTTTAGTCGCCCGATCTATGTAGACATTTTCTATGTATTAGTGATATTGTTTTATGATTGTACCAATCGCATTTTATGCGATATCATGTATTTATTTCATCTATCAGTTTTATGATTTCAGTATACATTCTTTTTATTTGCAAACGCTTTGTATGCAGCAGTGTAGAAACTATTTTGTATGGCTCTCATACAGCACACAGTGCTATATGTGGCAGGGCAGCTTGCTGCCCTGCCACAAACAAGCTGCCCTGCCACAATTTTTTTTTTTCTCTGTTACCGTCACTATTTGCGTCGGAAATTTACTGCACGCGTCGCTATTGTCGTCGCTATCAGCGTCGCAAATTCTCTGTAACCGTCGCTATATGCGTCGCTATTAGCGACGATTCTATGGCGTCGTCAATAACGATGCTTTTTGCAACGACGGGGGAAAATTTTGTTGTTTGTATTTTCGTCGCTTTAAACGTCGCTATAAGGTCTATATCTTGTAGTGGTATCTCACTTCAAGACACCACTTGAACTCCTAAGTGTACAAGCAAAGTACAAATGCAGCGATGCAAGTGTGACTGAGTTGTTCATGTACGTACTATGCTCCTTTGTCTTTGACTCCATTATAAAACTGGTTGTTATGCTCTTTAAAAATACTTGGGTTTTTTCTTTCAAGTTGCTTAAATATTAGATATTGCCACCTAGACACATGATGCTTGAGTCTCATGATGATGCATGACTAGTGTTACACAAGCTTGGCATGGACTACAACATCATCCATGCATGGGTCAATGATTGTATACTCTTTTGAAAAGACTATGAGACTATGGAGACATGTCTAAAGTGTTGTGCTCATAGGTATCAATAGGACTCGCAAGGGAAAACTGTCCCTTAGAAGGTTCTCATACACTTCTTACTTAGACCACATACACGTCACATGTTTTGTACATTACGTTATATAGCTTTCATGGCTATATATGTGTTTTCTAGGACTCTAAAGATAAGAGAGTAGAGAGGATAGGGGAGAGAACAAACGAGGGAGAGGAAGAACTAGAGACACAAAGAGAGAGAGAGAGAGAGAGAGAGAGAGAGAGAGAGAGAGAGAGAGAGGATATATCATTATACTAGTGAGAGAAGAGAGAAGAGAGTACATAGAGTAGAGACTAGAGATTGTATTGTAATAGAGAAATGTATGAACTGTTCATTCAATGGGCCTATAGCCATTTTTTATCAAGCTCGCGATCACCCTTTATTATTGAACTTTAAATATTAGATAATCTAATTGACCATCTTGTTGCAATCGAAGATCTAGCCAAACTCTACCATAGATGCCTAAATCTTTGGATTTTCATGAATTATATATGTAGACTCCTACAATGTAGCTAGGAAAATATATTAGAAAGACATCTAGCCCATCTTCAAATGCTTTCATATGATGATAGTATATTAAGAATGCTTTATGGATCTGACCTTCAATAATGAAGACTGAATCTCAAAACATGTACATAAAATTCGTCTATACAATATGAAATTGTTCTTGAAGAGCCATAGTTTGTACATGATATAATGCTATAGAAAAAAAGTTTTACTTTTAGTGTATTTAGTGGTTCTTAATTACAGTGTTCAAGTATTTGAGATTTTTTGTTTCTAGTATTTACTGAGCTTATATGACTCTAATTATAAGCATTGTGGTTTTTGTCATATTGTTAATATATAAGCTATTTTATTTGTTTTTTTAATTTTTTCTCATAGTAGGTCTTCACATTTTAAAAGAATGTTAGATAATTTCTTACCACTTTCCATCTTCGATTTCATCGACATAGCCTTCATATGTTATATTGAAGAAAAAAGCTCTAAATAAGAAAAACAAGTCTATGAAAGTTATAGGTTCTTAAGGTATTAGGAGTTAGGTGAATCTTGGGTCTTTCAAGAATAGGGCTCTTTGCATGTTACAAAAACTCCCATACCTTGCATATGAGCTCCAACTTCTCTCAACACTTGGAAGATCTGTTTCTCTCACCTTATTTAATTTCTATTTGGCCCAAATGTTGGTATTTTTTGCTTGGGATCTATATTATCCCTAAATTCAATGGGGGCATATTTTACATGGAAATATGTGTAACTACATGTTAAAATAAACATGTATGATAACACTTTTTCAAAGGTTTCGTTATATGGTCAGAAGGGCATTTAGTTCTTTTAGATCCATGTGATATTAAATGGATTATGTGCTAGGCACTAAAATGTACCCACTTCTTCACATTTGGCATTCTCGTCCCTACTTCCATTCTATTGTAGTGTTACCCAAACACTTCTCACTAACATCTCTTAGGTCCACGAGACTTTGAATGGGTTATGTGCTAGGCACTTAAACATACCAATTTCTTCATGTTTAGCATTCACATCCCTACTTCCATTCTATTGTAGTGTTACCCAAACAGTTCTCACGAATGTTGCACACAAAATATACATGGTTAATTTGATGATAGATTATAAAAAATACACAATGACTTGGGCAATTGTTACCAAGATGCTATATGCCCATAGTTTGGCAGCATTTGAGCTTTTAATGAGATGATTCAGTTGAAAACCTATTCTATTATCTAGAGTACGAGAGTCTAGTACAACAATATTATCATGGTTCCTACTGTACTTTAAACCAAGAAGGCCTTTTTTCAAATGGGGATCAAATGGATTTCATGTATGGTTAGATAAAGTTGAGCTTTTTTGGAAATTGGTGTACATTGACTTATTCATGAGCCTCTTGCCTACACTATTCCTTTTATGCCTTTAAAATGAAATCACTCATGATTACCATAGAACCTCAAAACATTGCACAATTAGAAGCTTTTCCAAACTCAGTACGAAAAGGATATAAACTCAAATATAAGGCTTTTGTTCTACATCCAAACACTAGGCCGCAATGCCTATCTAGTTGTGCCTTCAGATCTAATACACTGATAGCATTGATAGGTCTAATTGTTTATACCAAACTACTCTGAATAGGATAGATGCTTGTATTGTGATGCTTTGCTTACTCTTGCTTAGAGTCCGGATTATGGAAATAATCTATCGTGTTTACACATGGCCTATGAACAGATTGTGTGAAGTAAAGGAAATTCTCCCATGTGAAATCTTCATATGCCCTTGGGTTGGCTTCATCTATCAACTCCTCAACTGGAGAAAGTGTCATCTCAAATGGTGGATTCAAAAAGAAAACTATAGACTTTCTTCCAACAAAGTCATTCACAAGAGCCCTATGTACACCACTCTTGAAATGCTTGTTTGTGATGGCCTAAACCAAAAAGTCCATGGAGGGGTAAGCACACTTGGAAGCCCATCTTCAACATTCCATTGAATCGTATTCACATTTGTTCATTGCATGGTTTTTTTTAGAATCACGGAGAAACTTATATATGAATACATTTGTTTTGCTTATAGGGTGCAACCAAAAAAAGAAGCCATTGGAACGTGTAGAAATGTGACGCAAGTACTATAAAAAATTGGGCTACATAAGTATCAAGTGAAAATTGAAAAATATGAGAAGAGATCAAGAAAATCTAGTAACTTGCTAAAAAATCCTTGCTTTGGAGGAGCAAAGGCTAGGAGGTTTCTCTCATCACCCATTAATGAGGAAGGAAATGTCATGGTTTGTAGGTTGCAAGACTATGATGGGTGGAAAAAGTTGTAGTTTTTAGTTCCTGATCGAAGTAATAGAGAGAAAACAAGGTTGGCCAAAGCTAAGATTTGGATTAGTCTTAATAAATTGGCTCCCTTACTTTACAAGATGGCATTTAACAATGTAGATAAGTAAGAATTTATCGACATTGTGCATAGGTTCTACAAAAACATTGTGGAAGTGTGGAGAAAAAGCCCTATCACACATTACATGATGCGTACTAAGTCAATGCTTTAAAATTGTATGAATTGTATAAAATATTGAGCATAGTTTTACTCATGTGTGATATGTGTCTTTATAGCATATCCTTAAGGCACATGGGTCATACCTTGGAGAAAAGGGAAGCATCGGAGTTTGGTCCATACAAGGGATTGTAAATTCACATTGGATAGTGCCTGGTGCATAGCAAAGAAAAACCATTCATAATGGAGGGGTGAATGGTAGCAATCCAATAATCCAATTGCTGCCTTGGTGGTATAGGATTATAGTAGCGAATGAAGCTAAACCCTTGCAAAAGAGATTAAATGAGAGTATTGATTCATGAATCGGTTGTAGATATGATACAATCAAGTCATGTCACTAAAAGAGTGCATTATGAAGCCTCAAGTGCCAAAGAAAACCATGCCAAGTGGCTAAAAACAAGGCTTTAAGAAGGTAGAAAATGGGTTTGAGGAGAGCATTGTTTAAGAGAAAAAAAGAGAGTGTGCATCTATGTAAATGAGTCTTATAGTTTAGGGTTATATAAAAGAGGGTATCCCTTTCTATCTTATTCATTGAGTTCTCACATCTCTTGTGCACGAAAGATGGCTAGGCCTAGGGTAGTTGCAAATAATCTTTCACTCAAAGAAGTGATTCTAGGAAGTGTTGGGAAGATATAGATGTTGTTAGCGTGTGGTCAATTCTAGAGAGGATTTCTACTCCTCACTCATGTACTAGTTTAAGAGAGGGTGGCTCCAGTGGCTATTGCGTGGAGGCATCAATGTAGTGTATCTATCCCCTCAGTTTGGTGGATACTTGTTACCTCTAGGATTTGTCACATCTATAGGGATATGTACCTCCATGAATCTAAGTTTTTCTCAACTATCCAAAGGTGGGACCCCTATGGGTGCTACTTGAAGAGATATTATCCTTGCGTGTACATCGCATATACAGGGGTCTCTTGGTTATGCCTAGAAGCATGGTCTCGTAGGTGGAAGATGCCACACCTTAGACATACCCTGATATGGTATAGATACCTCGTAGATAACAAGAAAGATGCTATGATAACGAATGATGAGGAGAGAAGGGTGGTATCTCACATGAGAGGGTTGTGTAAACAAGTATTTAGACACAATGTTATGGACCATTCAAAGAATTTTTTAGAGGGGAGCAAGGACTATGTAGTGGAATCTTTGCATTTGGAGTTTTCAGTATCTACTACCATAGAGAGATTTTTGACTAGGTGGATAATAGAGTGTATGCATACATACATGTCACATAGAGGATCAAATGCACGCAAGGCAATCAAGAGTGGTGCCTCAAAGGCCAAGTAGCTAGATATAGAGGATTGGTGGAGACTCGAGGAGAAGGGCATTGATTCTCGAAGACGATGGGCAAAAGTAGAGCGGGAGGCAACAAGGGCGCGATTGGAGGTATGGGATGTGCATCATCTAGGGAGCGGCGGCCATAGGACCATTTGGAGAACTTGGTAAGTTTTCTTTGAGTTCTTCTCACTTTTGTACTTGGAATATCACTTATACTAACAATCTTGTTTTGAGCAATGCTATTCTATTTTCTTTGTAGCGCTCCATCACAAATCGTGATCCCACAAGTTTAGAGACTCGATATGCAGAGAGACACTATCTCACTACACTTATCAATAGATATTATATGTGTAGTGGGCGAGTAAGTCAATCATCTTTCTTGTCCATAGTCACTAGGTTTTTTGTGACACATTATGTATAGTGGACTAATGTCTAGATATTCATTTCATAGTCCATTTGGGGCTTCTTTAAGCCACGATGACATTTCAGATGGCGAGGATCTATAGCAAACACTTGGATTTGTGGAGCGCATATCATTTTCTTTTTTGGTCCTATGATCCGTGAAAGCCTCTTTCATGTAGCATTCCTTAAATGTACTTATTATTCTTTGTATAAATTCACACTTTGCTATATGTACAAATAGATTTTCATGTTTGTTTTAGCTCTTCTTTCCATAGTTTCATTTAATTTCATGAGTTGTCATCACTAATCTTGTACTTATTTTATGAGTTTTTAGTCTTGTGGTTCTAAGTAGTCTTTACACTCGTCATGATGATGATTGTGTATCCAATATGTAATTGCTTCACAGAATATTATCCAACACATGGTACTGTGGATGGCAAGGCAATAAGCCCTACCACCAAGTTTATTTTTCTCTACAACTGTCACTAATTTACTGCGCGTGTCACTATGTCAGTCACTATTTGTGTCGCAAAGCATTGTTATTTGTGTCGCTATCTATATCGCTATTAGTGTGGTTTAATGACATAGATAGCGATGAAAATTGTGTCGATTCTTTTAGCCCAAAAAATAGTTCTAGAGGCAGAGTTTATATGAAGTAGATGCAAAGAACGATAGAAAAACCTACAAGCTTGGTGGTCCTCACCCAAGATCTAATGAAAGTAGTAAGAGACACTGGAAATCATTTTGGGTTGGATGGAGAAAGTCTTCTTTTAGGGCAACCTAGATGTGAAACACCTAGTGAAGCTATGGATATACCCAAAGCTCTTTCCGGGGAGTCATTTTTCTCTCTACTTCCTCTCTACGGGCAATCTAAACAAGCACTTGGAGTTGCCATGGGCAACCTCGACCTTAGATGCGTCCATGCTACGATTAACCAAATGGAAGAACCCTAGTATCCAAGCACATTAAAAGATGTATCAAATGAGTTGTTAGCTATGGATACACAATCCGTTTGTGATAGGGCCAGTATTAGCAAACTGACTTACTGAAAGATATTCAAAGGTGTGAAGTCTAGGTTTGGTCATGTGCTGAAGAGAAATAGAATCGTGCCTCTTCCTCAACCTTCAAAGTTAATAGAGGCTCGCTGAAAACTTAATGCAAATATTTTTGAGTTGATATGAGATTCAATGCATATTCAATGCGTGGAAATACTAAAGGTTGTGACCAAAAATGCATACCACGTGAAGTTCACTGAACTCAACAATTGCTATTTACATTTGGACAAGGTGCAGTTCGCAATGGTAATATACTACAATATGTTATAAACTTGGATGAAAGTGAGAGCATCAAAGAGGTAAAGCTTTAAAGAGTTAGTGTAACTTCGATGAACAGAGCTTTACAATTCGACAAGAACAACCCAGGGTACTTTAGTGTTCAATCGAAGTGCCATGTGTGGTGGCTCGCTGCATTTGAAGTCCGTAAGAAAAAATTTGAGGTACTGCAGCTGCTTCTTATGCACACAAGCATTCCAAATATCATCAGTCATTAGGAACATGGTGAGATGCTCTCGGTTGAAGGATATGGTCAATACTTGGTTGAATGGCATTTTATAAGAGACTTGAAAACTTGAAAATGCATGTGTGGAATTTCCAACGGTACAAATACAAAGAATCCATGCCTATATTGCTTGACAGAGAAGGTGGAAGAAAAAGACAGAAAGAAAAACTGGCAAACGGTGACAAGTGCTGCTCCGACACACAATAGAGAAGATCCCACTTGGAAGCCCATCTTCAACATTCCATTGAATCGTATTCACATTTGTTCATTGCATGGTTTTTTTAGAATCACGGAGAAACTTGTATATGAATACATTTGTTTTGCTTATAGGGTGCAACCAAAAAAAGAAGCCATTGGAACGTGTAGGAATGTGACGCAAGTACTATAAAAAATTGGGCTACATAAGTATCAAGTGAAAATTGAAAAATATGAGAAGAGATCAAGAAAATCTAGTAACTTGCTAAAAAATCCTTGCTTTGGAGGAGCAAAGGCTAGGAGGTTTCTCTCATCACCCATTAATGAGGAAGGAAATGTCATGGTTTGTAGGTCGCAAGACTATGATGGGTGGAAAAAGTTGTAGTTTTTAGTTCCTGATCGAAGTAATAGAGAGAAAACAAGGTTGGCCAAAGTTAAGATTTGGATTAGTCTTAACAAATTGGCTCCCTTACTTTACAAGATGGCATTTAACAATGTAGATAAGTAAGAATTTATCGACATTGTGCATAGGTTCTACAAAAACATTGTGGAAGTGTGGAGAAAAAGCCCTATCACACATTACATGATGCGTACTAAGTCAATGCTTTCAGATTGTTTGAATTGTATAAAATATTGAGCATAGTTTGACTCATGTGTGATATGTTTCTTTATAGCATATCCTTAAGGCACATGGGTCATACTTTGGAGAAAAGGGAAGCATCGGAGTTTGGTCCATACAAGGGATTGTAAATTCACATTGGATAGTGCCTGGTGCATAGCAAAGAAAAACCATTCATAATGGAGGGGTGAACGGTAGCAATCCAATAATCCAATTGCTGCCTTGATGGTATAGGATTATAGTAGCGAATGAAGCTAAACCCTTGCAAAAGAGAATAAATGAAAGTATTGATTCATGAATCGGTTGTAGATATGATACAATCAAGTCATGTCACTAAAAGAGTGCATTATGAAGCCTCAAGTGCCAAAGAAAACCATGCCAAGTGGCTAAAAACAAGGCTTTAAGAAGGTAGAAAATGGGTTTGAGGAGAGCATTGTTTAAGAGAAAAAAAGAGAGTGTGCATCTATGTAAATGAGTCTTATAGTTTAGGGTTATATAAAAGAGGGTTTCCCTTTCTATCTTATTCATTGAGTTCTCACATCTCTTGTGCACGAAAGATGGCTAGGCCTAGGGTAGTTGCAAATAATCTTTCACTCAAAGAAGTGGTTCTAGGAAGTGTTGGGAAGATATAGATGTTGTTAGCGTGTGGTCAATTCTAGAGAGGATTTCTACTCCTCACTCATGTACTAGTTTAAGAGAGGGTGGCTCCAGTGGCTATTGCGTGGAGGCATCAATGTAGTGTATCTATCCCCTCAGTTTGGTGGATACTTGTTACCTCTAGGATTTGTCACATCTATAGGGATATGTACCTCCATGAATCTAAGTTTTTCTCAACTATCCAAAGGTGGCACCCCTATGGGTGCTACTTGAAGAGATATTATCCTTGCGTGTACATCGCATATACAGGGGTCTCTTGGTTATGCCTAGAAGCATGGTCTCGTAGGTGGAAGATGCCACACCTTAGACATACCCTGATATGGTATAGATACCTCGTAGATAACAAGAAAGATGCTATGATAATGAATGATGAGGAGAGAAGGGTGGTGTCTCACATGAGAGGGTTATGTAAACAAGTATTTAGACACAATGTTATGGACCATTCGAAGAATTTTTTAGAGGGGAGCAAGGACTATGTAGTGGAATCTTTGCATTTGGAGTTTTCAGTATCTACTACCATAGAGAGATTTTTGACTAGGTGGATAATAGAGTGTATGCATACATACATGTCACATAGAGGATCAAATGCACGCAAGGCAATCAAGAGTGGTGCCTCAAAGGCCAAGTAGCTAGATATAGAGGATTGGTGGAGACTCGAGGAGAAGGGCATTGATTCTCGAAGACGATGGGCAAAAGTAGAGCGGGAGGCAACAAGGGCGCGATTGGAGGTATGGGATGTGCATCATCTAGGGAGCGCCGGCCATAGGACCATTTGGAGAACTTGGTAAGTTTTCTTTGAGTTCTTCTCACTTTTGTACTTGGAATATCACTTATATTAACAATCTTGTTTTGAGAAATGCTATTCTATTTTCTTTGTGGCGCTCCATCACAAATCGTGATCCCACAAGTTTAGAGACTCGATATGCAGAGAGACACTATCTCACTACACTTATCAATAGATATTATATGTGTAGTGGGCGAGTAAGTCAATCATCTTTCTTGTCCATAGTCACTAGGTTTTTTGTGACACATTATGTATAGTGGACTAATGTCTAGATATTCATTTCATAGTCCATTTGGGGCTTCTTTCAGCCACGATGACATTTCAGATGGCGAGGATCTATAGCAAACACTTGGATTTGTGGAGCGCATATCATTTTCTTTTTTGGTCCTATGATCCGTGAAAGCCTCTTTCATGTAGCATTCCTTAAATGTACTTATTATTCTTTGTATAAATTCACACTTTGCTATATGTACAAATAGATTTTCATGTTTGTTTTAGCTCTTCTTTCCATAGTTTCATTTAATTTCATGAGTTGTCATCACTAATCTTGTACTTATTTTATGAGTTTTTAGTCTTGTGGTTCTAAGTAGTCTTTACACTCGTCATGATGATGATTGTGTATCCAATATGTAATTGCTTCACAGAATATTATCCAACACATGGTACTGTGGATGGCAAGGCAACAAGCCCTACCACCAAGTTTATTTTTCTCTACAACTGTCACTAATTTACTGCGCGTGTCACTATGTCAGTCACTATTTGTGTCGCAAAGCATTGTTATTTGTGTCGCTATCTATATCGCTATTAGTGTGGTTTAACGACATAGATAGCGATGAAAATTGTGTCGATTCTTTTAGCCCAAAAAATAGTTCTAGAGCCAGAGTTTATATGAAGTAGATGCAAAGAACGATAGAAAAACCTACAAGCTTGGTGGTCCTCACCCAAGATCTAATGAAAGTAGTAAGAGACACTGGAAATCATTATGGGTTGGATGGAGAAAGTCTTCTTTCAGGGCAACCTAGATGTGAAACACCTAGTGAAGCTATGGATATACCCAAAGCTCTTTCCGGGGAGTCATTTTTCTCTCTACTTCCTCTCTACGGGCAATCTAAACAAGCACTTGGAGTTGCCATGGGCAACCTCGACCTTAGATGCGTCCATGCTACGATTAACCAAATGGAAGAACCCTAGTATCCGAGCACATTAAAAGATGTATCAAATGAGTTGTTAGCTATGGATACACAATCCGTTTGTGATAGGGCCAGTATTAGCACACTGACTTACTGAAAGATATTCAAAGGTGTGAAGTCTAGGTTTGGTCATGTGCTGAAGAGAAATAGAATCGTGCCTCTTCCTCAACCTTCAAAGTTAATAGAGGCTCGCTGGTAACTTAATGCAAATATTTTTTAGCTGATATGAGATTCAATGCATATTCAATGCGTGGAAACACTAAAGGTTGTGACCAAAAATGCATACGACGTGAAGTTCACTGAACTCAACAGTTGCTATTTACATTTGGACAAGGTGCAGTTCGCAATGGTAATATACTACAATATGTTATAAACTTGGATGAAAGTGAGAGCATCAAAGAGGTAAAGCTTTAAAGAGTTAGTGTAACTTTGATGAACAGAGCTTTACAATTCGACAAGAACAACCCAGGGTACTTTAGTGTTCAATCGAAGTGCCATGTGTGGTGGCTCGCTGCATTTGAAGTCCGTAAGAAAAAATTTGAGGTATTGCAGCTGCTTCTTATGCACACAAGCATTCCAAATATCATCAGTCATTAGGAACATGGTGAGATGCTCTCGGTTGAAGGATATGGTCAATACTTGGTTGAATGGCATTTTATAAGAGACTTGAAAACTTGAAAATGCATGTGTGGAATTTCCAACGGTACAAATACAAAGAATCCATGCCTATATTGCTTGACAGAGAAGGTGGAAGAAAAAGACAGAAAGAAAAACTGGCAAACGGTGACAAGTGCTGCTCCGACACACAATAGAGAAGATCCCACTTGGAAGCCCATCTTCAACATTCCATTGAATCGTATTCACATTTGTTCATTGCATGGTTTTTTTAGAATCACGGAGAAACTTGTATATGAATAAATTTGTTTTGCTTATAGGGTGCAACCAAAAAAAGAAGCCATTGGAACGTGTAGGAATGTGACGCAAGTACTATAAAAAATTGGGCTACATAAGTATCAAGTGAAAATTGAAAAATATGAGAAGAGATCAAGAAAATCTAGTAACTTGCTAAAAAATCCTTGCTTTGGAGGAGCAAAGGCTAGGAGGTTTCTCTCATCACCCATTAATGAGGAAGGAAATGTCATGGTTTGTAGGTAGCAAGACTATGATGGGTGGAAAAAGTTGTAGTTTTTAGTTCCTGATCGAAGTAATAGAGAGAAAACAAGGTTGGCCAAAGCTAAGATTTGGATTAGTCTTAACAAATTGGCTCCCTTACTTTACAAGATGGCATTTAACAATGTAGATAAGTAAGAATTTATCGACATTGTGCATAGGTTCTACAAAAACATTGTGGAAGTGTGGAGAAAAAGCCCTATGACACACTACATGATGCGTACTAAGTCAATGCTTTAAAATTGTATGAATTGTATACAATATTAAGCATAGTTTGACTCATGTGTGATATGTGTCTTTATAGCATATCCTTAAGGCACATGGGTCATACTTTGGAGAAAAGGGAAGCATCGGAGTTTGGTCCATACAAGGGATTGTAAATTCACATTGGATAGTGCCTGGTGCATAGCAAAGAAAAACCATTCATAATGGAGGGGTGAACGGTAGCAATCCAATAATCCAATTGCTGCCTTGGTGGTATAGGATTATAGTAGCGAATGAAGCTAAACCCTTGCAAAAGAGATTAAATGAAAGTATTGATTCATGAATCGGTTGTACATATGATACAATCAAGTCATGTCACTAAAAGAGTGCATTATGAAGCCTCAAGTGCCAAATAAAACCATGCCACGTGGCTAAAAACAAGGCTTTAAGAAGGTAGAAAATGGGTTTGAGGAGAGCATTGTTTAAGAGAAAAAAAGAGAGTGTGCATCTATGTAAATGAGTCTTATAGTTTAGGGTTATATAAAAGAGGGTTTCCCTTTCTATCTTATTCATTGAGTTCTCACATCTCTTGTGCACGAAAGATGGCTAGGCCTAGGGTAGTTGCAAATAATCTTTCACTCAAAGAAGTGGTTCTAGGAAGTGTTGGGAAGATATAGATGTTGTTAGCGTGTGGTCAATTCTAGAGAGGATTTCTACTCCTCACTCATGTACTAGTTTAAGAGAGGGTGGCTCCAGTGGCTATTGCGTGGAGGCATCAATGTAGTGTATCTATCCCCTCAGTTTGGTGGATACTTGTTACCTCTAGGATTTGTCACATCTATAGGGATATGTACCTCCATGAATCTAAGTTTTTCTCAACTATCCAAAGGTGGCACCCCTATGGGTGCTACTTGAAGAGATATTATCCTTGCGTGTACATCGCATATACAGGGGTCTCTTGGTTATGCCTAGAAGCATGGTCTCGTAGGTGGAAGATGCCACACCTTAGACGTACCCTGATATGGTATAGATACCTCGTAGATAACAAGAAAGATGCTATGATAACGAATAATGAGGAGAGAAGGGTGGTGTCTCACATGAGAGGGTTGTGTAAACAAGTATTTAGACACAATGTTATGGACCATTCGAATAATTTTTTAGAGGGGAGCAAGGACTATGTAGTGGAATCTTTGCATTTGGAGTTTTCAGTATGTACTACCATAGAGAGATTTTTGACTAGGTGGATAATAGAGTGTATGCATACATACATGTCACATAGAGGATCAAATGCACGCAAGGCAATCAAGAGTGGTGCCTCAAAGGCCAAGTAGCTAGATATAGAGGATTGGTGGAGACTCGAGGAGAAGGGCATTGATTCTCGAAGACGATGGGCAAAAGTAGAGCGGGAGGCAACAAGGGCGCGATTGGAGGTATGGGATGTGCATCATCTAGGGAGCGCCGGCCATAGGACCATTTGGAGAAGTTGGTAAGTTTTCTTTTAGTTCTTCTCACTTTTGTACTTGGAATATCACTTATACTAATAATCTTGTTTTGAGCAATGCTATTCTATTTTCTTTGTAGCGCTCCATCACAAATCGTTATCCCACAAGTTTAGAGACTCGATATGCAGAGAGACACTATCTCACTACACTTATCAATAGATATTATATGTGTAGTGGGCGAGTAAGTCAATCATCTTTCTTGTCCATAGTCACTAGGTTTTTTGTGACACATTATGTATAGTGGACTAATGTCTAGATATTCATTTCATAGTCCATTTGGGGCTTCTTTCAGCCACGATGACATTTCAGATGGCGAGGATCTATAGCAAACACTTGGATTCGTGGAGCGCATATCATTTTCTTTTTTGGTCCTATGATCCGTGAAAGCCTCTTTCATGTAGCATTCCTTAAATGTACTTATTATTCTTTGTATAAATTCACACTTTGCTATATGTACAAATAGATTTTCATGTTTGTTTTAGCTCTTCTTTCCATAGTTTCATTTAATTTCATGAGTTGTCATCACTAATCTTGTACTTATTTTATGAGTTTTCAGTCTTGTGGTTCTAAGTAGTCTTTACACTCGTCATGATGATGATTGTGTATCCAATATGTAATTGCTTCACAGAATATTATCCAACACATGGTACTGTGGATGGCAAGGCTACAAGCCCTACCACCAAGTTTATTTTTCTCTACAACTGTCACTAATTTACTGCGCGTATCACTATGTCAGTCACTATTTGTGTCGCAAAGCATTGTTATTTGTGTCGCTATCTATATCGCTATTAGTGTGGTTTAACGACATAGATAGCGATGAGAATTGTGTCGGTTCTTTTAGCCCAAAAAATAGTTCTCGAGGCAGAGTTTATATGAAGTAGATGCAAAGAACGATAGAAAAACCTACAAGCTTGGTGGTCCTCACCCAAGATCTAATGAAAGTAGTAAGAGACACTGGAAATCATTATGGGTTGGATGGAGAAAGTCTTCTTTCAGGGCAACCTAGATGTGAAACACCTAGTGAAGCTATGGATATACCCAAAGCTCTTTCCGGGGAGTCATTTTTCTCTCTACTTCCTCTCTACGGGCAATCTAAACAAGCACTTGGAGTTGCCATGGGCAACCTCAACATTAGATGCGTCCATGCTACGATTAACCAAATGGAAGAACCCTAGTATCCGAGCACATTAAAAGATGTATCAAATGAGTTGTTAGCTATGGATACACAATCCATTTGTGATAGGGCCAGTATTAGCACACTGACTTACTGAAAGATATTCAAAGGTGTGAAGTCTAGGTTTGGTCATGTGCTGAAGAGAAATAGAATCGTGCCTCTTCCTCAACCTTCAAAGTTAATAGAGGCTCGCTG
Organism: Lygodium microphyllum; assembly: GCF_053477565.2. Lineage (NCBI taxonomy): Eukaryota > Viridiplantae > Streptophyta > Polypodiopsida > Schizaeales > Lygodiaceae > Lygodium > Lygodium microphyllum. Next base: position 126,682,344 of record NC_141152.1, on the reverse strand, counting down.
GTATCTTAATGCAAATATTTTTGAGTTGATATGAGATTCAATGCATATTCAATGCGTGGAAACACTAAAGGTTGTGACCAAAAATGCATACGACGTGAAGTTCACTGAACTCAACAATTGCTATTTACATTTGGACAAGGTGCAGTTCGCAATGGTTATATACTACAATATGTTATAAACTTGGATGAAAGTGAGAGCATCAAAGAGTTAAAGCTCTAAAGAGTTAGTGTAACTTTGATGAACAGAGCTTTACTATAAAAAATTGGGCTACATAAGTATCAAGTGAAAATTGAAAAATATGAGAAGAGATCAAGAAAATCTAGTAACTCGCTAAAAAATCCTTGCTTTGGAGGAGCAAAGGCTAGGAGGTTTCTCTCATCACCCATTAATGAGGAAGGAAATGTCATGGTTTGTAGGTTGCAAGACTATGATGGGTGGATATGTTTTACACCTTTTATTCCCTATTCGTGTGAGTCTTTATAAGGCCATTAAGCCTTTCCCATGGCTTTAATGGGCCTTATTCGCGAAGGATTTTGAAACACCCCCTTTTCGAAATCCCTACTTCAAGGAGAAAGCCTTCTAAAACTGCTTTCGACGAATGGTGCAAGTTATCGCAAAAGGGAGCCACGGTGGAATGTCAAAAAGGAGTTGTAAAGCTGCATCCACGACGGAAAGACTGCATTCGTGATGCCTCCTAAAAAGGCCCAAGGTGCAGCCGCAGGAGGGTCGTCTCGTAGCGTCCACGTGGACATCTCACCCCAAGTCCAGGTTTCCCTCCTAATTTTTATTTGGTATTGTTATAACTCAATCGTGCAAAGGATAATTGTTGGAAATAGAATACATTTTTTAATCTTAAATGCTTTAGAAAAATTAGCTCACGATGGAGGAATTTAGTCATTAATATTTTCAATAAAACAAGCAAAATAAACGGAGCATAAATGCATTTCTAGTAAATAGCATTATGCAGTGCAATGAATTAAAATTAGATTAATTTCCATTGTTATAAAACAGAGTTAAAATAGTATACCTCGTTTAAACATGGAAGTATAAACTGCATAGCGCATTATTAAGCCATATCTTCTTCGCAATGAATCATCATAGGAAGTGCTAGAAATCCTTAGGAAAGTGCAAGGCATAAAATGATTCTTATGATGCATAACTCTAGGCAATTATCGGTTGTCAACTGCATAAATTAACAAGTAAAAGGTTGCTTGTTTAGCATGAATTTTATTCACAAGTTATAGGAAGATTAGTTGAAATTAACCTAACCTAAACCTGACCTTAAATCAATAAGTTAGGGTTGAAAATCAATTTACGCATAGACAACAAGTCATGTGGAAATGATAACATAATTAATCTTCTAGAGTTAAACAAATTGGCATAAACCTAAAACACCTAAACTGCGGAGTACTCATTTAGAATGAGTTAAATTCTAAGAAATTCACTAGGAAATTAATACGTGACCTAATCGTACGTATTGCTAAAACTGAAACTCCTATACCCTAAATACTTGCCCACATTCACCGAATGTAGGGACAGTGAAACATATTTGGGAAGTGATCTAGGGTTTGTACCTAAGAATCTTACGAGATGGAACTTGGAACCCTAGGACTTACAACGTCAGCCTAATACAGATTGTTTCGTGACTCCATTCGATGAGTAGAATAGTCTCATAGTTCGACGTGACACTTGTGCAACAAGTGCGGAGTCGTATGATCTTGTGATTGGATCACAAGGGAATCGCCAATTCTCGCAATGAGGTTGGTAGGTCCTTATGCAAGTTATCTTGCAAGAGGATGAATAATCATCCTAATATAGTATCTTTCTTGAGTAAAGATAATTGTTTGGAAGCAAAAGACCAGCCGATAAATTGAAATAATCTATGAACTTAAGGTTTGACCAAGTCAGGTTAGCAGGGTACGCCTAACCCAGGATATAGAGGATCTTGCCAAGATGGAAGTCATCCCGGATCGAGTGCTAGACGCATTCGAAAGGAAGGATTCATTCCTTAGCAGTTTGCCAACAAAAACGACCAATGAAAATGTTTGTACTTGTTACAGATTTAAGAGCATTGTTTGGCTTTGTTTGGTCAATGAATTAAAAGATAAATGGATATCTAATACTTCAGGTTGAAGGCCTGAAGGGAGAGGCAGCTTCCGTTACCCCCGACTGCCTGCCTGACCATAACCAAGGGGGTTGTTAACCGCGCCAGAAAAGTGGACCGAACCCGTCGCCAGAGGTCTCTCCGTTGAGCGCCACATGGAGCAGGAGGACGCTTGGGTGCCAGGGGGAGCTCTGGCTGTAGATCCCTCGCCTTTCGGGCCCTGCATAAGAGGCTAACGTGACTTGGGATTGGATCTCGAGGCCTGCATACTAGTCTATCGGCGGAAACTTGGTTTAGTGATCCCTCTGGATTGGTGGATAGCCTTCGGGCGGATTGTGGATAAGCCTACGGGCTGAACTTCTGTATTTCAAAGATAAATATGATAACCTGTTAATAAGAAACTTGTTTGACAATGTTTTTCAATGTCAAGTGATATGATTATGTGAAAGAACCAGTGCCTAACGGGCTAATTAAAGAAGTTGATTGTTACATGTCCAATTTAATGTGTTAGGTAATTAGATAGCTAAAACAACTTGAGGAAAGCGCGTGTAAAAGTCCGCGTGGAAATTAATAGATCAGGCTTTAGAAATTTTATTATTATTATTATCATTTATTTCCCCCCTTATCCCTCCAGCCGACTGACGAGGTGGAGGGGGAGGGGAATAGAAGGAGTTCTGAAGCTCCTTGGTGGAGCTCGTGGAGGGAGGGAGGGCATGCGTGTCGACACGCAGGAGGAGAAGATCCCCCTCCCTCCACTATTTAAACGAGGAGAGGGGAGGGGCCGAAGGACAGAAAAAGGCTGGGGGGGGCCGTGAGAAGAACCAAACGTCGCTGCCAGAGATCATGTCGCTGTGAGAAAGAGGGGAAGAGACGCGGTTGCTGGTCGCCAGGGAAGTAGATAGGAGACGCCGTCAAGGGAGGGAGGAGCCGCCTCCAATTCTCCGTCAGGATGGACGGCCATAACCACCCCCCCAAAGCTTCTGGAAGCTTGGAAGCTTCCAAAGGGGGGGGCCTCTTTAAACCCCCTTCCTATACCCTACTACCCCCTTTGTTATTTTCTTCCCCGGGTTTAAAATCCCTTAAGCCCCCTTTCATTTTCCCCTCCCCCGTGCTAAAACCCTTTCCCCTAAATTTCAAAAAATTTTCACCCCCTCCTTGTACGTTATGAAGCCCTTTTAACCCCCATATCTAAAACCCCTTTCCATGGGTATTAGAACCCCCTCTACCGGGTTTTAAAAATCCCTTAAGTCCCCTTTCACCCTCGTACTAAAGCCCCTTTCCTTTCACTTGGAGTCACTTCCCCCCATGAGCACAAAGGCCTTAAGGGTCTTATTACTTCTTTACCTATGTATAATCCCTAAAAGACCTATCCCCTTGGCTTTGGAATCACCCCCTTCCTGTGGGCTCTTAAAACCACTTCTCCCGTGATTACCCCTTAAGCCTTTACCTTGGCATCAAAAACCTTTCACCCTCCCCCATGTGTAAGCCCCCATAAGCCTTTTTCTCCAAGTTTGACCTAAGGGTCCTTAGACCCTTACTTATAATCTTTACAGCTATTATTTTTCCTTAAAGCTCTCCTACACCTTGTGTCTTCTCCACACCTTGTTATTTCCGTTCGTGCGAGCTTACAAAGACCATTAAGCCTTCCCCATGGCTTCAATTGGTCTTAGTTGTAAAAGTTTCTAAAAATACCCTTTTCAATTCCCGAATTCAAGGAGGGAACCTTCCAAAAACTACTTTGACGAACGGTGCAAGGAGCGACGGTGAAGTTCTAAGGAGAAGTTGTAAAGCTGCTTCCACGTTCAACGGACCACACTTGCGATGCCTCCTAAGAAAGTCGAAGGCGTAGCCGCGGGAGGTTCATCTCCCGGTATCCATATGGATATCTCACCTCAAAGCCAGGTTGTCTTCTTGACGTTAATTCGGGTTTTAGTCAATCATGCAAAGAAAAATTGTTAAGGAAATATATATATTTGTTCAAATTAATTCTAATGAAGGAGTTAGCTTATGAATGACAATGTATTCAAATTAGCTTTCTTCAAATTGCATCAAACATTATAAAATAATAGGCAATACTATCCATTTACTATAGTATTATAGTCCTAAAATGAAGAAATTATATCTTGCTCCATTAGTCTTATTCTTTTCGCAACGAATCATGGCAAAATGGCTAAATTCATGAAAGGTTTCTTTCGATGCTCAAATTACTAGAGAGTTATCTTTGCTAGTTGCATATCTTAGCAAGGCAACTGTTGTTATTTGGCATGAGTTCATCTTTAAAGAAAACGGAAGTTAAATGTTAGAAATTAACAAGTATAAAAATTAGACATACGAAATCATTTGGAAAGAAAATGTAATGGGGAATTGCTGGATGACACTCTATTAACACTTTTCCCCTACAAATTAAGGACTTGGAACAAATAAAGTGTGTATTCACCAATTCCTTAGCTAGGCCTTTTGTCCCAAGGAGTATCGTCACTCTTTGTATCATCATGGCATTATGCTATATGCCAAGTTAAATTGTATTGATTGAGAAAGTAATCAAAGATAGTAAAACCGTGACAAGACGAGTAAGATTACCTTCCAAAAGCTGACCAAACCAATTTTTCCAAAAGATAACCAGACCAATCTAAACATAGAAACATTCATACCCTAAAACACTGGACTACTTACCTTACCGCAAGGACAATAAATTCATAAAGATAAGAAATTAGGGTTCGTCCCTAAGGTTCTTAAATGAAGAAACCCTAGGCCTGACATACGTCAGATTAAGGAGTCTAAAAAGATTATTCTATCGTCGGACTGCGCAACATGTATGAAATCATTTTGTGATCAATTCACAAGGAGAAAAGGGAAAAACCCTCTTCAAAGACGGCAGATCCTTACGCAAGTTATCTTGCAAAAAGACGTAGTTTTTGGATATCCTTCAAAATAAAGAAAGTTGTAAAATGGAAACTAGCATATCTAAGGTACCTTAGGGTTAATCAAGTTGGGTATACCCTACACCCAAATATAAGGGATCTTGCCAAGTTTACAAGACATCTTGAGAACGACTGCTGATACACTCTAAAAGGAAAGAACACTTCCTTAGCAGCTTGCCATACAACTAGGTTGATTAATGGAAATGTTTGTGCTTGCTAGAGATTGTAGGGCGCTGTTTGAATTATGAATTACAAATTAAACAAGTACCTATACTTCAGGTTAAAGGCCTGAAGGGAGAGGCAGCTTCAGTTACCCCCGACTGCCTGCCTGACCCTAACGAAGGGGGTTGTTGTAATATTTCCGAGTATCCGTACCGTAAATATTAACCTTTCGCATACCGTGTAAACTCTGTGTAAAGGGTATCTCTTGCATTGAAATTATTGACAGTGTAATGTGTGACCAGCGCGCGTGAAATGGGATCCTCCGCTTTGGTAAATCAAGACCGGGAGATCAAAACCGCAAGCCACACGAAAACACCCTCTTGGGAGGGACAATTTTAATTAAATTAAGGCAATTTTTTTTTTACTATTATCCCTTCCCCCAGCCGATGCATGGCTGGAGGAGAGGGAGTGTGGAGGGGGGGATGGCCAAGTGAAGAGTGCATGAGGGAACTCTCCACGTGGGTGGAGACCCTCTTCCTCACCCCCCCATGCCTATAAAAACAACCCTCATCAAGGGGGTGTGCCTAAGAGGAGGGAGGAGAGACTGTGTGAGAGGAAGGCTGTGAGAGAAGGAAGGATAGAGGAAGCGCCGCCATCGTCAGGAGCCGCCGTGCTGGTCCGCCAGCCTCGCCACGAACCGCCGCTGCTGCCGCCCAGGCCGCCAGGCTGCCGTCGCTGCTACCATCCCGCCGCCACGCTATCCACGACTTCTCCCCCCCCCACGTGCTTCTTTGAAGCAGAAGCTTCCAAGGGGGGCCTCCATAACCCCCTTTCCCACCACCTGCCCCAAAAAGGCCCCTTTCCCCCCATTTCCAAGAAAGCCCCTTCACACCCTTCCCAGGACTTCTAAGAGGAGACGGTGGAGCCATAAAGACCACCGCATGACCCATCGAAAAGGTCCGCAAGAAGATTTTAAGCCGCTAGCCGTCCGAGGTTAAATTCCGCACCGATTCGAGTTTTCTTGAAAACTCCTAAGCTTTCGTCACAAGCACCAGCCCGAAGAGGAATTCTCCCGCATACAAGGATAAAGGCAGAGGTCGGAAGGCCGTATTCCAAGAGCCGTCACTCCGTGGACCACAAAGGCAAATCGGAAGTCGAATTTACGACTACGATGGCCCCAAAACGATCACAAGGTGCGACCGCGGAAGGCTCATCTCCGAACGTGCAAGTGGACATCTCCCCGACTCCACAAGTCCAGGTTTTTCCGAGTTAATTCCGCATAAGGAAATGATTAGGCGCGCTTAGCCCATAAAAAGTAATTGCATTTTTACGCTTAATATGCATACGGAAATTGGAAAGAAATACATCTCTTGAACATTAGGTAAGATTGAAATTGTCATGAATTTGAACGATTAGAAGGTTAGATGCATGCAGTTTTGGTACCGTTTCAAGGCAATGAGTCTAAACCTAGGCAAAGAAATGGAATTTATAAGTGCATTATCTTCGTCCTAGACATGCTAGAAATAAGCGTATACTGCACATTAGGTAACATACTTCTCATAATGATTTCATAGGAAAAAGGTTAGCATCATAAGGTATCATTCGGAAAGAATTAATAGAGTACTAAAGTGTACGTATGGACTTGCAAGTAGCTTGTAAGATGGAATAAATTAACACTAGTTTTGCATGAGTTAATCGACTACTTCGTAGCTAGGAGAATGATGTGTATTGTGTAGTCGTCATGCGAAAAATGACATCGTTAAGAGCTGCATTTAGGAGTCAAAGCATAGTATTCAAAAGTATGGACTACAAGTACTAGGCATGATTAATTGGTAAATCCTAGTAGGACCTAGGGAAGTTAGCGTACAGATTAACAAACATTTTACCTTACCAAGGAAAGATAAAAGTTATCATGAACCATGTGATGCGTAAAGGCAATAAATCGCATGTTTACGCGTATTGGTGGAATTGTATCTATTGCTCTCCGTTAGATTTAGTTTATCACCTTTAGAAGGATCATCCTCGTCGCAAGAAAGGTATAATTGAATTGACTAAGTAATCTGAACCACAAGGATTCGTATGGACATGATTGAGTCGATATGATAGGAATCCTAAGTGTTAACTAGGGATTAGTGCAATTTGACCTAGCTTTAGACGGAAACCGTGAATCTAAAGATCCTACACACGTTCACAAATTGGCGAAACAATTAGATGTTCATGCTTGAAATGATCTAAGGTTTTATCCTAAGGATCATGACGAAACTCCGACGGAGTTGCATATTTCTAGAACCATGGACCAACATAATTAGGGATGATTTGAAGGATACCCAATAAAACCCTGTTACTCGATGGAGGTAAACTCCGTGATCGGGAAACGCTTAGTAATGGATAGAAGGATTCCGTGGAATAGATGCAATAATTGTGCACAAAGCCGCAACATTGTATAGTCTTGGAATTTGTCCACAAGAGAGTTTTTGTCATCTCTCGAAAATGAGGTTGGCAAGTTATTGAAAGAATTTAACTTACAAGAGGATGTCTAATCATCCTGTTACTCACTTTTGGAATAATTTGCCAAGGAAAAGGAAAGTTAAGTATTTGCCTTGAAGCAAATGACCAGACTATAAACCAAAGCGACATGGTCGCTGGAACCTACCACAACTAAACACTAAAGTATGGGTAGGGTATGACCCTAACCCAAGAATGATAGGAATCTTGCCAAGTTGCAATTGATTCCAGAACGAATGCGGATTGCATTCGGAGGAAAGGAGTCATTCCTTAACAGTTTGCCAACTAAAAGACCACTGAAATTGATTGTGCTTGTAACAGTTTAGAAAGAACTGTTTGCATTGTTTGCTCAATGAACTAAAGGATGAAAATATATCTAAAGCTTCAGGTTGGTGCCTGAGAGGCAGCTTCAGTTACCCCCGACTGCCTGCCTGACCCTAACCAAGGGGGTTGTGAACCGCGCCGGGAACGTGGACCGAACCCGCCGTGAGAGGTCTCTCCGTTGAGTTCTGCTTGGAGCAGGAGGACGCTTGGGTGCCAGAGGGGGCTCTGGCCGTAAATCCCTCGCCTTCCGGGCCCTGTACAAGAGACTAACGTGACTCGGGATTGGATCTCGAGGCCCGCATACTAGTCTACAGGCGGAAACTTGGATTAGTAATCACTGAAGGATTACTGGATAGCCTTCGGGCGGATTATGAATACGCCTACGGGCGGGAACTCCTTGTATTTCAAAGATAAAAGGATAAAATGATAACAAAGAAGTTGTTTGACATTGTTTTCTTTATGTCCTGTGATAAGATTACGTGAAGGAACCAGTGCATAACAGGGTTAATCAAAGAAGCTGTTTGTATGTGTCAAACTAATGTGGTAGGTAATTACATAACTAAAACAAACCGAGGAAAGTGCGGAGGATGGACCATGGGTCCGTCCTACGGATGGGTGGTCCCGGTTAGCCGGGAACTTTTCTCAAGGTCTTCGACGAACAGAAGGATGATCGTCATCACCAAAACAAACAAGGAGAACAATGACTTGGAAGTACCGATTACCCGATTCAAGCTGTTTTAGGGGAACGGAATGGGACTATGCCTTTTGGCAGAGAGGTCGAGCCTTGCATCCCTCTCGTTTTCCATTCTCCTTGAACTAAGTGCAGCATGAATCCGCTTCAGACCAGGCGTTCTGCGTAAAGTAGTTCGATCAGGTCTGACGCTAGTCGCTGTTAGTAAAATGACCAAACAATTCCAGTCGATCCTAGTGGGAACGGCCAGGACGCCTCCGTTACGTGGCAGACGCGGAAAGTCCTAGATGACAAAACCCGCAACATTCCATGGGAGTGCCGGGTGGAGTTTTCTAGACAACCTTTCCGATGGACTGCTAAGACGTGTCCTAGAGGGTTCCAGTGGACACGTTACAGTTGTTGACCGCGCCGGGAACGTGGACTGAACCCGCCACGAGAGGTCTCTCCGTTGAGTTCTACTTGGAGCAGGAGGACGCTTGGGTGCCAGGGTGGGCTCTGGCCGTAAATTCCTCGCCTTCCGGGTCCTGCACAAGAGGCTAACGTGACTCGAGATTGGATCTCGAGGCCCGCATACTAGTTGACGGGCGGAAGCTTGGAATAGTGATCCCTGGAGATTACTTGTTAGCCTCCGGGTAGATTATGGACAAGCCTACGGGCGGAACTTCTTGTAATTCAAAGATAAAATGATGAGATGCTAAGAAAACTTGCTTGATATTGTTTTTATATGTCACGTGATACGATTACGTGAAGGAACCAGTGCTTAAACAAGATTAATTAAAGAAGCTGATTGTTATATGTCAAATTAATATGTTAGATAATTACATAACTAAAACAAACCGAGGAAAGTGCGGAGGATGGGCCATGGGTCTATCCTACGGTTGGGTGGTCCCGGTTAGCCGGGAACTTTTTTCATAAATCTCGAAAGACAGCGGAATGATCCTCATCATAAAAAAGAATAACGAGAACAATGACCTAGAGTTACGTTTTACCCAATTTACGTTGTTTTAGGGGAACAGAATGGGATTATGCCTTATGGCAGAGAGGTTGAGCTTTGCATCCCTCTCGTTTCCCATTCTCCTTGAACCAAGTGCAGCGTGAATCCGCTTTGGACCTGGCGTTTCTGCGTAAAGTAGTTCGCTCGGGTCTGACGCTAGTTGCTGTTAGCTAGTGACCCATTAGGAAAACCCTAATTCCGGTCGATCCTAAGTGGGAACGGCCAGGATACTTCCGCTACGTAGCAAACGCGGGAAGAACTAGATCGCAAAACCCGTAACATTCCATGGGAATGTCGGGTGGAGCTTTCTAGACATCCTTTTCGATGGACTGCTAAGACATGTCCTGGATGATACTAGGGGACATGTTACAGTTGGTATCAGAGCCGACCAACAACGGAATTGTTTTTATGAGATCTCAATAAAATGAAGTAAAGAAATTGTTGCTGTCCAAACATTTCCTCATCTTCAATACTGTCTTGCAGAACTATGGAGCATGGAACAAGTTTTTGGTGTTCCGGGTCATGTTTATAACTGCAATGCATTCTCCGCATTATAGACAAAGAGTTGGGATGATGAACATCTTGGAGCAGATTTATAATCCATCACCTTTATATATAGAACGAAGATGGACAGGGTCTTCAAGAATCTACTACATAGCTGCCCACCGGTTCACTTATCTACAGACCAACCTAAAGAGGATCAAGTGGTTGGAAGACTTGAAAGTCGTGAAGCTGTTCATTTTTGTGGAAGCTCACGTAAATTCAACTTTACATATTCAAGGTCGGAGGGTTAAAATGAACTCATATGTATATGAGGAAGTAACCCGTGTAATCCCAGCCGATAGGATTAAGGTATTGGGCCGCCATGAGAAGTATGGATTCCAACGAAAAGGATATCCTAAACTTCCAATGAATTATCGATTCCTAAAGATCCATGACCCAAAACCCTACTATTACACAGTTCCTGTAGACGAATACAATACAACGTTGTTCTCCTCAAACTGAATGTAATGATTGAATTATCATCACACGAGACGTTGTATAAGGACACTCCCATGTAAATATAAATAAGGACTTCTTTTATCAATATTTGGCTATGCATCAGCGTGGTTAAAAAGTAGCTTCATGATTTACGAGATAGCTGAACTAAAGATAAGCTAACGTCAATTATCATATAATAACGTTAAGAAAAACTTTTACCCAGGCACAACCCCAGGTTCAGGTTCCAAATTCGCCCCCTACATCAAGTACTGCCGTAATCCAGGAGAAGAAGTTCCTCCTCAAGCAGATAAAGCCACGCGATTTTGACGGGAGGGGCAGATTCGTCCAGTCTGATGCTGAAATTTGGATTGAATCTATGGAGGACTACTTTGAAGCAGCTGGTACTGCACCTACAAATCAGGCCATGCTCGCCAAGTTAAAACTCACCGGAGAAGCTAGACTATGGTGGAAAAAATGGTGCAGGGATCAAGGGACTTCAGAGGGGTCCGTTACCTGGGATAAGTTAAAGAAAGCCGTGCAAGGGAGATATTTGCCACCTGCATATCGTACACAGAAAATGAATGAGTTCTATGAGATAAAACAACTAGGACTCACCCTTGACGCATACTACTCTAAATTTGTCTCACTCTTAAAGTATGCACCACAGATGGACATGATGCAGCAGGTGTCCAAATTTTGCACGGGCTTAAATCCACCCGTAAATACCCGTCTCGAATCTATGCATCCGTCAGATCTTCAGGATGCACTCATTCGAGCGGCGCCTATAATTCAGGAAGTGCAAGCTAGACCAAGGGGTAACAAAACTTGGTCCTATAGCGACCCGAACAGAGGAGCATTCAGATCCCAAGTGAAGAGAGTTCAAGGTCACAGTGAGGGACAAAGGAAGAAAGCAAGGACAAATAACGTCAACAACTTTGTTCCTACTCAAATTAATGGCCGAAACCTCCGATGTTTCCACTGCAACGAACTCGGTTACTTCAAAAGGCAATGTCCCAAGCTCAGCGAGGGACATCGTCAAACACCTTTCCAAGGTGCAGGCCGCGGTCAAGGAGCCGCCACCCGTGGAAGAGGAAGAACTGCCTGCATTACCAATAGGCAAAGATGCGAAGCAGAAGAAGAGGAAGATCCGACTATGGAAGCAGAATTCGAAAGAGCAACAGTCCATGCCGCTTTACACAAGAAGGGGCCGAATCGCCAGTTCTCGGTGATTCAAACACTGTCGGACTATCAAGGTAAAGGTTTCAAAACCTTGATTGATTGTGGCAGAACACATTCCTTTATCTCACCAGCATGTGCAAAAATATTAGGAATAGCCATAGTAGAAGCACCTACCCTGCTTGTGAAATTGGCAAACGGTCGTGAGGTAACTTGTACCAGGCAAACTGCTAAGGAAGAATTCTTTCTGGGAGGAAAGAAAACCTCAGTCAAATTTAGAGTCATGAATTTAGGTATCCATGAGTGTCTACTCGGGATGGATTGGCTTAAGCCTAATGACGCCCACATCCACTGTGGAAAGGGTCACGTTTCCTTCCGAAACTCTGAAAAGGAGGTTGTCACGACTCAAGGTGAGGCAGGAGTGCCAAGAATCCAATTAGCCAAAGTATCGCGGATCATAAAAGGAGTCAGAAAAGGATTACCCGTTTACCTAATCAAACTCAACAAGTTAGATCAAAAGCAAGAGTTTCATGAAGGACCTTCTTGGCTAAAGGAATACGCTGACGTATTCCCTGAGGAATTGATTGAACTTCCGCCTCCAAGAGAAGTTGATCATGAAATTAGGCTAGTGCCTGGAGCTGCGCCAATTGCAAAAAGACCTTATAGAATGTCCATACCGAAAGCTATTGAGTTGAAGGAACAACTCAAGCAACTGTTGGATCAGGGTTACATTCGGCCCAGCAACTCACTGTGGGGAGCTCCAGTACTATTCCAGAAAAAGAAAGATGGGACACTTCGACTATGTATTGATTATCGAGGGTTGAATCAATCAACAGTCAAGAACAAGTATCCTATTCCTAGAATAGATGAGCTTCTGGATCGCCTTCAAGGTGCAAAGATCTTCTCCAAAATTGATCTCAGATCAGGTTACTATCAAATAAGGATCAAGGACGAATATATTCCAAAAACGGCCTTCAATACAAGATATGGGCACTTTGAGTTCTTGGTTATGTCATTTGGGCTTACAAATGCACTTGCCACCTTCAATAGATTAATGCAGGATATTCTTAGACCATATCTTGATGATTTCATACTTGTCTTCTTTGATGACACTTTAGTCTATTCTAAACAGGAAGAAGATCATGAACCTCAACTACGGATTGTCCTTGAGACAATGAGGTCTCATAAGCTGTATGCAAAAATGAAGAAGTGTGCATTCTTCAAGCGTCAGATTGAATATCTGGGATTCATAGTATCATCCGAGGGAATATCAGTAGACCCAGCCAAAGTCAGGAATGTGCTTGAATGGCCAATACCAGTATCCGTCAAAGAAATACGTAGCTTTCTTGGCTTGATAGAATGGTATAGGATCTTTATCAAAAACTATGCTTTGATTGCAGCACCTCTTACAGACTTACTAAAGAAGCAGACATCTATTACATGGTCAACTCCCGAACAAAATAGCTTCGACAAATTGAAGTAAAGTTTGGTATCAGCACCTATTCTAAAACTTCTTGACCTCAATAAGGAGTTGTAGTAACTGATGCCAGCATTCTTGCCTTGGGGTGTGTACTTATGCAGGAAGGTCATCCAGTAGCATACTCTTCAAGGAAATTGAAGAGTCATGAAAAGAATTATGCCACACATGATCTGGAATTATTAGCTATCATCCATGTTCTCAAGCTTTGGAGACACTACCTGTTGGGTAACAAGTTTACTTTAGTAACCGATCATAAGAGTCTCAAATGGATTTTTACCCAGAATGAGCTCAACATGAGGCAACATCAGTGGATTGAAGTATTGGAGGAATATGATTTTGAAATCAAGTACCGACCAGGGAAAGAGAATGTAGTTGCCGATGCACTCAGTCGCAAGGCATTCCTAAATTCCCTAATCTTGCAAAATCCATCAACGACCAGATCTCTGGCTACAAAGGTATGGATACCAAACAATCCTATACTTGAACTAGCTAGAGAGGAAGCATGCCATGATTTGGCCTACCAAACAATGATAAAAGAAATATCTACCAAGGAGCAGAATCAGAAGTTACAAGCTAAGTATCAGGAATTTTCCATTGATAATGGACTTGTCTACTACAGAACAAGGCTTTGTATACCAATAAGCCAGTCACTTAAGCAGAAGATATTATGGGAAGCTCATGATTCTCCTTTTGCAGGACATCCTGGCTATGCAAAAACTCTTAATGCAGTTAGGAAAAGCTACCACTGGGAGAGGCTCAAAGGTGACGTTCTCAAGTATGTCACTGAATGTTTGTCTTGCCAATGTATCAAGGCCGAACATGTCATGATGCCAGGGAAACTGCAACCGCTTGACATTCCCCAAATGAAATGGGAATTCATCAGTATGGATTTTGTTGTGGGCTTACCCCAAGTCCAAGGAGGATACAATTCCATTATGGTTGTGGTTGACATGCTTACCAAGGTTGCACACCTGATTCCAATAAAGACAAACTATAAAGCCTCGGACATTGCAAGATTGTTTATCAAGGAAATATTCAACCTACATGGGTTACCTAAAAGAATCATTAGTGATTGAGATTCTCTCTTCACATCACACTTCTGGAGAGCTATCTTTGAAGCTATTGGGACTCAACTTTGTTTTAGCACCGCCTACCATCCCCAAACGGATGGACAAACAGAGCGAGTGAATCAAATCATTGAGGATATGCTTAGGGCATACTGCTGTCGAGAGCCGAAGAGGTGGATTCAATACTTTCCATTAGTGGAATTTTCCTACAATGCTTCTTACCAGCAGAGCATTCAAATGACCCCTTTCCAGGCATTGTATGGTCATGATTGTCGAAGTCCCCTAAACTTTTCTGATCCAACCCTAAGAGTTGAAGCTTCAAGACAAATGTTGGAGGACATGTATGATCAAATAAGGTCAATAAGACAAGACATACAAGCAGCCAAGGATAGACAAAAGACATATGCAGATTTGAAACGTCAAGAAAGAGTCTTCAAAGAAGGAGACATAGTCTTCATTCGAGTACGCCCTAAAAAGAGTTCTCTATCCCTAGGAGAATGCAAGAAGCTAAGTCCAAGGTATTGTGGGCCGTATAAAATCCTCAAATGCCTAGGACCCAATGCTTATAAATTGCAACTCCCTGAGAACCTAAAGGTTCATAATGTATTCCATATCAGTCTATTAAAAAAATATGTCCCCAATCCTAATCATGTACTTAATGACCAACAAATTGTAATGCCTAGCCAAGGAGTCCTTGAACTAAGGCCAGAAAGGATCTTAGATGTTAGGGAAAGACAGTTAAGATCTAGAACCTTGAAAGAATGCCTTGTCCAGTGGAAAGATTATCCCCAAGAGGATGCCACTTGGGTAGATGAAGGCACTCTCAACCATCAATATCCCCAGTTTATCTCAAGATGAGGACATCTCGATTCCTCCAAGGGGGAGAGAATGTAAAAGTCCGCGTGGGAATTAAAGGATCAAGCTTTTGAAAATTTATTATTATTATTATTATTTATTTTCCCCCTTATCCCTCCAGCCGACTGACGAGCTGGAGGGGGAGGGGAATAGAAGGAGTTCTGAAGCTCCTTGGTGGAGCTCGTGGAGGGAGGGAGGGCATGCATGTCGACACGCAGGAGGAGAAGATCCCCCTCCCTCCACTATTTAAACGAGGAGAGGGGAGGGGCCGAAGGACGGAAAAAGGCTGGGGGGGGGGGGGCCGTGAGAAGAACCAAACGTCGCTGCCAGAGATCATGTCGCTGTGAGAAAGAGGGGAAGAGACGCTGTTGCTGGCCGCCAGGGAAGTAGATAGGAGTCGCCGTCAAGGGAGGGAGGAGCCGCCTCCAATTCTCCGTCGGGACGGACGGCCATAACCAGCCCCCCAAAGCTTCTCGAAGCTTGGAAGCTTCCAAAGGGGGGGGCCTCTTAAAACCCCCTTCCTATACCCTACTACCCCCTTTGTTATTTTCTTCCCCGGGTTTAAAATCCCCTAAGCCCCCTTTCATTTTCCCCTCCCCCGTGCTAAAACCCTTTCCCCTAAATTTCAAAAAAATTTCACCCCCTCCTTGTACGTTATGAAGCCCTTTTAACCCCCATATCTAAAACCCCTTTCCATGGGTATTAGAACCCCCTCTGCCGGGTTTTAAAAATCCCTTAAGTCCCCTTTCACCCTCGTACTAAAGCCCCTTTCCTTGCACTTGGAGTCACTTCCCCCCATGAGCACAAAGGCCTTAAGGGTCTTATTACTTCTTTACCTATGTATAATCCCTAAAAGACCTATCCCCTTGGCTTTGGAATCACCCCCTTCCTGTGGCCTCTTAAAACCACTTCTCCCTTGATTACCCCTTAAGCCTTTACCTTGGCATCAAAAACCTTTCACCCTCCCCCATGTGTAAGCCCCCATAAGCCTTTTTCTCCAAGTTTGACCTAAGGGTCCTTAGACCCTTACTTATAATCTTTACGGCTATTATTTTTCCTTAAAGCTCTCCTACACCTTGTGTCTTCTCCACACCTTGTTATTTCCGTTCGTGCGAGCTTACAAAGACCATTAAGCCTTCCCCATGGCTTCAATGGGTCTTAGTTGTAAAAGTTTCTAAAAATACCCTTTTCAATTCCCGAATTCAAGGAGGGAACCTTCCAAAAACTACTTTGACAAACGGTGCAAGGAGCGACGGTGGAGTTCTAAGGAGAAGTTGTAAAGCTGCTTCCACGTTCAACGGACCACACTTGCGATGCCTCCTAAGAAAGTCCAAGACGTAGCCGCGGGAGGTTCATCTCCCGGTATCCATATGGATATCTCACCTCAAAGCCAGGTTGTCTTCTTGACGTTAATTCGGGTTTTAGTCAATCATGCAAAGAAAAATTGTTAAGGAAATATATATATTTGTTCAAATTAATTCTAACGAAGGAGTTAGCTTATGAATGACAATGTATTCAAATTAGCTTTCTTCAAATTGCATCAAACATTATAAAATAATAGGCAATACTATCCATTTACTATAGTATTATAGTCCTAAAATGAAGAAATTATATCTTGCTCCATTAGTCTTATTCTTTTCGCAACGAATCATGGCAAAATGGCTAAATTCATGAAAGGTTTCTTTCGATGCTCAAATTACTAGAGAGTTATCTTTGCTAGTTGCATATCTTAGCAAGGCAACTGTTGTTATTTGGCATGAGTTCATCTTTAAAGAAAACAGAAGTTAAATGTTAGAAATTAACAAGTATAAAAATTAGACATACGAAACCATTTGGAAAGAAAATGTAATGGGGAATTGCTGGATGACACTCTATTAACACTTTTCCCCTGCAAATTGAGGACTTGGAACAAATAAAGTGTGTATTCACCAATTCCATAGCTAGGCCTTTTGTCCCAAGGAGTATCGTCACTCTTTGTATCATCATGGCATTATGCTATATGCCAAATTAAATTGTATTGATTGAGAAAGTAATCAAAGATAGTAAAACCGTGACAAGACGAGCAAGATTACCTTCCAAAAGCTGACCAAACCAATCTTTCCAAAAGATAACCAGACCAATCTAAACATAGAAACATTCATACCCTAAAACACTAGACTACTTACATTACCGCAAGGACAATAAATTCATAAAGATAAGAAATTAGGGTTCGTCCCTAAGGTTCTTAAATGAAGAAACCCTAGGCCTGACATACGTCAGATTAAGGAGTCTAAACAGATTATTCTATCGTCGGACTGCGCAACATGTATGAAATCATTTTGTGATCAATTCACAAGGAGAAAAGGGAAAAACCCTCTTCAAAGACGGCAGATCCTTACGCAAGTTATCTTGCAAAAAGACGTAGTTTTTGGATATCCTTCAAAATAAAGAAAGTTGTAAAATGGAAACTAGCATATCTAAGGTACCTTAGGGTTAATCAAGTTGGGTATACCCTACACCCGAATATAAGGGATCTTGCCAAGTTTACAAGACATCTTGAGAACGACTGCTGATACACTCTAAAAGGAAAGAACACTTCCTTAGCAGCTTGCCATACAACTGGGTTGATTAATGGAAATGTTTGTGCTTGCTAGAGATTGTAGGGTGCTGTTTGAATTATGAATTACAAATTAAACAAGTACCTATACTTCAGGTTAAAGGCCTGAAGGGAGATGCAGCTTCAGTTACTCCCGACTGCCTGCCTGACCCTAACGAAGGGGGTTGTTGACCGCGCCGGGAACGTGGACCGAACCCGCCATGAGAGGTCTCTCCGTTGAGTTCTACTTGGAGCAGGAGGACGCTTGGGTGCCAGGGTGGGCTCTGGCCGTAAATTCCTCGCCTTCCGGGTCCTGCACAAGAGGCTAACATGACTCAATATTGGATCTCGAGGCCCGCATACTAGTTGATGGGCGGAAGCTTGGAATAGTGATCCCTGGAGATTACTTGTTAGCCTCCGGGCAGATTATGGACAAGCCTACGGCGAAACTTCTTGTAATTCAAAGATAAAATGATGAGATGCTAAGCAAACTTGCTTGATATTGTTTTTATATGTCACGTGATACGATTATGTGAAGGAACCAGTGCTTAAACAAGATTAATTAAAGAAGCTGATTGTTATATGCCAAATTAATATGTTAGATAATTACATAACTAAAACAAACCGAGGAAAGTGCGGAGGATGGGCCATGGGTCTGTCCTACGGTTGGGTGGTCCCGGTTAGCCGAGAACTTTTCTCATAAATCTCGAAAGACAGCGGAATGATCATCATCATCAAAAAGAATAACGAGAACAATGACCTAGAGTTACGTTTTACCCGATTTACGTTGTTTTAGGGGAACAGAATGGGACTATGCCTTATGGTAGAGAGGTTGAGCTTTGCATCCCTCTCGTTTCCCATTCTCCTTGAACCAAGTGCAGCGTGAATCCGCTTTGGACCTGGCGTTTCTGCGTAAAGTAGTTCGCTCGGGTCTGACGCTAGTTGCTGTTAGCTAGTGACCCATTAGGAAAACCCTAATTCCGGTCGATCCTAAGTGGGAACGGCCAGGATACTTCTGCTACGTAGCAGACGCGGGAAGAACTAGATCGCAAAACCCGTAACATTCCATGGGAATGTCGGGTGGAGCTTTCTAGACATCCTTTCCGATGGACTGCTAAGACGTGTCCTGGATGATACTAGGGGACACGTTACAGTGCGGAGGATCGGCCATAGGTCCGTCCTACGGATGGGTGGTCCCGGTTGGCCGGAAACTTTTCTCAAATCACGATGGAGAGCAGGAAGATCGTCAAAGAACATGAACAACAAAAGTGTTGACCTAGAGTTATGATTGATTCGATTTACGCTGTTTTAGGGGAACGGAATGGGACTATGACTTATGGCAGAGAGGTTGAGCTTTGCATCCCTCTCGTTTCCCATTCTCGTTGAACCAAGTATAGCGTGAATCCACTTCGGACCTGACGTTTTTGCGTAAAGTAGTTCGCTTGGGTCCGACGCTAGTTGGCGTTAGGAAATGACCGTTAAGGAAAACCCTAATTCAGGTCGATCCTAAGTGGGAACGGCCAGAATACTTCTGCTACGTGGCAGATGCGGAAAGCCCTAAATCGCAAACCGCGCAACATTCCATGGGAGTGCCGGGCGGAGCTTTCTAGACATCCTTTCTGATGGACTCCTAAGACGTGTCCTGAAGATACAAGTGGACACGTTACATCTATTTTCAAGTTTTTATTACCTTGTTGAACCTTTTTAAAATTTGTGCAAATGATCATGTAGCATGTCCATGTGACATTGGCATTACAAGCAACATTTTCACAAAGTCCTTATTAATCACACATAATCTAATAGAAAATACATAATGCATGTCTCACATGACACTTATCAACATCATCCTTGTTTGCCAAAGCATCCAACATCTTTCACATGGCAAGAAACAAAATTTAATATGCACATACAAATTTGTGACTTTGCCAAGGATTATAGGGACATAAGATAAAGATGGTTGTGCTACAACTATTATTTGATAGAAATTGTCTAGATTGTGTAGGAAGATCAAGAGCCAGAAGAAAGAAAGGAAAGACCTAATGGATGACCCTGATATACAATTCATTATGGTCAAGCTCTTTTACAGACAACTCATCTCTACAATTGCTTGTTCAATAACTTTTCAATGTTCATTGTCTTTATATTCTCCGTTGCATAGTGTTGGTAGCTCCTAACACTCGTTTAAGGACTACATGTATGTGAGAAGTATGGGAGTCTAAGGTCAATAAAGATTATGCTACATACAATTGAACAAAGTGATTGAGAATTTGGTTTGTTCCATACCATCTTGCAAATCCCGAAAATGTGCATTGTCGTACAACTCATGGATGAGGCTTCTTTGGATTGCTAAACATGATTTGGGTTGCTAAGATTTGGTAGGATACTAATCGGACCGAGATTTTACGAGAATCAGAGATGGATCGAGGCTCGTGTACACTTTCGCCCCAAGCAGATTTAACAGGGGATTGGTTTCCGGAATCGTCCAAGGATTCGTTTGTTGTAGCTAGTGATCAAATGAGTAAAAGCTAAAGTGTATAGTTTGTGATGTCGAGTGGGTGCAATATCTTTGGAGCTGTCAATTTGTAGTGGGCGGAACCATGATGGTTTTTGAAAGCACAGTACGCGAAATCGGATATGAGATTGACCATTCACCCATCGAATCGCGGCAGGTATAGCCTATGGCATCGAGCTCGTACGAGTGAATTTGTTTGTTCGTTTTCGTAGCGCATCCTTCAGTGATAATATGGTGCGATTCCAGCTTGTTCTAGTAAACGAAAAGAAGAGCGGATGCGACATATCAGATCGTCTATAAATGCATGTAAACCTGCGTGTAAATAGACACGAATTTTGCGTCTATATATCCACGCAAATAGACGCTAATATAGACGCGCTAGCAGACACAATTATTTAACCACCTAAAATTAGCAATTCACATAATTTAAAAACCAAAGTTAATAATTATTTAACCACCTGAAATTGATTCTTGAGCATGCACATGTGCGCATGATAAAAACCATAGAATTAAGAATACACATTGAATCATTGAAATAAAAAAATAGAGTTAATAATTACTTTTTCATTTCTCTCTAATGAATGGCACTTCCTCCAGTTGACAAGCCTGATATAAGTAATTAGCGGCAAGCGACAAAAACCTTACAATTAGTAGCAAGCATTGCAATATGTATCTCGTAATTTCTCTATGTACTTGAAGATGATAAAAGATACTTCCTTTTTATTATGGAAAATTCAATGCTTGCTTTAAAATTGACTATTGATTCTTGAGTATGCACGTGTGCGCATGAAAAAAAGCATAGAACTAGGAATACACATATATTGAATCAATAAGCAAATTAAGTATGTTACAGTGAATGATCCATCTCATCTTCAATGAGATCAGCCCTTGCTAAACTATCTACTTCTAGGTCTATGTTACCAAGAGGTAACGAAACAAATAAGTCTATCCCACTATCAGATGTGTTGCTATATTGCTCAATAACTTCATCAATATCATCGACAATCACATTATTGTCTTCTTCTGCGTTTCCTTGAACATCATCGCAAGGTTCATCTTGTACTATATCACGCATATCATCCATTATGGTGTCATCATGCACATCATCATTAATTGTTGGATTGTCATCTGCTATCTCCATGTCGGTAATATTACCATATATTGGTTTTGAACGATTAGATATAGGGATGACATACCACCATCGGTTATTGTTTGCCATTGGATGATACACAACCTGTATTTGAAAAACAAAAGCAAAAAACTTAAGTACTTATTATATTGTGTATATGTATCACATGTATACATATAAAAAAATTAGCCTTTACATATATACCTGCTCGCATTGTTGAGATAGTACTAATGTGTCATTCTTGTTTTAGTGAAATTTTGTAGAGTCAATGATTACAAAACCACTTGGATGACGTTTGATTGTGCAATGCTCACCATTTGTTACCACTTCTTTAAACCACTTCACATCTAGTACATATATAAAGAATCCTCTGAAGTCAAGCTTCAGAATATCTTGGATCAAGCCACAATAACCTTCCATGGTACCATTGGCAGCCTCGAAGTGAGCAAGGACACCACAATCTTGGGTATTTCTCTTTTCATCTATACATTGAGTTCGAAGTTGTTTACCCTCACACCAAAGTGAATTGAATAATGTGCACTAGTAATAAAAGATAAAAGATCAAACATGTCAATTATTTATATAAAATAAAACTTATAGAAACAAATTAATTGATAGTATGTCTCACCTTTGATAAGCAACCTCGTGCGTATTCCCACTCTTCTTGAGATATATTAATTTCCTCCCCTTTTTTCATTCTCTCCATTTCCTCATGTAACCAATCTATGTCAATATGACGTGGGAGCGCATTTAGATGATCTGGAAATGAGACATTACGTCCATATCTAGTGCAAAATTCTTGTCTTTCGCTTTTTCTCCTTGCCCTTGCTTCATTATATAGTGTCACCCATTTGCTCATAACATCACTATTGAGCACACAAAAACTATTTAACTTACGAAGTTCTTCTTTTGTTAGCACTTTACTCATTCCTTTTCCTTGAGGTACTATAGAGGTCATCCTCAAGTCTTCATCATCTTTCCATAGTCGTGGTTGAGAGGGATCCACTTCAGCAAGATATTCAGAGATACAAACAAGGAATGATTGCACTAACCAACCCTCAGCCATGCTTCCCTCAGGCGGTGCTTTTTGCCTCACAAAATCTTTCAAGGTTTTCATGAAGCGCTCAAGAAAAAACATCCACCTTACATGAACTGCCCCACAAAGTGCGATCTCATCGATCAAATGTACGAGTAAATGTAATTGAGTAGTCAAAATGGATTGAGGAAAAATTTCCTCCACCAAACAAACCACCTCAATAGATAATACTCGAGCATCTTGCAATGTGTTTGGATCAATTTCCTTCTAGCTCACGTATCTGCCAAGATGTATTTGAGAATTGTTTATTTTTGTGTAGAAATTCAAAGATATATAATGAAAAAAATACAATGTATACACACCTCACAAGTCTCCCATCTTGTAAATGATATTACGTACATCTTTGGAGGCACAATGGGATATGCTAGTAGGAAGTACAAACTGAATGTAAACAATATTCATAGATCAAGTGATTAGTTGAGGAAAAAGTCATCATACCCCAAAGTTTACACATAGTTACGCCACTAATTACTATATTCATGGTTAGAGATACCCTTACTTGAATCATTTTGTGCCAATCGTGGGACTTCAAACCAGATAGTTGCTCCACACCTCTTTTCTTTTTCTCTATGAAGGCTCCCTTGAGACATCTCATACATCCTGTGGGTGTTCGAAAGCTATATATTTGTTCCTTCACTATTTTTTCCTCGTTCTTTGACAATATCCAAGGTGCATGGGGTAGCTCAATCTTTCCTCAGGGTCCAATGCGTGGCAAGGCTCGTCTCATGCGACGAATGTTACGTAAATCCTCCCTTACATTAACTGAATCAGGAGCCCCTATCAAGTGATCCCATAATGTAGATACAACATTTTTAAATATGTGCATGGGGTCCAACAGGTGATTGATCTTGAGTTCAGTCCAGTATGGAAGACGAAAGAATATAGAGAACCTAACAAACAAATAATATATTATGTAAACAATTCATCATGCTAAATACTTTAAAGTCAATCGAGAGAAATGCACTTCTTACCAACTCATGCCATGTGGAGGGTGGCTGTCGGCATTAATCCATCTCTCCTTCCAATCTCGAATGGTTAGAGATTGTGGAGTCATTCCATTAGTAGGGAGAACATATTTGGGATGGTCAATAGGAAGAAATCGATGGTGATTGTCGTAGATAACCTTCTTTAAACGTTCCGGCCTAGAGGAAACTAGAGAGGGACCGCAAATAGGACATGCATGATATCCTGACGTGGTTAAACCTGAAAAAACAAGTGAATTAATAAAATGCAATTGATTCAAGTTTTCAATTTCAAATATAGAGTTATATACATGTACCTGAACACTCTCTGTATCCTGGAAAGTCATGCATGGTCCACAACAACATGGCCTTCAATGTGAAATCTCTAGAGGATGTAGATGCACTTGTATCTTGCACCTTAATACCTTCCCATAATATTTCTAACTCTTCAATCAAAGGCTCTAAGTAAATGTCCATGTTTTTTACCTTGTGCTTTCCAAGAATCAGAAGGGACAACATCACATGTCCCTTTTTAATTGCCATGGATGGAGGAATATTATAGTTCACCATACCACTGGCCATACACTGTATGATGTGCTTTTGATGCCAAATGGATTGATTCCATCCATATCTAAACAAAATCTCAAATTTCTTGACTCTTCTTTGAAAACAAGCAACAAATGATCTATATGTTGCCATGCGGGTGTGTCTGCAGGGATCCTTCATTTTCCATCACTTGAACGATGACTAGCATGCCATGACATGAGCTTTTCAATATGCTTACACTTGAACATAAGTTTTATACGTGGAACAATCCGAAAATGTCGCAAAACCTTACGAGGAACATCCATTGACTTCATCTCCACTTCGTATCTTGATTCACCACAAACAGGACACTCTCGTGCGAACTCATGAATCCCACGAAATAAGACACAATCATTGACACATGCATGGATCTTGACATGATCGAGGCCTCCCAGAGATGTCAAGTAATGTCTTGCTTGCTCTCTCTTAGTTGGCAATTTGTTTCCTTTTGGAAGCATTTGTGATAATAACTTGCATATATATTAAAAGTGAGTTAAAAAACCACCAACATATATTTCTGTCTGATTTCAAAATAGAATTAACAATTAATATTATGATTCATATATAAGCCAAACTGAATTGATACCTACTTCAATAATGCATCCAAACTGACATTACTCCATCCATAAATTGTTTGCAAGTTAAGTATCTCGAAGGACGCACGAAGAACGGAGTACGTACAACCTTCATACAACGGAGTAGATAATGCTACATATAGTGGATCATCTGGCTTCGTAGAGTGACCTTCTCCCTGAACCGGTTGCGAAAATAGATGGTGTACCATGTTGTCCAAAATCTCATCCTCTACGACTTGATGGGGCATTTCATGAGGGCTACTATCATGTTCATCAGTCTCTACTCTTCTTTAAGGCTTTGCCTCCTCGCGTCGATGTTTTGCAGCCTCTCGACGCCCGGGAGGGAGCATCTTAGGATGTGGCACCGCATCCTACTCAACCGCAAAAGGGAGTTTCATGTACTTTGATATATAATTTTCGTAACATAGACATGCAATCTTAGTGGTAAAAAAAACTATGAATACCGGTGATTTTTCTCGATCCCATTCTCCATACCAGCTGAGATGTGACATTGCAATTCGACGTGCTCGAAAAATACACCCTCGACAACGATCACACATGCATTTAATTTTTCATCGTAGCCATGCATCTCGATTATGAAGACACAATGTTTCATCCTCACTTGAGGATGTGCTCATTGACTCACCAACTTGCACCGCACTAGGTGATAACGACGTCGACATGATTAAACCTAATTTATGACAACATCAAAATATTTATCATTCATATATTTACATAAGATCTTAATTTTAAATACACGAAAATCATCATCTTAAAAATTATCTTAACTTATCTTAACTTATCAAAACTTAACAAGAATTCACTGTCAAAACTTATCTTAAAAACAAAAAATTATAATAAATCCCAAATGCGCGTCTATATCTGCGTCTATATTCGTGTCTATCTGAACAATAGACGCACATATATACGTGAACATAGACACACACGTCAAAATTCAAACCATACTTAAATCATTTATTTTCAAACTGCACCTTTCCTTTCCTGCGTTTTTTGCGGTTTTGAAGCTTGAGTTTAGCCGACATGCAGTCTCTTCATGCCTCACCTCCTCATGACTCACCTCTTCTTTCATTTCAAACACACAAGAAGGAAAAAAGGAAAGCCAAGGAGAGGAAGAAAGAGAGAACAAGAAGAAGTAGCAAGGAGGCAAACAAGCATCAAGGGAGGGTAACTTACCAAGGAGAGGAAGAAGGAGAAGGAGAAGCGCCACCACCCGCCACACCAAACACCCAAGGTGAGTCTCTCTCTCTCTCTCACCTTTTGTGCTACCATAGAGAAGCAAGCACAATGGGTAACTTATAGGTTAAAGTGGTGAATTAACACTTTCCAGCAATTTTCACCATGTCCACATGGTAAAGAACCACTCTCTAGTGGTTTCTTTATACTTACAAGTGGCTGCTATCTCTCATATGTTATAAGTCCCAAAATTTTGTGATCATTCACCTCTTCCTAGATATTGGTTTCTCACCACTTTGAAGTGGTATAAACACATGGAGGTTTTCTTTTTAACTAATTAGTGGGTTTCCCCAATTGCATATGCGTGGTCATATTAGTTTGCTAATTTTTCACATCCTTCCATTGATTGGTGAGCACCTTCGTAGTCAAACCATTACTTGAGAGTAAAAATATGCTTTCTTTATTGGAACTTAGTATTTGAATACCATTGTGAAGTGGTCATTTTGTAGTTTAACTTGTTAGTAAATATTAAAAATTGATTTTCAACACTAAATTATCGTGGATCTTAAGCAATCCACTAGTCTTAAAGTAATGTGATACTTCTTTTAGTGTCACGACATCACTTTTTTGTATCAAACCACTCGACAATGGTATTGCAGTGGTGCCTCCATACTTTTTGTATGGTGTAGTTGACAAGTTAAACATTTCTAATGAATGGATTTCTTAGAGCTAATGACTTCTTTTAGTTAGTGATCAAGAATTAACTATTGCTAATAGTACTATACTTTTATGTTGCACATTAGACTCTATATATTAGATTTAAGGTAGACCATACAAATATCCAAAGTTCTCAATAGTCTTTTGAGTCTCTAAAACTATTCATTGTCCAAATTTTGAGGGATTAGTACATAGGTTGCTATATTGTGCATACATAAATGATTTTATTTAAAGAAGATGTAAGTCACATGTAGGCTCAAATGTTTGGTCTTCATGGTTCTTACTATACATGCAACTATTTTTTATGCGATTGACATGGAGTTGTTAGTAATGGATGACCCTATTTATGATTTGATTTGATTTATAATATTGATCTTTTTTAGGTCTCCTCTTCAACCAAATAGAAGTGAGAAAGATGCTTCAAAAGCATCTCAATCTTATTATAACCTTATGTCCTTAGCAATCCAAAGGGATATTCTTGAGAGGTAGAAATTAGAAAAAGTAAAGAGATAGTTCTTGGACTCTTTCATTAAGCATAATTCTTTTGATATTACACTAGTGTAAAAGAATTTAGACAATATCAATATAAGTTGAAATGTATATATGAAAAATTATCAACTTATGCACCTCTCTCCACTCTCTTTTCTCTCTCATTTCTTTTGTTGACTTTCTCCCACCTCTTTCATCTTCCCTTTGTACTATAATTTCTCTCTTCTCTATGCTCTCTATTCTCTACTTGAAGAAGATACAAATTTGACATCCAATTGATAGACATGTGATGACTATTCTTGGCTATCCCAATAGCATGGCTTGGCATAAGCCACATAAACATAAATTTTCCCCTAATTTGGTTGAAATAGATATATGTCCCCAAGCTTCTTTGCATTCCTTTCATACCCTACAATAACTTATAAGTTTTCAAATACTTATTGGAGGTAAACGCGCTTGTGCCTAGCTTCCCGTGTATTACTACACTGTCAATACCCACACTTGCACACTACAAGTGATGGAGGGTGCCCATCACTGTCACTTCATTATTTATTCTTTCAATGACATTTGAATAAAGGGAAGGCCAGTCACACATTGTGATTCTAGGAGTTCCCACATCTTGAATCTCTCTCTCTTGCTCTCTTGCTCCATCTTCCATAGCTCACACCTCTCTTGATTTTGCTTAGTCATGATTCCACTTGGGCTTCTCCCCTTAATTCATATCAAAGCCACATTCTCTATGAGCTTGAGCTTAATCCAACATTGCTTGATCTCTAATTTGAGCTACCTATAGTAGGGTTTCACTATTGGTTGCCATAGCTTCACCTCTTCAGGTGTTCACATTGAGCTCTTATTTCTATAAGACTTCTTAGTACCTATTAGGTCTATCTCAAGGAAATATTGAGACTACATTGAGCTTATTTTAGGGAGTGTTCAACTCAATATTTAAGGCTCGAAATACAAACACGTTTTCATAGCTATGGCCACTTTCAAGCACTTGTGCATGCCAAACACTCCCCGACATTGGACAAAGGCTTTAGCATTTTTACCACTCCTCTTAGCACTGACCATTAACATTGAGCATTGTTTTTGAGTCATTGAGCTTCAGCTATTAACTATGCAAATAGGGCAGCATGCTATCATAAAACAAGGACAACCATATCTTCAATGTTTGGAGCTCGTATATTCTTCTTGGGATGCCCATATACCTATTTTTTGTTTTTGGATACTTGGGGGATCATATGTCACTGGTTTGAGATGCTATTGGACTTATTTGACAACTCTTTTAGCTCGATTTTCTCATAGATATCACTGCTGTGATAATAGAACTAAATGCTATTTATCTGGGAAATGTCCTGCTCTTGGCTTATGTGATGCTCTCGAATGCTTATTTGATGCTAGACACTTGTGGAATGTTTTGCCAATGTATTGAAATGATTTTGGAAATATTTAAGGCCATACGACTTAGTTGTACTATCATTTTTTGACTCTTCTTGGCTATTTTAGATGATACATTGATGTCTATGGTTGATGCCATATGCTTGGTCATGCTCCCAGAATGCTTTTGGGCTTCGTTGAGCTCACTTTTTCTCACTCTTGACTATCATTTTACAACTGTACATACAATGGACATCAAGCTTTTAATAGGGATAGTCTATGTCTACTTCTCTTTCGTGCTATTTAAGCATTCTATCACATGTATTGGTGCTGCATGACATTGAAGATATGTGCTTGATTATGCTATTGAATGCATTTGAGCTTTGATTTGGCCTTAACACATTTGACATTGGTTGTCAGTTACTTCATTGGATGCTTTAGAGGTATATGACCTTATGAGCTTGAAGATTTTATTGGGTCTTATGCTCATGGCTATGTACTTGATGTATATTGGATGCTTGGATGCTACTCACATGAGGATTTTAGCTTTGTTTACTCAATTGGCATTTGACTTTTGTTCCAGTGGAAGCTGCCTTCTTGACACTTGGATGTTACATTGAGCTTTGGATTTTATTTGCAGTAAGCTTGAGTACGTTATACCTCATTTTTAGCATGTTGTAATTCCAGACTATTGTACTATTTATGAGAGAAGGCTCCTCTATTTGATGCTATTTTGATCATACTTTATGGAGAACTCATTATTTGGCCATACCTCTTGTTTTCAACTTGTTTAGGCAATGGTTTTGGGGGCTATTTTTGTAGGTATTACAATAGCTTTTTTGGTCTATACTATGCCTCTTTTTCTTGCAACATGGTAGTCATTCAAAATGAAGTGCCATCTTCAACATTGAAAAGTTAGATGGAAGTAATTATTACAGTAGCTTGTTTGGTCTATACTGAGCCTCTTTTTCTTGCAACATGGCTAGTCATTCAAATGAAAGTGCCATCTTCAGCATTGAAAAGTTAGATGGAAGCAATTATGAATTTTGAAAGACCCAAATTTGGTAGGTTTTGGCACATAAATCTTAGATTAGGCTAATCAAAATGTAAAAGCATTAAGCTTGAAGGTCAAGATCAAGATGTATGGGATGACTTAGGTGAGCTATGTAGATTCACGACGATTATCCTATTTCTCAACAAGCAATTTTATTTTATAATGTTTTCATAGATGGGCAGTCTGCATGGGATCTTTGGAAGAAAATGCATAATCTCTATGATGAGTAGACCCTTGCTTCTTAGATGTATTGACTAAAGTAGCTTATAGACCTTTGTATGAAGGAAGGTACCAATGTTTCATAGCATTTGAGCGAGTTTCATGCTATCATTGGCTAGCTCTCATTGCAGGGGATTGTCCTTAAGGACAATCTTCCAGCTTTGTTCTTGTTGCTCACACAAACTAAGTCTTGGGACACATTGCATAGTGTTATGTGTGCAAATATGCCTGAGATTGGGCAATAAGTGTATGATGTAGAGTATGTACTCTTGATAGAGGAGATCAATAGGAAGAATGTGAATGCTTCTCATACTTATCATGCTTTGATTGTTCAAGGTTGCCATGATAGTAGGAGTGGGAATTACCGTCATGGTAGAGACTTGCAAACGTCTTGTTCTAAGTCCTATGGACCATCTTATAGTAAGTCTCGTGGATGTAAGTCTCATTTGACATGCCATTATTATGGAAATTAGGATTGACATATTAGACCTCATTGCCAGAAAATGGGCAATGACAAGCCCAAGGAAAAGGGCAAAGGGAAAGCGCACGACAAGTTTGATAAGAGCAATATCATCCTTGCTAAGTCTAGTGTTAAGATTGAAGAGATCAATGTAGTGCAGCAACTTGACTCTGATAATGATTACATAATTGTAGCTTCTTCTTTGAATGAGTGAGAGCTGTCTAATGCCTTGTCTGGTTTTACTCTGTATTAGTTGATGGATTTAGGGGCTTTCCTTCATGTGACCCCTCGTAGAGAGTGGTTCCATTCTTATCGTAGTATGACTAGATCTGTGTGTTTGGAGAATGGCTTGTCATTGTAGATAGTTGGTATTAGTGATATTTGGCTACATCTTGGTTCAGGTAGTATATTTACTTTGCATAATGTTCAACATGTACCGATGATCTCATGAGGAGTCTTATTTCTACTGGCACACTAGATGACGAGGGTTACTTTGTTTCTTTTGGGGATTTCTCTTGGAAGATCACCCGTGGGAACCTTGTTCTAGCACATGATGCCTAGTCTAGCACTTTATATCCCCTAGTTGTATCTAGATCGGTAGATCATGTTTTGTCTATGGATGTAGTTCCACATGTATCTCTTTGGCATCATTGCCTTGGGTACATGTCCTTAAAGAGAATGAAATTCTTATAACTCATTTTTGCAATATCTTTCATCCCTTGACTATAAGTGTTTTGAGTCATGTGATCATTGTTTGTACAGTGGCACACAGACATATAGTACGCATAAGAAGTCAAGCACTCTGCATGGGTGAGCCTTTGGCTCTTGTTTATTATGATGTCTGTAGACCTATGCCCTATCAATCGTCATTAGGATGTGGAAATACTTTCTCACATTAATTTATGATTACTCACATAAGATCTGGGCATATCCCATAAAGCTAAAATTTGATATTTTGGCTACCTTTCAGCATTGTCTTTCATTGGACCACTCTACGTATAGGCTAAAATGCCTACAATCAAATAATGGGGTTGAGCATATCTCTAAATCCTTAGAGTAGTTTTGTGATAAGAGGGATATTAAGTATCACTTGATCATCCCGTACACCCCACCCAAAATGGTATAGCGGCTGAGTGGTGCATAGATCGGGTGCCGTAAGCACGCATAGTGAGTGTTAGAAGGTCCCCAAGAACAAAAGAACTCTACTTTTTACACACAAATCAATGTAGAAAGCTTGCATGACATGAACAAGAAACCAATTGGATGCAATCTCCCCCCATGCCTTGTGTGAGTGCTCCACAAAGCATGTATTTGATATATTAATAATCTTCAAGCTCAAATAATAGCCCAAATTACAAAATAGCACGCCTTAGCTTTTGAGTTTGCTTTTGTGCCAAATAGAATTAAAGATAATGGGCGCCCAAGAAGTCAGGCATACCCAAATACAAGATCCAATACAAATATCTAAATCGTGCGCCCATGCATATACAAAAATAATAAATAAATATCAAGCGCCTTGATAAATAAGCACGAAAAAATATAGACGCCATTCCTAAGGTATGCACCCATCAAAATATTGACGATAACTTGAATACACGCTATCCTCCAATGCTTTCCACTGCCACCGCTGCTTCTCTACACATCAATTGAAACATTCACAATCGTTAGCAAAATAATACAATTGAACTGACAAAAGCGAATACCTAGTAGTCTTCAGCTACATAAATAAATTGGTTAGAAATCAATCCTAACCTTATCACGAGTGCGCACTCTAAACTCATAAACGTTTATTAAATTAAATATGTATTTTGCGGAATCACCCGCTATGGAATCACCCATGTACACACTAAATTAACAAAACGCCCGAAAAGGATAGGCGTCCCCATCGACTTCCTGCACAAAGAATCCGCTTTGTATATGAGCCCCAATAATAAAATCTTATGGAATCCACCTTAAAACCTCACGGAATCCACCGTGGAATATGCCTCCCGGCATCACTAAGCCTATGAATAGGACAATATAGGGAAAGGGTATGTAGTATGCTTAGCTAGATAGGCTTACCGTAGCAATTTTGGGCTGAGGCAGTGGACTATACCGTACACTTGATCAACCAATATCCTTGCAATTCTATTTACTTTCAAGTTGGAGAGGAGATGTAGTTTAGAAAACTTCCCTCGCATGATCATTTACGTGTCTTTGGTTATGATGCTTTTTGTCATGTACCCAAGGACAACCACACAAAGCTAGATCTTAAGTTCATGAAAAATGTATCTTTCTTGGTTATGGAGATACAAGTGAGATGTGCTATCGCCTATGGAATCCACAAGCTTCAAAAGTCATTAGCAACCATGATGTAGTTTTCCATGAGGAAAACATGTATATGCAACCTGAGCGGATAGTCTAGATACATAGGGTTATCTTTTAGGAGGAGCCTCATACTCTCGTATGAGCCTGCAATAGCAGTTGATGCTTCAATAGCCCATGGCCATGATGTTAGATAGATTATGTAGGCTCCTTAGCCTACCTTGAGATGCTCTACTAGAGCTAGAGGTCCTCTTGAGTGGTTTGAGTTCTAAGTTGATTATGTGATGGTGACAGATACAGGTGAGCCTCTCAGTTGTGATGAGGCCATGTGTGTGGTGATAGTCACTCTTGGGAGAAGGCCATGGAGTGAAAGTTTGACTCTTCAAAAAAACATCATACATGGAAGTTGGTTCCTTTACTTGGTGGAAAACGTGAGTTACCATACAAGGGGGTGTACAAGTTGAGGAGCATCCTTGGTGGATGCAAGGCCAGATTGGCTGCTGAGGGTTTAAAACAAGAGCATGGTGTTGACTTTGAGGAAGTCTTTTCTCTTATATTCAAGATGACTACCCTATGCTCGGTACTAGAATTGGTTTCTTAATTAGATCTGGACATTTTTATCAAATGGATGTTAAGATAGCTTTCTTACATGGGGACTTGCATGAAGAGATTTATATGCATCAACCTAAGGGCTTTGAGGAAAAAGCCTTAGGTTAGTGCATGAGGAGATTTATATACAGCAACCTAAGGGATATGAGGAAAAAGGAAGGGAACACCTTGTGTAGGGATTGAGAAAGATCCTTTATGGTCATAAGCAGGAACCTAGGACAAGTTTAATGCTTTTATGCATTCACAAGGCTATATATGCAGTGATATGGATCCGTGTTTATACACAAAGAAGGCTCATGATGGTAGCCGTTTTATTTTGGCACTCTATGTGGATGAGATGTTGATAATTGGGAGAGCTCTTGATGAGTTGGATACTCTAAAAAGTTAGCTCAAGAATGGCTTTGAGATGAAATACATGGGACAAGCCTCACATATTCTTGGGATGCACATTATGCGTAATGACTGCTCTTAGGGGATTCTTTATTTGTCCCAAAAAGAGTATATTCAATAGGTCCTTAAGCAATTTCACACTCGTGGCACTCTCCCCACACAATATTTATTCTTATCTAGAGATGATCTAAACTATACAAAAAGCTATTTAAGAATGAAGGTAAAAAACTACATGTATAGATACCACTACAAGATGTGGCCACCACTATTGCCTAACCATACAATATGCCCCTAACTTGTTGAAGATTTCCAACTAGCATAAAGATAGAGCATTGATGACCAAAAGACAAGAATTCCTATACAAGAGACCAATTTGAAGGAACTATATAAAGAAAACCTCTAGTGAGGGAGAGAAATAATCAAGGAGGGAGAGGGGGAACAAATAAACAAAGATAGAGAGGGGGAGAGATTTATAGAGAGATGGAAGGGGATAGAAAAAGAGAGATGGAGGAAAAAAAGAAAAATATCGAGAGATGGAGGGAGGGAGAGGGAAAGAGAGATGGAGGGAAAGAGCAAGATAAATAGAGGGAGGAAGACCTTGCTTTCCATTTCTTTATTTTTTAAGTTTTTTATATTTTCTATTTACTTTTGATTGTGGAGAGATTGATGGGAAAGAAATAGAGAGAGGGAGGGAAAGGAAAGAATAAAGAGAGAGCGAGTGAGAAAGAAAAGTGGAGAATAAAATGAAAAAAGAGAAAGAATTAGGGAAACAAAATCACATTGTCTATCGTAGCATAGACAAAATGCACAATGATGATGGCCATGAGATCTAAGATCGCGAGGCGTATCTCAATGAGCATGTCTTGTACCCTTTGTACTAAGTGTAAGATAATAATTCAATGAAAGCATTGCTTGTCTATAGACCACATGCGATGCTTTGACAAGTTTCAATCACAGATCATTGAATAGGTAATCTCGAACTTTGAGCTAATAGTAAAAAAAGTGTGTACCAATCATACTTTACATTTATAGTGTAATTGAATATCATATAAAATAACATTAGATATACGCTAGAAATGTTTGTACAAAGGTGTCGTTCCAGCTTAAGGAATGCACTTATTGCATCCTATAAGAAGAGCTCATGGGCATGCAATGGATGGAGTACCCGAGCTGATTAACCCATTGGAGGGCACACTGCTAACTATGTCATCTACACTAGACCAGATGGTGGACCTTTTAAACCTTCCTTTAAACTTGCTGCTTGAGATGGATGCAATGATCGATGAAGTACTACCCATGGATGCCAAGTCATTTGATCCATTGAGAGAGGAGTCGTCCATACTATTATCTGATGGGTGCCAAGTACACTACAAGGGAATGGGGCAATAGCGACGCCGATTAGCGACGGCGGATATCGGCGTTGCTATAGGCGTCACTATTGGCGTCGCAATTGACGTCGCTATTTGCGTCGCATTTTCTTTTCTTCGCCGTAGGGAAAAAAAACGCGGCCGAAACCAGAGCACCGTTTTCATTTTCTTTTCTTCGCCTTTTGAGAGCGAGAGCGAGGGAGAGAGTGAGAGAGAGAGCCAAGGCTTTGTGAGAGAAGAGAAGAAAGAGACTTGCTGCCGTCGCCGCCGCCGCCGCCGCCACCGCCGTTGTTCGTGAAGGAGAGGAGGAGCCCTCCTTGCAAAGAGAAGCCGCCCATGCTCCCCATATCTCATTGGTGAGTCTCCCTCTCTCTTTCTTTTACTTGTTGAAGGTTTAAATCGTTCTCTTTTGTTTGTTTAGCAGAGGAAATGAAAGAGAAGGAGAGGGAGAGGGAGAGAGAGGGAGAGAAAGAGAGGGAGAGGGAGAGAAAGAAAGGGAGAGTGCATTCTCTCTCTCTCTCTCTCCCTTTTGCTTGTTTAATGTTTAAATTACTTTCTTTTTTGCTTGTTTAGGAGAGGAAACGAGAGAGTAAGAGAGAAAGAGAGAGAGAGGGAGAGGGAAAAAAAGAGAATGAGAAATAGAGAGAGAGGGAGAGGGAGGGGGAGGAAATAGGAGAGGGAGAGAAAGAGAAAGAGAGGGAGAAGGAGGGAGAGTGCATTCTCTGTCTCCCTCCCTCTCCCTTTTGCTTGTTTAATGTTTGAATCACTTTATTTTTTGCTTGTTTAGGAGAGGAAATGAGAGAGAAAGAGAGTGAGAGGGAGAGGAAGGGGAAGGAAATGAGAGAGGGATAAAAAGAGAAAGAGAGGGAGAGTGCATTGTATCTCTCCCTCTCCCTTTTGCTTGGAGGATGTTTAAATCACTTTATTTTTTGCTTGTTTAGGAAATGAGAGAGAAAGAGAGATAGAGAGGGAGAGGGAGAAAAAGAGAAAGAGAGGGAGAGGGAGAGGGAGAGGGAGAGGGAGGGGGAGGGGAAGGAAATGAGAGAGGGAGAGAAAGAGGGAGGGGGAGGGAGAGGCAGGGAGGGGGAGGGAGAGGGAGAAAGAGGGAGGGAGAGGGAGAGGGAGGGGGAGGGAGGAAATGAGAGAGGGAGAGAAAGAGAACAAGAGGGAGAGGGAGAGAGTGAGAGAAAGAGAGGAAGAGAGGGAGAGGGAGAGAAAGAGAGGGAGAGGGACGGGAAGGAAATTTAAGATAATATACGTATTGATAATGGTATGCAATGTGCTTTGCATACGGCCACGTACTTCATCAAAATGAACCCAAAATTATTATTATAGAAGAAGAAACCCTTAAATTGAGTATAGGATAATTTCTCTCAGGTCTTATGACTATGAGTAGAATTGATTGAAATAAATTTTATTACTATAGTTATAAAATTTCATAGATGGCGCGCATTAATTTTAAAATGGATTACTTATACTCAAAGCCGAGATATAACAAAAAATTATCTACCGGGACAAACAAATCGTTGAGCATGATACAAGGCCGAGATATAACATCGGAAAATCTCTCGACTACTATATACAATGCAAGGTTTATGGTCAACTTGCAACTTGACCTACATCTCCATAAAGCTATCCATTTAAGCCTCGTTTGCTGTAATGTAGATAAGATGGCAAACGAAGAAGGTCCTATTGTTCAAGACCGCGAGTCGTATCTTAATCTGTGTGTCCCATGTCCTTGCTCTCAATGCAAGTTGGCAATTAGACGAAAACGTCGATTGTCTATAGAACACGTACGACGATTTGGCGAGTTTCAATCTGAGATCATTGATCAGGCGATTGCAGATTTTCAGCAAATGGTAATTTGAAGTTAGCATTTTTCATGCATTGTACTCTCAAGCTAATTGAAAACCATACACAATAAGATTGGGTCTTGTTGGCAAATTTTGTATCCAGGGGGGTGATGTCTCGACCCAAGGGGGAGTGCACCCTTTGCGGCCAATTAGAAGAGTTTGTGGACGTGCGATGGATGGATTGTAGGAGCCAATCGACCACTCGCAAGGCCCATCTATACCGTCAATGCCAGAGGAGACAGACAACCTTCTCGATTTGCCTACAATCTTGGAGCCTGAGATGGAGGCAATGATCGATGCATTGATTCCCATGGATGTTGAGACATCTGACTCGCTTAGAGAGGAAGCATCCATACCATTATATGATGGGTGCCGAGTATCTCGGTTGAAGACATTGCTTGCACTCTTAAGTGTGCAAGCAAAATACGGTTGGAGCGATACGAGTGTGACTGAGTTATTCAGGTACCTTGCACACAGACTTCATTGTTTTTTTTTAAACAATATTATTGCAAACATGGATGGATTTTTCAAGGTGTTTTATGATTTTTTCAGGTTATTGAAATATCATATATTGCCACCTGCAAACACCATGCCTGAGTTTCGTGATGATGCATGACATGTTTTACGGAAGCTTGGCATGGACTACAATAACATCCATGCATGTATCAACGACTCCATATTGTTTCGAGATGAATACGAGACTATGGAGACATGTCCAAAGTGTGGTGCTCACAGGTATCGACAGGACTTGCAAGGGCAGACCATCCCTCAAAAAGTCCTCAGACACTTTCCGCTCATCCCCTGCATAAACCACATGTTTTGCACGTCTGCCATGGCAAGCTTGACAACGTGGTATGTGCAGAATAGGTCCACGGATGGAGTGCAACGAATATCAGCAGATTCGCGCGCATGGAGCCACATTGACTCTACCTTCCCAGGCTTTGCACGAGAGCCAAGGAATCTTCGGCTCGGTCTCGCCATGGATGGTGTGAACCCATTCGGTCTGCGCTCGACTTCTTACAGTGTGTGGCCTATAGTGCTTGTCAACTACAACATTCCTCCATGGCTTTCTACGAAGAAAGGATATCTCATCCTTAGCTTGCTCGTCCCGGGCCGCTACGAAGTAAAAAATATGGACGTATATCTTC
Organism: Lygodium microphyllum; assembly: GCF_053477565.2. NCBI lineage: Eukaryota > Viridiplantae > Streptophyta > Polypodiopsida > Schizaeales > Lygodiaceae > Lygodium > Lygodium microphyllum. Next base: position 126,644,469 of record NC_141152.1, on the reverse strand, counting down.
ATCCATTAGTCGATGAGCTTAAGATTTTGTGGGAGGAGGGGGTCACGGTGCAAGATATGAGCAGGCGCGATGGTCGGCGGTCAGCCAACATTTGAGCCATTCTCATATGGACGATGCGTGACTTTCTGGGATTGGGAGAGTGCTCAGGTGAGCAGACCTTTGTTCTCGCTGGTAATATCTATATTTTATTTCATTCAATCAAGTATTCACTAGGTCGTGGATCGCCTTGCATGTCTCGTTACCTCAGGTTATCATGCATGTCCATTGTGTGGGCCACAGTTAGACTCCCGAAGGTCACGAACCATGAAGAAGATGGTATATCAAGGACACGCTGCTTTCTTGTCGGAGGATCATGAACTCAGGGAAGGTTTTCTTGGACGACCTCCAGTACATATGAACGCTGCAAGCTGGTACGAGCTGAAAATGGTAAACCCGGAATCACATCCAAATGGAATGCGACGGTTCTCAGTTTTCTACGAGTTGCCATATTGGACCCACTTATAGGTCAACCACTTGTTCCAGGCATAGATGAAGAAAATATGCAAATAGAGGGATCGAAATTACAAGGGGTGGAGGCCACCGCAAGCTTGGACCCCGCATCGGCTAACAATGATGGAAATACAGAAGTCGTAGAATTTTTTGAGAACGAGGCAGACTCGTTCTTTTGTGGTGACATGTCTATCGACCTTCCAGTGTATGCAGAGTTGTGTCAGGAAATTAACATGGGATCATAGAATACTTCATTCTTGGAGAATTGTATTACTCAATTCGTTGTTTAGATCTTCCATAAAGGTAGATAAGATATGCATTTTAAGAGGGATTTTTCAAAAATGATTTATATTAATATGCTTTGTATAGTTTAAATTGATTATTCTAACATTATTTTTTATCTGTGCAGATATCGACATTTTTAGGATGAGTCGAGGGATGAGCGATGAGGAGTTTCAGGAGATGATGATACGTATGTCTCTAGATCAGCTCGCAAGATTCAGAGAGATGGCAGATCAGGAGCTGTCTCGTTCTTCGTCAGGGCGCTCTGCTAGATCAACTTCAGCGCGATCAGATGCTTTAGCTTCGAGCAGACGATCTCGACGCTCACGACTTGGGCCAGAGGGAGGGATTGCGACTGCAGGAGGATCAGGGGGTGCTGCTGTGGAGACACGGACGCGGTGTCTCCGTCTCGTCGTTCAGCTGGAGCTCGGTCACCTCTAGGATTTGTCACACCTGTGGGGACGTCCACTCCAGTTACTCCAGCTTTTGCGCAGCCATCGAAAGATGTCACGCCTTTTGATGGCACTCCTTTTGGTGGCACTCGGGGAGAGAGTACCCCCGTCGGTACACCGGATGTACAGGGGTCTCCTGGATATGCCTAGGAGCGTGGACAGAGATGGGAGAGGGCCCATACAAGGCATACTCCTAGGGATTATGGATACCTAGTGGATGGCAGGTCAGGAGCCATCATCATGAATAATGAGGGGAGGAGGGTGATGGCTCGCATGAGGGAGTTGTGCCAACAAGTTTTTCGGCACAACGTCCTGGATCATTGGAGGAATATACCGGAGGGGAGCAAGGAGTACATAGTAGCATCCTTGCACGAGGAGTTCCCGGTGCCAGCCGCCGCACTGGATAGATTCTCTACGGGCTGGATGATAGATTGCATGCATGCATACATGTCACATAGACGATCCGACGCACGCAAGGCAATCAAGAGTGGGGCTCCAAAGCTCGAGTGGTTAGATGCAGACGACTGGCGCCGACTGAGGGAGGAGGCTACAAATTCGCCAGGACATTGGAGTCAGCAGCGAGAGGCGGCGAGGCCACGAATCGAGGCCGGATCGGTACATCATCTTGGGAGTGGCGGCCACATGACATATTTGGAGGACTTTGTAAGTTTCTCTTTTATTTTACTTATTTGTTTTTTTGAGATATTCTTTGTACTGACAATCATGTTTCTAATAGTTAGCATTTTGTTTTCTTTGCAGCACTCCATTACAAATCGCGATCCGCAAGGCCTTGAGACTCGATATGCAGAGAGGCACGGTCTCAGATCATTGATCGACCGATTGTATAGACGCGGCGGCCCAGTAAGTAACTCATCTTTCTTGTCCGTAGTTACCATGAGATATTTGAATGCATTATTGTATGGTGGATTGATATGTTGTTTCTTTTTCTGCAGAATCCGTTTGATGCTCCTTTGCAGCGGAAAGAGCTTTCGGGGGACGACGATTTGTAGCTCGCCCTTGAATCCTTACAGCTCACATACCTTTAGTTTTTAGTCGCCCGATCTATGTAGACATTTTCTATGTATTAGTGATATTGTTTTATGATTGTACCAATCGCATTTTATGCGATATCATGTATTTATTTCATCTATCAGTTTTATGATTTCAGTATACATTCTTTTTATTTGCAAACGCTTTGTATGCAGCAGTGTAGAAACTATTTTGTATGGCTCTCATACAGCACACAGTGCTATATGTGGCAGGGCAGCTTGCTGCCCTGCCACAAACAAGCTGCCCTGCCACAATTTTTTTTTTTCTCTGTTACCGTCACTATTTGCGTCGGAAATTTACTGCACGCGTCGCTATTGTCGTCGCTATCAGCGTCGCAAATTCTCTGTAACCGTCGCTATATGCGTCGCTATTAGCGACGATTCTATGGCGTCGTCAATAACGATGCTTTTTGCAACGACGGGGGAAAATTTTGTTGTTTGTATTTTCGTCGCTTTAAACGTCGCTATAAGGTCTATATCTTGTAGTGGTATCTCACTTCAAGACACCACTTGAACTCCTAAGTGTACAAGCAAAGTACAAATGCAGCGATGCAAGTGTGACTGAGTTGTTCATGTACGTACTATGCTCCTTTGTCTTTGACTCCATTATAAAACTGGTTGTTATGCTCTTTAAAAATACTTGGGTTTTTTCTTTCAAGTTGCTTAAATATTAGATATTGCCACCTAGACACATGATGCTTGAGTCTCATGATGATGCATGACTAGTGTTACACAAGCTTGGCATGGACTACAACATCATCCATGCATGGGTCAATGATTGTATACTCTTTTGAAAAGACTATGAGACTATGGAGACATGTCTAAAGTGTTGTGCTCATAGGTATCAATAGGACTCGCAAGGGAAAACTGTCCCTTAGAAGGTTCTCATACACTTCTTACTTAGACCACATACACGTCACATGTTTTGTACATTACGTTATATAGCTTTCATGGCTATATATGTGTTTTCTAGGACTCTAAAGATAAGAGAGTAGAGAGGATAGGGGAGAGAACAAACGAGGGAGAGGAAGAACTAGAGACACAAAGAGAGAGAGAGAGAGAGAGAGAGAGAGAGAGAGAGAGAGAGAGAGAGGATATATCATTATACTAGTGAGAGAAGAGAGAAGAGAGTACATAGAGTAGAGACTAGAGATTGTATTGTAATAGAGAAATGTATGAACTGTTCATTCAATGGGCCTATAGCCATTTTTTATCAAGCTCGCGATCACCCTTTATTATTGAACTTTAAATATTAGATAATCTAATTGACCATCTTGTTGCAATCGAAGATCTAGCCAAACTCTACCATAGATGCCTAAATCTTTGGATTTTCATGAATTATATATGTAGACTCCTACAATGTAGCTAGGAAAATATATTAGAAAGACATCTAGCCCATCTTCAAATGCTTTCATATGATGATAGTATATTAAGAATGCTTTATGGATCTGACCTTCAATAATGAAGACTGAATCTCAAAACATGTACATAAAATTCGTCTATACAATATGAAATTGTTCTTGAAGAGCCATAGTTTGTACATGATATAATGCTATAGAAAAAAAGTTTTACTTTTAGTGTATTTAGTGGTTCTTAATTACAGTGTTCAAGTATTTGAGATTTTTTGTTTCTAGTATTTACTGAGCTTATATGACTCTAATTATAAGCATTGTGGTTTTTGTCATATTGTTAATATATAAGCTATTTTATTTGTTTTTTTAATTTTTTCTCATAGTAGGTCTTCACATTTTAAAAGAATGTTAGATAATTTCTTACCACTTTCCATCTTCGATTTCATCGACATAGCCTTCATATGTTATATTGAAGAAAAAAGCTCTAAATAAGAAAAACAAGTCTATGAAAGTTATAGGTTCTTAAGGTATTAGGAGTTAGGTGAATCTTGGGTCTTTCAAGAATAGGGCTCTTTGCATGTTACAAAAACTCCCATACCTTGCATATGAGCTCCAACTTCTCTCAACACTTGGAAGATCTGTTTCTCTCACCTTATTTAATTTCTATTTGGCCCAAATGTTGGTATTTTTTGCTTGGGATCTATATTATCCCTAAATTCAATGGGGGCATATTTTACATGGAAATATGTGTAACTACATGTTAAAATAAACATGTATGATAACACTTTTTCAAAGGTTTCGTTATATGGTCAGAAGGGCATTTAGTTCTTTTAGATCCATGTGATATTAAATGGATTATGTGCTAGGCACTAAAATGTACCCACTTCTTCACATTTGGCATTCTCGTCCCTACTTCCATTCTATTGTAGTGTTACCCAAACACTTCTCACTAACATCTCTTAGGTCCACGAGACTTTGAATGGGTTATGTGCTAGGCACTTAAACATACCAATTTCTTCATGTTTAGCATTCACATCCCTACTTCCATTCTATTGTAGTGTTACCCAAACAGTTCTCACGAATGTTGCACACAAAATATACATGGTTAATTTGATGATAGATTATAAAAAATACACAATGACTTGGGCAATTGTTACCAAGATGCTATATGCCCATAGTTTGGCAGCATTTGAGCTTTTAATGAGATGATTCAGTTGAAAACCTATTCTATTATCTAGAGTACGAGAGTCTAGTACAACAATATTATCATGGTTCCTACTGTACTTTAAACCAAGAAGGCCTTTTTTCAAATGGGGATCAAATGGATTTCATGTATGGTTAGATAAAGTTGAGCTTTTTTGGAAATTGGTGTACATTGACTTATTCATGAGCCTCTTGCCTACACTATTCCTTTTATGCCTTTAAAATGAAATCACTCATGATTACCATAGAACCTCAAAACATTGCACAATTAGAAGCTTTTCCAAACTCAGTACGAAAAGGATATAAACTCAAATATAAGGCTTTTGTTCTACATCCAAACACTAGGCCGCAATGCCTATCTAGTTGTGCCTTCAGATCTAATACACTGATAGCATTGATAGGTCTAATTGTTTATACCAAACTACTCTGAATAGGATAGATGCTTGTATTGTGATGCTTTGCTTACTCTTGCTTAGAGTCCGGATTATGGAAATAATCTATCGTGTTTACACATGGCCTATGAACAGATTGTGTGAAGTAAAGGAAATTCTCCCATGTGAAATCTTCATATGCCCTTGGGTTGGCTTCATCTATCAACTCCTCAACTGGAGAAAGTGTCATCTCAAATGGTGGATTCAAAAAGAAAACTATAGACTTTCTTCCAACAAAGTCATTCACAAGAGCCCTATGTACACCACTCTTGAAATGCTTGTTTGTGATGGCCTAAACCAAAAAGTCCATGGAGGGGTAAGCACACTTGGAAGCCCATCTTCAACATTCCATTGAATCGTATTCACATTTGTTCATTGCATGGTTTTTTTTAGAATCACGGAGAAACTTATATATGAATACATTTGTTTTGCTTATAGGGTGCAACCAAAAAAAGAAGCCATTGGAACGTGTAGAAATGTGACGCAAGTACTATAAAAAATTGGGCTACATAAGTATCAAGTGAAAATTGAAAAATATGAGAAGAGATCAAGAAAATCTAGTAACTTGCTAAAAAATCCTTGCTTTGGAGGAGCAAAGGCTAGGAGGTTTCTCTCATCACCCATTAATGAGGAAGGAAATGTCATGGTTTGTAGGTTGCAAGACTATGATGGGTGGAAAAAGTTGTAGTTTTTAGTTCCTGATCGAAGTAATAGAGAGAAAACAAGGTTGGCCAAAGCTAAGATTTGGATTAGTCTTAATAAATTGGCTCCCTTACTTTACAAGATGGCATTTAACAATGTAGATAAGTAAGAATTTATCGACATTGTGCATAGGTTCTACAAAAACATTGTGGAAGTGTGGAGAAAAAGCCCTATCACACATTACATGATGCGTACTAAGTCAATGCTTTAAAATTGTATGAATTGTATAAAATATTGAGCATAGTTTTACTCATGTGTGATATGTGTCTTTATAGCATATCCTTAAGGCACATGGGTCATACCTTGGAGAAAAGGGAAGCATCGGAGTTTGGTCCATACAAGGGATTGTAAATTCACATTGGATAGTGCCTGGTGCATAGCAAAGAAAAACCATTCATAATGGAGGGGTGAATGGTAGCAATCCAATAATCCAATTGCTGCCTTGGTGGTATAGGATTATAGTAGCGAATGAAGCTAAACCCTTGCAAAAGAGATTAAATGAGAGTATTGATTCATGAATCGGTTGTAGATATGATACAATCAAGTCATGTCACTAAAAGAGTGCATTATGAAGCCTCAAGTGCCAAAGAAAACCATGCCAAGTGGCTAAAAACAAGGCTTTAAGAAGGTAGAAAATGGGTTTGAGGAGAGCATTGTTTAAGAGAAAAAAAGAGAGTGTGCATCTATGTAAATGAGTCTTATAGTTTAGGGTTATATAAAAGAGGGTATCCCTTTCTATCTTATTCATTGAGTTCTCACATCTCTTGTGCACGAAAGATGGCTAGGCCTAGGGTAGTTGCAAATAATCTTTCACTCAAAGAAGTGATTCTAGGAAGTGTTGGGAAGATATAGATGTTGTTAGCGTGTGGTCAATTCTAGAGAGGATTTCTACTCCTCACTCATGTACTAGTTTAAGAGAGGGTGGCTCCAGTGGCTATTGCGTGGAGGCATCAATGTAGTGTATCTATCCCCTCAGTTTGGTGGATACTTGTTACCTCTAGGATTTGTCACATCTATAGGGATATGTACCTCCATGAATCTAAGTTTTTCTCAACTATCCAAAGGTGGGACCCCTATGGGTGCTACTTGAAGAGATATTATCCTTGCGTGTACATCGCATATACAGGGGTCTCTTGGTTATGCCTAGAAGCATGGTCTCGTAGGTGGAAGATGCCACACCTTAGACATACCCTGATATGGTATAGATACCTCGTAGATAACAAGAAAGATGCTATGATAACGAATGATGAGGAGAGAAGGGTGGTATCTCACATGAGAGGGTTGTGTAAACAAGTATTTAGACACAATGTTATGGACCATTCAAAGAATTTTTTAGAGGGGAGCAAGGACTATGTAGTGGAATCTTTGCATTTGGAGTTTTCAGTATCTACTACCATAGAGAGATTTTTGACTAGGTGGATAATAGAGTGTATGCATACATACATGTCACATAGAGGATCAAATGCACGCAAGGCAATCAAGAGTGGTGCCTCAAAGGCCAAGTAGCTAGATATAGAGGATTGGTGGAGACTCGAGGAGAAGGGCATTGATTCTCGAAGACGATGGGCAAAAGTAGAGCGGGAGGCAACAAGGGCGCGATTGGAGGTATGGGATGTGCATCATCTAGGGAGCGGCGGCCATAGGACCATTTGGAGAACTTGGTAAGTTTTCTTTGAGTTCTTCTCACTTTTGTACTTGGAATATCACTTATACTAACAATCTTGTTTTGAGCAATGCTATTCTATTTTCTTTGTAGCGCTCCATCACAAATCGTGATCCCACAAGTTTAGAGACTCGATATGCAGAGAGACACTATCTCACTACACTTATCAATAGATATTATATGTGTAGTGGGCGAGTAAGTCAATCATCTTTCTTGTCCATAGTCACTAGGTTTTTTGTGACACATTATGTATAGTGGACTAATGTCTAGATATTCATTTCATAGTCCATTTGGGGCTTCTTTAAGCCACGATGACATTTCAGATGGCGAGGATCTATAGCAAACACTTGGATTTGTGGAGCGCATATCATTTTCTTTTTTGGTCCTATGATCCGTGAAAGCCTCTTTCATGTAGCATTCCTTAAATGTACTTATTATTCTTTGTATAAATTCACACTTTGCTATATGTACAAATAGATTTTCATGTTTGTTTTAGCTCTTCTTTCCATAGTTTCATTTAATTTCATGAGTTGTCATCACTAATCTTGTACTTATTTTATGAGTTTTTAGTCTTGTGGTTCTAAGTAGTCTTTACACTCGTCATGATGATGATTGTGTATCCAATATGTAATTGCTTCACAGAATATTATCCAACACATGGTACTGTGGATGGCAAGGCAATAAGCCCTACCACCAAGTTTATTTTTCTCTACAACTGTCACTAATTTACTGCGCGTGTCACTATGTCAGTCACTATTTGTGTCGCAAAGCATTGTTATTTGTGTCGCTATCTATATCGCTATTAGTGTGGTTTAATGACATAGATAGCGATGAAAATTGTGTCGATTCTTTTAGCCCAAAAAATAGTTCTAGAGGCAGAGTTTATATGAAGTAGATGCAAAGAACGATAGAAAAACCTACAAGCTTGGTGGTCCTCACCCAAGATCTAATGAAAGTAGTAAGAGACACTGGAAATCATTTTGGGTTGGATGGAGAAAGTCTTCTTTTAGGGCAACCTAGATGTGAAACACCTAGTGAAGCTATGGATATACCCAAAGCTCTTTCCGGGGAGTCATTTTTCTCTCTACTTCCTCTCTACGGGCAATCTAAACAAGCACTTGGAGTTGCCATGGGCAACCTCGACCTTAGATGCGTCCATGCTACGATTAACCAAATGGAAGAACCCTAGTATCCAAGCACATTAAAAGATGTATCAAATGAGTTGTTAGCTATGGATACACAATCCGTTTGTGATAGGGCCAGTATTAGCAAACTGACTTACTGAAAGATATTCAAAGGTGTGAAGTCTAGGTTTGGTCATGTGCTGAAGAGAAATAGAATCGTGCCTCTTCCTCAACCTTCAAAGTTAATAGAGGCTCGCTGAAAACTTAATGCAAATATTTTTGAGTTGATATGAGATTCAATGCATATTCAATGCGTGGAAATACTAAAGGTTGTGACCAAAAATGCATACCACGTGAAGTTCACTGAACTCAACAATTGCTATTTACATTTGGACAAGGTGCAGTTCGCAATGGTAATATACTACAATATGTTATAAACTTGGATGAAAGTGAGAGCATCAAAGAGGTAAAGCTTTAAAGAGTTAGTGTAACTTCGATGAACAGAGCTTTACAATTCGACAAGAACAACCCAGGGTACTTTAGTGTTCAATCGAAGTGCCATGTGTGGTGGCTCGCTGCATTTGAAGTCCGTAAGAAAAAATTTGAGGTACTGCAGCTGCTTCTTATGCACACAAGCATTCCAAATATCATCAGTCATTAGGAACATGGTGAGATGCTCTCGGTTGAAGGATATGGTCAATACTTGGTTGAATGGCATTTTATAAGAGACTTGAAAACTTGAAAATGCATGTGTGGAATTTCCAACGGTACAAATACAAAGAATCCATGCCTATATTGCTTGACAGAGAAGGTGGAAGAAAAAGACAGAAAGAAAAACTGGCAAACGGTGACAAGTGCTGCTCCGACACACAATAGAGAAGATCCCACTTGGAAGCCCATCTTCAACATTCCATTGAATCGTATTCACATTTGTTCATTGCATGGTTTTTTTAGAATCACGGAGAAACTTGTATATGAATACATTTGTTTTGCTTATAGGGTGCAACCAAAAAAAGAAGCCATTGGAACGTGTAGGAATGTGACGCAAGTACTATAAAAAATTGGGCTACATAAGTATCAAGTGAAAATTGAAAAATATGAGAAGAGATCAAGAAAATCTAGTAACTTGCTAAAAAATCCTTGCTTTGGAGGAGCAAAGGCTAGGAGGTTTCTCTCATCACCCATTAATGAGGAAGGAAATGTCATGGTTTGTAGGTCGCAAGACTATGATGGGTGGAAAAAGTTGTAGTTTTTAGTTCCTGATCGAAGTAATAGAGAGAAAACAAGGTTGGCCAAAGTTAAGATTTGGATTAGTCTTAACAAATTGGCTCCCTTACTTTACAAGATGGCATTTAACAATGTAGATAAGTAAGAATTTATCGACATTGTGCATAGGTTCTACAAAAACATTGTGGAAGTGTGGAGAAAAAGCCCTATCACACATTACATGATGCGTACTAAGTCAATGCTTTCAGATTGTTTGAATTGTATAAAATATTGAGCATAGTTTGACTCATGTGTGATATGTTTCTTTATAGCATATCCTTAAGGCACATGGGTCATACTTTGGAGAAAAGGGAAGCATCGGAGTTTGGTCCATACAAGGGATTGTAAATTCACATTGGATAGTGCCTGGTGCATAGCAAAGAAAAACCATTCATAATGGAGGGGTGAACGGTAGCAATCCAATAATCCAATTGCTGCCTTGATGGTATAGGATTATAGTAGCGAATGAAGCTAAACCCTTGCAAAAGAGAATAAATGAAAGTATTGATTCATGAATCGGTTGTAGATATGATACAATCAAGTCATGTCACTAAAAGAGTGCATTATGAAGCCTCAAGTGCCAAAGAAAACCATGCCAAGTGGCTAAAAACAAGGCTTTAAGAAGGTAGAAAATGGGTTTGAGGAGAGCATTGTTTAAGAGAAAAAAAGAGAGTGTGCATCTATGTAAATGAGTCTTATAGTTTAGGGTTATATAAAAGAGGGTTTCCCTTTCTATCTTATTCATTGAGTTCTCACATCTCTTGTGCACGAAAGATGGCTAGGCCTAGGGTAGTTGCAAATAATCTTTCACTCAAAGAAGTGGTTCTAGGAAGTGTTGGGAAGATATAGATGTTGTTAGCGTGTGGTCAATTCTAGAGAGGATTTCTACTCCTCACTCATGTACTAGTTTAAGAGAGGGTGGCTCCAGTGGCTATTGCGTGGAGGCATCAATGTAGTGTATCTATCCCCTCAGTTTGGTGGATACTTGTTACCTCTAGGATTTGTCACATCTATAGGGATATGTACCTCCATGAATCTAAGTTTTTCTCAACTATCCAAAGGTGGCACCCCTATGGGTGCTACTTGAAGAGATATTATCCTTGCGTGTACATCGCATATACAGGGGTCTCTTGGTTATGCCTAGAAGCATGGTCTCGTAGGTGGAAGATGCCACACCTTAGACATACCCTGATATGGTATAGATACCTCGTAGATAACAAGAAAGATGCTATGATAATGAATGATGAGGAGAGAAGGGTGGTGTCTCACATGAGAGGGTTATGTAAACAAGTATTTAGACACAATGTTATGGACCATTCGAAGAATTTTTTAGAGGGGAGCAAGGACTATGTAGTGGAATCTTTGCATTTGGAGTTTTCAGTATCTACTACCATAGAGAGATTTTTGACTAGGTGGATAATAGAGTGTATGCATACATACATGTCACATAGAGGATCAAATGCACGCAAGGCAATCAAGAGTGGTGCCTCAAAGGCCAAGTAGCTAGATATAGAGGATTGGTGGAGACTCGAGGAGAAGGGCATTGATTCTCGAAGACGATGGGCAAAAGTAGAGCGGGAGGCAACAAGGGCGCGATTGGAGGTATGGGATGTGCATCATCTAGGGAGCGCCGGCCATAGGACCATTTGGAGAACTTGGTAAGTTTTCTTTGAGTTCTTCTCACTTTTGTACTTGGAATATCACTTATATTAACAATCTTGTTTTGAGAAATGCTATTCTATTTTCTTTGTGGCGCTCCATCACAAATCGTGATCCCACAAGTTTAGAGACTCGATATGCAGAGAGACACTATCTCACTACACTTATCAATAGATATTATATGTGTAGTGGGCGAGTAAGTCAATCATCTTTCTTGTCCATAGTCACTAGGTTTTTTGTGACACATTATGTATAGTGGACTAATGTCTAGATATTCATTTCATAGTCCATTTGGGGCTTCTTTCAGCCACGATGACATTTCAGATGGCGAGGATCTATAGCAAACACTTGGATTTGTGGAGCGCATATCATTTTCTTTTTTGGTCCTATGATCCGTGAAAGCCTCTTTCATGTAGCATTCCTTAAATGTACTTATTATTCTTTGTATAAATTCACACTTTGCTATATGTACAAATAGATTTTCATGTTTGTTTTAGCTCTTCTTTCCATAGTTTCATTTAATTTCATGAGTTGTCATCACTAATCTTGTACTTATTTTATGAGTTTTTAGTCTTGTGGTTCTAAGTAGTCTTTACACTCGTCATGATGATGATTGTGTATCCAATATGTAATTGCTTCACAGAATATTATCCAACACATGGTACTGTGGATGGCAAGGCAACAAGCCCTACCACCAAGTTTATTTTTCTCTACAACTGTCACTAATTTACTGCGCGTGTCACTATGTCAGTCACTATTTGTGTCGCAAAGCATTGTTATTTGTGTCGCTATCTATATCGCTATTAGTGTGGTTTAACGACATAGATAGCGATGAAAATTGTGTCGATTCTTTTAGCCCAAAAAATAGTTCTAGAGCCAGAGTTTATATGAAGTAGATGCAAAGAACGATAGAAAAACCTACAAGCTTGGTGGTCCTCACCCAAGATCTAATGAAAGTAGTAAGAGACACTGGAAATCATTATGGGTTGGATGGAGAAAGTCTTCTTTCAGGGCAACCTAGATGTGAAACACCTAGTGAAGCTATGGATATACCCAAAGCTCTTTCCGGGGAGTCATTTTTCTCTCTACTTCCTCTCTACGGGCAATCTAAACAAGCACTTGGAGTTGCCATGGGCAACCTCGACCTTAGATGCGTCCATGCTACGATTAACCAAATGGAAGAACCCTAGTATCCGAGCACATTAAAAGATGTATCAAATGAGTTGTTAGCTATGGATACACAATCCGTTTGTGATAGGGCCAGTATTAGCACACTGACTTACTGAAAGATATTCAAAGGTGTGAAGTCTAGGTTTGGTCATGTGCTGAAGAGAAATAGAATCGTGCCTCTTCCTCAACCTTCAAAGTTAATAGAGGCTCGCTGGTAACTTAATGCAAATATTTTTTAGCTGATATGAGATTCAATGCATATTCAATGCGTGGAAACACTAAAGGTTGTGACCAAAAATGCATACGACGTGAAGTTCACTGAACTCAACAGTTGCTATTTACATTTGGACAAGGTGCAGTTCGCAATGGTAATATACTACAATATGTTATAAACTTGGATGAAAGTGAGAGCATCAAAGAGGTAAAGCTTTAAAGAGTTAGTGTAACTTTGATGAACAGAGCTTTACAATTCGACAAGAACAACCCAGGGTACTTTAGTGTTCAATCGAAGTGCCATGTGTGGTGGCTCGCTGCATTTGAAGTCCGTAAGAAAAAATTTGAGGTATTGCAGCTGCTTCTTATGCACACAAGCATTCCAAATATCATCAGTCATTAGGAACATGGTGAGATGCTCTCGGTTGAAGGATATGGTCAATACTTGGTTGAATGGCATTTTATAAGAGACTTGAAAACTTGAAAATGCATGTGTGGAATTTCCAACGGTACAAATACAAAGAATCCATGCCTATATTGCTTGACAGAGAAGGTGGAAGAAAAAGACAGAAAGAAAAACTGGCAAACGGTGACAAGTGCTGCTCCGACACACAATAGAGAAGATCCCACTTGGAAGCCCATCTTCAACATTCCATTGAATCGTATTCACATTTGTTCATTGCATGGTTTTTTTAGAATCACGGAGAAACTTGTATATGAATAAATTTGTTTTGCTTATAGGGTGCAACCAAAAAAAGAAGCCATTGGAACGTGTAGGAATGTGACGCAAGTACTATAAAAAATTGGGCTACATAAGTATCAAGTGAAAATTGAAAAATATGAGAAGAGATCAAGAAAATCTAGTAACTTGCTAAAAAATCCTTGCTTTGGAGGAGCAAAGGCTAGGAGGTTTCTCTCATCACCCATTAATGAGGAAGGAAATGTCATGGTTTGTAGGTAGCAAGACTATGATGGGTGGAAAAAGTTGTAGTTTTTAGTTCCTGATCGAAGTAATAGAGAGAAAACAAGGTTGGCCAAAGCTAAGATTTGGATTAGTCTTAACAAATTGGCTCCCTTACTTTACAAGATGGCATTTAACAATGTAGATAAGTAAGAATTTATCGACATTGTGCATAGGTTCTACAAAAACATTGTGGAAGTGTGGAGAAAAAGCCCTATGACACACTACATGATGCGTACTAAGTCAATGCTTTAAAATTGTATGAATTGTATACAATATTAAGCATAGTTTGACTCATGTGTGATATGTGTCTTTATAGCATATCCTTAAGGCACATGGGTCATACTTTGGAGAAAAGGGAAGCATCGGAGTTTGGTCCATACAAGGGATTGTAAATTCACATTGGATAGTGCCTGGTGCATAGCAAAGAAAAACCATTCATAATGGAGGGGTGAACGGTAGCAATCCAATAATCCAATTGCTGCCTTGGTGGTATAGGATTATAGTAGCGAATGAAGCTAAACCCTTGCAAAAGAGATTAAATGAAAGTATTGATTCATGAATCGGTTGTACATATGATACAATCAAGTCATGTCACTAAAAGAGTGCATTATGAAGCCTCAAGTGCCAAATAAAACCATGCCACGTGGCTAAAAACAAGGCTTTAAGAAGGTAGAAAATGGGTTTGAGGAGAGCATTGTTTAAGAGAAAAAAAGAGAGTGTGCATCTATGTAAATGAGTCTTATAGTTTAGGGTTATATAAAAGAGGGTTTCCCTTTCTATCTTATTCATTGAGTTCTCACATCTCTTGTGCACGAAAGATGGCTAGGCCTAGGGTAGTTGCAAATAATCTTTCACTCAAAGAAGTGGTTCTAGGAAGTGTTGGGAAGATATAGATGTTGTTAGCGTGTGGTCAATTCTAGAGAGGATTTCTACTCCTCACTCATGTACTAGTTTAAGAGAGGGTGGCTCCAGTGGCTATTGCGTGGAGGCATCAATGTAGTGTATCTATCCCCTCAGTTTGGTGGATACTTGTTACCTCTAGGATTTGTCACATCTATAGGGATATGTACCTCCATGAATCTAAGTTTTTCTCAACTATCCAAAGGTGGCACCCCTATGGGTGCTACTTGAAGAGATATTATCCTTGCGTGTACATCGCATATACAGGGGTCTCTTGGTTATGCCTAGAAGCATGGTCTCGTAGGTGGAAGATGCCACACCTTAGACGTACCCTGATATGGTATAGATACCTCGTAGATAACAAGAAAGATGCTATGATAACGAATAATGAGGAGAGAAGGGTGGTGTCTCACATGAGAGGGTTGTGTAAACAAGTATTTAGACACAATGTTATGGACCATTCGAATAATTTTTTAGAGGGGAGCAAGGACTATGTAGTGGAATCTTTGCATTTGGAGTTTTCAGTATGTACTACCATAGAGAGATTTTTGACTAGGTGGATAATAGAGTGTATGCATACATACATGTCACATAGAGGATCAAATGCACGCAAGGCAATCAAGAGTGGTGCCTCAAAGGCCAAGTAGCTAGATATAGAGGATTGGTGGAGACTCGAGGAGAAGGGCATTGATTCTCGAAGACGATGGGCAAAAGTAGAGCGGGAGGCAACAAGGGCGCGATTGGAGGTATGGGATGTGCATCATCTAGGGAGCGCCGGCCATAGGACCATTTGGAGAAGTTGGTAAGTTTTCTTTTAGTTCTTCTCACTTTTGTACTTGGAATATCACTTATACTAATAATCTTGTTTTGAGCAATGCTATTCTATTTTCTTTGTAGCGCTCCATCACAAATCGTTATCCCACAAGTTTAGAGACTCGATATGCAGAGAGACACTATCTCACTACACTTATCAATAGATATTATATGTGTAGTGGGCGAGTAAGTCAATCATCTTTCTTGTCCATAGTCACTAGGTTTTTTGTGACACATTATGTATAGTGGACTAATGTCTAGATATTCATTTCATAGTCCATTTGGGGCTTCTTTCAGCCACGATGACATTTCAGATGGCGAGGATCTATAGCAAACACTTGGATTCGTGGAGCGCATATCATTTTCTTTTTTGGTCCTATGATCCGTGAAAGCCTCTTTCATGTAGCATTCCTTAAATGTACTTATTATTCTTTGTATAAATTCACACTTTGCTATATGTACAAATAGATTTTCATGTTTGTTTTAGCTCTTCTTTCCATAGTTTCATTTAATTTCATGAGTTGTCATCACTAATCTTGTACTTATTTTATGAGTTTTCAGTCTTGTGGTTCTAAGTAGTCTTTACACTCGTCATGATGATGATTGTGTATCCAATATGTAATTGCTTCACAGAATATTATCCAACACATGGTACTGTGGATGGCAAGGCTACAAGCCCTACCACCAAGTTTATTTTTCTCTACAACTGTCACTAATTTACTGCGCGTATCACTATGTCAGTCACTATTTGTGTCGCAAAGCATTGTTATTTGTGTCGCTATCTATATCGCTATTAGTGTGGTTTAACGACATAGATAGCGATGAGAATTGTGTCGGTTCTTTTAGCCCAAAAAATAGTTCTCGAGGCAGAGTTTATATGAAGTAGATGCAAAGAACGATAGAAAAACCTACAAGCTTGGTGGTCCTCACCCAAGATCTAATGAAAGTAGTAAGAGACACTGGAAATCATTATGGGTTGGATGGAGAAAGTCTTCTTTCAGGGCAACCTAGATGTGAAACACCTAGTGAAGCTATGGATATACCCAAAGCTCTTTCCGGGGAGTCATTTTTCTCTCTACTTCCTCTCTACGGGCAATCTAAACAAGCACTTGGAGTTGCCATGGGCAACCTCAACATTAGATGCGTCCATGCTACGATTAACCAAATGGAAGAACCCTAGTATCCGAGCACATTAAAAGATGTATCAAATGAGTTGTTAGCTATGGATACACAATCCATTTGTGATAGGGCCAGTATTAGCACACTGACTTACTGAAAGATATTCAAAGGTGTGAAGTCTAGGTTTGGTCATGTGCTGAAGAGAAATAGAATCGTGCCTCTTCCTCAACCTTCAAAGTTAATAGAGGCTCGCTGGTATCTTAATGCAAATATTTTTGAGTTGATATGAGATTCAATGCATATTCAATGCGTGGAAACACTAAAGGTTGTGACCAAAAATGCATACGACGTGAAGTTCACTGAACTCAACAATTGCTATTTACATTTGGACAAGGTGCAGTTCGCAATGGTTATATACTACAATATGTTATAAACTTGGATGAAAGTGAGAGCATCAAAGAGTTAAAGCTCTAAAGAGTTAGTGTAACTTTGATGAACAGAGCTTTACTATAAAAAATTGGGCTACATAAGTATCAAGTGAAAATTGAAAAATATGAGAAGAGATCAAGAAAATCTAGTAACTCGCTAAAAAATCCTTGCTTTGGAGGAGCAAAGGCTAGGAGGTTTCTCTCATCACCCATTAATGAGGAAGGAAATGTCATGGTTTGTAGGTTGCAAGACTATGATGGGTGGATATGTTTTACACCTTTTATTCCCTATTCGTGTGAGTCTTTATAAGGCCATTAAGCCTTTCCCATGGCTTTAATGGGCCTTATTCGCGAAGGATTTTGAAACACCCCCTTTTCGAAATCCCTACTTCAAGGAGAAAGCCTTCTAAAACTGCTTTCGACGAATGGTGCAAGTTATCGCAAAAGGGAGCCACGGTGGAATGTCAAAAAGGAGTTGTAAAGCTGCATCCACGACGGAAAGACTGCATTCGTGATGCCTCCTAAAAAGGCCCAAGGTGCAGCCGCAGGAGGGTCGTCTCGTAGCGTCCACGTGGACATCTCACCCCAAGTCCAGGTTTCCCTCCTAATTTTTATTTGGTATTGTTATAACTCAATCGTGCAAAGGATAATTGTTGGAAATAGAATACATTTTTTAATCTTAAATGCTTTAGAAAAATTAGCTCACGATGGAGGAATTTAGTCATTAATATTTTCAATAAAACAAGCAAAATAAACGGAGCATAAATGCATTTCTAGTAAATAGCATTATGCAGTGCAATGAATTAAAATTAGATTAATTTCCATTGTTATAAAACAGAGTTAAAATAGTATACCTCGTTTAAACATGGAAGTATAAACTGCATAGCGCATTATTAAGCCATATCTTCTTCGCAATGAATCATCATAGGAAGTGCTAGAAATCCTTAGGAAAGTGCAAGGCATAAAATGATTCTTATGATGCATAACTCTAGGCAATTATCGGTTGTCAACTGCATAAATTAACAAGTAAAAGGTTGCTTGTTTAGCATGAATTTTATTCACAAGTTATAGGAAGATTAGTTGAAATTAACCTAACCTAAACCTGACCTTAAATCAATAAGTTAGGGTTGAAAATCAATTTACGCATAGACAACAAGTCATGTGGAAATGATAACATAATTAATCTTCTAGAGTTAAACAAATTGGCATAAACCTAAAACACCTAAACTGCGGAGTACTCATTTAGAATGAGTTAAATTCTAAGAAATTCACTAGGAAATTAATACGTGACCTAATCGTACGTATTGCTAAAACTGAAACTCCTATACCCTAAATACTTGCCCACATTCACCGAATGTAGGGACAGTGAAACATATTTGGGAAGTGATCTAGGGTTTGTACCTAAGAATCTTACGAGATGGAACTTGGAACCCTAGGACTTACAACGTCAGCCTAATACAGATTGTTTCGTGACTCCATTCGATGAGTAGAATAGTCTCATAGTTCGACGTGACACTTGTGCAACAAGTGCGGAGTCGTATGATCTTGTGATTGGATCACAAGGGAATCGCCAATTCTCGCAATGAGGTTGGTAGGTCCTTATGCAAGTTATCTTGCAAGAGGATGAATAATCATCCTAATATAGTATCTTTCTTGAGTAAAGATAATTGTTTGGAAGCAAAAGACCAGCCGATAAATTGAAATAATCTATGAACTTAAGGTTTGACCAAGTCAGGTTAGCAGGGTACGCCTAACCCAGGATATAGAGGATCTTGCCAAGATGGAAGTCATCCCGGATCGAGTGCTAGACGCATTCGAAAGGAAGGATTCATTCCTTAGCAGTTTGCCAACAAAAACGACCAATGAAAATGTTTGTACTTGTTACAGATTTAAGAGCATTGTTTGGCTTTGTTTGGTCAATGAATTAAAAGATAAATGGATATCTAATACTTCAGGTTGAAGGCCTGAAGGGAGAGGCAGCTTCCGTTACCCCCGACTGCCTGCCTGACCATAACCAAGGGGGTTGTTAACCGCGCCAGAAAAGTGGACCGAACCCGTCGCCAGAGGTCTCTCCGTTGAGCGCCACATGGAGCAGGAGGACGCTTGGGTGCCAGGGGGAGCTCTGGCTGTAGATCCCTCGCCTTTCGGGCCCTGCATAAGAGGCTAACGTGACTTGGGATTGGATCTCGAGGCCTGCATACTAGTCTATCGGCGGAAACTTGGTTTAGTGATCCCTCTGGATTGGTGGATAGCCTTCGGGCGGATTGTGGATAAGCCTACGGGCTGAACTTCTGTATTTCAAAGATAAATATGATAACCTGTTAATAAGAAACTTGTTTGACAATGTTTTTCAATGTCAAGTGATATGATTATGTGAAAGAACCAGTGCCTAACGGGCTAATTAAAGAAGTTGATTGTTACATGTCCAATTTAATGTGTTAGGTAATTAGATAGCTAAAACAACTTGAGGAAAGCGCGTGTAAAAGTCCGCGTGGAAATTAATAGATCAGGCTTTAGAAATTTTATTATTATTATTATCATTTATTTCCCCCCTTATCCCTCCAGCCGACTGACGAGGTGGAGGGGGAGGGGAATAGAAGGAGTTCTGAAGCTCCTTGGTGGAGCTCGTGGAGGGAGGGAGGGCATGCGTGTCGACACGCAGGAGGAGAAGATCCCCCTCCCTCCACTATTTAAACGAGGAGAGGGGAGGGGCCGAAGGACAGAAAAAGGCTGGGGGGGGCCGTGAGAAGAACCAAACGTCGCTGCCAGAGATCATGTCGCTGTGAGAAAGAGGGGAAGAGACGCGGTTGCTGGTCGCCAGGGAAGTAGATAGGAGACGCCGTCAAGGGAGGGAGGAGCCGCCTCCAATTCTCCGTCAGGATGGACGGCCATAACCACCCCCCCAAAGCTTCTGGAAGCTTGGAAGCTTCCAAAGGGGGGGGCCTCTTTAAACCCCCTTCCTATACCCTACTACCCCCTTTGTTATTTTCTTCCCCGGGTTTAAAATCCCTTAAGCCCCCTTTCATTTTCCCCTCCCCCGTGCTAAAACCCTTTCCCCTAAATTTCAAAAAATTTTCACCCCCTCCTTGTACGTTATGAAGCCCTTTTAACCCCCATATCTAAAACCCCTTTCCATGGGTATTAGAACCCCCTCTACCGGGTTTTAAAAATCCCTTAAGTCCCCTTTCACCCTCGTACTAAAGCCCCTTTCCTTTCACTTGGAGTCACTTCCCCCCATGAGCACAAAGGCCTTAAGGGTCTTATTACTTCTTTACCTATGTATAATCCCTAAAAGACCTATCCCCTTGGCTTTGGAATCACCCCCTTCCTGTGGGCTCTTAAAACCACTTCTCCCGTGATTACCCCTTAAGCCTTTACCTTGGCATCAAAAACCTTTCACCCTCCCCCATGTGTAAGCCCCCATAAGCCTTTTTCTCCAAGTTTGACCTAAGGGTCCTTAGACCCTTACTTATAATCTTTACAGCTATTATTTTTCCTTAAAGCTCTCCTACACCTTGTGTCTTCTCCACACCTTGTTATTTCCGTTCGTGCGAGCTTACAAAGACCATTAAGCCTTCCCCATGGCTTCAATTGGTCTTAGTTGTAAAAGTTTCTAAAAATACCCTTTTCAATTCCCGAATTCAAGGAGGGAACCTTCCAAAAACTACTTTGACGAACGGTGCAAGGAGCGACGGTGAAGTTCTAAGGAGAAGTTGTAAAGCTGCTTCCACGTTCAACGGACCACACTTGCGATGCCTCCTAAGAAAGTCGAAGGCGTAGCCGCGGGAGGTTCATCTCCCGGTATCCATATGGATATCTCACCTCAAAGCCAGGTTGTCTTCTTGACGTTAATTCGGGTTTTAGTCAATCATGCAAAGAAAAATTGTTAAGGAAATATATATATTTGTTCAAATTAATTCTAATGAAGGAGTTAGCTTATGAATGACAATGTATTCAAATTAGCTTTCTTCAAATTGCATCAAACATTATAAAATAATAGGCAATACTATCCATTTACTATAGTATTATAGTCCTAAAATGAAGAAATTATATCTTGCTCCATTAGTCTTATTCTTTTCGCAACGAATCATGGCAAAATGGCTAAATTCATGAAAGGTTTCTTTCGATGCTCAAATTACTAGAGAGTTATCTTTGCTAGTTGCATATCTTAGCAAGGCAACTGTTGTTATTTGGCATGAGTTCATCTTTAAAGAAAACGGAAGTTAAATGTTAGAAATTAACAAGTATAAAAATTAGACATACGAAATCATTTGGAAAGAAAATGTAATGGGGAATTGCTGGATGACACTCTATTAACACTTTTCCCCTACAAATTAAGGACTTGGAACAAATAAAGTGTGTATTCACCAATTCCTTAGCTAGGCCTTTTGTCCCAAGGAGTATCGTCACTCTTTGTATCATCATGGCATTATGCTATATGCCAAGTTAAATTGTATTGATTGAGAAAGTAATCAAAGATAGTAAAACCGTGACAAGACGAGTAAGATTACCTTCCAAAAGCTGACCAAACCAATTTTTCCAAAAGATAACCAGACCAATCTAAACATAGAAACATTCATACCCTAAAACACTGGACTACTTACCTTACCGCAAGGACAATAAATTCATAAAGATAAGAAATTAGGGTTCGTCCCTAAGGTTCTTAAATGAAGAAACCCTAGGCCTGACATACGTCAGATTAAGGAGTCTAAAAAGATTATTCTATCGTCGGACTGCGCAACATGTATGAAATCATTTTGTGATCAATTCACAAGGAGAAAAGGGAAAAACCCTCTTCAAAGACGGCAGATCCTTACGCAAGTTATCTTGCAAAAAGACGTAGTTTTTGGATATCCTTCAAAATAAAGAAAGTTGTAAAATGGAAACTAGCATATCTAAGGTACCTTAGGGTTAATCAAGTTGGGTATACCCTACACCCAAATATAAGGGATCTTGCCAAGTTTACAAGACATCTTGAGAACGACTGCTGATACACTCTAAAAGGAAAGAACACTTCCTTAGCAGCTTGCCATACAACTAGGTTGATTAATGGAAATGTTTGTGCTTGCTAGAGATTGTAGGGCGCTGTTTGAATTATGAATTACAAATTAAACAAGTACCTATACTTCAGGTTAAAGGCCTGAAGGGAGAGGCAGCTTCAGTTACCCCCGACTGCCTGCCTGACCCTAACGAAGGGGGTTGTTGTAATATTTCCGAGTATCCGTACCGTAAATATTAACCTTTCGCATACCGTGTAAACTCTGTGTAAAGGGTATCTCTTGCATTGAAATTATTGACAGTGTAATGTGTGACCAGCGCGCGTGAAATGGGATCCTCCGCTTTGGTAAATCAAGACCGGGAGATCAAAACCGCAAGCCACACGAAAACACCCTCTTGGGAGGGACAATTTTAATTAAATTAAGGCAATTTTTTTTTTACTATTATCCCTTCCCCCAGCCGATGCATGGCTGGAGGAGAGGGAGTGTGGAGGGGGGGATGGCCAAGTGAAGAGTGCATGAGGGAACTCTCCACGTGGGTGGAGACCCTCTTCCTCACCCCCCCATGCCTATAAAAACAACCCTCATCAAGGGGGTGTGCCTAAGAGGAGGGAGGAGAGACTGTGTGAGAGGAAGGCTGTGAGAGAAGGAAGGATAGAGGAAGCGCCGCCATCGTCAGGAGCCGCCGTGCTGGTCCGCCAGCCTCGCCACGAACCGCCGCTGCTGCCGCCCAGGCCGCCAGGCTGCCGTCGCTGCTACCATCCCGCCGCCACGCTATCCACGACTTCTCCCCCCCCCACGTGCTTCTTTGAAGCAGAAGCTTCCAAGGGGGGCCTCCATAACCCCCTTTCCCACCACCTGCCCCAAAAAGGCCCCTTTCCCCCCATTTCCAAGAAAGCCCCTTCACACCCTTCCCAGGACTTCTAAGAGGAGACGGTGGAGCCATAAAGACCACCGCATGACCCATCGAAAAGGTCCGCAAGAAGATTTTAAGCCGCTAGCCGTCCGAGGTTAAATTCCGCACCGATTCGAGTTTTCTTGAAAACTCCTAAGCTTTCGTCACAAGCACCAGCCCGAAGAGGAATTCTCCCGCATACAAGGATAAAGGCAGAGGTCGGAAGGCCGTATTCCAAGAGCCGTCACTCCGTGGACCACAAAGGCAAATCGGAAGTCGAATTTACGACTACGATGGCCCCAAAACGATCACAAGGTGCGACCGCGGAAGGCTCATCTCCGAACGTGCAAGTGGACATCTCCCCGACTCCACAAGTCCAGGTTTTTCCGAGTTAATTCCGCATAAGGAAATGATTAGGCGCGCTTAGCCCATAAAAAGTAATTGCATTTTTACGCTTAATATGCATACGGAAATTGGAAAGAAATACATCTCTTGAACATTAGGTAAGATTGAAATTGTCATGAATTTGAACGATTAGAAGGTTAGATGCATGCAGTTTTGGTACCGTTTCAAGGCAATGAGTCTAAACCTAGGCAAAGAAATGGAATTTATAAGTGCATTATCTTCGTCCTAGACATGCTAGAAATAAGCGTATACTGCACATTAGGTAACATACTTCTCATAATGATTTCATAGGAAAAAGGTTAGCATCATAAGGTATCATTCGGAAAGAATTAATAGAGTACTAAAGTGTACGTATGGACTTGCAAGTAGCTTGTAAGATGGAATAAATTAACACTAGTTTTGCATGAGTTAATCGACTACTTCGTAGCTAGGAGAATGATGTGTATTGTGTAGTCGTCATGCGAAAAATGACATCGTTAAGAGCTGCATTTAGGAGTCAAAGCATAGTATTCAAAAGTATGGACTACAAGTACTAGGCATGATTAATTGGTAAATCCTAGTAGGACCTAGGGAAGTTAGCGTACAGATTAACAAACATTTTACCTTACCAAGGAAAGATAAAAGTTATCATGAACCATGTGATGCGTAAAGGCAATAAATCGCATGTTTACGCGTATTGGTGGAATTGTATCTATTGCTCTCCGTTAGATTTAGTTTATCACCTTTAGAAGGATCATCCTCGTCGCAAGAAAGGTATAATTGAATTGACTAAGTAATCTGAACCACAAGGATTCGTATGGACATGATTGAGTCGATATGATAGGAATCCTAAGTGTTAACTAGGGATTAGTGCAATTTGACCTAGCTTTAGACGGAAACCGTGAATCTAAAGATCCTACACACGTTCACAAATTGGCGAAACAATTAGATGTTCATGCTTGAAATGATCTAAGGTTTTATCCTAAGGATCATGACGAAACTCCGACGGAGTTGCATATTTCTAGAACCATGGACCAACATAATTAGGGATGATTTGAAGGATACCCAATAAAACCCTGTTACTCGATGGAGGTAAACTCCGTGATCGGGAAACGCTTAGTAATGGATAGAAGGATTCCGTGGAATAGATGCAATAATTGTGCACAAAGCCGCAACATTGTATAGTCTTGGAATTTGTCCACAAGAGAGTTTTTGTCATCTCTCGAAAATGAGGTTGGCAAGTTATTGAAAGAATTTAACTTACAAGAGGATGTCTAATCATCCTGTTACTCACTTTTGGAATAATTTGCCAAGGAAAAGGAAAGTTAAGTATTTGCCTTGAAGCAAATGACCAGACTATAAACCAAAGCGACATGGTCGCTGGAACCTACCACAACTAAACACTAAAGTATGGGTAGGGTATGACCCTAACCCAAGAATGATAGGAATCTTGCCAAGTTGCAATTGATTCCAGAACGAATGCGGATTGCATTCGGAGGAAAGGAGTCATTCCTTAACAGTTTGCCAACTAAAAGACCACTGAAATTGATTGTGCTTGTAACAGTTTAGAAAGAACTGTTTGCATTGTTTGCTCAATGAACTAAAGGATGAAAATATATCTAAAGCTTCAGGTTGGTGCCTGAGAGGCAGCTTCAGTTACCCCCGACTGCCTGCCTGACCCTAACCAAGGGGGTTGTGAACCGCGCCGGGAACGTGGACTGAACCCGCCGTGAGAGGTCTCTCCGTTGAGTTCTGCTTGGAGCAGGAGGACGCTTGGGTGCCAGAGGGGGCTCTGGCCGTAAATCCCTCGCCTTCCGGGCCCTGTACAAGAGACTAACGTGACTCGGGATTGGATCTCGAGGCCCGCATACTAGTCTACAGGCGGAAACTTGGATTAGTAATCACTGAAGGATTACTGGATAGCCTTCGGGCGGATTATGAATACGCCTACGGGCGGGAACTCCTTGTATTTCAAAGATAAAAGGATAAAATGATAACAAAGAAGTTGTTTGACATTGTTTTCTTTATGTCCTGTGATAAGATTACGTGAAGGAACCAGTGCATAACAGGGTTAATCAAAGAAGCTGTTTGTATGTGTCAAACTAATGTGGTAGGTAATTACATAACTAAAACAAACCGAGGAAAGTGCGGAGGATGGACCATGGGTCCGTCCTACGGATGGGTGGTCCCGGTTAGCCGGGAACTTTTCTCAAGGTCTTCGACGAACAGAAGGATGATCGTCATCACCAAAACAAACAAGGAGAACAATGACTTGGAAGTACCGATTACCCGATTCAAGCTGTTTTAGGGGAACGGAATGGGACTATGCCTTTTGGCAGAGAGGTCGAGCCTTGCATCCCTCTCGTTTTCCATTCTCCTTGAACTAAGTGCAGCATGAATCCGCTTCAGACCAGGCGTTCTGCGTAAAGTAGTTCGATCAGGTCTGACGCTAGTCGCTGTTAGTAAAATGACCAAACAATTCCAGTCGATCCTAGTGGGAACGGCCAGGACGCCTCCGTTACGTGGCAGACGCGGAAAGTCCTAGATGACAAAACCCGCAACATTCCATGGGAGTGCCGGGTGGAGTTTTCTAGACAACCTTTCCGATGGACTGCTAAGACGTGTCCTAGAGGGTTCCAGTGGACACGTTACAGTTGTTGACCGCGCCGGGAACGTGGACTGAACCCGCCACGAGAGGTCTCTCCGTTGAGTTCTACTTGGAGCAGGAGGACGCTTGGGTGCCAGGGTGGGCTCTGGCCGTAAATTCCTCGCCTTCCGGGTCCTGCACAAGAGGCTAACGTGACTCGAGATTGGATCTCGAGGCCCGCATACTAGTTGACGGGCGGAAGCTTGGAATAGTGATCCCTGGAGATTACTTGTTAGCCTCCGGGTAGATTATGGACAAGCCTACGGGCGGAACTTCTTGTAATTCAAAGATAAAATGATGAGATGCTAAGAAAACTTGCTTGATATTGTTTTTATATGTCACGTGATACGATTACGTGAAGGAACCAGTGCTTAAACAAGATTAATTAAAGAAGCTGATTGTTATATGTCAAATTAATATGTTAGATAATTACATAACTAAAACAAACCGAGGAAAGTGCGGAGGATGGGCCATGGGTCTATCCTACGGTTGGGTGGTCCCGGTTAGCCGGGAACTTTTTTCATAAATCTCGAAAGACAGCGGAATGATCCTCATCATAAAAAAGAATAACGAGAACAATGACCTAGAGTTACGTTTTACCCAATTTACGTTGTTTTAGGGGAACAGAATGGGATTATGCCTTATGGCAGAGAGGTTGAGCTTTGCATCCCTCTCGTTTCCCATTCTCCTTGAACCAAGTGCAGCGTGAATCCGCTTTGGACCTGGCGTTTCTGCGTAAAGTAGTTCGCTCGGGTCTGACGCTAGTTGCTGTTAGCTAGTGACCCATTAGGAAAACCCTAATTCCGGTCGATCCTAAGTGGGAACGGCCAGGATACTTCCGCTACGTAGCAGACGCGGGAAGAACTAGATCGCAAAACCCGTAACATTCCATGGGAATGTCGGGTGGAGCTTTCTAGACATCCTTTTCGATGGACTGCTAAGACATGTCCTGGATGATACTAGGGGACATGTTACAGTTGGTATCAGAGCCGACCAACAACGGAATTGTTTTTATGAGATCTCAATAAAATGAAGTAAAGAAATTGTTGCTGTCCAAACATTTCCTCATCTTCAATACTGTCTTGCAGAACTATGGAGCATGGAACAAGTTTTTGGTGTTCCGGGTCATGTTTATAACTGCAATGCATTCTCCGCATTATAGACAAAGAGTTGGGATGATGAACATCTTGGAGCAGATTTATAATCCATCACCTTTATATATAGAACGAAGATGGACAGGGTCTTCAAGAATCTACTACATAGCTGCCCACCGGTTCACTTATCTACAGACCAACCTAAAGAGGATCAAGTGGTTGGAAGACTTGAAAGTCGTGAAGCTGTTCATTTTTGTGGAAGCTCACGTAAATTCAACTTTACATATTCAAGGTCGGAGGGTTAAAATGAACTCATATGTATATGAGGAAGTAACCCGTGTAATCCCAGCCGATAGGATTAAGGTATTGGGCCGCCATGAGAAGTATGGATTCCAACGAAAAGGATATCCTAAACTTCCAATGAATTATCGATTCCTAAAGATCCATGACCCAAAACCCTACTATTACACAGTTCCTGTAGACGAATACAATACAACGTTGTTCTCCTCAAACTGAATGTAATGATTGAATTATCATCACACGAGACGTTGTATAAGGACACTCCCATGTAAATATAAATAAGGACTTCTTTTATCAATATTTGGCTATGCATCAGCGTGGTTAAAAAGTAGCTTCATGATTTACGAGATAGCTGAACTAAAGATAAGCTAACGTCAATTATCATATAATAACGTTAAGAAAAACTTTTACCCAGGCACAACCCCAGGTTCAGGTTCCAAATTCGCCCCCTACATCAAGTACTGCCGTAATCCAGGAGAAGAAGTTCCTCCTCAAGCAGATAAAGCCACGCGATTTTGACGGGAGGGGCAGATTTGTCCAGTCTGATGCTGAAATTTGGATTGAATCTATGGAGGACTACTTTGAAGCAGCTGGTACTGCACCTACAAATCAGGCCATGCTCGCCAAGTTAAAACTCACCGGAGAAGCTAGACTATGGTGGAAAAAATGGTGCAGGGATCAAGGGACTTCAGAGGGGTCCGTTACCTGGGATAAGTTAAAGAAAGCCGTGCAAGGGAGATATTTGCCACCTGCATATCGTACACAGAAAATGAATGAGTTCTATGAGATAAAACAACTAGGACTCACCCTTGACGCATACTACTCTAAATTTGTCTCACTCTTAAAGTATGCACCACAGATGGACATGATGCAGCAGGTGTCCAAATTTTGCACGGGCTTAAATCCACCCGTAAATACCCGTCTCGAATCTATGCATCCGTCAGATCTTCAGGATGCACTCATTCGAGCGGCGCCTATAATTCAGGAAGTGCAAGCTAGACCAAGGGGTAACAAAACTTGGTCCTATAGCGACCCGAACAGAGGAGCATTCAGATCCCAAGTGAAGAGAGTTCAAGGTCACAGTGAGGGACAAAGGAAGAAAGCAAGGACAAATAACGTCAACAACTTTGTTCCTACTCAAATTAATGGCCGAAACCTCCGATGTTTCCACTGCAACGAACTCGGTTACTTCAAAAGGCAATGTCCCAAGCTCAGCGAGGGACATCGTCAAACACCTTTCCAAGGTGCAGGCCGCGGTCAAGGAGCCGCCACCCGTGGAAGAGGAAGAACTGCCTGCATTACCAATAGGCAAAGATGCGAAGCAGAAGAAGAGGAAGATCCGACTATGGAAGCAGAATTCGAAAGAGCAACAGTCCATGCCGCTTTACACAAGAAGGGGCCGAATCGCCAGTTCTCGGTGATTCAAACACTGTCGGACTATCAAGGTAAAGGTTTCAAAACCTTGATTGATTGTGGCAGAACACATTCCTTTATCTCACCAGCATGTGCAAAAATATTAGGAATAGCCATAGTAGAAGCACCTACCCTGCTTGTGAAATTGGCAAACGGTCGTGAGGTAACTTGTACCAGGCAAACTGCTAAGGAAGAATTCTTTCTGGGAGGAAAGAAAACCTCAGTCAAATTTAGAGTCATGAATTTAGGTATCCATGAGTGTCTACTCGGGATGGATTGGCTTAAGCCTAATGACGCCCACATCCACTGTGGAAAGGGTCACGTTTCCTTCCGAAACTCTGAAAAGGAGGTTGTCACGACTCAAGGTGAGGCAGGAGTGCCAAGAATCCAATTAGCCAAAGTATCGCGGATCATAAAAGGAGTCAGAAAAGGATTACCCGTTTACCTAATCAAACTCAACAAGTTAGATCAAAAGCAAGAGTTTCATGAAGGACCTTCTTGGCTAAAGGAATACGCTGACGTATTCCCTGAGGAATTGATTGAACTTCCGCCTCCAAGAGAAGTTGATCATGAAATTAGGCTAGTGCCTGGAGCTGCGCCAATTGCAAAAAGACCTTATAGAATGTCCATACCGAAAGCTATTGAGTTGAAGGAACAACTCAAGCAACTGTTGGATCAGGGTTACATTCGGCCCAGCAACTCACTGTGGGGAGCTCCAGTACTATTCCAGAAAAAGAAAGATGGGACACTTCGACTATGTATTGATTATCGAGGGTTGAATCAATCAACAGTCAAGAACAAGTATCCTATTCCTAGAATAGATGAGCTTCTGGATCGCCTTCAAGGTGCAAAGATCTTCTCCAAAATTGATCTCAGATCAGGTTACTATCAAATAAGGATCAAGGACGAAGATATTCCAAAAACGGCCTTCAATACAAGATATGGGCACTTTGAGTTCTTGGTTATGTCATTTGGGCTTACAAATGCACTTGCCACCTTCAATAGATTAATGCAGGATATTCTTAGACCATATCTTGATGATTTCATACTTGTCTTCTTTGATGACACTTTAGTCTATTCTAAACAGGAAGAAGATCATGAACCTCAACTACGGATTGTCCTTGAGACAATGAGGTCTCATAAGCTGTATGCAAAAATGAAGAAGTGTGCATTCTTCAAGCGTCAGATTGAATATCTGGGATTCATAGTATCATCCGAGGGAATATCAGTAGACCCAGCCAAAGTCAGGAATGTGCTTGAATGGCCAATACCAGTATCCGTCAAAGAAATACGTAGCTTTCTTGGCTTGATAGAATGGTATAGGATCTTTATCAAAAACTATGC
Source organism: Lygodium microphyllum (assembly GCF_053477565.2). Lineage (NCBI taxonomy): Eukaryota > Viridiplantae > Streptophyta > Polypodiopsida > Schizaeales > Lygodiaceae > Lygodium > Lygodium microphyllum. The sequence goes on along the minus strand of NC_141152.1, from coordinate 126,614,116 downwards.
TTTGATTGCAGCACCTCTTACAGACTTACTAAAGAAGCAGACATCTATTACATGGTCAACTCCCGAACAAAATAGCTTCGACAAATTGAAGTAAAGTTTGGTATCAGCACCTATTCTAAAACTTCTTGACCTCAATAAGGAGTTGTAGTAACTGATGCCAGCATTCTTGCCTTGGGGTGTGTACTTATGCAGGAAGGTCATCCAGTAGCATACTCTTCAAGGAAATTGAAGAGTCATGAAAAGAATTATGCCACACATGATCTGGAATTATTAGCTATCATCCATGTTCTCAAGCTTTGGAGACACTACCTGTTGGGTAACAAGTTTACTTTAGTAACCGATCATAAGAGTCTCAAATGGATTTTTACCCAGAATGAGCTCAACATGAGGCAACATCAGTGGATTGAAGTATTGGAGGAATATGATTTTGAAATCAAGTACCGACCAGGGAAAGAGAATGTAGTTGCCGATGCACTCAGTCGCAAGGCATTCCTAAATTCCCTAATCTTGCAAAATCCATCAACGACCAGATCTCTGGCTACAAAGGTATGGATACCAAACAATCCTATACTTGAACTAGCTAGAGAGGAAGCATGCCATGATTTGGCCTACCAAACAATGATAAAAGAAATATCTACCAAGGAGCAGAATCAGAAGTTACAAGCTAAGTATCAGGAATTTTCCATTGATAATGGACTTGTCTACTACAGAACAAGGCTTTGTATACCAATAAGCCAGTCACTTAAGCAGAAGATATTATGGGAAGCTCATGATTCTCCTTTTGCAGGACATCCTGGCTATGCAAAAACTCTTAATGCAGTTAGGAAAAGCTACCACTGGGAGAGGCTCAAAGGTGACGTTCTCAAGTATGTCACTGAATGTTTGTCTTGCCAATGTATCAAGGCCGAACATGTCATGATGCCAGGGAAACTGCAACCGCTTGACATTCCCCAAATGAAATGGGAATTCATCAGTATGGATTTTGTTGTGGGCTTACCCCAAGTCCAAGGAGGATACAATTCCATTATGGTTGTGGTTGACATGCTTACCAAGGTTGCACACCTGATTCCAATAAAGACAAACTATAAAGCCTCGGACATTGCAAGATTGTTTATCAAGGAAATATTCAACCTACATGGGTTACCTAAAAGAATCATTAGTGATTGAGATTCTCTCTTCACATCACACTTCTGGAGAGCTATCTTTGAAGCTATTGGGACTCAACTTTGTTTTAGCACCGCCTACCATCCCCAAACGGATGGACAAACAGAGCGAGTGAATCAAATCATTGAGGATATGCTTAGGGCATACTGCTGTCGAGAGCCGAAGAGGTGGATTCAATACTTTCCATTAGTGGAATTTTCCTACAATGCTTCTTACCAGCAGAGCATTCAAATGACCCCTTTCCAGGCATTGTATGGTCATGATTGTCGAAGTCCCCTAAACTTTTCTGATCCAACCCTAAGAGTTGAAGCTTCAAGACAAATGTTGGAGGACATGTATGATCAAATAAGGTCAATAAGACAAGACATACAAGCAGCCAAGGATAGACAAAAGACATATGCAGATTTGAAACGTCAAGAAAGAGTCTTCAAAGAAGGAGACATAGTCTTCATTCGAGTACGCCCTAAAAAGAGTTCTCTATCCCTAGGAGAATGCAAGAAGCTAAGTCCAAGGTATTGTGGGCCGTATAAAATCCTCAAATGCCTAGGACCCAATGCTTATAAATTGCAACTCCCTGAGAACCTAAAGGTTCATAATGTATTCCATATCAGTCTATTAAAAAAATATGTCCCCAATCCTAATCATGTACTTAATGACCAACAAATTGTAATGCCTAGCCAAGGAGTCCTTGAACTAAGGCCAGAAAGGATCTTAGATGTTAGGGAAAGACAGTTAAGATCTAGAACCTTGAAAGAATGCCTTGTCCAGTGGAAAGATTATCCCCAAGAGGATGCCACTTGGGTAGATGAAGGCACTCTCAACCATCAATATCCCCAGTTTATCTCAAGATGAGGACATCTCGATTCCTCCAAGGGGGAGAGAATGTAAAAGTCCGCGTGGGAATTAAAGGATCAAGCTTTTGAAAATTTATTATTATTATTATTATTTATTTTCCCCCTTATCCCTCCAGCCGACTGACGAGCTGGAGGGGGAGGGGAATAGAAGGAGTTCTGAAGCTCCTTGGTGGAGCTCGTGGAGGGAGGGAGGGCATGCATGTCGACACGCAGGAGGAGAAGATCCCCCTCCCTCCACTATTTAAACGAGGAGAGGGGAGGGGCCGAAGGACGGAAAAAGGCTGGGGGGGGGGGGGCCGTGAGAAGAACCAAACGTCGCTGCCAGAGATCATGTCGCTGTGAGAAAGAGGGGAAGAGACGCTGTTGCTGGCCGCCAGGGAAGTAGATAGGAGTCGCCGTCAAGGGAGGGAGGAGCCGCCTCCAATTCTCCGTCGGGACGGACGGCCATAACCAGCCCCCCAAAGCTTCTCGAAGCTTGGAAGCTTCCAAAGGGGGGGGCCTCTTAAAACCCCCTTCCTATACCCTACTACCCCCTTTGTTATTTTCTTCCCCGGGTTTAAAATCCCCTAAGCCCCCTTTCATTTTCCCCTCCCCCGTGCTAAAACCCTTTCCCCTAAATTTCAAAAAAATTTCACCCCCTCCTTGTACGTTATGAAGCCCTTTTAACCCCCATATCTAAAACCCCTTTCCATGGGTATTAGAACCCCCTCTGCCGGGTTTTAAAAATCCCTTAAGTCCCCTTTCACCCTCGTACTAAAGCCCCTTTCCTTGCACTTGGAGTCACTTCCCCCCATGAGCACAAAGGCCTTAAGGGTCTTATTACTTCTTTACCTATGTATAATCCCTAAAAGACCTATCCCCTTGGCTTTGGAATCACCCCCTTCCTGTGGCCTCTTAAAACCACTTCTCCCTTGATTACCCCTTAAGCCTTTACCTTGGCATCAAAAACCTTTCACCCTCCCCCATGTGTAAGCCCCCATAAGCCTTTTTCTCCAAGTTTGACCTAAGGGTCCTTAGACCCTTACTTATAATCTTTACGGCTATTATTTTTCCTTAAAGCTCTCCTACACCTTGTGTCTTCTCCACACCTTGTTATTTCCGTTCGTGCGAGCTTACAAAGACCATTAAGCCTTCCCCATGGCTTCAATGGGTCTTAGTTGTAAAAGTTTCTAAAAATACCCTTTTCAATTCCCGAATTCAAGGAGGGAACCTTCCAAAAACTACTTTGACAAACGGTGCAAGGAGCGACGGTGGAGTTCTAAGGAGAAGTTGTAAAGCTGCTTCCACGTTCAACGGACCACACTTGCGATGCCTCCTAAGAAAGTCCAAGACGTAGCCGCGGGAGGTTCATCTCCCGGTATCCATATGGATATCTCACCTCAAAGCCAGGTTGTCTTCTTGACGTTAATTCGGGTTTTAGTCAATCATGCAAAGAAAAATTGTTAAGGAAATATATATATTTGTTCAAATTAATTCTAACGAAGGAGTTAGCTTATGAATGACAATGTATTCAAATTAGCTTTCTTCAAATTGCATCAAACATTATAAAATAATAGGCAATACTATCCATTTACTATAGTATTATAGTCCTAAAATGAAGAAATTATATCTTGCTCCATTAGTCTTATTCTTTTCGCAACGAATCATGGCAAAATGGCTAAATTCATGAAAGGTTTCTTTCGATGCTCAAATTACTAGAGAGTTATCTTTGCTAGTTGCATATCTTAGCAAGGCAACTGTTGTTATTTGGCATGAGTTCATCTTTAAAGAAAACAGAAGTTAAATGTTAGAAATTAACAAGTATAAAAATTAGACATACGAAACCATTTGGAAAGAAAATGTAATGGGGAATTGCTGGATGACACTCTATTAACACTTTTCCCCTGCAAATTGAGGACTTGGAACAAATAAAGTGTGTATTCACCAATTCCATAGCTAGGCCTTTTGTCCCAAGGAGTATCGTCACTCTTTGTATCATCATGGCATTATGCTATATGCCAAATTAAATTGTATTGATTGAGAAAGTAATCAAAGATAGTAAAACCGTGACAAGACGAGCAAGATTACCTTCCAAAAGCTGACCAAACCAATCTTTCCAAAAGATAACCAGACCAATCTAAACATAGAAACATTCATACCCTAAAACACTAGACTACTTACATTACCGCAAGGACAATAAATTCATAAAGATAAGAAATTAGGGTTCGTCCCTAAGGTTCTTAAATGAAGAAACCCTAGGCCTGACATACGTCAGATTAAGGAGTCTAAACAGATTATTCTATCGTCGGACTGCGCAACATGTATGAAATCATTTTGTGATCAATTCACAAGGAGAAAAGGGAAAAACCCTCTTCAAAGACGGCAGATCCTTACGCAAGTTATCTTGCAAAAAGACGTAGTTTTTGGATATCCTTCAAAATAAAGAAAGTTGTAAAATGGAAACTAGCATATCTAAGGTACCTTAGGGTTAATCAAGTTGGGTATACCCTACACCCGAATATAAGGGATCTTGCCAAGTTTACAAGACATCTTGAGAACGACTGCTGATACACTCTAAAAGGAAAGAACACTTCCTTAGCAGCTTGCCATACAACTGGGTTGATTAATGGAAATGTTTGTGCTTGCTAGAGATTGTAGGGTGCTGTTTGAATTATGAATTACAAATTAAACAAGTACCTATACTTCAGGTTAAAGGCCTGAAGGGAGATGCAGCTTCAGTTACTCCCGACTGCCTGCCTGACCCTAACGAAGGGGGTTGTTGACCGCGCCGGGAACGTGGACCGAACCCGCCATGAGAGGTCTCTCCGTTGAGTTCTACTTGGAGCAGGAGGACGCTTGGGTGCCAGGGTGGGCTCTGGCCGTAAATTCCTCGCCTTCCGGGTCCTGCACAAGAGGCTAACATGACTCAATATTGGATCTCGAGGCCCGCATACTAGTTGATGGGCGGAAGCTTGGAATAGTGATCCCTGGAGATTACTTGTTAGCCTCCGGGCAGATTATGGACAAGCCTACGGCGAAACTTCTTGTAATTCAAAGATAAAATGATGAGATGCTAAGCAAACTTGCTTGATATTGTTTTTATATGTCACGTGATACGATTATGTGAAGGAACCAGTGCTTAAACAAGATTAATTAAAGAAGCTGATTGTTATATGCCAAATTAATATGTTAGATAATTACATAACTAAAACAAACCGAGGAAAGTGCGGAGGATGGGCCATGGGTCTGTCCTACGGTTGGGTGGTCCCGGTTAGCCGAGAACTTTTCTCATAAATCTCGAAAGACAGCGGAATGATCATCATCATCAAAAAGAATAACGAGAACAATGACCTAGAGTTACGTTTTACCCGATTTACGTTGTTTTAGGGGAACAGAATGGGACTATGCCTTATGGTAGAGAGGTTGAGCTTTGCATCCCTCTCGTTTCCCATTCTCCTTGAACCAAGTGCAGCGTGAATCCGCTTTGGACCTGGCGTTTCTGCGTAAAGTAGTTCGCTCGGGTCTGACGCTAGTTGCTGTTAGCTAGTGACCCATTAGGAAAACCCTAATTCCGGTCGATCCTAAGTGGGAACGGCCAGGATACTTCTGCTACGTAGCAGACGCGGGAAGAACTAGATCGCAAAACCCGTAACATTCCATGGGAATGTCGGGTGGAGCTTTCTAGACATCCTTTCCGATGGACTGCTAAGACGTGTCCTGGATGATACTAGGGGACACGTTACAGTGCGGAGGATCGGCCATAGGTCCGTCCTACGGATGGGTGGTCCCGGTTGGCCGGAAACTTTTCTCAAATCACGATGGAGAGCAGGAAGATCGTCAAAGAACATGAACAACAAAAGTGTTGACCTAGAGTTATGATTGATTCGATTTACGCTGTTTTAGGGGAACGGAATGGGACTATGACTTATGGCAGAGAGGTTGAGCTTTGCATCCCTCTCGTTTCCCATTCTCGTTGAACCAAGTATAGCGTGAATCCACTTCGGACCTGACGTTTTTGCGTAAAGTAGTTCGCTTGGGTCCGACGCTAGTTGGCGTTAGGAAATGACCGTTAAGGAAAACCCTAATTCAGGTCGATCCTAAGTGGGAACGGCCAGAATACTTCTGCTACGTGGCAGATGCGGAAAGCCCTAGATCGCAAACCGCGCAACATTCCATGGGAGTGCCGGGCGGAGCTTTCTAGACATCCTTTCTGATGGACTCCTAAGACGTGTCCTGAAGATACAAGTGGACACGTTACATCTATTTTCAAGTTTTTATTACCTTGTTGAACCTTTTTAAAATTTGTGCAAATGATCATGTAGCATGTCCATGTGACATTGGCATTACAAGCAACATTTTCACAAAGTCCTTATTAATCACACATAATCTAATAGAAAATACATAATGCATGTCTCACATGACACTTATCAACATCATCCTTGTTTGCCAAAGCATCCAACATCTTTCACATGGCAAGAAACAAAATTTAATATGCACATACAAATTTGTGACTTTGCCAAGGATTATAGGGACATAAGATAAAGATGGTTGTGCTACAACTATTATTTGATAGAAATTGTCTAGATTGTGTAGGAAGATCAAGAGCCAGAAGAAAGAAAGGAAAGACCTAATGGATGACCCTGATATACAATTCATTATGGTCAAGCTCTTTTACAGACAACTCATCTCTACAATTGCTTGTTCAATAACTTTTCAATGTTCATTGTCTTTATATTCTCCGTTGCATAGTGTTGGTAGCTCCTAACACTCGTTTAAGGACTACATGTATGTGAGAAGTATGGGAGTCTAAGGTCAATAAAGATTATGCTACATACAATTGAACAAAGTGATTGAGAATTTGGTTTGTTCCATACCATCTTGCAAATCCCGAAAATGTGCATTGTCGTACAACTCATGGATGAGGCTTCTTTGGATTGCTAAACATGATTTGGGTTGCTAAGATTTGGTAGGATACTAATCGGACCGAGATTTTACGAGAATCAGAGATGGATCGAGGCTCGTGTACACTTTCGCCCCAAGCAGATTTAACAGGGGATTGGTTTCCGGAATCGTCCAAGGATTCGTTTGTTGTAGCTAGTGATCAAATGAGTAAAAGCTAAAGTGTATAGTTTGTGATGTCGAGTGGGTGCAATATCTTTGGAGCTGTCAATTTGTAGTGGGCGGAACCATGATGGTTTTTGAAAGCACAGTACGCGAAATCGGATATGAGATTGACCATTCACCCATCGAATCGCGGCAGGTATAGCCTATGGCATCGAGCTCGTACGAGTGAATTTGTTTGTTCGTTTTCGTAGCGCATCCTTCAGTGATAATATGGTGCGATTCCAGCTTGTTCTAGTAAACGAAAAGAAGAGCGGATGCGACATCGTTGCTGCCGCGTGTGGGGCAGCGGGGCCTAGTTGCTGCTAAAGACATCGGCGCCGGGCGTGCCGAAGCGTCGATTGGAGTCCGGCACTCTTGTCTGATTCTGAGGTCAGATACGGGTCAGGCTCTCAGAAGCGCGCGCAGAGGTCAGCGATTTTGTCTGCGCTGGGGCCCAGGGCCGGACTCATTGTTTCACTTGCACCATCAGGTCACGACTCTTCGGCTTCCATGATCGCAACAAAGTGGCGCGGACAAACAAACCAGCGCCTCGATTGAGGTGAAAGGGTGAAAAAGCTGATCGTCTGCGGTCATGTGAAATATGGTAATTCACAAGTCATGGGCGCAGAGGACTGCGTGATCTGACCTGGTATAAATACGGATCCGCGCTCCTACATTGCGGCCACTCAGAGAGCTCGGAGGTACAAAGACTTAGAACAGCTCAGCAGCAGCTAAAATACTCAGCTGCAGGGCTTCTGCGTTAACTACCCACTAGCTCGACAGTATTGCGAATATGGCGTCTCCCGCGGTCGCTCCTCAGCAGCTGCATCCAGCCCCAGCAGCAGCTGCCACGTCGTGCATCACTGACACATTCTCGCAGTCCGTCAGCATCCCCGCGGAGTTCATATGGCCGGAGCTGCTGCAGTCGCAATCCGAAGGAGGGGCGCTCACCCTGGAGAAGCAGCCTGTCGTGCAGGACATGCCCACCATCGACCTCTCTCTGTTCCGCCGCATGAGGACTAATTCCGCAGATCCCACCTCATTAATGTCGACTGCAATGGATCGATATCATGATCAGCTGGCCGCCTTGCAGCACGCTGCCCGGACGCTGGGGTTCTTCCACGTGGTCAACCACGGCGTGGACGCGTCCCTGGTGGAGGCCGCCCATGGCCACTCCGAGCGCTTGTTCAGATTGCCCCTGGAGAGGAAGCAGAAGGCAAAACGACTCCCCGGCGAGAGCTTTGGGTATAGCAGCAGCTTCGCTGGGCGTTTCACTTCCAGGTTGCCCTGGAAGGAGACTTTCTCCGCCCAGCCCACGCCGGTTTCCAGCGTCTCTCACTACTTTCAACAGATCTTGGGTGACGACCACCAAGCTTGCAGGTTTTGCTGTCGCCCTTTTCATCTACTTCATATAAGCTCTGCCTCTGCGACTGTTTTTGGTGCTTATTACTCTAATTCCCCCACGCGAACTCTCTCATCAGTCTAATTCGTCATCTCTTCTCCTTCATACTAAATTTACTCATTATTAGAGCAGACTCCAGCTTCACATTTTCAGATTGCCCCCTCGGATCAAGCTCTCGAATTTCACCTTCTCCTGTCTTAGTGGCTCACGTTGTTTGTATGCCTTTCAGTGGATTCACCTTGAATCAAATGTTTAAACAGGTCTAAGGCTTTACCGATTCATGTCTTCATGGGCCGCTCATTAACGCCACCAACCATGAACAGATCATATCCGCGGCCATGCCTCTAGGAGCGACTTTAATACAATGCCTCAACTAGATGAGATTTTAGTTGGCTTATTCGTAGTATTAGAGTTAATTTCGGATGATAACATGGTTAACCAAGATCTTGCTTCTGCGGGTTGCAGCTCGACTTTCCAGAAATATTGTAAAGAAATGGTGAAGCTAGGGCTTGAGATATTGGAGGTCCTTGGACTCGCCCTAGGTCTACAATGCAGCTCATTGAGACAATACTTTGAAGACAACAGCTCTATTCTGCGCCTAAACTACTATCCATCTTGTCACCAACCTTCTCTCACATTGGGGACGGGGCCCCACACAGATCCATCAGCACTTACAATATTGCACCAGGACGAGGTTGCAGGGCTCCAAGTGTGCCATGAAAACACATGGTACACTGTCCCTCCACAAAAGGACGCATTTGTCATAAACATTGGGGACACATTAATGGTAAGTGCATCTCCTTAAACGTTGGTTTGAATTTCCTCCTTCCAATACGTACTTATTGTGTGCTTAACCCTCCATGGACTTTTTGGTTTAGGCCATCACAAACAAGCATTTCAAGAGTGGTGTACATAGGGCTCTTGTGAATGACTTTGTTGGAAGAAAGTCTATAGCTTTCTTTTTGAATCCACCATTTGAGATGACACTTTCTCCACCTGAGGAGTTGATAGATGAAGCCAACCCAAGGGCATATGAAGATTTCACATGGGAGAATTTCCTTCACTTCACACAATCTGTTCATAGGCCATGTGTAAACACGATAGATTATTTCCATGATCGGGACTCTAAGCTAGAGTAAGCAAAGCATCACAATACAAGCATCTATCCTATTCAGAGTAGTTTGGTATAAACGATTGGACCTATCAATGCTATCAGTGTATTAGATCTGAAGGGACAACTGGATAGGCATTGCGGCCTAGTGTATGGATGTAGAACAAAAGCCTTATATTTGAGTTTATATCCTTTTCCTACTGAGTTTAGAGCAAAAGCCTTATCTATGGTAATCGTGAGTGATTTCATTTTAAAGGCATAAAAGGAATACTATAGGCAAGTGGCTCATGAATAAGTCAATGTACACCAATTTCCAAAAAAGCTCAACTTTCTCTAACCATACATCAAATCCATTTGATCCCCATTTGAAAAAAGGCCTTCTTGGTTTAAAATAAAGTAGGAACCACGATAATATTGTTGTACTAGACTCTCGTACTCTGGATAATAGAATAGGTTTTCAACTGAATCATCTCATTAAAAGCTCAAATGTTGCCAAACTATGGCCATATAACATCTTGATAACAATTGTCCAAGTCATTGTGTATTTTTTATAATCTATCATCAAATTAACCATGTATATTTTGTGTGCAACATTCGTGAGAAGTGTTTGGGTAACACTACAATAGAATGGAAGTAGGGATGTGACTGCTAAATGTGAAGAAATTGTTATGTTTAAGTGCCTAGCACATAACCCATTCAAAGTCTCGTGGACCTAAGAGATGTTAGTGAGAACTGTTTGGGTAACACTACAATAGAACGGAAGCAGGGACGAGAATGCCAAATGTGAAGAAATGGGTATATTTTAGTGCCTAGCACATAATCCATTTAATGTCACATGGATCTAAAAGAACAAAATGCCCTTCTGACCATATAACGAAACCTTTGAAAAAGTGTTATCATACATGTTTATTTTAACATGTAGTTACACATATTCCCATGTAAAATATGCCCCATTGATCAATTTAGGGATAATATAGAGCCTAAGCAAAAAATACCAACATTTGGGGCAAATAGAAATTAAATAAGGTGAGAGAACCATATCTTCCAAGTGTTGTGAGGAGTTGGAGCTCATATCCAAGGTATGGGAGTTTTGTAACATGCAAAAAGCCCTATTCTTGAAAGACCCAAGATTCACCTAACTCCTAATACCTTAAGAACCTATAACTTTCATAGACTTGTTTTTCTTATTTAGAGCTTTTTTCTTCAATATAACATATGAAGGCTATGTCGATGAAATCGAAGATGGAAAGTGGTAAGAAATTATCTAACATTCTTTTAAAATGTGAAGACCTACTATGAGAAAAAATAAAAAAAACAAATAAAATACCTTATATATTAACAATATGAAAAAAACCACAATGCTTATAATTAGAGTCATATAGCTCAGTAAATACTAGAAACACAAAATCTCAAATACTTGAACACTATAATTAAGAACCACTAAATACACTAAAAGTAAGACTTTTTTCTATTTTTTTTCACGTACAAACTGTAGCTCTTCAATAACAATTTCATATTGTATAGATGAATTTTATGTACATGTCTTGAGATTCAGCCTTCATAGAGGTTGGCTAGTTCTCAACATGTTGTTGTGTCTTTATATTCAATGAAGGAGATAAGGATCAATAATATATTTCATTATTGAAGGTCAGATCCATAAAGCATTCTTAATATACTATCATCGTATGAAAGCATTTGAAGATAGGCTAGATGTCTTTCTAATATATTTTCCTAGCTACATTGTAGGAGTCTACATATATAGTTCATGAAAATCCAAAGATTTACGCATCTATGTAGAATTTAGCTAGATCTTTGATTGTAACAAGATGGTCAATTAGATTAACTAACATTTAAAGTTCAATAATAAAGGGTGATTGCAAGGTTGATAAGAAATGACTATAGGCCCATCGAATGAACATTTCATACATTTCTCTATTACAATACAATCTCTAGTCTCTAATCTATGTACTCTCTTCTCTCTTCTCTCAGTAGTATAATATATCCTCTCTCTCTCTCTCTCTCTCTCTCTCTCTCTCTCTCTCTCTTTCACTCGTTCTCCCTCTCCCTCGTTTGTTCTCTCCCCTATCCTCTCTACTCTCTCATCTCTATAATCCTAGAAAACACATATATAGCCATGAAAGCTATATAACGTAATGTACAAAACATGTGACATGTATGTGGTCTAAGTAAGAAGTGTATGAGAACCTTCTAAGGGACAGTTTGCCCTTGCGAGTCCTATTGATACCTATGAGCACAACACTTTAGACATGTTTCCATAGTCTCATAGTCTTCTCAAAAGAGTACACAATCATTGACCCATGCATGGATGCTGTTGTAGTCCATTCCAAGCTTTTGTAACACTAGTCATGCATCATCATGAGATTCAAGCATCGTGTTTCTAGGTGGCAATATCTGATATTTTAGCAACTTGAAAGAAAAAACCCAAGTATTTTTAAAGAGCATAAGAACCATTTTTATAATGGAGTCAAAGACAAAGGAGCATAGTACATACATGAACAACTCAGTCACATTGCATCACTCCATTTGTACTTTGCCTGTACACTTAGGAGTTCAAGTAGTGTCTTTAAGTGAGATACTTGCCACCCATCACATAATAGTATGGACGACTCCTCTCTCAATGGATCAAATGACTTGGCATCCATGGGTAGTAATTCATCGATCATTGCATCCATCTCAAGCAGCAAGTTTGAAGGAAGGTTTGAAAGGCCTAGCATCTATTTTAGTGTAGAGGACATAGTTAGCAGTGTGCCCTCCAATGGGTTAATCAACTCGGGTACTCCATCCATTGCACGCCCATGAGCTCTTCTTATAGGCCGCAATAGGTGCATTCCTTAAGCTAGAACGGCACCTTTGTAAAAACATAATTTAAAAGGATATTCAATTACACAATAAATGTAAAGTATGATTGGTATACACTTTTCTTACTATTAGCTCAAAGTTCAAGATTACCTATTCAATGATATGTGATTAAAACTTGCCAAAGCATCGCATGTGGTCTATAAACAAGCAACGCTTTCATTGAATTATTAGCTTACACTCAGTACAAAGAGTACAAGACATGCTCATTGAGATACGCCTCGCGATCTTAGATGTCATGGCCATCATCATTGTCCATTTCGTCTATGCTACGATAGACAATGTGATTTTGTTTCATGTCACCATCGTCATCCCAACTACCAGAATATGATGTGAAATCTATAAGTCACACATGTGCTCTCATATCCATATATAACACTCTTAGCACTTCCTCTACACCTTTGAAGACTAGAACCCGCTCTTTTGGATCATCAAAATAGTCTACTTAGAGCCCGATATTCTGTGAGACTATATATACTATTATCCTTTGTTGTATGATCAATTAAGTCTTCTTCTATCATATATTCTATTGTTTTAGTAGAAAAGTTACCACAACTTGCAAAATCGTCACTGTTTAATCCCTCTTCTTTTGTGTCTTCTTTCTTCTCACACTAGGAGTTGACCCCTTCTTCAAGCTACCCTTATTGTTACCACTTGTTCCCTCCGAGCTTCTTGTTTGGCTCTCCTACATAATCTAACTGGATTCTAACAAAATACGGCTCTCTAGTGAATTTTTTGGTTTCTACTGACAAACTCAGTCCACTTGCAAAGTATTTTGTAGCTTAGCATTCAATTTTTCTAACTACTCCACTATTTATTTAGCTTCCTTTTCCAATCTTCTTTTTGCTCTCTTGTCTCATGTTAACTTCTCGCTTTCACTCATTCACTAGATTTTCCGAGAGCTTTCTCTACCGTGCACATTCTCCTTCCACTTTCTATTATAAGATCCCTTGTCTACCGTGCCCCCTAAGAAGCCCCCTAGATAAAAGGGCTAGATGTCTATATGTGAAGTCATTGTATTAACTAAGTATTGAAAGTGCACTTATATGCTCTCTTTATCTCCAAATTATCATTATAAAAGATATTCTATCTTTCCCTTATATAGTCCAACTATCAACTCACCCAACATTCCCCTTTAAGTTACTTGCAGTCTTTCAAATAGTACTCCTTAACCCTTATTTTGAACTAGAACTCCTAATATATCAAACCCATTTTATTCTACATTTAAACCAAAGAAATTTTTTATCTAAAAACTCTTAATTCACCATTAACCTTTGCTAATACTTCAGTAAAACCACTAATATACACTAATCATTACTTCAGCCCTAAATAATATTTTGCAAAGAAAGTACTTGCAAATGGATTCTATTAGTTATGAAATTTTAATAAGAAAATTTGAACATACAATAAACTATAATCTCTTTTTATTTGTCTCACTAACTCCTACATTATCAAGACTTATTACTATTTTTTATTTACTTTAGAAAAATAAAGATATTTATAATAATTAATTCTAACATTAAAATCTTAAAATCTCTTAAACAAATGTTCTCCATAATCAATGCAGTGCATACGTGAGTTGGCATCAATAAATTCTCTCATGTACTCTTAATATTCACTAATTATCTCCTAAAAACACCCAAAATTTATCATTTTTAACCTTAGGATCTAGATATATAGAATTCTAGAGACCCACTAAGTCTACGAATCGATAAGGAGATCCATCATAGTGTTTATAAAATAGACGTGCTTATAAAAAAAAACTTGCAAGTTCTGTTGTGTCATGTGACCTACTGATAACAAGTTTTTCATAATGGAAGGCACATGTAATACATCATGTAGAATTTTCTTCCACCCATCATGAATGACCAAGGGTACTACACTCTTATTCTCAATGCTATGTTGCGTATGATCTCCTGTGCACACATATCCATGCTTTTCAGGGACCATTTCTATAAACCAATCACCATGACGAGTCATGTGATTCAAGGCTCTAGAATCAATGTACTAGACATCATTTGTTTTGGTCTCCTTAGTAGCATGGTTCTGAACATATGTCATGGCAAACAATCTATCAGTGGATGCATCTTGTGTATGTCTCGACGATACATAGTGTCCTTGTTGTTTGCCTTTCTGGTTAGCTTGATTTTTCTAGTACTCTTTGGCAATGTGGCCATACTTTTGACAATAGTGACAATCCTTATCTTTATTCGAATTGTCATGAGTATGTTGTGGCTGCCATGATCCTCTTGCCCTAGGGTTGGATCTCCTCGTCGTTCTAAAATGCCCACCACCTCTTGCATTCTAACTCTACTGAATATTAGTACTGTGAGATGCATTCTATTGTGTTTCTCTTCCATGAGAAAACCCTCTTCCACGGCTGTGAGGACCTTGTTCATTAGAATAGAACACTGCATCTTTCCTTTTAGAGCTACTTGACCTAGTAGTAGCTAACCCCAATTTGACTGCTTCATGTATGAGAAATGAAAAAAGCTCATTAAAATCTGGTATCTCAGCATGCATCAATATAGAGATATCAAAAGATTTGTACTCAGGCCCTAAACCATTTAGGGTAACAACCATTAGATCCTCATCAACATCAGCTCACAACTAGAGCTAGTTAATATGCAATGATCTTCCATTCAGTCACATAGTCCTATATGCATCACCCTTTCCTATCCATATTGTTGAACTTATACTTTAGCTAGATTTTGTGAGTACTAGTGGTTGTACCATAGTACCACATCAAAATATTTCAAGCATCCTTTGGTGACTTGTAGATCATTATCTACATGACTATTGCATCAGAGATATAGAAGGACAACCAATGCAACACCTTTGGGCTCTTTCCAACCATGCTTGATGTGCGCGTCTTTGTTCAACTCTAGGATTTTTGTGGGGAAGCTTGGGTTTAGCTTCAACACCCGTGACTAGATCCCAATGTCCCTTTCCAATTAGGAAGTTCTTCATCCAAAACTTCGAAATAGCATAGTTATTGTTATCAAGCATGTCACCCACTATCTAAGTTATATTATCTCCTCTGTCTACATTTGCCATGTGTGCAACACAATGTATTCACTGCAGTAATAAAAATGATCCATTCTTGACTTTGTGTAGAACCAAGTAATTTTCATAGACAAGGTGTTTGTATGCACTCAAATTAATCCAATAAAGATGAAGATAATCTCTTTGCAATATCTACTATCAGTATTGACTAGCTAGCAAGTTCTCTACTAAATTCTGAATGTTCTCTATTCAGAAAACCACTTAAAGCATTCCAGACATACGCCTTTTCATTTGAAAGTCCACATACATTTCTATGAGTATCAATACTTTATTACACAACATGTAGCAAAACCAATAAGTTTCTTACAATTGCAACCAACCAAGTATCTCTATTTTACCATTAATAAATCAGCCCAAAATTGAGCATTAAAAGCTTGTAGTACTCCTCAAGACACCCATAGTCCATGTAGTAAGATCCACACATTAGATGACATCAATATGTAGTTCAAAGTGCTTGTAGTATCAGATAGAAGCTAGTACAATTTCAAGACTGATTTCAAGACAATTCGAGATCTGTAAATGCACTCAAATCTTTGAAGTTTGGATTCCTACTCATGCTCAAGTACAAGATCTTGGAGGCATAAACAATGCCAGTCAGTTCATGTTGATTTAGTATGCCCTTCTTGTTGTGTGTGTTCAAAGATTGAGATGCATCTCACTACATTCATACAGAATAAGTTGCAATTAATTGCCTGTCATAGTGCAATATTTAGTTCATCATTCAATCTACAAGTACATCTCTAGACTTGGAAATCCAATGCTCATAACTATTCATAAACCATCCACTAAATACGTGGAATCATCTGAGTATTAATGGCAAATAACTAAAGCTTTTTTAAATGAGCTCCAAGCATTACATACAAGTTGCCTCAACTTTATGATAGCACTTAGTCTTTAATATAAGGCTTCAGATCACTTAGGAGTGCTCCACCACATGACAAGCATACTTAGTGACAATGTTCAAGGAGATCTTTCAATTGTTTGTGTTATGCCAACTGCCAAATGAGTTGCAAATTGCTTGGTTTAATGCTCAAATAGAAGGCACAATTTCTTTTAGCTCATGCTAATCTATCCACGTGTTCTTTGCTACTCAATTATCCACATGTGCTCTACTACTTAGTCTAGTGCTACCATTTCTAGCATTGAATAATGCCCAGGAACCAACACAAAGTAAGCACTATCTCTCTTCATTAGAAATCAAGTATGATAGCAATTATCAAAACTCAAATGTTGTCCATGCTATCATCCAAAAACATGTGCAATTTTAGGGTTGTCCATGCTAGTCAGAAACACACATGTTTGCTATTGGTTGAAGTTCCAAGAGTTAACACTCAATAGTGCTCCATATGTATTAGAGAAAAGCTAATGAATCCCCGTGAATGCCTCAAAAGAGGCCCTAATCAAAAGACATATCAACCACATGCCTCTTACCTGAGATTGTCATTGACTAAAGTCCGCATTCAGCTCCTATTTATGCTCAAACTTAACAACAAGAACATGCTCTAATACCATCCATGTAAAGAGAATGGGAGAGAGAGAGATGAGGCCACAAAGAGCTCATTGTTCTCACTTTCTTATCTTTATTCAAGTACACACACTCAGACGGACTGAGTAACCTAACACAACTAGGTCTAAGGGACCAAAATCATACTGGTCTACTAACTATTGTTGAATAAGTCATGATGTGAATTATTCAATGATGCATGTAACCTGACACAACTAGGTCTAAGTGACCAAAACCATACTAATCTACTAACTATAGCTAAGTCATGACTTGACTTATTCAATGACACACACATGTTAGGGATAGCTACACACATTATAGCTGTCATGTTAGGTTAGCAGCTTGAGCTTGAAGTCTCAACAAAATGGAGGTAGACTTATCATGATCAGCAATGTCTTTAGTGTCATAATTAGATTGTATGATGTTGTCACAAGAATTGGCATGACCAAAGTAAGAATAAATATATAGGTACAATGTATTGTTTAAAGGACTCGTAAGAATTCATGCGGAAGCAAAATATGTTAGATTATTACATGGCTGAGATAACTGAGTTTTCACCACCAGAGGAGTCTTCTAAGGCATTAGTTGTGTATAAAACATCCTTTAGACCTCCATCTCAAGATTCACCATCTAAGGTTAATGATGTGAAATCTATAGGAGTGGATAATATGATGTGTCATGTACCCATGATTGATGAGATCTATTAAGATACCAATTATCAAGCTTAATAGGGTTCATATAGCTTATGTGTGCAATTCTGAAATTGAAACAACACCTTTTGAAGTGGCACCCAATAATTCTTTATTATTGGGTAGTTAATTACAAGATGTTGGTGTTGAGAAATTACAAAAAGTTATTTAAAAATACTCTCATGTGTCTATCTAGAGCTCAAGGAAGTTACTCTTGAATATATGTGTGCATCACGTGGGTTCAAAATAAGGCATTTTTAAAAAACAAATTTTTTACATTTTTTACATACAAAAGGGTGTAATATAAAAAGGTTAGGCATTAGCTCCTAGGAATTTGAGAACCTTGTATGGCCCACAATACCTTAGACTCAAATTATTGAACTTTCCTAATGACATAGAACTCTTATTTGAGGATATAGAGATGAAAACCATGTGTCCCTCTTGGAAGATACGCTCTAGCCGTCCTAGATTAACATAAGGTTTCTTGCGGTCTTTGGTAGCTTGGATGTATTGTTTCATAATTTTGACCTAATCATCCATGTCTTCCAACATTTTCTTTTAGAAGCCTCAATCTTTAGGGTTGGATCACAAAAATTGAGTGGTGTTAAACAATCTTGCCCATACAATGCCTAAAATGGAGTCATTTGAATACTCTGGTGATATGACGCATTGTAGGAAAATTCTAATAAGGGAAAATATTATATCCACCTTATCGGTTCTCTCAAACAATAATCTCTAAGTATATCTTCAATAACCTCATTAACCCACTCTGTTTGACCATCACTTTGGGGATGGTAAGTTGTGTTGGGTTCAAATTACTTCAAATAGGCTTCTCAAAAATTGGATGTAAACAGAGAGTCATGATCACTAATGATCCATTTAGGCAATCCACAAAGCCTAAAGATTTCTTTCACAAACAATCGTGTAATATCTGAAGCTTTGTAGTTGGTCTTGACTTGGATAAGATGAGTGACCTTTGTCACCATATCCACAATCACCATGATTGAATTATACCCTTCTTAAATAGAAGGTAAGCCAACTATGAAATCCATACTCATGAACTCCCATTTCATCTATGGAATGTCAAGTGATTGGAGCTTGCCGGGCATTTTGACATGCTCAACTTTAACCCACTAGAAACTTAGGCATTCAGTAACATATCTGAGTACATCATGCTTCAATCTTTTCCAGTAGTAATTTTTCGTGACTGCATTAAGAGTCTTTGCATAGCTAGGGTGTCCTAAGAATGGGGAGTCATGGGCTTTCCATAATATCTTCTTTTTTAGCACTTGATTGAGAAAAATGCAAAGCCTTGTCCTAAAAAAGACAAGTCCATCATCGATAGTGAAATTTTCGTATTTGACTTGGAGCTTAGGATCAATGTCCTTAACTAGGATTTCTCTTAGCATTAGCTAATACTTAGGATCCTTGTGTGCCTTTTCTTTGGCTAGCTCAATGACTGGATTGCTAGGAACACAATATTAGTGAGTTTGGGAATCTCTCAATTCCCATTTCTTGAATACTAAAAAGGTGGCACCCGGATAACATGTCCATAAGTTTCTCAAAACCATATGATTTGACCTATCATTGGAAAGCGCTTGAAAAATAGAATCTATTGAGCTATAGAGCGCTCGATTTGGAGTTATAGTATTCAAGTTATGACAAATCTAAAGATTTGACCACGTGTCCCAAACTTATGGGAAATTCCCATATTCCCCAATATGGTGTTTGGGCATTGATATTAGAAAATCTTTACAACTTAATGCATTAGCAATCACATTCTCTTTTCCATGTCTAAACTTGATTTCAAAATCAAATTCTTGCAAGACTTCAATCCACCGATGCTACCTCATATTGAGGTCTGTTTGAGGGAGTAAAGATCCATTTGAGACTTTTGTGATCAATGATCAATGTTAACTTGCTTTCAAGTAGATAGTGTCGCCACAATTTGAGAGCATGGATCACAGCTAATAGCTTGATGAGATCATGGGTGGCATAATTACTCTCCTAGATTTTCAACTTCCTTGAGGAATAGGCTATTGGATGACCTTGCTGCATAAGCACACAACCTAGTGCAAGAGAACTTGTGTTTGTTACGACCTCAAACTCTTGACTTAGGTCAGGTAGCTTTAAAATGGGTGTTGTTACCAAACTTGAGTTGCTCAAAACTAGTTTTCTCAATGGGCATCCACACAATATCAATTTGCTTTTCAATAAATTAGTGAGAGGTATAGCTATTAGGGCGTAATTTTTGAAAAACATTCTAAACCATCCAAACAACCCTTAAAAACTTCTCACTTCCTTAACTGTCCTTGGTGGTTGACACTCTTGAATATCTCTAACTTTGGGTGAGTCTATAGAGATTCCTTCAGCACATACTATGAATCTAAGATATTCCATTTGTCTTTTGAAAAAGGCACACTTCTTTTTCTTTGCATAAAGCTTCTGCGTTCTCATTGTGTCCAACTCAATGTGCAATTGCAACTCATGGTCTTCGTCTCTCTTGGAGTATGTTAGGATGTCATCAAAGAACATTAGGACAAACTCATCAAGATAAGGTCCAAAAATGTCATACATTAATCTGTTACATGTAGCAGGGGCATTAATTAGACGAGACCAAAAGAAATTACAAGAAATTCAAAATGATCGTATGTGGTATTGAAGGCAGTTTTGGGGATATCTTCTTCCTTGATCCTTATTTGGTAATAACTATATCCAAGATCAATCTTGGAAAAGCTTTTTTCCCTTGCAACCTATCAAGTAGCTTGGGATTGGATACTTATTCTTGATTGTAACTAGTTTAGTCCTTGGTAATCAATGCAAAGGTGGAGAGTTCCATCCTTTTTCTTTTAAAATAGTACTAGGGCTCTCCATGAAAAATTATTGGGTCTAATGTATCCTTGATCCAGTAACTACTTGAGTTGCTCTTTCAGCTCAATTGCTTCAAGGATAGATATTTTTTACAGAATCTTAGTGATTGGAGTGGCTCCTAGTTCAAGTCTGATCTCGTGATCGACTTCTCTTCAAGGAGGTAATTCAGTCAACTCTTCTAGGAAGATGTCATCATATTCCTTCAACAAATATGGCTCTCCCTCATCTTGATTATTTTTCTCAGTCTTATTTAATTTTATGAGATACACAGGTAATCCTTTTCTTATGCGAGATGATTTGGCTAGTTGAACCTTGGTTTTTCCTACCTGACCTTGGGTCATCACTTTTTCCCCCTTAAGGTTTTGAAAAGTCACCTGGCCTTTTCTACCCTGAATATATGCGTCATTGGGGATTAGTGAGTCTATACCCAATAGACACTTGTAGGCCCCTAAATTCATGATCCTAAATCCTATTTCATGGCGATTTCTTCCTAAGCTAAATGACATGGAAAGTTCCAAAAGCAACCTAAATGTACGTATTGTGTCTATACCTAATTTCTTGGCACACTTTGGTGATGTGAACGAGTGTGTGCTTCCATAATCAATTAGAATTTTAAAGGACTTACCTTGATATTCTGCTAGTGTTTGAATCACCGAAAACTGGCTATTTGGACCTTTCTTATGGAGGGTGGTGTGAACTAATGCCCTCTCTATACCCGCTTCCATAGTTAGGTTTCCCTCTTATTCAAGCTCTTTAAGGATTACAACAAATACTTTTTCTTTTGCAATTGAAGCTTGGTTGTAACCTCTATATTGTCCACGACGACAAATTTGGTCAAGCTTTGGGCACTGCCTTTCAAAGTGGCTTGGCTCATTACAGTGAAAACACCTAAGTACTCCTAAATTAATTCCTGTAGGTATGAATTTTTTGACTGCATTTGTTTTGGCCCTCTTTCTTTGACCAGATGGGTGAGTGAGAAGCTCTCACACTTTTCTATGTTCTCCTAAACTCTTAAGAGAGTGGCATCGAGATTTTTTTGGAAATGCCCATAATATAGAAAGTTAAAAACACTAGTCTTTCTTATTTTCTTTTTCTTTTTTTCTTCTTCTTTTGCACTATAATAATTTGCCTTTGGAATGCTTTTCTCGCATGCTAATTCCCATGAGTACATGCCAATGCAACAAGTGCTAAGATTTAGAGCACTAGGCTCCATCACTCTCAAAAATGATCTCTTTTTTCTCTTCAATCCTCTGTTTGATGAAGACTCTGGGATGTTACTATATGTATATCCTCTACATCACGTGCGTTCAAGACCTATTTATAAATATCCTTATTTGTGAATATTTTTTGAATAAAACATAACCCTTTTCTATTCAATATGTAAATAACCCCTTTATATTATACCCTTCTGTATGTAAAAAATGTATAAAATTGTATTTTAAAAATACATAATTTTGAACCCATTTGATGTACACATATATTCATAAGTAACTTACCCAAGGATGAAGAAGCATGCCCATTAAACCCCCAACTTGAATGAACCGGTCTTTCAGCTTCTATGGAAGCAAGCCCTCAACTTGTCTAAAGCATACCCTTTAAGAAGAGGGTCTAAATAGCCCCCTTAGTGGTGAAGATCAAACTTCCTACCACCTTCCTATACATCATGGGATCCTCCAATATACCTGCATTAACACTTAACTTCAAATATTGATCCAATGTCATTGAGATTGGCTTACAGTCATCCATGCCATACTTTGTCAACATATCCAAGATGTATGGCCTTTGTCAGAGCCATATCCCCTTACCTATTCTTATCACCTTAATGCTAAGAAAGTACTTTAGCTCTCCCAAATCTTTCATGTCAAAAATCTACTTGAGAAGATTCTTCATATGGTCCACCTCTTGCACATTATCACCCCCAAAAATCAAATAATCCACATATAAGGTAATCACAACAATGCCCCAATCAATCTGACATCCATAAAGTAAGTGATCTATATGTTTAACATGAGAACCTATAGAGACAAAATACTATGCTATATTGTTATGCCATGCTCTTGGTGCATGTTTTAGTCCATACAATGATTTTTCATAGCCTACACACATAATCGGGTGAACCATGCTCTCATAACTCTATGCTTGCTCCATCTACACTTATTTTTGCAACTCACAATGCATGAATGCATTCTTTAGATCCATTTGGTGAAAAATCCAACCTTGTGGTATAACCATGATGACTCTTACAATGGCCATCTTTACCATTGGAGAAAATGTATTCTCATAATCAATTCCATAAAGTCTATGCATAACCTTTAATAAATAGTCTCACTTTATATGTTTTAGAATTCCATTTGTATTACATTTTACTTTGTAATCCCATGTGCAGGCTATAACTTTTTTCACTTAGGAAATGGTACCCATTCCCAAGTTTGATTTATATCCAATGTAGCCATTTCTTAATCCATGGATTTCTCCGAATGCACATGACCAATAGCTTCCTCAAAAAAAGTGGACTCAATTGACATTATAATCATCATGATATATGAAAAACATAACCATCATATATCAACCTATTTATATAATATATTATTATCATTGACCTACATACTGGTGGAGCACTTTGTGATCCCTTTATATCAGTCTTGGTTTTCTTTACACTAGGTGTACAAATAACCATGATACCAAATTCCTTGTAAATAAGCTAGTCTGAGCTATCAAACTCACCATCTACATGTGAATAGCTTGCAGAAACATCTGACACACCAAGTGAATCAACCGCCTTTTCTTCTTCCTCATGTGATGCATTTTTGCACTCATAGGAGTGCTATTTGCACCCAACTTTTCACTCCATGGTCCCTCAATAGACCTATTGGTTAATGACTCTTTTGTCCCACTCAATGTCTCTGAAGACTATGGACCCACATTTTTTGCAATCACCTTTTCTTTTATATCATCTACAACAATATGTTTTTCAATAGCATATACCAATTGCTCATCTCATCAAACTTAACATCTCTACTCGCCTGTGACTTGTGAGTTACTAGATTGTAATACATGTGATGCTTTTGCTCAAAGAAATAACAAACAAATACATAGTTTTC
Source organism: Lygodium microphyllum (assembly GCF_053477565.2). Classification (NCBI taxonomy): domain Eukaryota; kingdom Viridiplantae; phylum Streptophyta; class Polypodiopsida; order Schizaeales; family Lygodiaceae; genus Lygodium; species Lygodium microphyllum. The sequence continues at coordinate 126,590,395 of NC_141152.1, read as the reverse complement.
AACTTTCATATCCAACATCTTGGTTAGCTCCTTAGGAACATGTACATAGACAATGCATCCAAACACTAACATACTTGTGACAAATACGGCTTCACACCACTAATTAATAAGGCATGTTCTTTTTAGCCACCATCAAGGCTTGTACAATTTCTACAATGTGTCCATTCTTCCTTTTAGCAACACCATTGTGTTGCAGAGTATTCTTGTATATAAATTGCCTCTAAATTTGATGTTGTTTCAAAAAAGTAATAAATTTATTGGAGATGTATTATCCCCCTCCATGTAACCTCGAGAACTTGATCAGCACATCTGTTTGGTTCTCAACCAGTTTTTAAAATCTTGAAAGTGAAAAAACATCTCACTTTTCTCCTTTATGCAATAAATTCTCCATGTAACCTCAGGGCACTTGATCGGCACATCTATTTGTTTCTCAACTAGTTTTTAAAATCTTGAAAGTGAGAAAACATCTCAATTTTCTCCTTTATGCAGTACACATATACTTTCCTTGTATGATCATTAATAAGAGCTACATAATACTTACATCTAATCATTGATGCTTTTTTTGTAAGATTGCACACATTCGAATATACAACATGAAGTAAATTTCTACTTATATGTTTATCATGAGAAAATTCATATGTTGTCTATTTTCCAAGTTGTCATGCTTCATAGAATTTATGCATACAATCACTTTGAGCTTAGGCAAGCCTATTAGAGTTTCATGTGATTGCATATTCCTCAAGCACTACATATTTACGTGGCGAATATATTTATGCAAGAATGTCGTATCAACCATAACTCTTGTACCTTGTGCAAACATATTTCCCACAGTATCCTTGCCTTTTGCAACTAGTTTACATCCATTCTTGAAACCTTGTACAAAGAAGCCATTCTGATTGAGCTTTATTTGCTATCCCTACTCAATCACTTACCTAATAAAAACCACATTCTTTGTGATGTTAGGAACATACAACACATCAACCAAACGCTTAACTTCTCCATCCAACGTAGATAATGGAAACTCCTAGCATGAGTAATAAGATGCATTGCATTGTTAGCTATTTCCATAAAACCAAGCATGTCAAGATTTCTCATTTCTCTAGACCATTATCCATGAGTTGTTATATGATTAGAGGTACTTGAGTCCACATATCATACTTTATCAATCATTACTGTTGTGATGCATCTATATTTACTACATTTATCATGTGGTACATATAATAAACAACTTCTCATTATCAACTTGATTACCAATAGATGCATAATTGTTATTTTGTCTTCTCCCATTTTTTTTTCCATCTCTTTTTTTTTGGACAATCTTATAAAACATGATCTTTTTTACCACAATTATAGCATTGTTTTTTATCATAACGTACATTCTATATCTGCCACCTTCTCAATGGCTCTCCTTGCCTCAAGAAGACAGATCTTTGCACCTATATGTGACTACTCCTATGAGTCATGAGATTGCCCTTGATTTTGCCCATAAACGGCCACCTTCATAGCCTCTATCACCATGACCTCTACTCTACTTGTGTTAGAGTAGATCATATAATCTACACTATTCTTACTTTATGATAAAGATGCAACAAGATCTGTTATTTTTTCTTCCAATATTAATATAGATATTAGATTTGAAAAATCAAGAATGGTGTCTCTTGTATTGATGGAGGTTCAGAACTACTTTTACTCCTTGCCTAAAGCCACCCAAACATGCATCCACTATATCATCATCATCAACTTTCTTTAATAGATTGAAGAGCTTCAACAATACTCTGCAATGGATAGTCATTAATAGACACATTACCACAATTGACATTGTTTAACTCAAACATCAACTATAACCTTTTAGCTTTGATATTTGAACCAAATAGTAGGGCTAACTACAGCCTATATATGCCCAATCATATTATCTCAAACATTGATGGAAAGTGATAAATAACTTTTTTAGCACCTTGGTTCCCTTTCTTAAATATCTTTACCCATGTAAGTAAATTGGTCAATTTAAACTTCCAAGCATGTAAGTTATACTTGTCAAGCTTGTCATTGATAATTTGAGTAAATCCCTTAGACATTGTGTAACAAAAACCAAAAATATACTTTTATCAATGACTGCTAATTTAGGTAAATTATCACATGTATTGAACTCAAGACATAAGCATGCCTTGAGAAACGCCTATAATGTTTGACAATATTCAAATATTATCTAGTATTCCAGATACAGAGAGAGGGAGATAGAGATATAGACATATGAGAGGCACAGAGAGCCAATCCTTTCTACAGTCTTCTTCTATCATATTTTTCATTCTTTTTTAACTTACACACATAACCAAGTAGGACCTAAGTCTACATAACAGTGTGAAAGATACTTAGTCACTAAATGACTAGTACAGCTAGTTTTGATTGACATTATTATGACACACCTACCATCTAGTTAACCTACTATTGAAGAGAGAGTGTATATTTACTAAGCATGACTCTTCACACTCCCCCTCCACCTCAAGTCACAACATGTATCCCAAGTAGTAATCTAAAGTGAGGAAACTTATCCCTACCAAGTGATTAAGTAAAGATGTCAGCTACTTTGTCTTCTATCTTCACATGGATAAGATCTATCTTGTTTCTAAGTATCATTTCTATGATGAAATGGTAATGCACTTCTATGTATTTTGATTTAGCATGATAAATAAGATTACTTACTAGAAACACACTACTCATGTTATCAGAATACAACTTGGCTGGTTTATCCACATGTGTTGCTAAGTCATTTGACATCTTAACCAGCCATATAACTTCACATACAACTAAGGTTGCACCTCTGTATTTTGCTCAATACTCTAGAGAGCCACACTAGGTTGCTTTATACTGCTCTAGCTAATCATGTTGTTGCCAAGACCAAATACATATCCACTTGTCGATCTTCTATCATATGCACATCTAGCCCAATCTGCATCATTGTGTCTTGTAAGCTCATAAGGATTACTATACTCATAAAAGAGCCCATAATATAGTGTAGCCTTCACATACCTCATAATCCTGCTTATATTTTCCTTGGCCTTTTCACGAACTGACTAATCAACTTGGCTGAATAACTAAGATCAGGTTGAGTGGATAAGATAAATCAAGCTACCAACCATCTGTCTATATCTCATTTCCTATGTATTAATTGTCAACTTGACATTTTGCTTTAGTGGAGTATCCATGGGCTTGCACTCCAATGTACCATAATTTTTTAGCATATTATGTGCATACTGCTTTTGTAAGATCCATATTCCTTGAGGTATCCGTATGACCTCAATACTAAGGAAAAATTTCAGCTCCCCAAAATCTTTTATCAGAAACTCTTCCCATAGCATATATTTGATCTCATCAATGCCTGGTGTGTCATTACCTATAATGACCAAGTCATCTACATACATCACCAAATTCACATAGCCATTCTTTGTCTTCTTACTAAATAGGCTATCATCAGCTTTACCCATTTGAAATCCAAGATTTTGCAAGAATGTTTGCATTTCATACCCATGGTGCTTGTTTCAGTCCATACAATGCTTTCTTCAATCTACAAATATAAGATGTATATTCAACATGTACATATTCTTTTGGCTTATCCATATAGACTTCTTTAATCAAATCACCATTCAAGAAAGCATTCTTTATGTTCATCTGATATAGATTTCAACCTTTGGATGCAACTACTACACTGACAGTCCATACAATTGCCATCTTTGCAATAGGACTAAAAGTCTAGTCTATACTATTGAGCATAACCCTTAACAATTAACCCAGCTTTGTATCCCTCAAGTGAGCCATTTGATTTACGTTTGAATTTGTAAATACACTTTCATCCAATAGACATCTTGCCTTTAGGCAGTTTTTTAACTAAATCACAAGTTCCATTTTTCAACAAGGCATCATACTCTTCATCCATTTCTTTACACCGCTTCTCATCCTTAACTACTTCTGCAAATGACGTGGGTTCTTTCTACTTCATTACTTCTATCATATATGCATAGTGTTTTAATTAGCTGAGCACCCACTATAAGTAAATCTATCAATAGGTTTTCTTTCTTTCTGCAATCTTTGTATAGCTAAGGTGCACTATGTGATTCCACTCTCTCATGAGGTGGTACACACACTTGCTTAACATTAAGGATAAGAACTGCAAGTATTCCAAACTCAGTATTCGAACTATCAGCGGAAGCATACCCTAATGTCAATGGACCTGTAACATCATCAAGTGCCTTCCCTTTGCCTTTATCCATGTCCCATCTCCCCCTCATTTACATATCAGTGTCAATGGAATGAGATCCATGACTACGTAATCTACCTGTCCAAGGACTCACACTAGTAGATACATCATGTGTAGACCCACTAGTAGTGGTAGCATCCTACATTCCATTTTCAGCATCATATATACTTTGTGAAGGTTCTTCATGAACCTACACATGCATGGCACCATACCGGGATGCTAGCTCATCAAATACTACATCCTAATTGATCAAAGTCTCATGAGTAGACGAAACATAGCACTTATAAGACTTCTATTCCTATGAGTAACCAATAAAGATAGCCTTTACTACTTTTGGATCAAGCTTCTTCAGTTTCTCATTAGGTACGTGGACATATGGAATGACAACAAATACTTTCAAGTGCCTAATGTTAGGCTTATATCCATAAAGCTACTCATATGGTGTCTTCTCATGTATACCAACTGTAAGTGTCCAATTCATGACATAAACAACACTTAGAACTACTTTGAGCTAGTAAGAAAGATGCATATCTTCTCATTTAGCATTGCCCTGGTTGCTTCCATAATCACCATGTTTTTCCATTCAGCCACTCCATTTTGTTGTGGAGTATAACTACATGTCAATTGTTCCTGATCCCATGCTTACTCAAGTACCTGTCAAACTCTTTTGACACATTCATCACCGCCATCACACTATAGGCATAAGATATAACTCTTGAACTCTCTCTTTGCATGATATTTGAAATCTAGAAAGGTATCCACAACCTCATCTTTATGTTTTAGAATGTATATTCAATTATACCTATTAAAATCATCCACAAAAATCACATAATATCTAGACCCTCCAAGAGATATAGTATGTGCAGGTCCCCATACATCTGAATGAATAAGTAAATGGAAAGTGGGCTTGTTTGCCAAATTGAAAAATTGAATATATGTGTCCCAAATCAATTTATTTGAACTTTGTCAACCCTGAAACAATATCCTTTTGTTGCATCTTTTTCATCCTCTGAAAATTTATGTGTCCCATGCATATATGCCAAATATCTATGACTTGGACACTTGCATCATCATGAGTTGTTTACATTGTAGCTTTCACCTCACAAATATTTGCATTGAATGTAAACATTCTACCATGTCTTTTTCCCTTTGCAATCAACTTGCAGTCTTTGCCATATTCCTTAATAAAACAACCATCTTTCACTACAAAATATAGACCTTATAGCGACGTTTAAAGCGACGAAATTACAAACAACAAAATTTGCCCCCGTCGTCGCAAAAAGAGTCGTTATTGACGACGCCATAGAATCGTCGCTATATGCGTCACTATATGCGTCGCATTTGCGACGCATATAGCGACTCATATAGCGACGGTTGCAGACAATTTGCGACGCTGATAGCAACGCCAATAGCGACGCGAGCAGTAAATTTGCAACGCAAATAGCGACGGTAACAAAGAAAAAAAAATTTGTGGCAGGGCAGCAAGCTGCCCTGCCACATATAGTACTGTGTGCTGTATGAGAGCCATACAAAATAGTTTCTACACTGCTGCATACAAAGCATTTGCAAACAAAAAGAATGTATACTGAAATCATAAAACTAATACATGAAATAAATACATGATCGCATAAAATGCGATTGGTACAATCATGAAACGATATCACTAATACATAGAAAATGTCTACATAGATCAGGTGACTAAAAACTAAAGGTGTGTGAGCTCTAAGGATCCAAGGGCGAGCTACAAATCCTCGTCCCCCGAAAGCTTGTCCCACTGCAAAGGAGCATCAAACGGATTCTGCAGAAAAAGAAACAACATATCAATCCACTATACAATAATGCATTCAAATATCTCATGGTAACTACAGACAAGAAAGATGAGTGACTTACAAGGCCGCCGCGTCTATACAATCGGTCGATCAATGCCCTGAAACCGTTCCTCTCTGCATATCGAGTCTCAAGGCCTTGCGGATCGCGATTTGTAACAGAGTGCTGCAAAGAAAAAAAAATGCTAACTGTTAGAAATATGATTGTCAGTACAAAGAATATCTCAAAAAAACAAATAAGCAAAACAAAAGAGAAACTTACAAAGTCCTCCAAATATGTCCTGTGGCCGCCACTCCCAAGATGATGCACCGATCCGGCCTCGATTCGTGCCCTCGCCGCCTCCCGCCTGACTCCAACGTCCTGGCGAATTTGTAGCCTCCTCCCTTAGTCGGCGCCAGTCATCTGCATCTAACCACTCGGGCTTTGGAGCCCCATTCTTGCATGCGTCGGATCGTCTATGTGACATGTATGCACGCATGCAATCCATCATCCAGTCCCTAGAGAATCTATCTACTGCGGCTGGCACCGGGAACTCCTCGTGCAAGGATGCTACTATGTAGTCCTTGCTCCCCTCTGGTATGTTCCTCCAATGATCCAGGACGTTGTGCCAAAAAACTTGTTGGCACAACTCCCACATGCGAGCCATCACCCTCCTCCCCTCATCATTCATGATGATGGCTCCTGACCTACTATCCACTAGGTATCCATAACCCCTAGGAGTCTGCCTAAGATGGGCCCTCTCCCATCTCCGTCCATGCTCCTGGGCATATCCAGGAGATCCCTGTACATCCAGTGTACCGACGGGGGTACCCTTTTTCGGAGTGCCACTCAAAGGGGTGCCACCAAAAGGAGTGCCACCAAAAGGTGTGCCATCTACTGACGGCTGCGCAAAAGCCAGAGTAATTGGAGTGGACATCCCCATAGGTGTGACAAATCCTGGAGGTGACGCAACTCCAGCTGAACGACGAGACGAAGACACCACGTCCGTGTCTCCACAGCAGCACCCCCCTGATCCTCCTGCAGTCGCAGTCCCTCCCTCTGGCCCAAGTCGCAAGCGTCGAGATCGTCTACTCGAAGCTGAAGCATCTAATCGCGCTGAAGCTGATCTAGCAGAGTGCCCTGACGAAGAACGAGACAGCTCTTGGTCTGCCATCTCTCTGAATCTCGCGAGCTGATCTGGAGACATGCGTGCCATCATGTCCTGAAACTCCTCATTACTCATCCCTCGACTCATCTTGAAAATGTCGATACCTGCACAGATAAAAAATGATGTTAGAATAATCAATTTAAACTATACAAAGCACATTAATATAAATCATTTTTGAAAAATCTCTCTTAAAATGCATATCTTGTCTACCTTTATGGAAGATCTAAACAACGAATTGAGTAATACAATTCTCCAAGAATGAAGTATTCTATGGTCCCATGTTAATCTCCTGACACAACTTTGCATACACTGGAAGGTCAATAGACATGTCACCACAAAAGAACGAGTCTGCCTCGTTCTCAAAAAATTCTACGACTTCTGTATTTCCATCATTGTTAGCCGATGTGGGCTCCAAGCTTGCCGTGGCCTCCACCCCTTGTAATATCGACCTCTCTATTTGCATATTTTCTTCATCTATGCCTGGAACATTGCTTTGATCATATACTCTCGCACCTCGAGGAGTTGAAGGTATAACATACCACCATTGAGGTTGTCGAGGGTTTGGATGGCAGGTATTTCTCAAAGAGACAAACCGTCTTAACTGCTCCCCGCCTTGCGGATTCAATAGAGGACGTCTTAATCTCTTTCTGTGAGATCCATTGCACCAAAGTCGACAACTTGTAAATGGCCCTGCGAATTTCTGCAGTTAGGTATCCTGTGATCGCGATCGGCAGGACAAACTGCCACAAATGAGAAAGCATTAAGAATAATGGTCACTTTTCAAATTTCAAAATGTCCACGCTAATTAAAATCCATTCTGTTCACAAACCTGACATATCTTATGCCAATCATGGGATTTTAGCCTAGACATTTGGTCATCTTTAGAAAATGCAGACCTGAGAGAACGCATCATACCCGTCGGAGTACGGATAGACTTGATTACTTGCTTCACAATGTGCTATTCTTTGGTAGACCAAACCCAAGGAGCGCGAGGAAGCTGCACTCCCCCTTCAGCACTGGACTCCGGCCAAAGTGCCTCCATCTTACCTACCTCCTTTAAATCCATTCGTGACCCTATAGTGTCTCTCTTTCCTGTGATGTGGTCCCATAGCAAGCTGCCCACATTCTTGAAAATATGCATGGGATCCAACAAGTGGTTGACCTGTAAGTGGGTCCAATATGATCCAATATCTTGCACCGTGACCCCCTTCTCCCACAAAATCTTAAGCTCATCGACTAATGGACGAAGATACACGTCCATATTTTTTACTTTGTAGCGGCCCAAGACGAGCAAGCTAAGGATGAGATGTCCTTTCTTTGTAAAAAGCCATGGAGGGATGTTGTAGTTGACAAGCACTATAGGCCACACACTGTAAGAAGTCGAGCGCAGACCGAATGGGTTCACACCATCCATGGCGAGACTGAGCCGAAGATTCCTTGGCTCTCGCGCAAAGCCTAGGAAGGTAAAGTCAGTGTGGCTCCATGCGCGCGAATCTGTTGATATTCGTTGAACTCCATCCGTGGACCTATTCTGCACATGCCACGTTGTCAAGCTTGCCATGGCAGACGTGCGAAACATGTGGTTTATGCGGGGGATGAGCGGAAAGTGTCTAAGAACTTTTTGAGGGATGGTTTGCGCTTGCAAGTCCTGTTAATACCTGTGAGCACCACACTTTGGACATGTCTCCATAGTCTCGTATTCATCTCGAAACAATATGCAGTCGTTGATACATGCATGGATGTTATTGTAGTCCATGCCAAGCTTCCATAAAACATGTCGTGCATCATCACGAGACTCAGGCATGGTATTTGCAGGTGGCAATATATGATATTTCAATAAGCTGAAAAAAATCATAAAACACTTTGAAAAAACACAAATGTTTGTAATAATATTGTTTTAAAAAAAATCAATGAAGCCTGTGTGCAAGGTACCTGAATAACTCAGTCACACTCGTATCGCTCCAACTGTATTTTGCTTGCACACTTAAAAGTGCAAGCAATGTCTTCAACTGAGATACTCGGCACCCATCATATAATGGTATGGATGCTTCCTTTCTAAGCGGGTCAGATGTCTCAACATCCATGGGAATCAATGCATCGATCATTGCCTCCATCTTAGGCTCCAAGATTGTAGGCAGGTCGGGAAGGTTGTCTGTCTCCTCTGGCATTCACGGTATAGATGGGCCTTGCGAGTGGTCGATTGGCTCCTGCAATCCATCCATCGCACGTCCACGAACTCTTCTAATTGGCCGCAAAGGGTGTACTCCCCCTTGGGTCGAGACATCACCCCCTGGATAGAAAATTTGCCAACAAGACCCAATCTTATTGTGTATGGTTTTCAATTAGCTTGAGAGTACAATGCATGAAAAATGCTAACTTCAAATTACCATTTGCTCAAAATTTGCAATCGCCTGATCAATGATCTCAGATTGAAACTCGCCAAATCGTCGTACGTGTTCTATAGACAATCGGTGTTTTCGTCTAATTGCCAACTTGCATTGAGAAGAGCAAGGACATGGGACACGCTGATTAAGATACGTCTCGTGGTCTTGAACAATAAGACCTTCTTCGTTTGCCATCTTATCTACATTACAGCAAACGAGGCTTAAATGGATAGCTTTATGGAGATGTACGTCAAGTTGCAAGTTGACCATAAATCTTGCATTGTATATAGTAGTTGAGAGATTTTCCGATGTTATATCTCGGCCTTGTATCATGCTCATCACATGTAGTACTGAACTCAAGACATAAGCATGCCTTGAGAAATACCTATAATGTTTAACAATATTCAAATATTATCTAGTGTTCCAGATATAAAGAGAGGGAGATAAAGATATAGACATATGAGAGGCATAGAGAGCTAATCCTTTTTGCAGACTTCTTCTTTCATATTTTTCATTCTTTTTTAACTTACACACATAACCAAGTAGGACCTAAGTCTACATAACAGTGTGAAAGATACTTGGTCACTAAATGACTAGTACAGCTACTTTTGATTGACATTATTACGGCACACCTACCATCTACCTAACCTATTGTTGAAGAGAGAGTGTATATTTACTAAGCCTAATTCTTCACACTCCCCCTCCACCTCAAGTCACAGCATGTATCCCAAGTAGTAATCTAAAGTGAGAAAACTTATCCCTACCAAGTGATTAAGTAAAGATGTCAGCTACTTTGTCTTCTATCTTCACATGGATAAGATCTATCTTATTTCCAAGTATAATTTCTATGATGAAATTGTTAGATATGATCAATGCCCCACCCTCATTAGGTGCCACCAATGATCCATGGTGCTCAAAGTTGTAAGGCCCCCATTATGAGGAGAAGCCAAATGTGAGCCCGGACATTGGTTGAGTCATGACTTGTATATCAGATGAGGTCTATGTGATCGGATGGCAAAAAGGTGACCATTGTGGGTCTAATCTTTGGGTTAGATGGAGTGGTTAAGCTGGTAGTAACTCGAGGCGCATTGCATCGAGTTGTCCCTGGCCGACTAGTGGAGGCTCATATGGTAGGTCAGTCAGGTCGACCTAACAACCTTCGCGGGCTATAAAAGCTAAACCCCTTCACAGCCATCCATCATTCATCTTTCACCCCGTGAGAGTTGTTGTTCCAGCTAGCCTTAAGTTCTTCATCTATCTTCTATCTAGATCGCCATCTAAGCTTCACAGAGTGGAAGCGCATGGGTGGACAGAGCCATCTTTGTATCAGTTGTTTGGAGCTAAAGAATTTACTGATTCTCCTCTTATCTATTGTGTACTCTCTATCTCTTTCTCAGATTTTGTTCACTGTGCCGTGTAATATTTTACATGGAATCAAATCCCAGGGGGCTCTAGAGATCGGAGAGTGTGCAAGAGGCAAAGGCTTCAACAGTAAAGAGAAACTATGTCGACTTCCGGAAGTGGTTCTGGCGCATCAGGAAGCGGTGCAGGAGGTGGTGCTGCTGTACCGACTATTCAAACATTGAGGATTCGTCCACCAACCTTCAACGAAGGCAAGTTAGATGGTAAAAACTACACCTTGTGGAAGTTCAAAATTACAACTATCCTTGATTCTTATGAGCTTCTAGATACTGTGCTGGGGACTGACGCAGAACCATAGCCTATCCCCGACCCATCAAATCCTAGTGTGATGATTCCTCCGAATGCAGATCTTCTACGAGCTTGGAAATGAAGGAATGCAGATGCATTGTGTGCCTTAGTTACAAGCTGTTCTGACAGTGTTCTAACTTTGATTCAGCATACAACCAAAGCGTCAGAGGCTTGGAATGTACTAAGGAGTCAGTATGAAACACAAAACCAAACAAGGATTCAAAACTTGGAGAATCAACTAGCAGCCAGCGGAGAAGTTTGCTGAAGGAGAGACGGTTGAAGCATTCATCACTCGGATTAAGAATGTGCGCGAGCAGATGGCTGGCGCTGGGATACAAAAGACTAGCGAAGAGCTAGCTCGGAGGTGTCTTTGGATTTGTCCACAAAAGTTTGATGGACTAGTAACTGCCCTTAATACTCAGGTGAGACCTCAAGCTTTGACTTTTGAGGAGTTTTGTGCATTATTAATGGAGGAGGAGTTGAGGATGAAAGCGCGAAAAGGAAGCAACAATGGAGATGTTGCATTCTCTGCCAATGCAAAAGGCAAAGGTGGTTCCTCCACCAAAAATGATGGTGACAAAAAGAAGAAGGGCGGCAGGAAGAAGTTTCAAAGAGACAGCCAATACGGCTGAAGTAGAGTTGGAATTATTCATGGCGACCATTGAGGAAGTGTGCTCCTTGGCGTAAGAAGAATCTACCACTGACTCATGGGTGTTGGATAGTGGGGCCTCCCGTCACATGACCAACAAGAAAGGTCTATACATTTCTATGTGGCCTCTACGAGAATCCATCACTGTGACGGTTGGAAATGATGCTAAATACCCTACTGCGGGCACAGGTACTATTTCTTTTATTGCTGCAAATAGTGAAGTCAAAAATCTTTCAAATGTGTTGTATGTTCCCGAAATCAGGAGAAATCTGCTCTCAGTTTGCTGCCATAACTGATCTTGGTCATGAAGTGAGGTTCAAGAAGACAGGTGCATAAATTCTTGATAGTGCTGGCACAATTGTTGGCAAAGGAGAAAGAAGGAACAACCTGTATGAGCTAAGTGCTCTTACAGCCACTGCTGGAGTGGGCACAAGTAAGCTTTGGCATGAAAGGTTTGGACACATCGGATTTGCAGTGTTGAAGGAGATGCAAAAGCAAGGTATGGTTGCTCACCTACCTACAATAACTCAATTGAAGAAACCATGTGAAGCTTATATAATGGGCAAGCAACAGAGAAAGGCATTTCCACAAGAAAGCAAGAATAGAGCACAGGCTCCTCTAGAGTTGGTGCATGCTGACTTGTGTGGTAAGATGCCTACACAGGCCTTGGGGGGATCTTCTTATTTTATGTTGATTGTCGATGACTACAATAGAAAGATGTGGCTGTACTTCCTTCATGATAAGGCTTAAGCTTTTGGTAAGTTTAAAGAATGGCTAAAACATGTTGAGAATGAAACATGGAAAAGTGTGAAGAAATTTAGAACAGATGGTGGTGGTGAGTTCAACTCAAAGGAGTTTGAAGGCTTTTGCAAGAGTAAAGGGATCAAGCGTCAATTGACGACGCCTCACACACCTCAGCAGAATGGTGTTGTGGAATGCAGGAATCGCACCATTGTGCAGATGGCAAGATGCATGCTAAAGGGCAAGGGATTGCCTAACCATTTTTGGGCTAAAGTTGTTAATACTGCAGTCTACATTCTAAATCGGAGCTACACAAAGGCTCTCAAGAGAAAAACACCTCATGAGGCTTAGACTGGTAAGAAACCATCTGTCTCACATTTCAGAATTTTTGGATGTGAATGTTATGCACATGTTCCAGATGAGAAGAGAAACAAGTTAAAACAAAAAAGCAAAAAATGTATCTTCTTGGGTTATAGTGATGAGCAAAAGGCTTACAAATTATATGACCAAGAGGCAAAGAAGATCATCGCGAGCTATGATGTGGTGTTCAAGGAGAAGCCGCATACAGTGGAGGAGGAGAAGGAAAGTTCTTTCACTTTATCATAAAGCGAAGAAGTAATCCACTATGAACCTGTCCCGAGAGCTGTCCTATCAAGAATCGCGTGGTGGGGGGACTTGCTCGAGATGCTGTGCTGAACACACACAAAATGTACAAGGAGAAGCTCACTCAAGAGACAAGAACAGAGATGGAGGCAAAAACGTTTTCTTGCTGATTTCATCTTCTTCTTCCACACACTTTACAATGTACACAAAGTATAGATAAGATACAACATAAATGAAAGTGGCCTATTAAGTCAAACAATGCATAACCGACTACACTAATCGACTAGCGCTATACCTATGCTAGCTGTAAATAGGTGTAACAATGTGAATATAATAAGTAATGAGTCAATGGCCATGTGAGAGTCATAATGACTACCGACATGCTAAGTGTAGATGTGTGGACCCATCTAACCAGGCGGTCCATCGTCAATGTCCGCATGTGTTGAGCTTGTCATCTCAACACTCCCCCTCAAGCTCAACTGCATATCTGCAACTCCAAGTAAGCTTTGAAACTTTTGAAGCTTCTCTGTACCCAATGCCTTCATGAAGATGTCAGCTATCTGATCCTGTGTGCTGACATACGCCAAGTCAATCTCACATGCTAGTACCTTCTCTCTCACAAAGTGGTAGTGTACCTCAATATGTTTTGTCCTAGCATGGAACACAGGGTTCCTAGCCAACTGTATACTGCTCATGTTTTCACAATAAATGACAACTGGACCTTCCACCTGCACATCCAAATCAGCCAATAACTTTTGCAGCCATAGTACCTCACATGCTGCAATAGTAGCACCTCTATACTCAGCCTCTGTACTCGACAAAGCAACTGTAGATTGCTTTTTGTTGCTCCATGCAACTGTTGCACTACCAAGAGAGAACATGTATCTGCTGGTAGATCTTCTATCAGACATACTACTAGCCCAATCTACATCTGTTTTCCACACAGCAACAAGTTCCAGACGGGTTTGTTATATGGTTGTGAGTGTATGCTCAAGCATATGATTATGGGGAGCATCTTCCATGGAAAAGTCAGTTAATCCTTCAGATTTCATAACAGCATTACAATATGAATGGAGTATGGCATCTACACATGGCTCTTGTAAGTTTCGTAAAGCTGATCAATGCTAGACATCACAAACTCCAACATACATGTGAATGCAGGAAATAGTCGGCCTTCTAGCCTCTTTGAAGAGGTTTAGTATTAAATGTCATTCTGAGAAGCATCAATAGGTGCTAGTTGTGACCCAATACAGAAATCAAATTCCCATGACATTGCATGGTCAAACAAGCAATAAGTCTTTGCTAATGTTCTCTGATTTTGTTTTTAATGTCTTCACAGGCATCAGGTTGCAATGCCACTGAAAACTCTGGTAGATCTAGTATCTTTTGTGAAACCTTCTCAAGGCTGCTGCCACTTTGTTTGCGTGCTTTGCTGGTTGCATCCTTTGGTATCTTCTTAGACAAGTACTTCATGGCACCCCATAGAGGAGGGACCCTTGTTGCTGGAGTGCTCGCACAGAAATCAGCACAGAAATTCTTGCTCTTCATTAAAGAACTCTCAGACAATTGTAGGCATGCTGCTGCCTTTGCATGATCAGATCCCTCATCCAAAATCAGCCCATGGAAATAGTATGCCACAGCTTGCTAATAGTCCACCCTATGGTTCGAGTAGGCTTTGTATTGTGTTCACTGAAATAGCCCAACCATCAATACTGCTTTAACATTTCCAATTTGGATGATGTTTTCTCAACACCAACTGTTCCATAAACTCCTTATGCTGTGTTTGATAAGGGATCCTAATGATGACCCTGAATCAAGCTACTCAGAGATGTTGCATGCCCAATGGGTTAATATTTGGGTGTAGTAGATGATAGGTCATCAGTTGATCCAGTAACTGAGCCCACACTATAACCACTCCACAAATTCTTTGCTCGGTACAAATTCCTGCTGTTCCTACAGAGGGCTCAAGGTTGCGCTGCTTCTCCTTCGTTCCGCTTATGTAGAGGCTCTTGATGGTCAGCGAGAAGAAGTCGAGGAGCCAGCACATGTAGCAGGCATGGTGCTTGTAGTTGTTAGATGTGATGTCGGTTCTCAAGAGCACAACCAACAGCATGATGATGATCAGGATGGACAAGCAACCACAGCAGCATGGTGATGAAGAAGATGATAATCTTCTAATCGAATTTATGTGGCCTCTGCTTTGTATCCACCTTCAACACGGCTGTCTCTCCCTTAATGATCTCTATCCTCTTCACTCGCAATGAACTGCTCAGTACCATGCTGTCGTTTTGGCCCCTTGATCACATAACTTTCTATATTGGTTTTCCAGAATTCTCATTCTCATTCCCTTTCCCCAGGTCGTAGCGATCTGAAGTCTTCCTTTCCTTTCGAACCAAAAAAGCCGCCCCTTTCTTTTTCTCATCATCTTCCATTCTTGCTTCCCTCCAAAAATACCTCATTTCAAAAATAGTCATCCCCTTCTTACTTTTTCTTCCAGCTCCTCTATTCCTGCCCCATCATATACAACCAAAGTACCTCTATTGTAGATGCCTAGAGAAGATATAGCAGCAGTCATAGAAGATCTAATACGGAAGCTAACATGCATGTCATTCTGAAAATATTGAACTTCACAAAGAACTCCACCATCCACACCTACGAATATCAAAGCACCATATACATAACCAATCTCAGAATTTGTGCTAGTTTTAGCCACATATCCCAAAGCTCCTATGAACTGTTGATCAAAACCTCCTCGTCTAGGTTGAGTGACCACTTGGCAAGACATGCCAACTAGAGCATTATTGATAAGTTCCTCTTGCTCTAAACCCCTCTCCACTATACTGCCCACGTAGAACAAAAATGCAAACATAACTACTAAGTATGTACAAAATATCAACTCCCACACACAACTTTTGGGTGGATTTCACACCTCGAATGCGCAGCAATATGACATCCACCCCCTTTAATCTTGTGCATCCTCCAGATGGGCCAACTACCCATGATCGTTATCATCAAGATCCACAAACAGATCAATCTCTTCATCATGAATTTCGGGTATATCAACAAGATTATCTGCCATATCATCTATCTCTTCCATTGGAGTTTCTTCTCGTTGCTCTTCTCTTGCAAATTCTTCCGATGCATAATCTTCATCATCTCTTTTCTTGAAAATCTTGATTCTTTTTCCAGCAATAGGCACTCTAAGCACTGTCCCATCCAATTCTGTCAACTCATATGTTGCATTATCAAAGACACGTCTGACTATGTACGGCCCAAACCATCTTTTCACCATCTTCTGAAGTGTAGTATGCTCATTTTCAAGGCTGCTATCAAAGACTAATGCCCAGTCTCCCTCTTCTATTGCTCTAGGCCACAAGGATGCCTGTTGTCAAACCTATCCTTATTTCTTAGTCTAGAAACCTTCAGCCTGTTAATAGCTAGCTGAATATCCTCTCGTCTTCTCTTCAACTGCCAAATCCGAAGAGCTAAGAGCTCCTCTCTCGTCAAATCCTCTTGCCAAGGTAAAACTGACCAAGTCAAAGCACAAGTCTCAGTCGGTATAACCGGTTTCTGACCATACATCAACTCTGCAGGCATATATCCTGTGGTAACACTGTGAGTCCTACGATCAGCCCACAAAGCAAATGGTAGAAGTCTCGGCCATTCTCCAATCCATCCTCTGCATGCTTTAGCTAATGCTTTCACTATCGGCGGATGCCCTCTTTCACTCTTCCCATTTCCCTCTGGATTGTATGCTGAAGTTAGAGCCAACTTGATTCCTAGTTGAGAGAAAAACTCCCTAGCTTCATCTGCATCCAATTCACCGCGATCCGCTATGATCTTACCCACACAGCCATACCTGCAGAAAACTTCTTCCAATAAGAACTTACACACTGCACTAGTGGTCTTCATTCTCAAAGATCTGCCCTCAACATGATTGGTAAGTTCCTCTCTAGCCAAAACAATATATCTCATCTGCCATAGACCCATAGACATGGTAACCAAGTCAACTACCCACTTATAATGAATGCATAGTGGATAGGTCGGATGAAGCTCATCTCGATGACGCACTACTGAATACATCTGGTAGTCTTTGCAAGTCTCTACAAAGTGAGAAACATCTCTATACATGCCTTTCCACCAATATTTCTCCTTGATTTTCTCATAAGTAGCCCACACTCCTCTATGACCAGCCCAAGGACTCTCATGAAACTCCCTCATCACCTGTAACTGTGTCTCTCTATCGCAGACAACCCGCAAAGGTAATCCGTCTCTTTTCTTCGGATGCTTCCAAAGAAATCCGTCCTTGAGAAAATAACCATAGGCTTTCCTTCTGATCTTCTTGAACTCTTCATCTGTCCATTAATCTCTTTTACTTAGTGTACTAAGGTACTTACCAATCTGCAACCAATCTCCGACATAGAGTTCTTCTATGAAAGCCACAATATCAAAGACATGGCAAACATGATCAACCATAGTGGCTGAAATTTCTGCATCATCCTCTTCTGCAAGTAGTATTTCCTCATCATCATATCTGGCTCTAGACAACATATCTGCCACTGGATTATCCTTCCTTGCTATGTGTTTAAATTTTGGATTTAATGACTTGATGTATGCAATCCATCTCAGCATAGCTATATCTGGAGTAGAGCAACTCGTAATCATACCTATCAATGGCAAGCAATCTGTCTCCACCACAATTGAAGCTCCAATAAAGTACTCCTTGTCACATTTTAGAGCCGTAACAATCCCCAGTAACTCCCTCTTGATTTGCGGATATCTCCTCTGTCTCTCGTTTAGGACTTTCGCCCCAAACCTAATAGCATACATGTTTCCATCTGCATCATCTTGACCCACAGCCCAACCTATGCCAATTGGACTAGTGTCAACTGTCAATACAATAGGCCTTCCACAATTATAATCCACTTTCCTGAGAGTAGGAGCAATGTGCAATAGCTTCTTCAATTTTCGCATAGCTCTAGTGTGGCTCTCATCCCAATAGAATTTCTACCCCTTTCAAAGCAGCTGATATAAACAATCTGCTATGTGTGCAAAATGAGGTATCCAAATCATATAAAACACACAAGCTCCAATGAATCTCCGTACCTCTAAAGTGGTAGAACAATACTCCGTAATCTTGCGTATAGCATCCACCTTATCAGGTGAGGGTTTCTTGCCATAATACCCACACATATGTCCAACAATGATAACCTCATTCACTCCAAAAACAGATTTTTGCCCTGATAGTGTCAAGTTCACTTCTTCTAACTTGGGCAAAATCTTCTCACAAGCTAATATGATCAGCCACAAAGTATTTGCATCCCTGCTCATTTAGACTCTCATTCTTCTCTTCTTCTGCACACCCCTTAATGGGCACATCATCCAAGAAAGGCATAGTAAGCTGAGGTATATAATCACGAAGAACCTTATGCATGGCATTCATCATATGCGCAATAGAATTAGTGGCACCTTGAGGCAAGGTACACATCCTGACAAGCCCAATAGGAGTTCTCATAGTGGTTATGTCCCTGCTTTCCAAAGCCAACTGAAACTGATCATATCCTAAATACAAATCACCTAAAGAATAGATGGCATGTCCAACAAATGCTTCTGCAAACTCATCCACAACTGGACCTATACCAACATTCCTGATAGTAACTCTGTTTACTGGCTGCATGTCCTGTATAAATCGGAGAGTACCATTCTTCTTTGGAACTGTAAACCACCTGTTTGAGTATGGTGCAGATGAAGGCTCAAGAATTCCCATCCTAATTTTCTCATTTAACAAATCAATCAGCTTTGGCAGGTGTGCCTTAGGCACTAGAATAGGTCTGAGGTTCCATGGAATATGAGGAATAGTAAAGATCACCATAGGAGCAACAATATCTGGATTCACACATCCAATCTCATGCGGGAAAAAAGCAAACCCCCTTCCATGTCGCTCAAGCATCTCCTGAAAGCATTGCTTCTCTATGAGTGGCAAGAAATCACCATTTTCAATTTTCAATTCAGCAAGAGTCTTTGCTGAAAATTTATGGCCTATATGCTCCGGATTCCTCAAAATTGGCTGTTTAGTAGCCCTCTCTATTTGCTAATCACTGTCAGGTGGAAGCGGTACAGCTACCGCCTTCACCTTCTTATCCACAGTCTTGTATTTCATGTCAACCCTGGCTTCATTATGCTCTTCTGCATTACTCAAATCTTGTTGTAAACTAGCAATTCTGCACTCCAATGGGGCTGAATATCCTCAGCCCTCTGCTCTATGGACTGCATAGGAATAGCCCTAAACTCTAGATGCTGAAATTTTTTAGCAGTAAACTCTGTTGGCTGTGTCTCTATAATCTGATCATAATCAGCCGGAAACTCTGTTTGTTGAATTTCTTCAACACTCAACACTTTTTGCTGAGTCATCTCAGCCTCTGACTCAATCTGTGACACAAAATCTGCAATTTCATGAAACATTACTGTGACAACTCTGCATATCAGTTTTCAGCATATTTTCCATCTCTATCATCGTATCTGCACAAATCATACTGTCATACATCCCATCTATATGCTCACCATCCTCTAAAATTCTTGCATTTTTCAAAATTTTCTCATTCCTGCATATGTACTGCTTGGCAGCTCTAGGCAACTTAGAAGTCTTCTGATAGCTCATCGAACTGTTTGTTGAAATCCCAACAAAACCGGAGGAGAAAACACTGCTCCCAGGAGGCGAGAACTCCAATCTCCTCTGCTCTGTACCACCGTCGTCTCGCGAAACGGTGGTACCTAATGAAAACCCAAATCTCTCACAGTGGGCAAAGGTGCATCTCTGAGAGTATCCCTGTTTCTAACATGGTTCACACACACAGTCATAAACTGAACTCCTCTTATGCCATCTTTACTGCGAATCCGTGCATAAGCAGATCCATCATCCATTACCTTTGTTTGCGTACGCATCTCTGTGATGAATGGCTGTCCAAGAATTATGGGATAAGAGCATGAATCCTTCACAAAGAAATGGAAATCCTCCTCTACATCTCCAATAGAAACCCCGACACTGGGACAAGCAGCATACAAATCACCTGCAGTGTTGTTGGTGGCTCTCATACGCCACCCATGCTCTACATCCATAGGCCATCTATTACTCTCATAAACTCCACGAACTATGAGATTAATCTCTGAACCATGATCCACCAAAGCAACATAAGGCACCTGTTTCTCTCCAATTTTTACCATCATCTTTGTAGTTGCCCTAGCCCAATGACTCCGTGAAAAGTGACTACGCGGTATCAAGACAGGCTCATCAGTTTCAGCATAATGCATAGGCTGAACCCTCTTCTCTATCTGTGGTAAAACAGAAGCATTCTCAAACATAACCTCATCCTCATCCAACTCCCCAATCAAAACTCCCTGTGTATTAGTAGTAGCCAATGCATGTCTTTTCCTCTTCAGGACCTCTTGAAACTGATCTTAAAACTCTCTTTTCGAAATGCCCAAAACCTCACAAATAGTAAAAGTCACCTCACTACCAAGTATCTTGTCATTAAAGATTTTCTTCATGTCCGTAGATGTCTCAATATCATACATCAATCTAAACCCTAGCTGCTTTCTCTCTCTAGGCTCTTGCCTCTTTTCTATCTTTTGAGCATCTTTTATTTGTCGTTCTGGCCCTGGTCTCAAAGACGGTCCTACAGTAGGTGGAGTAACAAACTCACCCCCTCTAGTCTTTTTAGCTGCACTTGGATTTTCTTCATCCTCTTACACTTCTCCTCAACAAGTACATTTGCTCCCTGAGACTTAGCCAAGTAGGCATAAATAGAGTACCTGTCAATAGGCGAATCCCAACCTGTCTCAGATGTGATGCTAGAGCCTGCACTAGTCAAAACAGTTTACTGAATTTTTCCCTTGTTTGCTGTCTCCATAGCATAAGTCCATAGTGCTGACTGATTCTCTGATCCCTTCTCAATCTGGACTCCATATGCAAAAGCATCTCCTCTAGCTGTCACATAAGAAGTACGCGCAGCCATGTCATCCACTAGCTTCTTCATTCTGCCTTTCCCAAAGTTGGTAGCAAGCGGAGCTCCTATTTCAGTCAACCAAATCTTACCATCTTGTCCCCAAAATACCAAATTATTCCTCCTTGCATCTTGAAAAGATTCACAATCCTTGCAATGTTGATGGTCCGTACTATCACACCAAATACATCTCCGATCTCTCCTAGGTGCACTAGGAGCACTCCTAGGTGCAGTACGAGCACTAGAAGAAATAATAGGCGTAGTCAAAGCAAACTGCTCTCTCAATTTTCCCACCAACTCCGCTTTAACTGACTCCAGTGTCAAATCCGTTATGCCTTTGATTATGTCATCAAGAGAGGTAGGCACCGACGGATTGGATGGTTTTGGAGCAGAAGGTGCTGGCATTGGTCATGGAACAGGAGGAACAGGAGGAGTAGAAACAGTAGGCACTGGCATAGGCCAAGAAACTGGCTGAGGAGGAGAAGAAATAACAGGGACAGAAGCAGGCATAGGAGCAGAAGACGGCGTTGGTGTCATAGAACCATTCTATAGAATGGTCTTCCATATCCTCCTCTTGGTCAAAGTCGAGACTGCATCCTGGGCATCTTGCCAATCCGTTTTAAGACCCATAGGCTTCGTGCGATCCTCAAGAAGCTCTCCCAATTCTTCCTGAAGAGCAGGATCTATAGCTTGCAAGAAAAGCTCAACTTTCTCAACATCCAATGCTCTTTGTTCAATGGCATCAAGCTGACTATACCTCTCTTCAAATTCTTGAATCAACTCTGAAGCAGCTAAACCTTTGTTTGGCATGTAGACCCACTCTTGGAATGATAGCCGTGTAGCCATACCAAAGTCCTCAAGGAAATACTCTTCTTTCAGGGCCTTCTTAAAATCTTGTCAATGTGAATTTTGAATAAAAAGATCAGTCACTTTTGCCCTCAAGGCAGGTGTGACAAGACGAAGAAAATACTTACTCATAAGTCCAGCTGGAACTCCAAAAAACCCCATCTTGATCTCATATATCTTCAAATATGTTGAAACATTACGGCCATAAAATAGCTTCTTCTCATTCTCAACTGCTTCAATCGCCTTAGTTGCGCTGATTGCATTCTCCTGCTGATTTTGAACATATTTGAAGATATATGAGATCAAGGCGATATTTCAAGATATTTGAAAAATTGTGTCTTCTGATTTTGAAGCTGCATATACATGGACATATTCTGCAAAATCTGCTTTAAATCATCTGTTGAAGTACTTGACGCAACAGTCATTAATGGAGCTGAAGTAGAGGACGCAGCTCGAATTGTAGAAGAGGCTGAAAATGATGCTGAAGTATCCCCCATCCTGAAATTTCTGCGACGCTTTCACGTCGGGTTCACCAAAGATGTCGAAGGGTTTTCGAAAGCAAAGTCGTGTCCACGGAGGACCTTGACAAATTTCAGGATAGAAGATTCAACATGTGAATAATCCTATTGTCCAATTTTCCACACAGCAACAAGTTCCAGACGGGTTTGTTTTATGGTTGTGAGTGTATGCTGAAGCATATGATTTTGGGGAGCATCTTCCATGGAAAAGTCAGTTAATCCTTCAGATTTCATGATAGCATTACAATATGAATGGATTATGGCATCTACACATGGCTCTTGTAAGTTTCGTAAAGCTGATTAATGCTAGACATCA
Organism: Lygodium microphyllum; assembly: GCF_053477565.2. Taxonomy (NCBI): domain Eukaryota; kingdom Viridiplantae; phylum Streptophyta; class Polypodiopsida; order Schizaeales; family Lygodiaceae; genus Lygodium; species Lygodium microphyllum. Next base: position 126,567,402 of record NC_141152.1, on the reverse strand, counting down.
CAAACTCCAACATACATGTGAATGGAAGAAATAGTCGCCTTCCAGCCTCTTTGAAGAGGTTTAGTATTAAATGTCAATCTGAGAAGCATCAGTAGGTGCTAGTTGTGACCCAATACAGAAATCAAATTCGCATGACATTGCATGGTCAAACAAGCAATAAGTCTTTGCTAATGTTCTTTGATTTTGTTTTTAATGTCTTCATAGGCATCAGGTTGCAATGCCACTGAAAACTCTGGTAGATCTGGTATCTTTTGTGAAACCTTCTCAAGGCTGCTGCCACTTTGTTTGCGTGCTTTGCTGGTTGCATCCTTTGGTATCTTCTCAGACAAGTACTTCATGGCACCCCATAGAGGAGGGACCCTTGTTGCTGGAGTGCTCGCACAGAAATCAGCACACAACTTCTTGCTCTTCATTAAAGAGCTCTCAGACAGTTGTAGGCATGCTGTTGCCTTTGCATGATCAGATCCCTCATCCAAAATCAGCCCATGGAAATAGTATGCCATAGCCTGCTAATAGTTCACCCTATGGTTCGAGTAGGCCCTGTATTGTGTTCATTGAAATAGCCCAACCATCAATACTGCTTGAACATTTCCAATTTGGATGATGTTTTCTCAACACCAACTGTTCCATAAACTCCTTATGCTGTGTTTGATAAGGGATCCTGATGATGACCCTGAATCAAGCTACTCAGAGATGCTACATGCCCAATGGGTTAATATTTGGGTGTAGTAGATGTTAGGTCATCAGTTGATCCAGTAAATTGAGCCCACACTATAACCACTCCACAAATTCTTTGCTCGGTACAAAGTCATGTTGTTCCTATAGAGGCCTCAAGGTTGCGCTGCTTCTCCTTCGTTCCGCTTATGTAGAGGCTCTTAATGGTCAACGAGAAGAAGTCGAGGAGCCAGCACATGTAGCAGGCATGGTGCTTGTAGTTCTTAGGTGTGATGTCGGTTCTCAAGAGCACAACCAATAGCATGATGATGATCAGGATGGACAGGCAGCCACAGCAGCATGGTGATGAAGAAGATGATAATCCTCTAATTGAATTTATGTGGCCTCTGCTTTGTATCCACCTTCAGCATGGTTGTCTCTCCCTTAATGATCTCTATCCTCTTCACTCGCAACGAACTGCTCAGCACCATGCTGTCGTTTTGGTCCCTTCATCACGTAACTTTCTGCATTGGTTTTCCAGAATTCTCATTCTCATTCCCTTTCCCCAGGTCGTAGCGATCTGAAGTCTTCCTTTCCTTTCGAACCAGAAGAGCGGCCCCTTTCTTTTTCTCATCATCTTCCATTCTTGCTTCCCTCCAAAAAGCCCTCATTTCAAAAATAGTCATCCCCTTCTTACTTTTTCTTTCAGCTCCTCTATTCCTGCCCCATCATATACAAACAAAGTACCTCTATTGTAGATGCCTAGAGAAGATATAGCAGCAGTCATAGAAGATCTAATACGGAAGCTAACATGCATGTCATTCTGAAAATATTGAACTTCACAAAGAACTCCACCATCCACACCTACGAATATCAAAGCACCATATACATAACCAATCTCAAAATTTGTGCTAGTCTCAACCACATCTCCCAAAGCTCCTATGAACTGTTGATCGAAACCTCCTCGTCTAGGTTGATTGACCACTTGGCAAGACATGCCAACTAGAGCATTATTGATAAGTTCCTCTTGCTCCAAACCCCTCTCCACTATACTGCCAACGCAGAACAAAAATGCAAACATAACTACTAAGTATGTACAAAATATCAACTCCCACACAGAACTTTTGGGTGGATTTCACACCTCGAATGTGCAGCAATACGACAACGTGCTAAGTGTAGACATGCGGACCCATCTAACCAGGCGGTCCATCATCAATGTTCTCATGTGTTGAGCTTGTCATCTCAACATGTCCCTATCCTTAAGGAGGAGGAAGCATCATCTTCAGATGATGAGAAAAAAGTTCACCAACCTGGCATCACCCCACTAGAAAAGCCATTGCCGCGCTGGGTGAAACAGCTCTATGACCACAATAGTCCGATGCCTGCATCTATTGAGGAGAAGGCAGACAGACCAAGGAGATCTCAGAGAATAGAGGAGCAAAGGAGGGCTTCTGCTCACATAGCCAATATGGCCTTGATGGTTGAGATTATGAGAGAAGTAAAGTAGCCAACTGACTTAGAAGAAGCACTTGTAGATCCATCATGGAAGGCTGCTATGCAAGTGGAGTATGACATCATAATGAAGAATGACACTTGGGAGCTAGTGGATCGGCTAGCAAAGTGGAAGGTTATTGGCACTAAGTGGATCTTGAAGGTAAAGTACAAGGCTGATGGTACCTTAGAAAAGTACAAAGCTAGACTAGTTGCCCAAGGATTTTCACAAGTTGAAGGGTTTGATTTTCAAGAATCATTTGCCCCAACTGCCAGAATGACCACTATTCGCACGGTACTTGCAGTGGCTGCCCACAAGAAGTGGCCAGTGTACCAAATGGATGTTAAGTCAGCATTCTTAAATGGTGACCTCAAGGAGGAGGTGTGCATGGCTCAACCACCAAGGTTTGAGGCCCCCCATTCAGAGAACAAAGTGTGTAAGCTGAAGAAGGCATTGTATGGGCTGAAACAAGCCCCCATAGCATGGTACCAACGGATAGATAAGTTCTTTTTAAGCCTAAACTTCAAAAGATGTGCCTCAGATGCTAACTTGTATGTTTACAGGGATGGTAAAAAGTCTGTAGTGATTGTCCTATATGTGGACGACCTTCTTATTACAGGTGACTATGAAGATATGATCAACCAAACTCGAAAGGCTTTGAGTTCTGAGTTTGAAATGACAGACTTGGGCTTGCTGCACTATTGTTTGGGGATTGAAGTATGGCAAGAGCTAGGAAAGATCTTCATCTCTCAGAAGAAGTATGCATGGGAGATCTTGAAGGCATTTGGCATGACCGAGTGCAAGGAGATAGCTACACCTATGGAGGTGAATGCAAAGTTATCCATCGAGGATACATCAGCACTAGCAGACATTGGGAGGTATAGGAGGTTGTTCAGCAGTCTGATCTACTTGTGTAACACCAGGCCAGATATCAATTTTGTTGTTGGTGTTTTGAGCAGGTTCTCAAACAAGCCTCATGAGAGTCATTGGAAGGCTGGGATACAGGTGCTCAGATACTTGAAGAAAACTCTTGACTATGGTATCACATATAGTTTTGGAACTTCTCTTGTGGGAAACTATGACTCAGATTGGGCAGGAGACATTGATTCCAAGAAGTCAGTTTTTGGTTATTGTTTTTCTTTGGGTTCAGGAATTTTCTCTTGGATTAGTAAGAAGCAGCCAACAGTGGCATTGTCTTCTACCAAGGCAGAGTACAAGGCAGCTTGTTTTGCTGCATGTGAAGCTGTATGGTTGAGAAGGATTCTATGGCATATGGGAGTGCAGGATGAGGAACCAACTGTGCTGAGATGTGACAGTCAGAGTTGCATTGCCATTGCCAAAAATCGAGTGTTTCATGCACGCACCAAACATATAGAGATCCAGTATCACTATGTGCGTGATTTGATGGAGGATGGGATAGTGGAACTAGTTTACTATCCAACAGAGGAGAATGGAGCAGATATCTTCACCAAAACACTTATGAAGGATCTGCTTCAAGTTCATCTTCAGAGACTCGGCATTGGGCTGAGGAGATAGTTCACCTATGGGTGGACATTGAGGGGGGGTGTTAGATATGATCAATGCCCCACCCTCATTAGGTGCCACCAATGATCCATGGTGCTCAAAGTTGTAAGGGCCCCATTATGAGGAGAAGCCAAATGTGAGCCCGAACATTGGTTGAGTCCTGACTTGTACATCGAGTTGCGGGGTAAGGGAGTTAAAAGGGGCCCCTATTGTGGTAAAGGAAATATTCCTTAGAATATTCCCTGGCTGACTAGTGGAGGCTCATATGGTAGGTCGGTCAGGCCGACCTAACAGCCTTCATGGGCTATAAAAGCTAAACCCCTTCATAGCCATCCATCATTCATCTTTCACCCAGTTAGAGTTGTTGTTCCAACTAGCCTTAAGCTCTTCACCTACCTTCTATCTAGATCACCATCTAAGCTTCACACAGTGGAAGCACAAGGGTGGACAGAGCCATCTTTGTGTCAGTTGTTTGGAGCTAAAGAATTTACTGATTCTCCTCTTATCTGTTGTGTACTCTCTATCTCTTTCTCAGATTCTGTTCGCTGCGTCGTGTAATATTTTACAGAAATGGTAATGCACTTCTATGTATTTTGATTTAGCATGATAAATAAGATTACTTGCTAGAAACACACTACTCATATTATCACAATACAACTTGGCTAGTTTATCCACATGTGTTGCTAAGTCATTTGACATCTTAACTAGCCGTATAACTTCATATACAACTAAGGTTGCACCTCTGTATTCTGCTTCAATACTCTAGAGAGCCGCACTAGGTTTCTTTATACTGCTGTAGTGAATCATGTTGCTGCCAAGACCAAATACATATCCACTTGTCGATCTTCTATCGTATGCCTAGCCCAATCTGCATCATTGTGTCTTGTAAGCTCAGAAGGCTTACTATACTCATAAAAGAGCCCATAATATAGTGTAGCCTTCACAAACCTCATAATCCTTCTTATAGTTTCTCGGCCTTTGCATGAACTGATAAATCAAGCTACCAACCATCTATCTATATCTCATTTCCAGTGTATCAATTGTCAACTTGACATTTTGCTCTAGTGGAGTATCCATGGGCTTGCACTCCAACATACCATAATTTTTTAGCATATTATGTGCATACTGCTTTTGTAAGATCCATATTCCTTGAGGTATCCGTATGACCTTAATACCAAGGAAAATTTTCAGCTCCCCAAAATCTTTTATCTAAAACTCTTCCCATAGCATAGATTTGATCTCATCAATGCCTTGTGTGTCATTACCTATAATGGCCAAGTCATCTACATACATCACCAAATTCACATAGCCATTAATTGTCTTCTTAGTAAAGAGGCTATCATCAGCTTTACCCATTTGAAATCCAAGATTTTGCAAGAATGAGCTGATCTTTGCATTCCATACCCATGGTGCTTGCTTCAGTCCATACAATGCTTTCTTCAATCTACAAATATAAGATGTATATTCAACATGTATATATTCTTTTGGCTTATAATATAGAATTCTTTAATCAAATCACCATTTTAGAAAGCATTCTTTATGTTGATCTTATATAGATTTCAGCCTTTGGATGCAACTACTACAATGACAGTCCATACAATTGCCATCTTTGCAATAGGACTAAAAGTCTCTTCATAGTCTAGTCTGTAATATTGAGCATAACCCTTAACAATCAACCTAGCTTTGTATCCCTCAAGTGAGCCATTTGATTTACGTTTGAATTTGTAAATCCAATTTCATCCAATAGACATCTTGCCTTTAGGCAGATTTTTAACTAAATCACAAGTTCGATTTTTCAACAAGGAATCATACTCTGCATCCATTTCTTTATACCGCTTCTCATCCTTAACTAATTCTGCAAATGACGCGGGTTCTTTCTACCTCATTACTTCTATCATATATGCATAGTGTTTAGCTGAGCACCCACTATAACTAAATCTATCGAAAGGTTTTCTTTCTGTCTGCAATCTTTGTATAGTTGAGGTGCACTATGTGATTCCACTCTCTCATGAGGTGGTACACACACTTGCTTAACACGAAGGATAAGAACTGCATGTATTCCAAACTCAGTATTCGGACTATCAGTGGAATCATACCCTAATGTCAATGGACATGTAACATCATCAAGTGTCTTCCCTTTGCCTTTATCCATGTCCCATCTCCCCCTCATTTACATATCAGTGTCAATGGAATGAGATCCATGACTACGTAATCTACCTGTCCAAGGACTCACACTATTAGATACATCATGTGTAGATCTAGTAGTAGTGGTAGCATCCTACATTTCATTTTCAGCATCATATATACTTTGTGAAGATTCATCATGAACTTATACCTACATGGTACCATATCGGGTGTAATATTTCTGCTCGAAATATTAAAAAGATTTGATCACCGCATGCTTGCCCAAAAGCTGTGCAAAGTCATCTCCGGCATCGACTAATGACGGTGGCCAAGTGGTTACCCCGCACGTGCAATAACGTGTCCATGAGGCCAGGGATTAAAACCGCAAAGCCACGTAAAAAACCCCTTGTAGGCAAAAAGAGAAAATTGAAAATGGTGGAAATTTAGGTAAATTTTTTACTAATTATCCCTTCCCCTAGCCGATGCATGGTTGGAGGAGAGGGAGTGTGAGAAGAAGTAAGTGAGGTGTGTGGGGAGCATGTGGAGGGGGAGGCATGCACCCGCCACGTATATGGCTACCTCTCCCCCCCCTTAGGCCTATATGACCCCCCCCTTGGTCAAGTGGAGGAAAAAGGAGGAGGAGCGAGAGGATGTTGTCATGCTATTGGAGAGGAGGCACAATCGAAGGTAGGAGACAAGGGAGGGTAGGATGCCATGCTGCACGAACGGGGGGAGACAAGAAAAGGAAGGCGTTGTGCTGAGGGAGTGAAGAGAGAGATTAGAGGCACAAAAAGGAGGAGGATTAGAGAAGAGACTACCATGTGTGCTGCCGCTACCGCTGCCATTCTGCCACCACCACACGCCTATTGCCACCGTTGTAGCTGTGTTGTTGCCATCCTCAGCTCCATGGCCACCATCATCATCTCCATCCCGTTTTTTCATCGTCATCTTCTCTCGCCAATCATTACCCTTTCCTCCCATGTCAGCACCTATCCTGAAACTTTCGAACCTCAATAAGGAGTTCAAAGTAGTAACTGATGCTAGCACGCTTGCCTTAGGATGTGTGCTTATGCAAGAAGGTCATCCTGTAGCATACTCTTCAAGAAAATTGAAGAGCCATGAGAACAATTATGCTACCCATGATCTAAAGATGTTAGCTGTCATCCATGCTCTAAAGCTTTGGAGACACTACTTGTTGGGTAACAAGTTTACCCTAGTGACGGATCATAAAATTCTCAAGTGGATCTTTATCCAGAACAAGCTCAACATGAGGCAATGTCGATGGATTGAAGTGCTGGAGGAGTATGATTTTGAAATCAAATACCGGCCTGGAAAGGAGAATGTAGTTGCCGATGCACTCAGTCGCAAGGCATTTCTAAATTTTCTAATTTTGCAAGATCCATCAGCAGCTAGATCCCTAGCCACAAAGGTATCCATGCCAAACAACCCGATACTTGAGCTAGCTAGAGAAGAGGCATGCCATGATCCAACCTATTAGAAGATGCTAAGGGAGATCCCTATCAAGGATCAAGACCCGAAGCTACAAGCTAAGTATCCAGAATTCTCTATCAATAGTGGACTTGTCTACTATAGAATGAGATTACGTATACTGGAAAGCCAATCACTCAAGCAAAAGATACTTTGGGAAGCTCATGACTCCTCTTTCTCAGGACATCTTGGCTATGCCAAGACCCTCAATGCAGTCATAAAGAGCTACTATTGGGAGAGGCTTAAAGGTGACGTTCTCAAATATGTCACTGAGTGTTTGTCTTGTCAATGCATTAAGGCCGAACATGTCAAAATGCCAAGAAAGTTGCAATCACTTGACATTTCCCAAATGAAATGGGAATTCATCAGTATGGACTTTGTTGTTGGCCTACCCCAAGTTCAAGGAGGATACAACTCCATTATGGCTGTGGTGGATATGCTTACCAAGGTTGCACATCTTGTTCTTGTTAAGACAAACTATAAAGCCTCAGACATTGCAAGGTTGTTCATCAAGGAGATATTCAAACTACATGGGTTACCCAGAAGAATCATTAGTGATTGTGATTCTCTCTTCACATCACACTTCTAGAGAGCTATCTTTGAAGCCATTGGGACTCAACTCTGTTTTAGTACAGCTTACCATCCCCAAACCGATGGTCAAACGGAGTGAGTCAACCAAGTCATTGAGGATATGCTAAGGGCACACTGCTGTCGTGAACCAAAAAGGTGGATTCAATACTTACCATTGGTTGAGTTTGCCTACAATGCTTCTTATCAACAAAGCATTCAGATGACCCCTTTTCAAGCATTGTATGGGCACGATTGTCGAAGTCCTTTAAACTTCTCGGATCCAACCTTAAGAGTTGAAGCTTCAAAGTAGATTGTGGAAGATATGAACGACCAAATGAGGTCAATAAGACAGGACATTCAAGCCACCAAGGATAGACAGAAGGAATATGCCGATTTGAAACATCAAGATAGAACCTTCGCTGAAGGAGATATGGTCTTCATTCGCGTACGCCCAAATAAGAGTTCCCTATCCTTAGGTGAATGAAAAAAGCTAAGTCCAAGGTATTGTGGTCCCTACAAGATTCTCAAGTACCTAGGACCCAATGCTTATAGGCTACAACTCCCTGAGAACCTAAAGATTGATAATGTATTTCATATCAGCCTATTGAAGAAGTATGTACCAAATTCTAGCCATGTACTTGATGATCAATGGGTTGTAATACCTAGCCAAGGAGTCCTTGAGCTACGGTCTGACAGGATCTTAGATGTTAGGGAAAGACAATTGAGATCCAGAACCTTGAGAGAATGTCTCATCCAGTGGAAGGATTATCCCGAGGAGGATGCCACTTGGATGGATGAAAGCACTCTCAACCAACAACACCCCCAGTTCTTCTTGAGATGAGGACATCTTGATTCCTCTAAGGGGGAGAGAATGTAATATTTTTGCTCCAAATATTAATGAGCTTTGATAATTGCACACCCGCATAAAAGCTGTGCAAAGTCATCTCTCGCGTTGACTAATGATGGTGGCCAAGTGGTTACCCCGCACGTGCAATAACGAGTCCATCCGCATTGTGCAAATGAGGCTGGGGATTATAACTGCAAAGCCACATAAGAACTCCCTTCTAGGGAAAAAGGGGAAATTAAAAATGGTGGAAATTTAGGCAATTTTTTTTAATACTAATTATCCCTTCCCCCAGTCGATGCATGGCTGGAGGAGAGGGAGTGTGAGAAGAAGTAAGTGAGGTGTGTGGGGAGCATGCGGAGGGAGAGGCATGCACCCGCCACGTATGTGGCTACCTCTCCCTCCCCCCCCCCCCCCCCCCCCCTCCTTAGGCCTATATGACCCTTGAAGGGACCTCAAATGGGCTGGCACTGGCTATGACACTAGCCGGACCTCATGCTCATAATAGACAAACACACCCACACGGCCTCGCGGGCCAGGAGTGTCTATTTACTACTAAAGGACGAACTGTCCTAAAGCCTAATCTATGCGTTTATAGTTTTGTAGTCCAACGTTTTCCTTTCTATAAACTCCACAGAGGGAGAACCCATACACATTGGCAATAAATGCCACGATAATCACATACATGGGAGGCAACCTCTCGGTGGAACCACTGTGGCCCCAGTGCAGCTCTCCTACATCGCAAGGATTGGCCCCTTGATGCATAGCTCAACATATAGAACAAACGAACAAACTCCACTCTTTCATTTTGAAAGTATTCCAGGAGATACCATGTGTCCTTACCAAATAATCCCCCAAGAAACGAACGTCTATCCTATGGCTTAGGTTGCCTTTCCACACTCAAGCATGGGTCATCGTCATCAAAAACAGGTGTTATGTATCCAGTTCTTTGTATTCTAATACCATGGGTGACATGCACATGCAAAAGTGGATGATCCTAAAGTGCTCAACCATAATTTTTAATTAGAAACGTGTTGTGCACAACCAGGCTTTCTAATGCTCATTCACTGACTCGTTGTGGCGATGTAAGGATAGCACCGAGACAAAACTCGTGCTACTATCCTCTTAATTAAAATACAACAAACTCTATATCATGATATGCATCAGAAAATCAGCAACAATCAGTATGCAAATCGCACCATTCAAACATCCCACCCCCTACGTTTAGGTATTGCTTTTGTTGCATAGGTGTAGAGGTTCATTTTGTCATGTTTTGATGTATGAAAAGCATTAAATCACAAAATTTGACAAAGAGATAGGGAAAACTGGGGCTAAACCTCATGCTTTGCCACTACCATACGTCCACAAACACTCATTATATTTTTCCTTATTTTTGTGAGGCGTATTTCTATTCTCTCCTTATTTTTTCTCATTTTCTCGATTTATTTGTCAATAAAATATGCTATTTTCTGATTTTTCTTATTCCAATCACTTCAACGTACTAACATTCAATTTATTTTCCGTTTCCCCCCCATAGGAACACATTTCACCCACCCGAAACAACAAAACTATCATTTTACCGCTTAAAACCCGCATTTCGGGTTTTGCGGGAATTTAAATAGCGTATGTAATGAAAAATCAGAAATTTTTGATAAATAAAAATTAATCATGATGCAACCAACACTCAAAAAAATTTTCATCAAATAAAAACATCATTTCCATCATAAAATACCAAAAAACCTTCATTTCCTTCATAAAAATAGTCATATCGTGTTTTTAGGAAACCCGAGACGCATTAAATGACTGAGTGACCAGTGGACGGAGCCTCCATTGCTCTCAATCCAATGCTGCACATCAATATTCAGCATCTCCATCAATCTCCATCATCGTTTTCTTCAATCTCCTTCCCGATTCCTCCTTCAAGATAGTGTGCATGAACAGCCCATGGAGAGGAGAGAGAGGGAGGAGAGAGAAAGACTAGATTCTGATCTCTCCATTCGATCAGCCATATCTTGTGCAAAGGGCGGCGATAGGATTAGGAAAGAAGGAGGATTTGCCGGCTATGATTTGTTGCATGGCTTCTGTTGAAGCCATCTCTTCGATTTGGGAGGGAGGGGGGCGTTTTTTCTGCACATTGATCAGGCGCCAACATGCTGCCGCCACGCCACGAAAAAAAAGAGGGGGGGTGCCCCCTCCCAAAGGGCACCGCCTTTAGCCTTAAATTTCTTTTCCACCTCTTCATTCTTGGCCAATTTCTGGTATCTTTTGCGTCCAGGGTCGGATTTGACCTCTGAAAAATTCTACGCATCCGTCTTGAGGTCCCGCACTGATGACTGCCAGCTCCAGCATCCCGCACGGCAGTCGGAAAAATTATAAAAAATCCACAAGTGTCACTTGGGCGCCTTTTGAAAGTCGTCTTTCACTTGGTGCTTAAAATAGTCCTAGCTACAATCGCCGCCTTCGATGTCGAAGATTTATCCCCTAAATTTTGGATTTTTTGGCAATTTTTAGGCACATTCCGGGCTCAAAACTCCGCTCTCAATCCCCCCCTGGTCAAGTGGAGAAAAAAGGAGGAGAAGCCAAAGGATGCTGTCGTGCTATTGGAGAGGACGCACGATCAAAGGTAGGAGACAAGGGAGGGAGGGCTGCCATGCTGCACAAATAGGGGGAGACAAGGAAAGGAAGGGGTCGTGCTAAGGGAGTGAAGAGAGAGAGAGTAGAGGCACAAAAAGGAGGAAATTTAGAGAAGAGGCTGCCGTGCGTAATGCCGTTGCCGTCTCCATTCCGCCGCCACCACATGCCTATTGCCGTCGTTGCAGTTGCGTTGCTGCCATCCTCAACTCCATGGCCTCCATCATCATCTCCATCCCCTATTTTTATCGTCATCCCCTCTCACCAATCATCGACCTTTCCTCCCACGTCACAAAAGCTTCCTTAGAATCTTCTAGGAATAAGGCCCATAAGCCTTGTGCATGCGTCTATTTCCTGGGCTCTTAATATCCACACCTTGTAAAAGAGTAATTCATGTGCAAGGGAGAAAGCAAGCAGACTTGGAAGCTTCCAGAAGGGGCTTCCTTAAGCCCTGCTTTTACATGCCCTCCCTCATTTCAAAAATCGGGCTCGTAAAGCTCCAATTCCTACGCAAGGGAGAAGGCATCAACCTACAGGCAGCCTCGGAGAGCAAGAGTAAAGGCTAGAAGGAATCTCTGAAGTCCATAAACACACTACGTCTATGATGGCTCCTAAGAAGATGCAAGGAGCACCCACGAGAGGTTCTTCCCCGAACATACACGTGGACATTGCCACGAGCCCTCAAGCCCAGGTTCCACGAGTTTTAATTCCACGTAAAAGAAATGCGTTAAGCACGATAACTTTCATGGAAAGGAAGCACTTATGCATGTTTTTTCACCTAGCCTAGTTAAAATGCATTTGGGGAAAATTGCCTACTCGAACAACTTACTAGAATTAATGCATGACATGCAATTGGGTTATTTGTGTTTCCAATGTTATGAATGTAAATTACCTATCCATCTTACGAGCTTAGTAGCATGTTGCCTTTTCGTGCATTTCAAAGTGACAAGCCTAAATGCATATTGAATACAGTTAAAAGATGAAGTTGTTAAGTGCATGCTTGTTTGGCCGTGAAAGAACAAGCGTATCTTGCTTTTAGTCAATAACCTCCTTGTTATGGCTTGCGTGGAAAGAATTGTTAACGTCCATTGCATAGCATGGAAATGGGACCATAGACTTGCACATTGCATGCGAAGATATTGTCGAACGGATTAAAGGTTGCATGTCACATGAACTTCATTAACAATGTTATATCTAGAAAAGGGTTGCATGTTACATATTTGTCATGCGAAAAATTCATTTAATCAAGAGTTGCATTTAGGAAAGGTTGCATCGCTTATCAAAGCATGAAATAAAGGTTGTAGACATAATTCCTTGATGTAAATCCTAGTAGGTCCTATGTAAGTTATTCTCCAAATTGTCATGCGTAATGACTTTAGCAAGAAAAGATAGGGTTATTGCAAGTCTTTTGGTGCGTAGAAGTAATGAATTGCATGTTTACATGTATTGTGACGTCTTGCAACTATTTACACCTTCAGAACAAGTTTAGCATCTCTAGGAAAGGATCGTTCCTTGTCGCAAGACAAGTAGTCCAATTTAGCTAAGTCACCTAACCCTCAAGGGATTCATATAGGCATAATTTAGTCGATAGGATAAACACCCCAAGTACTAGCTAGGGTTTAGCACGTTAGAAATTCTACCCAGTATCGAACTTGGTTGCCAAGTCGAGAGCCTCAGACCTAAAGGATCCTACCCACATGCACGGAATGGTTGGGTTAGGTGAATGCCCATACACTAATGATCTAGGGTTTCTATCCTAAGGATCGATCGACCTAATACTAAAACTCAGATTCAGTTTGGAAACCCTAAGACTGAATGTTGTCGGCCTAGTACAATTAGGATTGGGTTGGGTAAGAAGACACCCCAAACTCTACATCTTAACTAAACATAATTCCTTGACCAGGAAACGCCGTTCAATGGGTGAAATGATCCCATGAATTAGGTGCGACACTTGTGCAACAAGTTGCAACGTTGCATGGCTTTGTGGTTTAATCACAAGGGAGGTTTGCCACTCCTTGGAACGGGGTTGGCAGGTTCTAGCGCAAGTCTTACTTGCAAAAGGATGAGTAGACATTCAGTTACCTCACCTTCCTTGGGCTGATTTGCCAAGTTAAGGGAAGTTATGTATTTGCTTGGTAAGCAAAGGATCAATCAAGTTAGAGCGACATGGTCACCAGGATTTACTATTAATTTATGAAACCTAAGGTGTTGGTTAATTTCAGTTGACAACGTATGACCCTAACCCAAGGATAAAAGGGTAAACAAAAAAACTTGGGGATCTTGCCCAGTTGCAATTGATCCTGGATTGAATGCTGGATGCATTCGGAGAAAAGGATTCACTCCTTAGCAGTTGGTCAAATAAATGACCACTGGATTGATTGTGTTTGTAACAGTTTAGAAGTAATATTTGCACTGTTTGCTCAAGGAACTAAAGATCGAAAGATAATTAATGCTTCAGGGGCTAAAGGCCTGAAGGGAGAGGCAGCATCAGTTACCCCCGACTGTCTTCCTGACCCTAACTAAGGGGTTTGTTAGCTGCATCGGGAACATGGACCGAACCCACCGTGTGAGGTCTCTCCATTGGGCACTACTTGGAGTAGGAGGATGCTTGAGTGCTAGGGGGGGCTCTGGCAATAAATCCCTTGCGTTCCGGGCCCTGCACAAGAGGCTAACCTGACTTGGGATCGGATCTCGAGGCTCGCATACTAGTCTACAGGAGGAATCTTGGATTAGTAATCCCTGTGGATTGCTGGATTGCCTTGGGGCAAATTATGGATTGCCTTCGGGCAGATTATGGATTAGCCTACAGGCTCGATTATATGGATGTATTCCAAAGATAAGTAAGATAACCTATTGGAAAGGAACTTGTTTGACACTGTTTTTCTATGTCAAGTGCTAAGATTATGTGAAGGAACTGGTGTCTAATTGGTTAATTAAGAAAGTTGTTTTTTCATGTCCAACTAAATGTAGTAGGTAATTAGACAACTAAAGCAACCATGAGGAAAGTGCGGTGGATGTGGCCATGGGTCCGTCCTATGGATGGGTAGTCTCGGTTGGCCGGGAACTTTTCTCAAAATAAATCGACACCAGAGAAATAAACAGCAAGGGCATTGACCTAGAGTCTAGGTTACTAGAATCCCGATTTATGCTATTTTAGGGGAACAGAATGGGACTATGCCTGATGGGCAGAGAGGTCGATCTTTCCATCCCTCTCGTTTCCCATTCTCCTTGAACCAAGTGCAACATGAATTCGCTTGGACCATGGCATTTCTGCGTAAAGTAGTTCACCTAGGGTTCGACGCTAGATACTCTCTAGGAACTTGACTATTAGGGAAACCCAGATTCAGGTTGGTCCTAAGTGGGAATGGCCGGAATACTTCCACTACGTGGCAAACTCGGAAAGACCTAGATCGCAAACCCCATAACATTCCATGGGAGTGCTGGGTGGAGCTATCTAGACCCTCTTGTCGATGGGCTGCTAGGACGTGTCCTATGAGCAAACAGGTGGACACGTTACACCGGGATGCTAGCTCATCAAATACTACATCCTAATTGATCAAAGTCTCATGAGTAGATGAAACATAGCACTTATAAGACTTCTATTCCTATGAGTAACCAATAAAGATAGCCTTTACTACTTTTGGATCAAGCTTCTTTAGTTTCTCATTAGGTACGTGGACATATGGAATGACACCAAATACTTTCAAGTGCCTAATGTTAGGCTTATATCCATAAAGCTACTCATATGGTGTCTTCTCAAGTATGCTAGTTGTTAGTGTCAAATTCATGACATAAACAACACTTAGAACTACTTCAAGCTAGTATGAAAGATGCATATCTTCTCATTTAGCATTGCCGTGGTTGCTTCCATAATCATCATGTTTTTCCATTCAGCCACTCCCTTTTGTTGTAGAGTATAACTACATGTCAATTGTTCCTGATCCCATGCTTACTCAAGTACCTGTCAAACTCCTTGACACATTCATCACCGCCATCACACTGTAGGCATGAGATATAACACTTAACCTCTTTCTTTGCATGATATTTGAAATCTAGAAAGCTATCCAAAACCTCATCTTTATGTTTTAGAATTTATATTGAATTATACTATTAAAATCATCCACAAAAATCACATAATATCTAGACCCTCCAAGAGATACAGTAAGGATAAGGCCCATAAGCCTTGTGCACGCGTCTATTTCGTGGGGTCTTAATATCCACACCCTATAAAAGGGTAATTCGTGCACAAGGGAGAAAGCAAGCGGACTTGGAAGCTTCCACAAGGGGCTTCCTTAAGCCCTGTTTTTACGTGCCCTCCCCGGTTTCAAAAATTGGGCTCGTAAAGTTCCAATTCCTATGCAAGGGAGAAGGCATCCACCTACAGGCAGCCTCGGAGAGCAAGAGTAAAGGCTAGAAGGAATCCGCAGAGTCCATAAACACACTACGTCTACGATGGCTCCTAAGAAGATGCAAGGAGCACCCACGAGAGGTTCTTCCCCGAACATACACGTGGACATTGCCACGAGCCCTCAAGCCCAGGTTCCACGAGTTTTAATTCCACATAAAAGAAATGCGTTAAGCACGATAACTTTCATGGAAAGGAAGCACTTATGCATGTTTTTTCACCTAGCCTAGTTAAAATGCATTTGGGGAAAATTGCCTACCCGAACAACTTACTAGAATTAATGCATGACATGCAATTGGGTTATTTGTGTTTCCAATGTTATGAATGTAAATTACCTATCCATCTTACGAGCTTAGTAGCATGTTGCCTTTTCGTTCATTTCAAAGTGACAAGCCTAAATGCATATTGAATACAGTTAAAAGATGAAGTTGTTAAGTGCATGCTTGTTTGGCCGTGAAAGAACAAGCGTATCTTGCTTTTAGTCAATAACCTCCTTGTTATGGCTTGCGTGGAAAGAATTGTTAACGTCCATTGCATAGCATGGAAATGGGACCATAGACTTGCACATTGCATGCGAAGATATTGTCGAAAGGATTAAAGGTTGCATGTCACATGAACTTCATTAACAATGTTATATCTAGAAAAGGGTTGCATGTTACATATTTGTCATGCGAAAAATTCATTTAATCAAGAGTTGCATTTAGGAAAGGTTGCATCGCTTATCAAAGCATGAAATAAAGGTTGTAGACATAATTCCTTGATGTAAATCCTAGTAGGTCCTATGTAAGTTATTCTCCAAATTGTCATGCGTAATCACTTTAGCAAGAAAAGATAGGGTTATTGCAAGCCTTTTGGTGCGTAGAAGTAATGAATCGCTTGTTTAGATGTATTGTGATGTCTTGCAACTATTTATACCTTCAAAACTAGTTTAGCATCTCTAGGAAAGGATCGTTCCTTGTCACAAGATAAGTAGTCCAATTAAGCTAAGTCACCTAACCCTCAAGGGATTCATATAGGCATAATTTAGTCGATACGATAAACACCCCAAGTACTAGCTAGGGTTTAGCATGTTAGAAATTCTACCCAATATCGAACTTGGTCACCAAGTCGAGACCCTCAAACCTAAAGGATCCTAACCACATGCACGGAACGGTTGGGTTAGGTGAATGCCCATACACTAAAGATCTAGGGTTTCTACCCTAAGGATCGATTGACCTAATGCTAAAACTTGGATTCAATTTGGAAACCCTAAGAACAAACGTTGTAGGCCCAGTACAATTAGGGTTGGGTTGGGTAAGAAGACACCCGAAACCCTACATCTTAACTAAACATAATTCCTTGACCAGGAAATGCCATTCAATGGGTGAAATGATCCCATGAGCTAGGTGCGACACTTGTGCAATAAGTTGCAACGTCGCATGGCTTTGCGGTTTAATCACAAGGGAGGTTTGCCACTCCTTGGAATGGGGTGGGCAGGTTCTAGCGCAAGTCTTACTTGCAAGAGGATGAGTAGACATTCAGTTACACCACCTTCCTTGGGTTGATTTTCCAAGTTAAGGAAAGTTATGTATTTTCTTGGTAAGCAAAGAATCAATCAAGTTAGAGCGACATGGTCGCCAGGATTTATTGTCAATATATGAAACCTAAGGTGTTGGTTAATTTGGGTTGACAGGGTATGACCCTGACCCAAGGATAAAAGGGTAAACAAACAAACCCTTAGGGATATTGCCAAGTTGCAATTGATCCCGGATTCAATGTTGGATGCATTCAGAGAAAAGGATTAACTCCTTAGCAGTTGGCCAAATAAACAACCACTTGATTGATTGTGTTTGTAACAGTTTAGGAGCATTGTTTGCATTGTTTGCTCAAGGAACTAAAGATCGAAATATAATTAATGCTTCAAGTTGAAGGCCTGAAGGGAGAGGCACCATCAGTTACCCCCCATTGTCTGCCTGACCCTAACCAAGGGGGTTGTTAGCTATGTCGGGAACATGGACCGAACCCGCCACGTGAGGTCTCTCCATTGGGCACTACTTGGAGCAGGAGGACGCTTGGGTGCCAGGGGGGCTCTGGCCGTAAATCCCTTGCCTTCCAGGCCGTGCACAAGAGGCCAACGCGACTCGGGATTGGATCTAGAGACAAGCATACTAGTCTACGGGCGGAATCTTGGATTAGTAATCCCTGTGGATTGCTAGATTGCCTTTGGGCAGATTATGGATTACCTTCGGGTGGATTATGGAATAGCCTATGGGCTCGATTATATGGATGTATTCGAAATATAAATAAGATAGCCTATTGGAAAGGAACTTGTTTAACACTGTTTTTCTATGTCAAGTGCTAAGATTACGTGAAGGAACATGTGTCTAATTGGTTAAGTAAGGAAGCTATTTTTGCATGTCTAACTAAATGTAGTAGGTAATTAGACAACTATAGCAACCATGAGGAAAGTGCGGATGTGGCCATGGGTCTGTCCTACTGGTGGGTGGTCCCGGTTGGCCAGGAATTTTTCTCAAAAGAAATCGACAGCATGGAACCTTTCTCAATGGAAATGAGCAGCAAGGGTGTTGACCTAGAGTCTAGGTTATGAGAATCCCGCTTTATGTTGTTTTAGGGGAACGTAATGAGACTATGCCTTATGGGTAGAGAGTTCGAGCTTTACATCCCTCTCGTTTCCCATTCTCCTTGAGCCAAGTGCAACATGAACCCACTTCGACCCTGGCATTTCTGCGTAAAGTAGTTTGCCTGGGGTTCGACGCTAGATACTCTCTAAGAACTTGACCATTAAGGAAACCTTGATTCAGGTCGGTCCTAAGTGGGAATGGACGGAATATGTCCGCTATGTGGCAGAATCGGAAAGACCTAGATCGGAAACCCCGTAACATTCCATGGAAGTGCCGAGCGAAGCTTTCTAGACCCTCTTCCCAATGGGCTGCTAAGACATGTCCTACAAGCAAACATGTGGACACGTTACAGTTGGTATCAGAGTGAACCAACGAAGGATCTGTCCTTATAAGAAAACTTAATAAGAAGAAGTAAAGCAAATGTTGCTATTAAGAATATTTTCTTACTTATTGAGGCTGTCTTGAAGAGTCATAAAGCATGGAACAGATTCATGGTGTTCTAGTTCATGTTTACGATCGCGATGCATGCCTCAGATTATCAATGAAGGATCGATATGATAAACATCCTAGACCACATTTACAATCCATTGCCTCTGTATGTGGAACAAAGATGGATGGGTGATTTAGGAATCTATGACATAGCTGCCCACCAACTTGCGTACCTTCGAACCAACTTGAAGAGAATCAAGTGGATGGAGGACTTAAAGATCGTGAAGCTGTTTGTCTTTGTTGAGGCTCACATAAATGCAACCCTACATGTCGGAGGTTGAACGGTCAAGCAGAACATGTATGTGTACAAGGAAGTGACCCGAATAATCCCTGCCAACAGGATCAAGGTGTAGGGACGTCATGAGACGAACGGATATCAAAGGAGATGATACCCTAATCTTCCAATGTCTTATTGATTTCTAAAAATCCATTATCCCAATCCATACTATTACACAATTCCCATATAGTTGAATGCAATAACATCTTATTCTCCTCGAATTAATGTATCAGCTTATTCCATCTCTCCAAGAATGATTGTACTCGAAAGGGCTATGCCCATATGAATGGAATAAGACGTTTTTTTAAATCAATGATTGTCTTGACTGTGAGTATTGATAAAGAAGTTAAGTGATTTGGTCACTTGGATAAAAGCTGAAGTGGACATGTGATGTAATGTGGAATTCGACTTCGGTCAGATTTAGCGTCATGTCATTCGGGCTGACGAATGCACCTGCCACCTTCAATAGGTTAATGCAAGATATCTTTAGGCCATATCTTGATGACTTTGTACTCATATTATTTGGCGATACCTTAGTCTACTCCAAACAAGAAGATGATCATGAAACCCAGCTTCGGATTTCCTTGAGACAATGACGGCACACAAGCTTTATGCCAAGATGAAGAAGTGTGCATTCTTCAAACGTGAGATTGAATATTTGGGATTCATCGTATCAACGTAAGGAATCTCAGTGGATCTGACCAAAGTCAGAGATGTTCTGGAGTGGCCAATACCAACAAATGTCAAAGAAATACGTAGTTTTCTTGGATTGACAGGATGGTACAAGATCTTTATCAAAAACTATGCTTTGATTGCAGCGCCTCTGGAGGGTCTACTAAAGAAGCAAACATCGATTGCACGCGGTCAACTGCCGAACAATCTAGCTTTGCTAAACTAAAGCAAAGTTTTGTATACATCTGAATGAATAAGCAAGGGTCTATTGCTATTCCTTGTACGTCTGACAAATGGAAAGTGGGCTTGTTTGTCAAATTGAAAAATTGAATATATGTGTCCCAAATCAATTTATTTAAACTTTGGCAACCCTGAAACAATATCTTTTTGTTGCATCTTTTTCATCCTCTGAACATTTATGTGTCCTATGCATTTATGCCAAATATCTATGTCTTGGACACTTGCATCATCATGAGCTGTTTACATTGTAGCTTTCACCTCACAAATATTTGCATTGAATGTAAACATTCTACCATGTCTTTTTTCATTTGCAATCAACTTGCAGTCTTTGCCATATTCCTTAATAAAACAACCATCTTTGGTAAACCATACCTACAAGTTTTGTTCAACCATCTGACCAACAGACAACAAATTCTTCATGATTGATGGAACATGCAAGATATCATATAATTTCTTCTTCTTGCCATTAGGCATAACCAATGGAAGAACTCATATATGGGTTATGTCATGTTGGGTGTCATTTCTAGTACATACATAACCATTTGTATCTTCTTTGATTTCATCAAACCACTTGCCATGTGGTGTCACATGATTTGATGCTCTTGAATCTATGTACCAAATGTCATATGATTTTTCTTATTTAGTAGCCTTGCTCTGTACATATGCCATAGAAAATAACTTGTCACACCACTCTCATGCTTTGCATGATTGGATGAGGTATAGTGTCTTTGCTACTTACCTCTTTGATTTGCTTGCTTATTCTACCACTCTTTAGCAATGTGGCCATAACTTTCATAGTAATGATAGTCCTTATTCTTGTTTTCATTATCATGCGTACTCTTTGATTGTGAAGATCCTCGGTCTCTAGACTTGTGTAAAAGAGTGAGGATAGACAAGTAGAACATGGGTTAGCAAGGGAATACCCAATTATACTGACGGGGTATATAAGGTGTTGAGAGACCCAATTAGGGCATCAATTATCAATAATCAAGTCTCTCTTTTGCCCTTCCTTCTAGCTTTCATGGCTTCCCTTCTCTTTCTCTCTCTTCTCCTCTCATCTCCTTCCTCTTTCTCTCCTCTTTGCAGTCTCTCCCTTCTCTCCTAGGTTTCCTTCATTACAGTTGGTATCAAAGCTTAGATATTTGGACCTTTCTTTCTTCTCTCTCCTCACATCTATTTATATTTTACAAAAAAAAACCTAGTTCAGATAGGTACAATAGGGACATGAGCTGTAAGGAATAATGATGGAGTACCACAAGGGGATGGTAGCTTTCTTGAAGACCGCACAAGCTATGGCAAGAGGCTTTGACAAATTGGAGGTAAGGGGATAAAAATGGCAACTTGTTTTCAATCCTTAGTCAAAATTAAGAGGTAAACTCATCAAGAAGGACTCATAGGAGTTAGTGAGGGCTTTAGTCCCAATTGCTTTTGAGAAAATGTATTTTCTTTCTTCCCTACAAGTTTTCTTTCGGCCTTTCCATGGAGTACCAAGCAAATATCTCTTAGACCTTGCTCCTCCCTTGTAAATGGGTGTTGCTATGGTTTTTCACACTTCATCCTAAATGTCTAGAGTACCCAAAAATTGTGGTGTGGTCCACAAAAACACTATGTATTGACAGAACCTGAAGTTCCTTGTCTGGCACTACTCAGAAACCATCTCCAAGCATTAGATCTCCCTGGAGCTCCCTCTCATAGATCAAAAACGTGTATCAAACAACAACTTCCTGTTTGCAACTCGAAACCAAAATCTAATGGCTCCATTGGCTTTGAAAGCAGGGTAAAACTTCAAGATACATGCTCATGAATCTCCCAAATCACTCCTTCTTCTTCGAGTTTAGAGTGTTGTTTATTGCCTGTCAATTGTGATCGTGACTATGTGTGATTTTGCCCATCTTTCTTTTTCATGAAAAATTCAAAACTAACTCAAAAAGAAACTTGATTTTTGCATGCCACCCTATTCTAGAAGTTTCTCTAGCTTTTTAGGATATTTACAATAGATAATATCCAACATATAAAAAAAGGCTAAAATTGTCCAAAAATCTAGTATTTTTGGACCATCCATACCACATACACTAGCACTAATGACTCAGCTTACATTGACTCTCTAGATCAATAAGAAAGTCAGATGATGATGCACTCCAGAGTTTTTCACACTATGTTCACGTATTGACACAATATCCATCCCTTGATGAGAACCTGCACATGCTCCATTATGTGCCACCAATGCACCATCCATATCAAACACCCATAATGTCAACTTGCCGCTTATTATGCATATAAGAAAGCATCCCCCTGGATCATATATCAAAATAGCTAGAATCTACATAACTCCTGAACCACACCTAGTACCTCCTCTAGGGTCATAAGGCCTTGGGTGTGCATCATACACTAGAGGCTGTTGAATCTCCATATACATGTCACCAATACACCCATTAACAAATAGATAGTAGAATGCCTACTCTTTCAAAGTCGAACACATAGAAATCTGCTTATACTGGTAATTGTGTACTACATCAAACATAAATTGAGCCTTAGTTGCATCTAACACATTCTCACCATCACCAAAAATAGTGAAGCAATTCATACCTTGAAGCATCTTAGAGTTACCTTATCAAGGCCTCTAACAAATCATTCAAAACATTTTCCAACTGTGGAGCATTACATCTAACATCCTTTAAAGACATATCCTCAAGCTCATGAACTGCGTAAGAAATGATAGCTTTATCATGCAAATCATGTGCATCCAACAAGTCACTAATCTCTGATTGAGTCCTTGCATCAAGTAAAACATGATCTTTATAAACCTCTTCAGATGCATTAAGAAAATTTGCAGATGCAATGGCTGACTCTTCCACTACAAGAACTTCCAAGGCATCTGTGGTAGTTGTCTCAATATCAAACTGCAACTTATATCCCAACTATTTTCCCTCTTGCTTGTTATCCTGTTTTTGTTCTTGTCCAATCTCTTCCATAACATGCTCGATAGGTGGCTAATTTGTAGCTTTAGGAAAATCCATGCTTCTTCTTGTCACTTCCTTAAAGATGCTTGCATTATCTTCATCTGTGTTCTGTTTCTCTTCCACAAGTACATCTGTATTTTTCCCTTTTTCTAAATATGCATCCACTAAATATGCATCTACCAATGATTCCCAACCAATTATGTCACTAATTTCTTGCCTTCAATGAGATATTTCACTATCGGCAACTTTCCTCTCTTCAGCTGCATGTAAAGCATGTGTCCATATTGTAGCCTTCGAACTACCATCACTTGGCCATGCATTCTATCCAACTATAGACCAAAAGTAGAAGCATGCACAATCGCATAAGCATTTCGAACAACCAATTCTTCCAACAACTTTTGCATACCTCCCTTCCTAGAATTCAAAGCAAGAGGCGATTCCATTTCTTGTGCATGGATCTTGCCATCTTTTCAAAACATGAGTTGTCGTGCCAAGGCCTCCTGATAGGCAGCACAATCCTTTCTCTCATGTTGCAAACTATCACACCACATACATTTTTTTCTCGACTTAGGAGTTTTTGCTCGTCCCCTTTCTTCTTGTTCTTTTTCATCCAATTTTGCGACCTTCAATTCAAGATCCTACATGTCTTTAACCAATTCATCTAATACATCTTCCCTAACAGTGGGAACAATAGTAGGTATAGACATAGGGTTAGCCACAAAAGTGGGGGGCTTACTTGATACATCAATTATTTTTCCTGTAATAGTGGGAAATCTAGAGACATGCAATATTTCTCTTCTTCTATGCTTTTTAACAAGTGTAGTAACAACTTCCTTGACATGTCTCCACTCTGTTTTTAAGACCTATCTCTGTAGTCTGGTCCTCTTGCAAATCTTCAAGCTTCTCTTGGACTCAAGATTTGTTGCTTGTAGAAACAATTCAATTTACTGACTTCCAAAACTTGCTATTCTGCAAGATGATCTAACTACTGAAATCGACTTTCAAATTCTCTTAACAATTTTGTAGTCACAAGACCCTTATTGGGGTATAATACCCACTCCTGAAAAGTCTGGCGTGTAATCAAGCTAGTGTCTTCAATGTAAAATTCTTCCTTGAGTGTCTTAAGCTACCCAGTCAATATCCTGCATGTACAATTCAGTAATTCGCGCTTTCAGTTCATGTACAATGATCCGAACATAATATTGGCTCCATGCAAGTTGAGCCACTCCAAATAATTACATCTTTTGAGCATAGGCATGTACATATGCAAATACATTCCTGCCATTGAATAACTTCATCTAATGCTCAACTGCTTTACAGAGCATTCGCAATAGTTTCTATTTGAGCAGAAGTGTGCATCACCTGTTATTGTTGTTGTACCTCCATGAGCATGTTCATATTCTGCACTAACTACTGCAAAACATCATTGGAAATTGTGCTCGAAGGTTCTCCCATCTTGTTTTTCCTTTTGATGACCTTTCACGTCAGGTTTACCAATGTCAAAGGGGTTTTTATCAAAATGCCATATCCAGTAGGGATCAAAGATAGAAGGAAGTAGAGGATAGGAGATGGAAGAGAAGAAAAATAATAGACAAGAGGTAAACACAATAAATACAAAGCACATCAAATCAAATCAGTATGTATTGACAGAATCTAAAGTTCCTTGTCTGGCACTACTCAGAAACAATCTCCAAGCATTAGAACTCCTAGAGCTCCCTTGTAGACCAGAGACATGTATCAAATGATAGATTTCTCTCTACTGCGCGGAACCCAAATTTTATAGCTCTATTGGCTCCGAAAGGGGGGTAAAACTTCAGGATAGTTGCTCAAGAATTTCCCAAATCACTCCTTCTTTTTCTTTGAGTTCAGAGTGTTGTTTACTACCTGTCAACTATGATCGTGACTCCACGTGATTTTGCCCATTTTTCTTTTTCATGGAAAATTACAAAACTGACTGAAAAAGTAACTTGCTTTTTGCGTGCCACCCTATTCTAGAAGTTTTGCTATATTTTTAGGATAGTTATAATAAATAATATCCAACATATCAAAAGTAGGATAAAATTGTACAAAAATCTAGTATTTTTGGACCATCCATGCCATGGACACTAGCACCAATGACTTAGATGACATTGACTCTCTAGATCAATAAGAAAGTCAAATGATGATGCACTCCATAGTTCTCACATTGTGTCTGCGTAGTGGCACGACACTGCTTCTCACGTTGTCTATGATGCCTAGCTCTGGGTCCATAAGCACATCACTAGGGATGTAGCAACCTGCAGAGCTACGGTTTGTTGTAATAGATAGTGATTTGCTCAAGTGGAGTCTCAAAGTCGCCATGGTCGGTTCCTGTGGGGTTGGTGCCATGCTCAATGCACATGACCTCCTAAAACTCACTAATCTAGTTGCTACACTTGCCTTCTTGGATGTGAAGGATCTCACACACACACACACTCTCTCTCTCTCTCTCTCTCTCTCTCTCTCTCTGTGACAACTTCAATTGCCAAGTTCACTTGATCCATATACATAGAACCAAATTTTTTGTTTATTGGTGGCACAACGTAATCAACCACTATGTCGAGCTAATTTAGGGGCAATCATAGAAGACAAGGCTATGGTTTTCTCAAGGGGAACCTACCTTGGACATTTCCCATCAACAAATAATCTCCCAAAGGGATATCCTTCACAAGATATCCTTCACAATGCCTCTGAGCCATTGAGTTGCCATGCCACATGAGGTTGAAATTGCTAATGATGATGATGATGGTGGTGAGAGAGATAGAGAGAGGGAAAGAGAGAAACTATGAAATAGAGGAGGATGAAAAGAACAGAGGAGCAAGCAAAAACACAATAAGAAAAAAGAAAACCAATAGAGAACACACAAGAAAGAGGGAAAAACTAGACAAACAAAGCAAATTGAGCCAAGATCTGTATGCAAAGGGGGGAACACAGCGAGAGAGAGAGAGAGAGAGAGAGAGAGAGAGAGAGAGAGAGAAGGTTGGGAAATGAACCCGTTGCCATCTCTCCTAACAGTGGTGAAACCTCATACACATCCATGTGCTCAAATAAGTTGAAGCAACCATTACCATCAATGGTTGCTTGCAACACTCATTCCACTAACAACACAATTTACATTGAAACACAATATTAGTGAGTTTGGAAATCTCCCAATTCCCATTTTTTTGAATACTAAAAAGGTGGTACCAGGTTAACATGCCCATAAGTTTCTAAAAACCATATGACATGACCTATCATTGGAACACTTGAAAAATGGAATCTATTGAGCTATAGAGCGCTCGATTTGGAGCTCTAGTGTTCAAGTTATGACAAATCCAAAGATTTGACCACGTGTCCCAAACTTATGGGAAATTCCCATATTCCTCAATATGGTGTTTTGACCAATCAAGAGTGGATACAACATTGTCACAACAGGTTGACAAAACTATACCAGTCACATCTAAGAAGAATCATGACACAATAGCAGCAAAGCCTCAAGAGATACATGGACCCGAAAGCACGAGCAATCCTAGCAGTGACCAATCTTGCTCATCTAGGCCTAAGCCCCTAGCTATGCTAAATCTTAAGGAAAATCCTAGAACCTTATATGAGATAGCAACCTAGCAAGCCCTCATAGAACATAGAAGTGTCATAGAGTGCTTGACCAAGTTGGAGGCTAAACTCAGATTATTCACATGTGCTTATGTCTTAGGTGTTTCGGTTTATGCCAATTTAACTTGTCTATTCTTGAAGATAATTAGGCTATCATTTCCATGACCACATAACTCATTGTCTACGCATAAGTTGATTTTCAAACCCTAACTTTTCGGTTTAAGATCAAGCATAGGTTAGGTTATAGCCTAATTCCAATTAATCATCCTATAACTTGCGAACAAGATTCATGCTAAAACATGCAACCTTTTCTAATAATTAGGTAGTTGAAAATTGATATTTATACCAATTGACTAGAGTTATGCAACTTAAGAATCATTTCATGCCTTGCAATTTCCTATGGATTATTAGCACTTTCCATAATGACTCATTGCGAAGAAGATATGTCCTAATAATGCGACATGCAATTTATACTCCCATGGCTAAACGAAGTGCACTATCTTAATTCCGTTTTGTAAAAATGGACATTAATCTAATTTTAATTCATTGCAATGCATAAAAACTACTTGCTAGAAATGCATTTATGCTCCCTTTATTTTGTTCGTTTTATAAAAAAAAAACTAATGACAGAACTCTTCCGTCGTGAGCTAATTCTTTTAAATTAACGAAAGTATTTAAGACAAAAAATGAATCTTATCTTCAAAAATCATCCACGCACGATTGATTTATAACGACATAAATAGAAATTAGGAAGAAAACCCTGGACTTGTGGTGAGATGTCCACGTGGATGTTAGGAGACGATCCTCCTGCGGATGTGCCTTGTGCTTTCTTAGGAGCCATCGCGAATGTGGCCTTTCCGTCTTGGATGCGACTTTGCGAAACTCCCTTTGTAATTCCACCATCCTTTATGAATGTTATTTCCTTCCTTTTGTAGAATCTCTGGTGCAAATTGAATACACGGAAAGGGGTTTAGCACTCGAGCTAATTGGAAGATTGAAGGAAATCCAAGGGAAAAAGGGGTACTAAAGGATTCCACAGAAAAAGGGATAATAAATGGATTTTTGAGGGATTGAAAAGAAGGACAAGGGTGTAAAAGGCCTAGAGGGATTTTTCGTGGGGGAGGGGGAAACCCACGGGAATGGAGTTCAATTCCTGGGAAGGGGGTAGGAAAGCCTCTTTAAAGTAAGGCTTATTAAAGCCGCGGGCATGGAGTTTTTTTATTTTGATCCCCGGGGGGGTAGTCTTAGGATGCACTAGGTGGAAAAAGGGGGAAAGGAAGGGGGTATAAGACGTTGAAGAGGGGCTTTATGTGGGGGAGAAAAAGGGTGTAAAAGACACTTGGGAGAGACTATTTTTGTGTGGGGGGAAAAGGGTATGAAAGGGCCCTTAGGAAAGAAATTTTGTATTGGGGGGAAAAGGGGCTTAAGGACCCTCCCCTTTAGAAGCTTCTAAGAGCATTAGAAGCTTCTAATGATCTGTGACCTAGCACATGGCCGGATTGGGACGGCAGCTACTACACACGACGGGGCATTATGATGGAAGCTGCTCCTCAATTCAGCAACAGTCCACTCCTCCTCTCCCTCTCACGACAACGGCATCGAGCAGAGACGCGGCGACGTGTGCAGTGGGTCCTCAATTTGACATCACTCCACTCCTCCTCTCCACTCTTCTTCTCCCTCTCACGACAGCGGCATCGAGCAGAGACTCGGCTCCTTCCTCTAGCCTTTTCCCCCTCTAGCCTAACGGCAGTGACGACGCGGCCCCCTTTCCCAAGCTTGGTAAAATTCAGACGCAAGAGTCTCCTTTTGTCCATGTTTGGGAGGCCCCCCCGCATGGTTTATGTAGGTGAGGTGAGGGGGTCCTCCCTCCCCTACGCGGCATCGTGCATGTGCGAGCTCCAACAAGGAGCTTGAGGGCTCATGCTATTCCTTTCTCCTCCAACACGACAATCGGCTGGAGGAGAGAGGGATAATCAATATAAAAAAATGCCATATTTCAATTAATGACCTCCTATTAAGCGGAGGTTCATGCATGCTTGGTAATCGGGAATGTTACATATTCCAATTTACTGATTGCTCTTTTGCTTCCAAGAAATTATCTAATCCCCTTATCTTGGTCACTTTTCCCAAGAAAGGTGCTATGTCAGGATGACTTCTCATCCTTTTGCAAGATAAACTTGTGCAAGAACCTGCCAATCTCATTTAGAGGAATTGGCCATTCCTTTGTGATCAAATCAGAAGATCATGCGGCTCTACAACTTGTTGCACAAGCGCCGCATCTAATCTATGGGACTATTTTACCCATCGAACGGTGTCTTCTAATCACAGAATCATGATTAGATAGGAAACAGGGTTAGGGTGTCTTCATAACAATCCGTTCCTGATTGCACTAGGCCGACATTGTTGGTCCTAGGGTTCCAAATTCAAATCGAGTTTCATCGTTTTGGCGAGCGATCCCTAGGGTAGAAACCCTAGATTGTTTCTCACAAGTATTGTCCTACTGTCTCTACATTTCGTGAATGTGGACAGGTCTTTAGGGTATGAAAGTTTCATCTTGGCAATA
Source organism: Lygodium microphyllum (assembly GCF_053477565.2). Lineage (NCBI taxonomy): Eukaryota > Viridiplantae > Streptophyta > Polypodiopsida > Schizaeales > Lygodiaceae > Lygodium > Lygodium microphyllum. Next base: position 126,538,239 of record NC_141152.1, on the reverse strand, counting down.
AGTGCATCTAGGTCACGTCCTCAACATGCAAAACCCTAGTTAGCACTTGGGATATGTTGCATCAACTTAACCATTCTTAAGCGATTCCTTCGCGTTTTTTTAAAAGGTGTTTAGGGTAAACCAATTTACTTGTCTATTTTTGAAGATGTTTCTTGTAATCACATGATTCATTGCCTACATATTATTAGACTTACAAACCCTACTTTTTCGGTTAAAATCAAAGCATATGCTAAGTTACGGCATAACTTCTATGGATTCTTCTAGAACATGCATTCAAGATTCATGAATTGGATAGCACTCAAAGAATCTGAATGCAGTATAGGGATCACGTTAGTCATACCAAGGTTCCACTAGAGAGCCTCCTTGCAAGCCTCAGTGATAGCTGCAACATACTTGGTCTCTAGTAGAGAGGGTTGTGTATTTTTGCACCTTGGATCCAAGAAGCAGTACCCCACCAAAGGTATACACAAAGAGAGAGATGGATTTCCTAGTGTCTTCATGTCTTGCATAATCAGAGTCAGTGTATCCCACAACTCCTATATCTTGGCCACCATTAGATATGCAAATATATGTTGTGTCCTTTAGGTACCTCCTCGGGGAAGTTACTATATGTATATCCTCTACATCACATGCGTTCAAGGCATATTTATAAATATCCTTATCTATGAATTTTTCTTGAATGAAACAAAACCATTTTCTATTAAATATGTAAATAACCCCTTTATATTACACCCTTCTATATGTATAAAATATATAAAAATGGTATTTTAAAAATACCTTATTTTGAACCCACGTGATGCACATATATATTCATGAGTAACTTAGCGGAGGGTACCTCATGATATCCAAAATGGCATCCTAATGCCACCTGCCAGGTATAGCCATATAGCGTGCCACAACCACTACAAAAGCTACATCTAGATGAGTGGCTATCATGGCATATATCAAACTGCCCCTTGCGAATGCATAAGGGATCTTAGCCATCTCAGCCTTTTGCTCGTCATACTACAAACGATTGGCCTAGCTCACCTTCACATGAGAAGGTAAAGGACAACCAATAGGCTTAACATCCTACATATGAAACCGCTCAATGGCCTTTTGCATATACCTCTTTTGTTATAAGTAAAGGAGCCCCTGAGAGCGATCATGCAGAATGTGCATCCTAAGAATATGTGAGACTTGAACCATGTCTTTCACTCAAATCTCTTCTTGAGTTGACTTTTCAGGGGAACTAGCTTATCATTAGTAGCTCTCCTAGCAATCAACATATGCACATAGAGTGCCAAAATCAAAAGGCTACCATCACAAGTTGTCTTTTTGTATAAACATGGATCCATACCACTACATGTATAGCCCACTGAATGCATAAAAACATCAAACTAATGGTACCATTCCCTAAGTACCTCCTTAAGACCATAAAGGCTCTTTCTTAATCTGTACAATAGGTTTTCACTGCCTTTTTTCTCAAATCCCTTAGACTGCTACTGCATATAAATCTCTTCATGCAAGTCCCCATGTAAGAAAGTCTTCTTGAGATCCATCTAATAAAGATCTAGATCCAACTGAGTAGCCAATCTTAGTACCAGGCATATGGTAGTCATCTTGACTATAGGAGAAAAGATTTCCATGAAGTTAACACTAGGCTCTTGTTTAAAACCCTTAGCAACAAATTTGGCCTTATAGGTAGGCATAAGGTATCTAGGGACACTCTTCAACTTGTACACCTACTTACATGGTAATGCACGCTTTCCACCATGCAAAGGAACCAACTCCCACATATGTTTTTTCTATTAAGAGTCAAACTCTCACTTCATGGCCCTCTCCCAAGAGTGACTATTATCACAATGTATGGCCTCATTATACATGAGAGGCTCACATGCATATGTCACCATCATAAGATCAATAGAGAATGTGTCAAGATAGGCTAAGGACCTTGCACATTCTATGTCTAACATGATGGCCATGGGCCATTGGAGCATTAGCTGCTACTACTGCAAGCTATCTAGCTGGCTATATGGGAGAAGGAGGCTCCTCTTAAGATATAACTCTATGTATCTCGACTATTTGCTCATACTACTTATGCATCTTTTCCTCATGAAAAACTACATCATGGCTATGGATGACTTTCCAAACCTATGGATCCCATAGGTGATAGCCAATCGCACGTGCATCCCCATAATCAAGAAAGATCCATTTCACAGGCTTAGGATTGATATTTGTATGCTTTTCCTTAGGTACATGGAAGAAACCATCATAATCAAAGACATGTAAATGAGCATAGGAGGAGGGAGGTTTTTCACACCACACCTCCTGTGCTGCCTGAAAGTTAATAGTACTGCAATAAGATCAATTGATCAAGTGTACATCAGTAGTCATTGCCTTAGCCCAAAACTACTATGGTATGCCTTCCTAGCTAAGCATACTATGAACCCTTCCCTAGATTGTCATGTTCATGCACTCATCCATACAATTTTGGGGTGGGGTAGTCAACATACACTTAATACCCCTCTCATCACAAAACTACTCAAAGGGTTTAGAGACATACTCACCCCCATTATTTGACCATAGGCATTTTAGCCTATACGTAGATTGGTTCTTAATCAATACAAGCCAACATTGAAAGGTAGCCAAAACATCGGATTTAAGCTTTATGGGATATGCCCAGACCTTATGTGAGCAATCATCAATGAATGCGATAAAGTACTAGACTTCTTAAAAGGTCCGCAAACATCAGAATGAAGAAGAGCAAAAGGCTCACACATTCGTAGAGTACTAGACTTCTTATGTGTATTATGTATTTTCCTACTATTCAAACAATGATCGCATGACTCAAAATACTTATAGTCAAGAGGTGAAAGATATTGCAAACCGGTAAGCTTTTTCATTCCCTTTAAGGGCATGTGTCTAAGGTGATGATGCCAAAGACATGTATGTGGAATTGCAGCCAAAGACAAAACATAATCTATGGATCCAGATACAACCAAGGGATATACAATTCCAGACTTGGCACCACGTGCCAAAACAAGGTTCCCACAAGTGATCTTCCAAGAAGAATCCCCAAAGGAAACAAAGTAACCCTCATTATCCAATGCACCACTAGAAATAAGACTCTTTGTGAGAGCCAATACATGTCAAGAATCATGCAAAGTAAACATATTACTTGAACCAAGCTACCAACTATCTATAATGCCAAGTCATTTCCCAAATCGACAGATCTAGTCATATTGTGATAGGAGTAGAGCCCCTGAATCCATCAATCAACATTGAGAAAAACCAAGCAAGGCATCAATCAAATGTGACTCATCCAAAGAAGAAGTTGCAAGTATGTAATCATCATTAGAGGTTGTGGCACTATATTGATCTCTTTGATTATCTTAACACTAGACTTAGCAAGGACAATATCAGACTTGTCATGTGCTTTCCCTTTGCCCGTTTCCTTGTGCTTGTCATTATGCATTTTATGGCAGTGCAGACTGCTGTGTCTTGAAATTCCACAATAATGGCATGTCAAATCAGATGTATGTTGATAGGATTTACTATGATATTTTCCAGGGGACTTAGAATGAGATTTATGTGAGTCTTTACCATGGTAGTCATTCCCGATATTGCCATCATGGCAACCCCAAATAATTAAAGCATGAGAATTACAAGAAGCATCCACATTCTTTCTATTTATCTTCTCTCTCAGGGGAGTGCACCCTCTACATTAGACAATTTCAGCCCATGGTTGGGGATATTTTCACACATACCAGTATGGAATGTGCCCCAAGCCTCAGGCAGTGTGACCAACAAGAACAAAGATGAAAGATTGTCCTTAAAGTCAATACCTTGCAATGACAATTGGCCAATGATAGCACGAAACTATGTCAAATGCTGAGAAACATTGGTATCTTCCTTCATATGAAGGTCCATAAACTTCTTTATCTAATACATTTGAGAAGCATGGCTTTGCTTATCATAGAGATTAGGTATTTTCTCCCAAAGATCCCATGCAGATTGCCCATCTATTGCAACATTATAATAAACTTTCTTGTTGAGGGACATGACAATCATGGATCTACAAAGCTTATCTAAGTCATACCATAGATCTTGATCTTGACATTTAGGCTTAATGCTCTTGCATTTGATCGGCCTAATCTAAGATTTTTGCAACAAAACTTGCCAAATTTAGATCTTCCATTAGCCATAATTACTACCATTAGTCAACTTTTCAATGTTGAAGATGGCACTGTCATTTGAATGACCAGCCATACTACAGGAAAAAGAGGCGCAGTATAGACCAAACATGCTACTATAATACCTGCGAACAATCCAAAAACCACTACCAGAACAAATTGAAGACAAGAGGTACGAACCAAATAATGAGCTATCCACAAACTATGACTGAAATAGCATTAGATGGAGGGGATTTCTCTCATATATAATATAATAGTATGCAATTATAGCATGCTGAAAATGAGGTACAATAGTAAGAAATGAATGCCAAATAGGGGCAATCATTGATAGAAAACAACTTGCAGCATGTGAGTAGAAGTTGAAGTACCTCAAGCTCAATTGCAAATAAAATCTAGATCTACAAAAAGGCCTCATAGACGCACATTTAGACACAATTTTTGAATACAGAGAAAAACTTACGGGTATGTCTATCCGCCCGTCTATTTGCGCGTCTATCATTTCGCGTCTATAATCGCATGTATCAACGAATTTACATGCACAAATAGACGTGCAATAGACGCACATATACACGCGCATATAGACACGCTGGTAGACGCGCTTTTACAAGCACTGATAGACGCGAACGGAAAACAAAAAAGTCAAATTTTAAAAAAGATATTTATTTATTTTTTAATTTGAATTATGAAGCGCGTGTATAAGTGTGTGTACTTTGCATTATAGACGCGCGAATAAACGCGAATTATCTGCAATTTAGACGCGCTGATAGACGCGCAAAACAAAATTGAAAAAAAAAACCAGAAAGCAACCACATGCTCTCTAGTTTTTCTTTTCCCCCTCCCATATATCAGATTGTGTATTTGGTAAAAAGACAATGTATCTTACGGACACGAGAATTGAAAATAAAAGTCCATGTATTCATTATATATCAGAGCATTTACAAGGGAAGTTTAAGTGCTTGCGACCTAAAGTGTGGCCGCAAGCAGTAGGCTCAAAGAGATATCATACATATACAAGAAAAGAAGGCCTCATAAGGAGGTATGGTGCTCCTCTACGAATCTGAAGAGGAAACATCCTCGCTAGTACCACCATGGCTACTAGCGTCGCTATCCCCCCCCCCCCTCGCTATGCTCCACATCCGGGTTCGCCTACACACACAAAAGATCAGGGTTGCTTACATAGACAAGGTGGAGAAAAAGTTATAATTAGTTATACTTTTAATAGGAAAGTAAGAAAAACATACCTCCTCTGGCTGTCAAATCCTCATGGCCCGGTTGTATTGGTCCTCAGTGATGAGACCCTCCTCATAAAAGTGAAGCCATGTCACTGCACGGTTATGGCCTCGATGGTAACCTACCTCTCTAGGGGTAGATATCCTACCAATGATGGTAGTCTGCAAAACATTTAGAGATATACAAACAATTAGACGTCATAATATATTAGACTAAAATATATAAAGAATTGAAAGAAATATAAATTTAAAAAAACTAGAAATCAAAATATACTTACAAACTCTGCCTGCCATGACTCTCTGCCACCCGATCCGTAATGCGACGATCCCATGGTTTCCATTTGGATCCGTCGTGCCTCTACGTGCTGGCGACTCTTCACTTTCTCAGCTGCTTTCTTCTTGGCTTTCTTCCACTCTACGCGGTGGCACATAGGTGGTTGGCTGTAGGCTCCACACCCCTCCTCCAGCCTCCACAGTGAGTCCCTAGCCCGTGTCATGAGGTGGGATCTTTTGTTGTGATGCATATCCCTCACTTTTGTACGTCCCCAATCATCCGAGAATTGCTGACCCTTAGGATTTGGGTACCTCCTATGGACTGTCCTCAACACCTCCTGCCACAAGCCGCTTTTCTGATTTTTGAAGGCAATGAAACAATCTTTATATGTCGCATGCACGATGCTCCTCATGTACGCCATTACATCCCTTCCCTCATCATCATGAAAGATGGCACCAGCATATGTAGGTCTATAGTAATGGCGTACAACCTCCTCTACATGATCTACTGGTGAGGGTGATCGCTCGCCACCTCCTAGGAAACCCCCACACAACCCTCGTCCTCTCCCTCGACTCTCCCTCCTCCCTCTCTGTCGACTGCCCTCTGCCTCGCTGGACGCACGAGCTTCTGCACATGCACGTGCTTCTGCATATGCTTGTGCTTCAGTCGATGCACGTGGAGTACGTGGAGTACCTGCAAATGGAGTACTTGCATATGGAGTATCTATACGTGGAGTACTTGCATGTGGAGTCTGGGAAGTAGTGCCAGGCAAAGATGCCAAAGGCGTCCCAAACATGACACTAAACACCTTGTCCGCTGTGGGAGAGTGACCAAGTTGTCTGGTCATCTCTCCCATGAAGTCTTCCCTACTAGGAAAACCTCCAAAAAATGCATTGACCCCCTACCAAAGGAGACCAATGTATCATTCATGCGATCCACATCTGGGTCATTGCTAGATGAACCAGGATATGACATCTGTAAAAAAAACATAGGAAAAAGATAAATTTATTTGCATACAAAAAATTATATATTACCTACATTTTCAAAGAGCTTTCTTTAGACATTGAGCATAACACTTAAGTGCTAATGTTTCTCTTAAACAAGAAAACTGATAAACACAAACATGGGATTGGTCACATTCATCATTGCAAAAATATATTGTTTAATATTAGAACTGGGAGACCTCGTGTATCCCCGTGTCTATCTACGCATCTCAGGTCAATTTCTGTCGAGCGCGTCTATCTGCGCATCTAACATGCAGCACCAGCGCGCTGCCAGATGTGCATCCCAGGTCAATGTGCGTGTATAATTGTGTGTAGACTGCAGGTCAACCTTTTGTGCAGCGCGTGTATCATCGCGTGTACACTGCATAGCACAAGCGCTCTAAGACGCGCTCTCAGACGCTCTGAGAGGAAACATTTTTTTGCGTCTATGTCTGCGTCTACACTGAGATGTAGACGCGCTTGGTCGGCCGATTTTAGGCCGATGACCCCCATTGACGATTTACATAATGCAATATATAATGGAATCACAAATCCTAAATACATAGACAGAGGAGAGAGAGGAAGAGAGAAACAGAGAGAGAGAGAGAGAGAGAGAGAGAGAGAGAGAGAGAGATAGAGAGAGACTCACCTTGGGTGTTTGGTGTGGCGGGTGGTGGCGCATCTCCTTCTCCTTCTTCCTCTCCTTGGTAAGTTACCCTCCCTTGATGCTTTTTTGCTTGCTTGTTGCTTCTTCTTTTTCTCCTTTTTCTTGTTCTCTCTTTCTTCCTCTCCTTGACTTTCCTTTTTCCCTTCTTGTGTGTTTGAAATGAGAGAACAGGTGAGTCTTGAGGAGGTGAGGCATGAAGAGACTGCATGTCGGCTAAAGTCAAGCTTCAGAACCGCAAAAAACGCAGGAAAGAAAAGGCGCAGTCTGAAAAGAAATGATTTAAGTATGGTTTGAATTTTGACGTGTGCGTCTATTTTTGCGTGTATATGTGTGTCTATTGTTCAGATAGACGCCAGTGTAGACGTGAATATAGATGCATAGTTAAACACGGATATAGACGCCCATTTGGGATTTATCATAATTTTTTGTTTTTAAGATAAGTTTTGATAGTGAATTCTTATCATAATTTTTAATGTATTTATGATGATATTTGTGTATTTAAAATTAAGATCTTATGTAAACATATGAATGACAAATATTTTGATGTTGTCATGAATTAGGTTTAATCATGTCGACGTCGTCATCACCTAGTGCGGTGCAAGCTAATGAGTCAATGAGCACATCCTCAAGTGAGGATGAAACATTGTGTCTTCATAATCGAGATGCATGGCTACGACGAAAAATTAAATGCATGTGTGATCGTTGTCAAGGGTGTATTTTTTGAGCATGTCGAATTGCAATGTCACACCTCAGCTTGTAGGGAGAATGGGACCGAGAAAAATCACCTGTATTCATAGTTTTTTTTACCACTAAGATTGCATGTCTATGTTACGGGAATTATATATCAATGTACATGAAACTCCCTTTTGTGGTTGAGCAGGATGCGGTGCCACATCCTCAGATGCTCCCTCCCCGGCGTCGAGAGGCTGCAAAATGTCGAGGCGAGGAGGCAGAGTCTTCAAGAAGAGTAGAGACTGACGAACATGATAGTAGCCCTCATGAAATGCCCCATCAAGTCGTAGAGGATGAGATTTTGGACAACATGGTACACCATCTATTTTCGCAACCGGTTCAAGGAGAAGGTCACTCTACGAAGCCAAATGATCCACTATATGTAGCATCATCTACTCCGTTGTATGAAGGTTGTACGTACTCCGTTCTTCGTGCGTCCCTCGAGATACTTAACTTACAAACAATTTATGGATGGAGTAATGTCAGTTTGGATGCGTTATTGAAGTAGGTATCAATTCAGTTTGGCTTATATATGAATCATAATATTTATTGTTATTTCTATTTTGAAATCAGACAGAAATATATGTTGGTTGTTTTTTAACTCACTTTTAAAATATATGTAGGTTATTATCACAAATGCTTCCAAAAGGAAACAAACTGCCAACTAAGAGAGAGCAAGAAAGACATTACTTGACATCTCTGGGAGGCCTCGATTATGTCAAGATCCATGCATGTGTCAATGATTGTGTCTTATTTCGTGGGATTCATGAGTTCGCACGAGAGTGTCCTGTTTGTGGCGAATCAAGATACGAAGTGGAGATGAAGTCAATGGATGTGCCTCGTAAGGTTTTGTGACATTTTCCAATTGTTCCACGTATAAAACTTATGTTCAAGTGTAAGTCTATTGGAAAGCTCATGCCATGGCATGTTAATCATTGTTTAAGTGATGGAAAATGGAGGATCCCTGCAGACACACCCACATGGCAACATATAGATAATTTGTGGACCGTTTTCAAAGAAGAGCCAAGAAATTTGAGATTTGGTTTAGGTATGGATGGAATCAATCCATTTGGCATCAAAAGCACATCATACAGTGTATGGCCAGTGGTATTGGTGAACTATAATATTCCTCCATCCATGGCAATTAAAAAGGGACATGTGATGTTGTCCCTTCTGATTCCTGGAAAGCACAAGGTAAAAAACATGGACATTTACTTAGAGCCTTTGATTGAAGAGTTAGAAATGTTATGGGAAGGTATTGAGGTGCAAGATACAAGTGCATCTGCATCCTCTAGAGATTTCAGATTGAAGGCCATGTTGTTGTGGACCATGCACGACTTTCCAGGATATGAAGAGTGTTCAGGTATATGTATATAACTCTATATTTGAAATTCAAGACTTAAATCAATTGCATTTTATTAATTCACTTGTTTTTTTAGGTTTAACCACGTCAGGATATCATGCATGTCCTATTTGCGGTCCCTCTCTAGTTTCCTCTAGGCCGGCACGTTTAAAGAAGGTTATCTACGACAATCATCATCGATTTCTTCCTATTGACCATCCCAAATATGTTCTCCCTATTAATGGAATGACTCCACAATCTCTAACCATTTAAGATTGGAAGGAGAGATGGATTAATACCGACAGCCACCCTCCACTCGGCATGAGTCGGTAAGAAGTACATTTCTCTCGATTGACTTTGAAGTATTTAGCATGATGAATTGTTTACATAATATATTGTTTGTTTGTTAGGTTCTCTATATTCTTTCGTCTTCCGTACTGGACTGAACTCAAGATCAATCACATGTTGGACCCCATGCACATATTCAAAAATGTTGTATCTACATTATGGGATCACTTCATAGGGGCTCGTGATTCAATAAATGTAAGGGAGGATTTACATAACATTGGTCGCATGAGACGAGCCTGGCCACGCATTGGACCCAGAGGAAAGATTGAGCTACCCCATGCACCTTGGATATTGTCAAAGAATGATTAAAAAATAGTGAAGGAACAAATATATAGCTTTCGAACACCCACAGGATGTATGAGATGTCTCAAGAGAGCCTTCATAAAGAAAAAGAAAAGAGGTATGGAGCAACTATCTGGTTTGAAGTCCCACAATTGGCACAAAATGATTCAAGTAAGGGTATCTCTAACCATGAATATAGTAATTAGTGGCGTAACTATGTGTAAACTTTGGGGTATGATGACTTTTTCCTCAACTAATTATTTGATCTATGAATATTTTTTACATTTAGTTCGTACTTCCTACTAGCATATCCCATTGTGCCTCCAAAGATGTACGTGATATCATTTACAAGATGGGAGAGCTTGTGAGGTGTGTATACATTGTATTTTTTCATTATATATCTTTGGATTTCTACACAAAAATAAACAATTCTCAAATACATCTTGACAGATACGTGAGCTTGAAGGAAATTGATCCAAACACATTACAAGATGCTCGAGTATTATCTGTTGAGGTGGTTTGTTTGGTGGAGGAAATTTTTTCTCAATCCATTTTGACTACTCAATTACATTTACTCGTACATTTGATTGATGAGATCGCACTTTGTGGGGCAATTAATGTAAGGTGGATGTTTTTTCTTGAGCGCTTCATGAAAACCTTGAAAGATTTTGTGAGGCAAAAAGCACGGCCTGAGGGAAGCATGGCTGAGGGTTGGTTAGTGCAATCATCCCTTGTTTATATCTCTAAATATCTTGCTGAAGTGGATCCCTCTCAGCCACGACTGTGGAAAGATGATGAAGACTTGAGGATGACCTCTATAGTACCTCAAGGAAAAGGAATGAGTAAAGTGCTAACAAAAGAAGAACTTCGTAAGTTAAATAGTTTTTGTGTGCTCAATAATGATGTTATGAGCAAATGGGTGACACTATATAATGAAGCAAGGGCAAGAATAAAAAGCGAAAGACAAGAATTTCGCACTAGATATGGACGTAATGTCTCATTTCCAGATCATCTAAATGCGCTCCCACGTCATATTGACATAGATTGGTTACATGAGGAAATGGAGAGAATGGAAAAAGAGGAGGAAATTAATATATCTCAAGAAGAGTGGGAATATGCATGAGGTTGCTTATCAAAGGTGAGACATGCTATCAATTAATTTGTTTCTATAAGTTTTATTTTATATAAATAATTGACATGTTTGATCTTTTATCTTTTACTACTAGTGCACATTATTCAATGCACTTTGGTGTGAGGGTAAACATATTCGAACTCAACGTATAGATGAAAAGACAGATACCCAAGATTGTGGTGTCCTTGCTCACTTTGAGGCTACCAATGGTACCATGGAAGGTTATTGTGGCTTGATCCAAGATATTCTAAAACTTGACTTCAGACGATTATTTATTTATGTACTGGTTGTGAAGTGGTTTAAAGAAGTGGTAACAAATGGTGAGCATTGCACAATCAGACATCATCCAAGTGGTTTTGTAATCATTGACTCTACAAAATTTCACCAAAACAAGAATGACACATTAGTACTACCTCAACAATGCGAGCAGGTATATATGCAAAGGCTAATTTTTTTATATGTATACATGTGATACATATACACAATATAATAAGTACTTAAGTTTTTTGCTTTTGTTTTTCAAATACAGGTTGTGTATCATCCAATGGTAAACAATAACCGATGGTGGTATGTCATCCCTATATCTAATCATTCAAAACCAATATATGGTAATATTACCGACATGGAGATAGCAGATGACAATCCAACAATTAATGATGATGTGCATAATGACACCATAATGGATGATATGCGTGATATAGTACAAGATGAACCTTGTGAGGATGTTCAAGGAAACACAGAAGAAGACAATAATGTGATTGTCGATGATATTGATGAAGTTATTGAGCAATATAGCAACACATCTGATAGTGGGATAGACTTATTTGTTTCGTTACCTCTTGGTAACATAGACCTAGAAGTAGATAGTTTAGCAAGGGCTGATCTCATTGAAGATGAGATGGATCATTCACTGTAACATACTTAATTTGCTTATTGATTCAATGTGTATTCCTAATTCTATGCTTTTTATCATGCGCACACGTGCATACTCAAGAATCAATAGTCAATTTTAAAGAAAGCATTGAATTTTCCATAATAAAAAGGAAGTATCTTTTATCATCTTCAAGTACATAGAGAAATTACGAGATACATATTGCAATGCTTGCTACTAATTGTAAGGTTTCTGTCGCTTGCCGCTAATTACTTATATCAGGCTTGTCAACTAGAGGAACTGCCATTCATTAGAGAGCAATGAAAAAGTAATTATTAACTCTATTTTTTTAATTCAATGATTCAATGTGTATTCTTAATTCTATGGTTTTTATCATGCGCACATGTGCATGCTCAAGAATCAATTTCAAGTGGTTAAATAATTATTAACTTTGGTTTTTCAATTATGTGAATTACTAATTTTAGGTGGTTAAATAATTGTGCGTCTGCTGGCGCGTCTATATTAGCATCTATTTGCGTAGATATATAGACGCAAATTTTGCGTCTATTTACACGCAGGTTTACACGCATTTATAGACGCGCTCGACTTTGCGCATCTAACGTGCGCGTCTATGCCTCGTTTCTGTTGTAGTGTTAATGTAACATCCAAGTGTCAAGTAAGCGGCTCCCACTCAAACAAAAGATAAATGCCAAAAAAGTAAATAAAGCTCAAATCCTCATGTGAGTGGCATCGAAGCATCTAAGATACATCAAGTACATAGCTGAGAGCATAACACCTAATAAAATCTTTAAGCTCATAAGGTTCTTGTAAGGTCATAGACCCCTAAAGCATCTAATGACGTAAGTCACAACCGATGTCAAATGTTCTAAGCTCAAATAAAAGCTTAAAGGCATTCAAGATCATAATCAAGCATAGAGCCTCGATGTCATGCACCGATACACCTGATAGAATGTCCAAATAGCATGAAAGAGCATTATGCATTGATTGTGTCTGTTAAAAGCTTTCTGTCCACATAATATGTACAATAGTAAAATGATAATCAAGACTGAGAAAAAGTGAGATCAATTGAAGCCTAAAAGCATTCCGGGAGCATGGCCAAGCATGTGGCATCATCCATGGACATCAACGTATCATCCCAAGTAGCTAGGAAGCATCAACAAGCAATAGACATTGTGTTCACTGATAAAATAGCCTTTAGCCCTACTTATTATAGTAGTAAAATTAACAATAAAATTGAGACAAATATGGACTCAAATCAATCCAAAAGAATTCCAATACATCGGCCAAACATTTCCTATGTGTCCAACATCAAATGAGTATCCCGGGAGCATCACATAAGCCAAGAGTATGACATTTCCCAAAAAAATAACATTTAGCCATGTTATGAAATTAGTGATATCTATGAGAGAAATAAGCTAAAAGAGTACTCAAGTTAGTCCAATAGCATCTCAAACAAATGACATATGATCCCCCAAGTATTCGGCAACAAAACATAGGTATAGGGGCATCTTGGGAAGCACATATGAACTCGAGTAAGTTACTTATGAATACATGTGTGCATCACATGGGTTCAAATTAAGGTATTTTTAAAATACAATTTTTATACATGTTTTACTTGCAAAAGGGTGTAATATAAAGGGGTTATTGATATATTGAATAGAAAAGGGTTATGTTTTATTTAGGAAAATTTCATAGATAAGGATATTTATAAACAAGCCTTGAATGCACATGATGTAGAGGGCATATATATAGTAACTTCCCTGAGCATATGAGCTCCAAACATTGAAGATATGGCTCCCTATTTTATGACAACATTCTACCCTATTTACACAATTAATAACTGAAGCTCAAAGACTCAAAACAAATGCTCAATCTATGTACTAGATTCAATTTCTATTTTTTTAGGAAATATAACTAGAGGCAAGTTAACCAATCGAGTCATATCATAGCATGATCTTCTCTTGTGACTTTGAGTGGTTGATACTCTAATGGCAATGATGATGTTATGCTCAAGATAGCACTATATTCTTAGTAAGCACTATGATGTTAGTAAGCGCTATATTATTTATTTTGCACTATGCTTTGAGTGCTATAGTGAGCACTTTGCTTTGAGTTATTTTCTAAGAACCTTGGATCGATTCAATGCTCATTGATATATCAACCAATTTTAGTTGGGGATGTTTTGCTCAGGAGAGGATGACAATGGAATTAAAGTAAATTTGACTTGTATTAAAGGTTGTTGGCAACACTTTGAGAAGTTGTTATCTCTTGCACTTGAGAAGATAGAGATGATGACAATGATCTTGCAAAGATGAGAAGCAAGGACTTGGCTCAAGGTGATGTAGTTGATGCCTTCTAGAGGCAAGGTTATGGTTGTGGGAAGAGGTGACTTGATGTAAGGGCAAGCTTCCCTACCTCCCAATGACTCATGTCCCTTTACTAAGGTTAAGTCAAGAGGAAGCTCCACCAAGAGTTAGTGGTGTAGCTCAATATAGTCGCATAGAGACGCCTTGTTGCTGAAGGTGGGAATAACTCAAGTTTCAATTTCATCTTAAGTGAGGTAGACTTGGGACCCAGAGAGAGGGATCTATAAGCACTCTAACTTGACAAGGATGAAAACTCTATGTCTTGTGGTGTTTTCTCCTATCTTGAGAGGATGGATGCTATTCTTAGTCCTGCAAGTAAGAGCATGTGTGATTCCAAGTACTCACTCTTATGGAGGGAAGGTCATGAGTATAGGGTGCTCAAGATTACCTCAAGCACATATCTCTCATGATGATAGGATGGTGTACACTATAACTCAAGAGAGAGCTTTGTGAGAATGAATCACCTAAGTGAGTACATATTTTATTCAAGAATCGATACTGAAGTGTCTAGCTTCAGTGTTCACATAGGGAAAGTGCATGACTCATGCTGAATGCAAAGATGGAGGTTCTCCTTACTACAAGGTCTAAGGAAACTCTAGTGCATAACTCAAGTTATGAAATAACTCTCTCATTAGGGTGAGAACCAAGAAAGTATCCCGAGTAAACCCTATGTCAGTCTACAAAGTGATGCTCATCAAGGTCGTTGTTGCCAAGAAATTTTGTAAGGTTGTAAGCTACCCCTTTGACCCTCAAGTGATTCCAAATAATGACTCAATTATTTTTATTAGAAAGAGGGAAGTTACCAAGCCATGCATAAGACAATCCTCTCAAGTATTCAAAGGGTAAGCCACAGTGCTAGATTAGGTCTATGTAGCTATTATCTACCTCTTTATAATCTCTATTGGTTCCCTTGAGCATGGGGGGTTAATGTTGCTGTAAAACCCAAAATTTAGAGGTAAAAAACCTTCAAATTCTGAATTCAATTGATACATGATTGATGGTAACCTAGCATGGCAAACCTATATCATGTACAAGTCCTAAACTAGCAAGAGATGTGATAGAGAACGTGACTGTGTATAGACTGATGGTTGGTAGTCTAATCTATCTCACTATCATTAGACCAAACGAGAGTTAGCAGCTAGCTTGATAAGCAATTTATGCAGCAGCCAAGGAAACCTCACCTAGATGTTGTGAGGAGGATTTTGAGATATATAAAGGGTACATTATCTTATGGACTAATCTATGAGCATAGTAAGCCTATTGAGCTTATAGGTTATTGTGATGCAGATTGGGATGGCTGTATGTATATCAGGAGATCGACTAGTGGATATGAATTTAGTCTTGGAAGCACCATGTTCACTTGGAGTAGTAAAAAATAACCTACTATGGCTCTCTCAAGTATAGAAGTAGAATATAGGGGGTGTAGCATTGGCTATGTGTGAGGCTGCTTGGCTGGTTAAGTTGATGGATGACTTGGGGATTCATGTGGGTAAACTAGTCAAGCTAAAATGAAACATGAGCAGTGTGCTTCAGGAAAGCAATCCAGTTTATCATGCCAAGTCAAAGTACATAGAGGTACATTACCATTTCATCATAGAAATAGTGCTTGGAGAGGTAGGATAGACCTCATACATGTGAAGACTGAACAACAAGTGGTACATATATCTACCAAATCCCTTGGTAGAGATAAGTTTACTCATTTTATATCACTTCTTGGGATACACAAAGCGAATTAAGCTTGAGGGGGAGTATTGAGATATGCAAACTTAGTCTACTTACCACACTTGCCGACTCTATTCAATAGTAGATTAGTTGGATAAAATTTTATGTGTAACAAGTTGATCATACTTAGTTGGTAGAGTTAGATTGAGCCTCTTTACACTACTTGACTTAGGTTGTAGTGTATTGTACGTTGTGTTACTCGGTTAGAAAAAGTGTGATGAATAATGAAGAAGAAAACATTGAGAGCTATTTTCTCTCTATTGCCCCTATCTCTCCCACCTTTTCAACATGGAGGGGATAGGCCCATGCTTCCTTGGGCTTTGAATGATCCTCCTCAAATTCCACATTTAGAGGTGCATATTGCTAGAAAAAGGAGTCAATCACTACGAGAAAAAAGAATGATAGCAAGGCCCTTGGACAGGATAGTCCAAATTCTTCATTTAGGTCAATGTTGAGAAAGCACTTGATTGTGGTGCAGATAAAGATGAACATTCCTACTTTCAGCTCGTCACCTCTACTGTCAAGGGAACCTTCCTATTCATTGTAACCTTCACCACTTTGGGATATGGCTTAGATTGAAACATTCAAGCCAAAATCCCAAACTATCCTCACTTTGTAAAAAGTACCAAGTTTTGTGCCTCAATTGCCCACTCCACAAAGAGATCCCTTATGAATCGTGCTTCCAAATTTTCCATTGAAGCAAATACCACATGTGATATTGACAGATTTTTCATCTCCTCATCCTTCTTTATATAATCATCATGATTTATCATTTCTTTCTACTCATCCCATTCGGAGGAATTATCATGAAAAGAAAACATAGAGCTCAAGTATCACTAAATACAAGCTATGGCGTTAAAGAGAAAAGCTAGTTCAATAAACCCTAAATCATAGTTGTGCATCATGAAACAATGAAGCATCCTGACACAATGTGCTCTCATCACAAGAGCCCCATGGCCATTACCAACCATTGCCCATGACTTAAGCAAGTCACAATTAGGACGTACACTTGTTTTCTCTATTTGACACTGATCCAAGTGATTCATAACCATTGCTTTGGAACCATGCTTCACCACTCAATGACACGATTGTAGGTGCTTGTTCATCATCTTATTAAATGCATGCCATTTCTTGAGAAGTCTAAGTGCCGATATTCCTTCAACACCTAAGTGCTCATGGCTTGACGAGGCAACATTACTATGGATGCCTTTCAACTTTGGCATAAGTTTGCTAGAGATAGTTTCTATATACTTTTGTATTTCTATTTTTGCATTTGATTATTAAAACTGCTTCTTCTCCCCTCTCTTTATTTCAACAAACCATGTCGAAAGTTTCCCCCCTTGATGAAGTTACTTTGAAAGCCTATTCTAGAATTGGATCCAACTACTATGCAATATTTCCCTATCATATTTAGATGCATGTCATCTTGGTTGAACTTTTTCATGTGTTCTATAAATGTTGATTTGGTCAACTTCAAAATACAAAGAGCAAAAAAGGTTAATGCATCATAAGCCTATATAAGCACCATTCGATTAAGATTGTGAGGGATAATCTTGTTCTTCTTATTATCAAGAGTAAGATTTATAGCAAGCTCTCAAACACCTTTAGCCAAGTATTCAAGCACAACAATGATGTAGATAGGGCACCTGAGCCAACATGCTAAGCATAGTAGCCCTTTGTAAGGTAGCCTAGTGAATAATGGATTTAGGTCTCCTAAAACATGCTACTTTGGCACCTTAGGATGACCCACACTTGCCAAAATCTCCTTCCTTGATTGTTTAGAGGTAGCATATTCTTGGTTGTCCATTTCATTGGTTGAAAGTTGAGATACGTCTTCATTTGGCACAATGAGATTCATTGCTTGATTTTTATTTACTGCTCTCTCAACAAAAGATGATGGTTGACCCTCAAATTTTGTAGCATCAATAATGGAAAGATGCTTCAAAAATTCTTGAAATGTCCACTTTGAGTCAACGTGAGGGATTGGCTTGTCAATCTGTGGCTTAGTGTCTGGGTAATGTATCCATGGATGCATGGGTTTCGAGAAACTTGCACCATATGTGCTCTTAGCACTGGCCTTTAAGGATCCTTTCTTCATGCCCTTGGAGTTTTTTTTATTGCTTCCATTTTTAGGCTTCGTCCTTTTAAGGTTACTTATTTAACTTGATCAGTTTGGCTGGTGATTGCATCTATGGATTGACTTCTACTAGATGGTTTTGCAAGAAAAGAAGGAATCATCTTTAGTTTCGAGGTTGCATGGTGCACTTCTCTGAGTTGCAGATGATATAACAGCTAATATCCAAGCATAGATATTGCAAAAAGTAAGTATTTTTGGTCAAGCATCCATTGTCTTCTAGAATCAATAAGTTATTCATGTCTACCAACTCAAGTTCAAAGACTTGTGAAGTTTTGCTGATCAAAGCATGTGATTCAATGTCAACACCATTTACATCTACGAAAAATAAATAAATTTCTAGATACCTTTTCCTCACAACCTTCTTGGCCATTGTTATCTTTTCACACATTGACTCCATGTGCCAAACTAGTGCTCATCTTCAGATGCTATCTGAATTACCAAGTAGCTGGATGTCTTGGACACTAAGAATTCATCTTGGGAGTTGAGAAAATCCAATATTCATTCAGCAAACAAGCTGATTGCATGAGGATCACCTACTCTATTAAGCATAACCGTCATATCACAAACAAGTGGAAAATCCACCCAAGAACTTGGCACTAATCTAGAGGATAAGATCACTTGCTCTATATTCATTTGGGCATCAGCCAATGACTCTTGAACATGGCAAGTTGTTTTTGAGGCACATTTAGTTGGCTTTAGTGGAGCCCCTGCAAAAAAAATAGTAATTTCAAGTGGGATCTCATCCTTGAGAAGATCACAAGAAACCACAAAAGTAATCTAGACATGCACATCCATTGAGTTGATTAGTTGCATAAAAATATCCCACCATTCAAAGACTCAAAATCACTCTTCTAGTAGCGGCAACCTTGTTCTTTAAAACTTTTGATGCAACTATTCCTTTTGATCTTTTTGCTCTTCAAATCAACTATGGCTCCTATTGTTGCAAGGGTCTCTCTTTGCACTTGATCAAGATCGAGAATGATAGTTAAGTAAACCAAGCCAGCTTGGTCTAGGAGGCCCTCCAAGAAATGTTTCCTTATAAGATGAAATAGGTTGAACAATTCATCCAAGTCATTTTGAAATAGGTTCCCAAACATCAAGACGTGCCTTTTGGTATGCACCTCTAAAAGACCTTCTAGAATTTTAGTGCCTTGATTACAGGATAAATGCCCCTCATCTAGTATCATTACCCTAGGAAGCCCATGTGCTTGGGTGTTAATATCATAAAGGTTGAGTACCAAAATATCCTCCATGTTCCATTTCTTCAACTACCTCTGCCAAACATTCAAAATCCCTTTGGATGCAATGATCAAAGGGCTAATTTCATCAAGGTAGGCTATCAGGAAACTTTATTGAATTGTAGAGCTAGAGGAAACTTGTGCCACATGTTTGCTACGTAGTGACAATCTATAGTCAATTGTAAAACCACGAGATATCTCTAAATTCTTTGAGTATTTATGGTCACATGATACTACTATAGTTGCCTTCTACTATGCTTTGGAATGTGAGATTTTCCCTCTTTTTTTCTCTTATCGGTCTCATATTGTGAAGCCTCCCTTGGTCCATGGACTAGCTAGTTAGTTGCTAATGAATTCTATGCTGACAATTATGTTGTTGAATTTGTTGCTACTATGGAGCATACCTTGAAATGTTGATCTTGTTGTCATATTTGGTTTTTCTTGCTTTTTTAGATTAATACTATGTCAGGAAATTTGGGAATTTCCATGCACTTTGAAAACCCCCAATACCTTTATTATTTGACCACATGATCAAATCTTGTTGTCTTACTTAAAGGTGGAGTCTATCATAAATGCTATATACACTACTTTTCTGAATCTTGCTTTAAAATATTGATAAAGATTTAGCCACATGGTCAAATAATTATCACTTATTTGAATATTGGGACTGGGAAAATTCCCAAAATCTCTAGTATGGTTTTCATTGTGAAAGCAACTTGATTACAATGGCAACAAAGCTCAATAGCTCCAGTTCTGTTGAACAAGGTTGGTTTCAAACACATGCTAATATTGATAAACTTAGAGCTTTAATTGATTGTTACATTGCTCATATGAAGGTAGATAGAGAAGACAGGGAAAGACTTGAATGAAGTATGGATTTTAATCACCTTGAGAATTATCAATATCATGATGAGTATTATGGTCATGATGAGTATTCTCATGGACATTATGTACCCGATGTTTATGCTTATGGCCAACCTGTATATGTTGATGGTACACACTATGATTTGCATGCATCTTATAAATAGGGATAGCAACAATATGCAAACAAACATGAGCAATATGCAAGTACATCTCAACAACATGTTAATGCTTGCATATTGCTCATGTTTGTATAGATATAAGCATTAACATGTTGTTGAGATGTACTTGCATATTGCTCATGTTTGTTTGCATATTGTTGCTACCCCTATTTATAAAAAGGATGTACCATGTCATAATGTAGAGTATTGACAAAGGAAATTCGGTATGGCAGCCTCTATACTATGCCAAACTCTCTTCTGCCACAAAGTGAATGAGGTAAGGGCACCACCTAGTCATGGATGAGCGGACTAGGACACTATGAAAGAGGGAGAGGAGCTTGTGAGGGAGAAGAGAGGAAAACTGAGAGAGAGAGAGAGAGAGAGAGAGAGAGAGAGAGAGAGAACTATAAAAAATAGATGAATTAATAAAACTTAAGACATAACCAATATACACAATATGGACACCAATAGCATGGGCTTATTACACTGTAGAGCATGCATAAGCTATAGTAAGGGAATGAACTGCATAAGCTCATGAGAGAGAATGGGGAAGGCTCAATAGGGCTGAAGAAGGCCTCTTTGCTCTCTCTTGCAAATTACAAAGGAGAAGGCCTCTTTGTATAGGCCTTGAGGGTGTTTAGGGAGGAGGTTAAGATAGAATAGGAATTAACACTACCAAAGTTGCATTAAGGCGATTCCACCAATGTGGAAGATCCATCTAGATGTTTTGTTGACCAATTTTGTACTTAATAAAGTTACATCATAGGCGAGTTGTCTCCATTCTTCCCCCCATAGATTGAGTCCAATAGTTCTCCTATAAAAAATTATAGAGAATCTTCATAAAATGAGATCGTATCTAGCAATAATGGAGAGACAGTAGTGAGAATTCATACATTACTATTACAATTAAGGATGATTTGAGGGTGATTTAGGAGGGGAGTTCTAATGTTTTTTAGATTGAGAGAGAGGAGAAGAGAGGGGAAAGGGCTGGGAGTCTAATGAATGATGTTTTATGGAAGTGTTAAGTGTGGGGAAGAAAGTGTGGGTGTGTATAAAATTGGGAGGTGGTCTCCACCACAGTTGGAAAAAGTTAGTGTCCACCATTTTGGCCATATCTCCCGACACTTAGCTTCAAAAAATTAAAAAAACATATCAGCCAAAACTTCAGCTCATGCGCTACAACTTTTATGTTGAAAAGTGTTTTTGGATTGGAGTGGAAGTATTTTTTAAAAATCTTACAAAATCATGTGCCTGATTTTTCTTCCACTAATGCTTTCAAGAAGGGTCCCATTTGTTTGAATTATCATAAGGCTCCAAATCCATGACATAATGAGCCTCACGTTCCCTTTGGATGGCTCCAAATCCATTTCATGTCTTTTATTTTCACATTACACATTTTTCCTTCACCTTCCTCCATTGATCTTTACTCTTCACCTGCCCTTGGTAAACTAGTCCAAGAAATATTTACATCTAGTGATTTCTTGGATTTTCCAAGAGGTCCTTCCCACCCTCTTCTTTATTTCAAACCTCCAAATGTACAAAAAATTAACAAAGTGTTAGACAAATATTTGTTTGTGATTTTCTCAGATCAAGTATCATTCTAGTGAACTTTGGTAGCATACTGGCTATTATGGGTAACATGCTTATGCTTCTAAGCATCCATCTTTTCAACAACATAGTCATGCTTATACCCATGAGCCTTCCTTGATTGAGAAAGCTAGTTCTTATTGATGTGATGATAAAGACCATGCTTATCAGTATTCTTCTAGCTTTGATCATCAGCAGCCTAGTTCTTATGGACGTGATGATAATGGCCATGCTTATCACTACTCTTCTAGCTTTGATTGTTAGTAAGTTCATAACTACCATGGTATCCTCTATCCCAACCAGTTTATACCTCATTATTACCCAAATATAATGATGAGTTCCTTTCAGGGTGATCATGATGAAGAATAGAGCATTGAGAAAGATAAAAGATAAAAAGGGGATAATGAGCAACATGATCAATAAGAAGATGACCAAGAAGAAGACAATCAGCAAGAATTTGTACAAGAAGGGAACAATGATGAGGAAGATGTACAAGCTAATGACATAGTAGTTGAAGAATCACATGAGGCACTCACAAATATAGATGGTTATATTGAATGTTTTAGAGTCTTGGAGCAACCTCATGATGATCTTATTGAGCATTCGTTTACACTTAATGAATATGAAGATCATGAAGACCAACCATTCAAAGAAGACCAAGTTGCAAGATGTTCCTCTTGTAGAAGACAATGTATATGAAGATCACTTGGTAAGTGATTAGACTTATGGACCATTTGAGGAAGAATATGAGCATGATCAAAATGAAAACTTTGAAATTCTTGACGATGCTTATGAGCATGATCACACTCAATCAAGGTTTACACCAACTAGAAGATGAGTGGTATGCATATGATTATGGTTATGAACAATTGGATAATGATTTTGATCACTAGTATGTTGATAATGAGGATGTACATGAGACTTATGATGGCTATAATCTAATCGTTGATGGATATGATTATGGTTATGATTATAGGGATCTTTCTTCCTACCCATTTGACCTAGGTGGTTGAGATTATGATTTTGCATGTGTTTTTATCTAGCTAAAATTGTCATTAAGTAAATAGAACTCATTGATGAATATTCAAACTATTTTGAAGACAAGTTTTGAACCAAAAAATTTTGTCAACTGCATGAGTAAGGATCCCATAGGCATGCATTTGGAATATGTATATGGATGTCCTTTTCTTTTTTTTCCTTCCTTGCGCATCCACACAAGATCCACGCCCTCCAATCTTGCACATCCTCTAGATGTGCCATATTTTGTAGCCCACCGGGATTAAACACCCATTTGATATTCACCCAAACAAGCATGTGCATAATCATCCTCCATCCATGATCATAAATCCAAATCACAAGTATCCTCAAAAATGTATAATCATTTCAAATACTCCCATCTGGATCCTAAAGGAACAATAAGTCATGGCATCAAATTGTCATGTAATCCTCTGCAAACCAAATCCATGAACTTGTTAGGCCCTCCATGATCAAATAGCAATCCAAAATCCCATTCCAATATCTCATACTCTATAGTTTCCCCTATATAAACCATGGTTGGATTGACCATATAAACAATTGAATGATCTTCCAGAACATATACTTCTTATGCATCCTTAAGTATCATAGCATCTTCCCTCTCTTGCACAATAGTGTTTGCATACTCCATTATCGCATCACTAGTTAACACTTTCTTGTCGAGAGTTTTGTAATTGGTTTAAACTCTAGCTTCACTCTTCTCCTCTAGTAAACCCAAATCTTTCTATTGTGGCTAAAATAAATTAGCACTCTTTTCTTTAGACTATATACAAAGAACCCAAACTTTGTATGTTGACATGTACCAATATCAAACTCTTTTGACTTGAATAATCTAGCCCCCTACAACCCTATTGGCTATCATCCAATGATTCATTTTGTTGAAAGGACCCAAAATCCAACCAGCAATCTCATTATACATATCTAGGAAATGAACTTACAGAAAACTAGAACCACTCTGCTCCTCATTTTTCATTATATTCTCAATCTTTGTAAATAACAATATCTGGACAAGACACTGCATCACACAACCCATCAATGCACTCATCATTTTGTATGAATGTTACTTTTATTAACTCCTTCTCTTTCCAACATACATACTACCTAGTAGCTCTAGGCATCTCTTCAACCTTATGAATACAAGCAGAACTCTCAGCTATAAGACCAATAAATCCTATTAGAGAAAAAGTATTGCTACCTGGAGGTGAGAGCATTTTCTTTCCTCTACCATTATTGTGCCACAAGACATTGGTACCTAGTGAGAATCTAGCTCCTTTGTAGGGAGAGGGGAATCTCACTATGCATCCCTATTTCTTGGGTGATTCAAACAGCCCCACCCTTAGATAAATTGCATAGCTCTTCTTCCATCTTTTCTTTGAATCCATGCATATATAGAACCATCATATATTTCTCTCATTTCCATGTATGCCAACAACAATTGAAGATCTCCTATAGTCACTCTCATACTTGAATATGCTACATAAAGCTCTCCTACAATATTATTGGTTGCTCTCATTTTCCATCCATGCTCCACATTGATGGTCCACTTTTTTCACTCTCATATAGACTTTGGACTTTGAAATTTATCCCTAATCCATGATCTAACAAGGAAATGCATGGTCTCTCCATCTCTCCAGTCTCTTAACCACTATCTTATTGGTCACTTGTACATAATGTCTTCTAGAAAATTTATTGCAAGGAATTATTATAGGTGTATCATCCTATACATAGTGCATACATGTACAATCTTCACACATATTGCAACATCCTCAATGAGAAAATCTTCATCACTTTGCCCAACCAATGCCTCAATCATGATACCTTGCATGATAGGTTCCTCTATATTTTGAATCACATGTTGCTTCCTCTTAATGATAACTATAATTTCCTCATGAAATTCTCCCTTTCTGATCCCCAAAAATTCTATTAGAGTGAACTCAACATTGTTGTTTAAGATCCACTCTTTTAGAATATTTTTAAGATCCATTTGTAGACTTAATATATGAAGCAAGGTTGTAACTTGACTATTTTTTAAATATAGTATTCTCCTTCTTTTGTACATCTTCTTTACTTTGATCAAGACCTAGTCTAGAAGGAATGTTGTAGGCCCGCCCCCTCTAGACTTCTTAAAATTTCCAGGAACAGCGTTGTAGGCTCACCCTCTCTAGTCTTCTTAAAGTTGCTTGAAGGAAATGTTGTCCACCCCTCCTCCCCCCCTCCCCCCCCCTCCCTGTCTTCTTGAAATTGCTAAGAACATCATCATCACTCTTCCACTTTTTCTTAACAATCACCTCTATGTATTGAGTGTTTTTTGCTCAATAAGCATAAACTAAACATGTGTTAGCTAAAGAATCCCACCTACTCTTTGTTTTGGTGCTCTTCTCTACACTAGATAAATTAGCTTGCTATATTTTGCCTTTATTTGCAATCTAAAGAAAAAAAGCATCATCTTAAGAGTGGTGGATATAGAACTTATTTGGAAGATTTTATAAGTTTTATTTTAGTAAGGTTATGCTTTCGGCCATGCTCAAATGCGATGTGTGCTTTCTACAAGGGTGATTTTCACCTCCAACAGGAGGACTTCTGTCATGGCTCTTTCTTCTTGGTATTTTAGTTACTTTTTCTATATTGGCTCTTCGTGGGGCTAGTGGTCTTGTGGTGACTTGGACATTGAATGCTTTTGATTGCAAGAGGCATATTTCATAGTGGATTCCATGAGACCACGGTGGATTCCGTGAGGTTTTGCAGTGGATTCCATAAATATATATTTATTTGCCAGGGCTCGTACACAAGGTGGATTCCTTGTGTGAAAATTTGCGGGAGTGCTTGTCCTTTTCGGGCATCATGTTAATTTAATGTGCAAGTGGGTGATTCCGCAAAGTACATATTTAAATTAATGGATGTTTATGAGTTTAGAGTACGCACTTGTATTAAATTAAGGTTAGGACAGAGTTTTAACCTATTTATTTATTTTGTAGCTGAAGAGTGCTAGGTATTCACTTTTTTCGGTTTAATTTTATTATTTTCTAAAAATTGTGAATGCTTCAATTTGATGTGTAAAGCAGGCAACAGTGGCAATGGGAAGCATTGGGCGATAGCATGTATTCAAGTTATTTAGAAGAAATTATCATTTTTTATGGGTGCACCTCTTAGGTGTGGTGCTAATATTTATTTAGGTGCATTTATTTATTGAAGCACTTGACATATATCTATTATTTTATATGTGCATGGGCGTACTGTTTAAATACTCATTATTGGACATTGTGTTTGGGCACTGTCTGACTTTTGGGCCGTCCAACCACTTTATTAATTATTTGGATAAAAGCAAATACAAAAGCTAAAGCATGCTAATTGTAAAATTGGGCTATTTTTTAGCTTAAAAATGAATAAATTATTAAATACATGCTTTGTGGAGCGCTCACACAAGGCATGGGGGGAGATCGTAGCCAATTGGTCTTTTTGTCTCATGTCGTGCAAGCCTATTCTCTTGAATTTTGAGGTGAAAGTAGAGTTTTTGTTCTTGAGGACCTTCTAGCACTCACTATGTACACAGACAACATCCAATTTGTGCATTAATGGTATCATAACGAAGCTGAGATTAAGGGCTTCCAATCACTTACAATCTCGCGCGAAGGCAAAGCTCCTAGAACAAATGGGCTCTAGAGTCTGTCTCGTGACAATCCGTCAATACCAGCTTGTTCTTGGGGGTGAAAACCCCTTGTTGTACTGTTGGATCACGAAGGACCAGCCTCTGACGACGGAGGACTACTTCCCAAGCTCCTTCATCAATACATTTTTCTCAGAGAAGAGAGATATAAAGTGAATTTGAGATTAAAATATTAATAAGATTTATTAAAAAGATTAATCCCATCAATTCAAGTAATCATGGCAACAACACATCTTGCACGGCGTCAAATTCAGCAACCACATTCTCTCGGCCTGCGTGTTGGCAAATGATCAGTTAAAGCTTTTAATTAAAAAGATTAAACCTAAGGCTAAGCTTTATTAAAGACCTTATCTTTCTAAATCTCTTCCTCAGCGGTTATTCTTATTGTTATACTCTTGAATCGATTTTACACTTCCCTACAAGCCTCTGTTCACACCCATGTTGTGAGAGAGATAATTTCCAACAAGTAGGTTGCTATACGCAGTCTTCACAGGAAAAGAATTGTCGAAGAAGAATTTCAACAACTTTCGTATCCACAAAGAAGAACGATCGCTAAAAGCCATTAAAAAAAAAGAGAGCAAGCCATGTAAACCTGACTTTGAGCTACACTCATCCCACTAACAAGATTTTGAGTGTGTGAGATTATTTGAAATTTTGCAAGATGATCGATTAAAATATGGAAGATTTTATGGCCGAAGGTGATTTACCAAAACCAACAATGGAGCAAAAATTGGACCTAATTATGATGCAACTTCAAGAGGAACGAAGAGCACGTCAAACTTTGCAAGCTCAACTAGCCACTCTTCAACAATCTACTGTTGATCAAGATGGACTACAACCCGAAGATGTTATACAATGCATGATCGATAAGACACTTGAAGCACAATCTATCCGGAAAGAAGCCAAGATAAGTAAAATAATTTTCAAATTCTATACTTTTAATGGGTTACACGATGAAAAGACTGTTCTCACTTTTATCAGTCACTTTGATTATTATTTCCATTAAGAACAGTATGTAGAAAAACGACAAACTCAAGTGTGTCACTAATCATTTAGTGAACAGAGCATCGCTATGGTGGACTGTTGTCCGCAAAAGCATTGATTATCTTACTACTTGGGAGACTTTTCAAAAGAAAATTTTGTAGAATTTTCTTCCACCTCAATTCCACGAAAAAGCAATCAAACTGTGGGATTCTCTGCAACGAAGTGATCGTGAACCTATTTTACAATATGCAGATCATTTCTGAAATGCCTTATTGCAACTTTGAATGCTCAAAGATGTACTTGAGGCGATCCATAAGTGCAAGTTTATGTTTCGTTTTCTTGGTCACTTCTATGCAGTTGTGAACATGTTTAATCCAATGACTCTCGAGGATGCGATTTCCTTGGCCCATGATGTTGAAGAAAAAATTCAAGGACGATAGAAGCGACCATAACAATTCCCAAATAACGATAACTTTGGTACAAAACAGTTAAAATCTAACTTTTGAAGATTCAATAAAAACCACTTTGTTCCATCTTCATTCCATAAATCTTGGACACGGGCCCTTGCTTTACCAACAAACAAAAATCCAAATCCTAAGCCATCTTTCCAGCCAAATCCCAACATTCCTAAACTCCCCGCTATTACCAATAATGTTTCCAAAGCCAAATCCATAGTCTGCTATAAGTGCCATCAACCTGGACATCTAGCGATGAATTGTCAATCCAAAAAGCCAAATGTTTGCATCAACTACTTGGGAGTGACTGAAGATGAAGACCATGAAGAAATGCCAGATTTCATTGAAGACAATGATGATATCAGTACTACTTTAGATACTTTACCAAGTATGCCAAATTTCCATTGTTTATTAACAATGAAATGTCTTGTGCATGGTACATAAAAGATTGTTTTACATGATGATGGGAGCACAAATTATTTTATTTCTGTAAAATTGGTCAAAGAATTGAATTTACATACTATTTGGAATCATTATCACATCAAGACTGCACTCTTAGGCACTAGATACAATGGAACACAAGAAGTTCATGACTTGGAAATTAAAATTGGTGATTATGTCGAGTAGAGAAATTTCTTAGTTGTGCCTTTGCTATCTAGTGACATTATTTTAGGAATGCATTGGCATCATCAATATAATCTTGAAATATATTATTCCATGCATTCAATGAAGATTCATTCTAATGAAAAACAAATCATATTGTATGGTATGCACACCCTTGATAAATTTCCATTGCTTAGCCATACATAGGCTAAACATGCATTAAGAAAAGGTAGCAAATCCTACTTAATATGGGTGAATGAAATTGAAGTTAAGAAAAATCATATGCATCCTAGGCATGCACAATTGCTTTCACAATTTAAAGATTGTTTTGATGCTGACTTACCACCTAGTTTACTACCTAAAAATCCCAAAGATCATAAAATAGACTTAATTATAGTTTCTCAGCTACCATGTAAAGCACCTTATCGACATAATCAAATTAAATAGAAAGAAATTCAAAACCAAGTTGAAGAATTGTTAACCTAAGGACTCATTGGGCCCAATAGTTCTCCTTTTGGTGCACCTGTCTTGTTAGTCAAGAAGAAAAATAACACCTATAGGATGTGCATTAACTATCGTGCCCTAAATAAGATCACTATCAAGAATAGATATGCGATCCCTCGGGTAGACAACCTCGTGGATAAACTACAAGGGGCTGCAATATTTAGCAATAAATATCTTTAATCTAGATACCATCAAGTACGACTTGACACATCTGACATTTTCAAAACTACATTTATTGGACATTATGAATTCCTTGTTATTCCTTTTGGTTTAACTAATGCACCAGCCACATTTAGTCCTATGATGAATCACATATTTTTAAAGCATCAGCATTGTGTCATTGTTTTCTTTGATGACATATTGGTTTTCATTAAAAATGAGAATGAGCATTATGAACATTTATCCTTAGTTTTCAAATTATTGAAAGAGAATCAATTATATGCTAATCCTGAAAAGAGTAAATTTTTCCAAACCCACATTGAATACTTAGGACATATTGTTTCATCTGAAGATATTAAAGTTAATCCTAAAAAGATAGAGGCAATTTTGAATTGGCCCAAACCTAAAAATATGCATGAATTACATTCTTTCTTAGGATTTGCTAGCTTTTACAAAAAAATTGTGAGAAATTTTACATTGCTTGCATTACCTTTGAAAAATTTATTAAAGAAAGGTATTGTGTATCATTGGTCTGAAAATCTGCAAAAATCTTTTGATTTACTGAAGCATGCCTTAACACATGCTCCTGTATTGCAACTACCTGACTTTAATAGACCATTCTTCCTAGTAGTCATTGACGCTAGTGGATTTGGAATAAGAGCTGTCCTTATGCAAGATTCACATCCCATAGCCTACTCTAGCTGCAAACTTAAACCCTCTGAACTCAAGTATTCTACCTATAATACCGAATTGCTAGCTGTAGTACAAGCTTAACGACAATGGAAATACTATTCAATGGAATTTGAATTCATAATCACAACTAACCAACAAAGTATCAAACATCTCCTTAGTCAGCCACAAATCTCTGACCGTCATATTAAAAGGGCTGCTTTTATTCAACGTTTTCATCCACTTATCCAATATCAACTTGGAAAAGAAAATGTTTTTGTTGATGCCTTGAGTAGAAGACCGACTATCCATAATGTCTCTGTGATGTCTTTTGATTCCCTTATCCCTATGAAAGATACCTATGATCAAGACCCCAATTTTCAAGTTGATTGGAATAAAATAGCTGTAAATAACTAGATTTCAATAGATTCATTGTCTTATTATGAAGAATTTATGTTTTATGAGAAAACGTTATGTGTAACTGTTCCATTTAGATCATTTGTATTGCCTGAAATTCATTCTCCCCCATATCAAGACCATAGAGGTATTATTTCCACTTTATATACATTGGTTGAAGATTTTTACTAGCCGCAGATGCAGTATGATGTTTCTAACTTAGTATCTGAATGTTTAATTTTCCAAAGAGCTAAGCGACACCATGGTAAGCTATATGGTTTGTTAATACCTTTACCAATTTCAGAATGATCATAGGAACATATTTCAATGGATTTTATTACTGCTTTGCCTAACACTCAAGCTAATAATGATATGATTTGGACTATTGTAGATCGGTTTAGCAAACAAGTATATTTCATTCCATGCAAGAAAATGTTAATTGCATCTCAAGATGCTCAATTGTTTTTGAAAACCGTTTTCACTAACCATGGTTTGCCAAAAGTTATTATTTCTGATCGTGATTTTAGATTCTGTAATCATTTTTGGACTAGTTTGTTTGCTAATTTGGGTACAAAGAATGATTTTTCATCTGCATTTTATCCTAAAACAGATGGGCAAATAGAAGCTACAAACAATACAAATTTGGATCTTTTGTATGCATACACGATTTCAAAACCACAAATATGGGATACAAACTTGCATTTACTTCAGTTTGCTAATATGAATGCTACTATTTTTTCTGAAGTCAAACACATGATTGTAAAAGCCCAGCAATCATACAAAAAAGAAGCTAACAAGAAAATAAAAGCTATGAGTTTCACAGTTGATGATTATGTTTGGCTACTCATTGAAAAGAGAAGATTACAAAGTGTTGAGAAACACCTTGTAGTAAAGTCTTGTACTAAAGTTAGCTCCTAGATTTTATGGACCTTTCAAAATCATTCACAAAATCAATGACAATGTATTTAAATTAGAATTACCATAACACTAGAAAATCCACAAAACTTTTCATATCAGTTTATTACAACCTTTTAAAGGCCGATTATATGTCCATCCTGTCTATGAAAACCCTCCTTTGTTAGGAGAAGAAGCTAAAATCCTTGAACCCAAAACTATTTTAGACACTCATTATATGACCACTAGAACTGGCCATAGATATTCTAGATATTTGGTAAAGTTTAAAATTTATCCAGTTGAAGAGGTCCAATGGATGCACGCTCGTGACCTAAGTGTTTACTCCTCACTCCTCGCTCCACATTGAGCTAATAGCAATTGCTATCCCACCCCAGGGGTATGATGCTAGGAGGCATATTTCACGATGGATTTCGTGAGGTTTTGAGGTCCATTCCATAAAACTATATTTATTTTTCGGGGCTTGTATACTAGATGGATTCCTTGTGTGAAAAGTTGATGGGGACACGTATCCTTTTCGGGCGTCACATTATTTAATGTGCAAGTGGGTGATTCCATATAGCGGGTGATTCCAAAAAATACATATTTAAATTAATGGACATTTATGAGTTTAGAGTGCACACTTGTATTAAATTAAGGTTAGGACAAAGTTCCAACATATTTATTTGTTTTGTATCTGAAGACTACTAGGTATTCACTTTTATCCATTTAATTTTATTATTTTCTAACAATTGTGAATGCTTCAGTTTGATGTGTAGAGCAGGCAGCAGTGGCGATGGGAAGCACTGGGCGATAGCATGCATTCAAGTTATTTAGAAAAAATTATCATTTTTGATGGGTGTGTGTCGAAGGCGTGGTGCTAATAATTATTTAGGCACGCTTATTTATTGAATCGCTTGACATATATCTGTTATTTTTTATGTGCATGGGCGTACGGTTTAAATATTCATTATTGGACATTGTATTTGGGCACTGTGTTGACTTTTGGGCCACCTAACTACTTTATTATTTATTTAGACAAAAGAAAACATAAAATATAAAGCATGCTAATTGTAAAAGTGGGCTATTTTTGAGCTTGGAGATGAATAAATTATTAAATACATGCTTTGTGGAGCGCTCACACAAGGCATAGGGGGAGATTGTACCTAATTGGTCTTTTTGCCGCATGTTGTGCAAGTCTATTCTCTTGAATTTTGAGCTTAAAGTAGAGTTCTTTGTTCTTGGGGACCTTCTGGCACTTGCTACGTATGCATATATGTATGCATATAGCATCCGATTTGCGCATCAGCTTTCGTATAGAGACCTATGTTGTCTTTTATTCACTTGAGAACTCGTGAGAGTACATGCAAGTCATATGCTTCAATCATAATGAAAAGGTGCAGATAAAAAAGACATCACTTATTTGAAATTCAGTGGTGTTGACTTTGATGCATATCACCTACGATTGATTATTATCACTTGTGTGTGTGCTAGCTTTATTTCTAACAATGCTACTTTGTTTTACATGCAACACTCCATCACAAACTACGATCCCACATGTTTGGAGACTCTATAGGCAAAGAGACACAGTTTCACTTCTCTTATGGATAGATTATATATCTATGGCAGTTTGATAAATCATGCATATTTTCTATTTTTAGTTTGTAGTGTTTTGGTTATACATTATTAATCTTTGGTTGTTTTATATTGTAGAGTATGTTGGATGCTCCATTGTGTTCAAATGAGCTCTTAGACAAAAAAAGGGCCTGTAGTAGTCAC
The DNA here is from genome assembly GCF_053477565.2 of Lygodium microphyllum. Classification (NCBI taxonomy): domain Eukaryota; kingdom Viridiplantae; phylum Streptophyta; class Polypodiopsida; order Schizaeales; family Lygodiaceae; genus Lygodium; species Lygodium microphyllum. The sequence goes on along the minus strand of NC_141152.1, from coordinate 126,504,972 downwards.
TTGGATTCATGGAGCATACATCTCTTCCTTTTTTGGCTTTATAGTCCATGTAGACTCTTTCTATGTACGATTTCTTAGATATATGGACTCACATTTTATGATATTTAATGATACATTTTTATGTTTTGGATTCTTCTCCCTATGAGTCAATATAGTTTTATGAGACGTGATTGTCAATATTGTATTTATTTGGAATTTGAATCAATGAGACATTTCTTTATAGCAACTCACAATACGTGTGTTTTGATAATAGTTCTATGATCAATTTCTAAATTATTTATGGAGTATTGTTCAACGCAAGTAGTTGAAAGGGTGATAGGGCTTTATGCCTTGCCACCTAAAATTTCATTTCCTTTACAATTGTTACCAATAATGCTACAAATAACTTTGTATAGTTCAGTATGTGATCACTATATGCATTGCTATATACATCAAATAGCGATGCATATAGCAATGGTTCTATAGAGACATGTATACTAACAATTTTAACGATGATGGGGATGATTTTTTTGACGAATAATTTTGTCTCTTTAAACATTAGTATATGGCCTCTATCTTATAGTGAAAAATAAACAAAGCTTCTTTGTATCTAATACTTTCATAAAAATATCAACTATATGATCTTGTGTGCCAATATACACCAAATTGATCTCACATGTAAGTAGCTTCTCTCTCAAAAAACATGATATACCTCGACGTGTTTTGTGATAGCATGGAACATAGGGTTTAAAGCTAGCTATTTACTATTTATATTGCTAAGCTATCTCCTTGGTCATTGAGATCACCCATTAATTTTTGCAAGCATACCACATCACATACTACCATAATATCACCTTTACACTCAACTTCTAGACTTGATAGAGAAACCATTGGTTACTTTTTTCTACTCCAAATAGCTGTATATTCTTACATGCCTTATAAAAGAGTCCATAATACAAGATGGATTTCATATATCTCAATACGCATTTGATTGCATCTAAATGAGGCTTCCTAGGTACCTACATAAACTAATTCACAAGCCCAACATCAAAGCTCAAATCTATTTATGGTAATCATATAAATGAAACTTCCTACTATCGTCTTGGACATAGTAGGGTCTTCTATCCCATCTTCAAAATTAGAGTTCAACTTTAAAGCTTTCTCTAATGGCACTAAAAGAAGCTTGTGCACTTTCGTACCATACACATATAGCATGTCTAACCCATACTATGTTTGAGATATCCATATGCCATAAATGTATAGATCATCATTTCAACACCAGGAATATATCTGAGGTCACCCAAATGCTTCATCTTAAACTTCTACTTCAAAAAGCCCTTGACATCAATGATTGCACTCTCACTATGAACTATAATAATCAAGACATTCACATATATAAGTATGAGGACTAAACCTTCATCACTCTTTCTCCCATAAAGTGAGCGATTTGCATAAGAAATATAAAAGCTAATGTTGGTAAGATACTCTCTAGTCTTATCAAACCATACTTAAGGTGCCACTTCAGTCCATATTAGAGTGCTTTCTCTAACCTGTACACATACATGGGTTGCTCTAAATCTTCATAATCTACTAGCTACTCCATATATACCTCTCCTTATAAATCACCATGCAAGAAGGATTTTTTCATGTATATCTACTGTAAACTCTAACCTTTGGCTTCTAACAAAGCAATCATACATTTTCCAATTGCCATCCTAGCAATTAGACTAAATATCTCTTCATAGTCTTTGCAATATGTCTGTGCATAGCCTATCTTGGCCTTATATCGTCTTAAAAAAGCATCTACATTATACTTTATTTTATAGACCCATGTATACACAATAGCTTTCTTACCCTTGGAAAATGGTACTAGATCCAAGTCTTGTTGGTCTCTAATGCAAACATCCCCTCATCCATTATTGTATCCTAATAAGCATGACCAATAGCCTCCTACTTGCTTCAATCCTTGCTTCTCCTCCACTTTAGTCTCCAAAATCAGCCTCTATAATTTTTAGTTCTAGGGTTATAATTAATAATTAATTAGTGACAATCCATTTCTTAGCTAAACACCCATTCTTAGGTCCAAAGCTAGAACTAGGAAGGGACTTTCAAAATAACTAAGCCAATAATGAAGGTATCCCATCCCAAAGTAGCAAGGGCATCAAGCAAAGGATATAGATTGACTTCCTAGTGACATACCAAGACTAAAGAGGCAATGGTTATCTTACCAAGGAAGTCTTCTTCCATAGATATTTTAACTAAATGTGTATCAAGAACATTATGTGCAATATTGTTCCTTGTAGGCTCTCCATTGGAAATCCAAGACATGTGGTTAGCCATCTATTTTTGTTTCCCTTTCCTCATGAGCATTGAGAAATTAAATTGGAGTAAAAGCACTAACGAGTGGGCTATGTGTCTTATAGCATATGGTCTATTAATGAAGTATCATAAAGCCTTATGGTCCACGAAGAAGATGAATGCTGTAGCTAATAAATAGCAATGAAACTTCTTGATGGATAATATCAATGTGAGTCCTTCTGTCTTAGTGGAATAGTAATTCATCTCTATGTGTTACAACTCTCCTTTAAGTCAAACAATGCATAACGTACTTTATTAATTGACCCATGATACAACTATGCTAATTGTAGGTATGTGTAACAAGCCATATAGTATTTGATGAGTTAATTACTATGTGAGGATCATAATGACCACCAATGTACTAACTATAGACATATAGACCCATCTAGTGAGGCAATCCATCATCATTGTCTAGGCATAGAAACATATCTAGTGAGGCAATCTATTATCATTGTCTAGACATGCTCAACTTACCATTTGAACATTTCAAAGGATAACACACCTTGAGAAATATTTCTTTACCTATCTAGTGAGGCAATCCATCATCATTGTCTAGACATGCTCGACTTACCATTTGAACATTTCAAAGGGTAACAAAATTTGAGTAATATTTATTTAGGGTTAATTCAAGTTATTTAAGGCAAAGAACTCATTCAACTCTAAGGTTTCAAAAGCGATGAGAAGGTATCTTTATTTTACTACAACTTTTATCTCATCCCAAGTCCTTGACTTTTCAAACACTACATTATCAAGGCTACACTACTATTTTCATTATGATTTGGCTTTACTAGTAAGATGTATATATATTAGTATAGATCTATTTTACTTTCTAGTTCTAGTAGCAAAAAAACAATCGTCCATACTATCAATCCAAATGCTCACATCTACCTCAACATTGATGGGTGAAAGCATGTATAGGTGGCTTGCAAAGTAATGTCTAGAACATTACTTTTTGGGACTCTAAAGTGGCGCATTGAAAGTACTTATGTCTTCAAAGAGAATTTCAAGACTAACTTAATAATAAATTTACTAATCTAGATATGCACACACCTTTTTTCCTCCATTCATGGAGGTTCAAAGTTAGAATCATTGTCTTGCATGGTCCCACAAATGCTCTCTCTCTTCTATGTCCTCTCCCTCTTAGTTGTAGTTTTTTTGTATGCATGCATTCCCTCTCTCCCTCCCTCTCTCTCTTTCTATCTCATTATCTGTCTTTTTTTCCTTCTTTCTTCTTTCTCTATCTCTATATTCATAGATCTATAGAGCTCGAGGCATTTTCCTCCTCTGTTTGAGCTTTCTCTGTAAAAGCATTCTTTGTGGGATATCTTTAAGCTCCCTACCTAGTAATGCCTAGAGAGTATTTTTATAAATCAGTGTAAGATCTTTTCATGTTTCTACAAAAATTTAGTTATAATCTATCTTGTTGGTCTTGTAGACAAATCCCTTGCAACAATGGAACTTTCAATGATCTCTCCATCATTGAATAGAGAGGTCAAACTTAAGTGAAAAAATGAAAAGATGAAATATTGGACTTCTCAAAAGCAGAAGCAACAAGTGGCAACAGTGAACTATGGAATGGAATGTAGTAATGTGGTGCTCAATAAATAGAAAAAAATGTAGGATATGTCAATCCATGGTAGAACACTTTGAGAAATTAACCATTGAAATGGATGAATGTACTAGGAAGAAAATCTTTGATGAGGTTCTTCAACATCCTTGCTTCCATCATATGTAGTGCAAGTCAAAATAATTGGAAGCAATTATGTTATGAAATATTTGGAATAGTTTGAATCGTGTGAAGATCCTAAGGTTTTTCGAATTTTGTAATGAAATTAGCAACGTTGATGTTAGTAAATGGAAAAAGTGTGGGGGGAAGCATTGCTTTCAGCATACCACAAGTTCCCAAGTTCATGGGAATCCACATAAGAAACCTATATATAGCCAAATATCACTTGGAAATGGTGACTGAAGATGATTGTTTATTCTTTGCATTCATGTGCCATAATGCAACTAGTCTCCTGTCATTGGCAAGTGGTGTATTATTAATTTCATATGGTCCCCTACCACTTACAAGTGGTGTGTCACCACTCATAAGTGATGTGTCACTCCCTATAAGTGGTTCCCTATCACTTACAACTAATCCTCAAAACTTTACAAGCCATCCCCTACCACTCTTGCAAGTGATTCTCTATCACTTGGATCTGGTCCTCTATCACTTGTAATTACTCCTTTATAACAAGCAATTGGACCCCTATCACTTGCAAATTATGCACTACCATGTATCTCTTCCTCTTTCACTTACAAGTGGTAAGTTATAGTTCCTAAGTGCTCACATAGAACTTGTAATTGGAGCACTACCACTTCAATGTGGTGAGCAATCATTCGTAAGTGGTCTACGTTACCTTACAATCGGTCTCCTACAATTTAAAAGTTATGCATCAAATTTCAAGTGTTCTATCACTAGTAATAGAATCTTTATGCCCACTATCTAAGTATCCTTAGTACTTACATATTGTGAGCCACCATTTGAAAGTGGTCCTTTACCACACTCAAAACTATTATCTCGCCACTTGCAGATGGTGTAGTACCACTTGTAATTAGTTTTGTACCACCTGTAGTTGGAGCATAACCACTTGTAGGTGGTGAACTATGATTTCCAAGTGGTCTACTTCCTCTTGTACAAGGTCCCCTACCATTCAAAGTGGTGTATATAACTTTGAAGTGGTATGTTACCACTTTCAAAAGAAAGGTCATCATTTCAAGAGGCTTGCTACCACACTTACAAGAGATTTATATCAACCATGCAAGTGCATTTACCAACTACATGTGGTCCACCACCATTTGAAAGTGGTACCTTACCACTTGCAACTCAAAGCCTTCCAATGGCAAGCAGTGCACCACTATTCCTAAATGGGTTACAACATTCCAACTAGTCCTCTACCACTTTAAGGTGGTGTATATCACTTTCAAGAGGTTTATCACCACCAAGCAATAGTAAGACAATATGTTTGCTACCATTTGTTTGTGGCCACCAGTTTCACCTTTTGTGCTACCATAGAGAAGCAAGAACAATGGGTAACTTATAGGTTAAAGTGGTGAATCAACACTTTCCACCAATTTTCACCATGTCCACATGGTAAAGAACCACTCTCTAGTGGTTTCTTTTTACTTACAAGTGGCTGCTATCTCTCATATGTTATAAGTCCCAAAATTTTGTGATCATTCACCTCTTCCTAGATATTGGTTTCTCACCACTTTGAAGTGGTATAAACACATGGAGGTTTTCTTTTTAACTAATGAGTGGGTTTCCCCAATTGCATATGCTTGGTCCTATTAGTTTGCTAATTTTTCACATCCTTCCATTGATTGGTGAGCACCTTCATAGTCAAATCATTACTTGAGAGTAAAAATATGCTTTCTTTATTGGCACTTAGTATTTGAATACCATTGTGAAGTGGTCATTTTGTAGTTTAACTTGTTGATAAACACTAAAAATTGATTTTCAACACTAAATTATCCTGGATCTTAAGCAATCCACTAGTCTTAAAGTAATGTGATACTTCTTTTCATGTCATGACATCACTTTTTTGTATCAAACCACTTGACAATGGTATTGCAATACTTTTTAGTGGTGCCTCCATACTTTTTGTATGGTGTAGTTGACAAGTTAAAAATTTCTATTGAATGGATTTCTTAGAGCTAATGACTTCTTTTAGCTAGTGATCAAGAATTAACTATTGCTAATAGTACTATACTTGTATGTTGCACATTAGACTCTATATATTAGATTTAAGGCAAACCATACAAATATCCAAAGTTCTCAATAGTCATTTGAGTCTCTAAAACTATTCAATGTCCAAAATTTGAGGGATCAGTACATAGGTTGCTATATTGTGCATACATGAATGATTTTATGTAAAGAAGATGTAAATCACATGTAGGCTCAAATGTTTGGTCTTCATGGTTCTTACTACACATGCAACTATTTTTTACACGGTTGTCATGGAGTTGTTAGTAATGGATGACCCTATTTATGATTTGATTTGATTTATAATATTGATCTTGTTTAGGTCTCCTCTTCAACCAAATAGAAGTGAAAAAGATGCTTCAAAAGTATCTCAATCTTATTATGACCTTATGTCCTTAGCAATCCAAAGGGATATTCTTGAGAGGTAGAAATTAAAAAAAGTAAAGAGATAGTTCTTGGACTCTTTCATTAAGCATAATTCTTTTGATATTGCACTAGTGTAAAAGAATTCAGACAATATCAATATAAGTTGAAATGTATTTACAAAAAAAATTTCAACTTATGCACCTCTCTTCACTCTCTTTTCTCTCTCATTTCTTTTGTTGACTTTCTCCCACCTCTTTCATCTTCCCTTTGTACTATAATTTCTCTCTTCTCTATGCTCTCTACTCTCTACTCTCTATTCTCTACTTGAAGAAGATACAAATTTGACATCCAATTGATAGACATGTGATGACTATTCTTGGCTATCCCAATAGCATGGCTTGGCATAAGCCACATAAACATAAAATTTCCCCTGAGTTGGTTGAAACAAATATATGTCCCCAAGCTTCTTTGCATTCCTTTCATACCCTACAATAACTTATAAGTTTTCAAATGCTTGTTGGGGGTAAAGGCACTTGTGCCTAGCCATTCGTGTATTACTACACTGACAATACCCACACCTGCACACTACAAGTGATGGGTGCCCATCACTGTCACCTCATTATTTATTCTTTCAGTGACATTTGAATAAAGGGAAGGCCAGTCACACATTGTGATTCTTGGAGTTCCCACATCTTGAGTCTCTCTCTCTCTCGCTCTCTTGCTCTCTTGCTCCATCTTCCATAGCTCACACCTCTCTTGCTTTTGCTTAGTCATGCTTCCACTTGGGCTTCTCCCCTCAATTCATATCAAAGCCACATTCTCTGTGAGCTTGAGATTAATCCACCATTGCTTCATCTCTCATTCGAGTTACCTATAGTAGGGTTTCACTATTGGTAGCCATAGCTTCACCTTTTTAGGTGTTCACATTGAGCTCTTATTGCTATAAGACTTCTCGATACCTATTGGGTCTATCTCAAGGAAATCTTGAGCCTACATTGAGCTTATTTTAGGGAGTATTCAACTCAATATTTAAGGTGGAAAATACAAACACCTTTTCACAGCTATGGCCATTTTCAAGCACTTGTGTGTGCTCAACCACTCCTCGACATTGGACAAAGGCTTTAGCATTTTTACCACTCCTCTTAGCATTGACCATTAACATTGAGCATTGTTTTTGAGTCATTGAGCTTCAACTATTAACTATGCAAATAGGGTAGCATGCTATCATAAAATAAGGACAACCATATCTTCAATGTTTGGAGCTCGTATATTCTTCTTGGGATGCCCATATACCTATTTTTTATTTTTGGATACTTGGGGGATTATATTCACTGGTTTGAGATGCTATTGGACTTATTTGACCACTTTTTGAGCTTGGTTTTCTCATAGATATCACTGTTGTGATAATAGAACTAAATGCTATTTATCTGGGAAATGTCATACTCTTGGTTTATGTGATGCTCTCGAATGCTCATTTGATGCTAGACACTTGTGGAATGTTTTGCCAATGTATTGAAATGATTTTGGAAATATTTAAGGCCATATAGCTTAGTTGTACTATCATTTTTTATGCTTCGTGGCTATTTTAGATAATACATTGATGTATATGGTTGATGCCACATGCTTAGTCATGCTCCCAGAATGCTTTTGGGCTTCATTGAGCTCACTTTTTCTCACTCTTGACTATCATTTTACTACTATATATACAATGGACATCAAGCTTTTAATAGGGATAGTCTATGTCTACTTCTCTTTGGTGCTATTTAAGCATTCTATCACATGTATTGGTGCTGCATGACATTGAAGATCTGTGCTTGATTATGCTATTGAATGCATTTGAGCTTTGGTTTGACCTTAACACATTTGACATTGGTTGTCAATTACTTCATTGGATGCTTTAGAGGTATATGACCTTATGAGCTTGAAGCTTTTATTGGGTCTTATGCTCCTGGCTATGTACTTGATGTATATTGGATGCTTGGATGCTACTCACATGAGGATTTTAGCTCTGTTTACTCAATTGGCATTTGACTTTTGTTCCACTGGAAGCCGCTTTCTTGACACTTGGATGTTCCATTGAGCTTTGGATTTTATTTGCAGTGAGCTTGAGTACGTTATACCTCATTTTTAGCATGTTGTAATTCTAGACTATTGTACTATTTATGAGAGAAGGCTCCTCTATTTGATGCTATTTTGGTCATAATTTATGGAGAACTCATTATTTGGCCATACCTCTTGTTTTCAACTTGTTTTGGCAATGGTTTTGGGGGCTATTTTTGTAGGTATTACAATAGCTTTTTTTGTCTATACTGTGCCTCTTTTTCTTGCAACATGGTAGTCATTCAAAATGAAAGTGCCATCTTCAACATTGAAAAGTTAGATGGAAGAAATTATTACAGTAGCTTGTTTGGTCTATACTGTGGTCTATACTGAGCCTCTTTTTCTTGCAACATGGCTAGTGACTCAAATGAAAGTGCCATCTTCATCATTGAAAAGTTAGATGGAAGCAATTATGACTTTTTAAAGACCCAAATTTGGTAGGTTTTGGCACATAAACCTTAGATTAGGCTAATCAAAATGTAAAAGCATTAAGCTTGAAGGTCAAGATCAAGATGTTTTGGACAACTTAGGTGAGCTATGTAGATTCACGACGATTATCCTATTTATCAACAAGAAATTTTATTTTATAATGTTTTCATAGATGGGCAGTCTGCATGGAATCTTTGAGAGAAAATGCATAATCTCTATGATGAGTAGACCCTTGATTCTTAGATGTATTGACTAAAGCAGCTTATAGACCTTCGTATGAAGGAAGGCACCAATGTTTCATAGCATTTCAACGAGTTTCATGCTATCATTGGCTAGCTCTCATTGGAGGGGATTGTCTTTAAGGACAATCGTCCAGCTTTGTTCTTGTTGCTCACACTGACTAAGTCTTGGGACACATTGCATAGTGTTATGTGTGCAAATATGCCTGAGATTGGGCAATAAGTGTATGATGTAGAGTATATGCTCTTGATAGAGGAGATCAATAGGAAGAATGTGAATGCTTCTCATACTTCTCATGCTTTGATACTTCGAGGTTGCCATGATAGTAAGAGTGGGAATTACCGCCATGGTAGAGACTTGGAAACATCTTGTTCTAAGTCCTATGGACCATGTTATAGTAAGCCTCGTGGATGTAAGTCTCATTTGACATGCCATTATTATGGGAAATTAGGACTGACATATTAGGCCTCATTGCCATAAAATGGGCAATGACAAGCCCAAGGCAAAGGGTAAAGGGATCAAAGCGCAGGACAAGTTTGATAAGAGCAACATTATCCTTGCTAAGTCTAGTGTTAAGATTCAAGAGATCAATGTAGTGCAACAACCTAACTCTGATGGTGAGAGCTGTCTAATGCCTTGTCTGGTTTTACTCAGTGTTAGTTGATGGATTCAGGGGCTTTCCTTCATGTGACCCCTCGTAGAGAGTAGTTCCATTCCTATCGTAGTATGACTAGATTTGTGTGTTTGGAGAATGACTTGTCATTGTAGATAGTTGGTATTGGTTATATTTGGCTACAACTTGGTTCAGGTAGTATGTTTACTTTGCATAATGTTCAACATGTACCAATGATCTCATGAAGAGTCTTATTTATACTAGCATACTAGATGACGAGGGTTACTTTGTTTCCTTTGGGGATTTCTCTTGGAAGATCACCCGTGGGAACCTTGTTCTAGCACATGATGCCTAGTCTAGCACTTTATATCCCCTAGTTGTATCTAGATCCGTAGATCATGTTTTGTTTATGGATGCAGTTCCACATGTATCTCTTTGGCATCATTGCCTTGGGTACATGTCCTTAAAGGGAATGAAATTCTTATAACTCATTTTTGCAATATCTTCCATCCCTTGACTATAAGTGTTTTGAGTCATGTGATCATTGTTTGTACAGTGGCACACAGACATATAGTACGCATAAGAAGTCAAGCACTCTGCATGGGTGAGCCTTTGGCTCTTGTTCATTCTGATGTCTGTGGACCTATGCCCTATGAATCGTCATTAGGATGTGGAAATACTTTCTCACATTAATTTATGATTACTCACATAAGGTCTAGGCATATCCCATAAATCTAAAATTTGATATTTTGGCTACCTTTCAGCATTTTCTTTCATTGGACCACTCTAGGTATAGGCTAAAATGCCTATGATCAAATAATGGGGTTGAGCATATCTCTAAATCCTTAGAGTAGTTTTGTGATGAGAGGGGTATTAAGTATCACTTGATCACCCCGTACACCCCACCCAAAATGGTATGGCGGCTGAGCCTATGAATAGGACAATATAGGAAAGGGTATGTAGTATGCTTAGCTAGATAGGCTTACCATAGCAATTTTGGGTTGAGGCAGTGGACTACTACTGTACACTTGATCAACCAATATCCTTGCAATTCTATTTACTTTCAGGTTGGAGAGGAGATGTGGTTTAGAAAACTTCCCTCGTATGATCATTTACATGTCTTTGGTTATGATGCTTTTTGTCATGTACCCAAGGACAACCACACAAAGCTAGATCTTAAGTTCATGAAATGCATCTTTCTTAGTTATGGGGATGCAGGTGAGATGCGCTATCGCCTATGGAATCCACAAGCTTCAAAAGTCATTAGCAGCCATGATGTAGTTTTCCATGAGGAAAACATGCATATGCAACCTAAGCGGATAGTCTAGATACATAGGGTTATCTTTTAGGAGGAGCCTCATGCTCTTGTATGAGCCCGCAATAGCAGTTGATGCTCGAATAGCCCATGGCCATGATGTTAGATAGATTGTGTAGGCCCCTTAGCCTACCTTGAGATGCTCTACTAGAGCTAGAGGTCCTCTTGAGTGGTTTGAGTCCTACGTTGATTATGTGATGGTGACAAATACAGGTGAGCCTCTTAGTTTTGATGAGGCCATGCGTCGTGGTGATAATCACTCTTGGGAGAAGGCCATGGAGTCAAAGTTTGACTCTTCAAAAAAACATCATACGTGGGAGTTGGTTCCTTTACTTGGTGGAAAACGTGAGTTACCATACAAAGGGGTGTACAAGTTGAGGATCATCCTTGGTGGATGCCCCAAGTTTTCCTATAAGGCCAGATTGGCTGCTAAGGGTTTAAAACAAGAGCATGGTGTTGACTTTGAGGAAGTCTTTTCTCTTGTATTCAAGATGACTACCCTATGCTCGGTACTAGAATTGGTTTCTTAATTAGATCAGGATCTTTTTATCAAATGGATGTTAAGATAGCTTTCTTACATGGGGACTTACATGAGGAGATTTATATGCAGCAACCTAAGGGCTTTGAGGAAAAAGCCCTTAGGTTACTGCATGAGGAGATTTATATGTAGCAACCTAAGGGATATGAGGAAAAAGGTAGGGAACACCTTGTGTAGGGATTGAGAAAGATCCTTTATGGCCGTAAGCAGGAACCCAGGACAAGTTTAATGCTTTTATGCATTCACAAGGATATATATGGAGTGATATGGATCCGTGTTTATACACAAAGAAGGCTCATGATGGTAGCCTTTTTATTTTGGCACTCTATGTGGATGACATGTTGATTGCTGGGAGAGCTCTTGATGAGTTGGATACTCTAAAAAGTTATCTCAAGAATGGCTTTGAGATGAAATATATGGGACAATCCTCACATATTCTTGGGATGCACGTTATGTGTAATGACTGCTCTAAGGGGATTCTTTACTTGTTCCAAAAGGAGAATATTCAAAAGGTCCTTAAGCAATTTCATATATAGGATGTTAGGCCTATTGGCTATCCTTTTCCTTCTCATGTGAAAATGAGCTAGTCTAATTGTTTGTAGTCTTTTGTTCGCTATCCAAGGAGCAAAAGGCCAAGATGGCCAAGATCCCTTATGCATCTACAGTGGGTAGTTTGATGTATGCGATGATAGCCACTAGTCCTGACAATATAGCTTTTGCAACGGGAGTTGTGGCATGTTATATGGCTATAATTGGTAGGTGGCATTAGGATGTCATCAAGCATATCATGAGGTACTTGAAGGGCACAATAGATATGTGCGTATATTATGGTGGCCAAGATACAGTAGTCATGGGGTACACTAACTCTAATTATGCAGTTCATGCAGACTCTGGCTATGTGTTTACATTTACTGAGGGGATGTTGTTTCTTGGATGTCTAGGATGTAGAAATATATAGCACTCTCTACTACAGAGGTTGAGTATATTGCACCCAATCAGTGAGGCTACAAGGATGCTCTCTAGTTAGGCCATTTGGTAACAGACCTTGGTATGACTAGAGTGGTTCCTACAGTCCATTCAGATTTTGTGAGTGCTATCCAATTAGCCAAGAATTTGGTCTTTCATGTGAAGATAAAGCACATTGAGTTGCAGTACCACTTTATTAAAGAGGTTTTTTAGCGCAAGTGTATTGATCTTGTCAAGATCTCAACTGACAAAAATCTTGTAGATTTGCTCATAAAAAGTCTCTCAAGAGAGCATTTTTCCTTCCTTAGCAAGTTGATGGGAATTGGATGAGATGATATTTATTTCACATCCTATTGTACTATATGTACACATTGTATTTTGTCATTGTTTTTTCTTTCTTATTCCCTCTTCACTCGAGGTGCATTGACCTTTAAGTGGGATGTTGTTGGGGGTAAAGGTGCCTATGCCTAGCCACCCATGCATTACTACACTAATAGTATAGTTGCACCTACACACTACAGGTGATGGTCGCCTATCACTGTTCCTTTATTCTTTATTCTTTTAGTGACATTTGAATAAGGCAAGGCTGGTCACACATTGTGACTATTGGAGTTTCCACATCTTGAGTCTCTCTCTCTTTCTCTCTTGCTCCATCAGCCATAGCTCACACTTCTCTTTCTTCCACTTGCTTGTGCTTCTACTTGGTCTTCTCCCTTCAATACTAAGACCAAAGAATTTTTGGTATACCTTTGCATCTTAATATGCAATGAGAACTTGAAAGCATCCAATATTTGATTTCAAGAAACCCTCAAAGTGTTTGTGTAATCCAACTTGCATATATGGACCAATAAGTGCCACTACTTATTTATATCTCTTTTCCACCATAGAGTAAGGAGGTTGGTTATATCCAACTTATAGTACCTTCATATCTAAGTGTCAAGCTACCTTGATCCACCATGTGTCCTTATTTGATGCCTTGGATACCACACATCTCTACACACAATTTCTCAAGGAAAAGACTTTGTTGAACCCTAGTATTCTAGATCCCTTGAATTGCCTCAAGAGAAAGAGCTTTTGGTGTTCTTAAGTCCTTAGTCTTAAAGATGGATTGTGGAAATGTCAAGATTCCATTTTGGGAATCAAGTAATCAAATGCTGACTCTTGTGCCAATTTTCGTGCAAGATTTCATGTGATTGAACAATGAATTCTAATTCTTTGTTTCTAGTAGCCATTGTTATGTGCTGATAGCTACCACTTACACATTGGTGGATGGCACTACCATATTGGTAGGTATCACTTTTCAATTGGTAACTATATGTTTCATCCTAGTAGCTATTAGTAACCTATTGTTAGTAGCTAGCAAAGTAGCTTTGTCCTACCACTAGATATCATTTCATGTTGGTAGTTATCTCTATGTTGCCAATAACTGCCACTATATCATACTAGCTACCACTTATACATTGGTGGTGTGTCATTATCATACTGGTAGGTACCATTGATAGTAGCCTAAAATAAGCTCTCATCTTGAACCTTCAGATAATGACACAATGACATGAGAGCTTGTGACGAAATGATGGCTCTCATGCTACCAATTTGGTAGATAGTGGTAGTAGCCTAAAAGAAGCTCATTAGTAGCACTCTGATAGCATACTAAGAATATGAGACTAGTGTGAAGTTAATAACAAAATGGTAGCTCTCAAGTTACTAAGCTGGTAGGACGTTGGTAGTACATGAAAATTAGAATAAAGGTAGAACATTAGGAACAAAATGGCAGCTCCAACCTACAGATCTGATAGCTCATTTGTAGTACCATGGCAAGAACCTAGTAGTGTTTACATGGAAAAAATTAATACCTCAATAGCATACAAAAAGGTGTTGAAAGTGGAATGGTATCTTCTATCTTAAAATCTCCCAAGCTAGTAGCAAACTAGTAGCTCTCAAGTAGTAATCTCTAGGATCTTGGGTATAGTAGCAATATGGTAGCTAATAATCGGTCAACATGCTAACATGATGGTAGATTCCCATTTATAATCTCTGAGACCTTTCATTGATTGGTAGCATATTAGCTAACAATGTGTATAGGTGGTGGGTGATATTAGAATAGCACCACTAATGTCACTAATAAGGTACTAGGTATAGTTTAGTAGTAGAGTAGGAGCTAATAGCAGACTACTAGCTAATAGAGCTCTAGAATAGCTAAGTGCTAGGTGGAAATGGACTAGTAGTTGAATCCATATGGTAATAGTGTTGCAATAGGCTAGTAGATAACAACTTTGTGTCACTAGGAGAAATAAGACAAGAATGTGTGATAGACAATGTAATTACATGTTAGACTCAATGTGCAATCACTAGCAATTAAAGAACAATCAAAGAAATCACACAATTAATGCAAGAATTTAAAAAATAGACCTCAGGTTGCTCAAGAAGATGTAGTGCATGTCATGTGTACACTTTTCTCCTAATAGCTTTCACTATATATCCTTCTTTTTGGGCAAGTCACATGTATTGTTTTTCCAAAACAACATCGAGTGAGGAGTCTATGAGCAAGCTTCCTCCACATCAAACCTAGAGAATTGACTCCATCTATTGGAGATTAATGCATTGTAGCATGTAAAGGAAAAACACTGAAATGATGATTGTGACAACGAGGTATGGACTCTATTCCTAAAGTGTTTCATTTTACCTATATACATTCCATATCTATGCTAGGGATATTGGTTTTATCATATACTTGAGTTGTCCAAGGTGTTACATGTACAATATATCACTGCGACGAAGATGTTGTGGATTAGAATAGAAGATCGTCTATTTGAAAATAATTTTAGAATGTGTCCCAAAGTTTTTTAAAAAAATTGGCCTTCATTTTACTGAGATAGACATTTAAAAAAAGGTCGTATACCCTCACAATGACCTAGTAAGACAAACAATTCTTGCAAATTATTTTATTTTTTCTCAAAATCTATGTCTAAGAACCCAAACAACTCTTGCAGAACAGGTGCACTAACCCCAATTTAAACTATTACACTTCAAATATGATCATAGAGAAGCTACAATCATATACTTAAATAACACTTTCTAGGTTTCCAAAATACTCCATCTTGTTCACTACTGGTGCACAGATCGGAGGGCTGTATGCTCGCGTACTAAGCGCCACAAGGTCCCCAAGAACAAAAGAACTCTACTTTTTGCACAAAACTCAAGGTAGAAAGCATGCACGACAAGAACAAGAGACCAATTGGGTGCAATCTCCCCCCATGCCTTGTGTGAACGCTCCATAAAGCATGTATTTTATGTATTAATCATCTTCAAGCTCAACTAATAGCCCAAATTACAACATAGCAGCTTTTGGCTTTTGAGTTTTCTTTAATGCTAAATAGAAATAAAGCTAATGGGCGGGCGCCCAAAGAGTCAGGCATACCCAATACAATGTCCAAATACAAATATCATAATCGTGCGCCCATGCGCATACAAAATAATAAATAAATATCTAATGCCTTAATAAATAGGCACAAAAAAATATAGGCGCCATGCCTAAGGTATGCGCCCATCAAAATATAAGTGATAACTCAAATATACGCTATCCTCCAATGCTTTCCTTCTCCACTGCTGCTATCTCTACACATCAACTAAAGCATTCACAATCGTTAGTAAAATAATACAATTAAACCGACAAAAGTGAATACCTAGCAGTCTTCAACTACATAAATAAATCAACTAGTTAGAAATCAATCCTAACCTTAATTTATCACGAGTGCGCACTCTAAATTCATAAATGTTTATTAATTTAATGTGTATTTTGCGAAATCACCTGCTATGGAATCACCCATATACACACTAAATTAACGAAACGCCCGAAAAGGATAGGTGTTTCCATCGACTTCTCGCACAAAGAATCCACTTTGTGTATGAGCCCCGGTAAACAAAGTTTACGGACACTACAAGATATAGACCTTATACCGACGTTTAAAGCGACGAAAATACAAACAACAAAATTTTCCCCTGTCGTCGCAAAAAACATCGTTATTGACGATGCCATAGAAATGTCGCTATATGCGTCGCATTTGTGACGCATATAGCGATGCAAATAGCGACGCAACCAGTAAATTTGCGATGCACATAGCGAGGCCAATAGTGACGCGAGCAGTAAATTTGCGACACAAATAGCGATGGTAATAGGGAAAAAAAAATTTGTGGCAGGCCAGCTTGTATGAGAGCCATACAAAATAGTTTCTGCACTACTGCATACAAAGCGCTTGCAAACAAAAAGAATATATACTGAAATCATAAAACTGATACATGAAATAAATACATGATCGCATAAAATGTGATTGGTACAATCATGAAAGGATATCACTAATACATAGAAAATGTCTACATAGATCAGGCGACTAAAAACTAAAGGTGTGTGAGCTCCAAGGATCCAAGGGCGAGCTATAAATCCTCGTCCCCCAAAAGCTCGTCCCGCCGCAAAGGAGCATTGAATGGATTCTGCAGAAAAAGAAACAACATATCAATCCACCATACAATAATGCATTAAAATATCTCATGGTAACTATAGACAAGAAAGATGAGTGACTTACAGGGTCGCCACGTCTATACAATCGGTCGATTAATGCATTGAGACCGTGCCTCTCTGCATATCAAGTCTCAAGGCCTTGCGGATCGTGATTGGTAATGGAGTGCTGCAAAGAAAACAAAATGCTAACTATTAGAAATATGATTGTCAGTACAAAGAATATTTCAAAAAAACAAACAAGTAAAACAAAAGAGAAACTTACAAAGTCCTCGAAATATGTCCTGTGGCTGCCACTCCCAAGATGATGGACCACTCTGGCCTCGAGTCGTGCCCTCGCCGCCTCCCGCTGCACTCCAACATCCTGGCGAATCTATAGCCTCCTCCCTCAGTCGGCGCCAGTCGTCTACATCTAATCACTCGGGCTTTGCAGCCCCACTCTTGATTGCCTTGCATGCGTCGGATCGTCTATGTGACATGTATGCACGCATGCAATCCATCATCCAGCCCGTAGAGAATCTATCTACTGCGGTTGGTACCGGAAACTCCTCGTGCAAGGATGCTACTATGTAGTCCTTGCTCCCCTCCAGTATGTTCTTCCAATGATCCAGGACGTTGTGCTGAAAAACTTGTTGGCACAACTCTCTCATGCGAGTCATCACCCTCCTCCCCTCATCATTCATGATGATGGCTCCTGACCTACTATCAACCAGGTATCCATAACCCCTAGGAGTCTGCCTAAGATGGATCCTCTCCCATCTCCATCCACGCTCGTGGGCATATCCAAGAGACCCCTCTACATCCGGTGTACCAATGGGGGTAACCTCTCTCGGAGTGGCACTCAAAGGGGTGCCACCTGCTGACGGCTGCACAAAAGTCGGAGTAACTGGAGTAGACGTCCCCACAGGTGTGACAAAGCCTAGAGGTGACGCACCTCCAGCTAAACGACGAGACGGAGACACCACATCCGTGTCTCCACAGCAGCACCCCCTGATCCCGATGCAGTCCCTCCCTCTGGCCCAAGTCGTGAGCATCGCGATCGTCTGCTTGAAGCTGAAGCATCTGATCGCGCTGAAGTAGATCTAGCAGAGCACCCTGACGAAGAACGAGATAGCTCCTGGTCTTCCATCTCTCTGAATCTCATGAGCTGGTCTGGAGACATGCATACCATCATGTCCTGAAACTCCTCATCGCTTATCCCTCGACTCATCCTAAAAATGTCACCTGCACAGATAAAAAATGGTCTTAGAATAATCAATTTAAACTACACAAAGCACAGTAATATAAATCATTTTTGAAAAATCCATCTTAAAATGCGTATCTTATGTACCTTTATGGAAGATCTAAACAACGAATTGAGTAATACAATTCTCCAAGAATGAAGTATTCTATGGTCCCATGTTAATCTCCTGACACAACTCTGCATACACTGGAAGGTCGATAGACATGTCACCACAAAAGAACGAGTCTGCCTCGTTCTCAAAAAATTCTTGGACTACTGTATTTCCATCATTGTTAGCCGATGCAGGCTCCAAGCTTGCGGTGGCCTCCACCCCTTGTAATATCGACCCCTCTATTTGCATATTATCTTCATCTATGCCCGGAACATCGCTTTGATCATATACTCTCGCACTTCGAGGAGTTGAAGGTATAACATACCACCATCGAGGTTGTCGGGGGTTTGGATAGAAGATTACCTGTTCACAAACACGTACAAAGCGAGTTCAAACCATTGTGACATAAACCATGTCGTATTACAATTAGCAAGCAAATGACTCTATGCACCTGTTCACAATGGGCCGGCAACACAAAGGTGTCGTGCAAATCCGTCCATTTTTTTTCGGAATCTATTTCGAGAAATCCAGATGGACCTCGTCGAACTGTTGCTCCAGCTCCTCCAAGTACCACTTTGAACCATTGCACATCGAATAGTATCATGGAGAAGCTACGATAATCCACCGTAATAATACTTTGCAAGTTCCAAAAATACTCCATCTCATCCACAACCGTGTTCGGATCCGTTGCTCATCGCCGGCTCTCTTGCTCAAACCTTGCCATGACACCACAGTCCATTGTGGAGCGCATTTTGTCAATACGCTCCATGCGAAAATGTCGTCCGCACAACCACGCCGCACTATATATTTTGTATTGTATATTGAAACACTCAAATTGGATGTTGTATATAAAATTTAGATACGACATATTCTAAACCCCTCATCACCTTTAGACTATATCCCCTTGAGAAATCCCACTCCTCCACTGAGACCTCTGTTCCTTTGCTGGATGCTACGGTCAAGTCTCCATGCAACCATCGTGTTGACATAAACCGCGGCATCTCCTTCATGCCTTCGAGATATCGAATCGGTCGATGATGCGTACTACGTCGGAATTCAGCTCGCGCTTCCTCTCGATCTTGCCTTGCAATCTGGTACTTGGCGAGCCACATCTCCATGGAGGTATGGTACAACATACAAAAGTGATTCACCTTCTCTTCCATTGAGGCATCCATTCTTTTTTCTACCCCATTTTCAACCACCACATCTCCAGTCAGTCTATCATCGTCCTTCAATGTCCATAGCATTTCATTGTCTGGTTCCACCATTGGTAGCCATTGTGAGATATGCACTAACGCCTCTAACACCAACCAAACTTCCGCCATGCTACCTTCTGGACGAGCTCGTTGTCGCACAAAGCCTTTCAAGGTTTTTATGAAGCACTCCAAGAAGAACATCCATCGCGTATGGACAGGTCCAGCAATCTCCACTTCATCCACAAGATGCACAAGAAGGTGAACTTGTATCATGAGCACGCTAATGGGCAGGTATCCGTGGATCTATTATGCACATGCCACGTTGTCAAGCTTGCCATGCCAGACGTGCGAAACATGTGGTTTATGCTGGGGATGAGCGGAAAGTGTCTGAGAACTTTTTGAGGGATGGTTTGCCCTTGCAAATCTTGTCGATACCTGTGAGCGCCACACTTTGGACATGTCTCCATAGTCTCGTATTCATCTCGAAACAGTATGCAGTCATTGATACATGCATGGATGTTATTATAGTCCATGCCAAGCTTCCGTAAAACATGTCGTGCATCATCACGAGACTCAGGCATGGTATTTGCAGGTGGTAATATATGATATTTCAATAACCTGAAAAAAATCATAAAACACCTTGAAAAAGCACAAATTTTTACAATAATACTGTTTAAAAAAAATCAATGAAGCCTATGTGCAAGGTACTTGAATACCTCAGTTACACTCATATTGCTCCAACCGTATTTTGCTTGCACACTGAAGAGTGCAAGCAATGTCTTCAACCGAGATACTCGGCACCCATCATATAATGGTATGGATGCTTCCTCTCTAAGCGGGTCAGATGTCTCAACATTCATGGAAATCAATGCATCGATCATTGCCTCCATCTCAGGCTCCAAGATTGTAGGTAGGTCGGGAAGGTTGTCTGTCTCCTCTGGCATTGACGGTATAGATGGGCCTTGCGAGTGGTGGATTGGCTCCTGCAATCCATCCATCGCACGTCCACGAACTCTTCTAATTGGCCGCAAAGGGTGCACTCCCCCTTGGGTCGAGACATCACCCCCCAGATAGAAAATTTGCCAACAAGATCCACTCTTATTGTGTATGGTTTTCAATTAG
The DNA here is from genome assembly GCF_053477565.2 of Lygodium microphyllum. Lineage (NCBI taxonomy): Eukaryota > Viridiplantae > Streptophyta > Polypodiopsida > Schizaeales > Lygodiaceae > Lygodium > Lygodium microphyllum. The sequence continues at coordinate 126,484,155 of NC_141152.1, read as the reverse complement.
CTTGTGAGTACAATGCAAGATTAATATTAACTTCAAATTACCGTTTGCTGAAAATTTGCAATCGCCTGATCAATGATCTCAGATTGAAACTCGCCAAATCGTCGTACGTGTTCTATAGACAATCGGTGTTTTCGTCTAATTGCCAACTTGCATTGAGAGCAAGGACATGGGACACGCTGATTAAGATACGTCTCGCGATCTTGAACAATAAGACCTTCTTCGTTTTCCATGTTATCTACATTACAGTGGACGAGGCTTAAATGTATAGCTTTATGGAGATGTACGTCAAGTTGAAGTTGACCATAAATCTTGCATTGTACATAGTAGTTGAGAGATTTTTTGATGTTATATCTCGGCCTTGTATCATGCTCAAGGATTTGTTTGTCCCGGTAGATAATTATTCGTTATTGTAAAAAACTGCACTAGAGGGCTTTGAGTATAAGTAATCCATTTCTGAGCATCATTGCGGATCTCTTAGTCTAATAATAAATCAGTCTCAACAAAAAGTATCTTAGAAATGTGGTTTTTTTGTCCTAGTATTGCGTATTAAAATTAATGCCATCTATGAAATTTATCAACTATAGTAATAAAATTTATTTCAATCAATTCTACTCATAGTCATAAGACCTGAGAGAAAATATCATATACTCAGTTTAAGGGATTCTTCTTCTATAACAATACTTTTGGGTTCATTTTGATGAAGTACCGTAATGACCATTAGCTAGGGTATCATTTTCTTTTAGTCCTTCCGTTGACTAGTTGGCATGATTTCTAATTTGTTATGCCTATAAAGTTAATAAAAAAACAATGAATTATGCATATCACAATTAGATCCCCTATTTGGACATTATGAAGGACATGACCAATTTTAATCCATCTTAAAGAGTCACCAATGTACATGGCCCATGGCAAAGCACATTGCATACCATGATCAATAATTCTATTATCGTGCATCTTAAATCTCTTATTTAGACTTTATAAACGGTATGACTAATTTTTAGCCCCCTTAAGGAGTCGATGTAATGGTACACATAAAAAAAGTAAAGTGGATACCATTACCATAATCATAGATATGCTATCATTCCAATATATGTTATCTTTCTCTTTCTCTCCCTTTCCCTCCCTCTCTTTCTCTTTCTCTCGTATTTCCTCTCCCTCTCACAATATATCTTAACACTCTCCAAAAGCAAAAGGGAGAGGGAGAGAGAGAATGCACTCTCCCTCCCTCTCCCTCTCCCTCTCTTTCTCTTTCTCTCCCTCTCTCATTTCCTTCCCCTCCCTCTCCCTCTCTTTCTCTCCCTCTCTCTCCCTCTCCCTCTCTTTCTCTTTTTCTCTCTCATTTCCTCTCCTAAACAAGCAAAAAAGAAAGTGATTCAAACATTAAACAAGAAAGAGGGAGAGTGAGAGAGAGAATGCACTCTCCCTTCCTCTCCCTCTCCCTCTCCCTCTCTTTCTCTTTCTCTCCCTCTCTCATTTCCTTCCCCTCCCTCTCCCTCTCCCTCTCTTTCTCTCTCATTTCCTAAACAAGCAAAAAAAAAGTGATTTAAACATTAAACAAGCAAAAGGGAGAGGGAGAGAGACAATGCACTCTCCCTCTCTTTCTCTTTCTCTACCTCTCTCATTTCCTTCCCCTCCCTCTTCCTCTCCCTCTCTTTCTCTCTCATTTCCTCTCCTAAACAAGCAAAAAATAAAGTGATTTAAACATTAAACAAGCAAAAGGGAGAGGGAGAGAGAGAATGCTCTCTCCCTCCCTCTCCCTCTCTTTCTCTTTCTCTCTCTCTCTCATTTCCTCCCCCTCCCTCTCCCTCTCCCTCTCCCTCTCTTTCTCTTTCTCTTTCTCTTTCTCTCCCTCTCTCTCCCTCTCCCTCTCCCTCTCTTTCTCTCTTATCTCTCATTTCCTCTCCTAAACAAGCCAAAAAGAAAGTGATTTAAACATTAAACAAGCAAAAGGGAGAGGGAGAGAGAGAATGCACTCTCCCTCTCCCTCCCTCTCTCTCTCTTTCTCTTTCTCTCCCTCTCTCTATTCCTCCCCCTCCCTCTCCCTCTCCCTCTCCCTCTCCGTCTCCCTCTCTTTCTCTTTCTCTCCCTCTCTCTCCCTCTCCCTCTCTTTCTCTCTCATTTTCTCTCCTAAACAAGCAAAAGAGAGTGATTTAAACCTTAAACAAGCAAAAGAAAGAGAGAGGGAAACTCACCGATGAGATATGGCGAGCGTGGGGTGGCTCCTCTTTGCAATGAAGGCTCCTGCTCTCCTTCGCAAACAATGGCGGCGGCGGCAAGTCTTCTTCCTCTCCTTCTCTCATGACGGTCGCTGTCTCCCTCGCTCTCGCTCTCAAAACTCACAAGCCACAAACGTGAAATGAAAACCGCGCTCGGTTTTGGCCACTTTTTTTCCCTATGGAGCGTTGCTATTTTTGTCGCTATTTGTGTCACATTTGCGACGCAAATAGCGACGCCAATAGCAACCCTGCTATCCACCGTCGCTACTAGCTCAAATCCTTGTAGTGGGAATCCACCGTAAAACCTCACAAAATCCACTGTGGCATGGAATCCACCGTGAAATATACCTCCTGGCATCAACTACAATGTTCTACTCTCTAGTCCAACATGGACTTTCTTGCTCAAAATTCACCATGAAATGATAGTTTGTTGTGTAGTATATTTTGTTGATGTGCTTCACTGAAAGAAATTGCCCATGTGACCTCCCCACACTATAGACTTTGTATTATACATTGAGACTTCTAGGTTAATTGCCACATATAGTTGTTAGATACAACAATGATAAATGCACGGGTTTACCTTTGGACTGTATTCCCTCAAGAATTCTCGCTTGTCCCCATAGACTTCCTCCCATTTGTGTGAATTTATTGTTAATGCATCATGCAACCACCTCATAGACATGAACCTTGACAACTCCTCCATGTCATCAGAGTATCAAACAAGCCATTGGCATGTACTATGCCTACTGCTACTGCCATCATCTTGTGGAGAGTTAGTAGGTTGCTCCTTGAGTCTACCCCAATCATCTACATTCAACCACTCAAGCTATTGATCATTCATTGTGGATACTAAGAACCTCTTGTACAAGGGTACTACCATATAGTCATTGCTCTCCTCTAGTATGTTTTTCTAGTGGTCTAGAACATTGTGTCTAAATACTTATTGACACAACTCTCTCATTCATATCCTCACTCTTCTTCTCCTAGTATATATTGTTACAACTATATATATATCATCTCTTACTTGACTTGGGTCTCACATATATATACTAACTCTACATCAATATGAATCATTCTTTGGGAGCATGTCTTGTGTATCTCTCTCGTACTCTCTCTCTCTCTCTCTCAACATAGTATCAGAGCTATGGATGCGTAGCAACAACAAGGAAGATAAGTTGTTTCATTGTTTATACTTGATTGAATTCTTGGCACAAGTGATGATTTGATACATGAACTTGTTCAAATTAGAAGTATTAGTTAATTTTGTCTTTTGCTCTCGAATCTTGTCAAAACCGCTTGTCAATCGGAGTTCTGGATCAAAAGTTATGACAGTTCAGGATTCAAGACAAAAATTCTGCTCAAATCTGTGATTCTTTATTTAAAACTATAATTCTAATTACAGTTCATTGATCCCCAATTACAGTTTATTAATCGCTCGTCTTCGTTAATGACGTTGATTACGACAAGCGAACATCTTTCTATTTTTAGTGATGTTTTATTCTCGTTCACGTTCTTTGTTCGACTGAAATAGCACTTTTCTTATACGCGTCATCTCGTCTTGCACGATTGTGCAATCTCATCTTATTTGTTTTCTCTCGAGATACTGGCCTGGCCAATTGTGTAATTGTTAACGGATATCCGTCTGGCCAACGTTCGGTTCCTTTCTTCCAAGGACAAGGCTTTCCTGGGTGGAAAGCAAAGATGATGCTAATTCTTGAAGGTGATGAATTATTTGATATTTTTTTGGGCGACGTGTCTTGCCCAATTCAATCTATTGATGTAATGAATGAGAATTCTCTAATTACTGATGGCCTGTTATTTGAACAATGGAAAATTGATCATACTGATTGGATTCATCGTGACAAAGCGGCTCATCGTTATATATTGTCTGCACTTCCTGACTCACTTATGTTGGATGTCTTTCATCTGGAAACCTCTCATGCTATTTGTGAGTAACTTATCTCAACGTTTGAGAAGAAATCGGTCACCGAAATTTTATATCTCCAAACTCGTTTGAAGAATCTTCAATATAAGGTTAGTACTTCTATGCACTCTCAAATCGAGACTTTTAAAGACATTTTCAATCAGCTTGGTGCTGCTGGCACTCCTGTTGTTAAAAATCAAATTGTTACTCAACTTCTTCATACCATCAAAGATCCTTTATATGATAATATCATCACTATTTTGTCTAACAAGGATGATATCCACTTTAACAAAGCATGTATATCTCTTATTGAATATTCTCAATGTCATGAGCATCATTTGGAAAAATCTGATGTTGTTTTGGTCACTCGCAAACAAAGGGATTTTGATGCTAATCAAGGTGGTAAATCTTCTTGTATTACTTATCCTAACAAACATTGTTCTTATTGTGATAAGAAAGGCCATGTGGCTTCTGATTGCTAGGCACGTCAATATGATGAGGAGCATGGAGTTACTACTACAAAGAAACCTCGCTCGTCCAAACGTTTTCCTCCTTGTGATTATTGTGCACATACAGATCATCCATCTCATTGTTGTTATAAACGTAGATATGATGAAGAACATTCTCGAGCTTATATTGTTCAGCAAACTACAACTAATGATGATCATACTCATCAGGAGCTCAATTTCCTCCATCATGATATCTCTCCAGAAAAGGTACTTCATGTCGAACATCATGATAATGAATAGCAATATGCTTTGATTTACTATATCATATATAGTCTTTGGTGAGACTAATAGCACTTTGGTTGTTGCATTGAAGAGCTGTACTAGATGATGAAGGATGTCCCAAATCTGCAAGTAGTTGTCGAAGCCAAACTAGCTTGCAAGCTGCTAATGATGCAGCAACATATTCGGCCTCAGTTGTAGAAACCGCAACATATCGTTGTTTTGCTGGACCAAGAAACCAAACATCCATTTTTATTATTCTTACTCTATGTGTTAATGATACTATTCTTGTGTCAAATAATATTGCTTTCTTGGATGCTATGAAGAAGCTTTTATCGACTGCATTTGAAATGGTGGATCTTGGTGAGATACATTCTTGTTTGGGTATTCAAGTTCAATGACACTGACAACAAGGCATTCTTCTTCTTCGCTAGACAAAGTTTATTAATGATATTGTTAAGAAGTTTGGGTTGACAAATGCACACTCTGCCAACACTCCCATTATTTCCAGCTCTACCAAGGGTACATCTACAACACGCAATGAAGAATCAGCCATTCATCAACCTTTTGCTAATCTTGTTGGTTGTCTTCAATTTATTGGTTTAAACACAAGACCATATATTTTATTTGCAGCTAACTTTTTGGGACAGTATCTTTCTTCCCCTTCCACTATTCTATGGAGTGCTGCAAAACGTGTTCTTAAGTACCTCAAGGGTACTAAGGAGTTTGGTCTTATTTATCGTCGTCGAGAGGATTCTTCTTTATCTTCTTCAACTTCTCTTGACCTTATTGGATATACAAATGCTGAATGGGCAAGTTCACATTTATCCATGCGATCTACAAGTGGGAATTGTTTCTTTGTAAATGGATATTTGGTTTCTTGGTCCAACAAATATGTTGCTGTATCATTAGCAGCTCGCGAGCTAGTTTTGCTTTGACAACTACTTGCAGATTTGGGACATCCTTCATCATCTAGTACACCTCTTCGATGCAACAACCAAATTGCTATTAGTCTTACCAAAGACTATATACAACATAGTAAATCAAAGCATATTGCTATTCATTATCATTATGTTTGACATGAAGTCAAGAAAGGTTCCATTATGGTGGAGCATTGTCCCAGTGATCAAATGGTTGTAGATATCCTCACAAAATCTCTTAGTGAAGCTCAATTTAGTTCATTAAGACATGCACTTGGTATTGTTCCAAGTTCTTGTCTCACTGATTGAGGCATGTATCATTGTATTCAAGAAAACTTTATAGTAAATCATTTTTGTATCGTAGGTATGTGTATTACAAAGTTGTGAACTTACAAGAGCCTATTCATAGGCATCAAAGGAGCTACATCACTCGTGAATTACAACATCAACGGAGAAGCAGCTAGATCAGTCAGGAGCTACATCACTCATGAATTACAACAGCCTATTCAGAGGCATCAAAAGAGCTTTATCACTCCTAAATATACAACATGTAAAATAAGGATAAGCGACATCACTGCAAAAGATAAAATCTCTAATAAATTTCTTCAATTGAACTTGGGATGTAAGCAATATATCTGTCACATCAAAACTTAAAGAAAAACATTACAGTGACATTAGAACAACACAAGGTCTATAGAGACGGTTCGCGACGCCGCTCTATAGACAACATAACACATGTGGGGCCCCATGAATAGAATATAAATAAAACAATTTGTCATCAGCTGGAATATAGACGCTCATCAGATGGAAAGAATATAAACAAAATAATGTTTCATCAGTTGGAATATAAGCCCTCATCAGCTGGAAATAATATAAACAAAACAATGTATCATCAGCTAGAATATAGACGCTCGTCAATGGCAGGCAAGAGCCACACCAACATTTTTCCATGTACAGATAGGATAGCTCACAAGCCAAATGAATAGCAGATCTTGATTGCAGCAGGACTCTCCTCCTTGGTGACTCTGCCAAGGAGGACCACTAAATGTTCAAGTGAGCAAGAGCCGGAATATGAACACAATGTGAGGACATAGATGCCCAACCAAGTGATACGCATAGGGAGACTTAAAACCCAGAACGTCACCTTGAATTCTTAAATACATTGACATGCATCCTTGTTTAGAGACAAAACACACCCATCAACTGAGCTCAGATTACAATAGAGCACTCAGAAATCTATTCAGCTCATTTGAAACAAGATCTGCATATTTTTCCTGAGGAAGCAGGGCACCGGATATTTCCACATACTTGGAGACACCCTTGGCCCCTTGCAAAGCTTCTTTAATTAATCCTGTTAACCACTGGTTCCTTCATGTAATCTTATCACATGACATAGAAAAACAATATCAAACAAGTTCTTTATTAACATTTCATCATTTTATCTTTGAAATACAAGGAGTTCCGCCCGTAGGCTTGTCCATAATCTGCCGGAAGGCTATCCAGTAATCCATAGTGATCACTATTCCAAGCTTCTGCCTGTAGACTAGTATGCGGGCCTCGAGATCCAATCCCGAGTCACGTTAGCCTCTTGTGCAGGACCCGGAAGGCGAGGGATTTACGGCCAGAGCCCCCCCTGGCACGCAAGCATCCTCCTGCTCCAAGTAGAACTCAACGAAGAGACCTCTCATGGCGGGTTCGGTCCATGTTCCCGGCGCGGTCAACAACCCCCTTGGTTAGGGTCACGCAGGCAGTCGGGGGTAGCTAAAGTTGCCTCTCCCTTCAGGCCTTCAACTTGAAGCATTAGATATCTTTTCATCTTTTAGTTCCTTCAGCAAACAATGCAAACAGTGCTTTCTAAACTGTTACAAGCACAATGAATTCCAGTGGTCGTTTATTTGGCCAATTGCTAAGGAGTGAATCTTTCTCTCCGAATGCATCCAGCACTCGATCTAGGATCAATTGCGACTTGGCAAGATCCCCAACGGTTTGTTTGTTAACCCTATATTCTTGGGTTAGGGCCGTACCCTACTAACCCAACTTAACCAATACCTTAAGTTCTATTAGCAATAAATATGTTATTCCAATTTACTAATTGGTCTTTTGCTTCCAAGAAAATATCTAATCCTCATATCTTGGTTACTTTACCCAAGAAAGGTACTATATCACGACGATTATTTCTCCTCTTGCAAGATAAACTTGCGTAAGAATCTGCCAATCTCATTCCGAGGAATTGGCCATTCCCTTTTGATCAAATCACAAGATCATGCGACTCTGCAACCTATTGTGCGAGTGTCGCATCAAAATCATGGGACTATTTTACCCATCGAATGGCATTGTCTAATCACGAAATCATGATTAGATAGGAAACAGGGTTAGGGTATCTTCATAACAATCCGTTCCTGATTGCACTAGGTTGATATTGTCGGTCCTAAAGGTCCAAATCCAAATCGAGTTTCATTCTTTTAGCGAGCGATCCTTAGGGTAAAAACCCTAGATCGTTTCTCGCAAGTGTGTCCTATTGTCCCTACATTCTGTGAATGAGGGCAAGTCTTTAGGGTATAAGAGTTTCAGCTTTGGCAATAAGAGCGATTAGGTCATGTCCTCAACGTGCTAAATCCCAGTTAGCACTTGGGATATGTTGCATCGATTTAACCATTTCTAACAAGTCCCTCGCGGTTTAGGTGTTTAGGTTAAACCAATTTACTTGTCTATTCTTGAAGATATTTACAATACCATTTTCGTAACCACATGATTCATTGTCTACGTTTGAGTAGATTTACAAAACCTACTTTTCTTGCTTAAGATCAAAGCGTACGTTAGGTTATGCAACTTTTTCTAACTTCTTTTCTAAATGAGATATTCATATGCTGAATGAGCATTACACAACCTTTCGTAACTATTTACATAGTTGATTGAGATTTAAGCCAATTGACTAGGGTTTAATTTACTTCACGCAGCTTAAGAACCATTTTCCATGCCTTGCAAATTGCTATGGATGATTAGCAACTTTCTTTTAATGAATCATTTCGAAGGAAAGATGCCTAATAATGCGACATGCAATTTATTCTTTCCATGCAAAATTGAAGTGTACTATCATTATTTCGACTTGTAAAAATGGGCATTAGTTAATCTAAGTTCGTTACTTTGCAATGCATAAAAACCACTTGCTAGGAATGCATAGAGATCTTATGCTCTTCTTTTTCATTCATTTAATACAAATGACCGATTCTTTGATCAAAGTTATTTCCTTTAATTTAGCCAAGGTATTTCAATCCAAAAAGTGCATCCTAATTTTCGTAAATGAATCATGCACAATTGAAATATTACGACGTAAACAAAATTAGGAAGAAAACCTGGACTTGTGGTGAAATTTCCACATGGATGTTAGGAGATGATCCTCCTGCGGTTGCGCCTTGTGCCTTCTTAGGGGCCATCGTGAATTCGACCTTCTTGCCTTGGCCATAGACTTATGATCTTGGCCCGTCTCCCTTGCACGTGCAATTCCCTTTTTGAAATAGGGCTTCCTTGACCAATGAACCTTCTTGCGGAATTTAGCCTTTGAAAATGGCAACTTATGAACTCCCCTTCTTTTCGTAGAAGTTTCGGGAATACAGTTGATCTTCACGAAAAGGGGGATTAAGAAAAACCCCAAGATAAAATGGCTTGTGGGAGATGAAATGGGAAAGATGGTATTTGAATCGGGCGGTTAGAGTGAATTTAAGGAGAACCAATGGAAAAGAGGGTTTAAAACCTACTAATATGGCTTGTGTAGGAATGCAATGGGAAGCTTTAAAAGGAAACGAGGTTAAAAGCCTTGTGGAAATGCTATGGAAAGGGGCTTAAAAACACGGCTAGTGTGAGCTTTATGGGGGGATGCAAGGGGGGAAAAGGGCTTAAAAACACGGCTAGTGTGAGCTTTATGGGGGATGCAAAGGGGGAAAAGGGGCTTAAACCCTAGGTTTGAAAAAAACACTTCATAGGGCCGATGGAAAAGGGGTTTTTAAAGAAGCTCGGGAGTAATTTGAACTTAAGTGAGGATCTCCACGGGAAGGGGTGCTTTAAACCCCAGGGTAAGGTGAGCTTTATAGGGCTTTGGTGGAACCCCACGGAAAGGGGTCTTAAATGGACTTGGGTGGAAATTGCAGTGAGAAAGGGGGCTTAGAGAGACCCCCCCTTAGAAGCTTCTAAGAAGCTTCTAAGGCTTCTGGCTACAGTAGCACATGGCTTGAAAATGAGCTTTTGAGGACGGTAGCCAATGTGGCCAGGCGGCGGTGGATCTAGACGGAGCTAGCCGCAGAAGGCGAAATGATGGCAGCACGGCTCATCTACGGTAGCTCCTCCTCACGGTGCAGCCTTACGACCTCCTCAGCTTCTCTCGTCAATGGCGGCCCGTACTTCTTTTTGTTGACTGTCAACCTTTCCACCTCCTTCCCCTCCACCCCATAGCGAGGGTTTTTATAGGTGAAGGGAGGGGACCTTCCTAGGGCCACGCGGCCATAGTGCATGGCATATCCCCCTTGCATGAGCTCCAAGGAGGAGCTTAATCATCCACGCCACTCTCCCTCTCCTCCAGCATGACAGTCGGCTGGGGAGAGGGGATAATTTTGAAACAAAAATTATCCTTTTGGCCTCCTACCAAGAGGAGGTTCTTATGAAGAATGCGGGTTAGGAATTGGAAATATTACATTCTCTCCCCCTTGGAGGAATCGAGATGTCCTCATCTCGAGATAAACTGGGATATTGATGGTTGAGAGTGCTTTCATCTATCCAAGTGGTATCCTCCTCAGGATAGTCTTTCCACTGGACGAGGCATTCTCTCAAGGTTCTGGATCTCAGTTGTTTCTCCCTAACATCTAAGATCCTATCAGGCCGTAGCTCAAGGACTCCTTGACTAGGCATTACAACTTGTTGGTCATCAAGTACATGGTTAGCATTAGGTACATACTTCTTCAATAGACTGATATGAAATACATTATGAACCCTTAGGTTCTCAGGGAGTTGCAGTCTATACGCATTAGGTCCGAGGCACTTAAGGATCTTGTATGGTCCACAATACCTTGGACTTAGCTTTTTGCAATCTCCTAAGGATAGAGAACTCTTCTTTAGACGTACGTAAATGAAGGCCATATGTCCTTCCTCAAAGATTCTATCTTGACGCTTCAAATCCGCGTATGCCTTTTATCTATCCTTGGCGGCTTGGATGTCCTGTCTTATTGACTTTATTTCATCATCCATCTCTTCCAACATCTACCTTGAAGCTTCAACCCTCAAGGTTGGATTTGAGACGTTTAGTGAACTTCGACAGACATGACCATACAATGCTTGAAAAGGGGTGATTTGAATACTTTGTTGGTAAGAAGCATTGTAGGCAAATTCAACCAAAGGCAAGTATTGAATCCACCTTTTTGGTTCACGACAACAGTATGCCCTAAGCATATCCTTGATAACTTGATTGACTTACTCCATTTGACCATCGGTTTGGTGATGGTAAGCTGTGCTAAAACAGAGTTGAGTCCCAATGGCTTCAAAGATAGCTCTCCAGAAATGTGATGTGAAAAGAGAATCATGATCACTAATGATTCTTCTAGGTAGCCCATGTAGCTTGAATATCTCCTTGATAAACAACCTTGCAATGTCTGAGGCTTTATAGTTTGTCTTTACTGGAATAAGGTGTGCAACCTTAGTAAACATGTCAACCACAACTATGATGGAGTTCTATCCTCCCTGAACTTGGGGTAAGCCAACAACAAAGTCCATACTAATGAATTTCCATTTCATTTGGGGAATGTCAAGTGGTTGCAACTTCCCTGGCATTTTGACATGTTTGTCTTTGATACGTTGACAAGACAAACACTCAGTAACATATTTGAGAATGTCACCATTAAGCCTCGCCCAATGGTAGCTCTTCCTAACTGCATTGAGAGTCTTGGCATAGCCAGGATGTCCTGAGAAAGGGGAATCATGAGCTTCCCACAATATCTTCTGCTTAAGTGACTGGCTTGCTGGTATACATACTCTCGTTCTATAGTAGACAAGTCCACTATTGATAGAGAATTCATGATACTTAGCTTGTAGCTTTTGGTCCTGATCCTTGATAGGGATCTCCCTTAGCATCTTTTGATAGGATGGATCATGGCATGCTTCCTCTCTAGCTAGCTCAAGTATTGGGTTGTTTGGCATGAACACCTTTGTGGCTAGAGATTTATCTGTTGATGGATTTTGAAAGATTAGAGAATTAAGGAATGCCTTGCGACTGAGTGCATCAGCAACTACATTCTCCTTTCCTGGTTGGTATTTGATTTCAAAGTCATACTCCTCCAGCACTTCAATCCACCGACGTTGCCTCATGTTGAGCTTGTTCTGGGTAAAGATCCACTTGAGACTCTTATGATCAGTCACTAGAGTAAACTTGTTACCCAACAGGTAGTGTCTCCAAAGTTTTAGAGCATGGATGACAACTAACAATTCTAGCTCATGGGTAGCATAATTCTTCTCATGGCTCTTCAGTTTCCTTGAAGAGCATGCTACAGGATGACCTTGCATGAGCACACATCCTAAGGCAAGCATGCTAGTATCAGTTACTACCTCAAACTCCTTACTATGGTCTAGAAGTTTTAGGATCGGTGCTAATACCAAACTTTGCTTCAACCCATCAAAGCTAGTTTTTTCGGCACTTGACCATGCAATGGACGTTTGCTTCTTCAGTAAGTCTGTCAAAGGTGCTGCAATCAAAGCATAGTTTTTTATGAAGGCCCTATACCATCTTGTCAATCCAAGAAAGCTACATATTTCTTTGACAGTTGTTGGTATTTGGCAATCCTAGAACATTTTCGACTTAGGCCGACTCCATTGAGATTCCTTCTGCTGATATGATGAATCCCAAATAACCAATCTAATGTTTGAGGAATGCACATTTCGTCATCTTAGCATACAGCTTGTGTGACCTCCCTGTCTCAAGGAAAATCCGAAGTTGGGGTTCATGATCTCCTTCCTGTTTGGAATAGACTAGAGTGTCATCAAAGAAGACGAGCATGAAGTTATCAAGATATGGTCTAAAGGTATCTAGCATTAACCTATTGAAGGTGGCAGGCGCATTCGTAAGCCCTAATGACATAACTAGAACTCAAAGTGTCCATATCTAGTGTTGAAGGTCGTCTTTGGGATATCTTCTTCCTTGATTCTTATCTGATAGTAACCAGACCTAAGATAATCTTGGAGAAGATCTTGGCACCCTGAAGACTATCAAGAAGCTCATCTATTCTAGGAATATGATATTTGTTCTTGACTGCTGATTGATTCAACCCTCTGTAATCAATACATAGTCGAAATGTTCCATCTTTCTTTTTCTAGAATAGTACTGGTGCTTCCCACGGTGAACTGCTAGGACGGATTTAGCCCTGATCTAGCAGTTACTTGAGTTGTTCCTTCAGCTCAATTGCTTCTGGTATAGACATTCTATAGGGTCTCTTTGCAATTGGCACAGCTCCTATTACTAGCTTGATCTCATGATCTACTTCTTTTTGAAGCGGGAGTTCTGTTAACTCTTCAGGAATTACATCCGTGTATACCTTTAGCCAGGAAGGTTCTTTACTAGAGTCCTACTTCTAACCTAACTTATTAAGCTTAATTAAGTAGACAAGTAGTCCCTTTCTAACTCCCTTTTTAATCCGAGATGCTTTTAACGAATTGAATTTTTGGCTTTCCAGCCTCTCCTGGAGTTTGTAACAAATTTCCCTTCAGAGTTTGGAAAAGGATTTGGCCCTTTTCACAATGAATGTGGGCATCATTAGATTTAAGCCAATCCATTCCGAGTAGACACTCATAGATACCTAGGTTCATGATCCCGAATCTGATTGAAGTCGACTTTTCCTCCTAGTAAGAATTCCACATTACATCACATATCTACTTCAGCTTTTAGCCAAGTGATCAAGTCACTTTTCTTTGTTATCAATATTCACAGTCAAGACAATCGTTGATTTAAAAAAAAGTTTTATTCCATTCATATCAGCATAGCCCTTTCGAGGTACAATTATTTATTGGGGCGATGGAATAAGTTGATACATTAATTCGAGGAGAATAAGATGTTGTTGCATTCAGCTACAGGAATTGAGTAGTAGTACAGATTGGGGTAATCGATTTTCAGGAATTGATAGTTCATTTTAAGATTAGGGTATCTTTTCCTTTAATATCCATTCTTCTCATGACGCCCCAAAACCTTGATTCGGTCGGCAGGGATTCTTTGAATCACTTCCCCGTACATACACATACTTATTCTGGTTAACCCCTCGACCTCCGACCTCTGGGTCATGTTTGCGTGAGCCTCAACAAAGATGAACAGCTTCACGATCTTCAAATCCTCCATCCACTTGATTCTCTTAAAGTTAATTTGAAGGTACGCAGGTCGATGGGCAGTTATGTAATAGATCCCTAAAACACCCATCCATCTCCATTCCATGTACACAGGCGATGGATTGTAAATGCGGTCTAGGATGTTTATCATCTCAACCCTTTGTTGATAATCCGTGGAATGCATCGCGGTCATAAACATGACTCAGAACACTAAGAACCTGTTCCATGCTTCATAATTCTGCAAGACAGCATTGAAAGTAAGGAAATGTTTGGGACAATAACATTTGCTTTACTTCTTCTTATTAAAATTTCTTAAAAACAAGTCCTTTGTTGGTTCGCTCTGGTACCAACTGTAACATGTCCACTAGAATCATCCAGGACACGTCTTAGCAGTCCATCGGAAAGGATGTCTAGAAAGCTCAACCCGGCACTCCCATGGAATGTTACGGGATTTGTGATCTAGGTCTTCCCGCGTCTGCCACGTAGCGGAAGTATCCTGGCCGTTCCCACTTATAATCGACTGGAATTAGGGTTATCCTCATTGGTCATTATCTAATAGTAACTAGCGTCGGACCCAAGCGTACTACTTTATGCAGAAATGCCAGATCCGAAGCGGATTTACGTTGCACTTGGTTCAAGGAGAATGGGAAATGAGGGGGATGCAAAGCTCAACCTCTCTGCCATAAGTCATAGTCCCATTCCCTTCCCCTAAAATAGCGTAAATCAGGTAAGACGTAACTCTAGGTCATGGCTCTCATTATTCATTTTGATGATGATGATCATTCCGCTGTTCTTCGAGATTTTTGAGAAAAGTTCCTGGCTAACTGGGACCACCCAACCATAGGACGGACCCATGGCCCATCCTCCGCACTTTCCTCAGTTTGTTTTAGTTATGTAATTATCTAACACATTAATTTGACATATAACAATCAACTTCTTTAATTAATCCTGTTAAGCACTGGTTCCTTCATGTAATCTTATCACATGACATAGAAAAACAATATCAAACAAGTTCTTTATTAACATTTCATCATTTTATCTTTGAAATACAAGGAGTTGCGCCCGTAGGCTTGTCCATAATCTGCCTGAAGGCTATCCAGTAATCCATAGTGATCACTATTCCAAGCTTTTGCCCGTAGACTAGTATGTGGGCCTCGAGATCCAATCCCGAGTCACGTTAGCCTCTTGTGCAGGACCCGAAAGGCGAGGGATTTACGGCCAGAGCCCCCCCTGGCATGCAAGCATCCTCCTGCTCCAAGTAGAACTCAACGAAGAGACCTCTCATGGCGGGTTCGTTCCATGTTCCCGGCGCGGTCAACAACCCCCTTGGTTAGGGTCACGCAGGCAGTCGGGGGTAACTAAAGTTGCCTCTCCCTTCAGGCCTTCAACCTGAAGCATTAGATATCTTTTCATCTTTTAGTTCCTTCAGCAAACAATGCAAACAGTGCTTTCTAAACTGTTACAAGCACAATTAATTCCAGTGGTCGTTTATTTGGCCAATTGCTAAGGAGTGAATCTTTCTCTCCGAATGCATCCAGCACTCGATCCAGGATCAATTGCGACTTGGCAAGATCCCCAAGGGTTTGTTTGTTAACCCTATATCCTTGGGTTAGGGCCGTACCCTACTAACCCAACTTAACCAATACCTTAAGTTCTATTAGCAGTAAATATGTTATTCCAATTTACTAATTGGTCTTTTGCTTCCAAGCAAATATCTAATCCTCGTATCTTGGTTACTTTACCCAAGAAAGGTACTATATCACGACGATTATTTCTCCTCTTGCAAGATAAACTTGCGTAAGAATCTGCCAATCTCATTCCGAGCAATTGGCCATTCCCTTTTGATCAAATCACAAGATCATGTGACTCTGCAACCTATTGCACGAGTGTCGCATCAAAATCGTGGGACTATTTTACCCATCGAATGGCGTTGTCTAATCACGAAATCATGATTAGATAGGAAATAGGGTTAGGGTATCTTCATAACAATCCATTCCTGATTGCACTAGGTCGATATTGTCGGTCTTGAAGGTCTTAATCCAAATTGAGTTTCATTCTTTTAGCGAGCGATCCTTAGGGTAAAGACCCTAGATCGTTTCTCGCAAGTGTGTCCTATTGTCCCTACATTCTGTGAGTGAGGGCACGTCTTTAGGGTATAGAAGTTTCAGCTTTGGCAATAAGAGCGATTAGGTCATGTCCTCAACGTGCTAAATCCCAGTTAGCACTTGGGATATGTTGCATCGATTTAACCATTTCTAACAAGTCCCTCGCGGTTTAGGTGTTTAGGTTAAACCAATTTACTTGTCTATTCTTGAAGATATTCACGATACCATTTTCGTAACCACATGATTCATTGTCTACGTTTGATTAGATTTACAAACCCTACTTTTCTTGCTTAAGATCAAAGCATATGTTAGGTTATGGCATAATTCCTATTGCTCCTTTTATAATATGCAATCAAGATTCATGTTACTAAGCTAAAGGGTTTTATGTGAACCATGCAACTTTTTCTAACTTCTTTTCTAAATGAGATATTCGTACGCTGAATGAGCATTACACAAGCTTTCATAACTATTTACATAGTTGATTGAGATTTAAGCCAATTGACTAGGGTTTAATTTACTTCATGCAGCTTAAGAACCATTTTCCATGCCTTGAAATTCCTATGGATGATTAGCAACCTTCTTTTAATGAATCATTTCGAAGGAAAGATGCCTAATAATGTGACATGTAATTTATTCTTTCCATGCAAAATTGAAGTGTACTATCATTATTTCGACTTGTAAAAATGGGCATTAGTTAATCTAAGTTCGTTACTTTGCAATGCATAAAAACCACTTGCTAGGAATGCATAGAGATCTTATGCTCTTCTTTTTCATTCATTTAATACAAATGATCGATTCTTTGATCAAAGTTATTTCCTTTAATTTGGCCAAGGTATTTCAATCCAAAAAGTGTATCCTAATTTCCGTAAATGAATCATGCACAATTGAAATATTACGACGTAAACAAAATTAGGAAGAAAACCTGGACTTGTGGTGAAATGTCCACATGGATGTTAGGAGATGATCCTCCTGCGGTTGCGCCTTGTGCCTTCTTAGGGGCCATCGCAAATTCGACCTTCTTGCCTTGGCCGTAGACTTATGATCTTGGCACGTCTCCCTTGCACGCGCAATTCCCTTTTTGAAATAGGGCTTCCTTGACCAATGCACCTTCTTGTGGAATTTAGGCTTTGAAAATGGCAACTTATGAACTCCCCTTCTTTTCATAGAAGTTTCGGGAATACAATTGATCTTCATGGAAAGGGGGATTAAGAAAAACCCCAAGATAAAATGGCTTGTGGGAGATGAAATGGGAAAGATGGTATTTGAATCGGGCGGTTAGAGTGAATTTAAGGAGAACCAATGGAAAAGAGAGTTTAAAACCTACTACTATGGCTTGTGTAGGAATGCAATGGGAAGCTTTAAAAGGAAACGAGGTTAAAAGCCTTGTGGAAATGCTATGGAAAGGGGCTTAAAAGCACGGCTAGTGTGAGCTTTATGGGGGATGCAAGGGGGGAAAGGGCTTAATAACATGGCTAGTGTGAGCTTTATGGGGGATGCAAGGGGGGGAAAGGGGCTTAAACCCCATGTTTGAAAAAAACACTTCGTAGGGCCGATGGAAAAGGGGTTTTTAAAGAAGCCCGGGAGTAATTTGAACTTGAGTGAGGATCTCCATGGGAAGGGGTGCTTTAAACCCCAGGGTAAGGTGAGCTTTATAGGGCTTTGGTGGAACCCTACGGGAAGGGGTCTTAAATGGACTTGGGTGGAAATTGCAGTGAGAAAGGGGGCTTAGAGAGCCCCCCCCTTAGAAGCTTCTAAGGCTTCTGGCGACAGTAGCACGTGGCTTGAAAATGAGCTTTTGAGGACGGTAGCCAATGTGGCCAGGCGGCGGCGGATCTAGACGGAGCTAGCGGCAGAAGGCGAAATGATGGCAGCACAGCTCATCTACGGTAGCTCCTCCTCACGGTGCAACCTTACGACCTCCTCAGCTTCTCTCGTCAATGGTGGCCCGTACTTCTTTCTGCTGACTATCAGCCTTTCCATCTCCTTCCCCTCCACCCCATAGCGAGGGTTTTTATAGGTGAAGGGAGAGGACCTTCCTGGCGCCACACGGCCATAGTGCATGGCATATCCCCCTTGCACGAGCTCCAGCGAGGAGCTTAATCATCCACGCCACTCTCCCTCTCCTCCAGCATGATCGTCGGCTGGGGAGAGGGGATAATTTTGAAACAAGAATTACCATAATTCCAACAATTATCCTTTTGGCCTCTTACCAAGAGAAGGTTCTTATGAAGAATGCGGGTTAGGAATCGGAAATATTACAGAGAGAGAGAGAGAGTTTCTCTCTCTATCTCTCACTCTCTCCATCTCTCTCTTTTGTTCTCTCTCTCCCTCATGGAAAGAGAGGGAGATAGAAAAAGAGAGAGGGAGTGGAGGAGAGGGATAGAGAGGGAGGGCGAGAGAGAGAGAGACATAGAGAGATAGAGAGAGGGATATGGAAAGAGAGTAAGGGAGAGGGAGAGAGGGGGAGAAATATTGGTAAACTAAGGTTAATCCTCAAGTTTATCCATCTCATGGTTGTAGAAGCAGAGTATTGAAAGAATTTGCTTGTCTTTGACTGTAAAATAACAATATTCTTACATTGCTATTGCAAGGCTCTAATCATAATACTCAAATGCGATAACATTTTGGTGATTTCATGCATGTCAATGTAATTATTATTATTTTACAGATGGTGAACCTCATGCATATTTGGTATTATTTTAAATCTACACATTCGTGCTCCCTTGTCTGTACTATCTCATATTCTGGTTAAGAGATATCCTTGAGCGATAAATATTAGTATGAGAGATGTGGTTGAAAGAGTTTTTATGATGCAAAGAAGATGTGTATGAGAAAGGAAGGAAAACAAAGAATAAGGTGATGAAGCCTTTTCAAAAGTGTTATTAATTTTTTTTATTTTTCTTTACTAATGAAATAATATAGATTTTTATTTGGTCGTATTTGAGAATTTCTATCCAAAGGTCCTTGTTTTAATATTTGGTATGCTTATGTTTTTCTTTTTTTTCTTGTTTGTTAAACTTTACTTATCTTGTTTTATTTTATCTAAGATACATATCATTGTTCATCTTATTATAGATATTATTTTTCTTTGTGGCATGAGGGCTTGTGTATTCAAGAAAATATTGCAAGTGAAGATGAAGGTGCATAATGAGGAGTAAAACATTATGCTCACCCCACACACGATATGCACATCATCATAAGGAGATCCAAATCCTAGTCCTCCAAAACAAGCACTTCTCAAGTAGCAATCCATATTCTCATTTATCTATTATAGATGCCATTTTTCTTTGTGTCATGATGGCTTGCATATTCAGCAAAATATTATAAGGAAGGTGAAGGAGCATGATAAGGAGTAAAACAATGCGCTCACCTGACACACGATTCATGTAACGTGTCCACTAGAATTATCCAGGACACGTCTTAGCAGTCCATTGGAAAGGATGTCTAGAAAGCTCCGCTCGACATTCCCATGGAATGTTACGGGACTTGCGATCTAGGTCTTCCCGCATCTGCCTCGTAGCGGAAGTATCATGGCCGTTCCCACTTAGGATCGACCTGAATTTGGGTATTCCTGTTTGGTCATTAGCTAGCAGCAACTAGCGTCAGACCCGAGGGAACTACTTTACGCAGAAACGCCAGGTCCGAAGCGGATTCACGCTGCACTGGGTTCAAGGAGAATGGGAAACGAGAGGGATGCAAAACTCAACCTCTCTACCAATAGGCATAGTCCCATTCCGTAAATCGGGTAAGACGTAACTCTAGGTCATCGCTCTCATTATTCGTTTGATAATGATGATCATCCCGCTGTTCTTCGAGATTTTTGAGAAAAATTCCCAGCTAACCGGGACCACCCATCCGTAGGACGGACCCATGGTCCATCCTCCGCACTTTCCTCGGTTTGTTTTAGTTATGTAATTATCTAACACATTAATTTGACATATAACAATCAGCTTCTTTAATTAACCCTGTTAAGCACTGGTTCCTTCACGTAATCTTATCACGTGACATAGAAAAACAATATCAAACAACTTCTTTATTATCATTTCATCATTTATCTTTGAAATACAAGGAGTTCTGCCCGTAGGCTTGTCCATAATCCGCCCGAAGGCTATCCAATAATCCATAGGGATCACTATTCCAAGCTTCCGCCCGTAAACTAGTATGCGGGCCTCGAGATCCAATCCCGAGTCACGTTAGCCTCTTGTGCAGGACTCGGAAGGCGAGGGATTTACAGCCAGAGCCCCCCCTGGCACCCAAGCATCCTCCTGCTCCAAGTAGAGCTCAACGGAAAGACCTCTCGCGGCGGGTTCGGTCCACGTTCTTGGCGCGGTCAACAACCCCCTTGGTTAGGGTCAGGCAGGCAGTCGGGGGTAACTGAATCTTCCTCTCCCTTCAGGCCTTCAACCTGAAGCTTTAAATATCTTTTCATCCTTTAGTTCCTTGAGCAAACAATGCAAACAGTGCTTCCTAAACTGTTACAAGCACAATCAATTCCAGTGGTCCTTTAATTTGCCAACTGTTAAGGAGTGAATCCTTCTCTCCGAATGCATCCAGCATTCGATTCGGGATCAATTTGACTTGACAAGATCCCCAAGGGTTTGTTTATTCACCCTTTTGTCCTTGGGTTAGGGACATACCCTGTTAACCCAACTTAACCAATACCTTAGGTTTTATTAATAGTAAATCCTGGCGACCATGTCGCTCCAATTTATTGATTGATCATTTGCTTCCAAGCAAATACCTAACTTTCCTTTACTTGGCAATTTTTCCCCAAGAAAGGTGATGTAATAGGATGATTACTCATTCTCTTGCAAGTTAAACTTGCACAAGAACTTGCCAACCCCATTTCAAGAAATGGCAAAACTCTCTTGTGAACAAATCACAAGTCTATGCGACGTTGCAACTTTTTGCACAAGTGTCGCATCTATTCCATGGGATCGTTTCACCCATTGAATGGCGTTTTTTGGTCACCGAATTATCTCCAGACGAGAAGCAGGGTTTATGGTGTCTTCTTACCCAACCTATTCCTAATTACACTAGGCCGACAACGTTTGGTCCTAGGGGTTCCAACTCAATTCGAGTTTCATCATTTGAACGAGTGATCCTTAGGGTAGAAACCCTAGATTGTTTCTTGCAAGCCCGTCCAATTGACTCAACATTTCGTGAATGTGGGTATGATCTTTGGGTTTGAGGGTTTTGACTTGGCAACAAGTGCAAAACTAGGTCAAATCCTTAACGCGCTAAACCCTAGTTAGCACTTGGGATATTTATCATATTGACTGAATCATGCCTATATGAGTCCCTTGTGGGTTAGGTGATTTAGACAATTCAATATACTTGTCTTGCGACAAGGATGAACCTTTCCTAGAGATAATAAACTAGATCTAAAGGAGAAAAATAGTTGCAACTACCACAATACATGTAAACATGCGATTCATTGCTTCTACGCATCACATAGTTCACAATAACCCTATCTTTCCTTGGTAAAGTAAAAATACATGATAATCTGGATACTAACTTTCCTAGGACCTACTAGGACTTACATCAAATAATCATGCCTACAACCTTGTTATCTACACTTTAGAATCTCATGCTTTGATAAACCATGCAACCTTTCCTAAATACGGCTCCTGATGAATGATATTTTTGCATGACGACTATGCAACACGCAACTTTCTCCTAGCTACAATGAAGTTAATGAAGTTCATACAAAACTAAAGTTAGTGTTAACTTATTCCATTTTACATGCCACTTGCAAGTCCATAAGATCAATTTCGTGCTCTTCTATTTCTTTTCGGATAACATCTTATGGGTGTTAACTTTTCCTCATGAATCATTACAAGGAAGATGTTGCCTAAAAATGCAACATACGCTTAATCTTTCCATGTCTAGTCAACGGTGCACTTTAACAATTCCAACCTTATAATGATAGGCAACAGGTGTTCTAGGTTCATCACTTTGAAAAGAACGACAAGGCAACATACTATTAAGGTCGTAAGATGGATAGACAATTTGCGTTTATTGCATTGAAAATACCAATTTTCCCAATTTCATGTCATGAATTAATTCTAGTAATTGTTCAAATAGTCAATTTATTTCCAATTGCATTTGACATGCCTAGGTGTTTCCTAGTCCATGAAGTTCTCATGCTTAATGCATTACTTTTTGCGTGAAATCAAAATACTAAAAACCTGAACTCGTGGGCTCGAGGAAATGTCCACGTGAATGTTAGGAGAAGATCCTCCTGATCGGTGAAACTCCTCAGCCTTCGTAAACAGCCTCAAGATCTTGCCCTTCGCCCTCGTACGCGGGGGATCCCTTCCGAAGTGCGGATCCTTGAGAATACCGGTCTTGCGAGATTTGGGCTTATGGGAGGCCTTGTGGGGTTAGAGCTTGGATTGTGGAGATGGGCCTTTTTTGAGAGAGCTGTGAAAATGGAGGCTTTATGAGCTTCTTCTTCTTCTTTTAAAATGCGAGATAGCTAGGAATGGACTTATGGAGGCCTTGTGGGACTGGGGTTTAAGAAAGCCCCCTTAGAAGCTTCCTAAGCTTCTAAGAAGCTTTTGGCTATGATCAGAACCCACGTGGAAGAGGGAGGGGGTAATAATGAGGTTGAAGATCACGTCGATTGGGGGGGAACTGACTCTATCAGGGAGATGGCGGCGGCCTGAGAGCCTATGGCGGCGCAAGGCGGCGATGCTGGCAGACTGGACTGGACAGAAACCTCCACGGTTGGGTGGTAGTTCACCGTCCTCCCCTTCTCTCCCTATTCGTGACACAGCAGCTGCTTCCTCCCCTTGTGCAGCATGGCATCAACAGCAGCTTCCCTCTCTCTCTCTCCATGCCCTTAGCACGGCGTTGTCCTCTGATCTCTCTCCTCCCAGGCCTCGCAGCGTCTCGCCCTCTCGTCCAGTCCCCCCTTTCTTCCTCACATAGCCATGGTTTTTATAGGTAGAGGGAGAGGTACCTCCCTCCCTCCACGCGGCCTGGCTGCATGGCATTCACCCCTTGTACAAGTTCCACGCCACTCTCCCTCTCCTCCAGCATGACCGTCGGTTGGGGAGAGGGAATAATTTTGAAAAAATTACCATAATTCCAACAATTATCCTTTTGGCTTCCTACCAAGAGGAGGTTCTTATGAAGAACACGGGTTAGGTATTGGAAATATTACATTCTCTCCCCCTTGGAGGAATCGAGATGTCCTCATCTCGAGATAAACTGGGGATATTGATGTTTGAGAGTGTTTTCATCTACCCAAGTGGCATCCTCTTTGAGATAATGTCTTCACTGGACGAGGCATTCTCTCAAGGCTTTGGATCTCAGTTGTCTCTTCCTAACATCTAAGATCCTGTCATGCCGTAGTTCAAGGATTCCTCGACTAGGCATTAGAACTTGTTGGTCATTGAGTACATGGCTAGGATTAGGTACATATTTCTTCAAGAGGCTGATATGGATTACATTATGAACCTTTAGGTTCTTAGGAAGTTGCAGTCTATAAGCATTAGGTCCTAGGCACTTGAGGATCTTGTATGGTCAAGAATACGTTGGACTTAGCTTCTTGCAATCTCCTAAGGATAGGGAACTCTTTTTAGGGTGCACACGAATGAAGGCCATGTCTCCTTCTTCGAAGACTCTTACTTGATGTTTCAAATCTGCGTATGCCTTTTGTCTATCCTTGGCCGCTTGTATGTCTTGTCTTATTGACTTTATTTGATCGTTCATGTCTTTCAACATCTGTCTTGATGCTTCAACTCTTAGGTTTGGATCAGAAAAGTTTAGGGGACTTCGACAATCATGACCATACAATGCTTGGAAAGGGGTCATCTGAATACCTTGTTGGTAAGAAGTATTGTAGGCAATTTCAACTGAAAGCAAGTATTGAATCCACCTTTTTGGCTCACGACAGCAGTGTGCCCTAAGCATGTCCTTGATGACTTGATTTATTTGCTCCATTTGGTCATCAGTTTGGGGATGGTAAGCTGTATTAAAAGAGAGTTGAGTCCCAATAGCTTCAAAGATAGCTCTCCAGAAGTGTGATGTGAAGAGAGAATCACGATCACTAATGATTCTTCTGGGTAACCCATGTAGCTTGAATATCTCCTTGATAAACAACCTTGCAATGTCTGAGGCTTTATAGTTTGTCTTTACCAGAATAAGGTATGCAACCTTAGTCAACATGTCAACCACAACCATGATGGAGTGGTATCCTCCCTAAACTTGGGGTAGGCCAATCAACCAAGTCCACACTGATGAATTCCCATTTCATTTGGGGAACGTCAAGTGATTGCAACTTCCCTGGCATTTTGACATGTTTGTCTTTGATACATTGACAAGACAAACACTCATTAAAATATTTGAGAATGTCACCATTAAGCCTCTCCCATTGGTAGCTTTTCCTAACTGCAATGAGAGTCTTGGCATAGCCAGGATGTCCTGAGAAAGGGGAATCATGAGCTTCCCATAGGATCTTCTGCTTAAGTGACTAGCTTGCCGGTATACATAATCTCGTTCTATAGTAGACAAGTCCACTATTGATAGAGAATTCATGATACTTAGCCTATAGCTTCTGTTCCTGGTCCTTGATAGAGATTTCTCTTAGCATCTTTTGATAGGCTGGATCATGGCATGCTTCTTCTCTAGCTAGCTCAAGTATTGGGTTGTTTGGCATGGACACCTTTATAGCTAGAGATCTAGCTATTGATGGATTTTGCAAGATTAGTGAATTAAGGAATGCCTTGCGATTGAGTGCATTAGCAACTACATTCTCCTTTTCATGTTGGTACATGATCTCAAGGTCATACTCCTCCAGCACTTAAATCCACTGACCTTGCCTCATGTTGAGCTTGTTCTAGGTAAAGTTCCACTTGAGACCTTTTATGATCAGTCACTAGTGTAATCTTGTTACCGAGCAGGCAGTGTCTCCAAGCTTGACAACTAAAAGTTCAAGATCATGAGTAGCATAATTCTCCTCATGGCTCTTCAGTTTCTTGAAGATTATGCTATAGGACGACTTTTCTACATGAGCACACATCCTAAGGCAAGCATGCTAGTATTAGTTACTACCTCAAACTCCTTACTGTGGTCTAGAAGTTTTAGGATCGGTGCTGATACCAAACTTTGCTTCAACCTATCAAAGCTAGTTTGTTCGGCTGTTTGCTTTTTCAGTAAGTCTGTCAAAGGTGCCGCAATCGGATCGGTGCTGATACCAAACTTTGCTTCAACCTATCAAAGCTAGTTTATTCGGCTGTTTGCTTTTTCAGTAAGTCTGTCAAAGGTGCCGCAATCAAAGCATAGTTTTTTTATGAAGACCCTATACCATCTTGTCAATCCAAGAAAGCTGCGTATTTCTTTGACAGTTGCTGGTATTTGGCCATGCTAGAACATTTCCGACTTAGGCCGGCTCCACTGAGATTCCTTCTACCGATATGATGAATCCTAGATGACCAATCTGATGTTTGAGGAATGCACAATTCCGTCATCTTAGCATACAGCTTGTGTGACCTCCTTGTCTCAAGGAAAATCCGAAGTTGGGATTCATGATCTCCTTCCTGTTTGGAATAGAGTGTCGTCAAAGAAGACGAGCACGAAGTTATCAGGATATGGTCTAAAAATATCCTGCATTAACCTATTGAGGGTGGCAGGCGCATTTGTAATCCCTAATGACATAACTAGAACTCAAAGTGTCCATATCTAGTGTTGAAGGTCGTCTTTGGGGTATCTTCTTCCTTGATTCTTATCTAATAGTAACCAGACCTAAGATAATCTTGGAGAAGTTCTTGGCACCTTGAAGACTATCAAGAAGCTCATCTATTCTAGGAATATGATATTTGTTCTTGACTGTTGATTGATTCAACCCACTGTAATCAATACATAGTTGAAGTGTTCCATCTTTTCTTTTCTGGAACAGTACTGGTGCTTCCCAAGGTGAACTGCTAGGACGGCGGATGTAGCCCTGATCTAGTAGTTGCTTGAGTTGTTTCTTTCAACTCAATTGCTTCCGATATAGACATTCTATAGGGTCTCTTCACAATTGGCGCAGCTCCTATCACTAGCTTGATCTCATGATCTACTTCTCTTTGAAGCGGGAGTTCTGTTAACTCTTCAAGAACTACATCCGCGTATTCCTTTAGCCAAGTGACCAAATCACTTTACTTCTTTATCAATATTCACAGTCAAGACAATCGTTGATTTCAAAAAAATAAAAAATAAAAAATAAAAAAAATCCATTCATATCAGCATAGCCTTTTCGAGGTACAATTATTTCTTGGGGCGATGGAACAAGTTAATACTTAATTCGAGGAGAATAAGATGTTGTTGCATTCAGCTACAGGAACTGAGTAATAGTACGGATTGGGGTCATCGATTTTCAGGAATCGATAGTTCATTGGAAGATCAGGGTATCTTTTCCTTCGATATCCATTCTTCTCATGACGCCCCAAAACCTTGATTCGGTTGGCAAGGATTCTTTGAATCACTTCCCCGTACACATACTTATTCTCGTTAACCCTTCGACCTCCGACCTGTAGGGTCGCATTTGCATGAGCCTCAACAAAGACCATTAGCTTCACGATCTTCAAATCCTCCATCCACTTGATTCTCTTTTCTAGCATTGAATAATGCCCAGGAACCAACACAAAGTAAGCACTATCTCTCTTCATTAGAAATCAAGTATGATAGCAATTATCAAAACTCAAATGTTGTCCATGCTATCATCCAGAAACATGTGCAATTTTAGGGTTGTCCATGCTAGTCAAAAACACACATGTTTGCTATTGGTTGAAGTTCCAAGAGTTAACACTCAATAGTGCTCCATATGTATTAGAGAAAAGCTAATGAAATCCCTTGAATGCCTCAAAAGAGGCCCTAATCAAAAGACATATCAACCACATGCCTCTTACCTGAGATTGTCATTGACTAAAGTCCGCATTCAGCTCCTATTTATGCTCAAACTTAACAACAAGAACATGCTCTAATACCATGTAAAGAGAATGGGAGAGAGAGATGAGGCCACAGAGAGCTCATTGTTCTCACTTTCTTATCTTTATTCAAGTACACACACTCAGACGGACTGAGTAACCTAACACAACTAGGTCTAAGGGACCAAAATCATACTGGTCTACTAACTATTGTTGAATAAGTCATGATGTGAATTATTCAATGATGCATGTAACCTGACACAACTAGGTCTAAGTGACCAAAACCATACTAATCTACTAACTATAGCTAAGTCATGACCTGACTTATTCAATGACACACACATGTTAGGGACAGCTACACACATTATAGCTGTCATGTTAGGTCAGCAGCTTGAGCTTGAAGTCTCAACAAAATGGAGGTAGACTTATCATGATCAGCAAAGTCTTTAGTGTCATAATTAGATTGTATGATGTTGTCACAAGAATTGGCATGACCAAAGTAAGAATAAATATATAGGTACAATTTATTGTTTAAAGGACTCGTAAGAATTAATGCGGAAGAAAAATACGTTAGATTATTACATGGCTAAGATAACTGAGTTTTCACCACCAGAGGAGTCTTCTAAGGCATTAGTTGTGTATAAAACATCCTTTAGACCTCCATCTCAAGATTCACCATCTAAGGTTAATGATGTGAAATCTATAGGAGTGGATAATATGATGTGTCATGTACCCATGATTGATGAGATCTATTAAGATACCAATTATCAAGCTTAATAGGGTTCATATAGCTTATGTGTGCAATTCTGAAATTGAAACAACACCTTTTGAAGTGGCACCCAATAATTTTTTATTATTGGGTATGTTGGTGTGGAGAAATTACAAAATGTTATTTAAAAATACTCTCATGTGTCTATCTAGAGCTCAAGGAAGTTACTCTTGAATATATGTGTGCATCACGTGGGTTCAAAATAAGTCATTTTTAAAATACAAATTTTTTATATTTTTTACATACAAAAGGGTGTAATATAAAAAGGTTAAGCATTAGCTCCTAGGCATTTGAGAACCTTGTATGGCCCATAATACCTTAGACTCAAATTTTTGAACTTTCCTAATGACATAGAACTCTTATTTGAGGATATAGAGATGAAAACCATGTGTCCCTCTTGGAAGATACGCTCTTTCCGTCCTAGATTAACATAAGGTTTCTTGCGGTCTTTTGTAGCTTGGATGTATTGTTTCATAATTTTGACCTAATCATCCATGTCTTCCAACATTTTCTTTTAGAAGCCTCAATCTTTAGGGTTGGATCAGAGAAATTGAGTGGTGTTAAACAATCTTGCCCATACAATGCCTAAAATGGAGTCATTTGAATACTCTAGTGATATGACGCATTGTAGGAAAATTCTACTAAGGGAAAATATTATATCCACCTTATCGGTTCTCTCAAACAATAATCTCTAAGTATATCTTCAATGACCTCATTAACCCACTCTGTTTGACCATCACTTTGGGGATGGTAAGTTGTGTTGGGTTCAAATTACTTCAAATAGGCTTCTAAAAAATTGGATGTAAACAGAGAGTCACGATCACTAATGATCCGTTTAGGCAATCCACGAAGCCTAAAGATTTCTTTCACAAACAATCGTGTAATATCTGAAGCTTTGTAGTTGGTCTTGACTTGGATAAGATGAGTGACCTTTGTCACCATATCCACAATCACCATGATTGAATTATACCCTTCTTAAATAGAAAGTAAGCCAACTATGAAATCCATACTCATGAACTCCCATTTCATCTATGGAATGTCAAGTGATTGGAGCTTGCCGGGCATTTTGACATGCTCAACTTTAACCTAGTAGAAACTTAGGCATTCAGTAACATATCTAAGTACATCATGCTTCAATCTTTTCCAGTAGTAACTTTTTGTGACTGCATTAAGAGTCTTTGCATAGCTAGGGTGTCCTAAGAATGGGGAGTCATGGGCTTCCCATAATATCTTCTTTTTTATCACTTGATTGAGAGAAATGCAAAGCCTTGTCCTAAAATAGACAAGTCCATCATCGATAGTGAAATTTTCGTATTTGACTTGGAGCTTAGGATCAATGTCCTTAACTAGGATTTCTCTTAGCATTAGCTAATACTTAGGATCCTTGTGTGCCTTTTCTTTGGCTAGCTCAATGACTGGATTGCTAGGAACACAATATTAGTGAGTTTGGGAATCTCTCAATTCCCATTTTTTGAATACTAAAAAGGTGGCACCCGGATAACATGTCCATAAGTTTCTCAAAACCATATGATTTGACCTATCATTGGAAAGTGCTTGAAAAACAGAATCTATTGAGCTATAGAGCACTCGATTTGGAGTTATAGTATTCAAGTTATGACAAATCTAAATATTTGACCACGTGTCCCAAACTTATGGGAAATTCCCATATTCCCCAATATGATGTTTAGGCATTGATATCAGAAAAGCTTTACAACTTAATGCATTAGAAATCACATTCTCTTTTCCATGTCTAAACTTGATTTCAAAATCAAATTCTTGCAAGACTTCAATCCACCAATGCTACCTCATATTGAGGTCTGTTTGAGGGAGTAAAGATCCATTTGAAACTTTTGTGATCAGTGATCAATGTTAACTTGCTTCCAAGTAGATAGTGTTGCCACAATTTGAGAGCATGGATCATAGCTAATAGCTTGATGAGATCATGGGTGGCATAATTACTCTCCTAGGTTTTCAACTTCCTTGAGGAATAGGCTATTGGATGACCTTGCTGCATAAGCACACAACCTAGTGCAAGAGAACTTGTGTCTGTTACGACCTCAAACTCTTGACTTAGGTCAGGTAGCTTTAAAATGGGTATTGTTACCAAACTTGAGTTGCTCAAAACTAGCTTTCTCAATGGGCATCCACACAATATCAATTTGCTTTTCAATAAATTAGTGAGAGGTGTAGCTATTAGGGCATAATTTTTGAAAAAATTTCTAAACCATCCAAACAACCCTTTAAAACTTCTCACTTCCTTAACTGTCCTTGGTGGTTGACACTCTTGAATATCTCTAACTTTGGGTGAGTCTATAGAGATTCCTTCAGCACATACTATGAATCTAAGATATTCCATTTGTCTTTTGAAAAAGGCACACTTCTTTTTCTTTGCATAGAGCTTCTGTGTCCTCATTGTGTCCAACTCAATGTGCAATTGCAACTCATGGTCTTCGTCTCTCTTGGAGTATGTTAGGATGTCATCAAAGAACATTAGGACAAACTCATCAAGATAAGGTCCAAAAATGTCATACATTAATCTGTTACATGTAGCAGGGGCATTAATTAGACGAGACCAAAAGAAATTACAAGAGATTCAAAATGACCGTATGTGGTATTGAAGGCAGTTTTGGGGATATCTTCTTCCTTGATCCTTATTTGGTAATAACTATATCCAAGATCAATCTTGGAAAAGCTTTTTTCCCCTTGCAACGTATCAAGTAGCTTGGGATTGGATACTTATTCTTGATTGTAACTAGTTTAGTCCTTGGTAATCAATGCAAAGGTGGAGAGTTCCATCCTTTTTCTTTTAAAATAGTACTAGGGCTCTCCATGAAAAAGTATTGGGTCTAATGTATCCTTGATCCAGTAACTGCTTGAGTTGCTCTTTCAGCTCAATTGCTTCAGGGATAGATATTTTTTACAGAATCTTAGTGATTGGAGTGGCTCCTAGTTCAAGTCTGATCTCGTGATCGACTTCTCTTCAAGGAGGTAATTCAGTCAACTCTTCTAGGAAGATGTCATCATATTCCTTCAACAAATATGGCTCTCCCTCGTCTTGATTATTTTTCTCAATCTTATTTAATTTTATGAGATACACAGGTAATCCTTTTCTTAACCCTTTTATTATGTGAGATGATTTGGCTAGTTGAACCTTGGTTTTTCCTACCTGACCTTGGGTCATCACTTTTCCCCCCTTTAGGTTTTGAAAAGTAACATGGCCTTTTCTACCCTAAATATATGCGTCATTGGGGATTAGTAAGTCTATACCCAATAGACACTTGTAGACCCCTAAATTCATGATCCTAAATCCTATTTCATGGCGATTTCTTCCTAAGCTAAATGACATGGAAAGTTCCAAAAGCAACCTAAATGTAGGTATTGTGTCTATACCTAATTTCTTGGCACACTTTGGTGACGTGAATGAGTGTGTGCTTCCATAATCAATTAGGTTGTAACCTATATATTGTCCACGACAACAAATTTGGTCAAGCTTTGGGCACTGCCTTTTAAAGTGGCTTGGCTCATTACAGTGAAAACACCTAAGTACTCCTAAATTAATTCCTGTAGGTATGAATTTTTTGACTGCATTTGTTTTGGCCCTTTTTCTTTGACCAGATGGGTGAGTGAGAAGCTCTCACACTTTTCTATGTTCTCCCAAACTCTTAAGAGAGTGGCATCGAGATTCTTTTGGAAATGCCCATAATATAGAAAGTTAAAAACACTAGTCTTTCTTATTTTCTTTTTCTTTTTTTCTTCTTCTTTTGCACTATAACAATTTGGCTTTGGAATGCTTTTCTCGCATGCTAATTCCCATGAGTACATGCCAATGCAACAAGTGCTAAGATTTAGAGCACTAGGCTCCATCACTCTCAACAATGATCTCTTTTTTCTTTTCAATCCTCTGTTTGATGAAGACTCGGGGATGTTACTATATGTATATCCCCTACATCACGTGCGTTCAAGACCTATTTATAAATATCCTTATTTGTGAATTTTTTTGACTAAAACATAACCCTTTTCTATTCAATATGTAAATAATCCCTTTATATTATACCCTTTTGTATGTAAAAAATGTATAAAATTGTATTTCAAAAATACAATATTTTGAACCCATGTGATGTACACATATATTCATAAGTAACTTACCCAAGGATGAAGAAGCATGCCCATTAAACCCCCAACTTGAATGAACCGGTCTTTCAGCTTCTATGGAAGCAAGCTCTCAACTTGTCTAAAGCATACCCTTTAAGAAGAGGGTCTAAATAGCCCCCTTAAGCATACTTCTTGATCAAGCTAACCCTTAGCTTTGGGCAATGGGATCCACCCAATTCAAAATAGATGAGATAATTGGACAAATGAAGAAGATATATCCTAATACCTCTCTTAAATGGAACCCTTTTAATTTCTTTAAAATTCAACAGTCCTTTGCAAGCCTTCAATGTCCAAGCTTTGAGCTTCTTAAGAAGAAAGCCGTCAAAGTCTGGAAATCCTTCAAACTTACTCAGTAGTGGATGCCTCTCTACCTCATAGCTTCAAGAAAAGAGGCTTTGACTCCATGTTACAAACATGGTTGATCAAGAAGATAAGAGCAACTATGGGGGAAAGAATAAGAACAAGTGGGGAAGCATGATGACACCAAATAGAATTGATTGATTTGATAGTGAAGCAAGTATTTTATTTTATATTCTTTCAACTATGCTACTCTTCCCTTTCTTTGCCTATGGCATTCAACACTTTGACATGCATTGCATGTGCCTTTAACACTGACTCTAGCACCATACTTTCCAATGTGTACTTGATAATGCAAGAGTGAGTTATTTCTTATGTTCCAAGTCATAGCCCCACTCCCCAAAAAAGAATGCATAGCCATTGGTAGACTTCCTATTAGACACACTAATCAATATATATCAGTATAACCAAATAACTACACCACCAAGTTGGCTTCATGAAAGATATCATAATCGGATGTAGCCTTAAGTAGCACAACATACATCTCACACTATCCAGATGAGACTTATGAGGCACCTGCATCAATGTAACGTGTCCACTAGGATCATCCAAGACACGTCTTAGCAGTCCATCGGAAAGGATGTCTAGAAAACTCCGCCCGGCACTCCCATGGAATGTTACGGGTTTTGCAATCTAGGTCTTTCCGTGTCTGCCCCGTAGCGGAAGTATCCTGTCCGTTCCCACTTAGGATCGACCTGAGTTTGGGTTTTCTTGTTTGGTCATTAGCTAGCAGCAACTAGCGTCAGACCTGAGCGAACTGCTTTACGCAGAAACGCCAGGTCTGAAGTGGATTCACGCTGCACTTGGTTCAAGGAGAATGGGAAACGAGAGGGATGCAAGGCTCGACCTCTCTGCCATAAGGCATAGTCCCATTCCGGTCCCCTAAAATAGCGTGAATCGGGTAATAGGTAATTCTAAGTCATCGTTCTCGTTATTTGTTCCGGCGATGATGATCATCCCTCTGTTCGTTGAAGATTTTTGAGAAAAGTTCTCGGCTAACCGGGACCACCCATCCATAGGACAGACCCATGGTCCATCCTCCGCACTTTCCTCGGTTTGTTTTAGTTATGTAATTACCTACCACATTAATTCGACATATATCAAACAGCTTCTTTGATTAACCCTGTTAAGCACTGGTTCCTTCACGTAATCTTATCACAGGACATAAAGAAAACAATGTCAAACAACTTCTTTATTATCATTTTATCCTTTTATCTTTGAAATACAAGGAGTTCCGCCCGTAGGCTTGTCTATAATCCGCCCGAAGGCTATCCAGTAATCCACCAGGGATCACTATTCCAAGCTTCTGCCCGTAGACTAGTATGCGGGCCTTGAGATCCAATCCCGAGTCACGTTAGCCTCTTGTGCAGGACCCGGAAGGCGAGGGATTTATGGCCAGAGCCCCCCCTGGCACCCAAGCGTCCTCCTGCTCCAAGTAGAGCTCAACGGAAAGACCTCTCGCGGCGGGTTCGGTCCACGTTCCCGGCACAGTCAACAACCCCCTTGGTTAGGGTCAGGCAAGCAGTCGGGGGTAACTGAAGCTGCCTCTCCCTTCAGGCCTTCAACCTGAAGCATTTATATATCTTTCATCCTTTAATTCCTTGAACAAACAATGCAAACAGTGCTTTCTAAACTGTTACAGGCACAATCAATTCCAGTGGTCGTTTAGTTGGCAAACTGTTAAGGAGTGACTCCTTCTCTCCGAATGCATCCTGCATTCGATCCGGAATCAATTGAAACTTGGCAAGATTCCTATCGTCCTTGGGTTAGGGTCATACCCAACTTAACCAATACCTTAGGTTTTATTAATAGTAGATTCCGGCGACCATGTCGCTTTAATTTATTGACTAATCATTTGCGCCGAGCAATTACTTAACTTCCCTTAACTTGGCAATTTTTCCCTAATGAGGGCGATGTAACAGGATGACTACCCATCCCTTTTCAAGTTAAACTTGCGCAAGAACCTGCCAACCTCATTCCAAGGAATGGCAAAAACTTTCTTACGATCCAACCACAAGGCTAGGCGACGTTGCAACTAGTTGCACAAGCGTCGCCTCCATTCCAAGAGATCATTTCTCCTAATGAATGGCGTATTCTGGTCACGGAATTAACTTCAGACGAGAAGCAGGATTTAGGGTGTCTTTTTACCCAACCCATCCCTAATTTTACTAAATCGACAACAATTAGTCCTAGGGTTCCAACTCAATTCGAGTTTCATCATTTTGAACGCTTGGTCCTTAAGGTAGGAATCCTAGATTATTGTTTACCTGAGCATCCAATTAACTCAACATTTTGGGAATGTGGTTAGGACTATTGGGCTTGAAGGTTTCGACTTAGCGACAATTGGAAAACTTGGCCGAATCCTTAACTTGCTAATCCCTAGCTAGTGTTTGGGGTATCTATCGTATTTACTGATTCATGCGTATACGAAATCCTTTGTGGCTAGGTGATTTGGATAATTCACTATGCTTGTCTTGCGACAAGGATGAATCCTTCCTAGAGATAATAAACTAGATCTAAAGAAGAAAAATGGCCTCCACTACCACAATACATGTAAACATGCGACTCACTCTATTATTGGTAAGTAAAAAAACACATGATAAGTTGGATACCAACTTTCTTAGGACCTACTAGGCCATACTTCAAATAATCATGTCTACTACCTTGTTATCTACACCTTAGAATCTCAGGCTTTGTTTAAATCCTGCAACCTTTCCTACGGCAACACTTGATGAATGAGTTTTTATGCACGATGAAAGTGCAACATGCAACCTTTACATAACTACAACGTAGTTAAATGAGATTATTGTAGAGTTAGTGTTGGTATATCCTTTCTTGCAAGCACATGCCACATGCCAAACCCTAGATTCAATTTTAGATATGCCATCATTACTTTTCGGATAACCTCCTACGGGTGTTAACAACTTTTCCCCATGAACCATTACAATAAAGATTTTTCCTAAATTGCGACATAAGCTTATTCTTTCCATGTCTAGTCAACAATACGCTTAATAACTTCAGCCTTATAATGATAGGCGGTAGGTGTTCTAGGCTCGTCACTTTGAAATGCATGATAAGACAACATAATACTAAGGTCGTAAGATAGATAGACAACTCACGTTCATCATATTGAAAATGTTAATAACTCCATTTCATGTCATGAGATAATTCTAGTAATCAATCGAATAGACAAATTTTCCTCAATTTCCTTTTAATTTGGTTTGGTAAATTTGAACATGCATAGGTGCTTTCTATCCCGTGAGAGTTATCATACCTAATGCGTTACTTTTGCGTAGAATCAAAATCATAAAAACGTGGGTCTGTGGGCTCGGGGAGATATCCACTTGAATGCTTGGAGATGAACCTCCTGCAGGCGCGCCTTGCAGCTTCTTGGGAGCCATAGTAGTCGTGGTTACGGCCTCCGCAGATTCCCTCTATCCTTTACCCTTGCTTTTCGAGACGACTAGGAGGCCGATACCTTCTCCTCGCTTGGGAATAGGAGTTTCCCTAGCCCGGATTTAAAACCGAGAAGCCGCATAGGATCAAGGCCTATGTCTTTAAACCTTAGAAGCTTCTTAAAGAAGCTTCTAAGAAGCTTCTGGGCAGCAGCGACGACGAGAAGGGGGTCCCAATGATTGGGAAGGAGGCCGTGATCAAGGCGAGGGTGGGTGGCAGCCTGGGCCTTTCAGCAAGGCGGCGGAGCTCCTGGACGCGGCAGCGGATGGTGACCACGGCAGCCCTTGGCGGCGTTTGTGAATACGGCAGCTCCCTCCTCCTCCAATCCCACCAGCATGGCAGCCTTTCCCTCACACAGCACGGTCGCCCTGCATTCCAAGCTCATAATGGATGTTTTTATAGGCATGGGGGGGGAAGAAGGCCTCCACCACGTGGCCCCCTTGCATGGGTTCCCCCCTCCCATGCAAGCCACGACTTTCCCATGTCCCATCCCCCCCACACTCCCTTTTCTCCAGTCGTGCATCGGCTGGAGAAAAAGGGGTAAAAATAAAAAAATTTGCCTTGAATTATTCAAATTGCCCCTCCCAAGAGGGTGTTTTTGTGAGACTTGCGGTTTTGAACTTTCGGTTTTGATTTACCAATGCGGAGGACCCCATTTCTCGCGTGCGGGTCACACATTACACCGCTAATAATTTCAATGCAAGAGATAATCTTCGCACAAGGTTTACGTCGTGTGCGGGACGTCAATATTCACGGGTGGGAATATTACATTCTCTCCCCCTTAGAAGAATCGAGATGTCCTCATCTCGAGATAAACTGGGGATATTGAAGATTGAGAGAGTTTTCATCCATCCAGGTAGCATCCTCTTCGGGATAATCTTTCCACTGGACGAGGCATTCTTTCAAGGTTCTAGATCTCAATTGTCTCTCCCTGACATCTAAAATCTTTTCCGGTCTTAGTTCAAGGACTCCTTGACTAGGCATTACAACTTGTTGGTCATCAAGTACATGTTAGAAATGCGGGATCTAGAGCATGACATAACCGGAAGCTATGGAGGATGGAAGGAGAAGTGTAGACTCATGATGGAATGGACACTGTTTGTTACACAAGTGAATTAGGTTCCAAGATTGAGACTTGGACTCATAAACACAATCTTGTGTATGTGGACAATGACATTGACACTTTACTGAAATGAAAAGAGTACTATCATTGCATTAAGAAAGGAAGCAAGTACAATGCTTTATAGGAAAGTAGGAAACTGCAGTAGGCACTATTGTGCATATGGGATAAGTTAGCCTGCATATCCTTGACCCTGAGATTCCATACAAAGAGGCTGTTTGAGTGTGATTGCTAATTCTCAACACCCCTCCTCAATCACAACTAGGAAAGGCACAAAGTGTATAGAGGCTGTAATGAGAACCACCTGCAAAGTGTGGGCATACCACAGACATGGCAGAACACCAGAGGCTGTTGCAGAAAAAGCTAAGTGTGGGTACCATAAACATGGTGGACATCCAGAGGCTGTAACAGGGGCCTCACAAAGTGTACAGGGACTGTAATGCCAAGTTACATAAGGAGTTTACAAAGCTTATGGTAGGAAACATTAGGGCAAGGAAAATACAAGGCTATTAAAACAGTCTATCAGAATTATGAGAGTACAAGGACTGATGAGTCTTGTCCTTCCGATCTTGGTGGTCTTTATCTTCATCTTCCTTTGCTTCATTTTCTTCTTCTTCTTTGACTGCGACTAGATAGGCCTTTTGGGATCTCTTTCTTGCGTGGCAGAACTTCTCGGTGTGTCCGGTCCTTCTGCAGAAGTCACAAAAGAGCTGATCTTTCTTGCCTTTGTACCTGTTGTCAACATATAATGCATGCTCATCTCTAGAGGTACTTGGTTCTTCTTTAGTTTTTAGCTTCTTTTCTTCTTCTAACAGTGATGCCTGGATATCAACAAGTTCAGGATTTGGCATGTTGATTAAAGTTGTTGATACGTTATTATATTCAGGAGGCAAGCTCTTAAGTAGAACACCGATGCAAACATCTTCATCCATTTTAATGTTGATTCCTGCAAGTTGGGTTAGGAGTCCTTCCATGTAATTAAGATGTGTGGCAAGTGATGTGCTGGACTTCATTTCAAGCCTGAAGAATTCAATTAGGAGACCATACTTTGATGATTTAGATTGTGCACCGAACAGGGTGTCAAGTCTTTTCCATGTATCCTGTGAGGTCTCACAGTTATCCACGTGATGGATATAACTGTCATCTAGCTCCAATTTGATAATGGCCTGGGCTCTGTCATCATTCTTTTGCCAAGTAGTTGCAAGGTCCGCGTCCCGAGGTTTCTTCTCTTTGCCATTTGTGATGGCCCAGAGACCCTTCTTCATCAGGATGAGCTTGATGCGGGTTTGCCAAGTGTGGAATCCGACTCCTTTGAATCGAGCATTTGGCGAGTCTTTGCCCATGTTAGATTTACGGGAACAGTAGCAAATCAACTTCAGACTTTATTAGATTTGAGCAACAGAAGAATTGATTGAGAGACACAAGTGCTAAAAAGCACTAACTGAGTGTCAATGAATACCAAATCTGCAAAAGTCTTTTACTCCAAGTGATCTTCCCCTTCTTGATTTGATGCTGATGTCGTCAGATCTGAGTAACAGTACTTTAACGAACTTCAGAGAGTATTGCTCAGTGATTAAAATCACTGTTGATAACTTCAGTGAGAGAAACAGTGAAAAATGTCAAGATTTTGAAGCTTTTGGCTATGGTGGATTTAGGGTTTCTGAGACAGGGGCCTGGTTTTTTGCTTATTGCAGGAGCTATAGTGCATCATTTTTAAAACTTTTTACATATCTAGGAAGCTTATGTCATGGGCTACCAAAGCCCCATGAAGATTGTGCAGATCGTGGTCAGTATAAGGCGCGCAGGTGCCGCGAACAGATTCGGCGCAGATTTGGACAGCGTGGTCGAATTTCTGCAATGCTGGAGCCAGGGAGCATCAATGTCATTGATTGTTGTGCCAAGATGAAACGCCTTGAGTAGAGGAACAACTCTCTAGAAGAAATCGTGGGCTGAAATGGCCTGGTTGAAGAGTTATGGAAGCTCCAAGCAAGGTAGGTCCTGTCTGGCTATGGCAGACACAGAACAGAGATTTGGGATTTTCACAATGCTGAGCTCCAGATGGTCCAATGTCCTGGATTGATGTAATACAGAGAAGCTTTATGAGTTGGGGAATACTTTTCCATAAGGAAGCTGTAAGAGATTTGACCTGTGGAGTGAGATATAAGCAGTTCAATCTGATAGGGTGCTGCTGGCTATGGCTGCCATGGAAGCTTCAGTGAGAGTAGAGTTGGGAGATGAAGTCATGAGTTGACATTGAGCTGGATGGAGGTTCAGAAGAATCAAGAGAGGCTAGAGAAGCAATGCCATGCCCAACTGGGCTCTGATACCATGTTAGAAATGCGGGATCTAGAGCATGACATAACCGGAAGCTATGGAGGATGGAAGGAGAAGTGTAGACTCATGATGGAATGGACACTGTTTGTTACACAAGTGAATTAGGTTCCAAGATTGAGACTTGGACTCATAAACACAATCTTGTGTATGTGGACAATGACATTGACACTTTACTGAAATGAAAAGAGTACTATCATTGCATTAAGAAAGGAAGCAAGTACAATGCTTTATAGGAAAGTAGGAAACTGCAGTAGGCACTATTGTGCATATGGGATAAGTTAGCCTGCATATCCTTGACCCTGAGATTCCATACAAAGAGGCTGTTTGAGTGTGATTGCTGATTCTCAACAGTACATGATTTGGGTTGGGTACATATTTTTTTAAGAGACTAATATGGAATACATTGTGAACTTTTAGGTTATCCGGAAGTTGCAATTTATAAGCATTGGGTCCCAGGCATTTGAGGATTTTATACGGACCGCAATACCTTGGACTTAGCTTCTTGCATTCTCCTAGAGATAAAGAGCTCCTTTTAGGGCGTACACGAATGAAGACCATGTCTCCTTCTCCGAAGACCCTCTCTTGGCGTTTCAAATCCCCATATGCCTTTTGTCTATCTTTGGCTGCTTGTATGTCTTGTCTTATTGACCTTATTTGGTCATCCATGTCCTCCAACATTTGTCTTGAAGCTTCCACCCTTAGGGTAGGATCAGAAAAGTTTAGGGGACTTCGACAATCATGACCATACAATGCCTGGAAAGGGGTCATTTGAATGCTTTGCTGGTAAGAAGCATTGTAAGCAAATTCTACTAACGACAAGTATTGAATCCATCTCTTCGGCTCTCGATAGCAGTAAGCCCTAAGCATATTCTCAATGATTTGATTTACTCGCTCTGTTTGTCCATCCGTTTGGGGATGGTAGGCAGTGCTAAAACAGAGTTGAGTTCCAATAGCTTCAAAGATAGCTCTCCAGAAGTGTGAAGTGAAGAGAGAGTCTCGATCGCTAACGATCCTTCTAGGTAGCCCATGTAGCTTGAATATCTCTTTGATAAACACTCTTGCAATGTCGGAGGCTTTATAGTTTGTCTTTACTGGAATCAGGTGTGCAACCTTGGTAAGCATGTCAACTACAACCATAATGGAGTTGTATCCTCCTTGGACTTGGGGTAAGCCCACCACAAAATCCATACTGATGAATTCCCATTTCACTTGGGGAATGTCAAGTGGTTGCAATTTCCCTGGCATCATGACATGTTCAGCCTTGATACGTTGGCAATACAAACATTTAGTGACATATTTGAGAACGTCACCTTTGAGCTTCACCCAGTGGTAGCTCTTCCTAACTGCGTTAAGAGTTTTTGCATAGCCAGGATGTCCTGCGAAAGGGGAATCATGAGCTTCCCATAATATCTTCTGCTTAAGTGACTGGCTTGTTGGTATACATAGCCTTGTTCTGTAATAGACAAGTCCATTATCAATGGAAAATTCCCGATACTTAGCTTGTGACTTCAGACTCTGCTCCTTGGTAGATATTTCCTTTATCATGGTTTGGTAGGCCAAATCATGGCATGCTTCCTCTCTAGCTAGTTCGAGTATAGGGTTGCTTGGCATAGATACCTTTGTAGCCAGAGACCTGGCTGTTGATGGATTCTGCAAGATTAGGGAATTTAGGAATGCCTTGCGACTAAGTGCATCAGCAACTACATTCTCTTTCCCTGGTCAATACCTGATTTCAAAATCATACTCCTCCAATACTTCAATCCATCAACGTTGCCTCATGTTGAGCTCCTTCTGGGTAAAAATCCATTTGAGACTCTTATGATCGGTTACTAGAGTAAACTTGTTACCCAACAGGTAGTGTCTCCAAAGCTTTAGAGCATGGATGACAGCTAATAACTCCAGATCATGCGTGGCATAATTCTTTTCATGACTCTTCAATTTCCTTGAAGAATATGCTACTGGATGACCTTCCTGCATAAGTACACACCCCAAGGCAAGAATGCTGGCATCAGTTACTACCTCGAACTCCTTATTGAGGTCAGGAAGTTTTAGAATAGGTGCTGATACCAAACATTGCTTCAATTGGTTGAAGCTATTTTGCTCGGGAGTTGACCATGTAATAGAAGTCTGCTTCTTTAGTAAGTCGGTAAGAGGTGCTGCAATCAAAGCGTAGTTTTTGATAAAAACCCTATACCATCCTGTCAAGCCAAGAAAACTACGTATCTCTTTGACGGATACTGGTATTGGCCATTCAAGCACATCTCTGACTTTGGCTGGATCTACTGATATTCCTTCTGATGATACTATGAATCCTAGATATTCAATCTGACGTTTGAAGAATGCACACTTCTTCATTTTTGCATATAGCTTATGAGACCTCATTGTCTCAAGGACAATCCGAAGTTGAGGTTCATGATCTTCTTCCTGTTTAGAATAAACTAAAATGTCATCGAAGAAGACAAGCACGAAGTCATCAAGATATGGTCTAAAAATATCCTACATTAATCTATTGAAGGTGGCAGGTGCATTTGTAAGCCCGAATGACATAACCAAGAATTCAAAGTGCCCATATCTTGTATTGAAGGCCGTTTTTGGAATATCTTCATCCTTGATCCTGATTTGATAGTAACCTGACCTGAGATCAATTTTGGAGAAGATCTTTGCACCTTGAAGGCGATCAAGAAGCTCATCTATTCTAGGAATAGGATACTTGTTCTTGACTGTTGATTGATTCAACCCACGGTAATCAATACATAGTCGAAGTGTCCCATCTTTCTTTTTCTGGAATAGAACTGGAGCTCCCCATGGTGAGTTGCTGGGCCGGATGTAACCCTGGTTTAATAGTTGCTTGAGTTGTTCCTTCAACTCAATAGCTTCCGGAATGGACATTCTATAAGGTCTCTTTGCAATTGGCGCAGCTCCAGGTATTAGCCTTATTTCATGATCAACTTCTCTTGGAGGTGGAAGTTCAGTTAATTCCTCAGGGAATACGTCAGCATATTCCTTTAGCCAAGAGGGTCCCTCATGAGACTCTTGCTTTTGATCTAACTTGTTGAGTTTGATCAAGTAAACAGGTAACCCTTTCCTAACCCCTTTTATGATCCGTGATACTTTGGCTAACTGGATTCTTGGCACTCCTGCTTCACCTTGAGTTTTAATTTGGCGAGCATGGCCTGATTGGTAGGTGCAGTACCAGCTGCTTCGAAGTAGTCCTCCATAGATTCAATCCAAATCTCAGCATCCGACTGGACGAATCTGCCTCTCCCGTCAAACTCGGGTGGCTTTATCTGTTTGAGGAGGAACTTCTTCTCCTGGATCACAGTAGTACTTGATGTAGGGGGTGAATTTGGACCCTGTTCCTGGGGTTGTGCCTGGATAAAAAGTTTTCTTAACATTATTGTATGATAATTGACATTAGCTTATCTTTAGTTTAGCTATCTCGTAAATCATGAAGCTACTTAACTTTTTGCAACAACCCTGATGCACAATCGGATATTGATAAAAGAAGTCCTTATTTATATTTACATGGGCGTAGCCTCATACAACATCTCATGTGATGATAATCCAATCATTACATTTAGTTTGGGGAGAACAACATTGTATTGGATTTGTCTACAGGAACTGTGTAATAGTAGGGTTTTGGGTCATGAATCTTTAGGAATCGATAACTCATCGGAAGCTCAGGATATCCTTTCCGCTGGAATCCATACTTCCCATGGCGGCCCAATACCTTAATCCTGTCAGCTGGGATTACACGGGTTACTTCCTCATATACATATGAGTTCAATTCAACCCTCCGACCTCGAATATGCAAAGTCGAATTTACGTGAGCTTCCACAAAAATGAACAGCTTCACGACTTTCAAATCTTCCAACCACTTGATCCTCTTTAGGTTGGTTTGTAAATAAGCAAACCGGTGGGCAGCTATGTAGTAGATTCCTGAAGATCCAATCCATCTTCGTTCCACGTACACAGGCGATGGATTGTAAATGCGGTCTAGGATGTTCATCATCTCAACTCTTTGTCGATAATCCGTGGAATGCATCGCGGTCATAAACATGACTCGGAACACTAAGAACTTGTTCCATGCTTCATAATTCTGCAAGACAGCATTGAAAGTAAGGAAATGTTTGGGACAGTAGCATTTGCTTTACTTCGTCTTATTAAAATTTCCTAAAAACAAGTCCTTTGTTGGTTAGCTCTGATACCAACTGTAACGTGTCCACTAGGATCATCCAGGACACGTCTTAGCAGT
Organism: Lygodium microphyllum; assembly: GCF_053477565.2. NCBI lineage: Eukaryota > Viridiplantae > Streptophyta > Polypodiopsida > Schizaeales > Lygodiaceae > Lygodium > Lygodium microphyllum. The sequence goes on along the minus strand of NC_141152.1, from coordinate 126,440,554 downwards.
CCATCGGAAAGGATGTCTAGAAAACTCCGCCCGACACTCCCATGGAATGTTACGGGTTTTGCAATCTAGGTCTTTCCGTGTCTGCCCCGTAGCGGAAGTATCCTGGCCGTTCCCACTTAGGATCGACCTGAGTTTGGGTTTTCTTGTTTGGTCATTAGCTAGCAGCAACTAGCGTCAGACCCGAGCGCACTGCTTTACACAGAAACGCCAGGTCTGAAGCGGATTCACGCTGCACTTGGTTCAAGGAGAATGGGAAACGAGAGGGATGCAAGGCTCGACCTCTCTACCATAAGGCATAGTCCCATTCCATTCCCCTAAAACAGCGTGAATCGGGTAATAGGTAATTCTAAGTCATCGTTCTCGTTATTTGTTCCGGCGATGATGATCATCCCTCTGTTCGTTGAAGATTTTTGAGAAAAGTTCCCGGCTAACCGGGACCACCCATCCATAGGATAGACCCATGGTCCATCCTCCGCACTTTCCTCGGTTTGTTTTAGTTATGTAATTAACTACCACATTAATTCGACATATATCAAACAGCTTCTTTGATTAACCCTGTTAAGCACTGGTTCCTTCACGTAATCTTATCACAGGACATAAAGAAAACAATGTCAAACAACTTCTTTATTATCATTTTATCCTTTTATCTTTGAAATACAAGGAGTTCCGCCCGTAGGCTTGTCTATAATCCGCCCGAAGGCTATCCAGTAATCCACCAGGATCACTATTCCAAGCTTCTGCCCGTAGACTAGTATGCGGGCCTCGAGATCCAATCCCGAGTCACGTTAGCCTCTTGTGCAGGACCCGGAAGGCGAGGGATTTACGGCCAAAGCCCCCCTGGCACCCAAGCGTCCTCCTGCTCCAAGTAGAGCTCAACGGAAAGACCTCTCGCGGCGGGTTCGGTCCACGTTCCCGGCGCGGTCAACAACCCCCTTGGTTAGGGTCAGGCAAGCAGTCGGGGGTAACTGAAGCTGCCTCTCCCTTCAGGCCTTCAACCTGAAGCATTTATATATCTTTCATCCTTTAATTCCTTGAACAAACAATGCAAACAGTGCTTTCTAAACTGTTACAGGCACAATCAATTCCAGTGGTCGTTTAGTTGGCAAACTGTTAAGGAGTGACTCCTTCTCTCCGAATGCATCCCGCATTCGATCCGGAATCAATTGCAACTTGGCAAGATTCCTATCGTCCTTGGGTTAGGGTCATACCCAACTTAACCAATACCTTAGGTTTTATTAATAGTAGATTCCGGCGACCATGTCGCTTTAATTTATTGACTAATCATTTGCGCCGAGCAATTACTTAACTTCCCTTAACTTGGCAATTTTTCCCTAATGAGGGCGATGTAACAGGATGACTACCCATCCCTTTTCAAGTTAAACTTGCGCAAGAACCTGCCAACCTCATTCCAAGGAATGGCAAAAACTTTCTTACGATCCAACCACAAGGCTAGGCGACGTTGCAACTAGTTGCACAAGCGTCGCCTCCATTCCAAGAGATCATTTCTCCTAATGAATGGCGTATTCTAGTCACGGAATTAACTTCAGACGAGAAGCAGGGTTTAGGGTGTCTTTTTACCCAACCCATCCCTAATTTTACTAAATCGACAACAATTAGTCCTAGGGTTCCAACTCAATTCGAGTTTCATCGTTTTGAACGCTTGGTCCTTAAGGTAGGAATCCTAGATTATTGTTTACCTGAGCATCCAATTAACTCAACATTTTGGGAATGTGGTTAGGACTATTGGGCTTGAAGGTTTCGACTTAGCGACAATTGGAAAACTTGGCCGAATCCTTAACTTGCTAATCCCTAGCTAGTGTTTGGGGTATCTATCGTATTGACTGATTCATGCGTATACGAAATCCTTTGTGGCTAGGTGATTTGGATAATTCACTATACTTGTCTCGCGACAAGGATGAATCCTTCCTAGAGATAATAAACTAGATCTAAAGAAGAAAAATGGCCTCGACTACCACAATACATGTAAACATGCGACTCACTCTATTATTGGTAAGTAAAAAAACACATGATAAGTTGGATACCAACTTTCTTAGGACCTACTAGGCCTTACTTCAAATAATCATGTCTACTACCTTGTTATCTACACCTTAGAATCTCAGGCTTTGTTTAAATCCTGCAACCTTTCCTACGGCAACACTTGATGAATGAATTTTTATGCACGATGAAAGTGCAACATGCAACCTTTACATAACTACAACGTAGTTAAATGAGATTATTGTAGAGTTAGTGTTCGTATATCCTTTCTTGCAAGCACATGCCACATGCCAAACCCTAGATTCAATTTTTGATATGCCATCATTACTTTTCGGATAACCTCCTACGGGTGTTAACAACTTTTCCCCATGAACCATTACAATAAAGATTTTTCCTAAATTGCGACATAAGCTTATTCTTTCCATGTCTAGTCAACAATACGCTTAATAACTTCAGCCTTATAATGATAGGCGGTAGGTGTTCTAGGCTCGTCACTTTGAAATGCATGATAAGACAACATAATACTAAGGTCGTAAGATGGATAGACAACTCACGTTCATCATATTGAAAATGTTAATAACTCCATTTCATGTCATGAGATAATTCTAGTAATCAATCGAATAGACAAATTTTCCTCAATTTCCTTTTAATTTGGTTTGGTAAATTTGAACATGCATAGGTGCTTTCTATCCCGTGAGAGTTATCATACCTAATGTGTTACTTTTGCGTAGAATCAAAATCATAAAAACCTGGGTCTGTGGGCTCGGGGAGATATCCACTTGAATGCTTGGAGATGAACCTCCCGCAGGCGCGCCTTGCAGCTTCTTGGGAGCCATAGTAGTCGTGGTTACGGCCTCCGCAGATTCCCTCTATCCTTTACCCTTTCTTTTCGAGATGACTAGGAGGTCGATACCTTCTCCTCGCTTGGGAATAGGAGTTTTCCTAGCCTGGATTTAAAATCGAGAAGCCGCATAGGATCAAGGCCTATGTCTTTAAACCTTAGAAGCTTCTTAAAGAAGCTTCTAAGAAGCTTCTGGGCAGCAGCGACGACGAGAAGGGGGTCCCAATGATTGGGAAGGAGGCCATGATCAAGGCGAGGGTGGGCGGCGGCCTGGGCCTTTCAGCTTGGCGGCGGAGCTCCTGGATGCGGCAGCGGATGGTGACCACGGCAGCCCTTGGCGGCGTTTGTGAATACGGCAGCTCCCTCCTCCTCCAATCCCACCAGCATGGCAGCCTTTCCCTCACACAGCACGGTCGCCCTGCATTCCAAGCTCATAATGGATGTTTTTATAGGCATGGGGGGGGAAGAAGGCCTCCACCACGTGGCCCCCTTGCATGGGTTCCCCCCTCCCATGCAAGCCACGACTTTCCCATGTCCCATCCCCCCCACACTCCCTTTTCTCCAGTCGTGCATCGGCTGGAGAAAAAGGGGTAAAAATAAAAAAATTTGCCTTGAATTATTCAAATTGCCCCTCCCAAGAGGGTGTTTTTGTGAGACTTGCGGTTTTGAACTTTCGGTTTTGATTTACCAATGCGGAGGACCCCATTTCTCGCGTGCGGGTCACACATTACACCGCCAATAATTTCAATGCAAGAGATAACCTTCACACAAGGTTTACGTCGTGTGCGGGACGTCAATATTCACGGGTGGGAATATTACAATCAAATCACTGTTCAAGTCAATTGTGTAGTTATAGTCTGGCATGCTGGTAGTGGTGAAGATCAAACTTCCTACCACCTTCCTATACATCATGGGATCCTCCAATATACCTGCATTAACACTTAACTTCAAATATTGATCCAATGTCATTGAGATTGGCTTACAGTCATCCATGCCATACTTTGTCAACATATCCAAAATGTATGGCCTTTGTCAGAGCCATATCCCCTTACTTATTCTTATCACCTTAATGCTAAGAAAGTACTTTAGCTCTCCCAAATCTTTCATGTCAAAATCTACTTGAGAAGATTCTTCATATGGTCCATCTCTTGCACATTATCACCCCCAAAAATCAAATAATCCACATATAAGGTAATCACAACAATGCCCCAATCAATCTGACATCCATAAAGTAAGTGATCTATATGTTTAACATGAGAACCAATAGAGACAAAATACTATGCTATATTGTTATGCCATGCTCTTGGTGCATGTTTTAGTCCATACAATGATTTTTCATAGCCTACACACATAATCGGGTGAACCATGCTCTCATAACTCTATGCTTGCTCCATCTACACTTATTTTTGCAACTCACAATGCATGAATGCATTCTTTAGATCCATTTGGTGAAAAATCCAACCTTGTGGTATAACCATGATGACTCTTACAATGGCCATATTTACCATTGGAGAAAATGTATTCTCATAATCAATTCCATAAAGTCTATGCATAACCTTTAATAAATAGTCTCACTTTATACGTTTTAGAATTCCATTTGCATTACATTTTACTTTGTAAACCCACGTGCAGCCTATAACTTTTTTCAGTTAGGAAATGGTACCCATTCCCAAGTTTGATTTATATCCAATGTAGCCATTTCTTAATCCATGGATTTCTCCGAATGCACATGACCAATAGCTTCCTCAAAAAAAGTGGACTCAATTGACATTATAACCATCATGATATATGAAAAACATAACCATCATATATCAACCTATTTATATAATATATTATTATCATTGACCTACATACTGGTGGAGCACTTTGTGATCCCTTTATATCAGTCTTGGTTTTCTTTACACTAGGTGTACAAATAACCATGATACCAAATTCCATGTACATAAGCTAGTCTGAGCTATCAAACTCACCATCTACATGTGAATAGCTTGCAGAAACATCTGACACACCAAGTGAATCGACCGCCTTTTCTTCTTCCTCATGTGATGCATTTTTGCACTCATAGGAGTGCTATTTGCACCCAACTTTTCACTCCATGGTCCCTCAATAGACCTATTGGTTAATGACTCTTTTGTCCCACTCAATGTCTGTGAAGACTATGGGCCCACATTTTTTGCAATCACCTTTTCTTTTATATCATCTACAACAATATGTTTTCCAATAGCATATACCAATTGCTCATCTCATCAAACTTAACATCTCTACTCGCCTGTGACTTGTGAGTTACTAGATTGTAATACATGTGATGCTTTTGCTCAAGGAAATAACAAACAAATACATAGTTTTCAACTTTTAGATCCAACATCTTGGTTAGCTCCCTAGGAACATGTACATAGACAATGCATCCAAACACTAACATACTTGTGACAAATACAGCTTCTTGCTACTAAACTTCTCCTCTAGTGTCACATCATGCAATGCAACATTGAGAATCTATTCACCTATAGAGATAACTTTAGCACCACTAATTAATAAGGCATGTTCTTTTTAGCCACCATCAAGGCTTGTACAATTTCTACAATGTGTCCATTCTTCCTTTCAGAAACACCATTGTGTTGCAGAGTGTTCTTGTATATAAATTGCCTCTAAATTTGATGTTGTTTCAAAAAAGTAATAAATTTATTGGAGAGGTATTATCCCCCTCCATGTAACCTCGAGAACTTGATCGGCACATCTGTTTGGTTCTCAACCAGTTTTTAAAATCTTGAAAGTGAAAAAACATCTCACTTTTCTCCTTTATGCAATATATCTCCATGTAACCTCAGGCACTTGATCGGCACATCTATTTGTTTCTCAACTAGTTTTTTAAATCTTGAAAGTGAGAAAACATCTCAATTTTCTCCTTTATGCAGTACACATATACTTTCCTTGTATGATCATTAATAAGAGCTACATAATACTTACATCTAATCATTGATGCTTTTTTTGTAAGATTGCACACATCCGAATATACAACATGAAGTAAATTTCTACTTATATGTTTATCATGAGAAAATTCATATGTTGTCTATTTTCCAAGTTGTCATGCTTCATAGAATTTATGCATACAATCACTTTGAGCTTAGGCAAGCCTATCAGAGTTTCATGTGATTGCATATTCCTCAAGCAATACATATTTACGTGGCGAATATATTTATGCAAGAATGTCGTATCAACCATAACTCTTGTACCTTGTGCAAACATATTTCCCACAATATCCTTGCCTTTTGCAACTAGTTTACATCCATTCTTGATACCTTGTACAAAGAAGCCATTCTGATTGAGCTTTATTTGCAATCCCTACTCAATCGCTTACCTAATAAAAACCACATTCTTTGTGATGTTAGGAACATACACCACATCAACCACACACTTAACTTCTCCATCCAACATAGATAATGGAAACTCCTAGCATGAGTAATAAGATGCATTGCATTGTTAGCTATTTCCATAAAACCAAGCATGTCAAGATTTCTCATTTCTCTAAACCATTATCCATGAGTTGTTATATGATTAGAGGTACTTGAGTCCACATATCATACTTTATCAATCATTACAGTTGTGATGCATCTATATTTACTACATTTATCATGTGGTACATATAATAAACAACTTCTCATTATCAACTTGATTACCAATAGATGCATAATTGTTATTTTGTCTTCTCCCTTTTTTTTTTCCATCTCTTTTTTTTTGGACAGTCTTATAAAACATGATCTTTTTTACCACAATTATAGCGTTGTTTTTTATCATAACGTACATTCTATATTTGCCACCTTCTCAATGGCTCTCCTTGCCTCAAGAAGATAGATCTCTGCACCTATATGTGACTACTCCTATGAGTCATGAGATTACCCTAGATTTTGCCCATAAACGGCCACCTTCATAGCCTCTATCACCATGACCTCTACTCTACTTGTGTTAGAGTAGATCATATAATCTAAACTATTCTTACTTTATGATAAAGATGCAACAAGATCTGATATTTTTTCTTCCAATATTAATATAGATATTAGATTTGAGAAATCAAGAATGGTGTCTCTTGTATTGATGGAGGTTCAAAACTACTTTTACTCCTTGCCTAAAGCCACCCAAACATGCATCCACTATATCATCATCATCAACTTTCTTTAATAGATTGAAGAGCTTCAACAATACTCTGCAATGGATAGTCATTAATAGACACATTACCACAATTGACATTGTTTAACTCAAACATCAACTGTAACCTTTTAGCTTTGATATTTGAACCAAATAGTAGGACTAACTACAGCCTATATATGCCCAATCATATTATCTCAAACATTGATGGAAAGTGATAAATAACTTTTTTAGCACCTCCATCAATGTTTGAGATAATATGATTGGGCATATATAGGCTGTGCATTTTAGTCCTACTATTTGGTTCAAATATCAAAGCTAAAAGGTTACAGTTGATGTTTGGTTTGAACAATGCAAATTGTGGTGATGAACCAAAAATATACTTTTATCAATGACTGCTAATCTAGGTAAATTATCACATGTACTGAACTCAAGACATAAGCATGCCTTGAGAAACACCTATAATGTTTGACAATATTCAAATATTATCTAGTGTTCCAGATACAGAGAGAGGGAGATAGAGATATAGACATATGAGAGGCATAGAGAGCCAATCCTTTCTACAGTCTTCTTCTGTCATATTTTTCATTATTTTTTAACTTACACACATAACCAAGTAGGACCTAAGTCTACATAACAGTGTGAAAGATACTTAGTCACTAAATGACTAGTACAGCTAGTTTTGATTGACATTATTATGACACACCTACCATCTAGCTAACCTACTATTGAAGAGAGAGTGTATATTTACTAAGCCTGACTGTTCACACTCCCCCTCCACATCAAGTCACAACATGTATCCCAACTATTAATATAAAGTGAGGAAACTTATCCCTACCAAGCGATTAAGTAAAGATGTTAGCTACTTTGTCTTCTATCTTCACATGGATAAGATCTATCTTGTTTCTAAGTATCATTTCTATGATGAAATGGTAATGCACTTCTATGTATTTTGATTTAGCATGATAAATAAGATTACTTACTAGAAACACACTACTCATGTTATCAGAATACAACTTGGCTAGTTTATCCACATGTGTTGCTAAGTCATTTGACATCTTAACCACCCATATAACTTCACATACAACTAAGGTTGCACCTCTGTATTCTGCTCAATACTCTAGAGAGCCACACTAGGTTGCTTTATACTTCTCTAGCTAATCATGTTGTTGCCAAGACCAAATACATATCCACTTGTCGATCTTCTATCATATGCACATCTAGCCCAATCTGCATCATTGTGTCTTGTAAGCTCAGAAGGCTTACTATACTCATAAAAGAGCCCATAATATAGTGTAGCCTTCACATACCTCATAATCCTGCTTATATTTTCATTGGCCTTTGCATGAACGGACTAATCAACTTGGTTGAATAACTAAGATCAGGTTGAGTGATGAAAAGATAAATCAAGCTACCAACCATCTGTCTATATCTCATTTCCTATGTATTAATTGTCAACTTGACATTTTGCTTTAGTGGAGTATCCATGGGCTTGCACTCCAATGTACCATAAATTTTTAGCATATTATGTGCATACTACTTTTGTAAGATCCATATTCCTTGAGGTATCCGTATGACCTCAATACCAAGGAAAAATTTCAGCTCCCCAAAATCTTTTATCAGAAACTCTTCCCATAGCATAGATTTGATCTCATCAATGCCTTGTGTGTCATTACCTATAATGACCAGGTCATCTACATACATCACCAAATTCACATAGCCATTCTTTGTCTTCTTAGTACACAGGCTATCATCAGCTTTACCCATTTGAAATCCAAGATTTTGCAAGAATGAGCTGATCTTTGCATTTCACACCCATGGTTCTTGTTTCAGTCCATACAATGCTTTCTTCAATCTACAAATATAAGATGTATATTCAACATTGTTGTGGAGTATAACTACATATCAATTGTTCCTGATCCCATGCTTACTCAAGTACCTGTCAAACTCTTTTGACACATTCATCACCGCCATCACACTATAGGCCTTGAACTCTCTCTTTGCATGATATTTGAAATCTAGAAAGGTGTCCACAACCTCATCTTTATGTTTTAGAATGTATATTCAATTATACCTATTAAAATCATCCACAAAAATCACATAATATCTAGACCCTCCAAGAGATACAGTATGTGCAGGTCCCCAAACATTTGAATGAATAAGCAAATGGAAAGTGGGCTTGTTTGCCAAATTGAAAAATTGAATATATGTGTCCCAAATCAATTTATTTGAACTTTGTCAACCCTGAAACAATATCCTTTTGTTGCATCTTTTTCATCCTCTGAAAATTTATGTGTCCCATGCATATATGCCAAATATCTATGTCTTGGACACTTGCATCATCATGAGTTGTTTACATTGTAGCTTTCAGCTCACAAATATTTGCATTGAATGTAAACATTCTACCATGTCTTTTTTCCTTTGCAATCAACTTGCAGTCTTTGCCATATTCCTTAATAAAACAACCATCTTTGTTAAACCATACCTATAGGTTTTATTCAACCATCTGACCAACAGATAACAAATTATTCATGATTGATGGAACATGCAAGACATCATATAGTTTCTTCTTCTTGCCATTAGGCATAACCAATGAAAAAACTCATATATGAGTTATGCCATGTTGGGTGTCATTTCTAGTACATACATAACCATTTGTATCTTCTTTGATTTCATCAAACCACTTGCCATGTGGTGCCACATGATTTGATGCTCTTGAATCTATGTACCAAATGTCATATGATTTTGCTTATTTAGTAGCCTTGCTCTATACATATGCCATAAACACCATATTGGGGAATATGAAAATTTCCATAAATTTAGGACACGTGGTCAAATCTTTAGATTTGTCATAACTTGAATATTATAACTCCAAATCGAGTGCTCTATATCTCAATAGATTCCATTTTTCAAGTGCTTTCCAATGATAGGTCACATCATATGGTTTTGATAAACTTATGGGCAAGTTATCTAGGTGCCACGTTTTTAGTATTAAAAAAACGGGAATTGGGAGATTCCCAAATTCACTAATATTGTATTCATAGAAAATAACCTGTCACACCACTCTCATGCTTTTCATGATTGGATGAGGTATAGTGTCTTTGCTACTTACCTCTTTGATTTGCTTGCTTATTCTGCGACTCTTTAGCAACGTGGCCATATTTTTCATAGTAATGATAGTCCTTATTCTTGTTTTCATTATCATGCGTACTCTGTGATTGCCAAGATCCTCTGTCTCGAGACTTGTGTAAAAGAGTGGGGATAGACAAGTAGGACATGGGTTAGCATGGGAATACCCAATTATACTGACGGGGTATATAAGGTGTTGAGAGACCCAATTAGGGCATCAATTATCAATAATCAAGTCTCTCTTTTGCCCTTCCTTCTAGCTTTCATGGCTTCCCTTCTCTTTCTCTCTCTTCTCCTTTCATCTCCTTCCTCTTTTTCTCTCCTCTTTTCAGTCTCTCCCTTCTCTCCTAGGTTTCCTTCATTACAGTTGGTATTAGAGCTTAGGTATTTGGACCTTTCTTTCTTCTCTTTCCTCACATCTAGTTATATTTTACAAAAATAACCCTAGTTCAGATAGGTACAACATAGACAGGAGCTGTAAGGAATAGTAATGGAGTACCACAAGGGGATGGTAGCTTTCTTGAAGACTGCACAAGCTATGGCAAGAGGATTTGACAAATTGGAGGCAAGGGGATAAAAATGGCAATTTGTTTTCAATCCTTAGTCAAAATTAAGAGGTAAACCTATCAAGAACGACTCATAGAAGTTACTGAGGGCTTTAGTCCCGATTACTTTTGAGAAAATGTATTTTCTTTCCTCCCTACAAGTTTTCTTTTGGCTTTTCTATGGAGTACCAAGTAAATATCTCTTAGACCTTGCTCCTCCCTTGTAAATGGGTGTTGCTATGCTTTTTCACACTTCATCCTAAATGTCTAGAGTACCCAAAAACTGTGGTGTGGTCCACAAAAACAAGGGTAAGGGTTAGTGCAAGCTATGTTGTTTGTAGCACATTGCTTTACTTCTTTCCCTAGAACTACCTCTTTTGAGCATGGTGAGGGAGCATATGGTTCTCGAGTTTTAGTGCAATCTTGCAATGGTACTACTAGCGAGGATGTTCTGAACTCAAGGATTTGGGACCATCCACTTTTCTTTACAAGGTTGAGGCTAGGAGGATCTATGGCCCAATCACAAAAGCAGGGTTAAAAATCTAGTCATAGGCTAATGTTAGAGGGGTTTCTGTCCAAATGTCGTATCCATTGGGGATCCGAGAAGATAGAAGGAAGTAGAGGATAGGAGATGGAAGAGAAGAAAATGAATAGAAAAGAGGTAGACACGATAAAGGCAAAGCAAAATGAATCAAAACACTATGTATTCACAGAATCTAAAGTTCCTTGTCTCGCACTACTTAGAAACCATCTCCAAGCATTAGATCTCCCTGGAGCTCCCTCTGATAGACCAAAAACATGTATCAAACAACAACTTCTTGTCACAACTCGGAACCAAAATCTAATCCGTTGGTTTGAAAGGGGGGTAAAAATTCAAGATACATGCTCATGAATCTCCCAAATCACTCATTCTTCTTTGAGTTTAGAGTGTTGTTTACTGCATATCAACTGTGATGGTGACTATGTGTGATTTTGCCCATCCTTCTTTTTCATGAAAAATTTAAAATTGACTGAAAAAGAAACACAATTTTTGCATGCCACCCTATTCTAGAAGTTTTCCTAGATTTTTAGGATATTTACAATAGATAATATCCAACATATAAAAAATAGGCTAAAATTGTCCAAAAATCTAGTATTTTTGGACCATCCATGCCATTGACACTAGCACTAATGACTCAGCTTACATTGACTCTCTAGATCAATAAGAAAGTCAGATGATGATGCACTGCAAAGTTTTTCACACTATGTTCGCGTAATGGCACGATATCCACCTGCTGAGAACGTGCACATGCTCCATTATGTGCCACCAATGCACCACCCATATCAAAAACCCATAATGTCAACTTGCCGCTTATTATGCATATAAGAAAGTGTCCCCCTGGATCATATATCAAGATACTCAGCATCTACATAACTCTTGAACCACACCTAGTACCTCCTCTAGGGTCATAAGGCCTTGGGTGCGCATCATACACTAGAGGCTGTTGAATCTCCATATACATGTCACCAATACACCCATTAACAAATAGATAGTAGCATGCCTACTCTTTCAATGTCAAGTGCATAGAAATCTTCTTATACTGGTAATTGTGTACTACATCAAACATAAATTGAGCCTTAGTTGCATCCAACACATTCTCACCATCACCAAAAATAGTGAAGCAATCCATACCTTGAAGCATCTTAGAGTTACCTTATCAATCCCTCTAACAAAGCATTCAAAACATTTTCCAACTATGGAGCATTACATCTAACATCCTTTAAAGACATATCCTCAAGCTCATGTATTGTGTAAGAAATGATAGCTTTATCATGCAAATCATGTGCATCCAACAAGTCACTAATCTCTGATTGAGTCCTTGCATCAAGTAAAACATGATCTTCATAAACCACTTTAGATGCATTAAGAAAATTTGCAGATGCAATGGCCGACTCTTCCACTACAAGATCTTCTAAGGCATCTATGGTGCTTGTTATCCTGTTTTTGTTCTTGCCCCATCTCTTCCATAACATGCTCCGGAGTTGGCTGATTTGTAGCTTTAGGAAAATCCACACTTTTTCTTGTCACTTCCTTAAAGATGCCTGCATTATCTTTATCTCTATTCTATTTCTCTTCCACAAGTACATCTGTATTTTTCCCTTTTTCTAAATATGCATCCACTCAATATGCATCTACCCATGATTCCCAAACAATTATGTCACTAATTTCTTGCCCTACATGAGATATTTCACTATCGGTAACTTTCCTCTCTTCAGCTGCATGCAAAGCATGTGTCATATTGTAGCCTTCAAACCACCATCACTTGGCCATGCATTCTATCCAACTATAGACCAAAAGTAGAAGCATGCACAATCGCATAAGCATTTCGAATATCCAATTCTTCCAACAACTTTTGCATACCTCCCTTCCTAAAATTCAAAGCAAGAGGAAATTCCATTTCTTGTGCATGGATCTTGCCATCTTTTCAAAACATGAGTTGTCGTGCCAAGGCCTCCTGATAGGCAGCACAATCCTTTCTCTCATGTTGCAAACTATCACACCACATACATTTTTTTCTCGGCTTAGGGGTTGTTGCTCGTTCCCTTTCCTCTTGTCCTTTTTCATCCCATTTTGCAACCTTCAATTCAAGATCCGGCATGTCTTTAACCAATTCATAGCAGTAGGAACAATAGTAGATATAGACATAGGGTTAGCCACAAAAGTGGGTGGCTTACTTGATACATCAACTATTTTTCTTATAATAGTGGGCAAGCTAGAGACATGCAATATTTATCTTCTTCTATGCTTTTTAACAAGTGTAGTAACAGCTTCCTTGACATGTCTCCACTGTGTTTTAAGACCTATCTCTGTAGTCTGGTCCTCTTGCAAATCTTCAAGCTTCTCTTGGACTCAAGATCTATTGCTTCTAGAAACAATTCAATTTACTGACTTGCAAAAGCTTGCTATTCTACAAGATGATCTAACTACTCAAATCGACTTTCAAATTCTCTTAACAATTTTGTAGCCACAAGACCCTTATTGGGTTGTAATACCCACTCCTGAAAAGTTTGACATGTAATCAAGCTAGTGTCTTCAATGTAAAATTTTTCCTTGAGTGTCTTAAGCTACCTAGTCAATATCTTGCATGTACAATTCAGTAATTCGCGCTTTCAGTTTATGTACAGTGACCCGAACATAATATTGCCTCCATGCAAGTTAAGCCACTCCAAAGAATTCCATCTTTTGAGCATAGGCATGTACATATGGAGATACATTCCTAACATTGAATAACTCCATCTCATACTCAACTGCTTGTAGAGCATTCACAATAGTTTCTATTTGAGCAGAAGTGTGCATCACCTGTTGTTGTTGTTGTACCTCCATGAGCATGTTCATATTCTACAGTAACTACTACAAAACATCATTGAAAATTGTGCTCAAAGGTTCTCCCATCTTGTGTTTCCTTTTGATGACCTTTCATGTCAGGTTTACCAATGTCGAAGGGGTTTTTATCAAAATGCCATATCCACTAGGGATCAAAGATGGAAGGAAGTAGAGGATAGGAGATGGAAGAGAAGAAAAATAATAGATAAGAGGTAACCACAATAAAGACAAAGCACATCAAATCAAATCACTATGTATTGATAGAATCTAAAGTTCCTTGTCTGGCACTACTCAGAAACAATCTCCAAGCATTAGAACTCTTGGAGCTCCCTTGTAGACTAGAAACATGTATCAAATGATAGCTTTCTCTCTACTACGCAGAACCCAAATTTTATAGCTCTATTGGCTCCAAAAGGGGGGTAAAACTTCAGGATAGTTTCTCAAGAATTTCCCAAATCACTCTTTTTTCTTCGAGTTCAGAGTGTTGTTTACTGCCTGTCAACTATGATCGTGACTCCACGTGATTTTGCCCATTTTTCTTTTTCATGAAAAATCACAAAACTTACTGAAAAAGTATCTTTCTTTTTGTGTGCCATCCGATTCTAGAAGTTTTCCTTTCTTTTTAGGATAGTTATAATAAATAATATCCAACATATCAAAAGTAGGCTAAAATTATCCAAAAATCTAGTATTTTTGGACCATTCATGCCATGGACACTAGCACTAATGACTTAGATGGCATTGACTCTCTAGATCAATAAGAAATTCAGATGATGATGCACTCCATAGTTTTCACATTATGTCTGCGTAGTGGCACGACATTGCTTCTCACGTTGTCCATGGTGCCTAGCTCTAGGTCCATAAGCACATCACTGGGGATGTAGCAACCTGCAGAGCTACGACTCGTTGTAATAGATAGTGATGTGCTCGAGTGGAGTCTCAAAGTCGCCATGGTCAGTTCCTATGGGGTTGGTGTCGTGCTCAATGCACATGACCTCCTAAAACTTCACAGTGATCTAGTTGCTACACTTGCCTTCCTGGATGTGAAGGCCTTTCATGTATTTTTTGTTCTTTTCCCTCCTAGCAGTGGCTCGTGAGGGATTGTCAAAACAACCCCTACCCCCCGGGAATTTCAAAGCCTTCATGTGCCCTTGCATATAACACCCCATCCACGAAATTTACTCCCTAAGGACCCTTATACTCCCTTTTGTTTTACACCTTTTATTCCCTGTTCGTGTGAGTCTTTATAAGGCCATTAAGCCTTTCCCATGGCTTTAATGGGCCTTATTCGCGAAAGATTTTGAAACACACCTTTTTTGAAATCCCTACTTCGAGGAGGAAGCCTTATAAAACTGCTTTCGACGGACGGTGCAAGTTATCACAAAAGGGAGCCACAGTGGAATTTCAAAAAGGAGTTGTAAAGCTGCATCCACAACCGAAACACTGCATTCGCGATGCCTCCTAAGAAAGCCCAAGGCGCAACCGCAGGAGGATCATCTCCTAGCGTCCACGTGGATATCTCACCCCAAGTCCAGGTTTCCTTCCTAATTTTTATTTGGTATTGTTATAACTCAATCGTGCAAAGGATAATTGTTGGAAATAGGATGCATTTTTTTGTCTTAAATGCTTTAGAAAAATTACCTCACGATGAGGAATTTAGTCATTAATATTTTCAATAAAACAAGCAAAATAAAGAGAGCATAAATGCATTTCTAGTAAATAGCTTTATGCAGTGCAATGAATTAAAATTAGATTAATATCCATTGTTATAGAACGGAATTAAAATAGTATACCTCGTTTAAACATGGAAGTATAAACTGCATATCGCATTATTGAGCAAAATTTGGACACCTGCTGCGTCATGTCCATATGTGGCGCATACTTTAAAAGTGAGACGAATTTAGAGTAGTATGCGTCCAGAGTGAGTCCTAGCTGTTTTAGCTCGTAGAACTCATTCATTTTCTGTGTACGATATGTAGGTGGCAAATATCTCCCCTGCACGGCTCAAACTCGGGTGGCTTTATCTGCTTGAGGAGGAACTTCTTCTCCTGGGTCACAGCAGTACTTGATGTAGGGGGCGAATTTGGAACCTGTACCTGGGGTTGTGCCTAGATAAAAGTTTTCTTAACGCTATTATATGATAATTGACGTTAGCTTATCTTTAGTTCAACTATCTCGTAAATCATGAAGCTACTTAACTTTTTAACAACTCTGATGCACAGCCACATATTGATAGAAGAAGTCTTTATTTATATTTACATGGACATAGCCTTATACAACGTCTCGTGTGATGATAATCCAATCATTACATTCAGTTTGGAGAGAACAACGTTGTATTGCATTTGTCTACAGGAACTGTGTAATAGTAGGGCTTTGGGTCATGGATCTTTAGGAATCGATAATTCATTGGAAGTTCAAGATACCCCTTCGTCATATACATATGAGTTCATTTCAACCCTCCGACCTTGAATATGTAAAGTCGAATTTACGTGAGCTTCCACAAAAATGAACAGCTTCACGACATTCAAGTCTTCCAACCACTTGATCCTCTTTAGGTTGGTCTGTAGATAAGTGAACCGGTGGGCAGCTATGTAGTAGATTCCTGAAGACCCCGTCCATCTTCGTTCTATGTATAAAGGTGATGGATTATAAATCTGCTCCAGGATGTTCATCATCCCAATTCTTTGTCTATAAAGCGGAGAATTGACCCGAAACACCAAAAACTTGTTCCACGCTTCATAGTTGTGCAAGACATCATTGAAGATGAGGAAATGTTTGGACAACAACAATTTCTTTATTTCATTTTATTGAGATCTCATAAAAACAATTCCGTTGTTGGTCTGCTCTGATACCAACTGTAACGTGTCCCCTAATATCATCCAGGACACGTCTTAGCAGTCCATCGGAAAGGGTGTCTAGAAAGCTCCGCCCGGCACTCCCATGGAATGTTACAGGTTTTGTGATCTAGTTTTTCCCACGTCTGCCATGTAGCGGAAGTATCCTAGCCGTTCCCACTTAGGATCGACTGGAATTAGGGTTTTCCTAATGGGTCATTAGCTAACAGCAACTAGCGTCAGACCCGAGCAAACTACTTTACGCAGAAACGCCAGGTCCGAAGTGGATTCACGCTACACTTGGTTCAAGGAGAATGGGAAATGAGAGGGATGCAAAGCTCAACCTCTCTGCCATAAGGCATAGTCCCATTCCATTCCCCTAAAACAACGTAAATCGGGTAAGACGTAACTCTAGGTCATCGTTCTCGTTATTCTTTTTGATGATGATGATCATTCCACTGTTCTTCGAGATTTTTGAGAAAAGTTTCCGGCTAACCGGGACCACCCAACTGTAGGACAAACCCATGGCCCATCCTCCGCACTTTCCTTGGTTTGTTTTAGTTATGTAATTATCTAACTCATTAATTTGACATATAACAATCAGCTTCTTTAATTAATCTTGTTAAGCACTGGTTCCTTCACGTAATCTTATCACGTGACATATAAAAACAACATCAAGCAAGTTCTTTTAACATCTCATCATTTTATCTTTGAAATACAAGAAGTTCCGCCCGTAGGCTTGTCCATAATCTACCCGAAGGCTAACCAGTAATCTCCAGGGATCACTATTCCAAGCTTCCGCCCGTCAACTAGTATGTGGGCCTCGAGATCATCCCGAGTCACGTTAGCCTCTTGTGCAGGACCCGGAAGGCGAGGGATTTACGGCTAGAGCCCCCCCTGGCACCCAAGCGTCCTCCTACTCCAAGTAGAGCTTAACAGAAAGACCTCTTGCGGCGGGTTCGGTCCACATTCCCGGCGCGGTCAACAACCCCCTTGGTTAGGGTCAGGCAGGCAGTCGGGGGTAACTGAAGCTGCCTCTCCCTTCAGGCCTTTAACCTGAAGTATAGGTACTTATTTAATTCGTAATTCATAATTCAAACAGAGCCCTAAAATCTCTAGCAAGCACAAACATTTCCATTAATCAACCCAGTTGTATGGCAAACTGCTAAGGAAGTGCTCTTTCCTTTTTGAGTGTATCAGTAGTCGTTCTCAAGATGTCTTGTAACTTGGCAAGATCTCTTATATTCCGGTGTAGGGTATACCCAACTTGGTTAACCCTAAGGTATCTTAGATATGCTAGTTTCTATTTTACAACTTTATTTAGAAGGATATCCAAAACTACGTCTTTTTGCAAGATAACTTGCGTAAGGATATGCCGTCCTTGATGAGGGTTTTTTTTCCCTTTTCTCCTTGTGAATCAATCACAAAATGATTTCATACATGTTGTGCAAGTCTTGCGATGGAATAATCTGTTTAGATTCTTTAAGCTGACGTATGTCAGGCCTAGGGTTTCTTCATTTAGGGACAAACCCTAGTTTCTTATCTTTATAAAATTATTGTCCTTACGGTAAGGAAAGTAGTCAAATGTTAGGGTATGAATGTTTCTATATTTAGATTGGTTTGGTTCGCTTTTGGAAGGTAATCTTACTCGTCTTGTCACGGTTTTACTATCCTTATGACAATTAACCTTCCCAATCAATACAATTTAATTTGGCATATAGCATAATGCCAAGATGATACAAAGGGCGACAATACTCCTTGGGACAAAAGGCCTAGCTAAGAAATTGGTGTATACACACTTTACTAGTCCCAAGTCCTCAAATAGCAGGGGAAAAGTGTTAATAGAGTGTCATCTAGCAATTCCCCATTACATTTTCTTTCCAAATGAGTTCGTATATCTAATTTTTATACTTGTTAATTCCTAACATTTAACTTCCGTTTTCTTTAAAGATGAACTCATGCCAAATAACAACAGTTGTCTTGCTAAGATGTGCAACTAGCAAAGATAACTCCCTAGTAATTTGAGCATCGAAAGAAACCTTTCATGAATTTAGCAATTTTACCATGATTCGTTGCGAAAGGAATAATACTAATGGTGCAAGATATAATTTCTACACTTTAGGAATATATTACTATAGTAAATGGTTAATCTTGCCTATAATTTTATAATGCTTGATGCAATTTGAAGAAAGCTAATTTGTATACATTGTCATTCATAAGCTAACTCCTTCGTTAAAATTAACTCGAACAAATATATCCTATCCTTAACAAATTTTCTTTGCATGATCGACTTAAAACCGAATTGACACCAAGAAGAAAAAAAAACGTGGCTTTGAGGTGAGATATCCACATGGATACCGGGAGATGACCCTCCCGTAGCTACACCTTGGACTTTCTTCGGCGGCATCGTAGTTCGAATGTGAGATAGCCTTTTCCTTTTTCTTCTTGGAATTCAACCGTCTTCTACTTCCTTTTCTTTTACCTTTTTCCCACTCTTCCTCCTTCACTCCCTCTACCTCCCTCCCTATCTTTTATCTCACGGCTATTTCTTCCTTACGGAATACCATACGAGGCCATGATGATGAATTGGATTTTTAGGACTTGGGAGTGTGTGGACACCGGCTTGTTTGATAAGACTAAGAACACAAAGCTCAACTAAGAGAGAACTTGCACAAAAAGTTTTAAAAAGTGAGTGAAGGAATTAATGCAAGAGAATGGAAGTCCGCAAGGTAGCCTAAGGACAAAGTAGGACTATGGGTGTGACTTGAATAGTCTAAGGAGCTAAGAGGGGGGGGGAAAAGAGCAAGCGTTTAGGGGGGAATTAAAACCCAGGAGGGGAAACGAGGGCTTAAGGGAGAATAAAACCCCGGGAGGGGGGGAAACAAGGGCTTAAGGAAAAGGGGGAATTTGAAATCCTAGGGGGTGTGTGTGGTTCCAAAAACCATGGGAAGGCTAAGAGGCAAGGGGGCTTAGGGGGGGGATTTAAAAACCCGGGGGGGGGGGGGGGGGGGGGGGGGGGGGGGGGGGAAACAAGGGCTTAGGAAGCCCACGTTGGAACCTTCCAAGGGGCTTTCTGGAAGGCCCACGTGGCGGGGGGGGGGGGCGAAGCTTCTGACGGCATGATGGGCAGGTGGCAGGGCCTGCGACTGCAAGCGGCGTGCTGGGAGGCGGCTGCTGACTGGCGCAGGAGCTCATGGTTCCCCAAGACGGACTGGCGGCTGTAGATGGCGATGTGCTAGAGGGCAGATGTTGGCGTGATAAGTGGCAGTGGCGACTCGTCTTCCTCCCTTGGCTCGGAGTTATGGCGGCACGGCCCAGCCTCCTTCTGTACAGCGGCCCCCTCCCCTCGTTTAAATAGTGGAGGGAGGGGGATCTTCTCTTCTTGCGTGTCGACACGCATGTCCTCGCTCCCTCCACAGGCTCCACCAAGGAGCTTATAGCTCCTTCTATTTCCCTCCCCCTCCAGCTCGTCAGTCGGCTGGAGGGATAAGGGGGGGAAATTTAAAAATTTTTCAATAAGTCCCAATTATTTACTCAATGCGGAATATTTCAAGTTGTTACATGATTAGAGGTACTTGAGTCCACATATCATACTTTATCAATCATTACTATTGTGATGCATCTATATTTACTACATTTTTCATGTGGTACATATAATAAACAACTTCTCATTATCAACTTGATTACCAATAGATGCATAATTGTTATTTTGTCTTCTCCTTTTTTTTTTTCCATCTCTTTTTTTCTGGACAGTCTTATAAAACATGATCTTTTTTACCACAATTATAGCATTGTTTTTTATCATAACGTACATTCTATATCTACCACCTTCTCAATGGCTCTCCTTGCCTCAAGAAGATAGATCTCTGCACCTATATGTGACTACTCCTATGAGTCATGAGATTACCCTTGATTTTGCCCATAAACGGCCACCTTCATAGCCTCTATCACCATGACCTCTACTCTACTTGTGTTAGAGTAGATCATATAATCTAAACTATTCTTACTTTATGATAAAGATGCAACAAGATCTGATATTTTTTCTTCCAATATTAATATAGATATTAGATTTGAAAAATCAAGAATGGTGTCTCTTGTATTGATGGAGGTTCAAAACTACTTTTACTCCTTGCCTAAAGCCACCCAAACATGCATCCACTATATCATCATCATCAACTTTCTTTAATAGATTGAAGAGCTTCAACAATACTCTGCAATGGATAGTCATTAATAGACACATTACCACAATTGACATTGTTTAACTCAAACATCAACTGTAACCTTTTAGCTTTGATATTTGAACCAAATAGTAGGACTAACTACAGCCTATATATGCCCAATCATATTATCTCAAACATTGATGGAAAGTGATAAATAACTTTTTTAGCACCTTGGTTCCCTTTCTTAAATATCTTTACCCATGTAAGTAAATTGGTCAATTTAAACTTCCAAGCATGTAAGTTATACTTGTCAATCTTGTCATTGATAATTTGAGTAAATCCCTTAGACATTGTGTAACAAAAACCAAAAATATACTTTTATCAATGACTGCTAATCTAGGTAAATTATCACATGTACTGAACTCAAGACATAAGCATGCCTTGAGAAACACCTATAATGTTTGACAATATTCAAATATTATCTAGTGTTCCAGATACAGAGAGAGGGAGATAGAGATATAGACATATGAGAGGCATAGAGAGCCAATCCTTTCTACAGTCTTCTTCTGTCATATTTTTCATTATTTTTTAACTTACACACATAACCAAGTAGGACCTAAGTCTACATAACAGTGTGAAAGATACTTAGTCACTAAATGACTAGTACAGCTAGTTTTGATTGACATTATTATGACACACCTACCATCTAGCTAACCTACTATTGAAGAGAGAGTGTATATTTACTAAGCCTGACTGTTCACACTCCCCCTCCACATCAAGTCAAAACATGTATCCCAACTATTAATATAAAGTGAGGAAACTTATCCCTACCAAGTGATTAAGTAAAGATGTTAGCTACTTTGTCTTCTATCTTCACATGGATAAGATCTATCTTGTTTCTAAGTATCATTTCTATGATGAAATGGTAATGCACTTCTATGTATTTTGATTTAGCATGATAAATAAGATTACTTACTAGAAACACACTACTCATGTTATCAGAATACAACTTGGCTAGTTTATCCACATGTGTTGCTAAGTCATTTGACATCTTAACCACCCATATAACTTCACATACAACTAAGGTTGCACCTCTGTATTCTGCTCAATACTCTAGAGAGCCACACTAGGTTGCTTTATACTGCTCTAGCTAATCATGTTGTTGCCAAGACCAAATACATATCCACTTGTCGATCTTCTATCATATGCACATCTAGCCCAATCTGCATCATTGTGTCTTGTAAGCTCAGAAGGCTTACTATACTCATAAAAGAGCCCATAATATAGTGTAGCCTTCACATACCTCATAATCCTGCTTATATTTTCATTGTCCTTTGCATGAACGGACTAATCAACTTGGTTGAATAACTAAGATCAGGTTGAGTGATGATAAGATAAATCAAGCTACCAACCATCTGTCTATATCTCATTTCCTATGTATTAATTGTCAACTTGACATTTTGCTCTAGTGGAGTATCCATGGGCTTGCACTCCAATGTACCATAAATTTTTAGCATATTATGTGCATACTACTTTTGTAAGATCCATATTCCTTGAGATATCCGTATGACCTCAATACCAAGGAAAAATTTCAGCTCCCCAAAATCTTTTATCAGAAACTCTTCCCATAGCATAGATTTGATCTCATCAATGCCTTGTGTGTCATTACCTATAATGACCAGGTCATCTACATACATCACCAAATTCACATAGCCATTCTTTGTCTTCTTAGTAAACAGGCTATCATCAGCTTTACCCATTTGAAATCCAAGATTTTGCAAGAATGAGCTGATCTTTGCATTTCATACCCATGGTGCTTGTTTCAGTCCATACAATGCTTTCTTCAATCTACAAATATAAGATGTATATTCAACATGTACATATTCTTTTGGCTTATCCATATAGACTTCTTTAATCAAATCACCATTCAAGAAAGCATTCTTTATGTTCATCTGATATAGATTTCAACCTTTGGATGCAACTACTACACTGACAATCCATACAATTGCCATCTTTGCAATAGGACTAAAAGTCTAGTCTATACTATTGAGCATAACCCTTAACAATCAACCCAGCTTTGTATCCCTCAAGTGAGCCATTTGATTTACGTTTGAATTTTTAAATCCACTTTCATCCAATAGACATCTTGCCTTTAGGCAGTTTTTTAACTAAATCACAAGTTCCATTTTTCAACAAGGCATCATACTCTTCATCCATTTCTTTACACCGCTTCTCATCCTTAACTACTTCTGCAAATGACGTGGGTTCTTTCTACTTCATTACTTCTATCATATATGCATAGTGTTTTAATTAGCTGAGCACCCACTATAAGTAAATCTATCAATAGGTTTTTTTTCTTTCTGCAATCTTTGTATAGCTAAGGTGCACTATGTGATTCCACTCTCTCATGAGGTGGTACACACACTTGCTTAACATTAAGGATAAGAACTGCAAGTATTCCAAACTCAGTATTCGGACTATCAGCAGAAGCATACCCTAATCTCAATGGACCTGTAACATCATCAAGTGCCTTCCCTTTGCCTTTATCCATGTCCCATCTCCCCCTCATTTACATATCAGTGTCAATGGAATGAGATCCATGACTACGTAATCTACCTGTCCAAGGACTCACACTAGTAGATACATCATGTGTAGACCCACTAGTAGTGGTAGCATCCTAAATTCCATTTTCAGCATCATATATACTTTGTGAAGGTTCATCATGAACTTACACCTGCATGGCACCATAGCGGGATGCTAGCTCATCAAATACTACATCCTAATTGATCCAAGTCTCATGAGTAGACGAAACATAGCACTTATAAGACTTCTATTCCTATGAGTAACCGATAAAGATAGCCTTTACTACTTTTGGATCAAGCTTCTTCAGTTTCTCATTAGGTACGTGGACATATGGAATGACACCAAATACTTTCAAGTGCCTAATGTTAGGCTTATATCCATAAAGCTACTCATATGGTGTCTTCTCATGTATACCAATTGTAAGTGTCCAATTCATGACATAAACAACACTTAGAACTACTTCGAGCTAGTAAGAAAGATGCATATCTTCTCATTTAGCATTGCCCTGGTTGCTTCAATAATCACCATGTTTTTCCATTCAACCACTCCATTTTGTTGTGGAGTATAACTACATGTCAATTGTTCATGATCCCATGCTTACTCAAGTACCTGTCAAACTCTTTTGACACATTCATCACCGCCATCACACTATAGGCATAAGATATAACACTTGAACTCTCTCTTTGCATGATATTTGAAATCTAGAAAGGTGTCCACAACCTCATCTTTATGTTTTAGAATGTATATTCAATTATACCTATTAAAATCATCCACAAAAATCACATAATATCTAGACCCTCCAAGAGATACAGTATGTGCAGGTCCCCATACATTTGAATGAATAAGCAAATGGAAAGTGGGCTTGTTTGCCAAATTGAAAAATTGAATATATGTGTTCCAAATCAATTTATTTGAACTTTGTCAACCCTGAAACAATATCCTTTTGTTGCATCTTTTTCATCCTCTGAAAATTTATGTGTCCCATGCATATATGCCAAATATCTATGTCTCGGACACTTGCATCATCATGAGTTGTTTACATTGTAGCTTTCAGCTCACAAATATTTGCATTGAATGTAAACATTCTACCATGTCTTTTTTCCTTTGCAATCAACTTGCAGTCTTTGCCATATTCCTTAATAAAACAACCATCTTTGTTAAACCATACCTATAGGTTTTATTCAACCATCTGACCAACAGATAACAAATTATTCATGATTGATGGAACATGCAAGACATCATATAGTTTCTTCTTCTTGCCATTAGGCATAACCAATGAAAAAACTCATATATGAGTTATGCCATGTTGGGTGTCATTTCTAGTACATACATAACCATCTGTATCTTCTTTGATTTCATCAAACCACTTGCCATGTGGTGCCACATGATTTGATGCTCTTGAATCTATGTACCAAATGTCATATGATTTTTCTTATTTAGTAGCCTTGCTCTATACATATGCCATAAACACCGTATTGGGGAATATGAAAATTTCCATAAATTTGGGACACGTGGTCAAATCTTTAGATTTGTCATAACTTGAATATTATAACTCCAAATCGAGTGCTCTATATCTCAATAGATTCCATTTTTCAAGTGCTTTCGAATGATAGGTCACATCATATGGTTTTGATAAACTTATGGGCATGTTATCTAGGTGTCACGTTTTTAGTATTTAAAAAATGGGAATTGGGAGATTCCCAAATTCACTAATATTGTATTCATAAAAAATAACCTATCACACCACTCTCATGCTTTTCATGATTGGATGAGGTATAGTGTCTTTTCTACTTACCTCTTTGATTTGCTTGCTTATTCTGCGACTCTTTAGCAATGTGGCCATATTTTTCATAGTAATGATAGTCCTTATTCTTGTTTTCATTATCATGCGTACTCTGTGATTGCCAAGTTCCTCTGTCTCGAGACTTGTGTAAAAGAGTGGGGATAGACAAGTAGGACATGGGTTAGCATGGGAATACCCAATTATACTGACGGGGTATATAAGGTGTTGAGAGACCCAATTAGGGCATCAATTATCAATAATCAAGTCTCTCTTTTGCCCTTCCTTCTAGCTTTCATGGCTTCCCTTCTCTTTCTCTCTCTTCTCCTTTCGTCTCCTTCCTCTTTTTCTCTCCTCTTTGCAATCTCTCCCTTCTCTCCTAGATTTCCTTCATTACAGTTGGTATCAGAGCTTAGGTATTTGGACCTTTCTTTCTTCTCTTTCCTCACATCTAGTTATATTTTACAGAAATAACCCTAGTTCAGATAGGTACAACATAGACAGGAGCTGTAAGGAATAGTAATGGAGTACCACAAGGGGATGGTAGCTTTCTTGAAGACTGCACAAGCTATGGCAAGAGGATTTGACAAATTGGAGGCAAGGGGATAAAAATGGCAATTTGTTTTCAATCCTTAGTCAAAATTAAGAGGTAAACCTATCAAGAACGACTCATAGAAGTTACTGAGGGCTTTAGTCCCGATTACTTTTGAGAAAATGTATTTTCTTTCCTTCCTACAAGTTTTCTTTTGGCTTTTCTATGGAGTACCAAGTAAATATCTCTTAGACCTTGCTCCTCCCTTGTAAATGGGTGTTGCTATGCTTTTTCACACTTCATCCTAAATGTCTAGAGTACCCAAAAACTGTGGTGTGGTCGACAAAAACAAGGGTAAGGATTAGTGCAAGCTATGTTGTTTTTAGCACATTGCTTTACTTCTTTCCCGAGAACTGCCTCTTTTGAGCATGGTGAGGGAGCATATGGTTCTCGAGTTTTAGTGCAATCCTACAATGGTACTACTAGCAAGAATGTTCTGAACTCAAGGATTTGGAACCATCCACTTTTCTTTCCAAGGTTGAGGCTAGGAGGATCTATGGCCCAATCACAAAAGCAGGGTTAAAAATCTAGTCATGGGCTAATGTTAGAGGGGTTTTTGTCCAAATGTCGTATCCATTGGGGATCCGAGAAGATAGAAGGAAGTAGAGGATAGGAGATGGAAGAGAAGAACAAGAATAGAAAAGAGGTAAACACGACAAAGACAAAGCAAAATGAATCAAAACACTATGTATTCACAGAATCTAAAGTTCCTTGTCTCGCACTACTTAGAAACCATCTCCAAGCATTAGACCTCGCTAGAGCTCCCTCTCATAGAACAAAAACGTGTATCAAACAACAACTTCTGATCACAACTCGGAACCAAAATCTAATCCATTGGCTTCGAAAGGGGGGTAAAAATTCAAGATACATGCTCACGAATCTCCCAAATCACTCCTTCTTCTTTGAGTTCAGAGTGTTGTTTACTGCATATCAACTGTGATGGTGACTATGTGTGATTTTGCCCATCTTTCTTTTTCATGAAAAAATTAAAATTGACTAAAAAAGAAACACAATTTTTGCATGCCACCCTATTCTAGAAGTTTCCCTAGCTTTTTAGGATATTTACAATAGATAATATTCAACATATAAAAAATAGGCTAAAATTATCCAAAAATCTAGTATTTTTGGACCATCCATGCCAGAGACACTAGCACTAATGACTCAGCTTACATTGACTCTCTAGATCAATAAGAAAGTCAGTTGATGATGCACTGCAAAGTTTTTCACACTATGTTCGCGTAATGGCACGATATCCACCTCCTAAGAAAGTGCACATGCTCCATTATGTGCCACCAATGCACCACCCATATCAAAAACCCATAATGTCAACTTGCCGCTTATTATGCATATAAGAAAGTGTCCCCCTGGATCATATATCAAAATACTCAGCATCTACATAACTCTTGAACCACACCTAGTACCTCCTCTAGGGTCATAAGGCCTTGGGTGCGCATCATACACTAGAGGCTATTGAATCTCCATATACATGTCACCAATACACCCATTAACAAATAGATAGTAGCATGCCTACTCTTTCAATGTCAAGTGCATAGAAATCTACTTATACTGGTAATTGTGTACTACAGCAAACATAAATTGAGCCTTAGTTGCATCCAATACATTCTCACCATCACCAAAAATAGTGAAGCAATCCATACCTTGAAGCATCTTAGAGTTACCTTATCAAGGCCTCTAACAAAGCATTCAAAACATTTTCCAACTATGGAGCATTACATCTAACATCCTTTAAAGACATATCCTCAAGCTCATGTACTGTGTAATAAATGATAGCTTTATCATGCAAATCATGTGCATCCAACAAGTCACTAATCTCTGATTGAGTCCTTGCATCAACTAAAACATGATCTTCATAAACCACTTTAGATGCATTAAGAAAATTTGCAGATGCAATGGCTGACTCTTCCACTACAAGATCTTCTAAGGCATCTGTGGTACTTGTTATCCTGTTTTTGTTCTTGCCCAATCTCTTCCATAACATGCTCCGATTTGTAGCTTTAGGAAAATCCACACTTTTTCTTGTCACTTCCTTAAAGATGCATGCATTATCTTTATCTCTGTTCTGTTTCTCTTCCACAAGTACATCTGTATTTTTCCCTTTTTCTAAATATGCATCCACTGAATATGCATCTACCAATGATTCCCAAACAATTATGTCACTAATTTCTTGCCCTACATGAGATATTTCACTATCGGTAACTTTCCTCTCTTCAGCTGCATGCAAAGCATGTGTTATATTGTAGCCATCAAACCACCATCACTTGGCCATGCATTCTATCCAACTATAGACCAAAAGTAGAAGCATGCACAATCGCATAAGCATTTCGAATATCCAATTCTTCCAACAACTTTTGCATACCTCCCTTCCTAAAATTCAAAGCAAGAGGCAATTCCATTTCTTGTGCATGGATCTTGCCATCTTTTCAAAACATGAGTTGTCGTGCCAAGGCCTCCTGATAGGCAGCACAATCCTTTCTCTCATGTTGCAAACTATCACACCACATACATTTTTTTCTCAGCTTAGGGTTTGTTGCTCGTCCCCTTTTCTCTTGTCCTTTTTCATCCCATTTTGCAACCTTCAATTCAAGATCCCGCATGTCTTTAACCAACTCATCTAATGCATCTTCCCTAGCAGTGGGAACAATAGTAGATATAGACATAGGGTTAGCCACAAAAGTGGGTGGCTTACTTGATACATCAACTATTTTTCTTATAATAGTGGGCAAGCTAGAGACATGTAGTATTTCTCTTCTTCTATGCTTTTTAACAAGTGTAGTAACAGCTTCCTTGACATGTCTCCACTATGTTTTAAGACCTATCTCTGTAGTTTGGTCCTCTTGCAAATCTTCAAGCTTCTCTTGGACTCAAGATCTACTGCTTCTAGAAACAATTCAATTTACTGACTTGCAAAAGCTTGCTATTCTACAAGATGATCTAACTACTCAAATCTACTTTCAAATTCTCTTAACAATTTTGTAGCCACAAGACCCTTATTGGGTTGTAATACCCACTCCTGAAAAGTTTGGCATGTAATCTAGCTAGTGTCTTCAATGTAAAATTTTTCCTTGAGTGTCTTAAGCTACCTAGTCAATATCTTGCATGTACAATTCAGGAATTCACGCTTTCAGTTCATGTACAGTGATCCAAACATAATATTGGCTCCATGCAAGTTAAGCCACTCCAAAGAATTCCATCTTTTGAGCATAGGCATGTACATATGGAGATACATTCCTAACATTGAATAACTCCATCTCATGCTCAACTACTTGCAGAGCATTCACAATAGTTTCTATTTGAGCAGAAGTGTGCATCACCTGTTGTTGTTGTTGTACCTCCATGAGCATGTTCATATTCTACAATAACTACTACAAAACATCATTGAAGTTCTCCCATCTTGTCTTTCCTTTTGATGACCTTTCACATCAGGTTTACTAATGTTGAAGGGGTTTTTATCAAAATGCCATATCCACTAGGGATAAAAGATGGAAGGAAGTAGAGGATAGGAGATGGAAGAGAAGAAAAATAATAGATAAGAGGTAAACACGATAAAGACAAAGCACATCAAATTAAATCACTATGTATTGATAGAATCTAAAGTTCCTTGTCTGGCACTACTAAGAAACAATCTCCAAGCATTAGAACTCCTGGAGCTCCCTTGTAGACCAGAAACATGTATCAAATAATAGCTTTCTCTCTACTACGCGGAACCCAAATTTTATAGCTCTATTGGCTCCAAAAGGGGGGTAAAACTTTAGGATAGTTGCTCAAGAATTTCCCAAATCACTCCTTTTTCTTTGAGTTCAGAGTGTTGTTTACTGCCTGTCAACTATGATCGTGACTCCACGTGATTTCGCCCATTTTTCTTTTTCATGAAAAATCACAAAACTTACTGAAAAAGTATCTTTCTTTTTGTGTGCCATCCGATTCTAGAAGTTTTCCTATCTTTTTAGGATATTTATAATAAATAATATCCAACATATCAAAAGTAGGCTAAAATTGTCCAAAAATCTAGTATTTTTGGACCATCCATGCCATGGATACTAGCACTAATGACTTAGATGACATTGACTCTCTAGATCAATAAGAAAGTCATATGATGATGCACTCCATAGTTTTCACATTGTGTCTGCGTAGTGGCACGACATTGCTTCTCATGTTGTCCATGGTGCCTAACTCTAGGTCCATAAGCACATCACTGGGAATGTAGCAACCTGCAGAGTTACGGCTCGTTGTAATAGATAGTGATGTGCTCGAGTGGAGTCTCAAAGTCACCATGATCAGTTCCTACGGGGTTGGTGTCGTGCTCAATGAACATGACCTCCTAGAACTTCACAGTGATCTAGTTGCTACACTTGCCTTCCTGGATGTGAAGGATCTCACACACACATACTCTCTCTCTCTCTCTCTCTCTCTCTCTCTGACAACTTCAACTGCCTAGCTCACTTGATCCATATACACAGAACCAAATTTTGTGTTGATTGGTGGCACAATGTAATCAACCACCACGCCGAGCTAATTTAGGGGCAATCATAGAAGACAAGGCTATGGTCTTCTCAATGGGAACTTGCCTTGGACGTTTCCCATCAGCAAATAATCTCCCAAATGGATGCCCTTGACAATGCCTCTGAGCCATTGAGTTGCCACGCCACTTGAGGTTGGAAATGCTAATGATGATGACGATGGTGATGATGGTCATGAGAGATATAGAGAGAGGAAAATAGAGAAACTATGAAATAGAGGAGGATAAAAAGAACAGAGGAGCAAGCAAAAATGCAATAAGAAAAAAGAAAACCAATAGAGAACACACAAGAAAGAGGGGAAAAACTAGACAAACAAAGCAGATTGAGCCAAGATCTGCATGCAAAGGGGAGAACACACACACACACACAGAAGGTTGGGAAATGAACCCATTGCCATCTCTCCTAACAGTGGTGAAACCTCATACACATCCATGTGCTCAAATAAGTCGAAGCAACCATTACCATCAATGGTTGCTTGTAGCACTCAATCCACTAACAACATAATTTACATTGAAACACAATATTAGTGAGTTTGGAAATATCCCGATTCCCATTTTTTGAATACTAAAAAGGTGGCACCAAGATAACATACCCATAAGTTTCTAAAAAATATATGACATGACCTATCATTGGAAAACTTGAAAAATGGAATCTATTGAGCTATAGAGCGCTCGATTTGGAGTTATAGTGTTCAAGTTATGACAAATCCAAAGATTTGACCACATGTCCCAAACTTATGGAAAATTTTGATATTCCTCAAGATGGTGTTTTGACCAATCGAGAGTGGATACAACATTGTCACAACAGGTTGACAAAACTATACAAGTCACATCCGAGGAGAATCATGACAAAATAGCAGCAAAGCTTCAAGAGAAACATGGAAAACCCGAAAGTAGGAGCAATCCTAGCACTAACGAATCTTGCTCATCTAGGCCTGAGCCCCTAGCTATGCTAAATCCTAGGGAAGATCCGAGAACCTTATATGAGATAGCAACCTAGCAAGCCCTTATAAAGCATAGAAGTGTCACAGAGTGCTTGACCAAGCTGGAGGCTAAACTCAGATTATTCACACATGCTTATGTCCTTGTAGACATTAGCACATTTCCTAGGGAGTAGCTTTAGAAATATTTGTCATATCTGCTATCCTGGGAAGAGCAAGAATGTCTTAACGAGCACTATGAGAATCTCCTATATGAAGGCCTGGAACTCATCTCTGACAAGGAAGCCGATGAACTACACTTAATTGTGACATTCAACGAAGTGTTTGCCAACCAAATCTCTTAGAGATAGAGAAACTAAAGTGACAATCAAAGGGTCGAAGTAAATTTGAAAAACGTTGGTTTGAAAATCGTGCTACAATGGCCGACAAACTTGGAGCCCAGATTAGTCTTAGAAGAGCGATTGGCCAAATGGTAGTCTCAAAGAGTCACCTTCAATTAAGCCAAAATAGTGAGGCTAGCCCTTATTTGGCAGATTTGGAACATGCAAAGGAACAAGAAAAGTAGAAAGGGGTTGGAATATGGGATAAATCCTTGGTGCAGTAGAGGCTTCCATTCGAGATCTTCCACCTTCTTCTCTTAAAGATTCAGTAAATTTTGATGCAATAAGTTTGCTGAACTCAAGCAAGGGAAAAGCATTGCCTACAATTGTAGAGCAGGCTAGAGATGGAAGCATAGTCCAAGTATTCTTGCTTCTAGACTTCCTATTTGTGCAAGTTTTTGTGGCAGGAATTTAGGCTCCATCTATGGGAAGGTGTAGTCTAAATACAAAAAGACATGCTTCTAATGATGTTGCTATGAAACTTACAAATGGTGAGCCAAAATCTGTTGAGCTGACATTAGCACAAAGGTTGGCCACTTCTATAACTGTTGTAGCCAATGTGGAGATTCCATCAGATCCTTATGCAAGGGAAGCAAAACACTTCATTGAAGTTCAAGTTCTGCACAGAGATGTATGGATTGTTTTAGAGAGTATTGATAAGTTCAACAACTTGATTTGTTCAGTTCACTATACTAGTGGTGATGTTGCATGAGATCTTGGTTTGGAGTTGCTTAAGAATGGGTTGGCAAAAGTTGTTGAATGGAGTGCCAAATTACATTAGAACACCATATTGGGGAATATGGGAATTTCCCATAAGTTTGGGACATGTGGTCAAATCTTTGGATTTGTCATAACTTGAACACTATAACTCCAAATCAAGTGCTCTATAGCTCAATAGATTCCATTTTTTAAGTGCTTTCCAATGGTAGGTCACATCATATGGTTTTGAGAAACTTATGGGCATGTTATCCGAGTGCCACCTTTTTAGTATTCAAAAAATGGGAATTGGGAGATTCCCAAACTCACTAATATTGTGTTTTAGGGGAGTTTTGCGGTCTCAAAAATGCCCTGTAAGAGATCCTAGAGAGAGAAAACAATTTAAGAAATAAAATCATTTTATAGAATTTTCAAAAGGTTTATATATTGGTAAGTTAAAATATCAAAATTCGTAATAATTCATTGTCGTGATATTCTCATGGTCACATCAAACCTAGGAATCTAGGTCGCCATAAAGTTGGCAAAGGTTGTCATAATGAAGATCTTAACTCTCCTCATTAAAGTGAAAACTAATATTCAATTTGAATTTTGGTGGATACTCGATTGCCTCCCTCCATTGTTTCTCTCTTCTTTTTTTCTCCTCCTTAGTAGTCTCTTCTTTGTTTTCGTTCTTGCTTCTAATCATATCCTTAGCTATGGATCAATCACCCAATGATCTCTGTAGCTCAGTTATAGATCAATCATCCAATGTTCTCTGTAGCTCTCATAAAAGACCTCTCTATCATCTTCATATTGAGTTGGATAGTGAGTATGAACCAATAAGAAAGAGAACAAAATCTATCACGGTTACAATGTCTATGAAACATATACCGAGGTTTGAAGGAAAGAAGAATATTAATCTTTGGTTAGATGGAAAGCTATATCCCAAAGATTCTAGCAAAAATAGCACTCCTCCTTTCTATAATAGCTCATCATTAATGAGGTTTATTGGTGATGGCTACAATGGATTTTTAGGTTATACACTTAACCTTGTTGCAGAAAAGGATATCCTTGGACTAGAGAATCATCTTTTGATGAAACACAATATAGAATTGTTGCAGAAGCTAGAGGATTGTCGAGAAAAAAATTCACTCATTGGAAAAGCGTATCAAAGCTTATCAACAAAAGTAAACTTTATTAGGCCTTCGAAATCGACAAAGAGCTCTTAAAAATATTGAGAATCTCAAACAAGGAGGAGGAGGCTTTGGTAAAAGAATCCAAGTAGCAAGGTATATTTTTTTTCACTTGAAAAATCTTAAATATGGCTTTATTTAAATTACTTGCATTGATTTGTGATGTTAATTTTGCTTAGATCTCTTCTACAACCAAATGCAAGTGAAAGAGATTCTTTAAAAGCAGCTCAGTTTTATTATCATCTTCTTCCTTCAGTAGTTTCAAATGATATTTTGGAGAAGAAGAAATTTAAAAAGGCAAAGAAACAATGCTTGGAGTCATTTGTAAAGGATCATTCTTTGGATTCTGAGTTAGTACAAAAGACACTAGATAGTATTGGTATTAGTCGAGATGCTTATATGCAACTTTTCCAGCTTTTACAATCAAATATGAAGCAAGGACAGGTACGCAATTGTATACTTCCGAAGCCATTTGTGGTTAGGACTATCAGACAGGGAGTTAATAACAAAGTGATAGGGATTCTAGGTGAGCCTTTTCATATCAAGGCTACCTTCAAGGGCAAGAAAAATGAGATTACATTCAATGAATTTAACAATATTTTACTTGACTTGCCCACCTTACAATGCTTAATGATCAAATTTTATGACTTGTCAGTAGTAGCAGAGGCACAGGGAGTGGCTAGATTTGTGATTAAACTTGATGAAAGTGAGATTTTGAAATGTAAAAAATTGGATAGAATCTCTATCACCTTGATGAATAGAGAACTTTCGTCAGGTCATTGCAATCACTCAACATCATTTAGTGTTCAATCTGAATATAACATTTGAGGTAGATACTGAGAATTTTGATATATTATATTGGGTTTTTCATCAAACATCAATACCTAATGTTGTTCAAAGGCAACAAGCAGAAGAAGAGCTATTTGTTGAAGGATTTGGGAACTATAGGATTGAGTGGCACATAGCTGGTGACCTAAAGACACTCAAATGTATGTATAATGTATCAAAAGGAGCCAACTCGAGATCTCCTTGCTTATACTACATGTCGCCAGCTCTAGAGTTAAGCTCAGGCAATTGGAATAGAGCTGCCTCTAGGCACAATAAGGATCCCCAGTTTAAACTAGTCTTGGACATTCCTTTAGCGAATGCCCATATTTGTACACTTCATGCACTTTGCAGGATAATTGAAAAGCTTGTTCATCTCTATATAGGATTTGCATGGAAGCTGAAGCCATTATCAACTAGAACAGATGCTATAACAAAGGTTGAAAAAGTTCTCTCTGCAATTAGTTTGCATGGTGGCAATGTTATTATTGAACCAGATCTTCAGAAGTCTAAGGATGGTAATTGTGTCCCAAAAAAACCATCTATTGGTGGAGTGAAGCCTAGAAGGTTTCTAGGCTTTCATGGGAGACTTGGCAAGATAAACTCGAGAAATGGTGGCTCAACTATTAAATTTAATCAGTGGAAATTCCTACATAATGCAGTTAAGAATCACACTGATAATGGACAAGCTTGGAATAGAAAAGCTAAAGTTTTGGAAACACTAGAAAAAGTGTTTTTTTATTGTGATAAGACTGAATGGAATGATGATGATCTCAAAGACTTTAAAAACCAATTGAACCTTTTCAAAAAGGTGATGACAG
Organism: Lygodium microphyllum; assembly: GCF_053477565.2. NCBI lineage: Eukaryota > Viridiplantae > Streptophyta > Polypodiopsida > Schizaeales > Lygodiaceae > Lygodium > Lygodium microphyllum. Next base: position 126,405,199 of record NC_141152.1, on the reverse strand, counting down.
AAGCTTGGGGTGATCAACACTTTACTCGCTATATGGTAAAAAGTTTGTATATGTCTGTTTCTTCATTGTCAAACTCATATAATATTTTTTAATAACTTTCTTTATTTGTTGACTATGTAGCATATTTTATACAACCATGCTCCATACTTTATTAAACAATATGGATCTCTATCTATCTGGTCAACCCAAAGTATGGAAAAATCACATTATCAAGCAAGAACAAAATATTTCAGACACACAAGACATGGAGATGGAAGACACAAAGCCAACAGTTTATTACAGGTCTTTCAATGGTTCTATCGACAAATTTGGCATAAATTCAAGCTTAAAGATACAACCACATCAAGCGATATATCATCTTTAGCAAGGACTATACAAATTGTTACCCAAAGAAGAAAATATAGATATTCAAATTCTTGCACAAAGCAAAGATTTACAGAATGGTTACAAACCAAACAAAGAGTTGGGAAAAGATGGGTTTCAAGAAACCCTTGATCTTTGGCATCTTCTAGTTTGATTGTGTTGCAGAAGAGTCCTTAGTTTCAGGCACCTCGATAGGGCCTCCAGAGGATTCCTTAGTTTCAGGCACCTCAACAGGGCCTTCAGAGGAGTCCTTGGTTTCATGATAGCTTGGAAGAAGCTTCAAATTCTTACTATCTTCTACATAAGAGAGCAAATAGGAGCCAAGAAGTCAAAAATATCCAGCTCTAGATCCACTGTATCTAGGCATAAAGCCAAAAACTGTTATGGCTTCTTTCTTCTCCACTAAAATGATCTTGTCCAAACCTCTACTGAAAACTTGAGATCCAATTACCTTTGAGATAGCTCTCAAAGCCATCATTGGTAGACTTCGAGAGATTGACAATCTACTATGATATATTACAATTGTTTGATTGTTCAAGTTTCCAATATAATGTCCAAGGCTTTGATTTTTCCCAAGCTTCATTGGCCTAGAGCCCTTAGCCCTTCCAAGAAAGTTGTCCAGATCTTCAATCTCAATCTACACAACAAACCACAACGGTATAAGATATAAGATATCTATCTATAATGCATAATAAAGTCTAACATAAACTTAATAGGTAACTTCGAATTATATTTCATACCTTAGGGTGTTCGTCTTCTTCAAGAAGACTATCATCATAAAGATTTATTGAACTCTTGAGTTTCTCATTTGATGGAGACTTCAATCTCTCTTCATACCCTACATTATCAATACGAAGTTTCTTCTGGACCTGCAATAACTCCTCTTCTGTATAGGTAGGCCCCCTTTTCGTATTCTACGATCTAATTAATACATGCATGTAAGGCTATAGAGCTGTCTTGGAAATTCTCTCCCTCAACATCAAGATTTGCTAGTGGTTCTTGTTCATAACCTATAAAATTCATGTCATTTTGGCCCCAACCTGCAAGGATTGCTAAGAAATAATCTTCTCTAAGATCAAAAAGATGTTGAATATCATTTAGCAACACATATCTCTTCTTGTTGAGAAGATAAGTGGGAAATGTTGGAACACATGCAAGAGGACCTTCTTCATCAACCTGTGCACTTGGCTTGATCTCCTTTTCTTCCACCATTGTGATATTGTGACTCTTAAACAAACCTACATCAAAACCTTGGACAAGTTGATTCTCAATATCTTCTTGGAACATCTCCTCCTTCTCTTCGACCTCCTTATCCATACTTGCAACTCTAGCTTTCCCTGTTGGTCTATATCTGGAGAAGAATTTTCCATGTATTGAAGATACACAATAAATCCAATGTCCTTGTGGATCAGAAGGCATTGGTGTTGATACCTGTGGAAAGGGCAAAATGTTTCTCTCTTCCAGAATTCCTCATCAATGAGGTTGAACCTGCCTAGCAAAGTTGACCTGGCTGTACTGGTGGCTCCCATGACATCACTATAATGAGCAAATCCATTGACTTCTAAACCTTGCACATGTCTATCATAAAAATATCTGTACTCCTTAAGTTCATCTTTAAGATCCTCCAATAACTCCTTCAAATCAAAAGGAACATTGAAAATTTCTCTGATATAGCTAAATTTGGAAGAATTTCCAATTGTGTATAAGAAATCAAAGAGTCTATCATCAGAAGTCTCCATTAGCTCCTTCTCATCCATTGCTTCCAAAGATAGCTTTCTCTTTGTCATCTTGACCAACAAAAGATTTATCCCTGAAAACAAAGCAGAATGGCAACAATGTCCAATAAAACACGATAGAACCATGGAAAGAGGCCCCAAAATTGCATTTTCCAAGGCAAAAAATCAAAAAATGAGAAAAAATTTTAAGTGACCAGTGAAACATGAAAACAAGGTGTCCAGAGGCAAAAGCCGGTGAAGAAATCGCGTTTCATCGAACGCTACGTGAAAACGAAAGTTATTTCAAAATTTCATCGGTGAAACGCGATACTAGCAACATACCACTAACCAAAGACATTATTTCGCGTTTCATCGGTCAATAGATGCAGAACAAGAAGAGAAACATGAACTATGAATTAATTCTATTAAAACATATAAATTTATGATAAAATCCTTTCTGGAAGTGCCATGCTTCTTTTAAAAGACACAAAGCACATGACATCTATAATTTTTCAAGTGTTATTAAAAATTCTTTCTATACTAATCAATGAGATTTTGTTCAGATACTTGTAATAACGAAATTATGTTACCTATCAAAATTTGTTGAACTACTCTTCAAACAGGAAGCAAGGACCTTGAAGGAAAATCGAAACAAAATTTCGAGAGAAAGAAAGACAATATCGGAGAGGATGACTTCAAAAAGCTTTTATATTGATTGTCAAACATGTGTTGATAGTTCCAACGAAAACGTTTACGTAATGATGGCAAAATAAACGCGATCGCAAATTTGGATGAAATTTCCAATATTTTTGCACGTACGAAATACCTCAGAATACGTGCGCACGTGTCTCACTTAACACACCGTATCAAATTTCTCAAAAGACATGCGTACTCCCTTTTTTCGGCTCATGCTCATAGGCTCACACTCATGGACAAGGACATGGTAATTCTTAGGAGGCTAAGATATAGATTTTCAAAGGTCCTTGAGCCAATTCCCCTCACTGATGAGAGGACATTTAATGTAATATCTCTATTGAAAAATATTACTAGCCCGCATGAAACTCAAGCAAAGGTCAATTCCCACATTGGAGTTACTGACAGTGAAAGCTTTAAGCTGTACGCGTCGTATCATGACTTTCCACTGGCAAAACAGGACCGAAGTTTGAAAGAACTGGCATAATTGCAGGTGAACATCCTCTTGGGAGGAGGTCAAGAGGATAATAATAGGTTTATACAATTTTTTAATTATTTACCTTCCCCTAGCTGATGCATGGCTGAGGGAAGGGAATGGGCTATTTTGGGCAATGGGGGAGGTGGAAGGAAGGAATCCATGCAGGGGGGGCACGTAGGGGGGGAGGTCCTCTCTCCCCCCTTGTGCTATATAAACCCCCTCTAAGGGGTGGAGGATTCTGAGTCGTGAGGAAGGACAAGTTGTGGAGTGAGAGAGGAAGAATGACGGCGACTGTGGAGGTGTTGATGCTATCGTGGTGCTGCACTAGCTGCCGCTGTACTGGAGGAGCCACCGCCTGAAGCCTGAGGCTGCCGCTGCCATCGTCAGAAGCCATCTATACGCCACTAGCTACCAAAGAGACTGGCCTTTCGCTTCGTCCATGTGGTCTTACATCATGCCCCCAGAAGCTTCCTAGAAGCTTCTAAGGGGACTCTCCAAGTCCCCCCTTCCCGTGGATTCCCCACCCAAGTCCCTATAAGCCCACCTTAGCCTAGCTTTTTAAAGGCCCTTCCCTTTGGAACCCTCCGAGAGCCCAAATCTTTTTTTTCCCTCTTAAGCTTCGTAGTGGAAGCCTATAAGGCCTTCCCATTAGTTCCCTAATATGCCTTTCCAGGTCTTTGAAGGAGAGGGAGCTACAAAGCCCTTTCCACTCGATTTTCCCCATAACCTTAAACTCCCGGGATTTTTAAAGAAAGAAGGCCCAATCTCCGAACCCTAACGCCTTCCAAAGCCAAATTCCGCAAGACGGTGCTTCGGTCAAGGAACCCGTACCTCAAAGGGAACTGCGCGTGCGAGGGAGATGGGCCAAGATCATAAGACTGCGGCCAAGGCAAGAAGGTCGAATTCATGATGGCCCCTAAAAAGGCACAAGGCGCAACTGCAGGAGGATCATCTCCTAACATTCATGTGGATATTTCACCAAACCCACAAGTCCAAGTTTTCTTTCTATTTTTGGTTTACATCGAAATATTGCAATTATGCATGGATAATTTATGGAATTAGGATGCACGTTTGCGATTGAAATACATTGGATATTTTAAAGGAAATAACTCATGAATGAAGATTGGTCAATTCTATTTTTTTAATGGAATGAACGAAGGATGTTTATGCATTTTTAGCAAGTTGCTTCTATGCATTGCAAAGTAACGAATCTAGGACAACTAATGATTATCATTACAAAGTCAGAATTATTGTAGTACACCTTCGAATATGCACAAAAAGATTAAATCGCATGTCGCATTATTAAACAAATCTTTCTTAGTAATGATTCATTAAAAAGTCATTATCAACCATAGGAATCTACAAAGCATGGAATGATTCTAGAGTTGCATGAAGTAGGATAACTCTAGTTTTAAATTAGCATAAATATCATTTTAATTGCGGCGTAGTTAGGAAAGGTTGTATGGTTCATTGTAACCTAAAACCATAAAAGCTTAGTGGCATGAATTGTGAAGGCATGTCTTAGTAGGATCAATAAAAGTTATATGAATTTTAACATGTGCTTGGTCTAACAAGAAAAGTTAGGGATTGCGAATCTAGAGGAAATGAATCGCATGCTTACATAAATTATGACGTAATGCAACTAGTTTTTCCCTTCTTCGATCAAGACAAAATCTTTAGGAATAGTTCGTCCTTGTCGTAAGATAAGCAATCTGGATTACCCAAAATACCTAAACTACAAAGGATTTTCTTAGGATAGTTAAGTCAATGCAACACACCCCAAGTGCTAACTAGGGTTTGGCACGTTGAGGATGTGACCTAGTCGCACTTATTGCCAAGTTGAAACTCTCATACCCTAAAATCCTACCCACATTCACGGAATGTAGGGACAATAGGACGTACTTGCAGGAAATGATTTAGGGTTTCTACCCTAAGGATCACTCGTTAAAAAGATGAAACTTGGATTGAGTTGGAACCCTAGGATGATATTGGCCTAGTGCAATCAAAAATGGATTGGATATGAAAACACACTAAACCTTGTGATTAGAAGACGTCGTTCGATGGGTAAAATAGTCCCATGGATTAGATGAGACACTTGTGCAACAAGTTGTAGAGTTGCATGATCTTGTGGTTGATCACAAGAGAATGGCCAATTCCTCGGAATGAGATTGACAGATTCTTGTGCAAGTTTATATTGCAAGAGGATGAGTAGTCGTCCTAATATAGCACCTTTCTTGGGAAAAGTGACCAAGATAAGGGGATTAGTTATTTGCTTGGAAGAAAAAGACCAACCAATAAATTGGAGCAACATATTAATAGAACTTAAGGTATTGGTTAAGTAGGGTTAATAAGGTAATGGCCCTAACCCAAGTACATAAGGGTTAACAAACAAACCCTTGGGAGCAACATATTAATAGAACTTAAGGTATTGGTTAAGTGGGGTTAATAAGGTAATGGCCCTAACCCAAGGACATAAGGGTTAACAAACAAACCCTTGGGGATCTTGCCGAGTCGCAATTGATCTCGGATCGAATGTTAGATGCATTCGAAGAGAACAAATCACTCAGTAGTTGGCCAAATAATCGATCACTGGAAATGATTGTGCTTGTAACAGTTTAAAGAGCACCGTTTGTTTTGTTTGCTCAAGGAATTAAAGGATGAAAAGATATCTAATGCTTCAGGTTGAAGTCTTGAAGGGAGAGGCAGCCTCAGTTACCCCGGACTATCTGTCTAACCCTAACCAAGGGGATTCTTAACCGCACCGGGAAAGTGGACCGAACCCGCCGTGTGAGGTCTCTCCGTTGAGCGCTACTTGGAGCAGGAGAATGCTTGGGTGCCAGGGGCGGCTCTGGTCGTAAATCCCTCACCTTCTGGGCCCTGCAGAAGAGGCCAACGTGACTCAACGGGATTGAATCTCGAGGCCCGGATACTAGTCTACGAGTGGAATCTTGGATTAGTAATCCCTGTGGATTACTGGATAGCCTTCGGGCGGATTATGGATAAGCCTACGAGCTGGACTTTATAAATGTATTCCAAAGATAAATATGATAACCTATTGAAAAGGAACTTGTTTGACACTATTTTTCTATGTCATGTGCTAAGATTACGTGAAGGAACCAGTGCCTAACGGGCTAATTAGGGAAGTTGCTTGATACCTATCCAACTAAATGTGGTAGGTAATTAGACAGCTAAAACAACCTGAGGAAAGTGCAGTGGATGTGGCCATGGGTCTGTCCTAAGAATGGGTGGTCTCGGTTAATCGAGAATTTTTCTCAATCATAATGGACTGCAAGGAGATCTTTTCAAAGAAAATGAATAGCAAGGCTGCTAACCTAGATTCTAGGTTATAATAATCCCAATTTACGCTGTTTTAGGAGAATGGAATCGAACTATGCCTCATGGCAGGGAGGTCGAACTTTGTATCCCTCTCGTTTCCCATTCTCCTTAAACTAAGTGCAGCTTGAATCCACTTCGGCCCTGGCATTTCTGCATAAAGTAGTTCGCTTGGGGTTCGACACTAGTTACCATTTAGAAAATGACCAGTAGGGGAAACCCTAATTCAGGTCGGTCCTAAGTGGGAACAGCTAGCATACTTCCGCTAGGTGGCACATGCGAAAAGTCCTAGATCGCAAACCCCGTGACATTCCATGGGAGTACCGGGAGGAGCTTTCTAGACCTCCTTTCCGATGGACTACTGAGATGTGTCCTGAAGGGAACAAGTGGACACGTTACAGTTGGTATTAGAGCGAACCAACGAAGGATTTGTTTTTCTTTCTTAATAAGAAGAAGTAAAGAAAATGTTATTGTTAAGAAAATTTCCTTACTTGCGATGATGTCTTGTAGAATTATGAAGCATGGAACAGGTTCTTAGTGTTCCGAGTCATGTTTATGACTGCAATGCATTCCTCGGATTATCAACAAAGGGTTGATATGATGAACATCCTAGATCGTATTTATAATCCATCGCCTTTGTATGTGGAATGAAGATGGACGGGTGACTCACGAATCTACTACATAGTTGCCCACCAATTTGCATACCTTTAAACCAACCTAAAGAGGATCAGGTGGTTGGAAGACCTGAAGATCGTGAAGCTGTTCATTTTTGTGGAGGCTCACATAAACTTAACTTTACATATTTAAGGTCGGAGGGTTGAGTTGAACTCATATGTATATAAGGAAGTGACCCGTGTAATCCCCGCCAAAAGGATCAAGGTGTTGGGGTGATATGAGAAGAATGGGTTCCAAAGAAAAGGATACCCTAATCTCTTGATGACTTACCGATTCCTGAAGATCCATGACCCGAAACCATACTATTATCTAGTTCACGTAGATAAATGTAATACAACATTATTCTCCCCAAACTAAGTGTAACAATTGCTCTATCATCTCAGGAAATATTGTATTCCGAAAGGGCTACGCCCATTTAAAGTGGCTAGGATTCTTGATGGATAGAGCTGAATTGGTTATGAAATATAAATCATAATGATTAGCTAGTTATAACATTAAGAATCCTTTATTCAGGCACAACCCTAGGTACAAATCCCTAGTTTGCCTCCTACATCAAGTACTACCATGATTCAAGAGAAGGAGTTTCTTCTCAAGCAGATTAAGCCACCTAAATTTGACGGGAAAGGTAGGACTGTCCAAGAAAATGCTGAAATTTGGATAGAGTCCATGGAGGATTACTTTGAAGCAGCCGATATTGCACCCGCCAACCAAGCTATGCTCACCAAGCTGAAGCTCACCGGTGAAGCCAGGCTCTGGTGGAAGCAATGGTGTAGAGATCAAGGGATTGCGGAAGGATCCATTACCTGGAAAAATTTGAAGAAATCTGTGTAAGGAATATACTTACCACCTGCGTATCGCATGCAAAAGATGAATGAGTTCTACAAGCTGAAACAGCTGGGACTCACTCTTGACGAATACTACTCAAAATTCATCTCACTTCTTAAGTATGCGCCACAAATGGACATGACACAGCAGGTGTCAAAATTTTGTACTAGTTTAAACCAACCAGTGAATACCCTTCTCGAATCTATGTGCCCATCAGATCTATAGGATGTACTCATTTGAGCTGCACCCATAATTTAAAAGGTGTAGGCTAGGCCAAGAAGTAACAAAACTTGGTCTTATAATGACCTGAACAGAGGAGCATATAGGTATCAAATGAAGAGAGCTTAAGGTCAAAATCGGGGACAAAGAAAGATGGCAAGGACTCATAATGTCAACAACTTTGTCCCTACCCAAAGCGATGGCCGAAATCTCCGTTATTTCCACTACAACAAGCCCGATCATTTCAAGAGGCAATGTCCCAAGCTTGGCGAAGGACATCGCCAAGTACCTTTCCAAGGAACTGGCCGTGGCCAGGGAGCCGCTACCGGAGGTAGAGGAAGAACTGCATGTGTTGCCAATAGGGAAATGTGCGAAGAAGAAGATCCGACCATGGAAGCAGAGTTTGAAAGGGCGACAGTCCATGCCGCTCTTCACAAGAAAGGCCCGAATCGTCAGTTTTTTCAGTGATTCAAACACCATCGGATTATCAAGGTAAAGGTTTCAAGACCTTGATTGATTGTGGTAGTACACATTCCTTTATCTCACTAGCTTGTGTAAGAAGATTAGGAATAGCCACAATAAAAGCACCTACCTTGCTTGTGGAATTAGCAAATTGTTGTGAGGTCACTTGTACCAGGCAAACTGCTAAGGTGGAATTCTTTCTGGGAGGAAAGACGACTTCGGTCAAATTTAGAGTCATGAACCTAGGTATCCATGAGTGTCTACTCTAGAGTTGCATGAAGTAGGATAACTCTAGTTTTAAATTGGCATAAATATCATTTTAATTGCGTTGTAGTTAGGAAAGGTTGCATGGTTCGTTGTAACCTAAAATCCTAAAAGCTTAGTGGCATGAATTGTGAAGGTATGTCTTAGTAGGATCAATAGAAGTTATGCGAATTTTAACATGTGCTTGGTCTTAACAAGAAAAGTTAGGGATTGCAAATCTCGAGGAAATGAATCGCATGCTTACATAAATTATGGCGTAATGCAACTAGTTTTTCTCTTCTTCGATCAAGACAAAATCATTAGGAATAGTTCGTCCTTGTCGTAAAACAAGTAATCTGGATTACCCAAAATACCTAACTACTACAAAGGATTCGCTTAGGATGGTTAAGTCAATGCAACATACTCCAAGTGCTAACTAGTGTTTAGTACGTTGAGGACGTGACCTAGTCGCACTTATTGCCAAGTTGAAACTCTCATACCCTAAATTCCTGCCCACATTCACGGAATGTAGGGACAATAGGACGTACTTTGTAGGAGAGATTTAGGGTTTCTACCCTAAGGATCGCTCATTAAAAAGATGAAACGTGGATTGAGTTGGAACCCTAGGACCGATGATATCGGCCTAGTGCAATCGGAAATGGATTGGATATGAATACACACTAAACCTTGTGATTAGAAGACGCCATTCGATGGGTAAAATAGTCCGATGGATTAGATGCGACACTTGTGCAACAAGTTGCAGAGTCGCATGATCATGTGGTTGATCACAAGAGAATGGCCAATTCCTCGGAATGAGATTGGCAGATTCTTGTGCAAGTTTATCTTGCAAGAGGATGAGTAGTCGTCCTAATATAGCATTTTTCTTAGGAAAAGTGACCAAGATAAGGGGATTAGATATTTGCTTGGAAGCAAAAGACCAACCAATAAATTGGAGCAACATATTAATAGAACTTAAGGTATTGGTTAAGTGGGGTTAATAAGGTAACGGCCCTAACCCAAGGACATAAGGGTTAACAAAGAAACCCTTGGGGATCTTGCCAAGTTGCAATTGATCCCGGATCTAATGCTGGATGCATTCAGAGAGAAGGATTCACTTCTTGACAGTTGGTCAAATAATGACCACTGAAAATGATTGTGCTTGTAACAGTTTAAAGAGCACTGTTTGCTTTGTTTGCTCAAGGAATTAAAGGATGAAAAGATATCTAATGCTTCATGTTGAAGGCATGAAGGGAGAGGCAGCCTCAGTTACCCCCGACTGTCTGCCTGACCCTAACCAAGGCGGTTGTTAACCACACTAGGAAGGTGGACCCGAACCACGCCGGGAAGGTGGACTGAACCCGCCATGTGAGTTCTCTCCGTTGAGCGTTACTTGGATCAGGAGGACGCTTGGGTGCCAGGGGGGGCTCTGGCTATAAATCCCTCACCTTCCGGGTTCTACACAAGAGGCCAATGTGACTCGGGATTGGATCTCGAGGCCAGCATACTAGTCTACGGGCGGAATCTTGGATTAGTAATCCCTGTGGATTGCTGGATAGCCTTCAAGTGGATTATGGATAAGCCTACGGGCTGGAGTTTATAAATGTATTCCAAAGATAAATATGATAACCTATTAAAAAGGAACTTGTTTGACACTGATTTTCTATGTCAAGTGCTAAGATTATGTGAAGGAACCAGTGCCTAACAGGCTAATTAAGGAAGATGCTTGATGCATGTCCAACTAAATGTGGTAGGTAATTAGATAACTAAAACAACCTGAGGAAAGTGCGGTGGATGTAGCCATGGGTCCGCCCTACGGATGGGTGGTCCCAGTTAGCCGGGAACTTTTCTCAATCATAATGGACTGCAAGGAGATCTTTTCAAAGAAAATGAATAGCAAGGGCATTGACCTAGAGTCTAGGTTATGATAATCCTGGTTTACGCATTTTTAGGGGAACGAAATGGGACTATGCCCAATGGCAGAGAGGTCGAACTTTGTATCCCTCTTGTTTTCCATTCTCCTTGAACCAAGTGCAACGTGAATCCGCTTCAGCCACGGAGTTTCTACGTAAAGTAGTTTGCTTGGGGTTCGATGCTAGTTGTCGTTTAGGAAATGATGAGTAGGAAAAACCCTGATTCAGGTCGGTCCTAAGTGGGAACAGCAAGAATACTTCCACTACGTGGCAGACGCAGAAAGTCCTAGATCGCAAACCCCGTGACATTCCATGGGAGTGCCGGGCGAAGCTTTCTAGACCTTCTTTCCGATGGACTGCTAAGACGTGTCTTGAAGGGAACAGGTGGACACGTTACATTTAATATCCTTAATGTGCCCCCAGCTAGGAGAAAGAAAGATTATTCTGGTCCCAAGGTTGAGGATGTCACCCATGAGAGGGATACAAGGCAACATGAAAAAGAGGAGAAAGCTAAAGAGGAACATGTAGATAAATGGAGAGAGTATAGGAGGCAAAGGGCCGAAGAAAGGGAAGTAGAGCAACTAGAGTCCTTTGAAAATGAGTTGGCCACCCTTCTTGAAGCAGCTAATCCAAAAGGATTCAATGTGTTTTGTTTCTTACCTGGTGACTTAGGCAAAAGAACTGAGATTATCTCCTTTAATGCTTCATGTGTTCAATCTCTAAGTAACCCTTTTCTATTCAATCTGTAAGTAACCCCTTTATATGACACCCTTCTATATGTAAAAAATGTATAAAAATGGTGTTTTAAAAACCCCTTATTTTGAACTCATGTTATATATATATATATTCATGAGTGACCCCCCCGAGATATCCACCCGTAATTACTTCTACTTTTTAATATTTTTTTTAATAATAAGATTTTTCTTGTTTATAGTCACTATTTCTATGCCTTTTCTAGGTGTGTAATGTATGAGTTTCCTTTGAATATGCAATAAAAAATTGAGGTTCTTGATCCATCTATCTCATTCTTTATGAGGAACGAGCTTGATACAAGTTTTGTTGAGTAGTGATTCAATCTGATTGACTTCGATACTTTGGAGGTCCTTATAATTCCATATAATGAAAAGTAAGTGATTCAATATTCTATTAGAGTTTTTGATATTTTATCCTACTAATTTGTTGAGATATGATTACTTTCAGTTCTCATTGGGGCTTGATTGCAATAGGCTGTGTGGATAAGCAATGTTTTTTAATCAACTCTATGAAAGGAAGCCATGGAAATGCTAAATTGCAAGTTATATTATCCAAGGGCTTCTTGATATTTCATTTTTTTTTTAGTAAGTACTCTAAATTTCAATATATTTTATATATAGAGGTGCAAAAAGATTAATTGAAGAGCTAAAGAAAAGGCCCCCTATGCCATCTGATTTGCTTGCAACAATGCAATATAGACAAGTTGCGGTAAGTTATTGATTAAAATATTTGAAACATAAGTTTATTCTATGAACTACCATCCGTAAATTTCATAGTTTTACTTTGTGTTGGTGGTTGCACTGTCCTCATCAGGATGATAGCCATTCTTGTAACTGGAGGGTGATTGCAAATGCTAGAAGAATGGTTAACTTTGTTTATCTTAATGATGATAAACACTACAAGATACGTAAACAATTTAATCTATATGAGAGTCCACTCAAATGGGATGGGACTTAGCACCAGGGAGTGCTTAAAAGGGGGTGATGTGTGTGCATGACATAGTGAATTTCATGGTCCAATAGAGTTTTCCCTTGACTATTTGTGGTTTTTTTAGTGATGTGGGGTAGTTGAATAACAAGGTTCTCTCCACGAAATTTTGACTAGGAGTAGTGTGGAAGAGAGATGCTGAGCTGGTGAGTCTCTTTGCTTGTCATTTGCCTAGGCAAGGTAACTGATATTATGTGCTAGATTAGGTTCCTTGCGCGACACTGTTGAGCTAAAATGTTTGAGCGTTCAATTTAGTAATGAATCCCTAGCCTTCTAGCCATTCCTATAAGTCCCGAGACTCAAAACTAAAGTAGTAATAATAAATTAAGCTTGGGATAGTCTATCTATTTATTCTTCTAAAACGAATACGAAAAAGAAAAGAAAGAAATTTAAAAAAAAAACCCTCAGACTGCAGGGTTCAAAAAGAAAAAACCAAAAGAAGATAACCATCACCTCTGAGGTCGTGGTAGGCTGTAGGGATTTCCTTGACGAGTGCCCTGCATCCAATGCCTTGCATCTCTTTGGGATGTGACCTTTTGGGAAGAAGAATAAATATATACACTCTTTTGACTTTTTTTAAAAAAAAACTCAAGAAGGTTGGGAGTTAGGGACCATTGGCTGGTTGTTCTAATAGAACATGGAGGGTTAACAGTTAAACCATAGGAGTCCTATTTGGTATTGTGGTATTGGATTGCCTTGTTTGGGTTCTTTGACAGGCATGGACCTTATTAATGATGCTATTTCAGAAGCAATATTTCTAGTAGGATAGTAGTGTGGCATTTCATTGCCTAGAGAGATTATTGTTGTTTAGCAGCTCTAGAAAGCTTCCTAGTTGGTATATTCTCTGCACTGGATGAAGCTTTGTTATGCACTTTAGTGGGAAGAGTGAGTAAGGGGATTGTTAGTATGTATAAGTTTTTATATAACTTAATTGAAATATTTGTCTTTCTGGATTTACAATAAGACACAAGTTAGTATTTTTATATATTTTCAGTGTCTACTAGTCTTCTATGTGTGGTTTTGCAGATATTGTAGCTATGCTCACGAGGACGCTTCGCAATTAAGTGGGGGAGAAATGACACCACCTAAGAACGTCACATATTGCAAAAAATTTCAACAACATTGTATACATTTGATATACTACTATCATCTTTTTACATTAATTTAATGCAGATGCGGTGTTGGTAGTTGTTATCTTTGGAGGCCATGTCCTTGCAGTCTAGCCAGGAGATGCTAGTACGAGGAAGTTCTTGTACGAGAGGAAGGTGGAGTTTTAGACAAAATCTAATAGGTTTACTTAGTGAATCTCAGCTATGACTGTTTAAAATTTTCTCGTAGGGATTATTATCACTTAGAGGAGATAAGACATTGTTATAAATTAGGAGTTTTCAGGGGAATTTTAGACTTGGCAAGGTCTTGACAGGTTGATAGGATATCTTAGTATTAATTTAAGGGATGAGGGATTTCACCAGTTATGCTATCTCCTACCTCCCAAGGATTAAATTACTTATGAAGAACACATAGCATCATGATTGTGATTTTTGTCTATTTATTGAGACTGCAAAAAGTCAATTTAGCAAGAAGGTTGCTGGAACTCGACACTGTTTGGGTTTGGATCCACAGTGGTTTTCAACGTATGCAATAGAATTGGGAAAAATGGAGTTCAATATCACAATCAGAGTATTTGTTGGCTTTGACACTCTACTGTCCAACATAACACTAACTCCATCAGATGTTATTGCTACAACTGAAGATAGAACAGTAATTGCGAGGCTACATGGAGATCTTGTGTTCTATACACAATTTCCAGTTTTCCAAGTGTGTACCTGTCAAAACCAGTTAATTACATGAGATGACTTTTGAGTGGATCAGAATGGCTTTTGATTGATAAGCTAAAATATTCCTTCAATGGGCAATTGTGTGATCACATTGAAACATTATATTATGCATTTTGTGATCAGTTAAATCGATGTACATAAGCCTTCAACAATTGTTTAAGATTTCAAATTCAAGACTATATAGAGCAGGATTATGAAAGAGTGTTAAAGGGACTAAAACCTCGTTATGCAGTGACACAATATGGTGTAGAGTTTGGTTTCAAGGATGAAGGTGCTTTTACATGTTTACTTCTACCTTTGAAAGATGTCACAAAATCCATTATCACATTGGAATTCAATGTAGATGATGTCAAATTTATTATAAATAGGAGTTCAGGGAAATCATATCAGTGGTCTCGTCAAAATTTGAAGCACTCTCACGAGATGGAATTGCAAAGGTGGTGGTGTCTAATGTTGGGGAGCTTGGCAGTTGTAGAAAACAAAACCGTCGTGATAAGGGAGGGGTGTGACACGACGTGTGTGGAGAAAGAGAGAGAGAGAGAGAGAGACGGATGGACGTACAGACAGTTAGCTAGGTGGGGGACAAGGAAACACAGAGACAGAGAGAGTGTATGCTGCATAAATGAGCAAGGATGGCTCTTACATGGCTCATGCTACGCCGGTGGACGTGAAGGAGGTCTAGAGTTGCTATATTTTTGTTGTGGACGTCCCAAGCTTGAGGAACACAGACGTGAAGGTTCAAATTGAAAGTGACTCAGTGTTAAAGATAAGTGTAGGGAGAGAGAGATTGCGATGTGTGCCATCAAGCGCTAAGCAGAGGAGTTTAGAGGAGAGGCAACGAGCGAGAGCGAGAGAGAGAAAGAGAGTCTCTTGCCACCTCACGCACCTATCTTCTAGGTACAAGCCTCAGGCGGGCCTTCCTAATAAATCGCTGTGATCATTGTATTGGTTGAGACCAAAGTTATTGTACTAAGACTGCTTTTAATGTTTGACTCTTACCACCCCCAGCATCTTGGGGTGTATGTCCTGCACATTTGAATGTTGACGATTTCTCGATTGGAGCTGAAACTCAAACAGAGAGAGAAGGCAACAAGTTGATGCCTCAAGGTGGGCACCATGTTGCCGTGGAGGGGAGAGAGATCATTCATTGACCGGGGAATGGCAATCCTCATTGCCATCTCTACCATCATTATTGCCTTTTCTTCCTCCCCATCATCGCTTGACCTCAATTAATCAGTGCTTGTCATTCTCTTCCTCCCCATCATTGCTTGACCTCAATTGATCAGTGCTTGTCATTCTTGTGATCATCGCGTGCAATGGACTCGCATAAATCATCATTCCTGGATCAAGGCGACAACAAACTCCATCGTTTTTCATCATTCTAGGAAGATAAGAAGATAATAGTTTATTACCTCTTCTACACCTTTGATTAAAAGGCTTAATTAAAAGAACTATAATATAATGCCAATCCATACGTGGGGGAGTAAGATCATTCTAACATGAACAATGGTAATTCAAGCAAATGCATTGGGATGTTTGATAAGCTGATATCCCTTTTTGGATTCCGAGGCAACCTCTTGGAGATAGCGACTATGAACTCACAAAGTTCCAAGTTAATGATAAGCTACACTTTATGAGAATGATTTTTAAAATCATGTACGCCATTGCTTATCACTTGAATGCATTGGAATTCCAAGAGAGTGTGATGGTTATTGTATAAAAGACAATGACTGGATAGTGGCCATACGGAAAGAGGACACGGCTTCTAAAGATGGGACGACAACCCGCGGATTTTACAAGTATGTGCCTAAACTGTTTAACAAAAATAGAGGTTATAGCATGAGTAAATCTTCAGTTTATTCTTTTTAGAAAATGTTTTGAAACCTGTTTTCCTACACTGAATGGTTATTTGTATTTATGTGGGCATGTTTCTATTTTCTAAAAATAGAAAATAGTCAAAAATGCTTGAAAAAGGTTTAGAAATGTTACAAATAAAATTTTATAAAATTGTTGCTTGGAAAATTATAAGTTATGATATTTTTTCCATAAAGATGGTATTTTTAAAAATTTATTGATTTTTTCCATAATATTTAAAGACTTTAGTATATTTAAAAATTCAAAAATAGTTATTTTTAAGAGAAAAGTAACAATTAAAAATGGATTTTCTATCAATAAAAATTGTATTCTATTCATGGAGAACTCAAAAGAAAATTTCTGATGTGTCAATGGAGTTTTTGTAAATTTAGGGAAAAGGGAAACAATTTAATTATATTGTCTTTAAAAGATGTTTACATTGAAAAACATGATGTTTTTATTTTAAGAAAATTAAAAGATATGTGGTGTGTTGTTTAATAACATATGAGGGGGGTAAAAATAAGTAGGAGGAAGGAGTGCTCACGAAAATATGTAATGGTTAACTTTGTTTATCTTAATGATGATAAACATGCCTATTTATAAATATCCTAACCTGTAAATTTTTCTTGAATAAAACACAACCCTTTTCTATTCAATCTATAAGTAACCCTTGTATATGACACCCTTCTGTATGTAAAAAATGTATAAAAATGGTATTTTAAAAACCCCTTATTTTGAACTCATGTTATATATATATATATATATATTCATCAATGACCCCCCTGAGATATCCACCCGTAATTACTTCTACTTTTTGATATTTTTTTAACAATAAGATTTTTCTTGTTTATACTCACTATTTCTATGCATTTTCTAGGTGTGTAATGCATGAGTTTCCTTTGAATATGCAATAAAAATTTGAGGTTCTTGATCCATCTGTCTCATTCTTTATGAGGAACGAGCTTGGTACAAGTTTTGTTGAGTAGTGATTCAATCTGATTGGCTTTGATACTTTGGAGCTCCTTATAATTCCATATAATGAAAAGTAAGTGATTCAATATTCTATTAGAGTTTTTGAGATTTTATCCTACTAATTTGTTGAGATATGATTGCTTTCAGTTCTCATTGGGGCTTGATTGCAATAGACTGTGTGGATAAGCAATGTTTTTTAATCAACTCTATGAAAGGAAGCATGGAAATGCTAAATTGTAAGTTATATTATCCAAGGGCTTCTTGATATTTCAATTTTTTTTTTTGTAAGTACTCTAAATTTCAATATATTTTATATATAGAGGTGTAAAAAGATTAATTGAAGAGCTAGAGAAAAGGCCCCCTATGCCATCTGATTTGCTTGCAACAATGCAATATAGACAAGTTGCGGTAAGTTATTGATTAAAATAATTGAAACATAAGTTTATTCTATGAACTACTGTAATATTTCCGTGCACTGCGTACCGTAAATATAAACTTCCCGCACGCCGTGTAAACCCTGTGCAAAGGTTATCTCTTGCATTGAAATTATTGGCAGTGTAATGTGTGACCCGCACGCGTGAAATGGGGTCCTCCGCATTGGTAAATCAAAACCGGGAGTTCAAAACCGCAAGTCTCACAAAAACACCCTCTTGGGAGGGACAATTTAAAATATTTAAGGCAATTTTTTTTTTCTTTAATCCCTTTTCCCCAGCCGATGCATGGCTGGAGAAGAGGGAGTGTGGGGGAGGGATGGCCCATGGTTGAGTCGTGGCCTGCATGGGGGGGGAAACCCATGCATTGGCCACGTGTATGGAGGCCCTCTTTTCCCCCCAAGGCCTATAAAAACCCCCCCTCCCCAGGGAGAAGGGAGGAAATGGAAAGCGTGAGAGGAGGCCGCCGTGCAGGAGTCGCCAGTCGCCATAGCCACCACCACGTTCCGCCAGTCCGCCACAGTCCGCCGCCGTGCAGGAAGCCGCCAGGCCACCTCAGTCCGCCGCCGCCGCTAGATTACGTCTTTCTCCCCCCTCGACGTCACTATAGAAGCTCAAAAGCTTCTTAAGAAGCTTCTTAAGAAGCTTCTAAGGGGGGGGCTTCCTTAAGCCCCCTTCCCACGACATCTCCCCAAAGGTCTATTCATACCCCCGGGACCTTGTAGAGGAGAAGGTGAAGCTCATAAAGACCTCCCATAAGCCCCGTTTCCACGAGCTTTCCGGAATCTTAAATCCATACCCTATAAAGAGGTATTCCTACATAAGGGAGAAGAAAAACATATTTTGAGACTACTTGCCAAGACTCGAAGGAAATTTAAAAGAGCGGTAAAGGGTAAGGACAAACCCCGGAGCCCAAATCCTCTACATCTACGATGGCTCCAAAGCCAAAGTCACAAAGAGCGACTGCGGGAGGTTCATCTCCGAGCATACAAGTGGATATCTCCCCGAGCCCACAAGTCCAGGTTCTTTCAAGTTTATTTTCGCTTAAAGAAATGATTAGGTGCGCTTAGTTCCATAGGGAAGAATGCATTTTACGCTTATTTTTAATGCATGTGGTAGTGGTAAAAAGACATTTGATAAAGTATCTCTTGAAACGTTAGGCAAGATTGAAGTATGTCATGAAGTCGAAACGGGTTGCCCGCCTTAGGAGACTAGCTGCATGATGCTATCTTGGTACATTATCAAAGTAATGAGTCTAAACATATATTACTTAGGCAAAGAAATGGAATTTATAAGTGCATTTTTTCTTCTTAGACATGGTAGGAATAAGTATGTGCCGCGTGTTAGGCAACATCCTCCTCGTAATGATTTCATGAGGAAAAGTTAACACCCATAAGATATTATCCGAAAAGAAATAGAAGAGAGTACGGAAATGATCTTATGGGCTTGCAAGTGGCATGTAAAATGGAATAAATTATCACTAGCTGTAGTTTTGTATGAACTTCATTGTAGTTAGGAGAACGTTGCGTATTGCATAGTCATCATGTAAAAATGTCATTCATTAGGAGCCGCATTTAGGAGTCAAAGCATAAGATTCTAAGTATAGACAATAAGGTTGTAGGCATGACTATTTGATGTAAGTCCTAGTAGGACCTAGGAAAGTTAGTGTGTCCAGGTTATCAGGCATTTTTACCTTACCAAGGAAGGATAGGGTTATTGTGAACCATGTGATGCGTAGAAGCAGTGAATCGCATGTTTACACGTATTGGTGTAATTGTAACTATTAATCTCCACTAGATCTAGTTTATTACCTTTAGGAAAGGTTCATCCGTGACGCAAGACAAGTATATTGAGTTGACTAAGTCACCTAAACCACAAGGATTCTTATGGACATGGTTGGGTCGATATGATAGGTATCTCAAGTGCTAACTAGGGTTTAGTGCAATAAGAATTCGACCTAGTTTTACACTGGTTGCCAAGTCAAAAACTGCAAACCCAAAGATCTTACACACATTCACGAGATGTCAAATCAATTGGATGCTCATGCATAAAATGATCTAAGGTTTTATCCTAAGGATCATTCGTTCAAATGATGAAACTCCGACTGGGTTGGAAATTCCTAGGACCGTGGACCAATATAATTAGGAATGGGTTGGGTAAGAAGACACCCTAAACCCTGCTACTCGCCTGAAGTTAATTCCGTAACCTGAATACGCCATTCAATGGGTGAAATGATCCCGTGGAATAGATACAACACATGTACAAAAAGTTGCAACATTGCATAGACTTGAGATTTGTCCACGAGAGAGTTTTGTCATTTCTTGGAAATGATGTTGGCAAGTTATTGCGCTAAGTTAACCTACAAAAGGATGAGTAATCATCTTGTTACATCACCTTTCCTGGGAAATAGTTGCTAAGGAAAAGGAAAGTTAGGTATTTGCCTGGAAGCAATTGACTAATCAATAGATTGAAGCGACATGGTCCCTGGAATCTACCATAATAAAACCTAAAGTATTGGTAGGGTATGACCCTAACCTAAGAATGATAGGAATCTTGCCAAGTTGCAATTGATTCCGTATCGAATGCGAGTTGCATTCGAAGAAAAGGAGTCACTCCTTAACAGTTTGCCAGCTAAACGACCATTGGAATTGATTGTGCTTGTAACAGTTTAGAAAGCACTGTTTGCATTGTTTGCTCAATGAACTAAAGGATGAAAAGATATCTAAATACTTCAGGTTGAAGGCCTGAAGGGAGAGGCAGCTTCAGTTACCCTCGACTGCCTGCCTGACCCTAACCAAGGGGGTTGTTAACCGCGCCGGGAACGTGGACCGAACCCGCCGTGAGAGGTCTCTCCGTTGAGTTCTACTTGGAGCAGGAGGACGCTTGGGTGCCAGAGGGGGCTCTGGCCATAAATCCCTCGCCTTCCGGGCCCTGCACAAGAGGCTAACGTGACTCGGGATTGGATCTCGAGGCCCGCATACTAGTCTACGGGCGGAAACTTGGATTAGTGATCCCTGGTGGATTACTGGATAGCCTTCGGGCAGATTATGAATATGCCTACGGGCGGAACTCCTTGTATTTCAAAGATAAAAGGATAAAATGATAATAAAGAAGTTGTTTGACATTGTTTTCTTTATGTCCTGTGATAAGATTACGTGAAGGAACCAGTGCTTAACAGGGTTAATCAAGGAAGCTGTTTGTTATATGTCAAATTAATGTGGTAGGTAATTACATAACTAAAACAAACCGAGGAAAGTGCGGAGGACGGACCATGGGTCTGTCCTATGGATGGGTGGTCCCGGTTAGCCGGGAACTTTTCTCAAAGTCTTCAACGAACAGAGGATGATCGTCATCACCGAAACAAGTAACGAGAACAATGACTTAGAATTAACCATTACCCGATTCACGTTGTTTTAGGGGAACGGAATGGGACTATGCCTTATGGCAGAGAGGTCGAGCCTTGCATCCCTCTCGTTTCCCATTCTCCTTGAACCAAGTGCAGCGTGAATCTGCTTCGGACCTGGCGTTTCTGCGTAAAGTAGTTCGCTCGGGTCTGACGCTAGTTGCCGCTAGCTAATGACCAAACTAGAAAACCTTAATTCCGGTCGATCCTAAGTGGGAAACGGCCAGGACACTTCCGCTACGTGGCAGACGCGGAAAGACCTAGATTACAAAACCCATAACATTCCATGGGAGTGCCGGGCGGAGTTCTCTAGACAGCCTTCCGATGGACTGCCAAGACGTGTCCTAGAGGATTCTAGCGGACACGTTACAACTACCATCCGTAAATTTCATAGTTTTACTTTGTGTTGGTTTCTGCGTGGGTAATATAGTGAAGAGGGGTTTGGTGCAAGAGGAACTTATCCGTAATGCTCTGGTTGACATGTACTCTAAATGTGACATGCTTGTAGAAGAACAGGGAGTTTTTGATAGATTGGTAACTCGAGATGCAGTCTCATGGGCTACACTCTTTCAGGATGTGCTTTCACAAAGGCAGTTGCATATAAGATTCTTATCTAACGCAAATGCTTGGTGGACTAAAGGTATGCAGAACTTAGAAGAAGACTGCTAGTTGATCCTCATGCCATGGAGGAGCCCATAGGTCATCCATCGCACGGTGCACTTTTGCGGAGACAAACATCATCCTGCTCCAAGGCTTCAAAATGTACTTTGCAGCATTACAAGTTAAGTTCTGTTATATCTGAAGCCTATGCATGGCATAGTTAAAGTTTTGAAGGGTGCAACTAAGTTTTGGAGTGGTGGATCTTTAAAAGTCAAGCTTGTATCTATGTCCATTGTTGATGGAAGGATCAGAGACTCAACTTATTTTGGTACTGATCAAGCCAGATGCTATTCAGTCACGTCATGTTGAGAGAATTTTATACACTGTGAAGACTCAAGGCTTTGTTGTTGTGACATCCACTCATATTCAGCTTACTCCTATCAGAGCCGAGGAATTTTATGAGCACCTTGAAGGAAGTGACTCTTATGAGAAGCTTGCACGCTTTCTAAGCAGTGGAACTATTCATGCATTTGTTATGGGCAACAAAAAGCAGTAAACTAGCCAACATCTTATGTTCTATAACACATATGCCATGCCCAACAATAAACATTGTAAAGAATGGCAAGAGATCAGATTGTTAGTAAATTGCTTCTCTTGGATGCTCAAGATGCCAGTGCAGACATCCACCAATTCATCAATAGTCCTAGAGGTGCCACAAGTGCAGCTATGGTCAATTATGATGTTATCCAACTTTGTCGCGAGATGTTTGGTACTATTGCTTTTGGTCTGGCTACATCTACAGCTGCCATAGTGCTTGTAGGAGGTACTAAGGGTAAAAGATTCGCAATGTAAAATAGCTGTGGAGCTTTTCTGGTTTTTTTAAAAAAGGCCGCTTTTCTGGGGCCTATTTTGGAAGGAACAGAGGACTCGGGAGAAAAGGCTAAAAAAGATGGAAGACGAGAGAAAAAGGGGGGGATCGAGAAGCTTTTGGGGATATTAGGGTGGAGAAGGATGTGTCAAGCTAGCAATCCAGGAGCAGGAAAAGGCTTGTCAAGCTTGTTGATGAAGGACCTACAGAGCTGTGGGCACATGCAGATGATAGCCGTGAATTTCAGGCTTTTGCGCGGATGCAAAGTAGTTTAAACAGAGGACCACGACACCCTTAATCAAAAAGCCCAGCGAATTTTATCATCTAACAGCCTAATTATGCCTCACGACATTTAAATTATGCTTTTGGATCTTCAAGAATGTAACCAACAGTCAGTCGAAACTGCGGCCTCAGTAGTGAGTGAGCAAATTGCTGAATTCAAAGAGGCATTCAGAATCAGGCGTGTTTGTTCTATCGGGAGGCATCCACTTCAACTTGTGGACAGAGAGGATTGGTCCAACCTTGCAGAGGAAGTCCAGAATGCTGTCAAGTCCTTTCCTGATCGGTGCCTGATGCAAGGTCAAAAGGTTTTGAAGATCCCACCTGTGATACCTTGGGATAAAGGCAAAGCTCTAGAGTTTATACTTGAAGTTCTTGACTTGTCAGATCGTGTGGACGTTTTTCTATTTATATTGGGGATGATTGAACAGACGAGGATGGTATCAAGGTGCTAAACAAACAGAAACATGGCCTTGGGATTCTTGTCTCGAATTCAACATGAGAAACCCATGCACAAAGTTCCTTACGTGATCCCTCCGAGGTCTTAGAGTTCTTCCCGCGCCTTGCAGATTGAAGACAAATGTTTGAGAACATAGAGCCAAGTCTTTATTTAGAGAAAATGCTTATTGTATCTCCAAGGATTGTTGAGGTAGAACAAGTCCAACACAATGAAGGGGATATTCAAATCTAAGCTCGCAATCCTGCATCCATAAATATCGAGAACACCTATTAAGAGAGAGGGTCCAAGAGGCCTTCATCCAACGATACCTACCTGGAGCAAAAGTGCTTATTTCTTTTCCAACTTGGGGAAACCACAAGAATATTTTGAATGATGCTGGTGTTCCAAGGAATTGATCCTACTCTAGAGCAATAGGAGTTGATTGCTGATGTTATTCAAGAGAAAGGTCACACTGCTTTCTTTGATGTGGCCTATCAGGGTTTTTCCAATGGCAGTCTTGATGATGATGCCAGTTTTGTAAGACAATTTGTTGCTCGTGGGATGGAGTTGTTTATTTTGCAGTCCTATAGTAAGAACCTTGGATTATATGCTGAGTAGATTGGAGCCACACATGTCATTACATCTTCTCCTGAAGTTGCCACTGCAAGCTAATTTGGCTTTCTATTTGTGTTCAGTTATTGGCAGAAATAAAAATAGAAACTTGACATCATTTTTTCATTTTGCCTATTCATGTGTTTGATCTTCTATCTTGAAATTTGTCAAGGTCTTCCGTAGATGCGACTTTGCTTTCGAAAAACCCTTCGACATCTTTGGTGAACCCGACGTGAAAGCGTCGCATAAATTTTAGGATGCGAGATACTTCAGCATCTATTTCAGCCTCTTCTACGATTCCTGCTTTGTCCTCTACTTCGGCTCCATCATTGACTGCTACTTCAAGTACTTCAACGGATTATTTAAAGTAGATTTTATAGAATATGTCTATGTATATGCAGCTTCAAAATCAACAGACACAATTGTATATGCAGCAGCAGCAACAATTGCATCAACAACAGTTGTCTCAGCAAAGACAACTATATTCGGAGCAGGAGAATGTAATCAGCACAACTAAGGCGATTGAAGCAGTTGAGAATGAGAAGAAGCTATTTGATGGCCGTAATGTTTCAGCTTACTTGAAGACGTATGAGATCAAGATGGGATTTTTTGGAGTACCAGCTGGACTTATGAGTAAATATTTCCTTCATCTTGTCACACCCGCCTTGAGGGCAAAAGTGACTGATCTTTTTATTCAAAATTCACATTGGCAAGATTTTAAGAAGGCCCTGAAAGAAGAGTATTTCCTTGAGGACTTTGGGATGGCTACACGGCGGTCATTCCGAGAGTGGGTCTACATGCCAAACAAAGGTCTAGCTGCTTCAGAGTTGATTCGAGAATTTGAAGAGAGGTATAGTCAGCTTGATGCCATTGAATAAAGAGCATTGGATGTTGAGAAAGTTGAGCTTTTCTTGCAAGCTGCAGATCCTGCTCTTCAAGAAGAATTAGGAGAGCTTCTTGAGGATCGCATGAAGCCTATGGGTCTTAAAACAGATTGGCAAGATGCCCAGGATGCAGTCTCAACTTTGACCAAGAGGAGGATATGGAAGACCCGCCTACAGAATGGATCTATGACACCGACACCGTCTTCTGCTCCTATGCCTGCTTCTATACCTGTTATTTCTTCTCTTCCTCAACCAGTTTCTTGGCCTATGCCAGTGCCTACTGTTTCTACTCCTCTTGTTCCTCCTGTTCCAAGACTGATGCCGGCTCCTTCTGCTCCAAAACCATCCGCTCCGTCAGTTCCTTCCTCTCTTGATGACATAATCAAAGGCATAACGGATTTGACACTGGAGTCAATTAAAGCAGAATTGGTGGAAAAACTAAAAGAGTAGTTTGCTTCGACTGCACCTACTATTTCTTCTAGTGCTCCTATTGCACCTATAAGTGCTCCTAGTTCACCTAGGAGAGATCGAAGATGTATTTGGTGTGATAGTATGGACCATTAGCATTGTAGGGATTGTGAATCTTTTCAGGATGCAAGGAGGAAGAATTTGGTATTTTGGGGACAAGATGGTAAGATCTGGTTGACTAAAACAGGAGCTCCGCTTGCTACCAACGTTGGGAAAGGCGGAATGAAGAAATTAGTGGATGACATGGCTATGCATACTTCTTATGTGGTAGCTAGAGGAGATGCTTTTGCATATGGAGTTCAGATTGAGAAAGGATCAGAGAATCAATCAGCATTATGGACTTATGCTATGGAGATGGCAAACAAGGGAAAAATTCAGTAGACTGTTTTGACTAGTGCAGGTTTTAGCATCAGATCTGAGACACGTTGGGATTCGCCTGTTGACAGGAACACTATTTATGCCTACTTGGCTAAGTCTCAAGCAGCAGATGTACTTGTTGAGGAGAAGGGTAAGAGGAATGAAGAAAATCCAAATGCAGCTAAAAAGACTACCGTCTTTGAGACCAGGGCCAGAACGACAGATGGAAGATGCTCAGAAGAAAGAAAAGAGGCAAGAGCCTAGAGAGAGAAAGCAGCCAGGGTTTAGATTGATGTTCGATATTGAGACATCTACGGACATGAAGAAAATCTTTAATGACAAGATACTTGGCAGTGAGGTGACTTGTACTATTTCTAAGGTTTTGGGTATCTCGAAAAGAGAGTTTTAAGATTAGTTCCAAGAAGTCTTGAAGAGGAAAAGACATGCATTGCCTACTACTGATACATAGGAAGTTTTAATTGGGGAGTTGGATGAGGATGAGGATGAGGTTATGGTTGAGAATGCTTGTGTTTTTCCACAGATAGAGAAGAGAGTTCAGCCTATGCATTATGATGAAATTGATGAGCCTGTCTTAATACTGCGTAGTCACTTTTGGCGGAGTCATTGGGCTAGGGAATCTACAGAAACGATGGTAAAAATAGGAGAGAAACAGGTGCCTTATGTTGCTTTGGTGGATCATGGTTCAGAGATTAATCTCATAGTTCATGGAGTTTATGAAAGTAATAGATGGCCTATGGATGTAGAGCATGGGTGGCGTATGAGAGCCGCCAACAACACTGTAGGTGATTTGTATGCTGCATGTCCCAGTGTCAGGGTTTCTATTGGAGATGTAGAGGAGGATTTCCATTTCTTTGTGCAGGATTCATGCTCTTATTCCATAATTCTTGGATAGCCATTCATTACAGAGATGCGCATGGAAACAAAAGTAATGGATGATGGATCTGCTTATGCACGGATTTGCAGTAAAGATGGTATGAGAGCAGTTCAGTTTATGACTGTGTGTGTGAACCATGTTAGAAACAGGGATACTCCTAGAGATGCACCTTTGCCCACTGTGAGGGATTCGGGTTTTCATTAGGTACCGCTGTTTCACGAGACGACAGTGGTACAGAGCAGAGGAGATTGGAGTTCTCACCTCCTGGCAGCAGTGTTTTCTCCTCCAGTTTTGTTGGAATTTCAGCAAACAGCGCGATGAGTTATCAGAAGACTTCTAAGTTGCCTAGAGCTGCCAAGCAGTACATATGCAGGAAGGAGAAAAATTTTAAAAATATAGGTATTTCAGAGGATGATGAGCATATAGATGGGATATATGATAGTATGATTTGTGCGGATACGATGACAGAGATGGAAAATATGCTGAAACCTGATATGCAGAGTTGTCACAGTAATGTATTAATGCAATCCTTGGACATGTTTCATGAAATTGCAGATTTTGTGTCACAAATAGAGTTAGAGGCTGAGATGACTCAGCAAAAAGTATTGAGTGCTGAAGAAATTCAACAAACTGAGTTTTCGGCTGATTATGATCAGCTTACAAAGACACAGAGGGCTGAAAACTTTCAGCCAACAGAGTTTACTGCTGAAATATTTCAGCATCGAGAGTTTAAGGATGTTCCTATGCAGTCCATAGAGCAGAGGGCTGAGGATATTCAGCCACCACGGGAGTGCAAAATTGCTGATTTACAGTAAGATTTGAGTAATGTAGAGGATCATAATGAAGCCAGGGTTGACACAAAATACAAAACTGTGGATAAGAAGGTGAAGCCAGTAGCTGTACCGCTTCCACCTGACAGTGATCAGCAAATAGAGAGGACTGCCAAACAGCCAATTTTGAGGAATCCAGAACATATAGGCCATAATTTTTCAGCAGAGACTCTTGCTGAATTAAAAATTGGAAATGACGATTTCTTGCTACCCACAGAGAAGCAATGCTTTCAGGAGATGCTTGAGCAACATGGAAGGGGGTTTGCTTTTTTCCCGCATGAGATTGGATGTGTGAATCCAGATATTGTTGCTCCTATGGTGATCTTTACTATTCCTCATATTCCATGGAACCTCCGACCTATTCCAGTGCCTAAGGCACACCTGCCAAAGCTAATTGACTTATTGAATGAGAAAATCAGGATGGGAATCCTAGAGCCATCATTTGCACCATACTCAAATAGGTGGTTTACGGTTCCAAAGAAAAATGGTACTCTCCGATTTATACAGGACATGCAGCCAGTAAATAGAGTTACTATCATGAATGTTGGTATAGGTCCAGTTGTGGATGAGTTTGCAGAAGCATTTGCTAGACGTGCCATCTCTTTAGGTGATTTGTATTCGGGATATGATCAGTTTCAGCTGGCTTTGGAAAGCAGGGACATAACCACTATGAGAACTCCTATTGGGCTTGTCAAGATGTGTACCTTGCCTCAAGGTGCCACTAATTCTATTGTGCATATGATGAATGCCATGCATAAGGTCCTTCGTGATTACATATCTCACCTTACCATGCCTTTCTTGGATGATGTGCCCATTAAGGGATATGTAGAAGAAGAGAAGAATGAGAGTCTAAATGAGCAGGGATGCAGATATTTTGTGGTTGATTATATTTCAGCTTGTGAAAAGATTTTGGCCAGGTTAGAAGAAGTGAATTTGACACTATCAGGGCAAAAATCTATTTTTGGAGTAAATGAGGTTGTCATTGTTGGACATATGTGTGGGTATTATGGCAGGAAACCCTCACCTGAGAAGGTGGATGCTATAGGCAAGATTACGGAGTATTGTTCTACCACTTCAAAGGTACGGAGATTCATTGGAGCTTGTGTATTTTATATGATTTGGATACCCCATTTTGCACACATAGCAGATTGTTTATATCAGCTGCTTCGAAAGGGGTAGAAATTTTATTGGGATGAGAGCCACACTAGAGCCATGCAGAAATTGAAGAAGTTATTGCGGATTGCTCCTACTTTCAGGAAAGCAGATTATAATTGCGGAAGGCCTATTGTATTGACAATTGACACTAGTCCAATTGGCATAAGTTGGGCTGTGGGTCAAGATGGTGCAGATGGAAACAAGTATGCTATTCGGTTTAGGGCGAAAGTCCTAAACAAGAGACAAAGGAGATATCCGCAAATCAAGAGGGAATTACTGGGAATTGTTATGGCTCTCAAATGTGACAAGGAGTACTTTATTGGAGCTTCAGTTGTGGTAGAGACAGATTGCTTGCCATTGATAGGTATGATTACGAGTTGCTCTACTCTGGATATAGCTATGCTGAGATGAATTGCATACATCAAGTCATTAAATCCAAAATTTAAACACATAGCAGGGAAGGATAATCCAGTAGCAGATATGTTGTCTAGAGCCAGATATGATGATGAGGAGACACTACTTGCAGAATAGGATGATGCAGAAATTTCAGCCGCTATGGTTGATCATGTTTGCCATGTCTTTAATATTGTGACTTTCATAGAAGAACTCTATGTTGGAGATTGGTTGCAGATTGGCAAGTACCTTAGTACACTAAGCAAAAGAGATGAATGGACAGATGAAGAGTTCAAGAAGATCAAAAGAGAAGCCTATGGTTATTTTCTCAAAGACGGATTTCTTGGGAAGCATCCGAAGAAAAGAGGTGGATTACCCTTGCGGGTTGTCTGCGATAAAGAGACACAGTTACAGGTGATGAGGGAGTTTCATGAGAGTCCTTGGGCTGGTCATAGAGGAGTGTGGGCTACTTATGAAAATCAAGGAGAAATATTGGTGGAAAGGCATGTATAGAGATGTTTCTCACTTTGTAGAGACTTGCAAAGACTGCCACATGTATTGGGTAGTGTGTCATCGAGATGAGCTTCATCCGACCTATCCGCTATGCATTCATTATAAGTGGGTAGTTGACTTGATTACTATGCCTATGGGTCTATGGCAGATGATGTATATTGTTTTGGCTAGAGAGGATCTTACCAATCATGTTGAGGGCATACCTTTGAGAACGAAGACCACTAGTGCAGTGTGTAAGTTCTTATTGGAAGAAATTTTCTGCAGGTATGGCTGTGTGGGTAAGATCACTGCATATCGCGGTGAATTAGCTGCAGATGAAGCTAGGGAGTTTTTCTCTCAACTAGGAATCAAGTTGGCTCTAACCATAGCATACAATCCAGAGGGAAATGGGAAGAGTAAACGAGGATATCCACCAATAGTGAAAGCATTAGCCAAAGCATGTAGAGGACGGATTGGAGAATGGCCGAGACTTCTACCATTTGCTTTGTGGGCTGATCGTATGACTCACAGTGTTACCACAGGATATATGCCCGTAGAGTTGATGTATGGTCAGAAACCGGTTATGCCAACTGAGACTTGTGCTTTGACTTGGTCAGTTTTACCTTAGTAGGAGAATTTGACGAGAGAGGAGCTCTTAGCTCTTCGGGTTCGGCAGTTGGAGAGAAGACCAGAGGATATTCAGCTAGTTATTGACAGGTTGAAGGTTGCTAGACTAAGAAATAAGGACAGGTTTGACAGCAGGCATCACTTGCGGCCTAGAGCAATAGAAGAGGGAGACTGGGTATTAGTCTTTGATAGCAGCCTTGAAAATCAGCATACTGCACTTCGGAAGATGGTGAAAATATGGTTTAGACCGTACATAGTCACACATTTCTTTGATAATGCAATATATGAGCTGACAGAATTGGATGGGACAATGCTTAGAGTGCCTATTGCAGGAAAAAGAATCAAGATTTTCAAGAAAAGAGATGATGAGGATTATGCATTGGAAGAATTTGCAAGAGAAGAGCAACGAGAAGAAACTCCAATAGAAGAGACAGATGATATGACAGATAATCTTGCTGAGATACCGGAAATATACGATGAAGAGATTGATCTATACGTGGATCTTGATGATAATGATCATGGGTAGTTGGCCCATCCGGAGGATGCGCAGGATTAGAGGGGGTGGATGTGCTGCTGCGCATCCAAGGTGTGGAATCCACCAAAAAGTTGTGTGTGTGGGATTTGATAATTTGTACATACTTAGTCGTTATGTTTGCACTTTTATTCTGCGTGGGTAATATAGTGAAGAGGGGTTTGGTGCAAGAGGAACTTATCCGTAATGTCTGGTTGACATGTACTCTAAATGTGACATGCTTGTAGAAGAACAGGGAGTTTTTGATAGATTGGTAACTCGAGATGCAGTCTCATGGGCTACACTCTTTCAGGATGTGCTTTCACAAAGGCAGTTGCATATAAGATTCTTATCTAATGCAAATGCTTGGTGGACTAAAGGTATGCAGAACTTAGAAGAAGACTGCTAGTTGATCCTCATGCCATGGAGGAGCCCATAGGTCATCCATCGCACGGTGCACTTCTGTGGAGACAAACATCATCCTGCTCCAAGGCTTCAAAATGTACTTTGCAGCATTACAAGTTAAGTTCTGCTATATCTGAAGCCTATGCATGGCATAGTTAAAGTTTTGAAGGGTGCAACTAAGTTTTGGAGTGGTGGATCTTTAAAAGTCAAGCTTGTATCTATGTCCATTGTTGATGGAAGGATCAGAGACTCAACTTATTTTGGTAGTGATCAAGCCAGATGCTATTCAGTTGTTAGGTCATGTTGAGAGAATTTTATACATTGTGAAGACTCAAGGCTTTGTTGTTGTGACATCCACTCATATTCAGCTTACTCCTATCAGAGCCGAGGAATTCTATGAGCACCTTGAAGGAAGTGACTCTTATGAGAAGCTTGCACGCTTTCTAAGCAGTGGAACTATTCATGCATTTGTTCTGGGCAACAAAAAGCAGTAAACTAGCCAATATCTTATGTCCTATAACACATATGCCATGCCCAACAGTAAACGTTGTGAAGAATGGCAAGAGATCAAATTGTCAGTAAATTTCTTCTGTTGGATGCTCAAGATGCCAGTGCAAACATCCACCAATTCATCAATAGTCCCAGAGGTGCCACAAGTGCAGCTATGGTCATTTATGATATTATCCAACTTTGTCGCGAGATGTTTGGTACTGTTGCTTTTGGTCTGGCTACATCTACAGCTGCCATAGTGCTTGTAGGAGGTACTAAGGGTAAAAGATTCGCAATGTAAAACAGCTGTGGAGCTTTTCTGGTTTTAAAAAAAAGGCCACTTTTTTGGGGCCTATTGTGGAAGGAACAGAGGACTAAGCAGAAAGAAGCTTTTGGGGATATTACGGTGGAGGAGGATGTGTCAAGATGGCAATCCAGGAGTAGGAAAAGGCTTGTCAAGCTTGTTGATGAAGGACCTACAGAGCTGTGGGCACATGCGGATGATAGCCGTGAATTTCCGGCTTTTGCGCAGATGCGGAGTAGTTTCAATAGGGGACCATGACACCCTTAATCAGAAAGCCTAGTGAATTTTATCATCTAACAACCTAATTAGGCCTCACGACATTTAAATTGTGCTTTTGGATCTTCAAGACTGTAACCAGCAGTCAATCGAAACTGCGGCCTCAGCAGTGAGTGAGCAGATTGCTGAATTCAAAGAGGCATTCAGAATCAGGCGTGTTCGTTCTATCGGGAGGCATCCACTTCAACTCGTGGACAGAGAGGATTGGTCTGACCTTGCAGAGGAAGTCTAGAATGCTGTCAAGTCCTTTCCAGATCGGTGTGCCTGACGCAAGGTCGAAAGGTTTTGAAGATCCGACCTGTGATACCTTGGGATAAAGGCAAAGCTCTAGAGTTTATACTTGAAGTTCTTGGCTTGTCAGATCGTGTGGACATTTTTCTATTTATATTGGGGATGATCGAACAGACGAGGATGGTATCAAGGTGCTAAACAAATAGAAACATGGCCTTGGGATTCTTGTCTCGAATTCAACATGAGAAACCCATGCACAGAGTTCCTTACGTGATCCCTCCGAGGTCTTAGAGTTCTTCCTGTGCCTTGCAGATTGGAGACAAATGTTTGAGAACGTAGAGCCAAGTCTTCATTTAGAGAAAATGCTTGTTGTATCTCCAAGGATCGCTGAGGCAGAAAAAGTCCACACAATGAAGGGGATATTCAAATCTAAGCTCGCAATCCTGCATCCATAAATATCCAGAACACCTATTAAGAGAGAGGGTCCAATAGGCCTTCATCCAACGATACCTACCTGGAGCAAAAGTGCTTATTTCTTTTCCAACTTGGGGAAACCACAAGAATATTTTAAAATGATGCTGGTGTTCCAAGGAATTGATCCTACTCTAGAGCAATAGGAGTTCATTGCTGATGTTATTCAAGAGAAAGGTCACATTGCTTTCTTTGATGTGGCCTATCAGGGTTTTTCCAATGGCAGTCTTGATGATGATGCCAGTTCTGTAAGACAATTTGTTGCTCGTGGGATGGAGTTGTTTATTTCGCAGTCCTACAGTAAGAACCTTGGATTATATGCCGATCGGATTGGAGCCACACATGTCATTACATCTTCTCCTGAAGTTGCCACTCCAAGCTAATTTGGCTTTCTATTCGTGTTCAATTATTGGCAGAAATAAAAACAGAAACTTGACATCATTTTCTCATTTTGCCTATTCATATGTTTGATCTTCTATCTTGAAATTTGTGAAGGTCTTCTGTAGACGCGACTTTGCTTTCGAAAAACCCTTCGACAGTGGAAATTAGCACAACTCCAGACCCCGTCTCACGGAACCAAGTTCTCCTTAGCCTAGGAAAGAACTATTGATTTCATTCCGCCACATGAAATGATAAGGTTTTCATAATATGTCACATAAAATGATAGACTTTCACTTAGTTTAATGCATGATTTGTTAACTATAGTCCATGGTTTACTTCCGTGATTAAAATAAATACATGAAATGTTAGCTTCCATTCATAGGATGCAACTGCACAGAAGCGTAGAGGACTTGTCATCTATGTTGCATTCCATGCAGAAGATAGGTCTTGATCTTGCATACCACAAATAGGTTGTCTTATCCTATGATAGCCGATGTTTATGTTTGGAGACTGCATGAAATATTAGGGTAAAATTGCATTTAGAATACTAATAGGTTCTTAGACGTTCATGGAATGCTTACAAGGAAAGATTTTTATGCATTATATGATTATCTTTTACCTATGTTAGAGCATAGAGGTGATAAGTGAATTGAGTTTAAACTTTTATATACTCAAGTCACATGAGACCCTGCACTTTAGGAACATGAGAGTTAAAGATTGTTTAGGCTGTACTAATATACTAAACACACCATGTGCATGCGAGATAAGTTTGATTAGAAAATTCTGCATAACATTGCACTAAGAGAGGGTAGAAAGAATGTATGACAAGTCTTGCAATATATTTAATGTACTTTAAAGATTACCAAGTATGTTAAAAATACGTGCAAGAAAATCGAGGATTCACAACTTGGAACCCTAGGGAAAAAGGGAAACAGGGATTCAAAAGAAGTTGAGTGATTAAACACACGTGCTTGTGAGTTGTTTTTAAGGATCTTGTCTTAGAATTGGATATCCTCCAAGCTTAAGCTAGGCTAGTAAGCTAACTCTAAATGGAATGTTGATCAAGGCTTATGCTTGGTTAATTCGAAAAGGATATTTCTAAGTGAAATTGACTGGTTGCCTTGGTAAGAGGAGATCCTACTAAGGACAAGTGGTTTATAAGCAAAGTGATTGCTTGATGTAGAAAATGATATTTTCTTGATTGGAAATGAAAGGGATGGTTTCCTTAGTAATTTGTTGTAAGGTGGGTGCTTCAACTGTGATTGATTCCCTAAAGGAATAATTAAGGAAGGATGGCACTAGCTACCCCCCGCAAGCTGCCAAACCCTAACCAAGGGGGTTATGAATCATGCCACGAATGTGGACCAAACCCACCGCGAGAGGTCTCTCCGTGGAGATTACTTGGCGTAGGAGAACGCTTGGGTGCCAATGGGGCTCTGGCCGTAAATTCCAATGCCTTCTGGCCCTACACAAGTGTTCTATGTGACTCGAGATAGGCTCTCGAGGCCTTGATACTAGTTACAAGGCAAAATCTTGGGAGGATAAACCTTCAGGTTTTATTGCCAGGAGACGGAAGGATTTTTCTGCGGAGGCAGAAAGGAACACTTAATTCTCCTATATGGACAGGAGCAAACATTAATCTTAAGATAAGTTAAGGAAGTGTTTGATCTTGTTTTATCTTGTCTTCGTGTCAGTGCCCTAAATTACGTAAAGGAACCTATGACTAAACGGATTAATTAAGGAAGCTGCTTTTATGTGTCAAACATAGCGTGGTAGGTAATTAGATAACTAAAACAACCCCCGAGGGAAGCGTGGTGGATGTGACCAATGGGTCTATCCTACGGAAGGGTGGTCTCGATTAGCCGAGAGCTTTCCTCAAAAGGAAATGTTAACGAGGAATGTTAGGGAAGGACAGATGATGACTTTAGATAATGTTGGTTAGAATCTTGATTCATACTGTTTTAGGGGACCGGAATGGAATTATGCCCTATGGGCAGAGAGGTCGAGCGATGCATCCCTCTTGTTTCCCATTCTCTTTGAACCAAGTGCGATATGAGTCTGCTTGGGTCCAGTTGTATCTACACAAAGTGGAGCGGCTGTAGACCGATGCTAGAAAGCTGTTAGGAAGACTCGACTGCTAGGAACTGAGACTTCAGGTCGATTCTAGTGGGAACGGTCGGATAAGTTCCGTTCTAGGGCAGACTCGAGAGACCCTAGTTGGAAAACCCCGTGTCATTCCTTGGGAGTGTTGCACAGCGTCTTCTAGATTGATCTCTCGATGAGCTGCTAAGATGTGTCCCGCAAATTGAGGGGCGGGCACGTTACAAAGGTTGTAAGCTACCCCTTTGACCCTCAAGTGATTCCAAAGAATGACTCAATTGTTTCTATTAGAAAGAGGTAAGTTACTAAGCTATGCATAAGACAATTCTCTAGAGTATTCAAAGGGTAAGCCACAGTGGTAGATTAGGTCTATGTAGCTATTATCTACCTCTTTATAATCTTTATTAGTTCCCTTAAGTATGGGGGGTTAATATTGCCCAAAATCTAGTGGTAAAAAACCTTAAAATTCCAAATTAAATTGATACATGATTGATGGAAACCTAGCATGGCAAACCTATATCATGTACAAGTCCTAAACTAGCAAGAGATGTGATAGAGAACGTGACTGTCTATAGACTGATGGTTGGTAGTCTAATCTATCTCACTATCATTAGACCAAACAAGAGTTAGCAGACTGGCTTGATAAGCAATTTATGCAGCAACCAAGGAAATCTCACCTAGATGCTGTGAGGAGGATTTTGAAATATGTGAAGGGTACATTATCTTATGGACTATTCTATGAGCATAGTAAGCCTATTGAGCTTTACGGGTTATTCTGATGCGGATTGGGCTGGTTGTATGTATATCAAGAATCAACTAGTGGATATGCATTTAGTCTTGGAAGCACCATGTTCACTTGGAGTAGTAAAAAACAACCTACTATGACTCTCTCAAGTACAGAAGCAGAATATAGGGGGTGTAGCATTGGCTGCATGTGAGGCTGCTTGGCTGGTTAAGTTGATGGATGACTTGGGGATTCATGTGGGTAAACTAGTCAAGGTAAAATGAAACATGAGTAGTGTGCTTGTGGAAATCAATCTAGTTTATCATGCCAAGTCAAAGTACATAGAGGTACATTACCATATCATCAGAGAAATAGTGCTTGGAGAGGTAGGATAGACCTCATACATGTGAAGACTGAACAAAAAGTGGCACATATCTTTACCAAATCCCTTGGTAGAGACAAGTTCACTCATTTTATATCACTTCTTGGGATACACAAAGTGAATTAAGCTTGAGGGAGAGTACTGAGATATGCAAGATTGGTCTACTTACCACACTTGCCGACTCTATTCAATAGTAGATTAGTTGGATAACCTTTTATGTGTAACAAAGTGGATCGTACCTAGTTGGTAGAGTTAGATTGAGCCTCTTTACACTACTTGACTTAGGTTGTAGTATATTGTACGTTGTGTTACTCGGTTAGAAAAAGTGTGATGAATAATGAAGAAGAAAACATTGAGAGCTATTTTCTCTCTATGGCCCCTATCTCTCCCACCATTTCAACATGGAGGGGATAGGCCCATGCTTCCTTGGGCTTTGAATGATCCTCCTCAAATTCCACATTTAGAGGTGCATATTGTTAGAAAAAGGAGTCGATCACTACGAGAAAAAAGAATGATAGCAAGGCACTTGGAAAGGATAGTCCAAATTCTTTGTTTAGGTCAATGTTGAGAAAGCACTTGATTGTGGTGCGGATAAAGATGAACATTCCTACTTTCAGCTCGTCACCTCTACTATCAAGGGAACCATCCTATTCATTGTCACCTTTACCACTTTGGGAGATGGCTCAGAATGAAGCATTCAAGCCAAAATCCCAAACTATCCTCACTTTGTAAAAAGTACCAAGTTTTGTGCCTCAATTGCCCACTCCACAAAGAGATCCTTTATGAATCGTGCTTTCAAATTTTCCATTGAAGCAAATACCACATGTGATATTGATAGATCTGTCATCTCCTCATCCTTCTCTATATAATCATCATGATTTATCATTTCTTTCTACTCATCCCATTCGAATGAATTATCATGAAAAGAAAACATAGAGCTCAAGCATCACTAAATGGAAGCTATGGCATTAAAGAGAAAAGCTAGTTCAATAAACCCTAAAGTATGGTTGTGCATCATGAAACAATGAAGCATCCTGACACGATGTGCTCTCATCACAAGAGCCCCATGGCCATTACCAACCATTGCCCATGACTTAAGCAAGTCACAATTAGGACGTACACTTGTTTTCTCTATTTGACACTGATCCAAGTGATTCATAACCATTGCTTTGGAACCATGCTTCACCACTCAATGACACAATTGTAGGTGCTTGATGATCATCTTACTAAATGCATGCCATTTCTTGAGAAGTCTAAGTGCTGATATTCCTTCAAAACCTAAGTGCTCATGGCTTGAAGAGGCAACATTACTATGGATGCCTTTAAACTTTGGCATAAGTTTGCTAGAGATAGTTTCTATATACTTCTGTATTTCTAGTTTTGCATTTGATTATTAAAACTGCTTCTTATCCCCTCTCTTTATTTCAACAAATCATGTCGAAAGTTTCCCCCCTTGATGCAAGTTACTTTAAGCCTATTCTAGAATTGGATCCATCTACTATGCAATATTTCCCTATCATATCTAGATGCATGTCATCTTGGTTGAACTTTTTCATGTGTTCTATAAATGTTGATTTGGTAAACTTCAAAATACAAAGAGCAAAAAAGGTTTCTGCATTATAAGCCTATATAAGCACCATTCGATTAAGATTGTGAGGGATAATCTTGTTCTTCTTATTATCAAGAGCAAGATTTATAGCAAGCTCTCAAACACCTTTAGCCAAGTATTCAAGCACAACAATGATGTAGATAGGGCACCTGAGCCAACATGGTGAGCATAGCAACCCTTTGTAAGGTAGCCTAGTGAATAATGGATTTAGGTCTCCTAAAACATGCTACTTTGGCACCTTAGGATGACCCACACCTGCCAAAATCTCCTTCCTTGATTGTTTAGAGGTAGCATATTCTTGGTTGTCCATTTCATTGGTTGAAAGTTGAGATACATCTTCATTTGGCAAAATGGGCTTCATTTCTTGATTTTTATTTACTGCTCTCTCAACAAAAGATGATGGTTGACCCTCAAATTTTGTAGCATCAATAATGGCACGATGCTTTCAAAATTCTTGAAATGTCCACTTTGAGTCAACCTGAGGGATTGGCTTGTCAATATTTTGCTTAGTGTCTGGGTAATGTATCCATGGATGCATGGGTTCTGAGAAACTTGCACCATATGTGCTCTTAGCACTAGCCTTTAAGGATCCTTTCTTCACACCCTTGGAGTTTTTTTTATTGCTTCCATTTTTAGGCTTCGTCCTTTAAAGGTTACTTATTTAACTTGATCAGTTTGGCTGGTGATTGCATCTATGGATTGACTTTTACTAGATGGTTTTGAAAGAAAAGGACTTGTCTTTAGTTTCGAGGTTGCATGTGCAATTCTCTGAGTTGTGGATGATACAACAGCTAATATCCAAGCATAGATATCGCAAAAAGTAGGTATTTTTTGTCAAGCATCCATTGTCTTCTAGAATCGATAAGTTATTCATGTCTACCAACTCAAGTTCAAAGACTTGTGAAGTTTTGTTGGTCAAAGCATGTGATTCAATGTCATCACCATTTACATCTACGAAAAAGAAATACATTTCTAGATGCCTTTTCCTCACAACCTTCTTGGCCATTGTTATCTTTTCACACATTGACTCCATGTGCCAAACTAGTTCTCATCTTCAGAGGCTATCTCAATTACCAAGTAGCTGGATGTCTTGGACACTAAGAATTCATCTTGGGAGTTGAGAAAATCCAATATTCATTCAGCAAACAAGATTGCATGAGGATCACCTACTTTGCTAAGCATAACCATCATATCACAAACAAGTGGAAAATCCACCCAAGAACTTGGCACTAATCTAGAGGATAAGATCACTTGCTCTATATTCATTTGGGCATCAGCCAATGACTCTTGAATATGGCAAGTTGTTTTTGAGGCATATTTAGTTGGCTTTAGTGGAGCCCCCACAAAAAAAGTAGTAATTTCAAGTGGGATCTCATCCTTGAGAAGATCACAAGAAACCACAAAGGCAATCTAGACATGCACATGCATTGAGTTGATTAGTTGCATAAAAATATCCCAACATTCAGAGACTCAAAATCACTCTTCTAGTAGCGGCAACCTTATTCCTTAAAACTTTTGATCCAACTATTCCTTTTGATATTTTTGCTCATCAAATCAACTATGGATCCTATTGGTGCAAGGGTGTCTCTTTGCACTTGATCAAGATCAAGAATGATAGTTAAATCAACCAAGCCAGCTTGGTCTAGGAGGCCCTCCAACAAATGTTTCCTTGTAAGATGAAATAGGTTGAACAATTCATCCAAGTCATTTTGAAATAGGTTCCCAAACATCAAGACGTGCCTTTTGGTCTGCACCTCTAAAAGGCCTTCTAGAATTTTAGTGCCTTGATTACAAGGAAAATGCCCCTCATCTAGTATCATTACCCCAGGAAGCCCATGTGCTTGGGTGTTAATATCATAAAGGTTGAGTAGTAAAATATATTCCATGTTTCATTTCTTCAACTACCTCTGCCAAACATTCAAAATCCCTTTGGATGCAATGATGAAAGGGCTAATTTCATCAAGGTAGGCTATCAAGAAACTTGATTGAATTGTAGAGCTAGAGGAAACTTGTGCCACATGTTTGCTACCTAGTGACAATCTATAGTTAATTGTAAAACCATGAGATATCTCTAAATTCTATGAGTATTTATGGTCACATGATACTGCTATAGTTGGCTTCTACTATGCTTTGGAATGTGAGATTTTCCCTCTTTTTTTCTCTTATTGGTCTCATATTGTGAAGCCTCCCTTGGTCCATGGACTAGCTGGTTAGTTGCTAATGAATTCTATGCTGACAAATTATGTTGTTGAATTTGTTGCTACTATCGGGCATACCTTGAGATGTTGATCTTGTTGTCATATTTGGTTTTTCTTGCTTTTTTAGATTAATAATATGTTAGGGAATTTGGGCATTTCCATGCACTTTGAAAACCCCCAATACCTTTATTATTTGACCAGATGATCAAATCTTGTTGTCTTACTTAAAGGTGGAGTCTATTCTAAATGCTATATATGCTACTTTTCTGAATCTTACTTTCAAATATTGATCAAAATTTAGCCACATGGTTAAATAATTATCACTTATTTGAAAATTGGGACTGGGAAATTTTCCAAAATCTCTAGTATGGTGTTCATTGTGAAAGCAACTTGATTACAATGGCAACAAAGCTCAATAGCTCTAATTCTGTTGAACAAGGTTGGTTTCAAACACATGCTAATATTGATAAACTTGGAGCTTTAATTGATTGTTACATTGCTCATATGAAGGCAGATAGAGAAGACAGGGAAAGACTTGAATGAAGTATGGATTTTAATCACCTTGAGTATTATCAATATCATGATGAGTATTATGGTCATGATGAGTATTCTCATGGATATTATGTACCCGATGCTTATGCTTATGGCCAACATGTATATGTTGATGGTACATACTACGATTTTCATGCATCTTATAAATAGGGGTAGCAACAATATGCAAACAAATATGAGCAATATGCAAGTACATCTGAACAACATGTTAATGCTTATAGAAAAGAAGTACCATGTCATAATGTAGAGTATTGGCGAAGGAAATTTGGTATGGCAGCCTTTATACTATGCAAAACTCTTTTCTACCACAAAGTGAATGAGGTAAGGGCACCACCTAGTCATGGAAGAGCGGACTAAGATGCTGTGCAAGAGGGAGAGGATCTTATGAAGGAGAAGAGAGGAAAACTGAGAGAGAGAGAGAGAGAGAGAGAGAGAGAGAGAGAGAGAGAGAGAGAGAGAACTACAAAAAATAGATGAATCAATAAAAATTAAGAGGGCATAAGAGATGGATAACCCTCAAGACATAACCAATATACACAATATGGACACCAATAGCATGGGCTTATTACACTGTAGAGCATGCATAAGCTATAGTAAGGGAATGACCTGCATAAGCTTATGAGAGAGAATGGGGAAGGCTCAATAGGGCTGAAGAAGGCCTCTTGGCTCTCTCTTGCAAATTACAAAGGTGAAGGCATCTTTATATAAGCCTTGAGGGTGTTTAGGGAGGAGGTTAAGATAGAATAGGAATTAACGCTACCAAAGCTGCATTAAGACTGTTCCACCAATGTGGAAGCTCCATCTAAATGTTTTGTTCACCAATTTTGTACTTAATCAAGTTCCATCATAGGTGAGTTGTCTCCATTCTTCCCCCCAAAGATTGAGTCCAAGAGCTCTCCTGTAAAAAAAAATATACAGAATCTTCATAAAATGAGATCATATCTATCAATAATGGAGAGAGAGTAGTGAGAATTCATACATTACTACTACAATTAAGGATGATTTGAGGGTGATTTAGGAGGAGAATTCTAATGGTTTATTAGACTGAGAGAGAGGAGAAAAGAGGGGAAAGGACTGGGAGTCTAATGAATGATGTTTTATGGAAGTGTTAAATGTGGGGAAGAAAGTGTGGGTGTATATAAAATTGGGAGGTGGTCTCCACCGTAGTTGAAAAAAGTTTGTGTCCACCATTTTGGCCATATCTCCCGACTTGTAGCTCCAAAAAATTATAAAAAAATACCAGCAAAAACTTTAGCTCGTGCTTACAACTTTTATGTTCAAAAGTTTTTTTGGGTCGGAGTGAAATTATTTTTAAAAAATCTTACAAAATCATATGCCTGAATTTTCTTCCACTAATGCTTCCAAGAAGGGTCCCATTTGTTTGAATTATCATAAGGCTCCAAAGCCATGACATTATGAGCCTCACATGCCCTTTGGATGGCTCCAAATCCATTTTATGTCTTTTATTTTCACATTACACATTTTCCTTCACCTTCCTTCATTGATCTTTACTCTTCACCCCCCCTTG
Source organism: Lygodium microphyllum (assembly GCF_053477565.2). Taxonomy (NCBI): domain Eukaryota; kingdom Viridiplantae; phylum Streptophyta; class Polypodiopsida; order Schizaeales; family Lygodiaceae; genus Lygodium; species Lygodium microphyllum. Next base: position 126,362,985 of record NC_141152.1, on the reverse strand, counting down.
GTAAACTAGTCCAGGAATTACTTCCATCCAGTGATTTCTTGGATTTCCCAAGAGGTTGTTCCCACCCTCTTCTTTATTTCAAACCTCCAAATGTACAAAAAATCAACAAAGTGTTAGACAAATATTTCTTTGTGATTTTCTCGAATCAAGTATCATTCTAGTAAACCTTGGTAGTATACTGGCTATTATGGATAACATGCTTATGCTTCTAAGCATCCATCTTTTTAGTAACATAGTCATACTTATACCCATGAGCCTTCCTTGATTGAGAAAGCTAGTTCTTATTGATGTGATGATAACGGCCATGCTTATTAGTATTTTTCTAGCTTTGATCATTAGTAGGCTAGTTCTTATGGACATGATGATAATGGCCATGCTTATCAGTACTCTTCTAGCTTTGATTGTTAGTAAGTTCATAACTACCATGGTATCCTCTATGTCAATCAATTTATACCTCATTATCACCCAAATATAATGATGAGTTTCTTTCAAGGTGCTGATGATGAAGAATAGAGCATTGAGCAAGATAAAAGATAAATAGGGGATAATGAGAAACATGATCAACAAGAAGATGAGAAAGAATAAAGACAATAAGCAAGAAGTTGTACAAGAAGGAAACAATGATGAGGAAGATGTATTACAACTATATATATCATCTCTCACTTGACTTGGGCCTCATCTATATATACTAACTCTACATCAATATGAATCATTCTTTGGGAGCATGTCTTGTGTATCTCTCTCGTACTCTCTCTCTCTCTCAACATGGTATCAGAGCTCGAAAGAATGGGAGTATTGGCAGAGTGCGCATTTGTCAACCCAAAATTCTTAACAATATCATTAATAAACTTTGTTTGCTGAAGAAGAAGAATTCCTTGTTGTCGGTGTCGTTGAACTTGAATACCCAAACAAGAATGTAACTCACCATGATCCACTTTCTTTGGGAGCATGTCTTGTGTATCTCTCTCGTACTCTCTCTCTCTCTCTCAACAAGATGTACAAGCTCATGACATAGTAGTTGAAGAATCGCATGAGGCACTCACAAATATAGATGGTTATACTGAAGGTTTTAGAGTCTTGGAGCAACCTCATGATGATATTATTGAGCATCAGTTTACACTTAATGAATATGAAGATCACGAAGACCAACCATTCAAAGAATACCAAGTTGCAAGATGTTCCTCTTGTAGAAGACAATGTATATGAAGATCACTTGGTAAGTGATTAGACTTATGGACCATTTGAGGAAGAATATGAGCATGCTCAAAATGAAAACTTTGAAATTCTTGATCATGCTTATGAGCATGCTCACACTCAATCAGGGTTTACACCAACTAGAATATGAGTGGTATGCATATGATTATGGTTATGAACAATTGGATAATGATTTTGATCACTAGTATATTGATAATGAGGATGTACATGAGACTCATGATGGCTATAATCTAATAGATGATGGATATGATTATTGTTATGATTATAGGGATCTTTCTTCCTACCCATTTGACCTAGGTGGTCGAGATTATGAGTTTGATAACATTTTTCCTAGCTCTTGATCATTATTATGATGGTACACCTTTTGATCCATGAGGTTCTAGGTAGGATTTTGTACCTTCGTTAGGCCAACATGTATATTGGGGTCCAAATGTTTATCTTTCAGAGGTTTATTTGGCTAAAGACTAGTCATTTTATCTCTTTTTCCAATGCAAACAATTTGTAGACAGCTCTCTATTTTGGCTCACTTTTAATTCTAATTAGATTACATAGGAGTCACACCTACATGGCTTAAAGTATGTTGAATGGCTTTCTTTTGATTCATAGCACACTTGATTTGGATGTGCCCATTGAAAGATATCTCAATTTTACTATATCAAGGTCTATAGAAGACAACAAGATACCTATTGTTTGCAAGTGTCTTTTCTTAGAGTTATGGTGGTCCAGTTCTTAGTTTTATCCTTCCAAATGGACATCCATATGGTCTATTTGCTTTTTCACTTTTGATTCTATCCACTACTTAGTACATAGTAGTGGTTTTCCTAATTTTTTGACCACTTGTACTCTAGCTCCCTTTACACTCAACCATTATAAGAAGTCCACCAAATTTTTTTTAGAAAACAAACTTCTTTTGAGTAGGGATGGAATGTAAGAGATGGAAAATAGGGAACATAGGGGCAAGTATAAAAGATAAAGATATCAATCATTTTGTATCTAGTTTTGATATAATACAAGTCTCCTTCATATTCTCTCTTTGTTAGCTTTCATGGCTACCTTCTCTCTCTTTTTGTCTTTCTCTCTCCTCATCACTCTCTTCTACACCTCTTATTCACTCTCTTCTATAGTCTTCTCTCTTCTATTTCTCTCTCTCCAATCCTCTCCTTGACACTATGGAGGTCACTTATCATCAAAATACATGAGATCTACTTAATTGTGTATGAATTATGAACCTTTATATTGAGATTCCATACCAATTGAGCCCTCAGTAAATCTTCTTAGCATATTTCTTATAGTAACTATGGATAAAAACGTGTGAACAACAAAAATTTACAAATCATTTCCATGATAAAGATTGAGAAATAGATAAATGGGTCCAAGCATATTTACTAGAATGCATCTTTTTTTCCATCAAGTATTGAGTGATTAGTAATCATGAGTTATTAAGTCCTCTAATATTCAAGTATGAAACTAAGATTCTTTAGTTATATTATGGAAATCATCATGGTGAGTCATATATGTAATGATGGTCATCATTTAATTCAATCTAAGAAATCATCTTGGAATTACTTAGAGTAGGCCTAATAAATGAAAGGGAGCCTTAGAGCTAGAGCACCGATAGACATGGATATTAATTTCCTTTTCAAAGAAAAATATACTTTCTCCATGTAGGAACGCAAAGTGCAACACATTCAATATCTTGATATAACTACAAGTAAAGCAAGAAAAAGCATAAGAAGAATAATGTTCACTCTCAAGCATGATATCCACACCCATTTCTCTAATTTCGTACCTTTACCTTACTCCTATAGACATTGTCAAGGGGGTATATGTCAAGCCACAAGCCATAGGGGTTTAGAAGAGTAGACAAGATGGAAGAAATAATTAAGAGAACAAAAAAGAAAACTCCATATATTACTCTATAATCCCAATTAAATCAAGAAAAAGTGTAAGCAGAATAATGTTCACTCTCAAACATGATATCCACACCTAGTTCTCTAATTTTCTACATTTACCTTACTCCCACAAAAATTCTCAAGGGGGGGTTATATCAAGCCACAAACCATAGGAGTTTAGAAGAGTATAAAAGATGGAAGAAATAATCAAGAGAAAAAAAATTAAACTCTATATATTGCTCTGCAAAAGAGTTTATACAATGTAGACACCCTCTCAAATTACAACACACTTTTGATAGGAGCTAGAAACCTTATATCAAAGCCATGAGGAGTGTAGTCTTGTTCTTTTTTTTTCTTGCAACTTGGTTCCACTCTAAATTTTACATACAAACCTATAATATAGACATTCAGGTACTCAAATCAATTGGAACTAACTTGGTCTACAAGTCAATGTAGAAAAAATTATAACAAATGTCTCAGAATAGTTGAAAACACCATTTTTTCAAATGTGTCAATCTTTTGTATTTTTTGGTCTGACACACTACAACACTCTAGATAACTCTTTGCATGTGTTTTTATGTAGCTAAAATTGTCATTAAGTAAATAGAACTCATTGATGAATATTCAAACTATTTTGAAGACAAGTTTTGAACCTAAAAATTTTGTCAACTGCATGAGTAAGGATCCCATAGGCATGCATTTGGAATATGTATATGGATGTCCTTTTCTTGTTTTTCCTTCCTTGCGCATCCACACAACATCCACCCCCTCCAAACTTGCACATCCTCTAGATGTTCCATATTTTGTAGCCCACCGGGATTAAACACCCATTTGATCTTCACCCAAACAAGCATGTGCATAATCATTCTCCATCCATGATCATCAATCCAAATCACAAGTATCCTCCAAAATGTATAATCATTTCAAATACTCCCATCTGGATCCTAAGGCAACAATAAGTCATGGCATCAAATTGTCATGTAATCCTTTGCAAACCAAATCCATGAACTTGTTAGGCCCTCCATGATCAAATAGCAATCCAAAATCCCATTGCAATATCTCATACTCTATAGCTTCCCCTATATAAACCATGGTTGGGTTGACCATATCAACAACTCAATGATCTTCCAAAACATATACTTCTTATGCATCCTTAAGTATCATAGCATCTTCCCTCTCTTGCACAATAGTGTTTGCATACTCCATTATCGCATCACTAGTTAACACTTTCTTGTCAAGAGTTTTGTACTCGATTTAAGCTCTAGCTTCACTCTTCTCCTCTAGTAAACCCAAATCTTTCCGTTGTGGCTAAAATAATTTTCTTTAGATTATATAAAAATAACCCAAACTTTGTATGTTGACATGTACCAATATCAAACTCTTTTGACTTGAATAATCCAGCCCCCTACAACCCTATTGGCTATCATCCAATGATTAGTTTTGTTGAAAGGACCCAATATCCAACCATATTTGTTGCACAAAACTAGCAATCTCATTATACATATCTAGGAAATGAACTTGCAGAAAACTAGAACCACTCTACTCCTCATTTTTCATTATATTCTCAATCTTTGTAAATACAATATCTGGACAAGACACTGCATCACACAACTCATCAATGCACTCATCATTTTGTATGAATGTTACTTTTATCAACTCCTTCTCTTTCCTACATACATACTACCTAGTAGCTCTAGGCATCTCTTCAACCTTATGAATACAAGCAGAACTCTTAGCTATAAGACCAATAAATCCTATTAGAGAAAAAGTATGGCTACCTGGAGGCGAAAGCATTTTCTTTCCTCTACCATTATCGTGCCACAAGACATTGGTACCTAGTGAGAATCTAGCTCCTTTGTAGGGAGAGGGGAATCTCACTATGCATCTATATTTCTTGGGTGATTCAAACAACCCCACCCTTAGATAAATTGCATAGCTCTTCTTCAATCTTTTCTTTGAATCCATGCATATATAGAACCATCATATATTGCTCTCATTTCCATGTATGCCAACAACAATTGAAGATCTCCTATAGTCACTCTCATACTTGAATATGCTACATAAAGCTCTCCTACAATATTATTGGTCGCTCTCATTTTCCATCCATGCTCCACATTGATGGTCCACTTTTTTCACTCTCATACAGACTTTGGACTTTGAAATTTATCCCTAATCCATGATCTAACAAGGAAATGCATGGTCTCTCCATCTCTCCAGTCTCTTAACCACTATCTTATTGGTCACTTGTACATAATGTTTTCTAGAACATTTATTGCAAGGAATTATTATAGGTGTATCATCCTATACATAGTGCATACATGTACAATCTTCACACATATTGCAACATCCTCACTAAGAAAATCTTCATCACTTTGCCCAACCAATGCCGCAATCATGATACCTTGCATGATAGGTTCCTCTATATTTTGAATCACATGTTCCTTCCTCTTAATGATAACTATAATTTCCTCATGAAATTCTCCCTTTCTGATCCCCAAAACTTCTCTTAGAGTGAACTCAACATTGCTGTTTAAGATCCTCTCTTTTAGAATATTTTTAAGATCCAATTATAGACTTAATATATGAAGCAAGCTTGTAACCTGACTACTTTTAAATCTAGTATTCTCCTTCTTTTGTACATCTTCTCTACTTTGATCAAGACCTAGTCTAGAAGGAAATGTTGTAGGCTTGCCCCCTCTAGGCTTCTTAAAATTTCTAGAAATAGCATTGTAGGCTCACCCTCTCTAGTCTTCTTAAAATTGTTTGAAGGAAATGTTGTACACCCCTCCCCCCTGTCTTCTTGAAATTGCTAAGAACATCATCATCACTCTTCCATTTTTCCTTAACAATCACCTCTATGTATTGAGTCTTTGTTGCTCAATAAGCATAAACTGAATATGTGTTAGCTAAAGAGTCCCACCTACTCTTTGTTTTGGTGCTCTTCTCTACACTAGATAAATTAGCTTGCTATATTTTGCCTTTATTTGCAACCTAAAGAAAAAAAGCATCATCTTAGGAGTGGTGGATATAGAACTTATTGAAAGATTGTATAAGTTTTCTTTTAGTAAGGTTATGCTTTCAGCCATGCTCAAATGCGATGTGTGCTTTCTACAAGGGTGATTTTCACCACCAGCAGCAAGGCTTCCGTCATGGCTCTTTCTTCTTGGTATTTTAGTTACTTTTTCTATACTTGCTCTTCGTGGGGTTGGTGGTCTTGTGGTGACTTGGACATTGAATGCTTTTGATTGCAAGAGGCATATTTCACAGTGGATTCCATGAGACCACAGTGGATTCCGTGAGGTTTTGCGGTGAATTTCGTAAAAATATATTTATTTGTCGGGGCTCATACACAAGGTGGATTCCTTGTGCGAAAATTTGCGGGGGTGCCTGTCCTTTTTGGGCATCATGTTAATTTAATGTGCAAGTGGGTGATTTCATAGCGGGTGATTCCACAAAGTACATATTTAAATTAATGGACGTTTATGAGTTTAGAGTGCGCACTTGTATTAAATTAAGGTTAGGATAGAGTTTTAACCTATTTATTTATTTTGTAGCTGAAGACAGCTAGGTATTCACTTTTTTCAGTTTAATTTTATTATTTTCTAAAAATTTTGAATGCGTCAGTTTGATGTGTAGAGCACATAGTAGTGGTGATGGAAAGCATTGGGCGATAGCATGTATTCAAGTTATTTAGAAGAAATTATCATTTTTTATGGGTGCGCCTCTTAGACGTGGTGCTAATATTTATTTAGGTGCACTTATTTATTGAAGCACTTGACATATATCTATTATTTTATATGCGCATGGGTGCACTGTTTAAATACTCATGATTAGACATTGTATTTGGGCATTGCCTGACTTTTAGGTTGTCCAACGGCTTTATTATTTATTTGGATAAAAGCAAATACAAAAGCTAAAGCATGCTAATTGTAAAATTGAGCTATTTTTTAGCTTGGAGATGAATAAATTATTAAATACATGCTTTGTGAAGCACTCACACAAGGCATGGGGGGAGATCGTATCCAATTGGTCTTTTTGCCTCATGTCGTGCAACCCTATTCTCTTGAAATTTGAGGTGAAAGTAGAGTTCTTTGTTCTTGGGGACCTTCTGGCACTCGCTACGTATGCATACAATATCGGATTTTCACATGAGTGGTATCAGAATGAAGCTGAGATTAAGGGCTTCCAATCACTTACAATCTCGCGCGAAGGCAAAGATCTTGGAACAAACGGGCTCTACAGTTAGTCTCGTGACAATCCCTCAACCAGCTTGTTCTTGGCGGTGAACAACCCCTTACTGTACTGTTGGATCGCGAAGGACCAGTCTTTGACAGTGGAGGACTACTTTTCAAACTCCTTCATCAATACGTTTTTCTCAGAGAAGAGAGATAAGTGAATTTGAGATTAAAATATTAATAAGGTTTATTAAAAAGCAGTCTTCACGGGCAAAGAATTGTCGAAGAAGAATTTCAACAACTTTCGTATCCACAAAGAAAAACGATCGCTAAAAGCCATTTTTAAAAATAAGAGCAAGCCATGTAAACCCAACTTTGAGCTACGCTCATCCCACTAACAAGATGTTATGGCCGAAGGTGATTTACCGGAACCAACGATGGAGAAAAAATTGAACCTAATTATAATGCAGCTTCAAGAGGAACGAAGAGCACATCAAACTTTGCAAGCTCAACTGGCCACTCTTCAACAATCTACTGTTGATCAAGATGGATTGCAACGCGAAGATGTTATACGATGCACGATCGATGCGACACTTGAAGCACAATCTATCCGGAAAGAAGCCAAGATAAGTAAAATAAATTTCAATTTCCATACTTTTAATGGGTTACACGATGGAAAGACTGTTCTCACTTTTATCAGTCAGTTTGATTATTATTTCCATAAAGAAAAGTATGCAAAAAAAAGAGAAACTCAAGTGTGTCACTAATCATTTAGTGAACAGAGCATCGCTATGGTAGACTGTTGTCCGCAAAAGCATTGATTATCTTACTACTTGGGAGACTTTTCAAAAGAAATTTTTGTAGAATTTTCTTCCACCTCAATTCCACAAAAAAGCAATCAAACAGTGGGATTCTCTGCAACAAAGTGATCGTGAACCTATTTTACAATATACCGAGCATTTCTGGAATGCCTTATTGCAATTTCGAATGCTCCAAGATGTACCTGAGGAGACCCATAAGCACAAGTTTATGTTTGTTTTTCTTGGTTACTTCTATGCGAAAGTGAACATGTTTAATCCAATGACTCTCGAGGATGCGATTTCCTTGGCCCATGATGCTGAAGAAAAAATTCAAGGATGAGAGAAGCGACCACAATAATTTCCAAATAACGGTAACTTCAGTACAAACAGTTAAATTCTAACTTTTGAAGATTCAATCAAAACAACTTTGTTCCATATTCTTCATTCCATAAATCTTGAACACGACCCCCTGCTTTACCAACAAACACAAATTCAAATCCTAAGCCATCTTTTCAGCCAAATCCCAACATTCCTAAACTCCCTGCTATTTACCAATAATGTTTCCAAAGCCAAATCTAGAGTCTACTATAAGTGCCATCAACCTGGACATCTAGCGGTGAATTGTCAATCCAAAAAGCCAAATGTTCACATCAACTACTTGGGAGCGACTGAAGATGAAGATCATGAAGAAATGTGAGATTTCATAGAAGATGATGATGATATCGGTACTACTTTAGATACTTTACCAGGTATGCCAAATTTCCATTCTTTATTAACAATGAAATGTCTTGTGCATGGTACAGAAAAGTTTGTTTTACATGATGATGGGAGCACACATGATTTTATTTCTATAAAATTGATCAAAGAATTGAATTTACATACTATTTGGAATCATTATCACATCAAGGCTGCACTCTTAGGCACTAGATACAATGGAACACAAGAAGAAGTGCATGACTTGAAAATTAAAATTGGTAATTATGTCGAGTAGAGAAATTTCTTAGTTGTGCCTTTATAATCTAGTGACATTATCTTATGAATGCCTTAGCATCATCAATATAATCTTGAAATAGATTATTCCACGCATTCAATGAAGATTCATTCTAATGAAAAATAAATCATATTGTATGGTATACACACCCTTGATAATTTTCCATTGCTTAGCCATACATAGGCTAAACATGCATTAAGAAAAGGTAGCAAATCCTACTTAATATGGGTGAATGAAATTGAAGTTAAGGAAAATCATCTGCATCCTAGGCATGCACAATTGCTTTCACAATTTAAAGATTGTTTTGATGTCGACTTACCACCTCGTTTACCACCTACACGTCCTGAAGATCATAAAATAGACTTAATTCTAGGTTTTCAACCACCATAGAAAGCACCTTATCGACATAATCAAATTGAATAGAAAGAAATTCAAAACCAAGTTGAAGAATTGTTAACCTAAGGACTCATTAGGCCTAGTAGTTCTCCTTTTGGTGCACCTATCCTGTTAGTCAAGAAGAAAAAAAACACCTATAGGATGTGCATTAATTATCGTGTCCTAAATAAGATCACTGTCAAGAATAGATATCCAATCCCTCGCATAGACAACCTCATGGATAAACTACAAGGGGCTGCAATATTTAGCAAAATAGATATTTCATCTAGATACCATCAAGTATGACTTGACACATCTGATATTTTCAAAACTGCATTTATTGGACATTATGAATTCCTTCTTATGCCTTTTGGTTTAACTAATGCACCAACCACTTTTAGTCATGTGATGAATCACATATTTTTGAAGCATTAGCATTGTGTTATTATTTTCTTTGATGACATATTGATTTTCATTAAAAATGAGAACAAGCACTATGAACATTTATCCTTAGTTTTCAAATTATTGAAAGATAATCAATTATATTCTAATCTTGAAAAGAGTGAATTTTTCTAAACCCACATTGAATACTTAGGACATATTGTTTCATCTGAAGATATTAAAGTTAATCCTAAAAAGATAGAAGCAATTTTGAATTGGCTGATATCTAAAAATATGCATGAATTATGTTCTTTCTTAGGTCTTGCTAGCTTTTACAAAAAAATTGTGAGAAATTTTACATTGCTTGCATTACCTTTGAAAAATTTATTAAAGAAAGGTATTGTGTATCATTGGTCTGAAAATCAGCAAAAATCTTTTGATTTACTGAAGCATGCCTTAACACATACTCCTGTATTGCAACTACCTGATTTTAATAGACCATTCTTCCTAGTAGTCATTGACGCTAGTGGATTTGGAATCTGAGCTGTCCTTATGCAAGATTCACATCCCATAGCCTACTCTAGCTGCAAACTTAAACCCTCTGAACTCAAGTATTCTACCTATGATAAGGAATTGCTAGCTATAGTACAAGCTTTACGACAATGGAAACATTATTCAATGGAATTAGAATTCATGATCAAAACTAACCAACAAAGTATCAAACATCTCCTTAGTCAGTCACAAATCTCTGACCCTCATATTAAATGGGCTGCTTTTATTCAACGTTTTCGTCCACTTATCCAATATCAACCTGCAAAAGAAAATGTTGTTGTTAATGCCTTGAGTAGAAGACCGACTATCCATAATATCTCTATGATATCTTTTGATTCCCTTATCCCTATGAAAGATACCTATGATCAAGACCCCAATTTTCAAGTTAATTGGAATAAAATAGTTGTAAATAACTAGATTCCAATAGATTCATTGCCTTATTATGATGGATTTATGTTTTATGAGAAAAAGTTATATGTTCCATTTAGATCATTTGTATTGCGCGAAATCCATTCCCCCCATATCAAGTCCATAGAGGTATTATTTCCACTTTACGTACATTGGTTGAAGATTTTTATTGGCTGCAAATGCAGTATGATATTTCCAACTTTGTATCTGAATGTTTAATTTTCCAAAGAGCTAAGCGACACCATGGTAAGCAATATGGTTTGTTAATGACTTTACCAATTTAAGAATAATCATAGGAACATATTTCAATGGATTTTATTACTACTTTGCCTAACACTCAAGCTAATATTGATATGATTTGGACTATTGTAGATCGGTTTAGCAAAAAGTATATTTCATTCCATGCAAGAAAACGTTAATTGCATCTCAAGATGCTCAATTGTTTTTGAAAATTGTTTTCACTAACCATGGTTTGCCAAAAGTTATTATTTCTGATCGTGATTCTAGATTTTGCAATCATTTTTAGACTAGTTTGTTTGCTAATTTGGGTACAAAGATTGATTTTTTATCTACATTTCATCCTGAAACAGATTGACAAATAGAAGCTACAAACAATAAAATTTTGGATCTTTTGTGTGCATACACAATTTCAAAACCACAAACATGGGATACAAACATGCATTTACTTCAGTTTGCATACAATAATACCCCACATATAGCCACACGAAAAGCACCTTTTGAAATCATTTATGAATATAAATTGCCTACACTTGTTACCTCATTGTCAAAAAAAAGTTAAAGCTGTTGATGATATTGCTAATATGAATGCAAAAATAATGTTTTAACTAAATGTGTATCAAGAACATTATGTGCAATTCTGTTCCTTGTAGGCTCTCCATTGGGAATCCAAGACATGTGGTTAGCCACCTATTGTTGTTTCCCTTTCCTCGTGAGCATTGAGAAATTAAATTGGAGTAAAAGCACTAACGAGTGGGCTATGTGTCTTCTAGCATATGGTCTATTAATGAAGTATAATAAAGCCTTATGGTCCACGAAGAAGATGAATGGTGTAGCTAATAAATAGCAATGAAACTTCTTGATGGATAATATCAATGTGAGTCCTTCCATCTTAGTGGAATAGTAATTCATCTCTATGTGTTACAACTCTCCTTTAAGTCAAACAATGCATAACATACTTTATTAATTGACCCATGATACAACTATGCTAATTGTAGGTATGTGTAACAAGCCATATAGTAATTGATGAGTTAATTACTATGTGAGGATCATAATGACCACCAATGTACTAAGTATAGACATATAGACCCATCTAGTGAGGCAATCCATCATCATTGTCTAGGCATACAAACATATCTAGTGAGGCAATCTATTATCATTGTCTAGACATGCTCAAATTACCATTTGAACATTTCAAAGGATAACACACCTTGAGAAATATTGCTTTACCTATCTAGTAAGGCAATCCATCATCATTGTCTAGACATGCTCAACTTACCATTTGAACATTTCAAAGGGTAACAAAATTTGAGTAATATTTCTTTAGGGTTAATTCAAGTTATTTAAGGCAAAGAACTCATTCAACTCTAAGGTTTCAAAAGAGATGAGAAGGTATCTTTATTTTGCTACAACTTTTATCTCATCCCAAGTCCTTAACTTTTCAAACACTACATTATCAAGGCTACACTACTATTTTCATTATGATTTGGCTTTACTAGTAAGATGTATATATATTAGCATAGATCTATTTTATTTTCTAGTTCTAGTAGCAAAAAACAAACATCCATACTATCAATCCAAATGCTCACATCTACCTCAACATTGATGGGTGAAAGCATGTATAGGTGGCTTGCAAAGTGATGTCTAGAACATTACTTTTTGGGACTTAAAAGTGGCCCGTTGAAAGTACTTATGTCTTCAAAGAGAATTTCAAGACTAACTTAATAATAAATTTACTAATCTAGATATGCACACATCTTTTTTCCTCCATTCATGGAGGTTCAAAGTTAGAATCATTCACTTGCATGGTCCTACAAATGCTCTCTCTCTTTTATGTCCTCTCCCTCTTAGTTGTAGTTTTTTTGTATGCATGCATTCCCTCTCTCCCTCCCTCTCTCTCTTTCTATCTCATTATCTGTCTTTTTTTCCTTCTTTCTTCTTTCTCTATCTCTGTATTCATAGATCTATAGAGCTTGAGGCATTTTCCTCCTCTGTTTGAGCTTTCTCTCTAAAAGCATTCTTTGTGGGATATCTTTAAGCTCCCTACCTAGTAATGCCTAGAGAGTATTTTTATAAATCAGTGTAAGATCTTTTCATGTTTCTACAAAATTTCAGTTATAATCTGTCTTGTTGGTCTTGTAGACAAATCCCTTGCAACAATGGAACTTTCAATGATCTCTCCATCATTAAATAGAGAGGTCAAACTTAAGTGAAAAAACGAAAAGATGAAATATTGGACTTCTCAAAAGCAGAAGCAACAAGTGGCAACAGTGAACTATGGAATGGAATGTAGTAATGTGGTGCTCAATAAATAGAAAAAAATGTAGGATATGTCAATCCATGGTAGAACACTTTGAGAAATTAACCATTGGAATGGATGAATGTACTAGGAAGAAAATCTTTGATGAGGTTCTTCAACATCCTTGCTTCCATCATACGTAGTGTAAGTCAAAACAATTGGAAGCAATTATGTTACGAAACATTTGGAATACTCTGAATCATGTGAAGATCCTAAGGTTTTTCGAATTTTGTAATGAAATTAGTGACGTTGATGTTAGTGAATGGAAAAAGTGGGGGGGGGGGGGGGGAAGCATCGCTTTAAGCATACCACAAGTTCCCAAGCTCATGGGAATCCACATAAGAAACCTATATATAGCCAAATATCACTTGGAAATGGTGACTGAAGATGCTTGTTTATTCTTTGCATTCATCTGCCATAATGCAACTAGTCTCCTGTCATTGGCAAGTGGTGTATTATTAATTTCATATGGTCCCCTACCACTTACATGGCAAGTGGTGTATTATTAATTTCATATGGTCCCCTACCACTTACAAGTGGTGTGTCACCACTCATAAGTGATGTGTCACTCCCTATAAGTGGTTCCCTATAACTTACAACTAATCCTCTAAACTTTACAAGCCATCCCCTACCACTCTTGCAAGTGATTCTTTATCACTTGGATCTGGTCCTCTATCACTTATAATTACTCCTTTATAACAAACAACTGGACCCCTATCACTTGTAAATGATGCACTGCCACTTATCTTTTCCCCTTTCGCTTACAAGTGGTAAGTTGTAGTTCCTAAGTGCTCACGTAGAACTTGTAATTGGAGCACTACCACTTCAATGTGGTGAGCAATCATTCGTAAGTGGTCTACTTTACCTTACAATCGGTCTCCTACAACTTAAAAGTTATGCATCAAATTTCAAGTGTTCTATCACTAGTAATAGAATCTTTACGCCCACTGTCTAAGTATCCTTAGTACTTACATATTGTGTGCCACCATTTGAAAGTGGTCCTTTACCACACTCACAACTAGTATCTTGCCACTTGCAGATGGTGTAGTACCACTTGTAATTAGTTTTGTACCACTTGTAGTTGGAGCATAACCACTTCTAGGTGGTGAACTATGATTTCCAAGTGGTTTACTTCCTCTTGTACAAGGTCCCCTACCATTCAAAGTGGTGTATATAAATTTGAAGTGGTATGTTACCACTTTCAAAATAAAGGTCAGCATTTCAAGTGGCTTGCTACCACACTTACAAGAGATTTATATCAACCATGCAAGTGAATTTACCAACTACATGTGGTCCACCACCATTTGAAAGTGGTACCTTACCACTTGCAACTCAAAGCCTTCCAATGGCAAGCAGTGCACCACTATTCCTAAGTGGGTTACAACATTCCAACTAGTCCTATACCACTTTAAGGTGGTGTATATCACTTTCAAGAGGTTTATCACCACCAAGCAATAGTAAGACAATATGTTTGCTACCATTTGTTTGTGGCCACCACTTTCACCTTTTGTGCTACCATAGAGAAGCAAGCACAATGGGTAACTTATAGGTTAAAGTGGTGAATTAACACTTTCCAGCAATTTTCACCATGTCCACATGGTAAAGAACCACTCTCTAGTGGTTTCTTTATACTTACAAGTGGCTGCTATCTCTCATATGTTATAAGTCCCAAAATTTTGTGATCATTCACCTCTTCCTAGATATTGGTTTCTCACCACTTTGAAGTGGTATAAACACATGGAGGTTTTCTTTTTAACTAATTAGTGGGTTTCCCCAATTGCATATGCGTGGTCATATTAGTTTGCTAATTTTTCACATCCTTCCATTGATTGGTGAGCACCTTCGTAGTCAAACCATTACTTGAGAGTAAAAATATGCTTTCTTTATTGGAACTTAGTATTTGAATACCATTGTGAAGTGGTCATTTTGTAGTTTAACTTGTTAGTAAATATTAAAAATTGATTTTCAACACTAAATTATCGTGGATCTTAAGCAATCCACTAGTCTTAAAGTAATGTGATACTTCTTTTAGTGTCACGACATCACTTTTTTGTATCAAACCACTCGACAATGGTATTGCAGTGGTGCCTCCATACTTTTTGTATGGTGTAGTTGACAAGTTAAACATTTCTAATGAATGGATTTCTTAGAGCTAATGACTTCTTTTAGTTAGTGATCAAGAATTAACTATTGCTAATAGTACTATACTTTTATGTTGCACATTAGACTCTATATATTAGATTTAAGGTAGACCATACAAATATCCAAAGTTCTCAATAGTCTTTTGAGTCTTTAAAACTATTCATTGTCCAAATTTTGAGGGATTAGTACATAGGTTGCTATATTGTGCATACATAAATGATTTTATTTAAAGAAGATGTAAGTCACATGTAGGCTCAAATGTTTGGTCTTCATGGTTCTTACTATACATGCAACTATTTTTTATGCGATTGACATGGAGTTGTTAGTAATGGATGACCCTATTTATGATTTGATTTGATTTATAATATTGATCTTTTTTAGGTCTCCTCTTCAACCAAATAGAAGTGAGAAAGATGCTTCAAAAGCATCTCAATCTTATTATAACCTTATGTCCTTAGCAATCCAAAGGGATATTCTTGAGAGGTAGAAATTAGAAAAAGTAAAGAGATAGTTCTTGGACTCTTTCATTAAGCATAATTCTTTTGATATTACACTAGTGTAAAAGAATTTAGACAATATCAATATAAGTTGAAATGTATATATGAAAAATTATCAACTTATGCACCTCTCTCCACTCTCTTTTCTCTCTCATTTCTTTTGTTGACTTTCTCCCACCTCTTTCATCTTCCCTTTGTACTATAATTTCTCTCTTCTCTATGCTCTCTATTCTCTACTTGAAGAAGATACAAATTTGACATCCAATTGATAGACATGTGATGACTATTCTTGGCTATCCCAATAGCATGGCTTGGCATAAGCCACATAAACATAAATTTTCCCCTAATTTGGTTGAAATAGATATATATCCCCAAGCTTCTTTGCATTCCTTTCATACCCTACAATAACTTATAAGTTTTCAAATACTTATTGGAGGTAAACGCGCTTGTGCCTAGCTTCCCGTGTATTACTACACTGTCAATACCCACACTTGCACACTACAAGTGATGGAGGGTGCCCATCACTGTCACTTCATTATTTATTCTTTCAATGACATTTGAATAAAGGGAAGGCCAGTCACACATTGTGATTCTAGGAGTTCCCACATCTTGAGTCTCTCTCTCTTGCTCTCTTGCTCCATCTTCCATAGCTCACACCTCTCTTGATTTTGCTTAGTCATGATTCCACTTGGGCTTCTCCCCTTAATTCATATCAAAGCCACATTCTCTATGAGCATGAGCTTAATCCAACATTGCTTGATCTCTAATTTGAGCTACCTATAGTAGGGTTTCACTATTGGTTGCCATAGCTTCACCTCTTCAGGTGTTCACATTGAGCTCTTATTTCTATAAGACTTCTTAGTACCTATTAGGTCTATCTCAAGGAAATATTGAGACTACATTGAGCTTATTTTAGGGAGTGTTCAACTCAATATTTAAGGCTCGAAATACAAACACGTTTTCATAGCTATGGCCACTTTCAAGCACTTGTGCATGCCAAACACTCCCCGACATTGGACAAAGGCTTTAGCATTTTTACCACTCCTCTTAGCACTGACCATTAACATTGAGCATTGTTTTTGAGTCATTGAGCTTCAGCTATTAACTATGCAAATAGGGCAGCATGCTATCATAAAACAAGGACAACCATATCTTCAATGTTTGGAGCTCGTATATTCTTCTTGGGATGCCCATATACCTATTTTTTGTTTTTGGATACTTGGGGGATCATATGTCACTGGTTTGAGATGCTATTGGACTTATTTGACAACTCTTTTAGCTCGATTTTCTCATAGATATCACTGCTGTGATAATAGAACTAAATGCTATTTATCTGGGAAATGTCCTGCTCTTGGCTTATGTGATGCTCTCGAATGCTTATTTGATGCTAGACACTTGTGGAATGTTTTGCCAATGTATTGAAATGATTTTGGAAATATTTAAGGCCATACGGCTTAGTTGTACTATTATTTTTTGACTCTTCTTGGCTATTTTAGATGATACATTGATGTCTATGGTTGATGCCATATGCTTGGTCATGCTCCCAGAATGCTTTTGGGCTTCGTTGAGCTCACTTTTTCTCACTCTTGACTATCATTTTACAACTGTACATACAATGGACATCAAGCTTTTAATAGGGATAGTCTATGTCTACTTCTCTTTCGTGCTATTTAAGCATTCTATCACATGTATTGGTGCTGCATGACATTGAAGATATGTGCTTGATTATGCTATTGAATGCATTTGAGCTTTGATTTGGCCTTAACACATTTGACATTGGTTGTCAGTTACTTCATTGGATGCTTTAGAGGTATATGACCTTATGAGCTTGAAGATTTTATTGGGTCTTATGCTCATGGCTATGTACTTGATGTATATTGGATGCTTGGATGCTACTCACATGAGGATTTCAGCTTTGTTTACTCAATTGGCATTTGACTTTTGTTCCAATGGAAGCTGCCTTCTTCACACTTGGATGTTACATTGAGCTTTGGATTTTATTTGCAGTAAGCTTGAGTACGTTATACCTCATTTTTAGCATGTTGTAATTCCAGACTATTGTACTATTTATGAGAGAAGGCTCCTCTATTTGATGCTATTTTGATCATACTTTATGGAGAACTCATTATTTGGCCATACCTCTTGTTTTCAACTTGTTTAGGCAATGGTTTTGGGGGCTATTTTTGTAGGTATTACAATAGCTTTTTTGGTCTATACTATGCCTCTTTTTCTTGCAACATGGTAGTCATTCAAAATGAAGTGCCATCTTCAACGTTGAAAAGTTAGATGGAAGCAATTATTACAGTAGCTTGTTTGGTCTATACTGAGCCTCTTTTTCTTGCAACATGGCTAGTCATTCAAATGAAAGTGCCATCTTCAGCATTGAAAAGTTAGATGGAAGCAATTATGAATTTTGAAAGACCCAAATTTGGTAGGTTTTGGCACATAAATCTTAGATTAGGCTAATCAAAATGTAAAAGCATTAAGCTTGAAGGTCAAGATTAAGATGTATGGGATGACTTAGGTGAGCTATGTAGATTCACGACGATTATCCTATTTCTCAACAAGTAATTTTATTTTATAATGTTTTCATAGATGGGCAATCTGCATGGGATCTTTGGAAGAAAATGCATAATCTCTATGATGAGTAGACCCTTGCTTCTTAGATGTATTGACTAAAGTAGCTTATAGACCTTTGTATGAAGGAAGGTACCAATGTTTCATAGCATTTGAGCGAGTTTCATGCTATCATTGGCTAGCTCTCATTGCAGGGGATTGTCCTTAAGGACAATCTTCCAGCTTTGTTCTTGTTGCTCACACAAACTAAGTCTTGGGACACATTGCATAGTGTTATGTGTGCAAATATGCTTGAGATTGGGCAATAAGTGTATGATGTAGAGTATGTACTCTTGATAGAGGAGATCAATAGGAAGAATGTGAATGCTTCTCATACTTATCATGCTTTGATTGTTCAAGGTTGCCATGATAGTAGGAGTGGGAATTACCGTCATGGTAGAGACTTGCAAACGTCTTGTTCTAAGTCCTATGGACCATCTTATAGTAAGTCTCGTGGATGTAAGTCTCATTTGACATGCCATTATTATGGAAATTAGGATTGACATATTAGACCTCATTGCCAGAAAATGGGCAATGACAAGCCCAAGGAAAAGGGCAAAGGGAAAGCGCACGACAAGTTTGATAAGAGCAATATCATCCTTGCTAAGTCTAGTGTTAAGATTGAAGAGATCAATGTAGTGCAGCAACTTGACTCTGATAATGATTACATAATTGTAGCTTTTTCTTTGAATGAGTGAGAGCTGTCTAATGCCTTGTCTGGTTTTACTCTGTGTTAGTTGATGGATTTAGGGGCTTTCCTTCATGTGACCCCTCGTAGAGAGTGGTTCCATTCTTATCGTAGTATGACTAGATCTGTGTGTTTGGAGAATGGCTTGTCATTGTAGATAGTTGGTATTAGTGATATTTGGCTACATCTTGGTTCAGGTAGTATATTTACTTTGCATAATGTTCAACATGTACCGATGATCTCATGAGGAGTCTTATTTCTACTGGCACACTAGATGACGAGGGTTACTTTGTTTCTTTTGGGGATTTCTCTTGGAAGATCACCCGTGGGAACCTTGTTCTAGCACATGATGCCTAGTCTAGCACTTTATATCCCCTAGTTGTATCTAGATCGGTAGATCATGTTTTGTCTATGGATGTAGTTCCACATGTATCTCTTTGGCATCATTGCCTTGGGTACATGTCCTTAAAGAGAATGAAATTCTTATAACTCATTTTTGCAATATCTTTCATCCCTTGACTATAAGTGTTTTGAGTCATGTGATCATTGTTTGTACAGTGGCACACATACATATAGTACGCATAAGAAGTCAAGCACTCTGCATGGGTGAGCCTTTGGCTCTTGTTTATTATGATGTCTGTAGACCTATGCCCTATCAATCCTCATTAGGATGTGGAAATACTTTCTCACATTAATTTATGATTACTCACATAAGATCTGGGCATATCCCATAAAGCTAAAATTTGATATTTTGGCTACCTTTCAGCATTGTCTTTCATTGGACCACTCTACGTATAGGCTAAAATGCCTACGATCAAATAATGGGGTTGAGCATATCTCTAAATCCTTAGAGTAGTTTTGTGATAAGAGGGATATTAAGTATCACTTGATCATCCCGTACACCCCACCCAAAATGGTATAGCGGCTGAGTGGTGCATAGATCGGGTGCCGTAAGCACGCATAGTGAGTGTTAGAAGGTCCCCAAGAACAAAAGAACTCTACTTTTTACACACAAATCAATGTAGAAAGCTTGCACGACATGAACAAGAAACCAATTGGATGCAATCTCCCCCCATGCCTTGTGTGAGTGCTCCATAAAGCATGTATTTCATATATTAATAATCTTCAAGCTCAAATAATAGCCCAAATTACAAAATAGCACGCCTTAGCTTTTGAGTTTGCTTTTGTGCCAAATAGAATTAAAGCTAATGGGCGCCCAAGAAGTCAGGCATACCCAAATACAAGGTCCAATACAAATATCTAAATCGTGCGTCCATGCATATACAAAAATAATAAATAAATATCAAGCGCCTTGATAAATAAGCACGAAAAAATATAGACGCCATTCCTAAGGTATGCACCCATCAAAATATTAACGATAACTTGAATACACGCTATCCTCCAATGCTTTCCACTGCCACCGCTGCTTCTCTACACATCAACTGAAACATTCACAATCGTTAGCAAAATAATACAATTGAACTGACAAAAGCGAATACCTAGTAGTCTTCAGCTACAATAATAAATTGGTTAGAAATCAATCCTAACCTTATCACGAGTGCGCACTCTAAACTCATAAACGTTTATTAAATTAAATATGTATTTTGCGGAATCACCCGCTATGGAATCACCCATGTACACACTAAATTAACAAAACGCCCGAAAAGGATAGGCGTCCCCATCGACTTCGTGCACAAAGAATCCACTTTGTATATGAGCCCCAATAATAAAATCTTATGGAATCCACCTTAAAACCTTACGGAATCCACCGTGGAATATGCCTCCTGGCATCACTAAGCCTATGAATATGACAATATAGGGAAAGGGTATGTAGTATGCTTAGCTAGATAGGCTTACCGTAGCAATTTTGGGCTGAGGCAGTGGACTATACCGTACACTTGATCAACCAATATCCTTGCAATTCTATTTACTTTCAAGTTGGAGAGGAGATGTGGTTTAGAAAACTTCCCTCGCATGATCATTTACGTGTCTTTGGTTATGATGCTTTTTGTCATGTACCCAAGGACAACCACACAAAGCTAGATCTTAAGTTCATGAAAAATGTATCTTTCTTGGTTATGGAGATACAAGTGAGATGTGCTATCACCTATGGAATCCACAAGCTTCAAAAGTCATTAGCAACCATGATGTAGTTTTCCATGAGGAAAACATGTATATGCAACCTGAGCGGATAGTCTAGATACATAGGGTTATCTTTTAGGAGGAGCCTCATACTCTCGTATGAGCCTGCAATAGCAGTTGATGCTTCAATAGCCCATGGCCATGATGTTAGATAGATTGTGTAGGCTCCTTAGCCTACCTTGAGATGCTCTACTAGAGCTAGAGGTCCTCTTGAGTGGTTTGAGTTCTAAGTTGATTATGTGATGGTGACAGATACAGGTGAGCCTCTCAGTTGTGATGAGGCCATGTGTGTGGTGATAGTCACTCTTGGGAGAAGGCCATGGAGTGAAAGTTTGACTCTTCAAAAAAACATCATACATGGAAGTTGGTTCCTTTACTTGGTGGAAAACGTGAGTTACCATACAAGGGGGTGTACAAGTTGAGGAGCATCCTTGGTGGATGCAAGGCCAGATTGGCTGCTGAGGGTTTAAAACAAGAGCATGGTGTTGACTTTGAGGAAGTCTTTTCTCTTATATTCAAGATGACTACCCTATGCTCGGTACTAGAATTGGTTTCTTAATTAGATCTGGACATTTTTATCAAATGGATGTTAAGATAGCTTTCTTACATGGGGACTTGCATGAAGAGATTTATATGCATCAACCTAAGGGCTTTGAGGAAAAAGCCTTAGGTTAGTGCATGAGGAGATTTATATACAGCAACCTAAGGGATATGAGGAAAAAGGAAGGGAACACCTTGTGTAGGGATTGAGAAAGATCCTTTATGGTCATAAGCAGGAACCTAGGACAAGTTTAATGCTTTTATGCATTCACAAGGCTATATATGCAGTGATATGGATCCGTGTTTATACACAAAGAAGGCTCATGATGGTAGCCGTTTTATTTTGGCACTCTATGTGGATGAGATGTTGATCATTGGGTGAGCTCTTGATGAGTTGGATACTCTAAAAAGTTAGCTCAAGAATGGCTTTGAGATGAAATACATGGGACAAGCCTCACATATTCTTGGGATGCACATTATGCGTAATGAGTGCTCTTAGGGGATTCTTTATTTGTCCCAAAAAGAGTATATTCAATAGGTCCTTAAGCAATTTCACACTCGTGGCACTCTCCCCACACAATATTTATTCTTATCTAGAGATGATCTAAACTATACAAAAAGATATTTAAGAATGAAGGTAAAAAACTACATGTATAGATACCACTACAAGATGTGGCCACCACTATTGCCTAACCATACAATATGCCCCTAACTTGTTGAAGATTTTCAACTAGCATAAAGATAGAGCATTGATGACCAAAAGACAAGAATTCCTATACAAGAGACCAATTTGAAGGAACTATATAAAGAAAACCTCTAGTGAGGGAGAGAAATAATCAAGGAGGGAGAGGGGGAACAAATAAACAAAGATAGAGAGGGGGAGAGATTTATAGAGAGATGGAAGGGGATAGAAAAAGAGAGATGGAGGAAAAAAAGAAAAATATCGAGAGATGGAGGGAGGGAGAGGGAAAGAGAGATGGAGGGAAAGAGCAAGATAAATAGAGGGAGGAAGACCTTGCTTTCCATTTCTTTATTTTTTAAGTTTTTTATATTTTCTATTTACTTTTGATTGTGGAGAGATTGATGGGAAAGAAATAGAGAGAGGGAGGGAAAGGAAAGAATAAAGAGAGAGCGAGTGAGAAAGAAAAGTGGAGAATAAAATGAAAAAAGAGAAAGAATTAGGGAAACAAAATCACATTGTCTATCGTAGCATAGACGAAATGGACAATGATGATGGCCATGAGATCTAAGATCGCGAGGCGTATCTCAATGAGCATGTCTTGTACCCTTTGTACTAAGTGTAAGATAATAATTCAATCAAAGCATTGCTTGTCTATAGACCACATGCGATGCTTTGACAAGTTTTAATCACAGATCATTGAATAGGTAATCTCGAACTTTGAGCTAATAGTAAGAAAAGTGTGTACCAATCATACTTTACATTTATAGTGTAATTGAATATCATATAAAATAACATTAGATATACGCTAGAAATGTTTGTACAAAGGTGTCGTTCCAGCTTAAGGAATGCACTTATTGCATCCTATAAGAAGAGCTCATGGGCATGCAATGGATGGAGTACCCGAGCTGATTAACCCATTGGAGGGCACACTGCTAACTATGTCATCTACACTAGACCAGATGGTGGACCTTTTAAACCTTCCTTTAAACTTGCTGCTTGAGATGGATGCAATGATCGATGAAGTACTACCCATGGATGCCAAGTCATTTGATCCATTGAGAGAGGAGTCGTCCATACTATTATCTGATGGGTGCCAAGTACACTACAAGGGAATGGGGCAATAGCGACGCCGATTAGCGACGGCCGATATCGGCGTTGCTATAGGCGTCGCTATTGGCGTCGCAATTGACGTCGCTATTTGCGTCGCATTTTCTTTTCTTCGCCGTAGGGAAAAAAAGCGCGGCCGAAACCAGAGCACCGTTTTCATTTTCTTTTCTTCGCCTTTTGAGAGCGAGAGCGAGGGAGAGAGCGAGAGAGAGAGCCAAGGCTTTGTGAGAGAAGAGGAGAAAGAGACTTGCTGCCGTCGCCGCCGCCGCCACCGCCACCGCCGTTGTTCGCGAAGGAGAGGAGGAGCCCTCCTTGCAAAGAGAAGCCGCCCATGCTCCCCATATCTCATTGGTGAGTCTCCCTCTCTCTTTCTTTTACTTGTTGAAGGTTTAAATCGTTCTCTTTTGTTTGTTTAGCAGAGGAAATGAAAGAGAAGGAGAGGGAGAGGGAGAGAGAGGGAGAGAAAGAGAGGGAGAGGGAGAGAAAGAAAGGGAGAGTGCATTCTCTCTCTCTCTCTCCCTTTTGCTTGTTTAATGTTTAAATTACTTTCTTTTTTGCTTGTTTAGGAGAGGAAACGAGAGAGTAAGAGAGAAAGAGAGGGAGAGGGAGAGGGAGAGGGAAAGAAAGAGAATGAGAAATAGAGAGAGAGGGAGAGGGAGGGGGAGGAAATAGGAGAGGGAGAGAAAGAGAAAGAGAGGGAGAAGGAGGGAGAGTGCATTCTCTGTCTCCCTCCCTCTCCCTTTTGCTTGTTTAATGTTTGAATCACTTTATTTTTTGCTTGTTTAGGAGAGGAAATGAGAGAGAAAGAGAGTGAGAGGGAGAGGAAGGGGAAGGAAATGAGAGAGGGATAAAAAGAGAAAGAGAGGGAGAGTGCATTGTATCTCTCCCTCTCCCTTTTGCTTGGAGGATGTTTAAATCACTTTATTTTTTGCTTGTTTAGGAAATGAGAGAGAAAGAGAGATAGAGAGGGAGAGGGAGAAAAATAGAAAGAGAGGGAGAGGGAGAGGGAGAGGGAGGGGGAGGGGAAGGAAATGAGAGAGGGAGAGAAAGAGGGAGGGGGAGGGAGAGGCAGGGAGGGGGAGGGAGAGGGAGAAAGAGGGAGGGAGAGGGAGAGGGAGGGGGAGGGAGGAAATGAGAGAGGGAGAGAAAGAGAACAAGAGGGAGAGGGAGAGGGTGAGAGAAAGAGAGGAAGAGAGGGAGAGGGAGAGGGACGGGAAGGAAATTTAAGATAATATACGTATTGATAATGGTATGCAATGTGCTTTGCATACGGCCACGTACTTCATCAAAATGAACCCAAAATTATTATTATAGAAGAAGAAACCCTTAAATTGAGTATAGGATAATTTCTCTCAGGTCTTATGACTATGAGTAGAATTGATTGAAATAAATTTTATTACTATAGTTATAAAATTTCATAGATGGCACGCATTAATTTTAAAATGGATTACTTATACTCAAAGCCGAGATATAACAAAAAATTATCTACCGGGACAAACAAATCGTTGAGCATGATACAAGGCCGAGATATAACATCGGAAAATCTCTCGACTACTATATACAATGCAAGGTTTATGGTCAACTTGCAACTTGACCTACATCTCCATAAAGCTATCCATTTAAGCCTCGTTTGCTGTAATGTAGATAAGATGGCAAACGAAGAAGGTCCTATTGTTCAAGACCGCGAGTCGTATCTTAATCTGTGTGTCCCATGTCCTTGCTCTCAATGCAAGTTGGCAATTAGACGAAAACGCCGATTGTCTATAGAACACGTACGACGATTTGGCGAGTTTCAATCTGAGATCATTGATCAGGCGATTGCAGATTTTCAGCAAATGGTAATTTGAAGTTAGCATTTTTCATGCATTGTACTCTCAAGCTAATTGAAAACCATACACAATAAGATTGGGTCTTGTTGGCAAATTTTGTATCCAGGGGGGTGATGTCTCGACCCAAGGGGGAGTGCACCCTTTGCGGCCAATTAGAAGAGTTTGTGGACGTGCGATGGATGGATTGTAGGAGCCAATCGACCACTCGCAAGGCCCATCTATACCGTCAATGCCAGAGGAGACAGACAACCTTCCCGATTTGCCTACAATCTTGGAGCCTGAGATGGAGGCAATGATCGATGCATTGATTCCCATGGATGTTGAGACATCTGACTCGCTTAGAGAGGAAGCATCCATACCATTATATGATGGGTGCCGAGTATCTCGGTTGAAGACATTGCTTGCACTCTTAAGTGTGCAAGCAAAATACGGTTGGAGCGATACGAGTGTGACTGAGTTATTCAGGTACCTTGCACACAGACTTCATTGTTTTTTTTTAAACAATATTATTGCAAACATGGATGGATTTTTCAAGGTGTTTTATGATTTTTTCAGGTTATTGAAATATCATATATTGCCACCTGCAAACACCATGCCTGAGTTTCGTGATGATGCATGACATGTTTTATGGAAGCTTGGCATGGACTACAATAACATCCATGCATGTATCAACGACTCCATATTGTTTCGAGATGAATACGAGACTATGGAGACATGTCCAAAGTGTGGTGCTCACAGGTATCGACAGGACTTGCAAGGGCAGACCATCCCTCAAAAAGTCCTCAGACACTTTCCGCTCATCCCCTGCATAAACCACATGTTTTGCATGTCTGCCATGGCAAGCTTGACAACGTGGTATGTGCAGAATAGGTCCACGGATGGAGTGCAACGAATATCAGCAGATTCGCGCGCATGGAGCCACATTGACTCTACCTTCCCAGGCTTTGCACGAGAGCCAAGGAATCTTCGGCTCGGTCTCGCCATGGATGGTGTGAACCCATTCGGTCTGCGCTCGACTTCTTACAGTGTGTGGCCTATAGTGCTTATCAACTACAACATTCCTCCATGGCTTTCTACGAAGAAAGGATATCTCATCTTTAGCTTGCTCGTCCCGGGCCGCTACGAAGTAAAAAATATGGACGTATATCTTCGTCCATTAGTCGATGAGCTTAAGATTTTGTGGGAGGAGGGGGTCACGGTGCAAGATATGAGCAGGCGCGATGGTCGGCGGTCAGCCAACATTTGAGCCATTCTCATATGGACGATGCATGACTTTCTAGGATTGGGAGAGTGCTCAGGTGAGCAGACCTTTGTTCTCGCTGGTAATATCTATATTTTATTTCATTCAATCAAGTATTCACTAGGTCGTGGATCGCCTTGCAGGTCTCGTTACCTCAGGTTATCATGCATGTCCATTATGTGGGCCACAGTTAGACTCCCGAAGGTCACGAACCATGAAGAAGATGGTATATCAAGGACACGCTGCTTTCTTGCCGGAGGATCATGAACTCAGGGAAGGTTTTCTTGGACGATCTCCAGTACATATGAACGCTGCAAGCTGGTACGAGCTGAAAATGGTAAACGCGGAATCACATCCAAATGGAATGCGACGGTTCTCAGTTTTCTACGAGTTGCCATATTGGACCCACTTACAGGTCAACCACTTGTTCCAGGCATAGATGAAAAAAATATGCAAATAGAGGGATCGAAATTACAAGGGGTGGAGGCCACCGCAAGCTTGGACCCCGCATCGGCTAACAATGATGAAAATACAGAAGTCGTAGAATTTTTTGAGAACGAGGCAGACTCGTTCTTTTGTGGTGACATGTCTATCGACCTTCCAGTGTATGCAGAGTTGTGTCAGGAAATTAACATAGGATCATAGAATACTTCATTCTTGGAGAATTGTATTACTCAATTCGTTGTTTAGATCTTCCATAAAGGTAGATAAGATATGCATTTTAAGAGGGATTTTTCAAAAATGATTTATATTAATATGCTTTGTATAGTTTAAATTGATTATTCTAACATTATTTTTTATCTGTACAGATATCGACATTTTCAGGATGAGTCGAGGGATGAGCGATGAGGAGTTTCAGGAGATGATGACACGTATGTCTCTAGATCAGCTCGCAAGATTCAGAGAGATGGCAGATCAGGAGCTGTCTCGTTCTTCGTCAGGGCGCTCTGCTAGATCAGCTTCAGCGCGATCAGATGCTTTAGCTTCGAGCAGACGATCTCGACGCTCACGACTTGGGCCAGAGGGAGGGACTGCGACTACAGGAGGATCAGGGGGTGCTGCTGTGGAGACACGGACGCGGTGTCTCCGTCTCGTCGTTCAGCTGGAGCTCGGTCACCTCCAGGATTTGTCACACCTGTGGGGACGTCCACTCCAGTTACTCCGGCTTTTGCGCAGCCATCGAAAGATGTCACGCCTTTTGATGGCACTCCTTTTGGTGGCACTCGGGGAGAGAGTACCCCCGTCGGTACACCGGATGTACAGGGGTCTCCTGGATATGCCCAGGAGCGTGGACGGAGATGGGAGAGGGCCCATACAAGGCATACTCCTAGGGATTATGGATACCTAGTGGATGGCAGGTCAGGAGCCATCATCATGAATAATGAGGGGAGGAGGGTGATGGCTCGCATGAGGCAGTTGTGCCAACAAGTTTTTCGGCACAACGTCCTGGATCATTGGAGGAATATACCGGAGGGGAGCAAGGAGTACATAGTAGCATCCTTGCACGAGGAGTTCCCGGTGCCAGCCGCCGCACTGGATAGATTCTCTACGGGCTGGATGATAGATTGCATGCATGCATACATGTCACATAGACGATCCGACGCACGCAAGGCAATCAAGAGTGGGGCTCCAAAGCTCGAGTGGTTAGATGCAGACGACTGGCGCCGACTGAGGGAGGAGGCTACAAATTCGCCAGGACATTGGAGTCAGCAGCGAGAGGCGGCAAGGGCACGAATCGAGGCCGGATCGGTACATCATCTTGGGAGTGGCGGCCACAGGACATATTTGGAGGACTTTGTAAGTTTCTCTTTTATTTTGCTTATTTGTTTTTTTGAGATATTCTTTGTACTGACAATCATGTTTCTAATAGTTAGCATTTTGTTTTCTTTGCAACACTCCATTACAAATCGCGATCCGCAAGGCCTTGAGACTCGATATGCAGAGAGGCACGGTCTCAGATCATTGATCGACCGATTGTATAGACGCGGCGGCCCAGTAAGTAACTCATCTTTCTTGTCCGTAGTTACCATGAGATATTTGAATGCATTATTGTATGGTGGATTGATATGTTGTTTCTTTTTCTGCAGAATCCGTTTGATGCTCCTTTGCAGCGGAAAGAGCTTTCGGGGGACGACGATTTGTAGCTCGCCCTTGAATCCTTACAGCTCACATACCTTTAGTTTTTAGCTGCCCGATCTATGTAGACATTTTCTATGTATTAGTGATATTGTTTTATGATTGTACCAATCGCATTTTATGCGATATCATGTATTTATTTCATCTATCAGTTTTATGATTTCAGTATACATTCTTTTTGTTTGCAAACGCTTTGTATGCAGCAGTGTAGAAACTATTTTGTATGGCTCTCATATAGCACACAGTGCTATATGTGGCAGGGCACAAATTTTTTTTTTCTCTGTTACCGTCACTATTTGCGTCGGAAATTTACTGCACGCGTCGCTATTGTCGTCGCTATCAGCGTCGCAAATTCTCTGTAACCGTCGCTATATGCGTCGCTATTAGCGACGATTCTATGGCGTCGTCAATAACGATGCTTTTTGCAATGACGGGGAAAAATTTTATTGTTTGTATTTTCGTCGCTTTAAACGTCGCTATAAGGTCTATATCTTGTAGTGGTATCTCACTTCAAGACACCACTTGAACTCCTAAGTGTACAAGCAAAGTACAAATGCAGCGATGCAAGTGTGACTGAGTTGTTCATGTACGTACTATGCTCCTTTGTCTTTGACTCCATTATAAAACTGGTTGTTATGCTCTTTAAAAATACTTGGGTTTTTTCTTTCAAGTTGCTTAAATATTAGATATTGCCACCTAGACACATGATGCTTGAGTCTCATGATGATGCATGACTAGTGTTACAAAAGCTTGGCATGGACTACAACATCATCCATGCATGGGTCAATGATTGTGTACTCTTTTGAGAAGACTATGAGACTATGGAGACATGTCTAAAGTGTTGTGCTCATAGGTATCAATAGGACTCGCAAGGGAAAATTGTCCCTTAGAAGGTTCTCATACACTTCTTACTTAGACCACATACACGTCACATGTTTTGTACATTACGTTATATAGCTTTCATGGCTATATATGTGTTTTCTAGGACTCTAGAGATAAGAGAGTAGAGAGGATAGGGGAGAGAACAAACGAGGGAGAGGAAGAACTAGAGACACAAAGAGAGAGAGAGAGAGAGAGAGAGAGAGAGAGAGAGAGAGAGAGAGAGAGAGAGGATATATCATTATACTAGTGAGAGAAGAGAGAAGAGAGTACATAGAGTAGAGACTAGAGATTGTATTGTAATAGAGAAATGTATGAACTGTTCATTCAATGGGCCTATAGCCATTTTTTATCAAGCTCGCGATCACCCTTTATTATTGAACTTTAAATATTAGATAATCTAATTGACCATCTTGTTGCAATCGAAGATCTAGCCAAACTCTACCATAGATGCCTAAATCTTTGGATTTTCATGAATTATATATGTAGACTCCTACAATGTAGCTAGGATAATATATTAGAAAGACATCTAGCCCATCTTCAAATGCTTTCATATGATGATAGTATATTAAGAATGCTTTATGGATCTGACCTTCAATAATGAAGACTGAATCTCAAAACATGTACATAAAATTCGTCTATACAATATGAAATTGTTCTTGAAGAGCCATAGTTTGTACATGATATAATGCTATAGAAAAAAAGTTTTACTTTTAGTGTATTTAGTGGTTCTTAATTACAGTGTTCAAGTATTTGAGATTTTTTGTTTCTAGTATTTACTGAGCTTATATGACTCTAATTATAAGCATTGTGGTTTTTGTCATATTATTAATATATAAGCTATTTTATTTGTTTTTTTAATTTTTTCTCATAGTAGGTCTTCACATTTTAAAAGAATGTTAGATAATTTCTTACCACTTTCCATCTTCGATTTCATCGACATAACCTTCATATGTTATATTGAAGAAAAAAGCTCTAAATAAGAAAAACAAGTCTATGAAAGTTATAGGTTCTTAAGGTATTAGGAGTTAGGTGAATCTTGGGTCTTTCAAGAATAGGGCTCTTTGCATGTTACAAAAACTCCCATACCTTGCATATGAGCTCCAACTTCTCTCAACACTTGGAAGATCTGTTTCTCTCACCTTATTTAATTTCTATTTGGCCCAAATGTTGGTATTTTTTGCTTGGGATCTATATTATCCCTAAATTCAATGGGGGCATATTTTACATGGAAATATGTGTAACTACATGTTAAAATAAATATGTATGATAACACTTTTTCAAAGGTTTCGTTATATGGTCAGAAGGGCATTTAGTTCTTTTAGATCCATGTGATATTAAATGGATTATGTGCTAGGCACTAAAATGTACCCACTTCTTCACATTTGGCATTCTCGTCCCTACTTCCATTCTATTGTAGTGTTACCCAAACACTTCTCACTAACATCTCTTAGGTCCACGAGACTTTGAATGGGTTATGTGCTAGGCACTTAAACATACCAATTTCTTCATGTTTAGCATTCACATCCCTACTTCCATTCTATTGTAGTGTTACCCAAACAGTTCTCACGAATGTTGCACACAAAATATACATGGTTAATTTGATGATAGATTATAAAAAATACACAATGACTTGGGCAATTGTTACCAAGATGCTATATGCCCATAGTTTGGCAGCATTTGAGCTTTTAATGAGTTGATTCAGTTGAAAACCTATTCTATTATCTAGAGTACGAGAGTCTAGTACAACAATATTATCATGGTTCCTACTGTACTTTAAACCAAGAAGGCCTTTTTTCAAATGGGGATCAAATGGATTTCATGTATGGTTAGATAAAGTTGAGATTTTTTGGAAATTGGTGTACATTGACTTATTCTACACTATTCCTTTTATGCCTTTAAAATGAAATCACTCATGATTACCATAGAACCTCAAAACATTGCACAATTAGAAGCTTTTCCAAACTCAGTACGAAAAGGATATAAACTCAAATATAAGGCTTTTGTTCTACATCCAAACACTAGGCCGCAATGCCTATCTAGTTGTGCCTTCAGATCTAATACACTGATAGCATTGATAGGTCTAATTGTTTATACCAAACACCTTTGAATAGGATAGATGCTTGTATTGTGATGCTTTGCTTACTCTTGCTTAGAGTCCGGATTATGGAAATAATCTATCGTGTTTACACATGGCCTATGAACAGATTGTGTGAAGTAAAGGAAATTCTCCCATGTGAAATCTTCATATGCCCTTGGGTTGGCTTCATCTATCAACTCCTCAACTGGAGAAAGTGTCATCTCAAATGGTGGATTCAAAAAGAAAACTATAGACTTTCTTCCAACAAAGTCATTCACAAGAGCCCTATGTACACCACTCTTGAAATGCTTGTTTGTGATGGCCTAAACCAAAAAGTCCATGGAGGGGTAAGCACACGATAAGTACGTATTGGAAGGAGAAAATTCAAACCAACATTTAAGGAGATGCACTTAACATTAATGTGTCCCCGATGTTTATGACAAATGCATCCTTTTGTGGAGGGATAGTGTATCATGTGTTTTCATGGCACACTTGGAGCCCTACAACCTCGTCCTGGTGCAATATTGTAAGTGCTGATGGATCTGTGTGGGGCCCCGTCCCCAATGTGAGAGAAGGTTGGCGACAAGATGGATAGTAGTTTAGGCGCAGAATAGAGCTGTTGTCTTCAAAGTATTGTCTCAATGAGGTGCATTGTAGACCTAAGGCGAGTCCAAGGGCCTCCAATATCTCAAGCCCTAGCTTCACCATTTCTTTTCAATATTTCTCGAAAGTCGAGCTGCAACCCGCAAAAGCAAGATTTTGGTTAACCATGTTATCATCCGAAATTAACTCTAATACTACGAATAAGCCAACTAAAATCTCATGTAGTTGAGGCATTGTATTAAAGTCGCTCCTAGAAGCATGGCCCCGGATATGATCTGTTCATGGTTGGTGGCGTTAATGAGCGGCCCATGAAGACATGAATCGGTAAAGCCTTAAACCTGTTTAAACATTTGATTCAAGGTGAATCCACTGATAGGCATACAAACAACGTGAGCCACTAAGACAGGAGAAGATGAAATTCGAGAGCTTGATCCGAGGGGGCAATCTGAAAATGTGAAGCTGGAGTCTGCTCTAATAATGAGTAAATTTAGTATGAAGGAGAAGAGATGACGAATTAGACTGATGAGAGAGTTCGCGTGGGGGAATTAGAGTAATAAGCACCAAAAACAGTCGCAGAGGCATAGTTTATATGAAGTAGATGAAAAGGGCGACAGCAAAACCTGCAAGCTTGGTGGTCGTCACCCAAGATCTGTTGAAAGTAGTGAGAGACGCTGGAAACCGGCGTGGGCTGGGCGGAGAAAGTCTCCTTCCAGGGCAACCTGCAAGTGAAACGCCCAGCGAAGCTGTTGCTATAACCAAAGCTCTCGCCGGGGAGTCGTTTTGCTCTGTGCTTCCTCTCCAGGGGCAATCTGAACAAGCGCTCGGAGTGGCCATGGGCGGCCTCGACCAGGGACGCGTCCACGCCGTGGTTGACCACCTGGAAGAACCCCAGCGTCCGGGCAGCGTGCAGCAAGGCAGCCAGCTGATCATGATATCGATCCATTGCAGTCGACATTAATGAGGTGGGATCTGCGGAATTAGTCCTCATGCGGCGGAACAGAGAGAGGTCGATGGTGGGCATGTCCTGCATGACAGGCTGCTTCTCCAGGGTGAGCGCCCCTCCTTCGGATTGCGACTGCAGCAGCTCCGGCCATATGAACTCCGCGGGGATGCTGACGGACTGCGAGAATGTGTCAGTGATGCACGACGTGGCAGCTGCTGCAGGGGCTGAATGCAACTGCTGAGGAGCGACCGCGGGAGACGCCATATTCGCATTACTGTCGAGCTAGTGGGTAGTTAACGCAGAAGCCCTGCAGCTGAGTATTAGCTGCTGCTGAGCTGTTCTATGTCTTTGTACCTCCGAGCTCTCTGAGTTGCCGCAATGTAGGAGCGCGGATCCGTATTTATACCCGGTCAGATCATGCAGCCGCTGCGCCCATGACTTGTGAATTACCATATTTCACATGACTGCAGAGTCCAGACGATCAGCTTTCTCACCCTTTCACCTCAATCGAGGCGCTTGTTTGTTTGTCCGCGCCACTTTGTTGCGAGGCAGCAGCTGCCGCCGGCTCTCTCATGGCCCGCACTTGGCCTTGAATGATGATGTCACGTGTGTATTATTATTCCTGCAATGGAAGTCGAGGAGTCGGTGACTCTCCATGAACGAAACAAATTGTTTTTAACAATGTTTAGGACCGCGCGCGCCGAGCGCAGACAAATCTCCTTTCTCAGAGAAGATCTCTCTCTCTCTCGCGTGCGGATCTGCTGATGGAAGCCGAAGAGTCGTTACCTGATCGTGCAAGTGAAACAATGAGTCCGGCCCTGGAGGCTGGGCCCTGACCCGTATCCGACTTCAGAATCAGCCCTCAAATTTGAAGGGCTACCCAACTTACTTTTCATTTAGAAGGTCTTAAAGGACCTCTCCT
Source organism: Lygodium microphyllum (assembly GCF_053477565.2). Lineage (NCBI taxonomy): Eukaryota > Viridiplantae > Streptophyta > Polypodiopsida > Schizaeales > Lygodiaceae > Lygodium > Lygodium microphyllum. Next base: position 126,328,614 of record NC_141152.1, on the reverse strand, counting down.
TTTCTTTTTAAAGAGTTTGGAAGGGCATATAACTATTTTTCTAAAATTCTTAGCTTTCTTTTGAAGGGTAATATATGTATCACCCTTCTCTAGAAGTGCAAAACCCCCTTTGAAGGGTGTTGCAACCTTCAAATTTTAGGCTTGCGAGTCAGAATCAGACAAGAGTGCCGGACTCCAATCGACGCGTCCGCACACCGATGTCTTTCGCAGCAACTAGGCCCCGCTGCCCCACACGCGGCAGCAACGATGTCGCATCCGCTCTTCTTTTCGTTTACGAGAACAAGCTGGAATCGCACCATATTATCACTGAAGGATGCGCTACGAAAACGAACAAACAAATTCACTCGTACGAGCTCGATGCCATAGGCTATACCTGCAGCAATTCGATGGGTGAATGGTCAATCTCATATCTGATTTCGCGTACTGTGCTTTCAAAAACCATCATGGTTCCGCCCACTACAAATTGACAGCTCCAAAGATATTGCACCCACTCAACATCACAAACTATACACTTTACCTTTTACTCATTTGATCACTAGCTACAACAAACGAATCCTTGGACGATTCCGGAAACCAATACCCAGTTAAATCTGCTTTGGGCGAAAGTGTACACGAGCCTCGATCCATCTCTCATTCTCGTAAAATCTTGGTCCGACTAGTATCCTACAAATCTTAGCAACCCAAATCAGGTTTAGCAATCCAAAGAAGCCTCATCCATGAGTTGTACGACAATGCACATCCATGAGTTGTACGACAATGCACATTTTCGAGATTTGCAAGATAGTATGGAACAAACCAAAGTCTCAACCACTTTGTTCAATTAGATGATGTGTGATTAATAAGGACTTCGTGAAAATGTTACTTGTAATGCCAATGTCATATGGACATGCTTCATCATTATTTGTGCAAATTTTAAAAAGGTTCAACAAGGTAAGAAAATCTTGAAAAGAGACAAGTGGAGATATTAACTTTCTCAAAAAGAGTTACTTTAATGATATAAGTCAAGATTAAAGGGTTACACCATAGTCAATGAGTTACATGTTTGTTACTTGAATCTTTATCATATTGCAAATGGTTATGATAAAAGATGGTCTGAACGACCTCTTCTTTGCAAAACAAGGAAATTATCTATGAGATACGTTGAGAGAAGAAGGATTTTGGATTCTAGACGATCTTCATTCAATAGTGCATGCAAAAAGAGAGAAATTTTTTTTCTAGAAACTAGACATTCATAAATGCTAAGCGTGTAAGTGCAAGTTTCTAAAGTCTTGGATATTCCTACTCTTTGAGCTATTTTGCCCCCTATCTATACTATCTCATGGCTCTATTGTGACTTCTTCTCTGTGTTTATACAACCTTTATTAACAGAGTGAATTACTTACACCCTCCTTTCCCTTAGCACCTTTGTGTGCCTCTCCATGCATCTTCACTCTACCTCATGTGACAACCAAATCTCCTTTTCTTTAATAAGTGAAATGAATACAAGAAAGAATAAGCTCCATATTGAGGTAGAGATTAAATATGCCCCATTATTCAAAAGAACCCAACATACTAGTATCAACCCTCAGGTTCTACAAAGTTATATGAAAATGGGATTGAAACATATAGACTTGTGGGTTGATGGGCAAATCTATCCAATTGAACCCTTAAACAATAGACCTCTAACTTTCTTAGGAATCACAAATTTGCTGAAGTATGTGTGCGAGGGTGAAAATAGGTTACTTGGTTACACTAGGCAGCTCAATAGGTTACTTGGTTACACTAGATGACGTATCAGAGTATGCAAGGTATCTCAAAATGAGAACCTAGGTGAGGGTGAGGTTGGATTATGTATTAGTAGATTGCTGAAGGCAAGTACATTGGAAAATGCTTTGAGCAATATTAAGTTTAAGGCTATGAAGGAAAAGGTGATTGAGTGCACATTAAAAGATGTATCAAATGAGTTGTTAGCTATGGATACACAATCCATTTATGATAGGGCTAGTATTAGCACAGTGACTTACTGAAAGATATTCAAAGGTGTGAAGGCTAGCTTTGGTCATGTGCTGAAGAGAAATAGAATCGTGCCTCTTCCTCAACCTTCAAAGTGAATAGAGACTCGGTGATAACTTAATACAAAGGTATTTGAGTTGATATGAGATTTAATGCATATTCAATGCATGGAAACACTAAAGATTGTGACAAAAAATGCATATGAGGTGAAGTTCACGAAACTCAACAATTACTATTTAGATTTGTACAAGGTGCAGTTCACAATGGTAATGTACTCCAATATGTATGTTGAGGAATGTCATGGTAAATTACAGTTTGTTATAGAATTGGATGAAAGTGAGATCATTAAAGAGGTAAAGCTTGAAAGAGTTAGTGTAACTTTGATGAATAGAGCCTTACATTTCGAAAAGAACAACCCAAGGTACTTTAGTGTTCAATCCGAGTACCATGTGTGGTGGCTCGCTGCATTTGAAGTTCGTAAGGAAACATTTGAGGTAATGTAACCGTTTTTTATGCACAAAGCATCCCAAACATTATCCATCATCAGGAACATGGTGAGATGCTCTCGGTTGAAGGGTATGGTCAATACTTGGTTGAATGGCATTGTATAAGAGACTTGAAAACTTGAAAATGCATGTGTGGAATTTCCAATGGTACAAATACAAAGAATCCATGCCTATATTGCTAGACAGAGAGGATGGAAGAAAAAGATAGAAAGAAAAAATGGAAAAAGGTGACAAGTGCTGCTCCGATACACAATAGTGAAGATTCCACTTGGAAGCCCATCTTCAACATTCCATTTAATCATATTCACATTTGTTCATTGTATGGTTTTGTTAGAATCATGGAGAAACTTGTATATGAATACATTTGCTTTGCTTATAAGATGCAACAAAAAAAAGAAGCCATTGCAACGTGTAGGAATGTGAAGCAAGTGCTATAAAAAATTAGGCTACACAAGTATCAAGTGAAAATTGAAAAATATGAGAAGAGATCAAGAAAATCAAGTAACTTGCTAAAAAATCCTTGCTTTGGAGGAGCAAAGACTAAGAAGTTTCTCTCATCACCCATCAATGAGGAAGGAAATGTCATGGTTTGTAGGTCGCAAGACTATGATGGGTGAAAAAAGTTGTAGTTTTTAGTTCATGATCGAAGTAATAGAGAGGAAACAAGGTTGGCTAAAGCTAAGGTTTGGATTAGTCTTAACAAATTGGCTCCCTTACTTTACAAGATGGAATTTAACAATGAAGATAAGTAAGAATTTATCGACATTGTGCATAGGTTCTACAAAAACATTGTGGAAGTGTGGAGAAAAAGCCCTATCACACATTACATGATGCGTACTAAGTTAATATTTTAAAATTGTATGAATTGTATAAAATATTGAGCATGGTTTTACTCATGTTTGATATGTGTCTTTGTAGCATATCCTTAAGGCACATGGGTCATACTTTGCAGAAAAGGGAAGCATCGGAGTTTGGTCCATACAAGGGATGGAAAATTCACATTGGATAGTGCCTGGTGCATACCAAAGAAAAATCATTCATACTGGAGGGGTGAATGGTAGCAATCCAATGATCCGATTGCTATCTTGGTGGTATAGGATTATAGTAGTAGCGAATGAAGCTAAACCCTTGCAAAAGAGAATAAATGAAAGTAATGATTGATGAATCGGTTGTAGATATGATGCAGTCAAGTCATGTCACTAAAAGAGTGCATTATGAAGCCTCAAGTGCCAAAGAAAACCATGCCAAGTGGCTAAAAACAAGGCTTTGAGAAGGTGGGAAATGGGTTCGAGGAGAGCTAATATAGTAAGATGAACAATGTGTTTACTGTAAACGCAAGTCATTGTTTAAGAGAAAAAAAGAGAGTGTGCATCTATGTAAATGAGCCTTATAGTTTAGGGTTATATAAAAGAGGGTTTCCCTTTCTATCTTATTCATTGAGTTCTCACATCTGTTGTGCATGAAAGATGACTAGGCCTAGGGTAGTTGCAAATAATCTTTCTCTTAGAACCCCATATTGTGTTTAGCCCCTTGGAGAATCTATAAGCCCAGATGCACCCCCTTCTCAACCTAACCTAGCTTCCTCACGCCATCCTCACAAGGTTCCTCCTTAGCATCCCCTCAAGAAACACAAGTGGAACCTAGGTAGAGTGTCCTTGAGAGAAATCAGGAGGTATCAATGCTCTTTTGATCTCATCATTCCAAAGGTGAGCTTCTCAAGACTTGTTCATGAGATTGTGCAAAAGCACTACCGCACAAAAAGGAGAAGGTGGGATTTGGCACAAGGTTAAGATAGCTGATCACTTCACAAATGAATGTCTTCATGCTTTACGGTGTGTTGCAGAGGCCTTTTTGGTTGACTTGATAACTAATGCTCAATGTTGTGCAATACATGCGAAGTGCATCACTGTAACTCCCAAGGACTTCCAACTTGTAAAAATTCTTCAAGCAGTGAAGGATGCATTTGTTTCAATGAAATGAACATAGCTTGTAATGTTATTTTTCTTGGCATAGTGCTCTCCTCGTGCATTGGACATATGACTATATCCTAGTGCAAAATTGTTGTATACGCCCTTAAAATATAAATTAAATTTTTACTATTGTCCTTCACTCTCAACTTTGACTATGCATCTTTGGTATATTTTCAATGCTTACTTAGAGTTTTTGCTAGCACTGATAATTTCAATAGGAAAAACATGCAAAAATTTGCTATTTCTTATCACAGACTTTACTCATGATGCCTCTATATAGTCTATGTGGTGCAAAGCTTCTACGGCTAGTAGTTGCGACGTTGATTTCTCGATTACTAATCCATCCATAATTTTGGTGTGAGATAATTTTTAAAATACCAAACATTATCAAAATATGATGAAACTTCACACGTGCACTTGTTAGGTAGCCAAGAGCCATAAAAAAAAAATCAGTTAAAAATAATAATTTGGGCTCTTAGCCAGCTAACAAGTGTACGTATGAACTTTCTCACATTCCAATAAAAGGTTATGGATTTGCAATCATAGGATGGACAGTGCATGTGAAGCTACATTAACTTGGTTTTGGGGTCTAAATGGGTTAAACGTTTATTTTTTTTCTCATTTTCACATCTTTCTTTCTTTGCTTCCTCCATTCTCACATTCCCAACCATAGTCTCTTCTCCATCTTGCCCTTGCCCTCCTTGAGCATGCATGGCATGCACCAAGCAAGCATTTTACCATTTCGATCAAGGAAAGGTCTCATACTAAGACCCAACACCTAAAGCATAAGGTGGAGCCTCCTCTGGTACAACAGAGTAAGGTGCTCCCCATAGAGCACAAGAATCACCATAGAAAAAGAGAAGATGGAAACCAGGCACTATTGCCCTTTAAGAGATAAGGAGAATTCATTCGCACATATAAGTTTCTCATCTCAAAAAGATTTGTTCATAAGGTTGTTCGGGAAGTTATGCAAGACTTGGAGTTGAAAGGGTTGGAAAGATTTTGGGTGCGAGTGTGCAATGGCCCACTGGCAAGAAAGTGGACTGGTGCAACTATAAAGGCCCTACAAACGGTTGCAGAGGGGTTTCTCATCGACTTGTTCGATTATACACAGCTAGCGGCCATCCATGCAAAGTGCGTCACAATCAGAGATAAAGACATGAACTTTATCATTTGGCTTGGACACCACAAGGGGACTCCTCCATAGGATATGAATTTAATGATGCAAGATTTTGTAATGAGTGTTATAGCACCATAGCATCTTGGAAGACCAAAATATTTTATATACCACATTGATATATATATATATATATATATATATACATATATATATATATATCATGCAATGTGTATGGAATTCAATTAATTGAGTAAAGTTATTTTGTTTTATTACTTGAAACGCATAAATTTTTTCTTAAATAGGTAGGCATCGAAACTAGTAATACATACACATACAAGTTATATTATTGCATATGTACAATCGCAAGTGCAGTACTACACATTGACATTACTAAATTGAATTATGTTAACATATATAAATGCGTCATTCACGTACCACACATTATTATCACACTTATATGAACCACACATATATTAAATAATTATTTATTAATAGAAAAAATGTAAAATATATTTTATTCATTTAAAAAATACATGCAATATGGTTTATAGTGATGCAAAAAGCCAATAGCCAACAAAAACTCTTATGGCTTTTTCATTAGCAGAGAGCAAGGGTTTGCTTCCAATGAAAATAGAAGTTCCTTCTTTTCTTCAAAAATGGCACACTCTCCTTTAGCTCTTTCTCCAAGAGAAGAGGATCTAACACTTTAGCAAGGACACCTAATGTAGTAAGCACACACATTGCTCCACAACATGTTTGGTCAAGTAAGTAAAGAAGCTTTGACCGCTTGATTATCACCACCTTCTCCAAGCTAGATGTCACAGATATCGTTCAAAAATGTCCAAACTTGGTTAAAGCTCAAATTTTCATGATTGTTCCCTACCCTCGTGGTGAGCATTTCTTATGAAAGACTCCTAACTTTGCAACAAGATTGCCAATGTACTCCTTTAGAGCTGAATCCTTCCATTGATCCGCATGCCGAGCTTCTCCTTGAGGTAATCTGCTTCCATACTACTATAATGGCATTCGATGTATCTAAGCTTGTGCCATCATATCTTCCAATCTCTACCATCGTTGGATGCACATCCATGTAATCATAATCAATCATCACATCTTCCATTGAATCCCTAACTAGGACAAAAAACAACTCTTCTTTCTTCATTTCTAAGTATTGCAACACATCAGATAGAAGCAAGTATTGCATGCCATCTACTTCAATATTGGGCGTCAAGGAGGCAAGGTTGAGTATTTCGACTTGTGGCTATTCTAAAGAAGACGATACCATGAGATCCACCCCTTGATCTATCACCAACCGATGTTCCTCTTCAACATTTATGAGCTCTTCAATCAGCTCTTCTCTTGTGTACTTGATAGCAACAACTTGTAAGGAGGTAGATTGCCAATGTGCAATCACACTTCATGAGATCAAAAGGTGGTGTACCTGGTACACTGCCATGGGAAGAGTACATACTCTGTGCAAAGGATCCACGTGGTCCAGACACCTATTCACCACTTTTTTGTGATTCTTCCCTACTTGAAATACCATGAGTTGTTCTAGAGGCACCCAAGTCATGTCGAATCCATGGATGGAGTATGTGCAGGTAGCAATGGTGCTCACAAAGTCTTCCAAAATCTGAAGGGGGAAATCTAGTGATGAGAGCATACTTTCAAGGTTGAAGTTCTTAGAGAAAACCTGAAATATCTCATCACCTTGGTTGGCAAAGACAATCTCGTGGATCTACTTGTCAAAGTGTGCACGAACATCCATCGTAGCAAGTATGAGGGGTGTGGTGGATGTAAAGAGATGAAAAGAGAAAGTGTGAAATGAAACAATGAAACAAGAACTAAACTTTTTCTATCTTAAAAACCGTAAGTTTTAAACCATCAAGGGCTATTCACATATGATATTTATTTATGGCTTTACTTAATGTCTTTATAAAGTTCACATGGATGTGAAAAGTGTATAGTAAGTGTATGATTTTTCATAAATATCATAATTTTTAGATATTGCAAGTTTGCAAGTGATAATATTCTATTGGCCAAACAAAATAAGAAAATTTACAATTGTTGTGATATGGTGTTGGGATTTCTAGGTAGACTCTACAATTTCTAAAATATGTGGAGCCATACACTTTCCACTTATAACAGTATTCTCAGCTCTGCTTCAAATTTTCGTACTATTTAGTTTAAGATAGAAGCTATTAGGTGGATTCTATATTGACATTGTAATTTCCTAGCTCATTATACTCAAGGACCAATCATTCTCCATTTGCAATACTTGGGGCTCCCGGCCCTCACAAATGACAGTAACATCCATAGTTGCACTTTAACGCTTGTCTTGATCAAGATACAACCATTCACCCTTGAACATGCTCCATCTAGGATACTTGAATACTAGGTATAAAGTTTGTCGTGTGACAAAGTATTTATAATTGGAAAGGAAAGTTAGTTGATCCATCCCAAAGTAAGATAATAGTCAACTAAGAGAGAAAATTTTTACCCGAAAACCATGTCCCTTGTTGTTATTCAACACTCCATTGTGTTAGGATTGTGAGTCATTTTTTATGTCGAAGATTTTACTAGAATCCTTGTTACATAGTCCTCCAATGCACTTTTTATGATGTACGTGGTTTTGGTATTCTCAAACCCTTACATTCCTTGAATATATGTGCGAAAATTTCAATTGGTATGAACTATCCTAAATGTACATTTTTTGAGCCACTGCTTGGCTTCCTAGAGTTCAATATGTTTGCTAAAATTTTTGTCCTACACATGTGCAAAATGTCACTACTACACAATGGCCATTCTATGCTATTGAGATTCTGTATGTGCATAGACTCAAGGGTTCAATAATCTTGACCCCCCTTGGGCAATATGTACTTGGAGTTTGTATGCCCCTCAAAGAGCAATCTACCAATTTTGAGGTGGAAATACTTTAAAAAACCTATGAAACTCTTGAAATTTTGCTACTCATAGCAATTCGAAGAGTATACTTTTGTAAATATGAGACAAGTAGTTACATAGATACCATGAAATTTCTCGTTCTCAATGATTTAAAAATACTTATTGTTTACAATGTTTCGTTCAAAGGGCACAGTGGTTGGACATAATATGTATTTCTTTTTGCATGAATACATGTTGTACCAATGCCTCTGTTACAAGGTGAGAATCAACATTCCTTTGTCTATTCAGATCTAAATTTTTACCCTTCTAGTGCTTTGATACATCTGCAATTGTAGATGCTTTCACCCTGAAAGCTCCCTTCATACTTGAATGCATATGTACCCAAGACGAGCAATAGTACGTATTAGTGATCTAGTTCTCTTCTTTATCTTTTTTGTTACCGACTTCTATCGAGAGAATGCTTGTTCTTCTCTCATGCATTATAACCTAGGCATTAGATGTAAAGAAGTATGCATTAACCCCTATACAATAAGCATTTTAAGTCTCTCTAATAATCACTAATATGCCATACAAAATCAACATGGCATTAAGAGATGTTAACACTTGTGTAAACGGACACAAACATCGATATCGAAATGCCTATGGATATTCATTCTCCCTTCTTTGAAACCCCCCATTACCCATTTGTTTAATAAAAAACCCAAGATTTGGAGAGAGAAGATTCACCCTTCACGGATGTCAACATCTAGCCTTCCTATTAGACAATCCCAAAGGCCCACATCTTAAACTATATTATCTTTCAGGGTCCCTTTGTGAGCTCATTTTTTTCCTAATGTAATGTAAAAAATCAGTAGGTGGTGCTTTAAATAATTACACATATAATAATGTGTTAAAAATAGCACGTAAACCACTAACATTGTTTACATTTTCTAGGTGTATAGAGGAGCAAAATTGCCTTCGTTAAGGCCACAACTTTAAATGGAAGTTCAATCATGTATTTGAAAATGCTTTCTTGTGCACATCTAACATTCACTTCTATGTATTATTATTGATTTCAACTATTACCTCTTTGGATTTCTCCGCTCATTGAGTATGTCATCTATATTTATTTAGCTACTAAAATGTCTAAATAGCACAATATTATGTGTCCACAAATCAAATAGTCATTGTAGGAGTACTAATTTCTAGACATTACAAATACCTTGATTCTCTCTAGTTATTTTAAGTTCTACTCCCAATCTACTTCTCACTTACATTTTTTTTCCTTACATCAAAAGTGCATTAATAGCATTGGGTTTGGTGCGCAGATCGGATGATGTACGCTCGCGTAGTGAATGCCGGAAGGTCCCCAAGAACAATAGTACTCTACTTTTTGCACAAAATTCAAGGTAAAAAGCATGCACGACATGAACAAAAGACCAATTGGGTGCAATCTCCCCCCATGCCTTGTGTGAGTGCTTCACAAAGCATGTATTTTATGTATTAATCATCTTCAAGGTCAAATAATAGCCCAAATTACAAAATAGCAAGCTTTTAGCTTTTGAGTTTGCTTTAGCACAAAATAGGAATAAAGCTAACAGGTGGTGCCCAGAGTCTGGCATGCCCAATACAATGTCCAAGTACAAATAACATAATCGTGCGCCCATACGCATACAAAATAATAAATAAATATCTAGCGCCTCAATAAATAGGTGTGACAAAATATAGGCACCATGCCTAAGGTATGCACCCATCAAAATATAAATCGAATACTCGCTATCCGCCAATGCTTTCCTCCGCCACTGTTCCTATCCCTACACATCAACTGAAGCATTCACAATCGTTAGTAAAATAATACAATTAAACCGACAAAAGTGAGTACCTAGCAGTCTTCAGCTACATAAATAAATCTACTGGTTAGAAATCAATCCTAACCTTAATTTATTACGAGTACGCACTCTAAACTCATAAACGTTTATTAATTTAATATGCATTTTGCGGAATCACCCACTATGGAATCACCCATGTACACACTAAATTAATGGCACGCCCGAAAAGGATAGGCGTCCCTATCAACTTCTCGCACAAAGAATCCACTTTGTGTATGAGCCCCGGACATCAAAGTTTACGGAATCCACCGTAAAACCTCACAGAATCCACCATGGCACGGAATCCACCGTGAAATATGCCTCCTGGCATCATACCCCCGGGGTGGGATAGCAATTGACCTCAATTGCTATTAGCTCAATGTGGAGCTAACAGAGTGGGGAAAGCATTTAAGTCTCTAGCGTGCATCCATTGGGCTTCTTCTACAGGATGGTTCTTAAACTTGACTAGATATCTAGAATATCTTCGGCCAGTTCTAATGGTCATAAAGTCAGTATCTATGATAGCTTCAGGTTCAAGTATTTCAGTCTCTTCCTCTAACAAAGGTGGGTTTTCATAAAGAGGGTGTACAGGTAATTGGCCTCTAAATGGTCTTAATAAACTAATGTGAAATGTGTTGTGAATTTTCCAGTGAGGTGGTAATTCTAACTTGAATGCATTGTCATTAATTTTATGAATGATCCTAAATGGTCCATAGAATCTAGGGGCTAGTTTCACAACTGGGTGTCGATCTACACTTTATAGTCTACGTTTTTCTATTCTCAGCTAAACATAGTCATCAACTTTGAAATTCATTGATTGTCTTTTTTTATTGTCTTGTTTGGTATATGATTACTGGGCTTTGGCAATCATGTGTTTAACCTCATCAAAAATAGTATTGTGCATACTAGCAATATCATCAGCACTCTGAATTCTATTTGACAAAGATGCAATAGGTGTAGATAATCTATAACCATAAATCACTTCAAACGGTGCTTTCTTTGTAGATGTGTGTGGTGTATTGTTATATGCAAACTGTAATAAATGCAAATGTATGTCCCATGTCCGTGGTTTAGAAATAGTGTAAGCACGTAAAAGATCTAGTATAGTACTGTTTGTAGCTTCCGTTTGTCCATTAGTTTCAGGATGAAATGCAGATGAGAAATCAATTTTTGTGCCAAGGTTAGCAAACAAAGTAATCCAAAAGTTGTTACAAAATCGAGAATCACGATCAGAAATAATAACTTTTGGTAATCCATGGTTAGTGAAAATAGTTTTAAAAACAATTGTGCTGCCTATGATGCTGTTAAAGTTTTCTTATATGGAATGAAATATGCTTGTTTACTAAATCTATCTACTACTGTCCAAATCATATCATGGTTAGATTTAGTATTAGGTAAACCAGTAATAAAATCCATAGAAATTAGTTCCCATGGTCTTGACGGAATAGACAAAGGCATAAGTAATCCATACTGCTTACCATGATGTCTCTTAACTCTTTGACAAATCAAACATTCAGAAACAAAGTTAGATACATCAGTGTCCATATGCGGCCAATAAAAATCTTCTGTTAATGTACGTAAAGTAGATATGATAGCTCTATGACCTTGATATGGAGGACAATGAATCTCATTCAAAACAAAAGATCTGAATGAAACTGTAACACATAATCTCTTTTCATAAAACATGAATCCATCATTATAAGATAGTGAATCAATAGGAATCAAGTTATTTTGAACTAATTTATTCCAATCAGCATGAAAAGTAATGTCCTGATGATAAGTATCTTTCATAGCAATCAAAGAATCAAATGATATAACAAAAGTATTATGAATGGTAGGTCTTCTACTTAATGCATCGGCCACTACATTTTCTTTACTGGGTTGATATTGAATGATGGGATAAAAACTCTAAATAAAGGCTGCCCATTTGATATGTCGGTCAGATATTTGAGGTTGGCTAAGTAAATGTCTAATACTTTGTTGATCGGTCTTAATCATAAATTCAGAGCCCATTAAGTAGTGTTTCCACTGTCTTAAGGCTTGTACCACATCTAATAATTCTTTATCATATGTGGAATATTTCAGTTCGGAGGGTTTCAGTTTACAACTAGAATAGGTTATGGGATGATTGTCCTGTATAAGTACGGCTCCTATTCCTAATCCGCTAGCATTAGTCACTACTAAAAAGAATGGTCTATTAAAATCAGGCAACTGTAGTACAGGAGCATGGGTTAATGCATGTTTCAATAAGTCAAAGGATTTCTGTTGATTATCGGACCAATGATATACAATATCTTTCTTCAAAAGTTTGGTCAATGGTAAAGCAAGTAATGAAAAATTATGCACAAACTTCCTATAGAAACTAGCAAGACCTAGGAATGATCGTAACTCATGCACATTTTTAGGTATAGACCAATTCAATATTGCTTCTATTTTCTTAGGGTCAACTTTAATTCCATCAGATGATACTATATGACCTAAATATTCAATTTCTGTTTTAAAGAACTCACTCTTTTCTGGATTTGCATACAATTGATTATCTTTTAATAACTGGAAAACCAATGACAGATGCTCATAATGTTCTTTCTCATTTTGACTAAACACCAAAATATCATCAAAGAAGACAATAACACAATACTGATATTTCAAAAATATACGGTTCATCATTCTACTAAATGTAGCAGGTGCATTAGTCAATCCGAAAGGCATCACTAAAAATTCATAATGACCAAACTATGTCCTAAATGCAGTCTTGAATATGTCAAACTTATGTAGTCTCACCTAATGATAACCAGATTTAAGGTCTATTTTACTAAATATAGCAGAATCTTGCAGTTTATCCATAAGGTCATCAACTCTAGGAATTGGATACCTATTCTTTACTATGATCTTATTTAAAGCTCGATACTCAATGCACATACGATAGGTATTAATTTTCTTCTTTACTAACAGAACAGGTGCACCAAATGGAGAACTACTAGGTCTAATCAATCCTCTATTTAGTAATTCCTCAACTTGACTTTGAATTTCTTTTTGCTCTATCTGGTTATGCCTATATGGTGCTTTATAAGGTGGTTGTGTACCAGGAATCAAATCTATTTTATGGTCTTCTGGACGTGAAGGAGGTAAACCAGGTGGTAGATCTTCCGCAAAACAATCTTTAAAGTGTGCAAGAAATTCTTTATGCCTAGGGTGCATATGATTTTCTTTAACTTGCAGTTCATTCACCCAAATGAGATAAGATTTACTACTTTTGCGTAATGCATGTTTAGCTTGAGTATGCGAAAGCAGTGGAAAAGCATTAGATGCATGCATACCATAGAATGCAATATGTTTTCCTTGAAATTTAATGTTAATTGAATGTGTGGAATAATCCATATTAGGGTTAGGTTGATGACCCCAAGGAATACCTAAAATAATATCACTGGATTGTAGTGGCACAACTAGAAATTTTTTTCTTTCAGTGTATTGACTAATTTGAATTTCTAAGTCATGCACTTCCTCTGTACCATTATACCTAGTGCCTAAGAATACTGCTTTAATGCGATAATGCGTACGTACAGTCTGTAACTTCAATTCTTTTACTAACTTTGTAGAAATAAAATCATGAGTACTACCATCATCATGCAAAATAATCTTTTCCTTTCCATGCACTAAACATTTCATTGTCAATAAAGAATGTGGAGTGGCATACCTGGTAAAGTATCCGAAGGAGTAGTAATGTCGTCTTCATCTTTCGTGAAATCAGGCATTTCTTCATGTTCTTCATCTTCCATTGCTCCAAGGTAGTTGATATGGATAAGTGGCTTCTTTGAATGGCAATTTGCTGCTAGATGTCCAGGCTGGTGGCATTTATAACAAACTATAGGTTTGGCTTTGGTTATATTGTTTGCAATGACAGGAAGTCTAGGGATATTAGGATTTGGCTGTGGAATAGGCTTAGGGTTTTGATTGGCATTGAATGGTAAAGCAAGTGGTTTTGCCCAATTTTTACGGAAAGATGATGAAGGAAAACGACCTTGATTAAATCTTCTAAAATTTGAGTTGAATTGCTTAGATCCATAGTTACCATTGGCTTGGAATTGCTGTGGATGCTTGTCTCTTCCTCGCAGCTTGTCTTTAGTGTCATGAGCTAATGAAATTGCGCCTTCAAGAGTTGCAGGCTTGAACATATTAACTTTAGCGTAGTAATGCCCAAGTATTCTAGACATATATTTACGCTTGTGTGTCGCTTCAAGTACGTCTTCAAGCATGCGTAACTGGAGTAATGCATTCCAAAAGCATTCGGTGTACTGAGGAATAGGCTCACGATCTTGTTGCTGAAGAAGGTCCCATTGCTTTATGGCTTTTTCATGAAATTGTGGAGAAAGGAAATTTTGCATAAACTTCTTCTTGAAATTCTCCCAGGTAGTGGGACAATCTATACTCTTGCGAACCACAGTCCACCAAAGAGATGCTCTATCCACTAAATGACACACTTGATTTTATCTTTTTCTGCATATATTTCCTCATGAAAGTAGTCATCAAACTGACTAATGAATGCAAGTTTTTCCCTCTCGAGTGCCATTGAAAGTACGGAATTTGAAATTTCTTTTACTTATCTTTGTTTCCTTGTGGATGGATTGAGCTTCGAGAGTTGCATCGATGGTACGTCGGATAAGATCTTCAGATTGAGGTTCCTCTTTGTCAGTAGTTGATCTTTGTAAATTAACCAATTGAATTTTCAATGCTTGCCTAGCTCGTCGTTCTTCATCCAACTGCATCATAATTAAGTCCAGCTTTTGCTCCATCGTAGGTTCAGGTAGGTCGCCTTCAGCCATTAAATCATCCATATGTGATTCCGTCATCCTGCAAAACTCAAAAGACCTCTCACTCTCAAAATCAAGTTAGCGGGATGAGCGTAGCTCAAGATCGGGTATACAAGGCTTATATATTTGTGTGTGGCTTTCACAGTCTTCGTCTTTGACTATTGCGGGATTTGTAATCTTTGAAAAATCTGCGTTTTATCCTTCTATGTGTACTGAAAATGCTTCAGCAAACCTGCGTATGCGAAGAGTACCTTCCAATGAACAACTTTGCAGTTTGGAGTTTCTGTGCAGGAACAACCCTTCTATGAGTTTTGAACAGAAGTCATTTTTGACTTCAGGTGACTTGTCTAACTTGCAGAGTTGCAGACTTATGTGACTTGTAGAGTACAAAGACTTGCAGAACTTGGTTGCTTTATCAGACTTGCAGAACTTGAACTTTGTAGACTTGCAGTACTTGCTGAGTTTGTGAAGCTTATGTGATTTGGAGGTTTGGAGACTTAGCTTAGAGCTTTAAGTGAATCAAAACGGTGAAATTTAGGGGGGGGGGCGTTTTTTCAGCCCGGCGGAAAATTTGCGGCCATCTTCGATACCTCACGACGAAATTTGGAAGCTTAAAGCTTCTTTAAGCTTATAAAGCTTTAGTTTTAAGCTTTTAAGTCTTATGGAAATTGAGACTTATCTCTGGTTCTTGAGGACTTGTATGTGAAGATGTAGGAGTGGTCCTCCACTACTGCAGGCTGGTCCTTCGCGATCTGATGATGGAAACAGAGGTTCTTGATCGCCAGGAACCCACCCGTATCGACTCTTCGCGACGAGATTGACCGTAGAGCTCGATCATTCGAGGAGCTCCGCCTTCGTACAAGATGGATAGCGATTGGAAGCTCTTGATCTCAGCTTCGCTCTGATACCACTGGTGCGCAGATCGGACGCTGTACGCTCGCGTAGTGAATGCCGAAAGGTCCCCAAGAATAATAGAACTCTACTTTTTGCACAAAATTCAAGGTAAAAAGCATGCACGACATGAACAAAAGACCAATTGGGTGCAATCTCCCTCCATGCCTTGTGTGAGCGCTCCACAAAGCATGTATTTTATGTATTAATCATCTTCAAGCTCAAATAATAGCCCAAATTACAAAATAGCAAGCTTTTAGCTTTCGAGTTTGCTTTAGCACAAAATAGGAATAAAGCTAACGGGCGGTGCCCAAAGAGTCTGGCATGGCCAATACAATGTCCAAGTACAAATAACATAATCGTGCGCCCATGCATATACAAAATAATAAATAAATATCCAGTGCCTCAATAAATAGGCGTGACAAAATATAGGCGCTATGCCTAAGGTATGCGCCCATCAAAATATAAATGATAAATCGAATACTCGCTATCATCCAATGCTTTCCTCCGCCACTGCTGCTATCTCTACACATCAACTGAAGCATTCACAATCGTTAGTAAATAATACAATTAAACCAACAAAAGTGAATACCTAGCAATCTTCAACTACATAAATAAATCAACTAGTTAGAAATCAATCCTAACCTTAATTTATTACGAGTGTGCACTCTAAACTCATAAACATTTATTAATTTAATATGCATTTTGCGGAATCACCCACTATGGAATCACCCATGTACACACTAAATTAATGAAACGCCCGAAAAGGATAGGCGTCCCCATCAACTCCTCGCACAAAGAATCCACTTTGTATATGAGCCCCGGTCATCAAAGTTTACGAAATCCACCGTAAAACCTCACGGAATCCACCGTGGCACGGAATCCACCGTGGCACAGAATCCACCGTGAAATATGCCTCCTGGCATCAGGGTTGTATTAGCACTTAAGAGAGGTCATTGAAAAACATCAAAGGCATCCCAGAACTCATTTTCAAGAACTCAAAAGAAAAAATTCATTTTTCTTCTTAAAGAAAGTCAAAGGGTCCCCTACATAAACCTTCCATCACATAGTTCACCCCCTTTCATGTTTTTTGACAGAAGTCAAAAGGATCCCCTAGATTATCTTTCCACCACGTAATTGATTCCTTTTATGTTTTTGAATGTATGACTATTGTTCACCCCTAGTATGAGTACCATCAAAGTCATATTTTGCAAAGAAGCCACCCATGTTCATTGCTTAGAAGTGAGATTAGATTATGACAAGAAGTATCTAAGGACTCAATGATTTTTGTTCACTCTAAATTGGTTGATATAAGGATAGTAATACCACTTTTTTATTGCATGAAGAATAGAAAAAATTCCTTGTTCATACATATTCATTTCCATCTCCTTCACTACAATATATTGGGCCTATAAAAGGCCTCTAATGAGAGATGTAGTCTTAAAAGAAACCCCTCCCCATTGCTAGTAAAAGTTTCATTATTCACATCATCATAGAATCATCACTGTAAGCATCCGTATTTGTATTGCTATATCAATTATTGTAGTAAATTAGTGATGCAAATAGCAACAATAACAAAAGCTTAATGATGCTAATAGTATTGGTTGTAGGAGAAAAATGGAATGAAACATGCACACAATAAGATATTTCTTGACGCAACAAAAAGTTGAAGAAAAAAAATTGATTGATGAAAAAATATTATTTTTTGCATTAAAATTGGAGAGTTAGTTTATAAGGAACCAAACTTTGGCTTATATACAATATTTTACGATTGAAAGCTACTAATCCTAATGTGCATGCCTTATTGGCACACATGGTGCTTGCTCTCTAGCAAGTGCTAATTTTGGACAAGGATTTGGATCTCCTCATGATGATGTGTATCGTGTGTCTCGTGAGAGCATTGTTTTACTCCTCATCATGCTCCGTTACCTTCACTTATAATATTTTGTTGAATATGCAAGCCATCATGACACAAAGAAAAATAGCACATATAATAAATAAACGAGAATATGGATTGCTACTTGAGAAGTGCTTGTTTTGGAGGACTAGGATTTGGATCTCCTTATGATGATGTGCATATCGTGTGTGGGGTGAGCATAATGTCTTACTCCTCATCATGCACCTTCATCTTCACTTGCAATATTTTCTTGAATACACAAGCCCTCATGCCATAAAGCAAAATAATATGTATAATAAGATGAACAAGGATCTGTATCTTAGATAAAATAAAACAAGATAATTAAAGTTTAACAAACAAGAAAAAAAAGAAAAACATAAGCATACCAAATGTTAAAACAAGGACCTTTGGATAGAAATTCTCAAATACGGCCAAATAAAAATCTATATTATTTCATTAGTAAAGAAAGATAAAACAAATTAATAACACTTTTGAAAAGGCTTGGTCGCCTTATTCTTTGTTTTCCTTTCTTTCTCATACACATCTTCTCTGTATCATAAAAACTCTTTCGACCACATCTCTCATAATAATCTTTATTGCTCAAGGATATCTCTTAACTAGAATATGAGATAGTATAGACACAACATGAATCCATGGTTGTGTGGGCACTTGTATCGTCTCCCACTCTCTACTGATACTTCTATGAATGTATACAAATAAAAGAGTAACTAAACACAAGGGAGCTTGAATGTGTAGATTTAAAATAATACCAAATATGCATGAAATCACCATAATGTTATCGCATTTGAGTATTATGATTAGAGCCTTGCAATAGCAATATAAAAATATTGTTATTTTACACTCAAAGACAAGCACATTCTTTCAATACTCAGCTTCTACGACCATGAGATGGATAAACTTGAGGATTAACCTTAGTTTACCAATATTTCTCCCCGTCTCTCCCTCTCCCTTACTCTCTTTCCATATCCCTCTCTCTATCTCTCTATGTCTCTCTCTCTCCCTCCCTCCCTCTCTATCCCTCTCCTCCTCTCCCTCTCTCTTTTTCTATCTCCCTCTCTTTCCATGAGGAAGAGAGAGAAGAAAAGAGAGAGATGGAGAGAGAGGGTGAGAGAGAGAGAGAAAAACTCTCTCTCTATCTCTCTCTCTCTCTCACCCATTTCTCTTTCCCTCCTTTCTCTCTCTTTTCATCTCTCTCCCTCCCAGCCTCCCTCTCTTTCCATCTCCCTCTCTCTCCTCATCTCTCTCCCCCTCTTTTCATCACTCACTCTCTTTGTCTTTCTTGATAAAATTTCCTTTCATGTTGGGTTCACCAATATCAGAGGGGTTTTAGTCGAAAGGTTGTATTTACTGGGGATCAGAGAGAAAAGGAAGTAGAGAATAGAAGATAAAAGACAAGAAAAAGAATAGACAAGAGATACACAAAATAAAGACAAAGCACAATGATTCAAAGAATATGTATTGATAGAACTTGAGAAGATAAACTAATTCCCTATCTGGAACTACTTAGAAGCAATCTCGAAGCATTAGATCTCTTGGAGCTCCCTTGTAGACCTAGAATGTGCATCAAACACTAGCTTCTTCTCTACTGCTCAGACCGCAAATCTGATGGTTCCGTTCACTACAACAAAAATACCTCTTAGACACACTTTTATACGTGACTTTTGAATTGAGAGAAAATCTTACGGGCGCGTCTATAAGCCCATCTATTTGTGCATGTACCATTTCGCGTCTATAGTCGAATGTATAAGGAAATCCACACGCACCAATAGACGCGCTTTAGACGTGTATATACACGCATCAATAAACACACATACGAAAACCAAAATTGTTATTTATTTGATTTCTTTTGTGCGTCTACAAGCGCATCTACATAGAAATTTAGACGAGCACATAGACACGTGCATAGACGCGCTTTTACATGTGCTAGTGGACGCAAACGCAAAACCAAAAATCTCATTTTTTGAAAAAGATATTTAATTTCTTTTTATTAATTTGAATTATATAGCGTGTGTATGGGCGCATGTATTCTGCATTTTAGACGCGAGTATAGACGCGTGTTTTTTGCAATTTAGATGCGCAAATAAACGCGAAGCACAGAATTGGAAAAAAAAAACAGAGCATGTGGTTGTTTTGCTTTGCAACCACATGCTCTCTGCTTTTATTTCCCCCTCCTATACATCAAATTGTGCATTTGGAAAAAACACAATGGATCTGAAGGCACGAGAATTGAAAACAAAAATCCATGTATTCACTATATATAAAACACATTTACATGGGGAGTTTAAGTGCTTGCGACCTAAAGCGTGGCCACAAGCAGTAGGCTCAAAGATGGATAATAGATAAACAAGGAAACAAGGTCATAGATGAGGTATGGTGCTCCTCTACAAATCTGAAGAAGAAACATCTTCGCTAGCACCACCATCGCTACTAGCGTCACTATCCCCCTCCTCGCTATACTCCACATCGGGGTTTACCTACACACACAAAAGTTCAAGGTTACTTATGTACAAGTGCAAAGAAAAAGTTATAATTAGCTATACTTTTAATAGAAAAGTAAGAAAAGCATACCTCCTCTAGCTGTCGAATCCTCATAGCCCGGTTGTATTGCTCCTCAGTGATAAGACCCTCCTCATAGAAGTGAAGCCATGTGGCTGCGCGGTTATGGCCTTGATGGTAATCTACCTCTCTAAGAGTAGGTATCCTACCAACGATAGTAGTCTACAAAACAATTATGATATATACAAACAATTATGAGACACAATGTATTAGAATAAATTATATAAAGAATTGAAAAAAATATAAATTTTAAAAAACTAGAAATCAAAATATACTTACAAACTCTACCTCCCGCGACTCTTTGCTGCCCGATCCGTAATCCCATGGTTTCCATTTGGATGCGTCGCGCCTCTGCATGCTGGCGACTCTTCACTTTCTCTACTGCTTTCTTCTTGGCTTTCTTCCACTCTATGTGGTGGCACATAGGTGGTTGACTATAGGCTCCACGCCCCTCCTCTTGTCTCTGCAGTGACTCCCTGGCACGTGTCATGAGGTGGGATCTTTTGTTGTGAAGCAAAGTCCTCACTTTTGTACGTCCCCAATCATTCGAGAATCGCTGACCCTCAGGATTTGGATACCTCCTATGGACTGTCCTCAACACCTCCTGCCACAAGCCGCTTTTGTGATTCTTGAAGTAAACGAAACAATCTTTATACGTCGCATGCACGATGCTCCTCATGTACGCCATTACATCCCTTCCTTCATCATGATGGAAGATGCCACCAGCATCTCTAACTCTATAGTACTGGCATATAGGCTCCTCTACGTGATCTTCTGGTGAGCGTGATCGCTCGCCACCTCCTAGGCAACCCCCACACAAGCCTCGTCCTCCCCCTCAACTCTCCCTTCTCCCTCTTTGTTGGCTACCCTCTGTCTCGCTGGATGCACGTGCTTCTGCAAATGCATGTGAGTCGGTTGACGCTTGTGCTTCAGTCGATGCATGTACAGGCGCTGCATGTGGAGAACCTGTAATTGGAGTTTGGACATTTAGTGTTTGGAAAGCAGTGCCAGGCAAAGATGTCAAAGGCGTTCTAGACATGACGCTGAATACCTCGTTTGCTGTGGGAGAGCGGCCAAGGTGTCTAGTTATCTCTCCCATGAAGTCTTCCTTACTAATTAAATCTCCAAAAAAAGCATTGACCCCTCTGCTAAACAAGCCCAATTTATCATTCATGCACTCCAAATCTAGGTCATTGCTAGATGAACCAAGATGCGACATCTATAAACAAAACATAAGAATAAGACAAATTTGCTAAACTGCAATATTGTGTAAATTGTACTATTGTGTAACATGTTCGTACAATTTTAAAAATAAAAAATTATTTTTTTATCAGAGCTAGCGTGTGTATATTCGCGTCTGAGATGTAGAATAGATGTGCTCTCAGACACTTCCCGAAGTCAAACCTTCTGGTTAAAGCACGTGTATATTCGCATCAGAGATGTTGAATAGACGCGCTCTGAGACGCTTCCCAGAAGTCAAAGCTTCTGGGCGGAGCGCATGTATATTCGCGTCTGAGATGCAGAATAGACACGCTCTCAGACACGTCTCTAAAGTCAAAGCTTCTGGGAAGAGCGCGTGTATTCTCGCGTCTAAGATGTAGAATACATGCACTTGGAGATGCGGCTGCAGACACGATGACAGCAAACATAGCTGTGCGTCTATGTCTCCATCTCTGCATTGGAATCTACATGCGTTGTCAAATGCGCTAAGTCGGCCGCTCTCAATTCGACAACCGCCATCCATGATTTATTTGTGATATAAGAACTTCAATCATAGATCCTAATACAGAAAGAGGGAGAGAGAGAGAGAGAGAGAGAGAGAGAGAGAGAGAGAGAGAGAGAGAGAGAGAGAGAGGACTCACCTTGGGTCTTTGGTGTGGACGGGTGGTGGCACTGCTTCCTTCCCCTTGTTCCTCTCCTTGCTGAGTTGTTCTCCCTTGATACTTGCTGCTTGTTCTCTCCTCTCTTTGCCTATTTTTCCTCTTGTTCTCCTCTCTTTTGTTCTCTCTTTCTTCCTCTCCTTGTCTTTTTTCTCTTTAGCTGTCTTCTTTCCCCTCTTGTCTCTTTGAAGTGAAAGAAGAGGTGAGTCATGAGGTGGTGAGTGATGAAGAGACTAGTGGAGGTAGACTGCATGTCGACTGAACTCGAGCTTCAAAATGCGCAAAAAACACAGGAAAGACATAGTTTGAAAAGAAATCGCTTGTATCTTTTGAATTTTGATATTTGCGTCTATTTTTGCATGTATATGCACGTCAAAGTTTACGTAGATGCGCTAATAGACGTGGAGTTAGACGCACAGATAGACGCAGATGTAGACGCACAGTTAGACGCAGGTATAGACACACATTTAGCGTGCTTGTGTTTTTATCATAAGTTTTTATATTTAAGATAAGTTTTGATAGTAAGTTCTTATTATAAGTTTTTATGTCTTCATGATAAGTTTTGTGTATTTAAAATTGAATATCTTAGAATAATTAATACGCCTTGAAGTTTTCATGTAAACATATTAATAATAAATTCGATGTTATCATGAATTAGGTTTAATCATGTCATCATCATCACCTAGTGCAGTGCATACTGATGAGTCAACGAGCACATCCTCAAGTGAGGATGAAACATTACGTCTTCATAATCGAGATACATGGCTACGATGAAAAATTAAATGCATGTGTGATAGTTGTCGAGGGTGTATTTTTCGAGCAGGTCGAGTTGCAATGTCACACCTCAACATGTATGGAGAATGGGACCGAGAAAAATCACCGGTATTCATTGTTTTTAACACTAAGATTGCTAGTCTATGTTACTCAATATATATCAACGTACATGTAACTCCCTTTTGTGGTTGAGCAGGATGCGGTGCCACATCCTTAGATGCTCCCTCCCTGGCGTCGAAAGGTTGCAAAACATCGACGCGAGGAGGCAGAGTCTTCAAGAAGACTGGAGACTAATGACCATGATAGTAGCCCTCATGAAATGCCCCATCAAGTTGTAGAGGATGAGATTTTGGACAACCAGGTACATGATCTATTTTCGCAACCGGTTCAGGGAGAAGGTCACTCTACGAAGCCAGATGACCCACTATACATAGCGTCATCTACTCCGTTGTATGAAGGTTATACGTACTCCATTCTTTGTGCGTCCCTTGAGATACTTAACTTGCAAACAATTTATGGATGGAGTAATGTCAGTTTAAATGCGTTATTGAAGTAGGTATCAATTCAGTTTGGCTTATGAATCATAATATTAATTGTTCTATTTTGAAATCAAACACAAATATATGCTGGTGGTTTTTTAACTCACTTTTAAAAATATATATAGGTTATTATCACAAATGCTTCCAAAAGGAAACAAATTGTCAACTAAGAGAGAGCAAGCAAGACATTACTTGACATCTTTGGGAGGCCTCGATTATGTCAAGATCCATGCATGTGTCAATGATTGTGTCTTATTTCGTGGGATTCATGAGTTCGCATGACAAGAGTGTCCTGTTTGTTGTGAATCAAGATACGAAGTGGAGATGAAGTTAATGGATGTGCCTCGTAAGGTTTTGTGATATTTTCCGATTGTTCCACGTATTCAACTTATGTTCAAGTGTAAGTCTATTGGAAAGCTCACGTCATGGCATGCTAGTCATCATTCAAGTGATGGAAAATGGAGGATCCCTGCAGACACACCGGCATGGCAACATATAGACAATTTGTGACCCGTTTTCAAAGAAGAGCCAAGAAATTTGAGATTTGGTTTAGGTATGGATGGAATCAATCCAGTTGGCATCAAAAGCACATCATACAGTGTATGGCCAGTGGTATTGGTGAACTATAATATTCCTCCATCCATGGCAATTAAAAAGGGAAATGTAATGTTGTCCCGTCTGATTCCTGGAAAGCACAAGGTAAAAAACATGGACATTTACTTAGAGCCTTTGATTGAAGAGTTAGAAATGTTATGGAAAGGTATTGAGGTGCAAATTACAAGCGCATCTGCATCCTCTAGAGATTTCACGTTGAAGGCCATGTTGTTGTGGACTATGCATGACTTTCTAGGATATGGAGAGTGTTCAGGTACATGTATATAACTCTATATTTGAAATTCAAGACTTGAATCAATTGCATGTTATTAATTCACTTGTTTGTTCAGGTTTAACCACATCAAGATATCATGCATATTCTATTTGCGGTCCCTCTTTAGTTTCCTCTAGGCCGGTACGTTTAAAGAAGGTTATCTATGACAATCATCATCAATTTCTTCCTATTGACCATCCCAAATATGTTCTCCCTACAAATGGAATGACTCCACAATCTCTAACCATTCGAGATTGGAAGAAGAGATGGATTAATGCCGCCAGCCACCCTCCACTGGTATATTTCTCTCGATTGACTTTAAAGTATTTAGCATGATGAATTGTTTACATAATATATTGTTTGTTTGTTAGGTTCTCTATATTTTTTCGTCTTTTGTATTGGATTGAACTCAAGATTAATCACCTGTTGGACCCTGTGTACATATTCAAAAGTGTTGTATCTACATTATGGGATCACTTGATAGGGGCTCGTGATTGAGTCAATATAAGGGAGGATTTACGTAACATTGGTTGCATGAGACGAGCCTGGCCACGCATTGGATCTAGAGGAAAGATTGCGCTACCCCATGCACCTTGGATGTTGTCAAATAACGACGAAAAAATAGTGAAGGAACAAATATGTAGCTTTCAAGCACCCACATGATGTATGAGATGTCTCAAGGGAGCCTTCATAAAGAAAAATAAAAGAGGTGTGGAGCAACTATCTGGTTTGAAGTCCCACAATTGACACAAAATAATTGAAGTAAGGGTATCTCTAACCATGAATATAGTAATTAGTGGAGTAACTATGTGTAAACTATGGGGTATGATGACTTTTTCCTCAGCTAATCATTTGATCTATGAATATTATTTACATTCAGTTTCTACTTCCTACTAGCATATCCCATTGTGTATCCAAAGATGTACGTGATATCATTTACAAGATGGGAGAGCTTGTGAGGTGTGTATACATTGTATTTTTTCATTATATATTGCATACATCATGTAGTGAACCTCTTTGAATTTCTACACAAAAATAAACAATTGTCAAATACATCCTGACAGATACATGAGCTGGAAGGAAATTGATCCAAACACATTGCAAGATGCTCGAGTATTATCTGTTGAGGTGGTTTCTTTGGTGGAGGAAATTTTTCCTCGGTCCATTTGGACTACTCAATTACATTTACTCGTACATTTGATTGATGAGATCACACTTTGTGAGGCAGTTTATGCAAGGTGGATGTTTTTTCTTGAGCGCTTCATGAAAATGTTGAAAGATTTTTTGAGGCAAAAAGCATGGCCTGAGAGAAGTATGGCTAAGGGTTGGTTAGTGCAATCATTCCTTGTTTATATCTCTGAATATATTGCTGAAGTGGACCCCTCTCAACCACAACTATGGAAAGACGATGAAGACTTGAGGATGACCTCTATAATACCTCAAGGAAAAGGAATGAGTAAAGTGCTAACAAAAGAAGAACTTCATAAGTTAAATAGTTTTTGTGTGCTCAATAGTGATGTAATGAGCAAATGGGTGACACTATATAATGAAGTAAGGGCAAGAAGAAAAAGTGAAAGACAAGCATTTCGCACCAGATATGGACGTAATGTCTCATTTCCAGATCATCTAACTGCGCTCCCACGTCATATTGATATAGATTGGTTACATGAGGAAATTGAGAGAATGGAAAAAGAGGAGGAAATTAATATATCTCAAGAGGAGTGGGAATACGCACGAGGTTGCTTATCAAAGGTGAGACATACTATCAATTAATTTGTTTCTAGTTATATTTTATATAATAAATTGACATGTTTGATCTTAATCTTTTACTACTAGTGCACATTATTCAATGGTATTTGGTGTGAGGGTAAACATCTTCGAACTCAACGTATAGATGAAAAGAGAAATACCCAAGATTGTGGTGTCCTTGCTCACTTTGACGATGCCAATGGTACCATGGAAGGTTATTGTTGCTTGTTCCAAGATATTCTAAAGCTTGACTTCAGATGATTCTTTATATATGTACTGGATGTGAAGTGGTTTGAAGAAGTGGTAACAAATGGTGAGCATTGCACAATCAGACGTCATCCAAGTGGTTTTGTAATCATTGACTCTATAAAATTTCACCAAAACAAGAATGACACATTAGTACTACCTCAACAATGCGAGTAGGTATATATGTAAAAGCTAATTTTTTATATGTATGCATGTGATACATATACACAATATAATAAGTATTTAAATTTCTTGCTTTTGTTTTTCAAATACAGGTTGTGTATCATCCAATGGTAAACAATAATCAATCGTGGTATGTCATCTCTATATCTAATCGTTCAAAACCAATATATGGTAATATTACCAACATAGAGATAGTAGATGACAATCTAACAATTAATGATGATGTACATGATGACACCATAATGGATGATATGCATAATATAGTATAAGATGAACCTCGCGAGGATGTTCAAGGAAACGCAGAAGAGGATAATAATGTGATTGATGATGATGAAGTTATTGAGCAATATAGCAACACATTTGATAGTGGGATAGACTTATTTGCTTCGATACCTCTTGGTAACATAGATCTAGAAGTGGATAGTTTAGCAAGGGCTGATCTCATTGAAGATAAGATGGATCATTCACTGTAACATACTTGATTCGCTTAATGATTCAATGTGTATTCTTAATTCTATGGAAAATATCATACGCACATGTGCATACTCAAGAATTAATAGTCAAGTTTAAAGCTAAATTGAATTTTCCATAATAAAAAGGAAGTATTTTTTATCATCTTCAAGTCAAGAAATTACGAGATACATGCAATGCTTGCTACTTGTTGTATAATAAGGTTTGCGTCGCTTGCCGCTAATTACTTATATCAAGCTTGTCAACTGGAGGAACTGCCATTCATTAGAAAGCGATGCAAAAATAATTATTAACTCTAGTTTTTTAATTATATTAAGCCTAATTTTCGGTGGTTAAATAATTACGTGTCTACAAACGCATCTATGTTCGCGTCTATCTGCGTGAATATATAGAAGCAAAATTCGCATCTATTTACATACTCTTTTACATGCGCATATAGACGCAATGATAGATGCGCCCGACTTTGCACATCTAACATGAGCATCTATGCCATGTTTATGTTGTGGTGGTTGGCTCCAAAAGGGGGGTAAAACTCTATGAAACCTTATTAGAATTCTTCCAGATCACTTCTTCTTCTCGTAGTTTGGAGTACTATTTTTGGCCTGTAAAATGCGATTGTGCACTATGCGATTTTGCCAGTCCTTCTTTTTGCATCAAATCTCCAATATTGGTTGAAAAGCAACTTACTTTTTGCAGGACATCCTATTGTAGAAGTTTTCTACAAATTTTTACGATATTTACAAGAAATAACATATGAAAAATAAAAAATATTTTAAAATTGTCTAAAAATCTAGTATTTTTGAAGAACCATCCATACTATGGACACTAAAACTAATGACTAACATGGCATTGACTCTTGGAAGAGATGGATGACCAAATAAAGTCAATAAGACAAGACATCTAAGTGGCCAAGGATAGACAGAAGGCAGACGCGGATTTGAAACATCAAGATAGAATCTTCAAAGAAGGAGACATGGTCTTCATTCGCGTACGCCCAAAGAAGAGTTCCCTATCCTTAGGAGATTGCAAGAAGCTAAGTCCAATGTAATATTCCCACCCGTGAATATTGACGTCCCGCACACAACGTAAACCTTGTGCGAAGGTTATCTCTTGCATTGAAATTATTGGCGGTGTAATGTGTGACCCGCACGCGAGAAATGGGGTCCTCCGCATTGGTAAATCAAAACCGAAAGTTCAAAACCGCAAGTCTCACAAAAACAACCTCTTGGGAGGGGCAATTTGAATAATTCAAGGCAAATTTTTTTATTTTTACCCCTTTTTCTCCAGCCGATGCACGACTGGAGAAAAGGGAGTGTGGGGGGGATGGGACATGGGAAAGTCGTGGCTTGCATGGGAGCGGGGAACCCATGCAAGGGGGCCACGTGGTGGAGGCCTTCTTCCCCCCCCATGCCTATAAAAACATCCATTATGAGCTTGGAATGCAGGGCGACCATGCTGTGTGAGGGAAAGGCTGCCATGCTGGTGGGATTGGAGGAGGAGGGAGCTGCCGTATTGACAAACGCCGCCAAGGGCTGCCGTGGTCACCATCCGCTGCCGCGTCCAGGAGCTCCGCCGCCTTGCTGAAAGGCCCAGGCCGCTGCCCACACTCGCCTTGATCACGGCCTCCTTCCCAATCATTGGGACCCCCTTCTCGTCGTCGCTGCTGCCCAGAAGCTTCTTAGAAGCTTCTTTAAGAAGCTTCTAAGGTTTAAAGACATAGGCCTTGATTCTATGCGGCTTCTCGGTTTTAAATCCGGGCAAGGGAAACTCCTATTCCCAAGCGAGGAGAAGGTATCGGCCTCCTAGTCGTCTCGAAAAGCAAGGGTAAAGGATAGAGGGAATCTGCGGAGGCCGTAACCACGACTACTGTGGCTCCCAAGAAGCTGCAAGGCGCGCCTGCGGGAGGTTCATCTCCAAGCATTCAAGTGGATATCTCCCCGAGCCCACAGACCCAGGTTTTTATGATTTTGATTCTACGCAAAAGTAACGCATTAGGTATGATAACTCTCACGGGATAGAAAGCACCTATGCATGTTCAAATTTACCAAACCAAATTAAAAGGAAATTGAGGAAAATTTGTCTATTCGATTGATTACTAGAATTATCTCATGACATGAAATGGAGTTATTAACATTTTCAATATGATGAACGTGAGTTGTCTATCCATCTTACGACCTTAGTATTATGTTGTCTTATCATGCATTTCAAAGTGACGAGCCTAGAACACCTACCGCCTATCATTATAAGGCTGAAGTTATTAAGCGTATTGTTGACTAGACGTGGAAAGAATAAGCTTATGTCGCAATTTAGGAAAAATCTTTATTGTAATGGTTCATGGGGAAAAGTTGTTAACACCCATAGGAGGTTATCCGAAAAGTAATGATGGCATATCAAAAATTGAATCTAGGGATTGGCATGTGGCATGTGCTTGCAAGAAAGGATATACCAACACTAACTCTACAATAATCTCATTTAACTACGTTGTAGTTATGTAAAGGTTGCATGTTGCACTTTCATCGTGCATAAAAATTCATTCATCAAGTGTTGCCGTAGGAAAGGTTGCAGGATTTAAACAAAGCCTGAGATTCTAAGGTGTAGATAACAAGGTAGTAGACATGATTATTTGAAGTAAGGCCTAGTAGGTCCTAAGAAAGTTGGTATCCAACTTATCATGTGTTTTTTTACTTACCAATAATAGAGTGAGTCGCATGTTTACATGTATTGTGGTAGTTGAGGCCATTTTTCTTCTTTAGATCTAGTTTATTATCTCTAGGAAGGATTCATCCTTGTCGCGAGACAAGCATAGTGAATTACCCAAATCACCTAGCCACAAAGGATTTCATATACGCATGAATCAGTCAATACGATAGATACCCCAAACACTAACTAGGGATTAGCAAGTTAAGGATTCGGCCAAGTTTTCCAATTGTCGCTAAGTCGAAACCTTCAAGGCTAATAGTCCTAACCACATTCCCAAAATGTTGAGTTAATTGGATGCTCATGTAAACAATAATCTAGGATTCCTACCTTAAGGACCAAGCGTTCAAAATGATGAAACTCGAATTGAGTTGGAACCCTAGGACTAATTGTTGTCGATTTAGTAAAATTAGGGATGGGTTGGGTAAAAAGACACCCTAAACCCTGCTTCTCGTCTGAAGTTAATTCCGTGACCAGAATACGCCATTCATTAGGTGAAACGATCTCTTGGAATGGAGGCGACGCTTGCGCAATAAGTTGCAACGTCGCATAGCCTTGCGGGTTGATCGTAAGAAATTTTGCCATTCCTTGGAATGAGGTTGGCAGGTTCTTGCGCAAGTTTAACTTGAAAAGGGATGGGTAGTCATCCTGTTACATCGTCCTCATTAGGGAAAAATTGCTAGTTAAGGGAAGTTAAGTAATTGCTCGGCGCAAATGATTAGTCAATAAATTAAAGCGACATGGTCGCCGGAATCTACTATTAATAAAACCTAAGGTATTGGTTAAGTTGGGTATGACCCTAGCCCAAGGACGATAGGAATCTTGCCAAGTTGCAATTGATTCCGGATCGAATGCGGGATGCATTCGGAGAGAAGGAGTCACTCCTTAACAGTTTGCCAACTAAACGACCACTGGAATTGATTGTGCTTGTAACAGTTTAGAAAGCACTGTTTGCATTGTTTGTTCAAGGAATTAAAGGATGAAAGATATATAAATGCTTCAGGTTGAAGGCCTGAAGGGAGAGGCAGCTTCAGTTACCCCCGACTGCCTGCCTGACCCTAACCAAGGGGGTTGTTGACCGCGCCGGGAACGTGGACCGAACCCGCCACGAGAGGTCTTTCCGTTGAGCTCTACTTGGAGCAGGAGGACGCTTGGGTGCCAGGGGGGGCTCTGGCCGTAAATCCCTCGCCTTCTGGGTCCTGCACAAGAGGCTAACGTGACTCGAGATTGGATCTCGAGGCCCGCATACTAGTCTACGGGCAGAAGCTTGGAATAGTGATCCCTGGTGGATTACTGGATAGCCTTCGGGCGGATTATAGACAAGCCTACGGGCGGAACTCCTTGTATTTCAAAGATAAAAGGATAAAATGATAATAAAGAAGTTGTTTGACATTGTTTTCTTTATGTCCTGTGATAAGATTACGTGAAGGAACCAGTGCTTAACAGGGTTAATCAAAGAAGCTGTTTGATATATGTCGAATTAATGTGGTAGGTAATTACATAACTAAAACAAACCGAGGAAAGTGTGGAGGATGGACCATGGGTCTGTCCTATGGATGGGTGGTCCCGGTTAGCCGGGAACTTTTCTCAAAAATCTTCAACGAACAGAGGGATGATCATCATCGCCGGAACAAATAACGAGAACGATGACTTAGAATTACCTATTACCCGATTCACGCTGTTTTAGGGGAACAGAATGGGACTATGCCTTATGGCAGAGAGGTCGAGCCTTGCATCCCTCTCGTTTCCCATTCTCCTTGAACCAAGTGCAGCGTGAATCCGCTTCAGACCTGGCGTTTCTGCGTAAAGCAGTTCGCTCGGGTCTGACGCTAGTTGTTGCTAGCTAATGACCAAACAAGAAAACCCAAACTCAGGTCGATCCTAAGTGGGAACGGCCAGGATACTTCCGCTATGGGGCAGACACGGAAAGACCTAGATTGCAAAACCCGTAACATTCCATGGGAGTGCCGGGCGGAGTTTTCTAGACATCCTTTCCGATGGACTACTAAGACGTGTCCTGGATGATCCTAGTGGACACGTTACAGTTGGTATCAGAGCGACCAACAACGGAATTGTTTTCATGAGATTTCATTAAAAATAAAGTGAAGAAATTGTTGCTGTCCAAACATTTCCTCATCTTCAATACTGTCTTGCAGAACTATGAGGCGTGGAACAAGTTTTTGGTGTTCCGGATCATGTTTATGACTGCAATGCATTCTCCGCATTATAGGCAGAGAATTGAAATGATGAACATCCTGGAGCAAATTTATAATCCATCACCTCTATATATAGAACGAAGATGGACTGGATCTTCAGGAATCTACTACATAGCTGCCCACCGGTTCGCTTATTTACAAACCAACCTAAAGAGGATCAAGTGGTTGGAAGATTTGAAAGTCGTGAAGCTGTTCATTTTTGTGGAAGCTCACGTAAATTCGACTTTGCATATTCGAGGTCGGAGGGTTGAATTGAACTCATATGTATATGAGGAAGTAACCCGTGTAATCCTAGCTAACAGGATTAAGGTATTGGGCCGCCATGGGAAGTATGGATTCCAGCGGAAAGGATATCCTGAGCTTCCGATGAGTTATCGATTCCTAAAGATTCATGACCCAAAACCCTACTATTACACAGTTCCTGTAGACAAATCCAATACAATGTTGTTCTCCCCAAACTAAATGTAATGATTGGATTATCATCACATGAGATGTTGTATGAGGCTACGCCCATGTAAATATAAATAAGGACTTCTTTTATCAATATCCGATTGTGCATCAGGGTTGTTGCAAAAAGTTAAGTAGCTTCATGATTTACGAGATAGCTAAACTAAAGATAAGCTAATGTCAATTATCATACAATAATGTTAAGAAAACTTTTTATCCAGGCACAACCCCAGGAACAGGGTCCAAATTCACCCCCTACATCAAGTACTACTGTGATCCAGGAGAAGAAGTTCCTCCTCAAACAGATAAAGCCACCCGAGTTTGACGGGAGAGGCAGATTCGTCCAGTCGGATGCTGAGATTTGGATTGAATCTATGGAGGACTACTTCGAAGCAACTGGTACTGCACCTACCAATCAGGCCATGCTCGCCAAATTAAAACTCACCGGTGAAGCCAAACTATGGTGGAAACAATGGTGCAGGGATCAAGGGATTTCAGAGGGGTTCGTTACCTGGGAGAAGTTAAAGCAAGCCGTGCAAGGAAGATATTTGCCGCTTGCATATCGTACACAGAAAATGAATGAGTTCTATGAGCTAAAACAGTTAGGACTCACCCTTGACGCGTACTACTCTAAGTTTGTCTCACTCTTAAAGTATGCGCCACAAATGGACACGACACAGCAGGTGTCCAAATTTTGCGCAGGCTTAAATCCACCTGTAAATACCTGTCTCAAATCTATGCGTCCATCAGATCTTTAGGATGCACTCATTCGAGTGGCGCCTATAATTCAGGAAGTGCAAGCTAAACCAAGGGGTATTAAGAATTGGTCTTATAGCGACTCGAACAGAGGAGCATTCAGACCCCAAGTTAAGAGAGTTCAAGGCCACAATCGGGGACAAACGAAGAAAGCAAGGACAAATAACGTCAACAACTTTGTTTCTACTCACAGTAATGGCCGAAACCTCCGATGTTTCCACTGCAACGAACTCGGTCACTTCAAAAGGCAATGTCCCAAGCTCAGCGAGGGATACTGTCAAGGTGCAGGCCGCGGTCAGGGAGCCGCCACCCATGGAAGAGGAAGAGCTGCCTGCATTATCAATAGGCAAAGATGTGATGCAGAAGAAGGGGAAGATCCGACTAAGGAAGCGGAATTCGAAAGAGCGACAGTCCATGCCGCTTTACACAAGAAGGGGCCGAATCGCCAGTTCTCGGTGATTCAAACACCGTCGGACTATCAAGGTAAAGGTTTCAAAACCTTGATTGATTGTGGCAGTACACATTCCTTTATCTCACCAGCGTGTGCTAAGAGATTAGGAATAGCCACAGTAGAAGCACCTACCCTACTTGTGGAATTGGCAAACGGTCGTGAGGTAACTTGTACTAGGCAAACTGCTAAGGAGGAGTTCTATCTGGGAGGAAAGAAAACCTCAGTCAAATTCAGAGTCATGAATTTAGGTATCCATGAGTGTCTACTCGGGATGGATTGGCTTAAGCCTAATGACGCCCACATCCACTGTGGAAAGGGTCAAGTTTCTTTTCGAAACTCTGGAAGAGAGTTTGTTACAACTCAAGGTGAAGCAGGAGTGCCAAGAATCCAGTTAGCCAAAGTATCGCGGATCATAAAAGGGGTTAGGAAAGGGTTACCTGTTTACTTGATCAAACTCAACAAGTTAGATCAAAAGCAAGAGTCTCATGAGGGACCCTCTTGGCTAAAGGAATATGCTGACGTATTCCCTGAGGAATTAACTGAACTTCCACCTCCAAGAGAAGTTGATCATGAAATAAGGCTAATACCTGGAGCTGCGCCAATTGCAAAGAGACCTTATAGAATGTCCATTCCGGAAGCTATTGAGTTGAAGGAACAACTCAAGCAACTGTTAAACCAGGGTTACATCCGGCCCAGCAACTCACCATGGGGAGCTCCAGTTCTATTCCAGAAAAAGAAAGATGGGACACTTCGACTATGTATTGATTACCGTGGGTTGAATCAATCAATAGTCAAGAACAAGTATCCTATTCCTAGAATAGATGAGCTTCTTGATCGCCTTCAAGGTGCAAAGAACTTCTCCAAAATTGATCTCAGGTCAGGTTACTATCAAATCAGGATCAAGGATGAAGATATTCCAAAAACGGCCTTCAATACAAGATATGGGCACTTTGAATTCTTGGTTATGTCATTCGGGCTTACAAATGCACCTGCCACCTTCAATAGATTAATGCAGGATATTTTTAGACCATATCTTGATGATTTCGTGCTTGTCTTCTTCGATGACACTTTAGTCTATTCTAAACAGGAAGAAGATCATGAACCTCAACTTCGGATTGTCCTTGAGACAATGAGGTCTCATAAGCTATATGCAAAAATGAAGAAGTGTGCATTTTTCAAACGTCAGATTGAATATCTAGGATTCATAGTATCATCAGAAGGAATATCAATAGATCCAGCCAAAGTCAGAGATGTGCTTGAATGGCCAATACCAGTATCCGTCAAAGAAATACGCAGTTTTCTTGGCTTGACAGGATGGTATAGGGTCTTTATCAAAAACTACGCTTTGATTGCAGCACCCCTTACCGACTTACTAAAGAAGCAGACTTCTATTACATGGTCAACTCCCGAGCAAAATAGCTTTGACCAATTGAAGCAATGTTTGGTATCAGCACCTATTCTAAAACTTCCTGACCTCAATAAGGAGTTCGAGGTAGTAACTGATGCCAGCATTCTTGCCTTGGGGTGTGTACTCATGCAGGAAGGTCATCCAGTAGCATATTCTTCAAGGAAATTGAGGAGTCATGAAAAGAATTATGCCACGCATGATCTGGAATTATTAGCTGTCATCCATGCTCTAAAGCTTTGGAGACACTACCTGTTGGGTAACAAGTTTACTCTAGTAACCGATCATAAGAGTCTCAAATGGATTTTTACCCAGAACGAGCTCAACATGAGGCAACGTCGATGGATTGAAGTATTGGATGAGTATGACTTTGAAATCAAGTATCGACCAGGGAAAGAGAATGTAGTTGCCGATGCACTCAGTCGCAAGGCATTCCTAAATTCCCTAATCTTGCAGAATCCATCAACGGCCAGATCTCTGGCTACAAAGGTATCTATGCCAAGCAACCCTATACTCGAACTAGCTAGAGAGGAAGCATGCCATGATTTGGCCTACCAAACTATGATAAAAGAAATATCTACCAAGGAGCAGAATCTGAAGTCACAAGCTAAGTATCGGGAATTTTCCATTGATAATGGACTTGTCTACTACAGAACAAGGCTATGTATACCAACAAGCCAGTCACTTAAGCAGAAGATATTATGGGAAGCTCATGATTCCCCCTTCGCAGGACATCCTGGCTATGCAAAAACTCTTAATGCAGTTAGGAAGAGCTACCATTGGGAGAGGCTCAAAGGTGACGTTCTCAAATATGTCACTGAATGTTTGTCTTGCCAACGTATCAAGGCTGAACATGTCATGATGCCAGGAAAATTGCAACCACTTGACATTCCCCAGATAAAATGGGAATTCATCAGTATGGATTTTGTGGTGGGCTTACCCCAAGTCCAAGGAGGATACAACTCCATTATGGTTGTAGTTGACATGCTTACTAAGGTTGCACACCTGATTCCAGTAAAGACAAACTATAAAGCCTCCGACATTGCAAGAGTGTTTATCAAAGAGATATTCAAGCTACATGGGTTACCTAGAAGGATCATTAGCGATCGAGATTCTCTTTTCACTTCACACTTCTGGAGAGCTATCTTTGAAGCTATTGGAACTCAACTCTGTTTTAGCACTGCCTACCATCCCCAAACGGATGGACAAACAGAGCGAGTAAATCAAATCATTGAGGATATGCTTAGGGCTTACTGCTGTCGAGAGCCGAAGAGATGGATTCAATACTTGCCGTTAGTAGAATTTGCTTACAATGCTTCTTACCAGCATAGCATTCAAATGACCCCTTTCCAGGCATTGTATGGTCATGATTGTCGAAGTCCCCTAAACTTTTTTGATCCTACCCTAAGGGTGGAAGCTTCAAGATAAATGTTGGAGGACATGGATGACCAAATAAGGTCAATAAGACAAGACATACAAGCAGCCAAAGATAGACAAAAGGCATATGCGGATTTGAAACGCCAAGAGAGGGTCTTCGGAGAAGGAGACATGGTCTTCATTCGTGTACGCCCTAAAAGGAGCTCTTTATCTCTAGGAGAATGCAAGAAGCTAAGTCCAAGGTATTGCGGTCCGTATAAAATCCTCAAATGCCTGGGACCCAATGCTTATAAATTGCAACTTCCGGATAACCTAAAAGTTCACAATGTATTCCATATTAGTCTCTTAAAAAAATATGTACCCAACCCAAATCATGTACTTGATGACCAACAAGTTGTAATGCCTAGTCAAGGAGTCCTTGAACTAAGACCGGAAAAGATTTTAGATGTCAGGGAGAGACAATTGAGATTTAGAACCTTGAAAGAATGCCTCGTCTAGTGGAAAGATTATCCCGAAGAGGATGCTACCTGGATGGATGAAAACTCTCTCAATCTTCAATATCCCCAGTTTATCTCGAGATGAGGACATCTCGACTCTTCTAAGGGGGAGAGAATGTAATATTCCCACCCGTGAATATTGACGTCCCGCACACGACGTAAACCTTGTGCGAAGGTTATCTCTTGCATTGAAATTATTGGCGGTGTAATGTGTGACCCGCACGCGAGAAATGGGGTCCTCCGCATTGGTAAATCAAAACCGAAAGTTCAAAACCGCAAGTCTCACAAAAACACCCTCTTGGGAGGGGCAATTTGAATAATTCAAGGCAAATTTTTTTATTTTTACCCCTTTTTCTCCAGCCGATGCACGACTGGAGAAAAGGGAGTGTGGGGGGGATGGGACATGGGAAAGTCGTGGCTTGCATGAGAGGGGGTAACCCATGCAAGGGGGCCACATGGTGGAGGCCTTCTTCCCCCCCCATGCCTATAAAAACATCCATTATGAGCTTGGAATGCAGGGCGACCGTGCTGTGTGAGGGAAAGGCTGCCATGCTGGTGGGATTGGAGGAGGAGGGAGCTGCCGTATTGACAAACGCCGCCAAGGGCTGCCGTGGTCACCATCCGCTGCCGCGTCCAGGAGCTCCGCCGCCTTGCTGAAAGGCCCAGGCCGCCGCCCACCCTCGCCTTGATCACGGCCTCCTTCCCAATCATTGGGACCCCCTTCTCGTCGTCCTGCTGACCAGAAGCTTCTTAGAAGCTTCTTTAAGAAGCTTCTAAGGTTTAAAGACATAGGCCTTGATCCTATGCGGCTTCTCGGTTTTAAATCCGGGCTAGGGAAACTCCTATTCCCAAGCGAGGAGAAGGTATCGGCCTCCTAGTCGTCTCGAAAGGCAAGGGTACAGGATAGAGGGAATCTGCGGAGGCCGTAACCACGACTACTATGGCTCCCAAGAAGCTGCAAGGCGCGCCTGCGGGAGGTTCATCTCCAAGCATTCAAGTGGATATCTCCCCGAGCCCACAGACCCAGGTTTTTATGATTTTGATTCTACGCAAAAGTAACGCATTAGGTATGATAACTCTCACGGGATAGAAAGCACCTATGCATGTTCAAATTTACCAAACCAAATTAAAAGGAAATTGAGGAAAATTTGTCTATTCGATTGATTACTAGAATTATCTCATGACATGAAATGGAGTTATTAACATTTTCAATATGATGAACGTGAGTTGTCTATCCATCTTACGACCTTAGTATTATGTTGTCTTATCATGCATTTCAAAGTGATGAGCCTAGAACACCTACCGCCTATCATTATAAGGCTGAAGTTATTAAGCGTATTGTTGACTAGACGTGGAAAGAATAAGCTTATGTCGCAATTTAGGAAAAATCTTTATTGTAATGGTTCATGGGGAAAAGTTGTTAACACCCGTAGGAGGTTATCCGAAAAGTAATGATGGCATATCAAAAATTGAATCTAGGGATTGGCATGTGGCATGTGCTTGCAAGAAAGGATATACCAACACTAACTCTACAATAATCTCATTTAACTACGTTGTAGTTATGTAAAGGTTGCATGTTGCACTTTCATCGTGCATAAAAATTCATTCATCAAGTGTTACCGTAGGAAAGGTTGCAGGATTTAAACAAAGCCTGAGATTCTAAGGTGTAGATAACAAGGTAGTAGACATGATTATTTGAAGTAAGGCCTAGTAGGTCCTAAGAAAGTTGGTATCCAACTTATCATGTGTTTTTTTACTTACCAATAATAGAGTGAGTCGCATGTTTACATGTATTGTGGTAGTTGAGGCCATTTTTCTTCTTTAGATCTAGTTTATTATCTCTAGGAAGGATTCATCCTTGTCGCGAGACAAGCATAGTGAATTACCCAAATCACCTAGCCACAAAGGATTTCATATACGCATGAATCAGTCAATACGATACATACCCCAAACACTAACTAGGGATTAGCAAGTTAAGGATTCGGCCAAGTTTTCCAATTGTCGCTAAGTCGAAACCTTCAAGGCCAATAGTCCTAACCACATTCCCAAAATGTTGAGTTAATTGGATGCTCATGTAAACAATAATCTAGGATTCCTACCTTAAGGACCAAGCGTTCAAAATGATGAAACTCGAATTGAGTTGGAACCCTAGGACTAATTGTTGTCGATTTAGTAAAATTAGGGATGGGTTGGGTAAAAAGACACCCTAAACCTTGCTTCTCGTCTGAAGTTAATTCCGTGACCAGAATACGCCATTCATTAGGTGAAACGATCTCTTGGAATGGAGGCGACGCTTGCGCAATAAGTTGCAACGTTGCATAGCCTTGCGGGTTGATCGTAAGAAATTTTGCCATTCCTTGGAATGAGGTTGGCAGGTTCTTGCGCAAGTTTAACTTGAAAAGGGATGGGTAGTCATCCTGTTACATCGTCCTCATTAGGGAAAAATTGCTAGTTAAGGGAAGTTAAGTAATTGCTCGGCGCAAATGATTAGTCAATAAATTAAAGCGACATGGTCGCCGGAATCTACTATTAATAAAACCTAAGGTATTGGTTAAGTTGGGTATGACCCTAGCCCAAGGACGATAGGAATCTTGCCAAGTTGCAATTGATTCCGGATCGAATGCGGGATGCATTCGGAGAGAAGGAGTCACTCCTTAACAGTTTGCCAACTAAACGACCACTGGAATTGATTGTGCTTGTAATAGTTTAGAAAGCACTGTTTGCATTGTTTGTTCAAGGAATTAAAGGATGAAAGATATATAAATGCTTCAGGTTGAAGGCCTGAAGGGAGAGGCAGCTTCAGTTACCCTCGACTGCCTGCTTGACCCTAACCAAGGGGGTTGTTGACCGCGCCGGGAACGTGGACCGAACCCGCCACGAGAGGTCTTTTCGTTGAGCTCTACTTGGAGCAGGAGGACGCTTGGGTGCCAGGGGGGGCTCTGGCCGTAAATCCCTCGCCTTCCGGGTCCTGCACAAGAGGCTAACGTGACTCGGGATTGGATCTCGAGGCCTGCATACTAGTCTACGGGCAGAAGCTTGGAATAGTGATCCCTGGTGGATTACTGGATAGCCTTCGGGCGGATTATAGACAAGCCTACGGGCGGAACTCCTTGTATTTCAAAGATAAAAGGATAAAATGATAATAAAGAAGTTGTTTGACATTGTTTTCTTTATGTCCTGTGATAAGATTACGTGAAGGAACCAGTGCTTAACAGGGTTAATCAAAGAAGCTGTTTGATATATGTCGAATTAATGTGGTAGGTAATTACATAACTAAAACAAACCGAGGAAAGTGCGGAGGATGGACCATGGGTCTATCCTATGGATGGGTGGTCTCGGTTAGCCGGGAACTTTTCTCAAAAATCTTCAACGAACAGAGGGATGATCATCATCACCGGAACAAATAACGAGAACATGACTTAGAATTACCTATTACCCGATTCACGCTGTTTTAGGGGAACGGAATGGGACTATGCCTTATGGCAGAGAGGTCGAGCCTTGCATCCCTCTCGTTTCCCATTCTCCTTGAACCAAGTGCAGCGTGAATCCGCTTCAGACCTGGCGTTTCTGCGTAAAGCAGTTCGCTCGGGTCTGACGCTAGTTGCTGCTAGCTAATGACCAAACAAGAAAACCCAAACTCAGGTCGATCCTAAGTGGGAACGGCCAGGATACTTCCTCTACGGGGCAGACACGGAAAGACCTAGATTGCAAAACCCGTAACATTCCATGGGAGTGCCGGGCGGAGTTCTCTAGACATCCTTTCCGATGGACTGCTAAGACGTGTCCTGGATGATCCTAGTGGACACGTTACATCCAAGGTATTGTGGACCGTATAAGATCCCCAAATGCCTAGAACCTAATGCTTACAGATTGTGACTCCCTGAGAACCTAAAGGTTCACAATGTATTCCATATCAGCCTATTGAAGAAATATGTACCTAATCCTAACCATGTACTTGATGACCAACAAGTTGTATTGCCTAGTCAAGGAGTCCTTGAACTAAGGCCTGACAGGATCTTAGACATTAGCGAAAGACAATTCAGATCCAGATCCTTGAGAGAATGCCTCGTCTAGTGGAAAGATTATCCCGAAGAGGATGCCACTTGGATAGATGAAGGCACTCTCAACCATCAATATCCCCAGTTTATCTCGAGATGAGGACATCTCGATTCCTCTAAGGGGGAGAGAATGTAATATACCAAACACTGCAAATCGCATGAACCCCCTTTTAAGTAATGGGGATAATGATATAGCATTTTTTATTATTTACTAAGAATAATGGAATTTTTTTCCCTTATCTCCCCCCCAGCCAACGGTCGTGCTGGAGGGGGAGAGGGGAATAGAATGTTGAGCAAGCTCCTTGCTGGAGCTTGCTCACACTTGGAGCCATGCATGTCGACACGTAGGGCTGCTGTCGCTTGAAGGAAGACGAAGGGAGAGAGGGCCGCCATGACGCCATTCTAAACAACCTAAGTAAGAGAGAGAAGGCTTGGGGGAGCGAGAAGCCAAGGAGACTGCCGCTTTGTGCTGATGGTTGCTTGCCATGTCGCCGGTGCCCAGGGAGGAGCCGCCTTCATTCGCTGTTGTCACCATCGGATGGCTATATACCCCCCTACCCACGTGTCTTCAGAAGCTCTAAAGCTTCTAAGTGGCCTCTTAAGCCCCCTTTCCGCCCCTTAAGCCCTTCCCTTGGGCTTTGGAACCACACTCCCCCCCCCTCCTCGTGTTTAAAGCTCGATAAGCCCCCTTTCCCCCCCAATCAGTGTTAGCGTTAGAGGTCTTATTACCCCCCCCCCCTGTTTCTTTAAAAAAAACCCTCCCCTTAGGGCCCCTTCCTGTGGCCTTGGAAACTTTCTCCCCCCATAAAAGGGTTTTGACCTTAAAGGTCTTATCTCCCCGGTTTTTTTTTAAATCCTCCTTAGGGCCCTTGTTCTTATAACCTTTGGGACTACCCCCCTTATATCTTCTCCTAAGGCCTCCTTAGGCCCCCCTAGGGCCCTTTTTTAAAATCCTCCTTAGGGCCCTTGTTCTTATAACCTTCGAGCCTACCCCCCTTATATCTTCTCCTAAGACCTCCTTAGGCCCCCTTTTCCAATAGCCTTTAAGGCTACTTTTTCCACCCTTGGATTTCCTCCCGTAGGATTCTATAAGGCCCTTTTTTCCCCAAGAAAATTTATCCTTTGCCCTTTCCTTTCCCTATGCAAAATACCCTTGGGGCTTTGTTTTTTTCCCCCACTCGTAAAAGGAAAGAGAGTGTTGAGGCTCTTTTAACACCTCCCTTTCCCACTCAAAAACCCTCGTAAGGGATTCCACACATTTTCATTCCTCGCTTCTGCAAGTCATTACAAGGCCATTAAGCCCCTCCCATGGCTTTAATGGGTCTTATCTGCAAAAGATTTTGAAACACCCCTTCTTTCGAAATCCCTACTTCAAGAAGGGAGCCTTCTAAAACTACTTTCGACGGACAGTGCAAGTTATTGCAAGAAGGGAGCGACGGTGGAATTCCAAAGAGGAGTTGTAAAGCTACTTCCACGATGAAAAGATTGCAATTGCGATGCCTCCTAGGAAAGTCCAAGGCATAGCCGTGGGAGGGTCGTCTCCAGGCATCCACATGGACATCTCACCCCAAGCCCAGGTTTTCCTTCCTAATTTCTATTTGGTATTGTTATAATCCAATCATGCAAGATTAATTGTTAGAAATAGGATATATTTTTGTCCTAAATGCTCACGACGGAGGAACTTAGTCATTAATACTTTCAATAAAACATGCAAAATAAAGAAAGCATAAATGCATTTCTGGCAAATAGCCTTATGCATTGAAATGAATTAAAAATTAGATTAATGTCCATTAAAATAGTATACTTCGTTTAAGCCTAGATGTATAAACTACATATCGCACTATTAACCCATATCCTCTTCGCAATGAATCATCATGGAAAGTGCAAAGCATGAAATGATTCTTACGATGCATAAACTCTAGGAAATTATCGTTTGTTAAACTTCATAAATTATCAAGTAAAAGGTTGCTTGTTTAGCATGAATTTTGTTCGCAAAGTTATAGGAAGATTAGTTGGAATTAACCTAACCTATGCCTGACCTCAAATCAATAAGTTAGGGTTGAAAAATCAATTTACGCATAGACAACGAGTCATGTGAAAATGATCACGTAATTATCTTCTAGAGTTAAACAAATTGGCATAAACCTAAAACACCTAAACTGCGGAGTACTCATTTAGAATGAGTTAAATTCCAAGAAATTAACTAGGAATTAATATGTAACCTAATCGTTACGTATTGAAACTCCTATACCTAAATACTTGCCCACTTTCACCGAGATGTGGGGACAGTGAAACATATTTGAAAGTGAGCTAGGGTTGTCCCTAAGATTCTTACAAGATGAAACTTAGAAACCCTAGGTCTAAAGACGTCAACCTAATGTAATCACGAACAGATTGTTTCGTGACTCCGTTCAATGAGTAGAATAAGTCTCATAATTCGATGCGACACTTGCGCAGCAAGTGCAGAGTCATATGATCTTGTGATTGGATCACAAGGGAATGGCCAAATTCTCGCAATGAGGTTGGCAGGTTCTTACGCAAGTTATCTTGCAAGAGGATGAATAATCATCCTAATTTAGTATCTTTCTGGAGTAAAGAAGATTGCTTGGAAGCAATAGACCAACCAATAAACTGAAATAACCAATGAACTTAAGGTTTGACCAAGTTGGGTAATAGGATACGCCCTAACCCAGGATATAGGGGATCTTGTCAAGTTGCAAGTCATCCCGGATTGAGTGCTGGACGCATTCGAAAGGAAGGATTCATTCCTTAGAAGTTTGCCAACAAAAACAACCAATGGATATGTTTGTGCTTGTTAAAGATTTTAGAGCACTGTTTGGATTTATTTGATCAATGAATTAAAATATAAATGGATATCTATACTTCAGGTTGAAGGCCTGAAGGGAGAGGCAGCTTTAGTTACCCCCGACTGCCTACCTAACCCTAACCAAGGGGGTTGTTGACCGCACCGGGAAAGTAGACCAAACCCGCCGCAACTGGTCTCTCCGTTGAGTGCTACTTGGAGCAAGAGGACACTTCGGTGCCAGGGGGCTTGCACAAGAGGCTAACGTGACTCGGGATTGGATCTCGAGGCCCGCATACTAGTCTACGTGCAGAAACTTGGATTGGTGATACATGTGGATTGCTGGATAGCCTTCAGGCAGATTATGGATAAGCCTACGAGCTGGACTCTTTGTATTTCAAAGATAAATATGATAACCTGTTAATAAGAAAATTATTTGACATTATTTTTCTATATCAAGTGATAAGATTACGTGAAAGAACCAGTGCCTAACGGGTTAATTAAAGAATTTGATTGTTACATGTCCAACTAATGTATTAGGTAATTAAATAACTAAAACAACCCGAGGAAAGTGCAAAGGATGGGCCATAGGTCCGTCCTACAGCAGAAAGATCGTCAAAGAACACGAACAACAAAAGCATTGACCTAGAGTTATGATTGATCGCGATTTACGTTGTTTTAGGGGAACGGAATGGGACTATGCCTTATGGCAGAGAGGTTGAGCTTTGCATCTCTCTTGTTTTCCATTCTCCTTGAACCGAGTGCAGCGTGAATCGGCTTCGGACCTGGCGTTTCTAAGTAAAGTAGTTCGCTTGGGTCTGACACTAGTTGCCGTTAGTAAATGATCAATAAGGAAAACCCTAATTCAGGTCGATTCTAAGTGGGAATGGTCGGAATACTTCCGCTATGTGGCAAACGTGGAAAGCCCTAGACCACAAACCCCGTAACATTCCATGGGAGTGCCGGGCAGAGCTTTCTAGACATCCTTTTCAATGGACTGCGAA
Organism: Lygodium microphyllum; assembly: GCF_053477565.2. Classification (NCBI taxonomy): domain Eukaryota; kingdom Viridiplantae; phylum Streptophyta; class Polypodiopsida; order Schizaeales; family Lygodiaceae; genus Lygodium; species Lygodium microphyllum. The sequence goes on along the minus strand of NC_141152.1, from coordinate 126,283,681 downwards.
GACGTGTCTTGAAGATACAAGTGGACACGTTACAACATCACTATCTTTTTCTTCAAATACTTCATTTTTACTATGCAGTTGAAGTGCTTCCTCAACATGAACTAGTTATAATATTGATTTGGGTTTTTTACAAACCAGATTTCCTTCATAAAATTTGGCCAAAACCCCTATTAAGAGCCTTACCATATCACTTTGGGTTTACTCTTCAAAACTCGGTATGCTACATTATTGTTTCTCAGTTATGATAACTCTAGCAAGTGGGGGAACAAGTTCTTAGGAGGGATGTCAATGTAAAGGGTAAAAGGGATGGGTTATCTTAGTGAAGCTGGAAATGGATTACACCTAGGGATTGAGTGAGTACATAGATTTTTTCAAAGGACTAGCCTCCAACTATATGTGAGTTCCACATGCATCACCAAGATTTGGAACCTATCACCATCATTAGAGAACACCTCACCCTTGTACACAAGTCAATATCCACATCATGGTGTCATTTGGATTTTACACAAAAGCTTATAAGCATGGACCCCCTATGTTACATTCTTATATGTATTTATATATATATCTAAGGAACTAAAGTCAAAGCAGCTTTTGGAAGCCATTTTTATCATTTCAATAAATCCCAAAGGAAAGTGAATTTCAAGAAACTTCCCGCGATGCCCATTACTTTTCAACCTGGTATACAAAGTTGCAAAAGAAACTTTTTTCAGATTCTTCACCAATTTGAAGTTATGAAGGTGCAAACTGTTGGCTACATGCAATTTTCTTCTCTCTTTCACCACATCAGCTTCCATTTTATCCTTCTTGTAAATATATTATAATAATGTGCTTTGGGAACCCACCTCTTGTAACCTAGCTCCCTTTCCCTAACTTGTCTACCCCACCCTTGGCTTCTTGCATGATGACCAAGGTAGGGACTTGTCCCATCCACTATTCTCCATATTGTCAAACATGCCATACATCATCTAGGATTATGTTAATCAAGATAATTAGCTTAATCTAATCCCTCATGGAGGCTATATAAGGAACCCATGGAGATGTAAAGAAACACATTGATAATGACAAGCACATGAGAGCACTCTAGAATACCCTCATGCTAGTCCATCTCTTTGAGGTAAGCTATGAGTGAGTCTCTTTTATTATGTAGCATAATGGCAAGCTTCCTCTACCTCTTCTCCTCTTGTCTCCCTCTCTTCTCATCTTCTCATTCCATGAATACATAATGGCAAGCCACCTCTACCTCTTCTTCTCTTGTCTTCCTCTCTTGTCTTCTCTCTATCACACATACACACACACACACATATTCTAATATGTTGTCTCAATCATATGAACTCTCTTCTAATTTTCCCTCTACATTCATACTTAAACTTATTAAGTAAGAATTGCCATATGCTCTATTGGTAGGGAATCCTTATTTTCTCATGTTATATATGTTCATGGGATAATTTAGGAGCCATAAACTCTTTTAACCTTCCATCATTTTCATTTCCATTAAGATAGGCTACAAATTCTCTCTCGTGAAGTTTTGTTTTTGATTCTTTTCATTCTCTTTGAGAAAAGGGATGTCCTAGCCTATCCTCCCTTTGTATAACTGATGCCACTCTTTAGCTCTCTTAGTGAGGATTGGAAGATGGGGGGTAAGAGACAATCCATTTATATTTTCAGCTCTCATTTTTTGTGCTACTACTGAGGAGTTCTCAAGCTATGCTTTACAATTTCTATGAAGGAAAAAACATCTAAGGCGTTATCATCTTCTTCAATGAGTGTTTGTCAAGGGATCACTAAGGAGAAATCTTCATCAAACCCTATTCAAGGGATTCATTGATCAAGAGTACCACTATGGTCTCCAAAAGAATCTCAAGAGAAAAAAAATCTTTATCAACAAATGGCATGTATGCGAGTAAAATAAGTTAATTATATACACCTTTCTTTGCATAAATGAATACTCTTATTTTCTACAACTTTCAATGAGTAAATAGGAGTATTCATTTATGCACCTCCTGGATCCTTCTTGTAGTGAAAATTTATAATTAATACATAAATGAATACTCCTATTTTCTACAACTTTCAATCGGTTCAAAACATTAGGATGGATGTGTGCATTAGTAGAAAGATACATTTTCAGCAAAGGTTGGTCTTCTATTTTGGAGTTGAGAGGTTGAGAGAGATCTTGTTGTCCTTTGATCCCATAATATTCTCTATTTTGGATTATAATATCTCCTTTAATGTGCACATATTCATTCTACCCTAAGTGCATCCCATGAACCATAAGGATTTGTAAGGACCTATCCGTCGTCTTGCTAGGCAAACTATGCACATAATAGTTAGCGCAAAGCTCAGGTTCCAAAATTTTATAAGGGGCTTATTGGGCCCTCGTTGTCTTGCTGAAATTAATGCATCTGTGAATCCATTTATTCTACCCTTAATAAGATATGACTTGGACCTAGACGTATTTATCTTTGTTTTGTATTCAACTAGATCAACATCTTCCTATCATGGCTTCTCCAAGCTTTTTTGGACACAAAGAGAAGAAAGCTCTAGACTTTTTGGATGACTAAGAAATAACCTTTCTAGTCACAGGCCAGGATGATGAAGCAACCAAAGTATGGGTCTTCTCTTTAGTTCTAAAGAGGGATACTCACGTGTGGTTTTAACTCTCTCAGAGGCTACAAGGGGTAACTGGGAGGATCTCAAGACCGCATTTATGCATGAGAACCAAGATACAGAGCCTTCTGAAGATATCTAGAGACAACTCCTAGATCTTCGCCAAACCTTACCAAGGGAGTACCAAGCATATGAAGGCATGTTTATAAAATTATTGGATAAATGGAAAGCCTCCTAAGCCAAGGGGGAGCGAGTACCCGATTGCCTTAAGAAAGATTATTTTCCAGTCCAACTCCACCCTCTACTAAGGGAGAATGTCAAAAGCAAGTTTCCCAGATCCTATGAAGAATCAGTGACTTATGCTAGGAAGAAAGATAGGAAACTGAAGTATCAAGCACAGTTGAAGGGGGGAGTTAAGCCCATGCAGGTCTTATGAACCATGCCAAGGCCTAGAGAAATAGCAAAGGCCCCACTTGAATAAGAGTTGCCACAGCAAGAGCTCCTACAACGCAATACTAATCAACTTGAAAGCCTTTCATTAAATTTTTTGCAAGGAGTACTGTCCCCTCCCCTCACAAATGAAGGCAATCAAGGTCCAAGGTGACAAGAAAGAGAGTATGTTTGCTATAATTGTGGGGAGACTGGCCATGGTATGTACTTTTGCCCTCATCCGAGGCATCTGCCAGGAAATGGGTTTCAATGAAGAAGGAGGGGACAACAAGTGACACCACATAGGGAGAGGCTTGTTCCACTGAATCTAGGGTCTCCACTGCTGGTCAAGTTCTGTAGCATCCTCGACCACTTGCAGAAGTGTGTTGTTACTTGTCCATCCCCACCAGAGAATCATGACGTCGGGATGATCTTTTTGGATGAGAGTGATTTCAAAGGGAATGCCAAAGTAGTAGAGTTTGAATCAATGTCGGTGAAGAAAGGCTATAGAATTGAGAGGATGAAGCCTACACCACTAGAGAAGGTTGAAAATATAGAAGAAGAGGCAAAGTCTTCAAAGGCTGCAAAGACACATGATAGTAAAAAGAGGAGAGCTGGCTCATATCGACGCATTGAGCTAGATGATTTTTCCCCGAGTAAAGGTACTAGAGCTTATGATTTTCTTGACGATGTGAGGAATCAAGGGTCAAAAATTTCATGGCCACAATTACTACATCTATCTCCAATAGTGCGGTGACAATGGTCAAAGAGATGGTAAGCATTAGATCTCCCATGAAGAATAAAAGCGTGAATGCAATCCATGCTAGAAAGATGGAAGATATTGTGTCTCTAGTGGAAGCCAAAATAAATGGGCAGAGAGTATCAAAGACATATGTGGATGGAGATGCAAAGATTTTGTCATGACGGAAAAGTTGATTCATCATTTGGAATTAGAGGTAAATGAAACTATTGAATTTTGGGCCAAAATGGCTAACAATGTAGTAGTAAATTGTTTGGGAGTTATAAAGAAAGTCAAGATAAAGGTGGGTGGAGTGCAATTGGATCTTGATACGTATGTGATGCCAGTGAAGGGGGACGGCTATTCACTCACTCTTGGGCGACCATAGCTAATGGGAATAAAAGCCAGACAAGATTGAGAGACAAGGGGTTTAGAGCTAAGGCCACAGATGGGGCTGTAGAAAAAATGGAAGAGCACTATCTATAACATGAAGGAGGGCGGATAGGAGGATCTTTTGTTAGAGACCACCACTGATGAATGGATTTCGAACGAGGATTGGTCATCTACGAGATAGAGGGCGAGTCTTCTAATGATGAGAAAGAAAGCTCTCTAGAAGTGATGGGGATTACATTGAAAGGGCCTTCTAGTAGTGAGATTTCATAGCCGCCCCGGGGAGATCATTCATAAATATATGTATGTATCACGTGAGTTCAACATAAGGGACTTTTAAAATACCATTTTTACACATTTTTTTAACATATATAAGGGTCCCATATAAAGGGATTACTTACAGATTGAATAGAAAAGGGTTATGTTTTATTAAGAAAAAATCATAGATAAGGATATTTATAAATAGGCCTTGAATGCACATGATATAGAGGGTATACGTATAGTGAACTACCCGAGAGGCAGCATCTTCCAAAGGTTGAGAAGGAGGGGTTAGGAAAAATGTTGACTAAGGATCTATCAACTGAGGAGAAGGCAGCCTACATGGAAGTGGTGATAAAACACTCTACACTTTTTATTTCTGATTATGAACACATCACAGGTATGACAACAATACAACATCATATTAATCTAAAAGATGGAGCAAAGGCCAGTGGTGCAGCGAGTACGACGGTTGGGAGTAGTTCAACAAAATACTCTACTCATTAAGGTGTAGCGACTTTTAAAGGCAGGTTTTATCTATCTAGTAGGAGACTTAGAGTGGGTTTCACCTGTAGTGGTGACATCGAAGAAGAACATAAAATGGTAGATTTGTATGGACTACAAGCCTCTAAATGTTGCAACAAAGAGAGATCACTTTCCTCTTCTCTTTGAGGTTGAAATACTCAACGAGATGGCCGGGCATGAGAGATACACTGTTTGTGATGGGTATTCAGGTTATTTCCAAATCCAAATAATTGAAGAGGATCAACAGAAGACCACCTTAATTATTCATTGGGGGTTTTTCGCTTACAAAGTAATGCCATTTGGATTAACAAAGGTCCCAACTACCTTCTAGCGATTCATAAATTATGTCTTCCAGCCATATTTTGGGAAATCCATTAGGGTATTTATTGATTATTTTTGTATTTATAGTTGTAAGGCTCTACATCTAGGGAAGGTGAATGAAGGTTTTAACCGACTCGCACAAACGAGGGATAGCTAAACCATGAGCAGTCATCTTGGTAAAAGTAGTGTAACTTTGTTAGGGCATATCGTAAGTGAAAGGGGCATTGAAGCGGATCCAAACAAAAATAAGGCCCTATTGACACTGCCATCACCATCTTCTATGAAGCAACCAATATCTTTCATTCTGAAGGTACGATATATGGGGCGGTTCATTCATCTCCTCTCCCAATTTGTGTTTCCACTACAACAGTTGACCCACTCTGAGGGGCTCCTGTTGAGTGACGAAAGCTAAAGATGCTTTGCAAGCTCAAGGAGGGCAAGATGGATAAGAGACTGTGGTTAGGGATGTGAGAATGGAGGAAGAAAAGAAAGAAAGATGTGTAAATGAGAAAAAGAATAAACTTTTAACCCATTTAAACCCCAAAACCAAGTTAATGCAGCTTCATATGCACTGTCCATCCTATGATCACAAATCCATAACCTTTTATTGGGATGTGAGGAATTTCATACGTGCACTTGTTAGATGGCCAAGAGCCCAAATTATTATTTTTTACAAACTTTTTTTTTGTGACTCTTGGCTACCTAACAAGTGCACATTTGAAGTTTCATCACATTTTGATAATGTTTGGTATTTAAAAAATTATCTCACACCAAAATTATGGATGGATTGATAATCGAGAAATCAACATCGCAACTACTAGGCTTAGAAGCTTTGCACCACATAGACTATATAGAGGCATCATGAGTAAAGTCTGTGATAAGAAATAGCAAAATTTTGCATGTTTTTCCTATTGAAATTATTAGTGCTAGCAAAAACTCTAAGTAAGAGTTAAAAATATACCAAAGATGCATAGTCAAAGTTGAGAGCGAAGGACAAGAGTAAAAATTTAATTCATATTTTAAGGGCGTATACAACAGTTTTGCACTAGGATATATTCATATGTCGAGTGTACGAGCAGAACACTATGCCAAAAAAGATAACATTACAAGCTGTGTTCATTCCATTGAAACAAATGCATCCTTCACTTCTTGAAGAATTCTTAAAAGTTGGAAGTCCTTGGGAGTTACAGTGATGCACTTCGCATGTATTGCAAAACATTGAGTATTAGTTATCAAGTCAACCAAAAAGGCCTCTACAACACACTATAGAGCATGAAGACATTCTTTTGTGAAGTGATTATGGCTATCTTGACCTTGTGCCAAAACCCACCTCCTACTTTCTGTGCGGTAGTGCTTTTGCACAATCTCATGAACAAGTCTTGAGAAGCTCATCTTTGGAATGATGAGATCAAAAGAGCATTGATACCTCCTGATTTCTCTCAGGGCCACTGTACGTGGCTTCCACTTGTGTTTCTTGAGGGGATGCTGAGGAGGACCCTTGTGAGGGTGGCTTGAGGAAGCTAGATTAGGTTGAGAAGGGGGTGCAGCTGCACTTGTAGATTCTCCAAGGGGCTAAACACAATATGGGGCTTAACGCATGTGACACCAACCAACCTTCCGCCATCCTACCTTCTGGAGGAGCTCGTTGTCGCACAAAGCCTTTCAAGGTTTTCATGAAGTGCTTTAGGAAGAACATCCATCGCGTATGGACAGGTCCAGCAATCTCCACTTCGTCCACAAGATGCACAAGAAGGTGAACTTGTATCGTGAGCATGCTAGTGGGCAGGTATTTCTCAAAGAGACAAACCATCTCCACTGCTCCCCGCCTTGCGGATTCAATAGAGGACGTCTTAATCTCTTTCTGTGAGATCCATTGCACCAAAGTCGACAACTTGTAAATGGCCCCGCGAATTTCTGGAGTAAGGCATCCTGCGATCGCGATCGGTAGGACAAACTGCCACAAATGAGAAAGCATTATAAATAATGGCCACTTTTCAAATTGAAAAATGCCCACGCTAATTACAATCCATTCTGTTCAAAAACCTGACATATCTTATGCTAATCATGGGATTTTAGCCCCGACAATTAGTCATCTTTAGAAAATGCGGACCTGAGAGAACGCATCATACCCGTCAGAGTGCGGATAGACTTAATTACTTGCTTCACAATGCACTCTTCTTTGGTGGACAAAACCCAAGGAGCGTGAGGAAGTTGCACTCCCCCTTCAGCACTCGACTACGGCCAAAGCCCCTCCATCTTACCTACCTCCTTCAAATCCATTCGTGACCCTATAGTGTCTCTCTTTCCTGTGATGTGGTCCCATAGCAAGCTGCCCACATTCTTGAAAATATGCATGGGATCCAACAAGTGGTTGACCTGTAAGTGGGTCCAATATGGCAACTCGTAGAAAACTGAGAACCGTCGCATTCCATTTGGATGTGATTCCGGGTTTACTATTTTCAGCTCGTACCAGCTTGCAGCGTTCATACGTGTTGGAGGTCCTCCAAGAAAACCTTCCCTGAGTTCATGATCCTTCGGCAAGAAAGCGGCATGTCTTTGATATACCATCTTCTTCATGGTTCGTGACCTTCGGGAGTCTAACTATGGCCCACACAATGGACATGCATGATAACCTAAGGTAACCAGACCTGTAAGGCGAGCCACGACCTAGTGAATACTTGATTGAATGAAATAAAATATAGATATTACCAGCGAGAATGGAGGTCTGCTCACCTGAGCACTCTCCCAATCCCGGAAAGTCATGCATCGTCCACATGAGAATGGCTCGAATGTTGGCTGACCGCCGACCATCGCGCCTGCTCATATCTTGCACAGTGACCCCCTCCTCCCACAAAATCTTAAGCTCATCGACTAATGGACGAAGATACACGTCCATATCTTTTACTTTGTAGTGGCCCGGGACGAGCAAGCTAAGGATGAGATGTCCTTTCTTCGTAGAAAGCCATGGCGGGATGTTGTAGTTGACAAGCACTATAGGCCACACACTGTAAGAAGTCGAGCACAGACCGAATGGGTTCACACCATCCATAGCGAGACCGAGCCGAAGATTCCTTGGCTCTCGCGCAAAGCCTGGGAAGGTAGAGTCAATGTGGCTCCATACGCATGAATCTACTGATATTCGTTGAACTCCATCTGTGGACCTATTCTACACATGCCACGTTGTTAAGCTTGCCATGCCAGACGTGCGAAACATGTGGTTTATGCGGGGGATGAGCGGAAAGTGTCTGAGAACTTTTTGAGGGATGGTTTGCCCTTGCAAGTCCTGTCGATACCTATGAGCACCACACTTTGGACATGTCTCCATAGTCTCGTATTCATCTTGAAACAGTATGCAGTCATTGATACATGCATGGATGTTATTGTAGTCCATGCCAAGCTTCTGTAAAACATGTCGTGCATCATCACGAGACTGAGGCATGGTATTTGCAGGTGGTAATATATGATATTTCAATAACCTGAAAAAAATCATAAAACACCTTGAAAAAGCACAAATGTTTGCAATATTACTGTTTAAAAAAAAATCAATGAAGCCTATGTGCTAGATACCTGAATAACTCAGTCACACTCATATCGCTCCAACCGTATTTTGCTTGCACACTTAAGAGTGCAAGCAATCTCTTCAACCGAGATACTCGGCACCCATCATATAATGGTATGGATGCTTCCTCTCTAAGCGGGTCAGATGTCTCAACATCCATGGGAATCAATGCATCGATCATTGCCTCCATCTCAGGCTCCAAGATTATAGGTAGGTCGGGAAGGTTGTCTGTCTCCTCTGGCATTGACGGTATAGATGGGCCTTGCGAACTCTTCTAATTGGCTGCAAAGGGTGCACTCCCCCTTGGGTCGATACATCAACCCCCTGGATAGAAAATTTGCCAACAAGACCCAATCTTATTGTGTATGGTTTTCAATTAGCTTGCGAGTATAATGCATGATTAATATTAACTTCAAATTGCCGTTTGCTGAAAATCTGCAATCGCCTCATCAATGATTTCAGATTGAAACTCGCCAAATCATCGTACGTGTTCTATAGACAATCGGCGTTTTTGTCTAATTGCCAACTTGCATTGAGAGCAAGGACATGGGACACGCTGATTAAGATACGTCTCGCGGTCTTGAACAATAAGACCTTCTTCATTTTCCATCTTATCTACATTACAGCAAACGAGGCTTAAATGGATAGTTTTATGGAGATGTACGACAAGTTGCAAGTTGACCATAAATCTTGCATTGTACATAGTAGTTGAGAGATTTTTTGATGTTATATCTCGGCCTTGTATCATGCTCAAGGATTTGTTTGTCCCGGTAGATAATTATTCGTTATTGTAAAAAACTGCACTAGAGGGCTTTGAGTATAAGTAATCCATTTATGAGCATCATTGAGGATCTCTTAGTCTAATAATAAATCAGTCTCAACAAAAAGCATCTTAGAAATGTGGTTTTTTTGTCCTAGGATCGCGTATTAAAATTAATGCCATCTATGAAATTTATTAACTATAGTAATAAAATTTATTTCAATCAATTCTACTCATAGTCATAAGACCTGAGAGAAAATATCCTATACTCAATTTAAGGGATTCTTCTTCTATAACAATACTTTTGGGTTGATTTTGATGAAGTACCGTAATGACCATTAGCTAGGGTATCATTTTCTTTTAGTCCTTCTGTTGACTAGTTGGGATGATTTCTAATTTGTTATGCGTATAAAGTTAATACAAAAACAATGAATTATGCATATCACAATTAGATCCCCTACTTGGACATTATGAAGGACATGACCAATTTTAAGCCATCTTAAAGAGTCACCAATGTACGTGGCCCATGGCAAAGCACATTGCATACCATTATCGATAAGTCTATTATCTTAAATTTCCTTCCCCTCCCTCTCCCTCTCTTTCTCTCCCTCTCTCTCCCTCTCCCTCTCTTTCTCTCTTTCTCTCTCATTTCCTCTCCAAAACAAGCAAAAAAAAAAAGTGATTCAAACATTAAACAAGCAAGAGGGAGAGAGAGAGAGAATGCACTCTCCTCCCTCTCCCTCTCTTTCTCTTTCTCTCCCTCTCTCATTTCCTTTCCCTCCCTCTCCCTCTCCCTCTCTTTCTCTCTCTCTCTCTCTCTCTCATTTCCTAAACAAGCAAAAAATAAAGTGATTTAAACATTAAACAAGCAAAAGGGAGAGGGAGAGAGACAATGCACTCTCCCTCTCTTTCTCTTTCTTTCCCTCTCTCATTTCCTTCCCCTCCCTGTCCCTCTCTTTCTCTCCCTCTCTTTCTCTCTCATTTCCTCTTCTAAACAAGCAAAAAATAAAGTGATTTAAACATTAAACAAGCAAAAGGGAGAGGGAGAGAGAGAATGCACTCCTTCTCCCTCTCCCTCTCCCTCTCTTTCTCTCTTACTCTCTCGTTTCCTCTCCTAAACAAGCAAAATAGAAAGTGATTTAAACATTAAACAAGCAAAAGGGAGAGGGAGAGAGAGAATGCACTCTCCCTCTCCCTCCCTCTCCCTCTCTTTCTCTTTATCTCCCTCTCTCATTTTCTCCCCCTCCCTCTCCCTCTTCCTCTCCCTCTCCCTCTCCCTCTCTTTCTCTTTCTCTCCCTCCCTCTCCCTCTCCCTCTCTTTCTCTCTCATTTCCTCTCCTAAACAAGCAAAAGAGAGTGATTTAAACCTTAAACAAGCAAAAGAAAGAGAGAGGGAGACTCACCGATGAGATATGGCGAGCGTGGGGTGACTCCTCTTTGCGATGAAGGCTCCTCCTCTCCTTCGCGAACAACGGCAGCAGCAGCGGCAACAAGTCTTCCTCCTCTCCTTCTCTCATGACGGTCGCTCTCTCCCTCGCTCTCGCTCTCAAAACTCACAATGGAGCAAACGCGAAATGAAAACCACGCTCGATTTCGGCCGCTTTTTTTCTGTGTGGAGCATCGCTATTTGCGACACAAATAGCGACGCTATTAGTGGCACCAATAGCGACGCCGCTATCCGCCGTCACTAATCGGCGTCGCTACTAGCTCAAATCCTTGTAGTGCTCCATTATGAATGGTTTTTTCTTTGCTATGCACTAGGCACTATCCAATGTGAATTTACCATCCCTTGTATGGACCAAACTCTGATGCTTCCTTTTTCTGCAAAGTATGACCCATGTGCCTTAAGGATATGCTACAAAGACACATATCACACATGAGTAAAACTATGCTCAATATTTTATACAATTCATACAATTTTAAAACATTGACATATTACACATCATGTAATGTGTGATAGGGCTTTTTCTTCACACTTCCACAATGTTTTTGTAGAACCTATGCACAATGTTGATAAATTCTTGTTTATCTACATTGTTAAATGCCATCTTGTAAAGTAAGGGAGCCAATTTGTTAAGACTAATCCAAACCTTTGCTTTGGCCAGCCTTGTTTTCTCTCTATTACTTCGATCATGAACTAAAAACTACAACTTTTTTCACCCATCATAGTCTTGCGACCTACAAACCATGACATTTCATTCCTCATTGATGGGTGATGAGAGAAATTTCCTAGCCTTTGCTCCTCCAAAGCAAGGATTTTTTAGCAAGTTACTAGATTTTCTTGATCTCTTCTCATATTTTTCAATTTTCACTTGATACTTGTGTAGCCCATTTTTTTATAGCACTTGCATCACATTCCTACACGTTGCAATGGCTTCTTTTTTTGGTTGCATCCTATAAGCAAAACAAATGTATTCATATACAAGTTTCTCCATGATTCTAAAAAAACCATGCAATGAACAAATGTGAATACAATTCAATGGAATGTTGAAGATGGGCTTCCAAGTGGGACCTTCTCTATTGTGTGTCGGAGCAACACTTGTCACCCTTTGCCAGTTTTTCTTTTTGTCTTTTTCTTCCACCTTCTCTGTCAAGCAATATAGGTATGGATTCTTTGTATTTGTACCATTGGAAATTCCACACATGCATTTTCAAGTTTTCAAGTCTCTTATAAAATACCATTCAACCAAGTATTGACTATATCCTTCAACCGAGAGTATCTCACCATGCTCTTGATGACCGATGATGTTTGGAATGCTTGTGTGCATAAAAAACAGTTGCAGTATCTCAAATTCTTCTTTGCGAACTTCAAATGTAGCGAGCCACCACACATGGCACTTGGATTGAACACTAAAGTATCCTGGGTTGTTCTTGTTGAATTGTAAAGCTCTATTCATCAAAGTTACAGTAACTCTTTCAAGATTTACCTCTTTGATGATCTCACTTTCATCTAATTTTATAACAAATTGCAATTTACCATTACATTCCTCAACATACATATTGTAGTACATTACCATTGCAAAGTGTACCTTGTACAAATGTAAATAGTAATTGTTGAGTTCGGTGAACTTCACCTCATATGCATTTTTTGTCACAACCTTTAGTTTTTCCATGCATTGAATATGCATTGAATCTCATATCAACTCAAAAACATTTACATTAAGTTACCACCGAGCCTCTATTAACTTTGAAGGTTGAGGAAGAGGGACGATTCTATTTCTCTTCAACACATGACCAGACCTAGACTTCACACCTTTGAATATCTTTCAGTAAGTCACTGTGCTAATACTGGCCCTATCACAAACAGGTTGTGTATCCATAGCTAACAACTCAGTTGATACATCTTTTAATGTGCACTCAATCACCTTTTTTTTCACAGCCTTAAACTTAATATTGCTCAAAGCGTTTTCCAATGTACTTGCCCTCAGTAATCTACTAATATATGATCCAACCTCACCCTCACCTAGGTTCTCATTCTGAGATACCTTGCATACTCTGATATGTTGCCTAGTGTAACCAAGTAATCTATTTTCACCCTCGCACATATATATATTTCAATGTGGTATACAAAATATTTTGGCCTTCCAAGATGCTATGGTGCTATAACACTCATAAAAAAATGTTGCATCATTAATTTCATAACCTATGGAGGAGTCCACTTGTGGTGTCCAAGCCAAACGATAAAGTTCATATCTTTATCTCTAATTGTGACGCACTTTGCATGGATGACCGCTAGCTGTGTATAATCGAACAAGTCAATGAGAAATCCCTCTACAACCGTTTGTAGGGCCTTCATAGCTGCACTAGTCTTCTTTCTTACTAGTGGGCCATCGCACACTCGCACCCAAAAATTTTTCAACCCTTTCACCACCAAGTCTTGCTTAACTTTCCGAACAACCTTATGAAAAGATTTTTTTGAGATGAGAAGCTCATATCTGCAAATGGATTCTCCTTATCTCTCGAAAGGAGGGCAATAGTACCCAATTTCCATCTCCTCTTTTTTTATGCTGGTTCTTGTGCTCTATAGGGAGCACCTTGCTCTGTTGTAGTAGAGGAGGTTCCACCTTGTGCTCTAGGTGGTGGGCCTTAGCATGAGACCTTTCCTTGACCGAAATGGTGACATGCTTGCTTAGTGCATGCGATGCAAGCTCAAGGAGGGCAAGATGGATAAGAGACTGTGGTTAGGGATGTGAGAATGGAGGAAGAAAAGAAAGAAAGATGTGAAAATGAGAAAAAGAATAAACTTTTAACCCATTTAAACCCCAAAACCAAGTTAATGCAGCTTCATATGCACTGTCCATCCTATGATTGCAAATCCATAACCTTTTATTGGGACGTGTGGAATTTCATACGTGCACTTGTTAGATGGCCAAGAGCCCAAATTATTATTTTTTACAAACTTTTTTTTTGTGACTCTTGGCTACCTAACAAGTGCACATTTGAAGTTTCATCACATTTTGATAATGTTTGGTATTTAAAAAATTATCTCACACCAAAATTATGGATGGATTGATAATTGAGAAATCAACATCGCAACTACGAGGCTTAGAAGCTTTGCACCACATAGACTATATAGAGGCATCATGAGTAAAGTCTGTGATAAGAAATAGCAAAATTTTACATGTTTTTCCTATTGAAATTATTAGTGCTAGCAAAAACTCTAAGTAAGAGTTAAAAATATACCAAAGATGCATAGTCAAAGTTGAGAGCGAAGGACAAGAGTAGAAATTTAATTCATATTTTAAGGGCTTATACAACAGTTTTGCACTAGGATATAGTCATATGTCCAGTTTACAAGGAGAACACAATGCCAAAAAAGATAACATTACAAGTTGTGTTCATTCCATTGAAACAAATGCATCCTTTACTTCTTGAAGAATTCTTAAAAGTTGGAAGTCCTTGGGAGTTACAGTGATGCACTTCACACGTATTGCAAAACATTGAGTATTAGTTTTCAAGTCAACCAAAAAGGCCTCTGCAACACACTGTAGAGCATGAAGACATTCTTTTGTGAAGTGATTACGGCTAACTTGACCTTGTGCCAAAACCCTTCTCGTGCTTTCTTTGCGGTAGTGCTTTTGTACAATCTCATGAACAAGTCTTGAGAAGTTTTTCTTTGGAATGATGAGATCAAAAGAGCATTGATACCTCTTGATTTCGCTTAGGGCCACTATACCTGGCTTCCACTTGTGTTTCTTGAGGGGATGCTGAGGAGGACCCTTGTGAGGGTGGCTTGAGGAAGCTAGATTAGGTTGAGAAGGGGGTGCATCTGCACTTGTAGATTCTCCAAGGGGTTAAACACAATATGGGGCTCTGAGTGAAAGATTATTTGCAACTATCCTAGGCCTAGCCATCTTTCGTGCACAAGAGATGTGAGAACTCAATGAATAAGATAGAAAGGGAAATCCTCTTTTATATAACCCTAAAGTGTAAGACTCATTTACATAGATACACACTCTCTTTTTTTTTCTCTTAAACAATGCTCTCCTCAAACCCATTTTCTACCTTCTCAAAGCCTTGTTTTTAGCCACTTGGCATGGTTTTCTTTGGCACTTGAGGCTTCATAATACACTCTTTTAGTGACATGACTTGACTCCATCATATCTACAACCGATCCATGAGTCAGTACTTTCATTTATTCTCTTTTGCAAGGATTTAGCTTCATTCGCTACTATAATCCTATACCACCAAGATAGCAATTGGATCATTGGATTGCTACCATTCACCCCTCCATTATGAATGGTTTTTCTTTGCTATGCACTAGGCACTATCCAATGTGAATTTACCATCCCTTGTATGGACCAAACTCTGATGCTTCCCTTTTCTGCAAAGTATTACCCATGTGCCTTAAAGATATGCTACAAAGACACATATCACACATGAGTAAAACTACGCTCAAGATTTTATACAATTCATACAATTTTAAAACATTGACTTAGTACACATCATGTAATGTGTGATAGGGCTTTTTCTCCACACTTCCACAATGTTTTTGTAGAACCTATGCACAATGTTGATAAATTCTTGTTTATCTACATTGTTAAATGCCATCTTGTAAAGTAAGGGAGCCAATTTGTTAAGACTAATCCAAAACATTGCTTTATCCAACCTTGTTATCTCTCTATTACTTCCATCACGAACTAAAAACTACAACTTTTTTCACCCATCATAGTCTTGCGGCCTACAAACCATGACATTTCCTTCCTCATTGATGGGTGATGAGAGAAATTTCCTAGCCTTTGCTCCTCCAAAGCAAGGATTTTTTAGCAAGTTACTAGATTTTCTTGATCTCTTCTCATATTTTTCAATTTTCACTTGATACTTATGTAGCCCATTTTTTTATAGCACTTGCGTCACATTCGTACACATTGCAATGGCTTTTTTTTTTGGTTGCATCCTATAAGCAAAAGAAATGTATTCATATACAAGTTTCTCCACGATTCTAAAAAAACCATGCAATGAACAAATGTGAATACGATTCAATGGAATGTTGAAGATGGGCTTCCAAGTGGGATCTTCTCTATTGTGTGTCAGAGCAACACTTGTCACCCTTTGCCAGTTTTTTTTCAATCTTTTTCTTTCACCTTCTCTGTCAAGCAATATAGGCATGGATTCTTTGTATTTATACCATTGGAAATTCCACACATGCATATTCAATTTTTCAAGTCTCTTATAAAATGCCATTCCACCAAGTATTGACCATACCCTTCAACCGAGAGCATCTCACCATGTTCTTGATGACCGATGATGTTTGGAATGCTTGTGTGCATAAAAAACAGTTGCAGTACCTCAAATTTTTCCTTACGAACTTCAAATGCAGCGAGCCACCACACATGGCACTTGGATTGAACACTAAAGTACCCTGGGTTGTTCTTGTTGAATTGTAAAGCTCTATTCATCAAAGTTACAGTAACTCTTTCAAGATTTACCTCTTTGATGATCTCACTTTCATCTAATTTTATAACAAATTGCAATTTAACATTACATTTCTCAACATACATATTGTAGTACATTACCATTGCGAAGTGTACCTTGTACAAATGTAAATAGTAATTGTTGAGTTTGGTGAACTTCACCTCATATGCATTTTTTGTCACAACCTTTAGTTTTTCCATGCATTGAATATGCATTGAATCTCATATCAACTCAAAAACATTTGCATTAAGTTACCACCGAGCCTCTATTAACTTTGAAGGTTGAGGAAGAGGCACGATTCTATTTCTCTTCAACACATGACCAAACCTAGACTTTACACCTTTGAATATCTTTTAGTAAGTCACTGTGCTAATACTGGCCCTATCACAAACAGGTTGTGTATCCATAGCTAACAACTCAGTTGATACATCTTTTAATGTGCACTCAATCACCTTTTCCTTCACAGCCTTAAACTTAATATTGCTCAAAGCGTTTTCCAATGTACTTGCCTTCAGTAATCTACTAATACATGATCCAACCTCACCCTCGCCTAGGTTCTCATTCTGAGATACCTTGCATACTCTGATACGTTGCCTAGTGTAACCAAGTAATCTATTTTCTTCCTCGCACACATACTTCCGTAAATTTGTGATTCCTAAGAAAGTTGGAGGTCTATTGTTTAAGGGTTCAATTGGATAGATTCTCCCATCAACCCACAAGTCCACATGTTTCAATCCCATTTTCATATAACTTTGTAGAACCTGAGGGTTGATACTAGTATGTTGGGTTCTTTTGAACAATGGAGCATATTCAATCTCTACCTCAATATGCAGCTCATTCTTTCTTGTATTCATTTCACTTATTAAAAGAAATGGGAAGCCTATTTGGTTGTCACATGAGGTAGAGTGAAGATGCACGGAGAGGCACACAAAGGTGCCAAGAAAAAGGAGGGTGTAAGTAATTCACTCTATTAATAAAGGTTGTATAAACATAGAGAAGAGGTCACAATAGAGCCATGAGATAGTATAGATAGGGGGGAAAAAATCTCAAAGAGTAGGGATGTCCAAGACTTTAGAAACTTGCACTTACATGCTTTGCATTTATGAATGTCTAGTTCCTAGATAATTTTTGACACTATTGAGCCCCATGTATTTAACTATTATGGAATAGAAAATATAAGATGATTGATTACTTTTCTAATTAAATATTACATAATGCTCAAGGTACCAAGGTAGGTTCACTTCAGAGTATTTAGATGTGAACGGTTAGGAGAAGATGTCATTCTTCTTTTCTTTCTTCTATGTCCTTCCTCTTTGTTTGTAGTAGCGGTAGTGAGTGGATAGTTGAAGAACGAATAGCTATGCCGAACAAGGGAGAGCTTTACATGGATGGTGAGAGTACTATTAGAGCTCCTTTCAATGGATCAAACTTCAATGGGAGAGAGGAAAGGTTTAGTGAGTTTACTACACCCAATTTGGTGCTTTGCCTTTTCTTTCTTACATTCTTAGGATAAGTGAGGAAAGATAAGTATTGTGGAGGTTTAATACGAGTCAACTATGTGAGATGTAGCTTGAGCTTAGAGAGTATAGACG
The DNA here is from genome assembly GCF_053477565.2 of Lygodium microphyllum. Lineage (NCBI taxonomy): Eukaryota > Viridiplantae > Streptophyta > Polypodiopsida > Schizaeales > Lygodiaceae > Lygodium > Lygodium microphyllum. The sequence continues at coordinate 126,265,589 of NC_141152.1, read as the reverse complement.
AATAATTTTGGACCCCAAGCACACATTTTATGAAGATCTTCTAGAATCCAAAACCCTTCTTCTCTCAATGTATCTCATAGATAATTTCCTTGTTTTGCAAAGAAGAGGTCCTTTAGACAATCTTTTATCATAACCATTTGCAATATGATAAAGATTCAAGTAACATACATCTAACTCATTGACCATGGTGTAACCACAATAACACAATGTAAACGTTGAAGCCTTTAATCTTGACTTATATCATTAAAGTAACTTTTTTTTAGAAAGTTAATATCTCCACTTGTCTCTTTTCAAGATTTTCTTACCTTGTTGAACCTTTTTAAAATTTGATAATGATGAAGCATGTCCATATGACATTGGCATTACAAGTAACATTTTCACAAAGTCCTTATTTATCCCACATAATCTAATAGAAAATACATAATGCATGTCTCACATGACACTTATCAACATCATCCTTGTTGCCAAAGCATCCAACATCTTTCACATGGCAAGAAACAAAATTTAATATGCACATATGAATTTGTGACTTTGCAAAGGATTATAGGGACATAAGATAAAGATGGTTGTGCTACAACTATTATTTGATAGAAATTGTCCAGATTGTGTAGGAAGATAAAGAGCCACAAGAAAGAAAGGAAAGGCCTAATGGTTGGCCTTGATATACAATTCATTATGGTCATGCTCTCTTACATACAAATCATCTCTACAATCGTTTGAGCAATAAATTTTCAATGTTCATTGTCTTTATATTCTCCGTTGCATACACTACAACAGAAATGAGGCATAGACGTGCATGTTAGACGCGCAAAGTCAGGCGCGTCTATCATCACATTTGTATGTGCGTGTAAAAGAGCATGTAAATAGACACGAATTTTACGTCTATATATCCACACAAATAGACGCGAATATAGACGCGTTTTCAGACGCGTCACTACAACAAGCAGCAGTTATAGACGCACGCACAGACGCGCACTAAAATTGTAAATTTTTTAAAAAAATATAGACCCAATTGCGCGTCTATATTTGTATCTAATTTTCAGGTGAAATCGCATCTATGTGCGCATGTATATGCACATGTATAAGCGCGTGTATAAGCGCGTGTATATGCGCATCTATAACTGTGTTTAACTGTGCATATATAAGCGCGTCTATAAGCAATTCCTGCTCTATATACACGCGCTTATACACGTACGTATGTATTACATGTATTTTTTTAAATGAATAAAAGATATTTTAGTTTATCCTTATTAATAAATAATTATTGAATATATGTTTGGTTCATGTAAGTGTGATAATAATGTGGTATACGTGAATGACGCATTCGCATACGTCAACATAATTCAATTTAGTAATGTAACGTGTCCCCTAGTATCATCCAGGACATGTCTTAACAGTCCATCGGAAAGGATATCTAGAAAACTCCGCCCGGTACTCCCATGGAATGTTACGGGTTTTGCGATCTAGGTCTTCCCGCGTCTGCCATATAGCGGAAGTATCCTGGCCGTTTCCCACTTAGGATCGACCGGAATTAGGGTTTTCCTGTTTGGTCATTAGCTAACAGCAACTAGCGTCAGACCCGAGCGAACTACTTTACGCAGAAACGCCAGGTCCGAAGCGGATTCATGCTGCACTTGGTTCAAGGAGAATGGGAAACGAGAGGGATGCAAAGCTCAACCTCTCTGCCATAAGCATAGTCCCATTCCGTTCCCCTAAAACAGCGTAAATCGGGTAAACCATAACTCTAGGTCATTGCTTTCGATGATCCTCCCGCTGTTCTTCGAGATTTTTGAGAAAAGTTCCCGGCTAACCGGGACCACCCAACCGTAGGACGGACCAATGGTCCATCCTCCGCACTTTCCTCAGTTTGTTTTAGGTATGTAATTATCTAACACATTAATTTGACATATAACAATCAGCTTCTTTAATTAATCCTGTTAAGCACAGGTTCCTTCATGTAATCTTATCATGTGACATAGAAAAACAATATCAGACAAATTCTTTCTTATCATTTCATCATTTTATCTTTGAAATACAAGGAGTTCCGCCCGTAGGCTTTTCCATAATCCGCCCGAAGGCTATCCAGTGATTCCCAGGGATCACTATACCAAGCTTCCACCTGTAAACTAGTATGCGGGCCTCGAGATCCAATCTCGAGTCACGTTAGCCTCTTGTGCACGACCCGGAAGCGAGGGATTTACGGCCAGAGCCCCCCCTGGCACCCAAGCGTCCTCCTACTCCAAGTAGAGCTCAACGGAAAGACCTCTCGCGGTGGGTTCGGTCCACGTTCCCGGCGCGGTCAACAACCCCTTTGGTTAGGGTCAGGCAGGCAGTCGGGGGTAACTGAAGTTGCCTCTCCCTTCAGGCCTTCAACCTGAAGCTTTAGATATCTTTTCATCCTTTAGTTCCTTGAGCAAACAATGCAAACAGTGCTTTCTAAACTGTTACAAGCACAATCAATTCCAGTGGTTGTTTATTTGGGCAATTTCTAAGGAGTGAATCCTTGTCTCCGAATGCATCCAACATTCGATCCCGGATCAATTGCGACTTGGCAAGATCCCCAAGTGGTTTGTTTGTTCACCCTATTGTCCTTGGGTTAGGGCCATACCCTGTTAACCCAACTTAACCAATACCTTAGGTTTTATTAACAGTAAATCCTGGTGACCATGTCGCTTCAATTTATTAATTGATCATTTGCTCCCAAGCAAATACCCAACTTCCCTTATCTTGGCAAATTTTCCCAAGAAAGGTGATATAACAGGATAACTACTCATCCTCTTGCAAGTTAAACTTGCGCAAGAACTTGCCAACCTTATTCCAAGAATTGGCAAAAACTCTCTTGTGAACAAACCACAAGTCTATGCGACGTTGCAACTTATTGCACAAGTATCGCATCTATTCCATGGGATCATTTCACCCATTGAACGGCGTTTTCTGGTCACAAAATTATCTCCAGACGAGAAAAAGGGTTTAGGGTGTCTTCTTACCCAACCCATTCCTAAATACACTAGGCCGACAATGTTCGGCCCTAGGGATTCCAACTCAATCCAAGTTTCATCATTTGAACGAGTGATCCTTAGGGTAGAAACCTTAGATCATTTTATGCATGAGCGTCCAATTGTCCCTACATTCCGCGAATGTGGGTAGGACCTTTTGGTTCAAGGGTTCGTCTTGGTAACAAGTGCGTGAAACTACGTCAAGTCCTTAACGTGTTAAACCCTAGTTAGCACTTGGGTTATTTATCGTATCGGTTGAGCCATCCTATGCGAATCCCTTGCGGGTTAGGCGATTTAGATAATTCGATCTACTTGTCTTGCGACAAGGAGGAACCATCCCTAGAGATTTTAACTTGATCTTAAAGGAGAAGGTATTTGTAACATCTCACAATTCACGAAAACACGCAATTCATTGCTTCTATGCACCCCTAAATTCGCAATAATCCTAGCTTTTCTTGTTAAGATCTAAACGTATGTTAAATTGCGGTATAACTTCCATTGATCCTACTAGGACTTGCATTCAGGAATCATGCCCACAATTCTTTTTCTAAGCTTTTATGATTTCATGCTTCAATAAACCATGCAGCCTTTCCCTAAATACAACTCTTGATGAATGAAATTTTTCATATGACAAATGTGCAACATGCACTCCTTTCCTGACTACAATGTAGTGAAATTCATGCCAAAAAACTAGAGTTGACCTACTCCATTTTACAATCACATACCACACGCAAACTCCTAGAGTCATTTCCATGCTCTTCTATTTCTTACGAGGTTAATGACTTTCCCTAATGAATCATTCAATGAATACTTGTCTAAAAATGTGACGTGCGATTAATCTTTCCATGCCTAGTCAAAGGTGCACTTTAATAATCTCAACCTTATAATGATAGGCAATAGGTGTTCTAGGCCGTCACTTTGACATGCACGACAAGGCATCATATTATTAAGGACGTTAAATGGATAGACAATTTCTTTATATGGAAAATACCAATGACCCAATTTCATGTCATGAACTAATTCTAATCATTGTTCGAATAGTCGATTTATTTCCAGATGCATCTAACTTGACTAGGTGATTTTAAGCATGCATAGGTGCTTCCTAATCCATGAAGTTATCGTGATTAATGCAATGCTTTTGCATGGAACCATAATTAGTAAAAACCTGAACTTGTGGGCTTGGGGAGATATCCACGTGAATATTAGAAGAAGAACCTCCCGCAGGCGCGCCTTGTGACTTTTTAGGGGCCATCATAGGCGTAATTACGGACTTCCGGTTTGCCTTTGCCCTTACGCGATCAGTGAATTTGCTCGCCTTGGTATGCAGCCTCAAGATCTTTGGCCGTCTCCCTCGTACACAAAAAACTCCCTTGAAAATACGGCTCCTTGACAGAAGTACTGACTTGCGGAATTTGGTTTATGGAAGGTCTTAGGGTTCGGAGCTTGGGCCTTTTTGTGGGAAAGGAGGAGTTCGCGAAAGGGTTCTTGTGAACGGGCCTTGTGGAAAATGGAGCCTTGAGAGTTCTTCTTCTTCTTCTTCCAAAATTCTTGGCTAGGGATGATTGGTGGGAAGGGGGCTTTATAAGCTTCCTTTCCTTCTCTTTAAAATATCGGCTAGGGATGGGCTTATTGGGGGATCAAGTGAGAAGGGGGTTTAAGGAAGCCCCTCTTCTTCTCTTAAAGAACCAGGCCTAGGGGGCTTGTGGGAGATTTGGTAGGAAGGGCCTTATAGGCTTTCTCTTCAAAGCCCGAGGGGGGGAAAATTGGGCTTTTGGAGGTTCTAGTGGGAAAGGGTGCTAAGGAAGGCCCCCCCTTTTAGAAGCTTCCAAGAAGCTTCTGGGGGCGTGTGATGTAGGACCACATGGAAGAAGGATGAAGGCAGGAGAGCTGGTGCAGACTCCACGACTCCTCCTCTCGGCAGCAGCTGGCGAACTCATGGCAGCAGTAGTGTCAACTTCTGATGGTGGCTCAGGCTGCAGGCGGCATAGCTTTTCTCCCTCCCTCATACGGCAGCATCACGACCCTTAACTCCCCTCCCTTTCTGTAACGTCTTCACCCTCTCTCACGGCCAGTAGAGTGGCGCGGCTTTTCGACGGCAACTAGCGGCTCCCTTCCCTCCTCACGGCACATCTCACCATCCACCCTCTTCCTCCTCCTCACGGATGCAACACGGCAACTGGTAGCTTGAGTAGGCAGTGGCAGTCTTACGCAGATCCTCCACCCAAGCTGGCTTTGACATTTCCTTCAGCTACCTCATCCCATGGTACAATCGTAGCCTGTCGCAGCTAACCTTCCTCCCTCCACGGTGGTCTATGGCAGCCTCGACCTTCTCAACTCTCACGGTTTGTCATAATCAGCACACGACTCTCCCCTTCAACCCTTTCTTCTTTCCCTCCTCCATAGGGGTTTATATAGAATAGAGAGAGGAGACCTCTTTCTCCCACGCGGCCCGTTGCATGGCCATTCTCCCTTCTACGACAACCAGCAAGGATGCACAGTCATCCTTGCTATTCCCCTCCCCTCCAACACGACCGTCGCTGGGGGAAAAAGGGGGGAAACAATTAAAAAAAATTTCCCTTATTCCTAAAGATTATCCTTTTGGCTTCCTAGGAGGAGGTTTCCACGTAACTAAACAATTTTTCTTTTTCTTTTAACTCGTTTATGCAAGTGGAGATCAAGATACGTTGTAGATAATTTGAAAATCACACCGTCAGTGTATTTTTGGATGCTGGAATTCCCTTGCATGACTATCACATGGGTTAGAAATATTATCACAACGGAAATATTACAAGTAATGTCAATGTGTAGTACTGCACTTGCAATTGTACATGTGCAATAATATAACTTGTATCTGTATGTATTACTAATTTCGATGCCTACATATTTTAAAAAAAATTAAAAGTAGTGCGTTTCAAGTAATAAAATAAAACAACTTTACTCAATTAGTTGAATTCAATACCCATCGCATGATATATATATATATATATATATATCAATGTGGTATACAGAATATTTTGGCCTTCCAAGATGCTATGGTGCTATAACACTCATCACAAAATGTTGCATCATTAATTTCATAACCTATGGAGGAGTCCCCTTGTGGTGTCCAAGCCAAACGATAAAGTTCATATCTTTATCTCTAATTGTGATGCACTTTGCATGGATGACCGCTAGCTGTGTATAATCGAACAAGTCAATGAGAAATCCCTCTGCAACCGTTTGTAGGGCCTTCATAGCTGCACTAGTCTTCTTTCTTGCTGGTGGGCCATCGCACACTCGCACCCAAAATTTTTCCAACCCTTTCAGCTCCAAGTCTTGCTTAACTTCCCGAACAACCTTATGAAAAGATTTTTTTGAGATGAGAAGCTCATATTTGCGAATGGATTCTCATTATCTCTCGAAGGCAGGGCAATAGTACCCAATTTCCATCTCCTCTTTTTTTATGGTGGTTCTTGTGCTCTATGGGGAGCACCTTGCTCTGTTGTAGTAGAGGAGGCTCCACCTTGTGCTCTAGGTGGTGGGCCTTAACATGAGACCTTTCCTTGATCGAAATGGTGACATGCTTGCTTAGTGCATGCCATGCAAGCTCAAGGAGGGCAAGATGGATAAGAGGCTCTGGTTAGGGATGTGAGAATGGAGGAAGAAAAGAAAGAAAGATGTGAAAATGAGAAAAGATTAAACTTTTAACCCATTTAAACCCCAAAACCAAGTTAATGCAGCTTCATATGCACTGTCCATCCTATGATCGCAAATCCATAACCTTTTGTTGGGATGTGAGGAATTTCATACATGCACTTGTTAGATGGCCAAGAGCCCAAATTATTATTTTTTACAAACTTTTTTTTTGTGACGCTTGGCTACCTAACAAGTGCACATTTGAAGTTTCATTACATTTTGATAATATTTGGTATTTAAAAAATTATCTCACACGAAAATTATGGATGGATTGATAATCGAGAAATCAACATCGCAACTACTAGGCTTAGAAGCTTTGCACCACATAGACTATATAGAGGCATCATGAGTAAAGTCTGTGATAAAAAGTAGCAAAATTTTGCATGTTTTTCGTATTGAAATTATAAGTGCTAGCAAAAACTCTAAGTAAGAGTTGAAAATATACCAAAGATGCATAGTCAAAGTTGAGAGCGAAGGACAAGAGTAAAAATTTAATTCATATTTTAAGGGCATACACAACAGTTTTGCACTAGGATATAGTCATATGTCGATATAGACAACAGTTTTGCCAAAAAAGATAACATTACAAGGTGTGTTCATTCCATTGAAACAAATGCATCCTTCACTTCTTGAAGAATTCTTAAAAGTTGGAAGTCCTTGGGAGTTGCAGTGATGCACTTCGCATGTATTGCAAAACATTGAGCGTTAGTTATCAAGTCAACCAAAAAGGCCTCTGCAACACACTGTAGAGCATGAAGACATTCTTTTGTGAAGTGATTACGACTATCTTGACCTTGTGCCAAAACCCACCTCCTGCTTTCTTTGTAGTAGTGCTTTTGCACAATCTCATGAACAAGTCTTGAGAAGCTCACCTTTGGAATGATGAGATGAAAAGAGCATTGATACCTCTTGATTTGTCTCAGGGCCACTGTACCTGGCTTCCACTTGTGTTTCTTGAGGGGATGCTGAGGAGGACCCTTGTGAGGGTGGCTTGAGGAAGCTAGATTAGGTTGAGAAGGGGGTGCATCTGCGCTTGTAGACTCTCCAAGGGGCTAAACACAATATGGGGCTCTGAGTGAAAGATTATTAGCAACTATCCTAGGCCTAGCCATCTTTCGTGCACAAGAGATGTGAGAACTCAATGAATAAGATAGAAAGGAAAATCCTCTTTTATATAACCCTAAAGTGTAAGACTCATTTACATAGATACACACTCTCTTTTTTTTTCTCTTAAACAATGCTCTCCTCAAACCCATTTTCTACCTTCTGAAAGCCTTGTTTTTAGCCACTTGGCATGGTTTTCTTTGGCACTTGAGGCTTCATAATGCACTCTTTTAGTGACATGACTTGACTCCATCATATCTACAACCGATCCATGAGTCAGTACTTTCATTTATTCTCTTTTGCAAGGATTTAGCTTCATTCGCTACTATAATCCTATAGCACCAAGATAGCAATTGGATCATTGGATTGCTACCATTCACCCCTCCATTATGAATGGTTTTTCTTTGCTATGCACTAGGCACTATCCAATGTGAATTTACCATCCCTTGTATGGACCAAACTCTGATGCTTCCCTTTTCTGCAAAGTATGACCCATGTGCCTTAAGGATATGCTACAAAGACACATATCACACATGAGTAAAACTATGCTCAATATTTTATACAATTCATACAATTTTAAAACATTGACTTAGTACACATCATGTAATGTGTGATAGGGCTTTTTCTCCACACTTCCACAATGTTTTTGTAGAACCTATGCACAATGTTGATAAATTCTTGTTTATCTACATTGTTAAATGCCATCTTGTAAAGTAAGGGAGCCAATTTGTTAAGACTAATCCAAACCTTTGCTTTGTCCAACCTTGTTTCCTCTCTATTACTTCGATCATGAACTAAAAACTACAACTTTTTTCACCCATCATAGTCTTGCGATCTATAAACCATGACATTTCCTTTCTCATTGATGGGTGATGAGAGAAATTTCCTAGCCTTTGCTCCTCCAAAGCAAGGATTTTTTAGCAAGTTACTAGATTTTCTTGATCTCTTCTCATATTTTTCAATTTTCACTTGATACTTCTGTAGCCCATTTTTTTATAGCACTTGCGTCACATTCCTATATGTTGCACTGGCTTCTTTTTTTTGTTGCATTCTATAAGCAAAACAAATGTATTCATATACAAGTTTCTCCATGATTTTAAAGAAACCATGCAATGAACAAATGTGAATACGATTCAATGGAATGTTGAAGATGGGCTTCCAAGTGGGATCTTCTCTATTGTGTGTCGGAGCAACACTTGTCACCCTTTGCCAGTTTTTTTTTCTGTCTTTCTCTTCCACCTTCTCTGTCAAGCAATATAGGCATGGATTCTCTATATTTATACCATTGGAAATTCCACACATGCATTTTCAAGTTTTCAAGTCTTATAAAATGCCATTGAACCAAGTATTGACCATACCCTTCAACCGAGAGCATCTCACCATGTTCTTGATGACCGATGATGTTTGGAATGCTTGTGTGCATAAAAACAGTTGCAGTACCTCAAAATTTTCCTTACGAACTTCAAATGCAGCGAGCCATCACACATGGCACTTGGATTGAACACTAAAGTACCCTGGGTTGTTCTTGTTGAATTGTAATGCTCTATTCATCAAAGTTACACTAACTCTTTCAAGATTTACCTCTTTGATGATCTCACTTTCATCTAATTTTATAACAAATTGTAATTTACCATTACATTCTTCAACATACATATTGTAGTACATTACCATTGCGAAGTGTACCTTGTACAAATGTAAATAGTAATTGTTGAGTTCGGTGAACTTCACCTCATATGCATTTTTTGTCACAATCTTTAGTTTTTCCATGCATTGAATATGCATTGAATCTCATATCAACTCAAAAACATTTGCATTAAGTTACCACCGAGCCACTATTAACTTTGAAGGTTGAGGAAGAGACACGATTCTATTTCTCTTCAACACATGACCAAACCGAGACTTCACACCTTTGAATATCTTTCAGTAAGTCACTGTGCTAATACTGGCCCTATCACAAACAGATTGTGTATCCATAGCTAACAACTCAGTTGATACATCTTCTAATGTGCACTCAATCATCTTTTCTTTCACAGCCTTAAACTTAATATTGCTCAAAGCATTTTCCAATGTACTTGCCTTCAGTAATCTACTAATACATGATCCAACCTCACCCTCACCTAGGTTCTCATTCTGAGATACCTTGCATACTCTCATACGTTGCCTAGTGTAACCAAGTAATCTATTTTCACCCTCGCACACATACTTCAGTAAATTTGTGATTCCTAAGAAAGTTGGAGGCCTATTGTTTAAGGGTTCAATTGGATAGATTCTCCCATCAACTCATAAGTCCACATGTTTCAATCCCATTTTCATATAACTTTGTAGAACCTGAGGGTTGATACTAGTATGTTGGGTTCTTTTGAACAATTAGGCATATTCAATCTCTACCTCAATATGCAGCTCATTCTTTCTTGTATTCATTTCACTTATTAAAAGAAACGGGGAGCCTATTTGGTTGTCACATGAGGTAGAGTGAAGATGCACGGAGAGGCACACAAAGGTGCCAAGAAAAAGGAGGGTGTAAGTAATTCAGTCTATTAATAAAGGTTGTATAAACATAGAGAAGAGGTCACAATAGACCCATGAGATAGTATAGATAGGGGGGAAAAAAGCTCAAAGAGTAGGGATGTCCAAAACTTTAGAAACTTGCACTTACACGCTTTGCATTTATGAATGTCTAGTTCCTAGATAATTTTTGACACTATTGAGCCCCATGTATTTAACTATTATGGAATAGAAAATATAAGAGCCTTAATTACTTTTATAATTAAATATTACATAATGCTCAAGGTACCAAGGTAGGTTCACTTCATAGTATTTAGATGTGAAAGGTTAGGAGAAGATGTCATTCTCCTTTTCTTTCTTCTATGTCCTTCCTCTTTGTTTGTAGTAGCGGTAGTGAGTGGATAGTTGAAGAAGGAATAGCTATGCTGAACAAGGGAGATCTTTACATGGATGGTGAGAGTACTATTAGAGCTCCTTTCAATGGATCAAACTTCAATGGGAGAGAGGAAAGGTTTAGTAAGTTTACTACACCCAATTTGGCGCTTTGCCTTTTCTTTCTTACATTCTTAGGATAAGTGAGGAAAGATAAGTATTGTGGAGGTTTAATACAAGTCAACTATGTGAGATGTAGCTTGAGCTTAGAGATTATAGAGGAATAATTTTGGACCCCAAGCACACATTTTATGAAGATCTTCTAGAATCCAAAACCCTTCTTCTCTCAATGTATCTCATAGATAATTTCCTTGTTTTGCAAAGAAGAGGTCCTTTAGACAATCTTTTATCATAACCATTTGCAATATGATAAAGATTCAAGTAACAGACATCTAACTCATTGACTATGGTGTAACCACAATAACACAATGTAAACGTTGAAGCCTTTAATCTTGACTTATATCATTAAAGTAACTTTTTTTTAGAAAGTTAATATCTCCACTTGTCTCTTTTCAAGATTTTCTTACCTTGTTGAACCTTTTTAAAATTTGCGCAAATAATGATGAAGCATGTCCATATGACATTGGCATTACAAGTAACATTTTCACAAAGTCCTTATTTATCCCACATAATCTAATAGAAAATACATAATGCATGTCTCACATGACACTTATCAACATCATCCTTGTTGCCAAAGCATCCAACATCTTTCACATGGCAAGAAACAAAATTTAATATGCACATACAAATTTGTGACTTTGCCAAGGATTATAGGGACATAAGATAAAGATGGTTGTGCTACAACTATTATTTGATAGAAATTGTCTAGATTGTGTAGGAAGATAAAGAGCCACAAGAAAGAAAGGAAAGGCCTAATGGTTGGCCTTGATATACAATTCATTATGGTCATGCTTTCTTACATACAAATCATCTCTACAATCGTTTGTGCAATAACTTTTCAATGTTCATTGTCTTTATATTCTCCGTTGCATACACTACAACAAAAATGAGGCATAGACGCGCATGTTAGACGCGCAAAGTCAGGCGCGTCTATCATCGCGTCTATATGTGCGTGTAAAAGAGCGTGTAAATAGACACGAATTTTACGTCTATATATCCACGCAAATAGACGCGAATATAGACGTGTTTTCAGATGCGTCACTACAACAAGCAGCAGTTATAGACACACGCACAGACGCGCACTAAAATTTTAAAATTTGTTGAGAAATATAGACACAATTGCGCGTCTATATTTGCGTCTAATTTGCAGGTGAAATTGCATCTATGTGTGCATGTATATGCACATGTATAAGCGCGTGTATATGCGCATCTATAACTGTGTTTAACTGTACATATATAAGCGTGCCTATAAGCAATTCCTGCTCTATATACACGCGCTTATACACGCGCGCATGTATTACATGTATTTTTTTAAATGAATAAAAGATATTTTACTTTATCCTTATTAATATATAATTATTGAATATATGTTTGGTTCATGTAAGTGTGATAATAATGTGGTATAGGTGAATGACGCATTTGCATATGTCAACATAAATTCAATTTAGTAATGTCAATGTGTAGTACTACACTTGCAATTGTACATGTGCAATAATATAACTTGTATCTGTATGTATTACTACTTTCGATGCCTACATATTTTTAAAAAAATTAAAAGTAGTGCGTTTCAAGTAATAAAATAAAAAAAAATTACTCAATTAATTGAATTCAATACCCATCGCATGATATATATATATATATATATTTCAATGTGGTATACAAAATATTTTGGCCTTCCAAGATGCTATGGTGCTATAACACTCATCACAAAATGTTGCATCATTAATTTCATAACCTATGGAGGAGTCCCCTTGTGGTATCCAAGCCAAACGATAAAGTTCATATCTTTATCTCTAATTGTGACGCACTTTGCATGGATGACCGCTAGCTGTGTATAATCGAACAAGTCAATGAGAAATCCCTCTCCAACCGTTTGTAGGGCCTTCATAGCTGCACTAGTCTTCTTTTTTGCTGGTGGGTCATCGCACACTCGCACCCAAAATTTTTCCAACCCTTTCAACTCCAAGTCTTGCTTAACTTCCCGAACAACCTTATAAAAAGATTTTTTTTTAGATGAGAAGCTCATATCTGCGAATGGATTCTTCTTATCTCTCGAAGGGAGGGCAATAGTACCCAATTTCCATCTCCTCTTTCTTTATTGTGGTTCTTGTGCTCTATGGGGAGCACCTTGCTCTGTTGTAGTAGAGGAGGCTCCACCTTGTGCTCTAGGTGGTGGGCCTTAGCATGAGACCTTTCCTTGATCAAAATGGTGACATGCTTGCTTAGAGCATGCCATGCAAGCTCAAGGAGGGCAAGATGGATAAGAGACTGTGGTTAGGGATGTGAGCATGGAGGAGGAAAAGAAAGAAAGATGTGAAAATGAGAAAAAGATTAAACTTTTAACCCATTTAAACCCTAAAGCCAAGTTAATGCAGCTTCATATGCACTGTCCATCCTATGATCGCAAATCCATAACCTTTTATTGGGATGTGAGGAATTTCATATGTGCACTTGTTAGATGGCCAAGAGCCCAAATTATTATTTTTTACAAACTTTTTTTGTGTGACTCTTGGCTACCTAACAAGTGCACATTTGAAGTTTCATCACATTTTGATAATGTTTGGTATTTAAAGAATTATCTCACACCAAAATTATGGATGGATTGATAATCGAGAAATCAACATCGCAACTACTAGGCTTAGAAGCTTTGCACCACATAGACTATATAGAGGCATCATGAGTAAACTCTGTGATAAGAAATAGCAAAATTTTGCATGTTTTTCGTATTGAAATTATTAGTGCTAGCAAAAACTCTAAGTAAGAGTTGAAAATATACCAAAGATGCATAGTTAAAGTTGAGAGCGAAGGACAAGAGTAAAAATTTAATTCATATTTTAAGGGCGTATATAACAGTTTTGCACTAGGATATAGTCATATGTTGAGTGTACGAGGAGAACACTATGCCAAAAAAGATAACATTACAAGGTGTGTTCATTCCATTGAAACAAATGCATCCTTCACTTCTTGAAGAATTCTTAAAAGTTGGAAGTCCTTGGGAGTTACAGTGATGCACTTCTCATGTATTGCAAAACATTGAGTATGAATTATCAAGTCAACCAAAAAGGCCTCTGCAACACACTGTAGAGCATGAAGACATTCTTTTGTGAAGTGATTACGGCTATCTTGACCTTGTGCCAAAACCCACCTCCTGCTTTCTTTGCGGTAGTGCTTTTGCACAATCTCATGAACAAGTATTCAGAAGCTCACCTTTGGAATGATGAGATGAAAAGAGCATTGATACCTCTTGATTTGTCTCAGGGCCACTCTACCTGGCTTCCACTTGTGTTTCTTGAGGGGATGCTGAGGAGGACCCTTGTGAGGGTGGCTTGAGGAAGCTAGATTAGGTTGAGAAGGGGGTGCATCTGCGCTTGTAGATTCTCTAAGGGGCTAAACACAATATGGGGCCCTGAGTGAAAGATTATTTGCAACTATCCTAGGCCTAGCCATCTTTCGTGCACAAGAGATGTGAGAACTCAATGAATAAGATACAAAGGGAAACCCTCTTTTATATAACCCTAAAGTGTAAGACTCATTTACATAGATACACACTCTCTTTTTTTTTCTCTTAAACAATGCTCTCCTCAAACCCATTTTCTACCTTCTCAAAGCCTTGTTTTTAGCCACTTGGCATGGTTTTCTTTGGCACTTGAGGCTTCATAATACACTCTTTTAGTGACATGACTTGACTCCATCATATCTACAACCGATTCATGAATCAGTACTTTCATTTATTCTCTTTTGCAAGGATTTAGCTTCATTCGTTACTATAATCCTATACCACCAAGATAGCAATTGGATCATTGGATTGCTACCATTCACCCCTCCATTATGAATGGTTTTTCTTTGCTATGCACTAGGCACTATCCAATGTGAATTTACCATCCCTTGTATGGACCAAACTCTGATGCTTCCCTTTTCTACAAAGTATGACCCATGTGCCTTAAGGATATGCTACAAAGACACATATCACACATGAGTAAAACTATGCTCAATATTTTATACAATTCATACAATTTTAAAACATTGACTTAGTACACATAATGTAATGTGTGATAGGGCTTTTTCTCCACACTTCCACAATGTTTTTGTAGAACGTATGCACAATGTTGATAAATTCTTGTTTATCTACATTGTTAAATGCCATCTTGTAAAGTAAGGGAGCCAATTTGTTAAGACTAATCCAAACCTTTGCTTTGTCCAACCTTGTTTCCTCTCTATTACTTCAATCACGAACTAAAAACTACAACTTTTTTCACCCATCATAGTCTTGCGACCTACAAACCATGACATTTCCTTCCTCATTGATGGGTGATGAGAGAGATTTCCTAGCCTTTGCTCCTCCAAAGCAAGGATTTTTTAGCAAGTTACTAGATTTTCTTGATCTCTTCTCATATTTTTCGATTTTCACTTGATACTTCTGTAGCCCATTTTTTTATAGCACTTGCGTCACATTCCTACACGTTGCAATGGCTTCTTTTTTTGGTTGTATCCTATAAGCAAAACAAATGTATTCATATACAAGTTTCTCCATGATTCTAAAAAAACCATGCAATGAACAAATGTGAATATGATTTGATGGAATGTTGAAGATGGGCTTCCAAGTGGGATCTTCTCTATTGTGTGTCGGAGCAACACTTGTCACCCTTTGCCAGTTTTTTTTCTGTTTTTTTCTTCCACCTTCTCTCTCAAGCAATATAGGCATGGATTCTTTGTATTTATACCATTGGAAATTCCACACATGCATTTTCAAGTTTTCAAGTCTCTTATAAAATGCCATTCAACCAAGTATTGACCATACCCTTCAATCGATAGCATCTCACCATATTCTTGATGACCGATGATGTTTGGAATGCTTGTGTGCATAAAAAACAGTTGCAGTATCTCAAATTTTTCCTTACGAACGTCAAATGCAGCGATCCACCACACATGGCACTTGGATTGAACGCTAAAGTACCCTGGGTTGCTCTTGTTGAATTGTAAAGCTCTATTCATCAAAGTTACACTAACTCCTTCAAGATTTACCTCTTTGATGATCTCACTTTCATCTAATTTTATAACAAATTGCAATTTACCATTACATCTTCAACATACATATTGTAGTACATTACCATTGTGAAGTGTACCTTGTACAAATGTAAATAGTAATTGTTGAGTTCGGTGAACTTCACCTCATATGCATTTTTTGTCGCAATCTTTAGTTTTTCCATGCATTGAATCTCATATCAACTCAAAAACATTTGCATTAAGTTACCACCGAGCCTCTATTAACTTTGAAGGTTGAGGAAGAGGCACGATTCTATTTCTCTTCAACACATGACCAAACCTAGACTTCACACCTTTGAATATCTTTTAGTAAGTCACTGTGCTAATACTGGCCCTATCACAAACAGATTGTGTATCCATAGCTAACAACTCAGTTGATACATCTTTTAATGTGCACTCAATCACCTTTTCCTTCACATCTGTAACGTTCTAAAAAAATCTTTTTTGCATGTTAGGAAATAAGGATAATGAATTTTTTTTAAAATTCCCCTTATCCCCCCAGCCGACTAACGAACTGGAGGGGGAGGGGAATAGAAGGAGTAATTAAGCTCCATGGTGGAGCTTGGAGAGAAGGGGAAGGCATGCGTGATGCCACGCAGGGGAGGGAGGATCCCCCTCCCCTGCCCTATTTAAGATCAAGGGGGCGCAAGCTAAAGTGGGGGTGGCCGCCGGAGATCAGGAAGACGACGCTGCCGCCATAAGGAGAGAATGGAATATACGAGGAAGGAGCCTGGGGGAGGAGTACGAGGAGGAGCTGGGACGTTGCGAGGAGGGGAGAGGTAGAGGCACTGCCGCCGCAGTAAGAGGGAGAAGAGTTGAGGGAGAGCGTTGCAAATTAATGCCAGGAGGGCGTTGCCTCCCATCTGCCGTGCCACAACCTCCTGGACGTCGCAGCCGTGTGACGGCCTCCAATTCTCCCCCCCCCCCCACGTGGAGATCTTAGCCTCCCCCTCCACGTGGTCTTGAGCTTCTGGAAGCTTGGACCCTGGGTGTTTTACTCCCCTAAAGCCCCCCTTCACCCCCCATGTTAAAAACCCCCTTTTCCATTGGTATTAGAACCCCCCCTGCCGGGCTTTAAAAACCCCTTAAGTCCCCTTTCACCCTCATGCTAAAACCCCTTTCCCTTCACGTTGGAGTCACTCCTCTCAAGAGCAGGAAGGACTTACGGGTCTCATTACATTTTTTACCCATGTATGATCCCTAAAAGTTCTATCCCTTGGCTTTGGGATCACCCCCCCCGTGTTTTATTCCTTGAAACCCCTTTCACCCCCTGTCATAACACCCTCCAATGGTCCTACTTGTGCCTATTATTACCCCTCCCTTAGGATTTTAAAGTTCACCTAGGCTCCCTTTCCTTGGGCTCCCCTCCGTGTTTTTATAAACCCCTTAGCTGTTCCTTGCCCTTTTCAAAATACCCTTGGTACTTTGGGTTTTCCCCTACTCGAAAAAGAGAAGAAGAGTATTGAAGTGCAAGGGAGCAACGGTGGAATTCCGAAAAGGAGTGTAAAGCTTCTTCTACGTCTGAAGGACTACAATTGCGATGCCTCCTAAGAAAGTCCAAGGCGTAGCTGCGAGAGGGTCATCTCCCAGTATCCATGTGGATATCTCACCCCAAAACCAGGTTTTTCTTCTTGGTTTTAATTCGGTTTTAAGTCGATCATGCAAAGAGAAATTGTTAGGGATAGGATATATTTGTCCGAGTTATTTGTAATAAAGAAGTTTAGCTTATTTGAATGAATGATAATGAATAGAACTTAGTTTCCTTTGAGTTGCATCAAGCATTATAAATTACGAGCGAGATTATCCATTTACTATAGTAGTATATTTTAGTTAAATCCTAAAGGTATAGAAATTATATCTTGCACCATTAGTCTTATTCCTTTCGCAACGAATCATTGTAAATGATTAAATTCATGAAAGGTTTCTTTCGTTGCTCAAATTACTAGGAAGTTATCATTGCTAATTGCACATCATAGCAAGGGAAGTATTTGTTATGTGGCACGAGTTCATCTGCAAGGAAAAAGGAAGTTTAATTTGAGCTGTATTGACTGAAAAGCAAATTGTCACAAGGATAGCAAAACTGTGACAAGACAATTAATATTACCTTCCAAAAGATATCCAAACCAATCTAAACATAGGAATATTCATACTCTAAGCACTTGACTACTTTCCTTATTGTAGGATCAATAAATTCGTAAAGATAAAGAACTAGGGTTTGTCCCTAGTTCTTTATCTTTACGAATTATTAAAAAATTCGTATGTGGGGCCTAGGGTTCTTAAAAAAAGAAACCCTAGGCCCCACATATGTCAGCTTAAAAGATCTAAAACGGATTATTCCATCGCAGGACTTGCGCAGCAAGTACGAAATCATTTAGTCTTGTGATTGATTCATAAGGAGAAAGGGTAAAAACCCTCATCAAGGATGGCAGATCCCTACGCAAGTTATCTTGCAAAAGGACGTATTTTTGGATATCCTTCTAAATAAGAAAAGTTGTAAACCTGAAACTAGCATATCTAAGGAACTTTAGGGTTGACCAAGTTGGGTTAATAAGGTACGCCCTACACCGAAATGTAAAAGATCTTGCCAATTTACAAGACACCTTGGGAACGAGTGCTGATACACTCAAAAGGAAAGAATACTTCCTTAGCAGTTTGCCAAACAACTCGGTTGATTAACGGATATATTTTTGCTTGCTAGAGATTTTAGGGCTCTGTTTGAATTATGAATTACAAATTAAATGAGTACCTATACTTCAGGTTAAAGGCCGGAAGGGAGAGGCAACTTCAGTTACCCCCGACTGTCTGCCTGACCCTAACTAAGGGGGTTGTTGACCGCGCCGGGAACGTTGACCGAACCCACCGCGAGAGGTCTCTTCGTTGAGTTCTATTTGGAGCAAGAGGATGCTTGGGTGCCAAGGGGGGCTCTGGCCGTAAATCTCTCGCCTTCCGGGTCCTGCACAAGAGGCTAACGTGACTTGGGATTGGATCTCGAGGCCCACATACTAGTTTATGGGCGGAAGCTTGGAATAGTGATCCGTGGGGATTACTCGATAGCCTTTGGGTAGATTATGGACAAGCCTACGGGCGGAACTCCTTGTATTCCAAAGATAAAATGATGAAATGTTAAAAAAAGAACTTGCTTGATATTGTTTTTGTATGTCACGTGATAAGATTACGTGAAGGAACCAATGCTTAACAAGATTAATTAAAGAAGCTGATTGTTATATGTCAAATTAATGTGTTAGATAATTACATAACTAAAACAAACCGAGGAAAGTGCGGAGGATGGACCATGAGTCCGTCCTACGGTTGAGTGGTTCCGGTTAGCTGGTAACTTTTCTCAAAAATCTCGAAGAACAGCGGGATGATCATCAAAACGAATAACGAGAGCGATAACCTAGAGTTACGTCTTACCCGATTTACGTTGTTTTAGGGGAACGGAATGGGACTATGCCTTATGGAAGAGAGGTTGAGCTTTGCATCCCTCTCGTTTCCCATTCTCCTTGAACCAAGTGCAACGTGAATCCACTTCGAACCTGGCGTTTCTGCGTAAAGTATTTTACTCGGGTCTGACGCTAGTTGTTGTTAGCTAATGACCAATCAGGAAAACCCTAATTCCGGTCAATCCTAAGTGGGAACGGCCAGGATACTTCCACTACGTGGCAGACACGGGAAGACCTAAATCGCAAAACCCATAACATTCCATGGGAGTGCCGGGCGGAGTTTTCTAGACATCCTTTCCGATGGACTACTAAGACGTGTCCTGGATGATACTAGTGGACACGTTACAGTTGGTATCGGAGCCGATCAACAATGGAATTGTTTTTATGAGATCTCAATAAAATGAAGTAAAGAAATTGTTGCTGTCCAAACATTTTCTCATCTTCAATGCTGTCTTGCAGAACTATGAAGCATGGAACAAGTTTTTGGTATTTTGGGTCATGTTTATGACTGCAATGCATTCTCCCCTTTATAGACAAAGAATTGGGATGATGAACACCCTGGAGCAGATTTATAATCCATCACCCTTATACATAGAACGAAGATGGACGAGGTCTTCAGGAATCTACTATATAGCTGCCCACAAGTTTGCTTATCTACAGACCAACCTAAAGAGGATCAAGTGGTTGGAAGACTTGAAAGTCGTGAAGCTATTCATTTTTGTGGAAGCTCACGTAAATTCGACTTTACATATTCAAGGTCGGAGGGTTGAAATGAACTCATATGTATATGAGGAAGTAACCCGTGTAATCCTAGCCGACAGGATTAAAGTGTTGGGCCGCCATGAGAAGTATGGATTCCAACGGAAAGGGTATCCTGAACTTCCAATGAACTATCGATTCCTAAAGATCCATGACCCAAAACCCTACTATTACACAGTTCTTGTAGAGAAATGCAATACAATGTTGTTCTCCCTAAACTGAATGTAATGATTGGATTATCATCATACGAAACGTTGTATAAGGCTATACCCATGTAATTACAAATAAAGACTTCTTTTTATCAATATCTGGCTGTGCATAAGAGTTGTTAAAAAGTTAAGTAGCTACATTGTTTACGAGATAGCTGAACTAAAAATGAAAGATAAGCTAACGTCGATTATCATATAATAACGTTTAGAAAACTTTTATCCAAGCACAGCCCCAGGTACAGGTTCCAAATTCGCTTCCTACATCAAGTACTGCTGTGACCCAGGAGAAAAAGTTCCTCCTCAAGCAGATAAAGCCACCTGAGTTTGACGGGACAGGCAGATTTGTCCAGGTTGATGCTGAAATTTGGATTGAATCCATGGAGGATTACTTTGAAGCAGCTGGTACTGCACCTACCAATCAGGCCATGCTCGCCAAGTTAAAGCTCATCGGCGAAGCCAGACTTTGGTGGAAGCAATGGTGCAGGGATCAAGGGATTTCAGAGGGATCCGTTACCTGGGAGAAGTTGAAGAAAGCCGTGCATGGAAGATATTTACCAGCTGCATATCGTACGCAGAAAATGAATGAGTTCTACGAGCTAAAACAGCTAGGACTCACTCTTGACGCATACTACTCTAAATTCGTCTCACTTTTAAAGTATGCGCCATAGATGGACATGACGCAACAAGTGTCCAAATTTTGTGCGGGCTTAAATCCACCCATAAATACACGTCTCGAATCTATGCGTCCATCAGATCTTCAGGATGCACTCATTCGAGCATCGCCTATAATTCAGGAGGTGCAAGCTAGACCAAGGGGTAACAAAACTTGGTCCTATAGTGACCCAAACAGAGGAGCATTCGGACCTCAAATGAAGAGAGTTCAAGGTCATAATCAGGGACAAAGGAACAAAGCAAGGACAAATAACGTCAACAACTTTGTTCCTACTCAAAGTAACGGCCGAAACCTCCATTGTTTCCACTGCAACGAACCCGATCACTTCAAGAGGCAATGTCCATGCTCAACGGAGGACATCATCAAACGCCTTTCCAAGGTGCAGGCCACAGACAAGGAGCCGTTAATCGTGGAAGAGGAAGAACCGCTTGCATTGCCAATAGGCAAAGATGCGAAGAAGAAGTAGAGGAAGATCCGACTATGGAAGTTTAATTCGAAAAAGCGACAGTCCATGCCGCTTTACACAAGAAAGGGCCGAATTGCCAGTTCTCGGTAATTCAGACACCGTCGGACTATCAAGATAAAGATTTCAAAACCTTGATTGATTGTGGCAGTACACATTCCTTTATCTCACCAGCATGTGCAAAAAGATTAGGAATAGCCACAGTAAAAGCACCTACCCTGCTTGTGGAATTGGCAAACGTTCGTGAGGTAACTTGTACCAGGCAAAATGCTAAGGTGGAATTCTTTCTGGGAGGAAAGAAGACTTCAGTCAAATTCAGAATCATGAATTTAGGTATCCATGAGTGTCTACTCGGGATGGATTGGCTTAAGCCTAATGACGCCCACATTCATTGTGGAAAGGGTCAAGTTTCCTTTCGAAACTCTGAAAGGGAATTTGTCACAACTCAAGGTGAGGCAGGAGTGCCAAGAATCCAATTAGCCAAAGTATCTCGGATCATAAAAAGAGTCAGAAAAGGATTACCCGTTTACCTGATCAAACTCAACAAGTTAGATCAAAAGCAAGAATCTCATGAAGGACCTTCTTGGCTAAAGGAATACGCTTACGTATTCCCTGAGGAATTGATTGAACTTCCGCCTCAAAGAGAAGTAGATCATGAGATTAGGCTAGTGCCTGGAGCTGCACAAATTGCAAAGAGACCTTATAGAATGTCCATACCGGAAGCAATTGAGTTGAAGGAACAACTCAAGCAACTGTTAGATCAGGGTTACATCCGGCCTAGCAACTCACCGTGGGGAGCTCCAGTACTATTCTAGAAAAAGAAAGATGGGACACTTCGACTATGTATTGATTACCGAGGGTTGAATCAATCAACAGTCAAGAACAAGTATCCTATTCCTAGAATAGATGAGCTTCTTGATCGTCTTCAAGATGCAAAGATCTTCTCCAAGATTGATCTCAGGTCAGGTTACTATCAAATAAGGATCAAGGAAGAAGATATTCCAAAGAGGGCCTTCAATACAAGATATGGGCACTTTGAGTTCCTGGTTATGTCATTCGGGCTTAAAATGCACCTGCCACCTTCAATAAATTAATGCAAGATATCTTTAGACCATATCTTGTTGTTTTCGTACTTGTCTTCTTCGATGAAACTTTAGTCTATTCTAAACAAGAAGAAGATCATGAACCTCAACTTCGGATTTTCCTTGAGACAATGAGGTCTCATAAGCTGTATGCAAAAATGAAGAAATGTGTATTCTTCAAGCGTCAGATTGAATATCTGGGATTCATAGTATCATCAGAAGGAATATCAGTAGACCCAGCCAAGGTCAGAGATGTGCTTGAATGGCCAATACCAGTATCCGTCAAAGAGATACGTAGCTTTCTTGGATTGACAGGATGGTATAGGGTCTTCATCAAAAACTATGCTTTGATTGCAGCACCTCTTATAGACTTACTAAAGAAGTAGACTTCCATTACATGGTCAACTTCCAAACAAAATAGCTTCGACAAATTGAAGCAAAGTTTGGTATCAGCACCTATTCTAAAACTTCTTGACCTCAATAAGGAGTTTGAGGTAGTAACTGATGCTAGCATTCTTGCCTTGGGGTGTGTACTTATGCAGGAAGGTCATCCAGTAGCATACTCTTCAAGGAAATTGAAGACATGAAAAGAATTATGCCACGCATAATCTGGAATTACTAGCTGTCATCCATGCTCTAAAGCTTTGGAGACACTACCTGTTGGGTAACAAGTTTACTCTAGTAACCGATCATAAGAGTCTCAAATGAATTTTTACCAAGAACGAGCTCAACATGAGGCAACGTCGGTGGATTGAAGTATTGGAGGAATATGATTTTGAAATCAAGTACCAACCAGGGAAGGAGAATGTAGTTGCCGATGCACTCAGTCGCAAGGCATTCCTAAATTCCCTAATCTTACAGAATCCATCAACGGCCAGATCTCTGGCTACAAAAGTATCTATGCCAAACAACCCTATACCTCAACTAGCTAGAGAGGAAGCATGCCATGATTTGGCCTACCAAACAATGATAAAGGAAATATCTACCAAGGAGCAGATTCAGAAGTTGCAAGCTAAGTATCAGGAATTTTCCATTGATAATGGACTTGTCCTCTACAGAACAAGGCTGTGTATACCAACAAGCCAGTCACTTAGGCAGAAGATATTATGGGAAGCTCATGATTCTCCTTTCGCAGGACATCCTGGCTATGCTAAGACTCTTAATGCAGTTAGGAAGAGCTATCATTGGGAGAGGCTTAAAGGTGACGTTCTCAAGTATGTCACTGAGTGTTTGTCTTGCCAACGTATCAAAGCCGAACATGTCATGATGCCAGGGAAACCCAAGTATGGATTTTGTTGTGGGCTTACCCCAAGTCCAAGGAGGATACAATTCCATTATGGTTGTGGTTGACATGCTTACCAAGGTTGCACACCTGATTCCAGTAAAGACAAACTATAAAGCCTCCGACATTGCAAGATTGTTTATCAAGGAGATATTCAAGCTACATGGTTTACTCAGAAGAATCATTAGTGATCGAGATTCTCTCTTCACATCTCACTTCTGGAGAGCTATCTTTGAAGCTATTGGGACTCAACTCTGTTTTAGCACCGCCTACCTTCCCCAAATGGATGGCCAAACAGAGCGAGTAAATCAAGTCATCGAGGATATGCTTAGGGCATACTGCTGTCGAGAGCCGAAGAGGTGGATTCAATTCTTGCCTTTGGTTGAATTTGCCTACAATGCTTCTTACCAGCAGAGCATTCAGATGACTCCTTTCCAGGCATTGTATGGTCATGATTGTCGAAGTCCCCTAAAATTTTCGGATCCAACCCTAAGAGTTGAAGCGTTAAGACAGATGTTGGAAGACATGGATGATCAAATAAAGTCAATAAGACAAGACATACAAGCGGCCAAGGATAGACAACAGGCATACGCGGATTTGAAACGTCAAGAAAGAGTCTTCGAAGAAGGAGACATGGTCTTCATTCATGTACGCCCTAAAAAGAGTTCTCTATCCCTAGGAGAATGCAAGAAGCTAAGTCCAAGGTATTGTGGGCCGTACAAAATCCTCAAATGCCTAGGACCTAATGCTTATAGATTGCAACTCCTTGAGAACCTAAAGGTTCACAATGTATTCCATATCAGCCTATTGAAAAAATATGTACCCAATCCTAATCATGTACTTGATGACCAACAAATTGTAATGCCTAGTCAAGGAGTCCTTGAACTAAGGCCGGATAGGATCTTATATGTGAGGGAGAGACAGTTAAGATCTAGAACCTTAAGAGAATGCCTCGTCTAGTGGAAAGATTATTCCGAAGAGGATGCCACCTAGGTAGATGAAGGCACTCTCATCCATCAATATCCCCAGTTTATCTCGAGATGAGGACATCTCGATTCCTCTAAGGGGGAGATAATGTAACGTTCTAAAAAAATATTTTTCGCGTGTTAGGAAATAAGGATAATGAAATTTTTTTTAAATTCCCCTTATCCCCCCAGCCGACTGACGAGCTGGAGGGGGAGAGGAATAGAAGGAGTAATTAAGCTCCTTGGTGGAGCTTAGAGAGAAGGGGAAGGCATGCGTGATGCCACGCAGGGGAGGGAGGATCCCCCTCCCCTCCCCTATTTAAGATCAGGGGGGCGCAGGCTGAAGTGGGGGTGGCCGCTGGAGATCAGGAAGACGACGCTGCCGCCATAAGGAGAGAAGGGAATATACGAGGAAGGAGCCAGGGGGAGGAGTACGAGGAGGAGCTGGGACGTTGCGAGGAGGGGAGAGGTAGAGGCGCTGCCACCGCAGTAAGAGGGAGAAGAGTTGAGGGAGAGCGCTGCAAATTAACGCCAGGAGGGCATTGCCTCCCATCTACCGTGCCACAACCTCCTGGTCGTTGCAGCCGTGTGACGACCTCCAATTTCCCCCCCCACGTGGAGATCTTAGCCTCCCTTTCCACGTGGTCTTGAGCTTCTGGAAGCTTCCAAAGGGGGGGCCTCTTTAACCCCCTTTCCTATACCTTTCAACCCCCCCCCCCCCCCCCCCGTGTTTTATTCCCCTAAAGCCCCCTTTCACCCCCCATGTCAAAAACCCCCTTTTCCATGGGTATTAGAACCCCCCCCCCTGCCGGGTTTTAAAAACCCCTTAAGTCCCTTTCACCCTCATGCTAAAACCCCTTTCTCTTCACGTTGGAGTCACTCCTCTCAAGAGCAGGAAGGACTTAAGGGTCTCATTACATTTTTTACCCATGTATAATCCCTAAAAGCCCTATCCCTTGGCTTCGGGATCACCCCCCCCCCCCCCCCCCCCCCCCGTGTTTTATTCCTTGAAACCCCTTTCACCCCGTGTCATAAAACCCTCCAATGGCCCTACTTGTGACTATTATTACCCCTCCCTTAGGATTTTAAAGTTCACTTAGGCTCCCTTTCCTTGGGCTCCCCTCCGTGTTTTTATAAACCCCTTAGCCGTTCCTTGCCCTTTTCAAAATACCCTTGGTACTTTGGGTTTTTCCCCTACTCGAAAAAGAGAAGAAGAGTATTGAAGTGCAAGGGAGCGACGGTGGAATTCCGAAAAGGAGTGTAAACCTTCTTCTACGTCTGAAGGACTACAATTGCGATGCCTCCTAAGAAAGTCCAAGGCGTAGCTGCAGGAGGGTCATCTCCCAGTATCCATGTGGATATCTCACCCCAAAACCAGGTTTTTCTTCTTGGTTTTAATTCGGTTTTAAGTCGATCATGCAAAGAGAAATTGTTAGGGATAGGATATATTTGTCCGAGTTATTTGTAATAAAGAAGTTTAGCTTATTTGAATGAATGATAATGAATAGAACTTAGTTTCCTTTGAGTTGCGTCAAGCATTATAAATTACGAGCGAGATTATCCATTTACTATAGTAGTATATTTTAGTTAAATCCTAAAGGTATAGAAATTATATCTTGCACCATTAGTCTTATTCCTTTCGCAACGAATCATTGTAAATGATTAAATTCATGAAAGGTTTCTTTCGTTGCTCAAATTACTAGGAAGTTATCATTGCTAATTGCACATCGTAGCAAGGGAAGTATTTGTTATTTGGCATGAGTTCATCTGCAAGGAAAAATGAAGTTTAATTTGAACTGTATTGATTGAAAAGCAAATTGTCACAAGGATAGCAAAACTGTGACAAGACAATTAATATTACCTTCCAAAAGATATCCAAACCAATCTAAACATAGGAATATTCATACTCTAAGCACTTGACTACTTTCCTTATTGTAGGGTCAATAAATTCGTAAAGATAAAGAACTAGGGTTTGTCCCTAAGGTTCTTAAAAAAAGAAACCCTAGGTCCGACATACGTCAGCTTAAAAGATCTAAAACCAATTATTCCATCGCAGGACTTGCGCAGCAAGTACGAAATCATTTAGTCGTGTGATTGATTCACAAGGAGAAAGGGTAGAAACCCTCATCAAGGATGGCAGATCCCTACGCAAGTTATCTTGCAAAAGCACGTATTTTTGGATATCCTTCTAAATAAGGAAAGTTGTAAACTTGAAACTAGCATATCTAAGGAACTTTAGGGTTGACCAAGTTGGGTTAATAAGGTATGCCCTACACCGGAATGTAAAAGATCTTGCCAATTTACAAGACACCTTGGGAACGAGTGCTGATACACTCGAAAGGAAAGAACACTTCCTTAGCAGTTTGCCAAACAACTCGGTTGATTAACGAAAATGTTTGTGCTTGCTAGAGATTTTAGGGCTCTGTTTGAATTATGAATTACAAATTAAATGAGTACCTATACTTCAGGTTAAAGGCCTGAAGGGAGAGGCAGCTTCAGTTACCCCCAACTGCCTGCCTGACCCTAACCAAGGGGGTTATTGACCGCGCCGGGAATGTGGACCGAACCCCCCGCGAGAGGTCTCTCCGTTGAGTTCTACTTGGAGCAGGAGGACGCTTGGGTACCAGGGGGGCACTGGCCGAAAATCCCTCGCCTTCCGGGTCTTGCACAAGAGGCTAACGTGACTCGGGATTGGATCTCGAGGCCCGCATACTAGTTTACGGGCGGAAGCTTAGAATAGTGATCCATGGGGATTACTGGATAGCCTTCGGACAGATTATGGACAAGCCTACGGGCGGAAATCCTTGTATTTCAAAGATAAAATGATGAAATGTTAAAAAAGAGAACTTGCTTGATATTGTTTTTCTATGTCACGTGATAAGATTACATGAAGGAACCTGTGCTTAACAAGATTAATTAAAGAAGCTGATTGTTATATGTCAAATTAATGTGTTAGATAATTACATAACTAAAACAAACCGAGAAAAGTGCGGAGGATGGACCATGGGTCCGTCCTACGGTTTGGGTGGTCCCGATTAGCCGGGAACTTTTCTCAAAAATCTCGAAGAACTGCAGGATGATCATCAAAACGAATAACGAGAGTGATGACCTAGAGTTACGTCTTACCCGATTTACGATGTTTTAGGAGAACGGAATGGGACTATGCCTTATGGCAGAGAGGTTGAGCTTTGCATCCCTCTCATTTCCCATTCTCCTTGAACCAAGTGCAGCGTGAATCCACTTCGGACTTGGCGTTTCTGCGTAAAGTAGTTCGCTCGGGTCTGACGTTAGTTGCTGTTAGCTAATGACCAATCAGGAAAACCCTAATTCCAATCGATCCTAAGTGGGAACGGCCACGATACTTCCGCTACGTGGCAGACACGGGAAGACCTAGATCGCAAAACCTGTAGCATTCCATGGGAGTGCCGGGCGGAGTTTTCTAGACATCCTTTCCGATGGACTGCTAAGACGTATCCTGGATGATACTAGTGGACATGTTACAACGGCCTTAAACTTAATATTTCTCAATGCATTTTCCAATGTACTTGCCTTCAGTAATCTACTAATACATGATCCAACCTCACCCTCACCTAGGTTCTCATTCTGAGATACCTTGCATACTCTCATACGTTGCCTAGTGTAACCAAGTAATCTATTTTCACCCTTGCACACATACTTCAGTAAATTTGTGATTCCTAAGAAAGTTGGAGGTCTACTGTTTAAGGGAACAATTGGATAGATTCTCCCATCAACCCACAAGTCCACATGTTTCAATCCCATTTTCATATAACTTTGTAGAACCTGAGGGTTGATACCAGTATGTTGGGTTCTTTTGAACAATGGGGCATATTCAATCTCTACCTCAATATGCAGCTCATTCTTTCTTGTATTCATTTCACTTATTAAAAGAAACGGGGAGCCTATTTGGTTGTCACATGAGGTAGAGTGAAGAAGCACGGAGAGGCACACAAAGGTGCCAAGAAAAAGGAGGGTGTAAGTAATTCACTCTATTAATAAAGGTTGTATAAACATAGAGAAGAGATCACAATAGAGCCATGAGATAGTATAGATAGGGGGGAAAAAAGCTCAAAGAGTAGGGATGTCCAAGACTTTAGAAACTTGCACTTACACGCTTTGCATTTATGAATGTCTAGTTCCTAGATAATTTTTGACAATATTGAGCCCCATGTATTTAACTATTATGCAATAGAAAATATAAGAGCCTTGATTACTTTTATAATTAAATATTACATAATGCTCAAGGTACCAAGGTAGGTTCACTTCAGAGTATTTGGATGTGAAAGGTTAGGAGAAGATGTTATTTTCCTTTTCTTTCTTCTATGTCCTTCCTCTTTGTTTGTAGTAGCGGTACTGAGTGGATAGTTGAAGAACGAATAGCTATGCCGAACAAGGGAGAGCTTTACATGGATGGTGAGAGTACTATTAGAGCTCCTTTCAATGGATCAAACTTCAATGGGAGAGAGGAAAGGTTTAGTGAGTTTACTACACCCAATTTGGCGCTTTGCCTTTTCTTTCTTACATTCTTAGGATAAGTGAGGAAAGATAAGTATTGTGGAGGTTTAATACGAGTCAACTATGTGAGATGTAGCTTGAGCTTAGAGAGTATAGAGGAATAATTTTGGACCCCAAGCACACATTTTATGAAGATATTCTAGAATCCAAAACCCTTCTTCTCTCAATGTATCTCATAGATATTTTCCTTGTTTTGCAAAGAAGAGGTCCTTTAGACCATCTTTTATCATAACCATTTGCAATATGATAAAGATTTAAGTAACAAACATCTAACTCATTGACTATGCTGTAACCACAATAACACAATGTAAACGTTGAAGCCTTTAATCTTGACTTATATCATTAAAGTAACTTTTTTTTTAGAAAGTTAATATCTCCACTTGTCTCTTTTCAAGATTTTCTTACCTTGTTGAATCTTTTTAAAATTTGCGCAAATAATGATGAAGCATGTCCATATGACATTGGCATTACAAGTAACATTTTCACAAAGTCCTTATTTATCCCGCATAATCTAATAGAAAATACATAATGCATGTCTCACATGACACTTATCAACATCATCCTTGTTGCCAAAGCATTCAACATCTTTCACATGGCAAGAAACAAAATTTAATATGCACATACGAATTTGTGACTTTGCCAAGGATTATAGGGACATAAGATAAAGATGGTTGTGCTACAACTATTATTTGATAGAAATTGTCTAGATTGTGTAGGAAGATAAAGAGCCACAAGAAAGAAAGGAAAGGCCTAATGGTTGGCCTTGATATACAATTCATTATGGTCATGCTCTCTTACATACAAATCATCTCTACAATCGTTTGTCAATAACTTTTCAATGTTCATTGTCTTTATATTCTCCGTTGCATACACTACAACAGAAATGAGGCATAGACGCGCATGTTAGACGCGCAAAGTCAGGCGCGTCTATCATCGCGTCTGTATGTGCGTGTAAAAGAGCGTGTAAATAGACACGAATTTTACGTCTATATATCCATGCAAATAGACGCGAATGAACGTGAATTAAAGCAATTCTGCATTAAATGACTGAAAAATTTGAACAAAGTGAGGCTTGTTGAAGCTGGGTTTATATGGAGAGAGCCGCACTCTAAGAGCTGAAAGTCGAGTTAAAGATTCAAAAAGAAGTGATGAATGATGCTATATCGGAACAAGGGTATGTTGTTGAGTATGTTGTGGAAGATCATATGTGTGATAGCTGCTTTAGATTTGCAGCAAATCCAGACCAGTGAGTTGCTACAGTGCAAGTGAGGCAGAAGGTTGACACCCAGAAAACGTTCTTCTACCTTGAGTAGGTTATTGTGAAGCACAACTAATCAGCTTTGTGCCACAAGTGCATTGGATGGCATTGTCAATTTGTGGCAGATTCAAGGAAAAGGGATTGACCTCTTATTTGCTGAGCTTAATAGATCGTCTTTCCTTGGGACAGTGCATATATTCAGAGCTTATGCACGACTGAACAGTGTAACCATGTTCTTGAAGACTTGGATATTGGTCTTAGACAAGGACTACTTCTAAGTGAATCCTTGTTTTTCCCTCTTCTAAGTTTGTGTAGTAAAATTCTGAATGTGAGATCTCTCAAATATGAACACATTTTATCAATAAGCAGTGGCAGCCCTTCCTGGAAATCTTATATGTATCTTTTGGTGTTAGAGAGCTTGTTAGAGACAAACCTAGCCTTCTGCAGAGTCATAGAATCTAGCAATAAAGCATTGCCATAGAGTATGTTAAACTCGCATAGGGTTTAATAATTGCTGATCAGAAACTGGTCTTTGATTACTGGAATCGGTGGTGCCTGGATTCAATAGCTCTTCAAGCTGTGAACATCAAGTTTATTGAACAGATGCATGTTAAATCAGCAATCTTTGCATTCAATATGAAGAGTCTGGAGTTTACTATTGCATAGCCTGTTCTCACTTGATTAATCTTATATCTTGGAATTTCTCAAGAACCTCTGTGGTCGCGACTTTGCTTTCAATAAATCCTTCGACAACAGTGGGTTCCGTGAGGTTTACGGTGGAATCGGTAAACTTTGTTGACCGGGGCTCATACAGAAAGTGGATTCTTTGTGCGAGAAGTTGATGGGGACACCTATCCTTTTCGGGTGTTTCATTAATTTAGTGTGTACATGGGTGATTCCATAGCGGGTGATTCTGCAAAATACATATTAAATTAATAAACGTTTATGAGTTTAGAGTGTGCACTCGTGATAAATTAAGGTTAGGATTGATTTCTAGCTAGTTGATTTATTTATGTAGCTGAAGACTGCTAGGTATTCACTTTTTTCGGTTTAATTGTATTATTTTACTAACAATTGTGAATGCTTCAGTTGATGTGTAGAGATAGTAGCAGTGGCAGAGGAAAGCATTGGAGGATAGTGTGTATTCGAGTTATCACTTATATTTTGATGGGCCCATACCTTAGGCATGGCGCCTATATTTTGTCGCGCCTATTTATTAAGGCATTGGATATTTATTTATTATTTTGTATGTGCATGGGTGTACGATTATGATATTTATATTTGGAAATTGTATTGGGTATGCTTGACTCTTTGGGCGCCTGCCCATTAGCTTTATTTCTATTTTGTGCTAAAGCAAACTCAAAAGCCAAAAGCGTGCTATTTTGTAATTTGGGCTGTTATTTGAGGCAACATCCCGTGATTTCCGCGTTGAAAAACGGCCCCCCTCCTAAAAATCGTCGTTTGCAGGTAGACTAGCTATAAGCTAAGTTACCCAAGTCTCAAGTCACAACAAAGCTCCAAATTCTAAAAGTTTCATAAGTTTTGTTACTCTCCAAGTCCAGCAAGTCACCAGAAGTCAGAACTGACTTGTTCCAAAAACTCCCATAAGGATTGCTCCTGCGCAGAAGCACCAAACTGCAAAGTTATTCCTTGAAAGACTCTGTTTGCATATGCAGACTTGTTGAACCAGTTTGAGTACACGTAGAAGGACATACACAGATTTTACAAAGATTTCAAATCCCGCAACCGCAAAAATCGAAGACCGTGGAAGCCAAACAAAAATCTATAAGCCTTGTAGACTCGACTTTGAGCTACGCTCATCCCGCTAATTGGATTTTGAGAGTGTGAGGTCTTTTGAAGTTTTGTAGGATGACGGAACAAAATATGGATGATTTAATGGCTAAAGGCGATCTTCCTGAACCTACGGTGGAACAAAAGTTGGATTTAATTATGATGTAGTTAGACGAAGAACGAAGAGCCCGGCAAGCATTGCAAGTTGAATTGGCCAATTTACAAAGATTGACTACCGATAAAGATGGACCACAACTTGAAGATCTTATTCGACAAACCATCGATGCGACTCTCGAAGCTCAATCCATCCGCAAAGAAACAAAGATAAGTAAAAGAATTTTCAAATTCCGTACTTTCAATGGCACTCGAGATGGAAAGACTATTCTTGCATTCATCAGTCAGTTTGATGATTACTTTCATGAGGAAACATACGCTAAAAAAGATAAAATCAAGTGTGTCACTAATCATTTAGTGGATAGAGCACTCTTTGGTGGACCGTGGTTCGTAAGAGCATATATTGTCCCACTACCTGTTGGGAGAGTTTCAAGAAGAAGTTTATACAGAATTTCCTTCCTCCACAATTCCATGAAAAAGCCATAAAGCAATGGGACCTTCTTCAGCAAAGAGTTCGTGAGCCTATTTCTCAATACACCGAACACTTTTGGAATGCCTTACTCCAATTACGCATGCTTGAAGACGTACCTGAAGCGACTCACAAGCGTAAGTATATGTCTGGATTACTTGGGCATTACTACGTTGAAGTCAATATGTTCAAGCCTGCAACTCTTGAAGATGTAATTTCTTTAGCTCATGACATTGAAGACAAGATTCGAGGAAGAGACAAGCGTCCACAACAATTTCAAACAAATGATAACTATGGTTCTAAGCAATTCAATTCAAATTTTAGAAGATTCAATCAAAGTCGATTTCCTTCATCATCTTTCTGTAAGTCTTGGACAAAACCACCTTCTTTGCCATCAAATACCAATCAAAACCCAAAGCCATCTTCACAGCCAAATCCTAATATTCCTAGACTTCCTGCGATTGCAAACAATGTATCTAAAGCCAAACCTATAGTGTGTTACAAATGCCATCAACCTCGACATCTAGCAGCCAATTGCCAATCGAAGAAGCCACCTGTCCATATCAACTATCTTGGAGCAATGGAAGACGAAGAACATGAGGAAATGCCTGACTTTACGGAAGATGAGGATGACGTTACTACTCCTTCGAATACTTTACCAGGTATGCCAACTCCACGTTCTTTGTTGACAATGAAATGTTTAGTGCATGGAAAAGAAAAGATTATTTTGCATGATGATGGTAGTACACATGATTTTATTTCTGTAAAGTTAGTGAAAGAATTGAAATTACAAATTGTACCTATGCATTATCGCATTAAAGCAGCATTCTTAGGCACAAGGTATAATGGAACACAAGAAGTGCATGATTTAGAAATTCAAATTATATACTGAAAGAAGGAATTTTCTAGTCGTACCATTATAGTCCAGTGATATTATCTTAGGTATGCCTTGGCGTCATCAGCATAATCCTGACATAGATTATTCCACGCATTCAATTAAAATTCATTTTCAAGGAAAAAACATTACATTGTATGGTATGCATGCATCTAATGCTTTCTCACTGCTTACTCATACTCAAGCTAAACGTGCATTACGCAAAAGTAGTAAATCTTATCTCATTTGGGTGAATGAACTGCAAGTTAAAGAAAAACATATGCACCCTAGGCATAAAGAATTCCTTGCACAATTTAAAGATTGTTTTACTGAAGATCTACCACCTGATGGACTACCTCCTTCCCGTCTCGAAGACCACAAAATAGATTTAATTCCTGGTACACAACCACCTTGTAAAGTACCATATAGGCATAACCAAATAGAGCAGAAAGAAATTCAAAATCAAGTTGAGGAATTATTAAACAGAGGATTAATTAGACCTAGTAGTTCTCCATTTGGTGCACCTATTTTGTTGGTAAAGAAGAAGAATAATACTTATCGTATGTGCATTGATTATGGTGCCCTAAATAAGATTACTGTAAAGAATAGATATCCAATTCCTAGGGTAGATGATCTTATGGATAAACTATAAGGTTCTGCCATATTTAGTAAAATAGATCTTAAATTTGGTTATCATCAGGTAAGATTAGATAAATCTGACATATTCAAGACTGCATTTAGAATACAATTTGGTCATTATGAATTTCTAGTGATGCCTTTTGGATTGACTAACGCACCTGCTACATTTAGTAGAATGATGAATCACATATTTTTTAAATATCAGCATTGTGTTATAGTATTCTTTGATTATATCTTGGTATTCAGTAAAAATAAGAATGAACATTATGAACATTTGTCTTTGGTTTTCAAGTTATTAAAAGATAATCAATTGTATGCTAATCCGGAAAAGAGTGAGTTCTTTCAAACAGAAATTGAATATCTAGGTCATATTGTGTCATCAGAAGGTATTAAGGTTGACCCTAAGGAGATAGAAGCAATATTAAATTGGCCTATACCCAAAAATGTGCATGAGTTACGTTCTTTTCTAGGTCTTGCTAGTTTTTACAAGAAATTTGTGCGAAATTTTTCATTACTTGCTTTGCCTTTGACTAAACTTTTAAAGACAGGTACTGTTTATCATTGGTCTGATAATCAACAGAAATCTTTTGATTTATTGAAACATGCATTAACCCATGCTCCTGTATTACAACTACCTGATTTTAATAGACCATTCTTTTTAGTAGTTACTGATGCTAGCGGATCTGGAATAGGAGCTGTACTTATGCAAGATAATCATCCCATAGCCTATTCTAGCTATAAACTGAAACCATCCGAACTTAAATATTCCACTTATGATAAAGAATTGTTAGCTGTTATACAAGCTTTAAGAAAATGGAAATATTACTTAATGGGTTCTGAGTTTATGATTAAGACTGATCAACAAATTATTAGACATTTACTTAGTCAACCTCAAATATCTGACCGACATATCAAATGGGCAGCTTTTATTCAGAGTTTTCATCCCCTTATTCAATATCAATCAGGTAAAGAAAATGTAGTAGTCGATGCATTAAGTAGAAGACCCACCATTCATAATATCTCTGTTACATCATTTGATTCTCTAACTCCTATGAAAGATACTTATCATCAGGACATTATTTTCATGCTGATTGGAGTAAATTAGTTGGAAATAACTGGATTCCTATTGATTCACTATCTTACAATGATGGATTCATGTTTTATGAAAAGAGATTATGTGTTACAGTTCCATTTAGATCTTTTGTTTTGAATGAGATTCATTGTCCTCCATATCAAGATCATAGAGGTATCATATCTACTTTACATACATTGACTGAAGATTTTTATTCGCCACATATGGACACTGATGTATCTAACTTTGTTTTTGAATATTTGATTTTTCAAAGAGTTAAGAGACATCATGGTAAACAGTATGGATTACTTATGCCTTTATCTATTCCATCAAGACCATGGGAACAGATTTCTATGGACTTTATTACTGGTTTACCTAATACTAAAGCTAACCATGACATGATTTGGACTATTGTAGACATGTTTAGTAAACAAGCATATTTCATTCCATGTAAGAAAACTTTAACAGCATCTCAGGCAGCACAATTGTATTTGAAAACTATTTTCACTAATCATGGATTACCAAAAGTTATTATTTCTGACCGTGATTCTAGATTTTGTAATAATTTTTGGATTACTTTGTTTGCTAACCTAGGAACAAAGATTGATTTCTCATCTACATTTCATCCTGAAACTAATGGACAAACAGAAGACACTAACAGTACTATTTTAGATCTTTTACGTGCTTCCACTATTTCTAAACCACAGACATGGGACACACATTTACATTTATTACAATTTGCATATAACAATACACCACACACAGCTACAAAGAAAGCACCGTTTGAAGTGATTTATGGTTATAGATTGTCTACACCTGTTGCATCTTTATCCAATAGAATTCAGAGTGCTGATGATATTGCTAATATGCTAATATTCACGCTACTATTTTTGATGAGGTTAAAGACATGATTGCCAAAGCCCAGCAATCGTATATAAAACAAGCCAATAAAAAAAGACAGGCCATGAATTTCAAAGTTGACGACTATGTTTGGTTAAGAATAGAAAAACGTAGATTATAAAGTGTAGATAAACACCCAGTTGTGAAATTAGCACTTAGATTCTATGGACCATTTAAGATCATTCACAAAATCAATGACAATGCATTCAAGTTAGAACCACCACCTCACTGGAAAATTCACAACACCTTTCACATTAGTTTATTACGACCCTTTGGAGGCCAATTACCTGTACACCCTGTTTATGAAAACCCACCTTTGTTAGATGAAGAGACTGAAATCCTTGAGCCCAAAGCTATCATAGATACTGACTTTATGACCACTAGAACTGGCCATAGATACTCTAGATATTTGGTCAAGTTTAAAAACCATCCTGTTGAAGAGGCCCAATGGATGCACGCTAGAGACTTGAATGCTTTCCCCACTCTGTTAGCTCCACATTGAGCTA
The DNA here is from genome assembly GCF_053477565.2 of Lygodium microphyllum. Taxonomy (NCBI): domain Eukaryota; kingdom Viridiplantae; phylum Streptophyta; class Polypodiopsida; order Schizaeales; family Lygodiaceae; genus Lygodium; species Lygodium microphyllum. Next base: position 126,228,682 of record NC_141152.1, on the reverse strand, counting down.
ATAGCAATTGAGGACAATTGTTATCCCACCCCGGGGGTATGATGCTAGGAGGCATATTTCACAGTGGATTCCGTGCCATGGTGGATTCGGTGAGGTTTTACGGTGGATTCTGTAAACTTTGTTGACCGGGGCTCATACACAAAGTGGATTCTTTGTGCGAGAAGTTGATGGGGATGTATATCCTTTTCAGGTGTTTCATTAATTTAGTGTGTACATGGGTGATTCCATAGCGGGTGATTCTGCAAAATACATATTAAATTAATAAACGTTTATGAGTTTAGAGTGTGAACTTGTGATAAATTAAGGTTAGGATTGATTTCTAACCAGTTGATTTATTTATATAGCTGAAGATTGCTAGCTATTCACTTCTGTCAGTTTAATTGTATTATTTTACTAACGATTGTGAATGCTTCAGTTGATGTGTAGAGATAGCAGCAGTGGTGGAGGAAAGCATTGGAGGATAGCGTGTATTCGAGTTATCACTTATATTTTGATAGACGCATACCTTAGGCATGGCACCTATATTTTATCGCACCTATTTATTAAGGCGTTGGATATTTATTTATTATTTTTTATACGCAATATGGGTGCAAGATTATGATATTTGTATTTGGACATTGTATTGGGTATGCCTGACTCTTTGGGCACCTGCCCATTAGCTTTATTTCTATTTTGTGCTAAAGCAAACGCAAAAGCCAAAAGCGTGCTATTTTGTAATTTGGGCTATTATTTGAGCTTGAAGATGATTAATACATAAAATACATGCTTTGTGGAGCGCTCACACAAGGCCTGGGGGGAGATTACACCCAATTGGTCTCTTGTTCATGTCGTGCATGCTTTCTACCTTGAGTTTTGTGCAAAAAGTAGAGTTCTTTTGTTGTTGGGGACCTTCCGGCATTCACTATGCGAGCATACAACATCCGATCTGTGCACCAATTCCTTAATTCTCTAATCGTGTAGAATCCATCAAGAGCTAGATCTCTAGCTACAAAAGTATCTATGCCAAACAATCCAATACTTCAGTTAGCTAGAGAGGATGCATGCCATGACCCCGCCTACCAAACAATGCTAAGGGAGATCTCTATCAAGGATCAGAACCAAAAGTTGCAGGCTAAGTATCATGAATTTTCTATTAATAGTGGGTTGTCTACTATAGAACAAGGCTGTGTATACCAGCAAGCCAGTCACTTAAGCAGAAGATATTGTGGGAAGCTCATGATTCCCCTTTCACAGGACATCCTGGCTATGCCAAGGCTCTTAATGCAACTAGGAAGAGCTACCATTGGGAGAGGCTTAAAGGTGACGTTCTCAAATATGTCATCGAGTGTTTGTCTTGTCAATGTATCAAAGCTGAACATATCAAGATGCCAGGGAAGCTGCAACCGCTTGACATTCCCTAAATGAAATTGAAATTCATCAGTATGGATTTTATTGTAGGCCTATCCCAAGTCTAGGGAGGATACAACTCCATCATGGTTGTGGTTGACATGCTTACTAAGGTTGCATACCTTATTCTAGTAAAGACAAACTATAAAGCCTCAGACATTGCAAGATTGTTTATCAAGGAGATATTCAAGATACATGGGTTTCCCAAAAGAATCATTAGTGATCGTGATTCTCTCTTCACATCACACTTCTGGAGAGCTATCTTTGAAGCCATTGGGACTCAACTCTGCTTTAGCACCGCTTACCATCCCCAAACGGATGGCCAAACAGAGCGAGTAAATCAAGTCATCGAGGATATGCTTAGGGTATACTGCTGTCGTGAGCCGAAGAGGTGGATTCAATACTTGCCTTTGGTTGAATTTTCCTACAATGCTTCTTACCAACAAAGCATTCAGATTTTCCAAGCATTGTATGGTCATGACTGTCGAAGTCCCCTAAACTTCTCAGATTCAACCTTAAGGGTTGAAGCTTCAAGGCAAATATTGGAAGAGATGGATGACCAAATAAAGTCAATAAGACAGGACATCCAAGCTGCCAAGGATAGACAGAAGGCCTACACAGATTTGAAGCGTCAAGATAGAGTCTTCAAAGAAGGAGGCAGGGTCTTCATTCGCGTACGCCCTAAGAAGAGTTCCCTATCCTTAGGAGATTGCAAGAAGCTAAGTCCAAGGTATTGTGGACCATATAAAATCCTCAAATGCCTAGGATCTAATGCTTATAAACTGCAACTCCCTGAGAACCTAAAGGTTCATAATGTATTCCATATCAGCCTATTGAAGAAGTATGTACCTAATCCTAACCATGTACTTGATGACCAACAAGTTGTAATGCCTAGTTAAGGAGTCCCTGAACTAAGGCCTGACAGGATCTTAGATGTTAGGGAGAGACAATTAAGATCTAGAACCTTGAGAAAATGCCTCATCTAGTGGAAAGATTATCCCGAAGAGGATGCCACTTGGGTAGATGAAGGCACTCTCAACCATCAATATCCCCAGTTTATCTCGAGATGAGGACATCTCGATTCCTCTAAGGGGGAGAGAATAAAACAATCTAATTCTATTTTTCTCCTTTCACGCATGAATAGGACATAGGGATAATTTTTATATATATAAAAGCAAATTTTTTTAATTTTTCCTCTCCTCCAGCCGATTGTCGATCTGGAGGAAGAGGAGATTAGTAAGTAGGCAAGCTTCTTGTGCTAGAGCTTGCCACGGCATCGTGCGCATGCCCGCTGACATGCAGGCGGAGGAGGATCCTTTCCCCTCCCCCTATATAAACCAGAGGAGGCACTGTAGCATCAGGATGGGGTGAGAGAGATCAGAAAAAAAAAAAGCCATGCGCCGTCACATTGCAGAGAGGGAGAGAGTGAGTCTCTCTGCTCAACTCGTAAGGGAGAGAGCTGCCGAGCTGCCTATCGTCGTTAGTGCTTGGAAGGAGCTGCCTTGCATTCACCTTCGTCGTCGTCAGACGACTGTATTTCCCCACGTATGATCTGAACCTCCCCACGTGGCCGTCGTGAGGCCTCTTGAAGCCTTGGAAGATTCCAAGGGTGGCCTTTTAAGCCCGCTTCTCGTGGGCTTTGAAAGTACCCCCCCTAAAATTCCCCCCTAGGCTTTACAAGCCCCCCTTTTTCCCCCTCAAATAAAAGTTGACCTTGAAGGTCTTATTACCCCCTCCTGTGTCTTAAAATTCCCTTAAGCCCCCTTCCTTTGGGCTTTGGAACCACCCTCCCCCCCCCCTCCCCAAGTTTTAATCTTTGTTAAGCCTTCTACCTATAAACTTTTGGACTACCCTTTTTCTGCCCCCCCACCCCCCAAATTCTCCTTGGAGGGCCTTTAAGAGATCTTAGGCCATTTTTTACTCCATAATTTTTTCCCTTAAAGGGCCTTATCCCCCCCCCGTCTCAAATCCCCCCCTAAGGACCCCCTTAGCCCTTTTCTTTCCCCATGCAAAATACCCCTTGGAGCTTTGTTTTTCCCCCACACGTAAAAGAAAAGAGAGTGTTGAGGGTCTTTTGACACCTCCCTTTCCCACTCAAAAGCTCTCATAAGGGATTCCACAGCTTTTTATTTTCCGTTTGTGCGAGTCTTTACAAGGCCATTAAGCCCCTACCATGGCTTTAATGGGTCTCATCCGCAAAAGATTTTGAAACATCCCCTTTTTAAAAATCCCTACTTCAAGGAGGAAGCCTTCTAAAACTGCCTTCGGCGGATGGTGCAAGTTATTGCAAAAAGGGAGCCACGGTTGAATTTCAAAAAGGGAGTTATAAAGCTGCTTCCACGACGGAAAGACTACAATTGCGATGCCTCCTAAGAAAGTCCAAGGTGCAGCCGTGGGAGGGTCATCTCTTGGCATCCACATGGACATCTCACCCTAAGTCCAGGTTTTTCTTCCTAATTTTTATTTGGTATTGTTGTAATTCAATCACGTAATATTAATTGTTGGAAATAGGATATATTTTTTTCCTAAATGCTCACGAGACGGAGGAACTTAGTCATTAATACTTTCAATAAAACAAGCAAAACAAAGGAAGTATAAATGCATTTCTAGCAAATAGCTTTATGCATTGAAATGAAAATAGTATACTTTGTTTAAGAGTGGAAGTATAAACTGCATATCCCACTATTGACCTATATCCTCTTCCCAATGAATCATCATGGAAAGTGCAAGGCATGAAATGATTCTTAGGAAATTATCGTTTGTCAATTGCATAAATTATCAAGTAAAAGGTTGCTTGTTTAGCATGAATTTTGTTCGCAAAATTATAGGAAGATTAGTTGGAATTAACTTAACCTATGGCTGACCTCAAATGGATAAGTTAGGGTTGAAAAAAAATCAATTTACGCAAAGACAACGAGTCATGTGGAAATGATCATGTAATTATCTTCTAGAGTTAAACAAATTGGCATAAACCTAAAACACCTAAACTGTGGAGTACTTGTTTAGAACGAGTTAAATTCCAAGAAATTCATTAGGAAATTAATACGTGACCTAATCGTACGTATTGCTAAAATTGAAACTCCTATACCTTAAATACTTGCCCACATTCATTGAATGTAGGGACAATGAAATGTAATTGGAAAGTGAACTACGGTTTGTCCCTAAGAATCTTTCGAGATGGAAATTGGAACTCTAGGACTGACGATGTTAGCCTAATGTAATTAGGAACATATTGTTTCGTGACTCTGTTCAATGAGCAGAATAAGTCTCATAGTTCGATGCGACACTTGCGTAGCAAGTGTGGAGTCATATAAACTTGTGATTGGATCACAAGGGAATGGCCAAATTCTCACAATGAGGTTGGCAAGTCCTTACACAAGTTATCTTCCAAGAGGATAAATAATCATCTTAATTTAGTATCTTTCTTGAGTAAAGAAGATTGCTTGGAAGCAATAGACCAGTTGATAAACTTATGAACTTAAGGTTTGACCAAGTCGGGATAATAGGGTACGCCCTAACCCAGGATATAGGGGATCTTGCTAAGTTGCAAGTCATCGCGGATTGAGTGCTGGACGCATTCGAAAGGAAGGATTCATTCCTTAGCAGTTTGCCAACAAAAAACGACCAATGGACATGTTGGTGCTTATTACAGATATTCAGAGCACTGTTTGGTTTTGTCTGATCAATGAACTAAAAGATAAATGGATATCTAATACTTCAGGTTGAAGGCCTGAAGGGAGAGGTAGCTTTAGTTACCCTCGATTGCCTGCCTGACCCTAGCCAAGGGGGTTGTTAACCACGCCGGGAAACTAGACCGAACCCGCCGTGAGAGGTCTCTCCGTTGAGTGCTACTTGGAGCAGGAGGACGCTTGGGTGCCAGAGGGGGCTCTGGCCGTAAATCCCTCGCCTTCCAGGCCCTGCATAAGAGGCTAACGTGACTCGGGATTGGATCTCGAGGCTTGCATACTAGTCTACGGGCGAAAACTTGGATTGATAATCCCTGTGGATTGCTGGATAGCCTTCGGGCGGATTGTGGATAAGCCTATGGGCTGGACTTTTTGTATTTCAAAGATCAATATGATAACCTGTTAATAAGGAACTTGTCTGATATTGTTTTTCTATGTCAAGTGATATGATTACGTGAAAGAACCAGTGCCTAACGGGTTAATTAAAGAAGCTGATTGTTACATGTCCAACTAATGTGTTAGGTAATTAAATAACTAAAACAACCTGAGGAAAGTGCAGAGGATGGGGTATAGGTCTGTCCTATGAATGGGTGGTCCTGGTTGTCCGGTAACTTTTCTCAAATCATGAGGGACAACAGGAAGATCGTCAAAGAACACGAACAACAAAAACGTTGACCTAGAGTTATGATTGAACCCGATTTACGATGTTTTAGGGGAACGGAATGGGACTATGCCTTATCGTAGAGAGGTTGAGCTTTGCATCCCTCTCGTTTCCCATCCTCCTTGAACCAAGTGCAGCGTGAATGCGCTTCGGACATGGCGTTTTTGCGTAAAGTAGTTCGCTTGGGTCCGACGCTAGTTGCCGTTAGAAAATGACCAATAAGGAAAACCCTAATTTAGGTCGATTCTAAGTGGGAATGGCAGACGTGGAAAGCCCTAGATCGCAAACCTCGTAACATTCCATGGGAGTGTCAGGCGGAGCGTTCTAGACATCCTTTCCGATGGACTGCTAAGACATGTCCTGAAGATACAAGTAGACACGTTACAAGATTTTGTTACCTTGTTGAACCTTTTTAAAATTTGCGCAAATAATGATGAAGCATGTCCATATGACATTGGCATTACAAGTAACATTTTCACGAAGTCCTTATTAATCACACATAATCTAATAGAAAATACATAATGCATATCTCACATGACACTTATCAACATCATCCTTGTTGCCAAAGCATCCAACATCTTTCACATGGCAAGATACAAAATTTAATATGCACATACGAATTTGTGACTTTGCGAAGGATTATAGGGACATAAGATAAAGATGTGGTTGTGCTACAACTATTATTTGATAGAAATTGTCTAGATTGTGTAGGAAGATCAGGAGCCACAAGAAAGAAAGGAAAGGCCTAATGGATGGCCTTGATGTACAATTCATTATGGTCAAGCTCTCTTACATACAACTCATCTCTACAATCATTTGTGCAATAACTTTTCAATGTTCATTGTCTTTATATTCTCCATTGCATAGTGTTAGTAGCTCCTAGCACTCGTTTAAGGCCTACATGTATGTGAGAAGTATGGGAGTCTAAGGTCAATAAAGATTATACTACATACAATTGAACAAAGCGGTTGAGACTTTGGTTTGTTCCATACCATCTTCCAAATCCCGAAAATGTGCATTGTCGTACAACTCATGGATGAGCCTTCTTTGGATTGCTAAACATGATTTGGGTTGCTAAGATTTGGTAGGATACTAGTCGGACCAAGATTTTACAAGAATGAGAGATGGATCGAGGCTCGTGTACACTTTCGCCCAAGCAAATTTAACAGGGGATTGGTTTCCGGAATCGTCCAAGGATTCGTTTGTTGTAGCTAGTGATCAAGTGAGTAAAAGCTAGTGTATAGTTTGTGATGTTGAGTGGGTGCAATATCTTTGGAGCTGTCAATTTGTAGTGGGCGGAACCATGATGGTTTTTGAAACCACAGTACGCGAAATCGGATATGAGATTGACCATTCACCCATCGAATTGCTGCAGGTATATTAGCCTATGACATCGAGCTTGTACGAGTGAATTTGTTTGTTCGTTTTCGTAGCGCATCCTTGAGTGATAATATGGTGCGATTCCAGCTTGTTCTAGTAAACGAAAAGAAGAACGGATGCGACATCGTTGCTGCCGCGTGTGGGGCAGCGGGGCCTAGTTGCTCCTAAAGACACCGTCGTGCGGATTCAGACTCTCTCTCTCTCTCTCAGAGAAAGGAGATTTGTCTGCGCTCGGCGCGCGCGGTCCTAAACATTGTTAAAAACAATTTGTTTCGTTCATGGACCGACTCTTCGACTTCCATTGCAGGAATAATAATACACACGTGACATCATCATTCGAGGCCGAGTGCGGGCTATGAGAGAGCCGGCGCAGCTGCTGCCTCGCAACAAAGTGGCGCAGACAAACAAATCAGCGATTCGATTGAGGTGAAAGGGTGAGAAAGCTGATTGTCTGCGGTCATGTGAAATATGGTAATTCAAAAGTCATGGGCGCAGGAGCTGCGTGATCTGACCTGGTATAAATGCGGATCCGCGCTCCTACATTGCGGCCACTCAGAGAGCTCGGAGGTACAAAGACTTAGAACAGCTCAGCAGCAGCTAAAATACTCAGCTGCAGGGCTTCTGTGTTAACTACCCACTAGCTCGACAGTACTGCGAATATGGCGTCTTCCGCGGTCGCTCCTCAGCAGCTGCATCCAGCCCCTGCAGCAGCTGCCACGTCGTCGTGCATCACTGACACATTCTCGCAGTCCGTCAGCATCCCCGCGGAGTTCATATGGCCGGAGCGGCTGCAGTCGCAATCCGAAGGAGGGGCGCTCACCCTGGAGAAGCAGCCTGTCATGGAGGACATGCCCACCATCGACCTCTCTCTGTTCTGCCGCATGAGGACTAATTCCGCAGATCCGACCTCATTAATGTCGACTGCAATGGATCGATATCACGATCAGCTGGCCGCCTTGCAGCACGCTGCCCGGACGCCGGGGTTCTTCCACGTGGTCAACCACGGTGTGGACTCGTCCCTGCACAAGGAACTTTCAATCGTTCCCCACATAGGCAATTTGGTGAAATATAGGAAATTCTCCAATATTTCCTATGTAGACAAGTACGTATTCCCCATCTATAACTAGGAAATTGCATTCCCTACATCTTATAATAGGGAATATAGAGCATTCCCTACATTCCTTTGAAAGTCCCTACGTTCCCTACATCTTATAATAGGGAATATAGAGCATTCTCCACATTCCTTTGAAAATCCCTACATAAAGAATTATAAGGATGTGATTCCCTACTTTTATGTAATAGGGAATTAAAGGTACAATGAGGATAAGATAAAGATGATGTTTATCACAATTCTCTATTTCTCAATTCAAGTTAATAATGTTGGTTTCGAGAAGGTAAGGACAAAGGTCACAAGAAACTCTAAACCACTTACTATATAGAAAGTTCACATTATAACTAGGAAGATTACTAACCAAACTAGGAAGAATGTAGAATTTTCTAGTTATAACTAGATAATTTTGCCATCGCTAGTCTCTTCTAACTAGTAACATCCTTTTCCTAGATAGTATCTAGAAATTTGAAGCCCTATCTAGCAACATTATCTAGCAAGTTATTGTATAACTAGTAATAATATCAACCTAATTAGAAAATTTTACTTTTTACTAGTCATAACTAGCAAGTACTATCCTCTAACTAGGGAATTATAGATATTCTATCAAGTTAACTTGGAACTCATGATTTTTCTAGGTATAATTAGTAAATAAATATTCATTGATTAGACATTTACATTTGTATAATACTTACTCACAGCTAAGCTTTTCACATTGACACAAAAGCAAGACCACAATTGTTGAAAGGTAATCACAATAACAAAAAAGAAAATTAAAAGAAAGATGTTTAGTACACATGAATAACACAAACTGTGTGGCCCCAACAACAGAATCATTGCATTTAGCAACAATAACACTTACAATGTTGAGCAAAGTACATGGCCACATTGACCAAGCATATATCATGGCCATGGCATCCATCTTATTGCAAAGCTCATGATTATATTAGTGAGAAAAAAGCATATTGCACCAATGGATTAAATAGAAACTCCACACACTAACATCATATTCCCTACTGTCCAAATGAGCAACAAGAGCAAACATTCAAAGTGCATGGCAAGAAAACCACACAATCCTATATACCCCATCGTGAAAATTAGATAGCCATATTAAAAAGGAAAGCACATTACCAAGTGCATGACCATATTGGTCATGGAAGTGCACATGGAAAAAAAAGAACCACCAAGGCAAAGTGTATAGCCATATTGAGAAAAAGCTAAATTGCATTGCCCAGAACATGTGGCTATAGAAAATAAAGCAAACTACATTGCTAGTTGTATGATGAAATATTATCACCTTTGAAACTAGCACTAAACTTATAAACTTCATGTCTTAACACAAAAATATAAGTACCAAGGATTCTAGTGATTGCCAACTATTGTAGCTAGCTCTATGTGGAAGCTTGCAACATGATAGATGGGAAGCTACTTTAAGGTTCACTATGAGGTGACTTGAATAACAAGAAGGCTACATCTAAATAGCCTTACAAGGGTGGAAGTATATTACCTTTACAAAGAACTAGTGCTCCAAAACAAAGAAATCCTCATTTTATTAGGGTTTGAAGTTGAAAAATTCCATAGAAAAGTATCGATGGCAGCATATCAAATTCTCACCAATCTCAAAGGTAGGTGAAATAATTCAAACAATGTAGAAGCTCTTGCAAATTCTCAATGGAACATTGAAAGTGCATCATAATAAAAGGAAAACACAAGAGGAAAAGAAGAACAAATTAAGATTGGAAAAATTTTGAATTTATCTTTTGAGAAAAAATAAGAGAGCTAAAAGAAAAGCATGCTTTTTGTGCTAAGAACATGCTCAACAAGGCCAATATTAAAATAGATACAAGGAACTTTAGACACTAAACTAGATGGTAGATAGCCTTATATCTAGTAAATACACAATTTTTTCTAGTTAGTAACTAGGGTTTTTTAAATTGGAACTAGGTTTTTAATTTTACTAGATAGATTTGAAGCTATAACTAGTAAAATAAGTGTCTATATGGTAAAGCAAGGCAAATTTCTATATATCACCTAATATAACCATGTTTATTGGATAAAATTATGAAGCTATGGATCATAGGATAATGTGCATGCACAGTAAATCAAAGCATATTTGTATAGAACATCTAACATAGTCATGCTTATATAGTCATGTTAAGTAATACACATCACAATCGATAGGCCTAACCATCAACCATGTAGTCAATCTCAAATAAGACAATGTCAATACACACTCGGAATGGATATGTTTGTATGCATCCAAAATGTACATGTGCTATAAGATACATTTGTGCATTTTGATAACTTTTAATTCTTACTTACATAGCACAAATAGTTTACACATCCACAAATAAAATATCATTTTTATCAATATAATTTTTTTTCTTGTGACATTAAAACAAAGAAAAATCTCATTCAATTCAACTCAATGCCATGGCTCTAAATCTTGAAATTCCCCTCAAATCCCCCCTAAAGTGTGGGATATACCTAGCATCCATACAAGCACAAATAGTTATCAAAAGCTATTTGAGCCCCTTACAAACAAGGAGCATATCCATCCATTAGCAAAATAGAAACAGTTCAAATTGTAATAGCCTTTTCCTTAAATGAAAGACATAGAACCTCTTGAATATGCGGAAACTTGAAGAGGGGAACTCCCAATGGATAGTCATGGCACATGGTCAATTAACTAGGGTAGTTGTATTAAGTTCATTAAAAAAGTAACATTTCCTACCAACATGCGGCATATACTCCCACTTTCATGCATGTAGCATATTCAGGGGGTGAACAAGGAGAAAGAGATGATGGAACACACAGTACAAACATAAAGCAATAGAAGCAAGACAACAGAATGGAGATGGATTATGCTAACATTGTCATTGCTAGCATGAACATGGAAGAGCTAGAGAAGAAGATGTGGGGTGACCAAATATATTTCAATGAGAATTAAAAGAGAGTCACAATAGAATTTGGGGAGCAAGTGCTATGTGCATGAGTAGTATCCTTGTTTCCATGCATTCGGCAAAGCAATGCTAAGTATTCTCTATGCAACATGTACATGTATTTTAAGGGAAGGTCCCCCTTGAGGATGAGTTTGCTAGATTGTTTTGGCTCACCTATGGATCAAAGTGGTGCTCACATTGTTTTGCTTGCCATTAGACTTCTTGTGGGTCTTGCTTTCATCTAAAGCAAAAAGAGATTGGATTTTGGGTTCACTTGTTTGGGTTAAAGTGAGCCTTGTTTACATGCCTCCATGGCATCATGATTTTATTCCTGAGGAGGTTTTGCAAATTGAATGCCTAATATGGGCTAGTTTTCATGGACTTCCTACTTTGCAAGATGGAGAAGTTAATGTGCTAGTAGAAGTGCTAGGTAGAGTGCTCTGTATAATATCAACTAGTGGAGCAAGTGGCCTCTCGTACTTTGGGATAAGAGGAAGAAGATCCTTGAGATGCTCTGGATTTTTGATCCTAATGGGATTGAGTTTTTGGTCGATGTCAAATTCTCCCTCTTCTTGGATACATGCTTCAAATGCAAAGAAGATGGGTGCTTTGCAAAGGAATGCCCAAAAAGGAATTGCGATAAGAAGAAGCAAAGGAGAAAATAGTGGAGATAAGGAAGAACTTCAAAAGAAGCAAAAAGGAAAAAACATAGGTTGAGAAGGGTAAATTCAAGAAAACAAAAAAGCCTCAAAAGGAGGAACCTAAGGAGCAACCTAATCATCAGTCGTGATCCTAGAGATGCTGAAGTTAAAGCGGGATGGAAAGAAATAATTTCAACCACCAAAATCTTTGAAGTCTAATGGAGGTAAGAAATAAAAGCTTTCCCTTTAAAAGATTCTTGCAAATGTTTTATTGACAAGGCTATTTTGCTATTTTGGATTATGGAGGTTCGAACAAAGATATAATGTTAATTAGCTGGCTCACTATGATCTCTTGGACTATGAGGTGCCTAGGAAGTCCATCCAAGAAGGATATGTTTAGTAGGAGAAAGAAATGGAAGCCCCTCTCTTTCAACACCTCCTTTCTAGAAAGGGAAGGATTCAACCTATAGCTGAAGGATATTTGGAAACAAACCAACAATAATCCAACATAGAACTAGATGAGATCCATAGCTATCATAACTGAGATTACCAAGATGTATGGCAAAGATCAGGATTGGATTCAAAGAGGGTTGCATGTTAGTAGTTAGCAATGCAGGGAGTACTATATTATTATGACTCTTTCTAAGTGTTCTACTAATGGGATGTTTTATCAACTTCTCAAAGAAGTGGAGTATTACATGGAGGACTTGCAAAAACATAAAGGTGAAGTTGCCAAAATTTAGTCTGAGGGAAATGGTATCTTATGGGACTGGTTCTTCAACCAATTAATTTTATGAATTGATGAAGCAAAATAAGCAACAAGAGTTCATCACTATGATAGATGATGGAGGAGGAATCGTGGAATTTATATAGGGATGTTTCAATCTCTTTGGAATGTATTTGTAAATGGTCTATGCTTAGGTCCATTTGAGGTAAAGATGTCGATGCCAAAGGGTGTCCCATGGTCCCATTAATCTTTTCCACCATAATCACCAACCCTTTGCTTAGGAATTTGGATTTGAAGGTGCAACATGGAGTAAGAAGACACTTGGTCTCCCAATTCTTTGCTACGTACCAACAATAACTTACCATATATTGTGCAAGTAGAGAAGCAACTAGTCGATGTATTTGATGAAAGTGTATGAAAGTTTTCTAAAGCTATCTAGGGTTGTGACTAATGTGAGCAAAAGCAAGATTATTTACCTAATATAACAACAAAAAACTTTAATGGCCCCCTTTACATAGTGATTACGCTTGCAAATATAAAGCCTAACATGCAATTATCTATATCTTTTTCTATCAAAATAGTTTGAAGAAATTCTAGTAAATGACGAAAGCTAATCTCTATGATCTCTTGGAATGTGAGGTTCCTAGGAAGTCCATCTAAGAAGGATCGGTTTAGTTGGAGAAAGAAATGGAAGCCAGTCTCTATTTAGGTTCAGCACCTCCTCTCTAGAAAGGGAAGGATTCAACCCATAATTGAAGGATGCTTGGAATCATATGATAAGGTCTTAAATTTGCGCTTTTCTTCAACAAGTGCTTCAAATCCTTGAGATTTTGCAATATAAGCATAGATAGAGAACACATCTACACGATCATTCCTTTCGGTTCCTTTTCTAATTGCATCTCCTATGAATGAAAGTTTCGATGATGAATCTTTACCTTTCTTTTTAGCATGCAGTGCATAGGACCATAAAGGAGACTTATCTTTTGGTAGTTGCTCTAATTGAAGATTATAGGCAGCAGCTTCTATTGCCACCTCTTGCTTCACATACGAAGAATATAGGATAGTCTCCTCCAATAATTTCCCCATACCTCCTTTGTTGAAATTTGTTTTGAGTGGTTTCTTTGTGTCTTGGAAACATATCATCCTATCCTTCCACACCACCAACTTCAATCTTTTATCCTCTTCGAAGTCTTTGACAGTCCTTGCACTCATGGTACGGACTATCGCACCATATGCAACGACGAACACGTCATTTCTAGGAGAATTCATAGGAGTAGAAGAAGATGGAACAGAAATTGAAGCTGGGTTAAGTGGTTGTTGATCTCTTCTAGCCATCTTTATCTGAAGATCCTTCAAATTCTTTGAAATTTCTTTCACCATGTCTTCCACAATTGGCTTGGTAGATGGCCTGACAACTACCGCAATAATAGGCATAGGCATAGGAATAGGAGTAGGCATAGGCATGGGATGAAGGGTGGAAGAAGTGAAGGAGAAATAGGAGAAGTAGATGTAAGAATAGACATCTTTAGGGGAGTTTGCATACCGTTTTGTAGGCGAGCCTTCCATCTTCGCCTCTTTGTTAATGTGGAGACCTCATCAACAGCATCTTGCCAATCCGTCTTCAATCTTATAGGATGTATACGGTCTTCAAGAAGCTCTCCCAACTCGACTTGAAGTGCAGGATCAGCTGCCTATAAGAATAACTCTACTTTCTTGGAGTTTAGGACTCTTTGTTCAAGTGCATCCAACTGGTTGTAACATTGTTCAAACTCGCGCAATAACTCGGAAGCAACAAGTCCTTTGTTGGGCTAATAGACCCACTCTGTGAACGTCTTCCAAGTAGCAATACCATAATCCTCCAAGAAATATTCATCTTTGAGTGCCTGCTTGAAGACAATCCAATTTGAATCTTTCACAAATAAATTAGTCACTCTAACCCACAAAGGAGGCGTGACAAGCTCTAAAAAATAATTACTCCAGTTGGTAGGAATTCCAAAGAAGCACATCTGGCTTTCAAAAGTTTTAAGATAAGATGAGACATTCCGGCCATCAAATAATTTACGTTTACTTACAACAGCCTCGATTGCTTTGGTTGCTCCATGTGTATGCTCTTGTTCTTGATGTAGCATTCGTTGTTGATCCAATTGCTACTGATGTAGCTACTGTTGTTGTCACATAGATAACTGCATCAATTGATGCTGCACCATAATAGCCGAAGATAGAGTTTGCAATAAATTCTTCATCTCATTGGTCGAAAAGGAAGAAGCACTAATGATGAAGTGGGTGGAGTATTTGAAGAGTCTCCCATCTCGGCAATCAGAAGCAACACTTTCACGTCGGGTTCACCAAATGTCATGCGGGGGTTTGTGAAAGTCACTCGCATGGATGCTTAGCAAGATGGGAGTAAAAAGATTAAGAAGAGTACTCAAGTCAAGATAAAAGAATGATTAGGATTCTCATTTGAATGATCTCATATGTCAACATGGTAAGGAGAAGTGAGAATACAAAGGTTTCAATTTTCTCAATATGTTCTCATACATAGAGTTCTTGATAGAAGAAGTTCAATGAATCAATTCACAAGAGATCATCAAAGTTTGATCACAGAGGAGATAATTAAATATCATGGATATGCATGAAAAGATAGGTAAGTTGAAGTGTTTTTGGTAATAGGGTTTATGAGAATATGATAGGAACATAATCAAAAGATATTCCACAAATAAGATATTGTATAACCATAATAAAGAAGATGTTTTGATTGTTGTTGATGATTTAGTAAGATCATAATAAGGTACTTAATGCTGGCTCTATGCACGCATAGTGCTTCTCACGTGAGTCTTTGGCCTCCATCGTCCTTTGCAAAGCCCGTCAATCTTGATCGTTGCCAGCTTTAATCTTCAATTAGAGCTTCCACTCATTCAAGTTTTGCAGTTCTCCCTCCAATGTTTGCAAATCTTTGTCTTCATCTTTTTCTTCACTCGTCACCTTCTACGTCGTCTTCTCATCATCGCATGCAGAGCTCCATTGTTGGATTCTCCTCCTCGTCTTCCACTACTGTCACTTCAGCATCAATTTTCCTCTGCTTTGAGTGCAGCGGCTTCCGTTGTCACACATCCCATGGGTCGCAATATTCTCATCATTATCTTCAGGTTCTTCCTCCGTTTCATCGTCGACTTAACTCTCTCGTAACTACATCCATTTCATCCGCGATCTGATGAGGCTTCCGCTTCTTCTTTTTCGTCGTCACATCATCCTCTTCTAGGCGCTGTCAGAGAGGGTAAAGCTTCAATCACAAAAGTTGTAATTCTGTACTGAGGATCTCATCCATGCTTTTTCTCATTTGCTTCTTTGTCGTTTCTCTGAACTCGCCGTCTCTAGCTTTTCGTGCAACAACGTCTTCCGTGGTCAGAGCTACATTGCTTTCACCGTCAGAGCTACGATGTTTCTGCCGTCAGCTACACCTGCATTGTTGCTCCTCCTTGTCGTGTTTTTCTGCGCAGCGTTCTTCATTGACAGATTCATTCTTTCCCCCCATTGTCGTCGTTGCTTGCCCTTCCTTGCACATCGGCGACCTCGTCCTTCTTTAAATGCCTCCTCATGCCTTCATTCGTCTAAGTTCTTCTGCTGCACTGTTAGCCATCGTCTACACTACTTCATTTTTCTTTTTCTTTATATTCAGCTCGTTGACGCAGTGTTCATTGTTGTTCCTTGTGATCACCCTTTATTATTGAACTTTAAATGTTAGATAATCTAATTGACCATCTTGTTGCAATCAAAGATCTAGCTAAATTCTACCATAGATGCCTAGATCTTTGAATTTTCATGAATTATATATGTAGACTCCTACAATGTAGCTAGGAAAATATATTAGAAAGACATCTAGCCTATCTTCAAATGCTTTCATATTATGATAGTATATTAAGAATGCTTTATGGGTCTGACCTTCAATAATGAAATATATTATTGATCCTTACCTCCTTCATTGAATATAAAGACATAACAACATGTTGAGGACTAGCCAACTTCTATGAAGGCTGAATCTCAAGACATGTACATAAAATTCATCTATACAATATGAAATTGTTCTTGAAGAGCTATAGTTTGTACATGATATAATGCTGTAGAAAAAATGTCTTACTTTTAGTGTATTTAGTGGTTCTTAATTATAGTGTTCAAGTATTTGAGATTTTGTGTTTCTAGTATTTACTGAGCTTATATGACTCTAATTATAAGCATTATGGTTTTTTTCATATTGTTAATATATAAGCTATTTTATTTGTTTGTTTTATTTTTTCTCATAGTAGGTCTTCACATTTTAAAAGAATGTTAGATAATTTCTTACCACTTTCCATCTTCGATTTCATCGACATAGCCTTCATATGTTATATTGAAGAAAAAAGCTCTAAATAAGAAAATTAAGTGTATGAAAGTTATAGGTTCTTAAGGTATTAGGAGTTAGGTGAATCTTGTGTCTTTCAAGAATAGGGCTCTTTGCATGTTACAAAAACTCCCATACCTTGGATATGAGCTCCAACTCCTCACAACACTTGGAAGATATGGTTCTCTCACCTTATTTAATTTCTATTTGCCCCAAATATTGGTATTTTTTGCTTGGGCTCTATATTATCCCTAAATTCAATGGGGTCATATTTTACATGGGAATATGTGTAACTACATGTTAAAATAAACATGTATGATAACACTTTTTCAAAGGTTTCGTTATATGGTCAGAATGGCATTTTGTTCTTTTAGATCCATGTGACATTAAATGGATTATGTGGTAGGCACTAAAATATACCCATTTCTTCACATTTGGCATTCTTGTCGCTACTTCCATTCTATTGTAGTGTTTCCCAAACAGTTCTCACTAACATCTCTTAGGTCCATGAGACTTTGAATGGGTTATGTGCTAGGCACTTAAACATACCAATTTCTTCATGTTTAGCATTCGCATCCCTACTTCCTTTCTACTATAGTGTTACCCAAACACTTCTCACGAGTGTTGCACACAAAATATACATGGTTAATTTGATGATAGATTATAAAAAATACACAATGACTTGGACAACTGTTATCAAGATGCTATATGGCCATAGTTTGGCAACATTTGAGCTTTTAATGAGATGATTCAGTTGAAAACCTATTATATTATCTAGAGTACGAGAGTCTAGTACAACAATATTATTATGGTTCCTGCTTTATTTTAAACCAAGAAGGCCTTTTTTCAAATGGGGATTAAATGGATTTGATGTATGGTTAGAGAAAGTTGAGCATTTTTGGAACTTGGTGTACATTGATTTATTCATGAGCCACTTGCCTACACTATTCCTTTTATGCCTTTAAAATGAAATAATATTTTGTGAAGCAATTACATATTGGATACACAATCATCATCATGACGAGTGTAAAGACTACTTAGAACCACAAGACTAAAAATTCATAAAATAAGTACAAGATTAGTGATGACAACTCATGAAATTAAATGAAACTATGGAAATAAGAGCTAAAACAAACATGAAAATCTATTTGTACATATAGCAAAGTGTGAGTTTATACAAAGAATAATAAGTACATTTAAGGAATGATACATGAAAGAGGCTAGATGATTGACTTACTCGCCCACTACACATATAATATCTATTGATAAGTGTAGTGAGATAGTGTCTCTCTGCATATCGAGTCTCTAAACTTGTGGGATCACGATTTGTGATGGAGCGCTACAAAGAAAATAGAATAGCATTGCTCGAAACAAGATTGTTAGTATAAGTGATATTCCAACTACAAAAGTGAGAAGAACTAAAAGAAAACTTACCAAGTTCTCCAAATGGTCCTATGGCCGCCGCTCCCTAGATGATGCACATCCCATACCTCCAATCGCGCCCTTGTTGCCTCCCGCTCTACTTTTGCCCATCGTCTTCGAGAATCAATGCCCTTCTCCTCGAGTCTCCACCAATCCTCTATATCTAGCTACTTGGCCTTTGAGGCACCACTCTTGATTGCCTTGCGTGCATTTGATCCTCTATGTGACATGTATGTATGCATACACTCTATTATCCACCTTGTCAAAAATCTCTCTATGGTAGTAGATATTGAAAACTCCAAATGCAAAGATTCCACTACATAGTCCTTGCTCCCCTCTAAAAAATTCTTCCAATGGTCCATAACATTGTGTCTAAATACTTGTTTACACAACCCTCTCATGTGAGACACCACCCTTCTCTCCTCATCATTCGTTATCATAGCATCTTTCTTGTTATCTACGAGGTATCTATACCATATTACAGTATGTCTAAGGTGTGGCATCTTCCACCTACGAGACCATGCTTCTGGGCATAACCAAGAGACCCCTGTATATGCGATGTACACGCAAGGATAATATCTCTTCAAGTAGCACCCATAGGGGTGCCACCTTTGGATAGTTGAGAAAAACTTAGATTCATGGAGGTACATATCCCTATAGATGTGACAAATCCTAGAGGTAACAAGTATCCACCAAACTAAGGGGATAGATACACTAGATTGATGCCTCCATGCAATAGCCACTAGAGCCACCCTCTCTCACACTAGTACATGAGTGAGGAGTAGAAATCCTCTCTAGAATTGACCACACGCTAACAACATCTATATCTTCCCAACACTTCCTAGAACCACTTCTTTGAGTGAAAGATTATTTGCAACTACCCTAGGCCTAGCCATCTTTCGTGCACAAGAGATGTGAGAACTCAATGAATAAGATAGAAAGGGAAACCCTCTTTTATATAACCCTAAACTATAAGACTCATTTACATAGATGCACACTCTCTTTTTCTCTCTTAAACAATGCTCTCCTCAAACCCATTTTCTACCTTCTTAAAGCCTTGTTTTTAGCCACTTGGCATGGTTTTATTTGGCACTTGAGGCTTCATAATGCACTCTTTTAGTGACATGACTTGATTGTATCATATCTACAACCGATTCATGAATCAATACTTTCATTTATTCTCTTTTACAAGGGTTTAGCTTCATTCGCTACTATAATCCTATACCAGCAAGGCAGCAATTGGATTATTGGATTGCTACCGTTCACCCCTCCATTATGAATGGTTTTTCTTTGCTATGCACCAGGCACTATCCAATGTGAATTTACAATCCCTTGTATGGACCAAACTCCGATGCTTCCCTTTTCTCCAAAGTATGACCCATGTGCCTTAAGGATATGCTATAAAGACACATATCACACATGAGTCAAACTATGCTTAATATTGTATACAATTCATACAATTTTAAAGCATTGACTTAGTACGCATCATGTAATGTGTGATAGGGCGTTTTCTCCACACTTCCACAATGTTTTTGTAGAACCTATGCACAATGTCGATAAATTCTTACTTATCTACATTGTTAAATGCCATCTTGTAAAGTAAGGGAGCCAATCTGTTAAGACTAATCCAAATCTTAGCTTTGGCCAACCTTGTTTTCTCTCTATTACTTCAATCATGAACTAAAAACTACAACTTTTTCCACCCATCATAGTCTTGCGACCTACAAACCATGACATTTCCTTCCTCATTAATGGGTGATGAGAGAAACCTCCTAGCCTTTGCTCCTCCAAAGCAAGGATTTTTTAGCAAGTTACTAGATTTTCTTGATCTCTTCTCATATTTTTCAATTTTCACTTGATACTTATGTAGCCCAATTTTTTATAGTACTTGCATCACATTCCTACACGTTCCAATGGCTTCTTTTTTTGGTTGCATCCTATAAACAAAACAAATGTATTCATATACAAGTTTCTCCGTGATTCTAAAAAAACCATGCAATGAACAAATGTGAATACGATTCAATGGAATGTTGAAGATGGGCTTCCAAGTGGGATCTTCTCTATTGTGTGTCGGAGCAGCACTTGTCACCATTTGCCAGTTTTTCTTTCTGTCTTTTTCTTCCACCTTCTCTGTCAAGCAATATAGGCATGGATTCTTTGTATTTGTACCGTTGGAAATTCCACACATGCATTTTCAAGTTTTCAAGTCTCTTATAAAATGCCATTCAACCAAGTATTGACCATATCCTTCAACCGAGAGCATCTCACCATGTTCCTAATGACTGATGATATTTGGAATGCTTGTGTGCATAAGAAGCAGCTGCAGTACCTCAAATTTTTTCTTACGGACTTCAAATGCAGCGAGCCACCACACATGGCACTTCGATTGAACACTAAAGTACCCTGGGTTGTTCTTGTCGAATTGTAAAGCTCTGTTAATCGAAGTTACACAAACTCTTTACAGCTTTACCTCTTTGATGCTCTCACTTTCATCCAACTTTATAACATATTGTAGTATATTACCATTGCAAACTGCACCTTGTCCAAATGTAAATAGTAATTGTTGAGTTCAGTGAACTTCACGTGGTATGCATTTTTTGTCACAACCTTTAGTGTTTCCACGCATTGAATATGCATTGAATCTCATATCAACTCAAAAATATTTGCATTAAGTTACCAGCGAGCCTCTATTAACTTTGAAGGTTGAGGAAGAGGCACGATTCTATTTCTCTTCAGCACATGACCAAACCTAGACTTCACACCTTTGAATATCTTTCAGTAAGTCAGTGTGCTAATACTGGCCCTATCACAAACGGATTGTGTATCCATAACTAACAACTCATTTGATACATCTTTTAATGTGCTCGGATACTAGGGTTCTTCCATTTGGTTAATCGTAGCATGGACGCATTTAAGGTCGAGGTTGCCCATGGCAACTCCAAGTGCTTGTTTAGATTGCCCGTAGAGAGGAAGTAGAGAGAAAAATGACTCCCCGGAAAGAGCTTTGGGTATATCCATAGCTTCACTAGGTGTTTCACATCTAGGTTGCCCTGAAAGAAGACTTTCTCCATCCAACCCATAATGATTTCCAGTGTCTCTTACTACTTTCATTAGAACTTGGGTGAGGACCACCAAGCTTGTAGGTTTTTCTATCGTTCTTTGCATCTACTTCATATAAACTCTGCCTCTAGAACTATTTTTTGGACTAAAAGAACCGACACAATTTTCATCGCTATCTATGTCGTTAAACCACACTAATAGCGATATAGATAGCGACACAAATAACAATGCTTTGCGACACAAATAGTGACTGACATAGTGAAACGCGCAGTAAATTAGTGACAGTTGTAGAGAAAAATAAACTTGGTGGTAGGGCTTGTAGCCTTGCCATCCACAGTACCATGTGTTGGATAATATTCTGTGAAGCAATTACATATTGGATACACAATCATCATCATGACGAGTGTAAAGACTACTTAGAACCACAAGACTAAAAACTCATAAAATAAGTACAAGATTAGTGATGGCAACTCATGAAATTAAATGAAACTATGGAAAGAAGAGCTAAAACAAACATGAAAATCTATTTGTACATATAGCAAAGTGTGAATTTATACAAAGAATAATAAGTACATTTAAGGAATGCTACATGAAAGAGGCTTTCACGGATCATAGGACCAAAAAAGAAAATGATATGCGCTCCACGAATCCAAGTGTTTGCTATAGATCCTCGCCATCTGAAATGTCATCGTGGCTGAAAGAAGCCTCAAATGGACTATGAAATGAATATCTAGACATTAGTCCACTATACATAATGTGTCACAAAAAACCTAGTGACTATGGACAAGAAAGATGATTGACTTACTCGCCCACTACACATATAATATCTATTGATAAGTGTAGTGAGATAGTGTCTCTCTGCATATCGAGTCTCTAAACTTGTGGGATCACGATTTGTGATGGAGCGCTACAAAGAAAATAGAATAGCATTGCTCAAAACAAGATTGTTAGTATAAGTGATATTCCAAGTACAAAAGTGAGAAGAACTAAAAGAAAACTTACCAAGTTCTCCAAATGGTCCTATGGCCGCCGCTCCCTAGATGATGCACATCCCATACCTCCAATCGCGCCCTTGTTGCCTCCCGCTCTACTTTTGCCCATCGTCTTCGAGAATCAATGCCCTTCTCCTCGAGTCTCCACCAATCCTCTATATCTAGCTACTTGGCCTTTGAGGCACCACTCTTGATTGCCTTGCGTGCATTTGATCCTCTATGTGACATGTATGTATGCATACACTCTATTATCCACCTAGTCAAAAATCTCTCTATGGTAGTACATACTAAAAACTCCAAATGCAAAGATTCCACTACATAGTCCTTGCTCCCCTCTAAAAAATTCTTCGAATGGTCCATAACATTGTGTCTAAAAACTTGTTTACACAACCCTCTCATGTGAGACACCACCCTTCTCTCCTCATCATTCGTTATCATAGCATCTTTCTTGTTATCTACGAGGTATCTATACCATATCATAGTATGTCTAAGGTGTGGCATCTTCCACCTACGAAACCATGCTTCTAGGCATAACCAAGAGACCCCTGTATATGCGATGTACACGCAAGGATAATATCTCTTCAAGTAGCACCCATAGGGGTGCCACCTTTGGATAGTTGAGAAAAACTTAGATTCATGGAGGTACATATCCCTATAGATGTGACAAATCCTAGAGGTAACAAGTATCCACCAAACTGAGGGGATAGATACACTACATTGATGCCTCCACGCAATAGCCACTAGAGCCACACTCTCTTAAACTAGTACATGAGTGAGGAATAGAAATCCTCTCTAGAATTGACCACACGCTAACAACATCTATATCTTCCCAACACTTCCTAGAACCACTTCTTTGAGTGAAAGATTATTTGCAACTACCCTAGGCCTAGCCATCTTTCGTGCACAAGAGATGTGAGAACTCAATGAATAAGATAGAAAGGGAAACCCTCTTTTATATAACCCTAAACTATAAGACTCATTTACATAGATGCACACTCTCTTTTTTTCTCTTAAACAATGCTCTCCTCAAACCCATTTTCTACCTTTTTAAAGCCTTGTTTTTAGCCACGTGGCATGGTTTTATTTGGCACTTGAGGCTTCATAATGCACTCTTTTAGTGACATGACTTGATTGTATCATATCTACAACCGATTCATGAATCAATACTTTCATTTAATCTCTTTTGCAAGGGTTTAGCTTCATTCGCTACTATAATCCTATACCACCAAGGCAGCAATTGGATTATTGGATTGCTACCGTTCACTCCTCCATTATGAATGGTTTTTCTTTGCTATGCACCAGGCACTATCCAATGTGAATTTACAATCCCTTGTATGGACCAAACTCCGATGCTTCCCTTTTCTCCAAAGTATGACCCATGTGCCTTAAGGATATGCTATAAAGACACATATCACACATGAGTCAAACTATGCTTAATATTGTATACAATTCATACAATTTTAAAGCATTGACTTAGTACGCATCATGTAATGTGTCATAGGGCTTTTTCTCCACACTTCCACAATGTTTTTGTAGAACCTATGCACAATGTCGATAAATTCTTACTTATCTACATTGTTAAATGCCATCTTGTAAAGTAAGGGAGCCAATTTGTTAAGACTAATCCAAATCTTAGCTTTGGCCAACCTTGTTTTCTCTCTATTACTTCGATCATGAACTAAAAACTACAACTTTTTCCACCCATCATAGTCTTGCGACCTACAAACCATGACATTTCCTTCCTCATTAATGGGTGATGAGAGAAACCTCCTAGCCTTTGCTCCTCCAAAGCAAGGATTTTTTAGCAAGTTACTAGATTTTCTTGATCTCTTCTCATATTTTTCAATTTTCACTTGATACTTATGTAGCCCAATTTTTTATAGTACTTGCGTCACATTCCTACACGTTCCAATGGCTTCTTTTTTTGGTTGCACCCTATAAGCAAAACAAATGTATTCATATACAAGTTTCTCCGTGATTCTAAAAAAACCATGCAATGAACAAATGTGAATACGATTCAATGGAATGTTGAAGATGGGCTTCCAAGTGGGATCTTCTCTATTGTGTGTCGGAGCAGCACTCGTCACCGTTTGCCAGTTTTTTTTTCTGTCTTTTTCTTCCACCTTCTCTGTCAAACAATATAGGCATGGATTCTTTGTATTTGTACCGTTGGAAATTCCACACATGCATTTTCAAGTTTTCAAGTCTCTTATAAAATGCCATTCAACCAAGTATTGACCATATCCTTCAACCGAGAGCATCTCACCATGTTCCTAATGACTCATGATATTTGGAATGCTAGTGTGCATAAGGAGCAGCTGCAGTACCTCAAGTTTTTTCTTACGGACTTCAAATGCAGCGAGCCACCACACATGGCACTTCGATTGAACACTAAAGTACCCTGGGTTGTTCTTGTCGAATTGTAAAGCTCTGTTCATCGAAGTTACACTAACTCTTTAAAGCTTTACCTCTTTGATGCTCTCACTTTCATCCAAGTTTATAACATATTGTAGTATATTACCATTGCGAACTGCACCTTGTCCAAATGAAAATAGCAATTGTTGAGTTCAGTGAACTTCACGTCGTATGCATTTTTGGTCACAACCTTTAGTGTTTCCATGCATTGAATATGCATTGAATCTCATATCAACTCAAAAATATTTGCATTAAGTTACCAGCGAGCCTCTATTAACTTTGAAGGTTGAGGAAGAGGCACGATTCTATTTCTCTTCAGCACATGACCAAACCTAGACTTCACACCTTTGAATATCTTTCAGTAAGTCAGTGTGCTAATACTGGCCCTATCACAAATGGATTGTGTATCCATAGCTAACAACTCATTTGATACATCTTTTAATGTGCTCGGATACTAGGGTTCTTCCATTTGGTTAATCGTAGCATGGACGCATCTAATGTCGAGGTTGCCCATGGCAACTCCAAGTGCTTGTTTAGATTGCCCGTAGAGAGGAAGTAGAGAGAAAAATGACTCCCCGGAAAGAGCTTTGGGTATATCCATAGCTTCACTAGGTGTTTCACATCTAGGTTGCCCTGAAAGAAGACTTTCTCCATCCAACCCATAATGATTTCCAGTTTCTCTTACTACTTTCATTAGATCTTGGGTGAGGACCACCAAGCTTGTAGGTTTTTCTATCGTTCTTTGCATCTACTTCATATAAACTCTGCCTCTAGAACTATTTTTTGGGCTAAAAGAACCGACACAATTGTCATCGCTATCTATGTCGTTAAACCACACTAATAGCGATATAGATAGCGACACAAATAACAATGCTTTGCGACACAAATAGTGACTGACATAGTGAAACGCGCAGTAAATTAGTGACAGTTGTAGAGAAAAATAAACTTGGTGGTAGGGCTTGTAGCCTTGCCATCCACAGTACCATGTGTTGGATAATATTCTGTGAAGCAATTACATATTGGATACACAATCATCATCATGACGAGTGTAAAGACTACTTAGAACCACAAGACTAAAAACTCATAAAATAAGTACAAGATTAGTGATGACAACTCATGAAATTAAATGAAACTATGGAAAGAAGAGCTAAAACAAACATGAAAATCTATTTATACATATAGCAAAGTGTGAATTTATACAAAGAATAATAAGTACATTTAAGGAATGCTACATGAAAGAGGCTTTCACGGATCATAGGACCAAAAAAGAAAATGATATGCGCTCCACGATTCCAAGTGTTTGCTATAGATCCTCGCCATCTGAAATGTCATCGTGGCTGAAAGAAGCCTCAAATGGACTATGAAATGAATATCTAGACATTAGTCCACTATACATAATGTGTCACAAAAAACCTAGTGACTATGGACAAGAAAGATGATTGACTTACTCGCCCACTACACATATAATATCTATTGATAAGTGTAGTGAGATAGTGTCTCTCTGCATATCGAGTCTCTAAACTTGTGGGATCACGATTTGTGATGGAGCGCTACAAAGAAAATAGAATAGCATTGCTCAAAACAAGATTGTTAGTATAAGTGATATTCCAAGTACAAAAGTGAGAAGAACTAAAAGAAAACTTACCAAGTTCTCCAAATGGTCCTATGGCCGCCGCTCCCTAGATGATGCACATCCCATACCTCCAATCGCGCCCTTGTTGCCTCCCGCTCTACTTTTGCCCATCGTCTTCGAGAATAAATGCCCTTCTCCTCGAGTCTCCACCAATCCTCTATATCTAGCTACTTGGCCTTTGAGGCACCACTCTTGATTGCCTTGCGTGCATTTGATCCTCTATGTGACATGTATGTATGCATACACTCTATTATCCACCTAGTCAAAAATCTCTCTATGGTAGTACATACTGAAAACTCCAAATGCAAAGATTCCACTACATAGTCCTTGCTCCCCTCTAAAAAATTCTTCCAATGGTCCATAACATTGTGTCTAAATACTTGTTTACACAACCCTCTCATGTGAGACACCACCCTTCTCTCCTCATCATTCGTTATCATAGCATCTTTCTTGTTATCTACGAGGTATCTATACCATATCAGGGTATGTCTAAGGTGTGGCATCTTCCACCTACGAGACCATGCTTCTAGGCATAACCAAGAGACCCCTGTATATGCGATGTACACGCAAGGATAATATCTCTTCAAGTAGCACCCATAGGGGTGCCACCTTTGGATAGTTGAGAAAAACTTAGATTCATGGAGGTACATATCCCTATAGATGTGACAAATCCTAGAGGTAACAAGTATCCACCAAACTGAGGGGATAGATACACTACATTGATGCCTCCACGCAATAGCCACTGGAGCCACCCTCTCTTAAACTAGTACATGAGTGAGGAGTAGAAATCCTCTCTAGAATTGACCACATGCTAACAACATCTATATCTTCCCAACACTTCCTAGAACCACTTCTTTGAGTGAAAGATTATTTGCAACTACCCTAGGCCTAGACATCTTTCGTGCACAAGAGATGTGAGAACTCAATGAATAAGATAGAAAGGGAAACCCTCTTTTATATAACCCTAAACTATAAGACTCATTTACATAGATGCACACTCTCTTTTTTTCTCTTAAACAATGCTCTCCTCAAACCCATTTTCTACCTTCTTAAAGCCTTGTTTTTAGCCACGTGGCATGGTTTTATTTGGCACTTGAGGCTTCATAATGCACTCTTTTAGTGACATGACTTGATTGTATCATATCTACAACCGATTCATGAATCAATACTTTCATTTAATCTCTTTTGCAAGGGTTTAGCTTCATTCGCTACTATAATCCTATACCACCAAGGCAGCAATTGGATTATTGGATTGCTACCGTTCACCCCTCCATTATGAATGGTTTTTCTTTGCTATGCACCAGGTACTATCCAATGTGAATTTACAATCCCTTGTATGGACCAAACTCCGATGCTTCCCTTTTCTCCAAAGTATGACCCATGTGCCTTAAGGATATGCTATAAAGACACATATCACACATGAGTCAAACTATGCTTAATATTGTATACAATTCATACAATTTTAAAGCATTGACTTAGTACGCATCATGTAATGTGTCATAGGGCTTTTTCTCCACACTTCCACAATGTTTTTGTAGAACCTATGCACAATGTCGATAAATTCTTACTTATCTACATTGTTAAATGCCATCTTGTAAAGTAAGGGAGCCGATTTGTTAAGACTAATCCAAATCTTAGCTTTGGCCAACCTTGTTTTCTCTCTATTACTTCGATCACGAACTAAAAACTACAACTTTTTCCACCCATCATAGTCTTGCGACCTACAAACCATGACATTTCCTTCCTCATTAATGGGTGATGAGAGAAACCTCCTAGCCTTTGCTCCTCCAAAGCAAGGATTTTTTAGCAAGTTACTAGATTTTCTTGATCTCTTCTCATATTTTTCAATTTTCACTTGATACTTATGTAGCCCAATTTTTTATAGTACTTGCGTCACATTCCTACACGTTCCAATGGCTTCTTTTTTTGGTTGCACCCTATAAGCAAAACAAATGTATTCATATACAAGTTTCTCCGTGATTCTAAAAAAACCATGCAATGAACAAATGTGAATACGATTCAATGGAATGTTGAAGATGGGCTTCCAAGTGGGATCTTCTCTATTGTGTGTCGGAGCAGCACTCGTCACCGTTTGCCAGTTTTTCTTGTTGTCTTTTTCTTCCACCTTCTCTGTCAAGCAATATAGGCATGGATTCTTTGTATTTGTACCGTTGGAAATTCCACACATGCATTTTCAAGTTTTCAAGTCTCTTATAAAATGCCATTCAACCAAGTATTGACCATATCCTTCAACCGAGAGCATCTCACCATGTTCCTAATGACTGATGATATTTGGAATGCTAGTGTGCATAAGAAGCAGCTGCAGTACCTCAATTTTTTTCTTACGGACTTCAAATGCAGCGAGCCACCACACATGGCACTTCGATTGAACACTAAAGTACCCTGGGTTGTTCTTGTCAAATTGTAAAGCTCTGTTCATCGAAGTTACACTAACTCTTTAAAGCTTTACCTCTTTGATGCTCTCACTTTCATCCAAGTTTATAACATATTGTAGTATATTACCATTGCGAACTGCACCTTGTCCAAATGTAAATAGCAATTGTTGAGTTCAGTGAACTTCACGTGGTATGCATTTTTTGTCACAACCTTTAGTGTTTCCACGCATTGAATATGCATTGAATCTCATATCAACTCAAAAATATTTGCATTAAGTTACCAGCGAGCCTCTATTAACTTTGAAGGTTGAGGAAGAGGCACGATTCTATTTCTCTTCAGCACATGACCAAACCTAGACTTCACACGTTTGAATATCTTTCAGTAAGTCAGTGTGCTAATACTGGCCCTATCACAAACGGATTGTGTATCCATAGCTAACAACTGATTTGATACATCTTTTAATGTGCTCGGATACTAGGGTTCTTCCATTTGGTTAATCGTAGCATGGACGCATCTAAGGTCGAGGTTGCCCATGGCAACTCCAAGTGCTTGTTTAGATTGCCCGTAGAGAGGAAGTAGAGAGAAAAATGACTCCCCGGAAAGAGCTTTGGGTATATCCATAGCTTCACTAGGTGTTTCACATCTAGGTTGCCCTGAAAGAAGACTTTCTCCATCCAACCCATAATGATTTCCAGTGTCTCTTACTACTTTCATTAGATCTTGGGTGAGGACCACCAAGCTTGTAGGTTTTTCTATCGTTCTTTGCATCTACTTCATATAAACTCTGCCTCTAGAACTATTTTTTGGGCTAAAAGAATCGATACAATTTTCATCGCTATCTATGTCGTTAAACCACACTAATAGCGATATAGATAGCGACACAAATAACAATGCTTTGCGACACAAATAGTGACTGACATAGTGACACGTGCAGTAAATTAGTGACAGTTGTAGAGAAAAATAAACTTGGTGGTAGGGCTTGTTGCCTTGCCATCCACAGTACCATGTGTTGGATAATATTCTGTGAAGCAATTACATATTGGATACACAATCATCATCATGACGAGTGTAAAGACTACTTAGAACCACAAGACTAAAAACTCATAAAATAAGTACAAGATTAGTGATGACAACTCATGAAATTAAATGAAACTATGGAAAGAAGAGCTAAAACAAACATGAAAATCTATTTGTACATATAGCAAAGTGTGAATTTATACAAAGAATAATAAGTACATTTAAGGAATGCTACATGAAAGAGGCTTTCACGGATCATAGGACCAAAAAAGAAAATGATATGCGCTCCACAAATCCAAGTGTTTGCTATAGATCCTCGCCATCTGAAATGTCATCGTGGCTGAAAGAAGCCCCAAATGGACTATGAAATGAATATCTAGACATTAGTCCACTATACATAATGTGTCACAAAAAACCTAGTGACTATGGACAAGAAAGATGATTGACTTACTCGCCCACTACACATATAATATCTATTGATAAGTGTAGTGAGATAGTGTCTCTCTGCATATCGAGTCTCTAAACTTGTGGGATCACGATTTGTGATGGAGCGCTACAAAGAAAATAGAATAGCATTGCTCAAAACAAGATTGTTAGTATAAGTGATATTCCAAGTACAAAAGTGAGAAGAACTAAAAGAAAACTTACCAAGTTCTCCAAATGGTCCTATGGCCGCCGCTCCCTAGATGATGCACATCCCATACCTCCAATCGCGCCCTTGTTGCCTCCCGCTCTACTTTTGCCCATCCTCTTCGAGAATCAATGCCCTTCTCCTCGAGTCTCCACCAATCCTCTATATCTAGCTACTTGGCCTTTGAGGCACCACTCTTGATTGCCTTGCGTGCATTTGATCCTCTATGTGACATGTATGTATGCATACACTCTATTATCCACCTAGTCAAAAATCTCTCTATGGTAGTAGATACTGAAAACTCCAAATGCAAAGATTCCACTACATAGTCCTTGCTCCCCTCTAAAAAATTCTTCGAATGGTCCATAACATTGTGTCTAAATACTTGTTTACACAACCCTCTCATGTGAGACACCACCCTTCTCTCCTCATCATTCGTTATCATAGCATCTTTCTTGTTATCTACGAGGTATCTATACCATATCAGGGTATGTCTAAGGTGTGGCATCTTCCACCTACGAAACCATGCTTCTAGGCATAACCAAGAGACCCCTGTATATGCGATGTACACGCAAGGATAATATCTCTTCAAGTAGCACCCATAGGGGTGCCACCTTTGGATAGTTGAGAAAAACTTAGATTCATGGAGGTACATATCCCTATAGATGTGACAAATCCTAGAGGTAACAAGTATCCACCAAACTGAGGGGATAGATACACTACATTGATGCCTCCACGCAATAGCCACTGGAGCCACCCTCTCTTAAACTAGTACATGAGTGAGGAGTAGAAATCCTCTCTAGAATTGACCACACGCTAACAACATCTATATCTTCCCAACACTTCCTAGAACCACTTCTTTGAGTGAAAGATTATTTGCAACTACCCTAGGCCTAGCCATCTTTCGTGCACAAGAGATGTGAGAACTCAATGAATAAGATAGAAACGGAAACCCTCTTTTATATAACCCTAAACTATAAGACTCATTTACATAGATGCACACTCTCTTTTTTTCTCTTAAACAATGCTCTCCTCAAACCCATTTTCTACCTTCTTAAAGCCTTGTTTTTAGCCACTTGGCATGGTTTTATTTGGCACTTGAGGCTTCATAATGCACTCTTTTAGTGACATGACTTGATTGTATCATATCTACAACCGATTCATGAATCAATACTCTCATTTAATCTCTTTTGCAAGGGTTTAGCTTCATTCGCTACTATAATCCTATACCACTAAGGCAGCAATTGGATTATTGGATTGCTACCATTCACCCCTCCATTATGAATGGTTTTTCTTTGCTATGCACCAGGCACTATCCAATGTGAATTTACAATCCCTTGTATGGACCAAACTCCGATGCTTCCCTTTTCTCCAAAGTATGACCCATGTGCCTTAAGGATATGCTATAAAGACACATATCACACATGAGTAAAACTATGCTCAATATTTTATACAATTCATACAATTTTAAAGCATTGACTTAGTACGCATCATGTAATGTGTGATAGGGCTTTTTCTCCACACTTCCACAATGTTTTTGTAGAACCTATGCACAATGTCGATAAATTCTTACTTATCTACATTGTTAAATGCCATCTTGTAAAGTAAGGGAGCCGATTTATTAAGACTAATCCAAATCTTAGCTTTGGCCAACCTTGTTTTCTCTCTATTACTTCGATCACGAACTAA
This sequence comes from Lygodium microphyllum, assembly GCF_053477565.2. NCBI lineage: Eukaryota > Viridiplantae > Streptophyta > Polypodiopsida > Schizaeales > Lygodiaceae > Lygodium > Lygodium microphyllum. Next base: position 126,196,520 of record NC_141152.1, on the reverse strand, counting down.
AAACTACAACTTTTTCCACCCATCATAGTCTTGCGACCTACAAACCATGACATTTCCTTCCTCATTAATGGGTGATGAGAGAAACCTCCTAGCCTTTGCTCCTCCAAAGCAAGGATTTTTTAGCAAGTTACTAGATTTTCTTGATCTCTTCTCATATTTTTCAATTTTCACTTGATACTTATGTAGCCCAATGTTTTATAGTACTTGCGTCACATTTCTACACGTTCCAATGGCTTCTTTTTTTGGTTGCACCCTATAAGCAAAACAAATGTATTCATATACAAGTTTCTCCGTGATTCTAAAAAAACCATGCAATGAACAAATGTGAATACGATTCAATGGAATGTTGAAGATGGGCTTCCAAGTGGGATCTTCTCTATTGTGTGTCGGAGCAGCACTTGTCACCGTTTGCCAGTTTTTCTTTCTGTCTTTTTCTTCCACCTTCTCTGTCAAGCAATATAGGCATGGATTCTTTGTATTTGTACCATTGGAAATTCCACACATGCATTTTCAAGTTTTCAAGTCTCTTATAAAATGCCATTCAACCAAGTATTGACCATATCCTTCAACCGAGAGCATCTCACCATGTTCCTAATGACTGATGATATTTGGAATGCTTGTGTGCATAAGAAACAGCTGCAGTACCTCAAATTTTTTCTTACGGACTTCAAATGCAGCGAGCCACCACACATGGCTTTTCGATTGAACACTAAAGTACCCTGGGTTGTTCTTGTCGAATTGTAAAGCTCTGTTCATCAAAGTTACACTAACTCTTTAAAGCTTTACCTCTTTGATGCTCTCACTTTCATCCAAGTTTATAACATATTGTAGTATATTACCACTGCGAACTGCACCTTGTCCAAATGTAAATAGTAATTGTTGAGGTCAGTGAACTTCACGTCGTATGCATTTTTTGTCACAACCTTTAGTGTTTCCACGCATTGAATATGCATTGAATCTCATATCAACTCAAAAATATTTGCATTAAGCTACCAGCGAGCCTCTATTAACTTTGAAGGTTGAGGAAGAGGCACGATTCTATTTCTCTTCAGCACATGACCAAACCTAGACTTCACACCTTTGAATATCTTTCAGTAAGTCAGTGTGCTAATACTGGCCCTATCACAAACGGATTGTGTATCCATAGCTAACAACTCATTTGATACATCTTTTAATGTGCTCGGATACTAGGGTTCTTCCATTTGGTTAATCGTAGCATGGACGCATCTAATGTCGAGGTTGCCCATGGCAACTCCAAGTGCTTGTTTAGATTGCCCGTAGAGAGGAAGTAGAGAGAAAAATGACTCCCCGGAAAGAGCTTTGGGTATATCCATAGCTTCACTAGGTGTTTCACATCTAGGTTGCCCTGAAAGAAGACTTTCTCCATCCAACCCATAATGATTTCCAGTGTCTCTTACTACTTTCATTAGATCTTGGGTGAGGACCACCAAGCTTGTAGGTTTTTCTATCGTTCTTTGCATCTACTTCATATAAACTCTGCCTCTAGAACTATTTTTTGGGCTAAAAGAATCGACACAATTTTCATCGCTATCTATGTCATTAAACCACACTAATAGCGATATAGATAGCGACACAAATAACAATGCTTTGCGACACAAATAGTGACTGACATAGTGACACGCGCAGTAAATTAGTGACAGTTGTAGAGAAAAATAAACTTGGTGGTAGGGCTTGTTGCCTTGCCATCCACAGTACCATGTGTTGGATAATATTCTGTGAAGCAATTACATATTGGATACACAATCATCATCATGACGAGTGTAAAGACTACTTAGAACCACAAGACTAAAAACTCATAAAATAAGTACAAGATTAGTGATGAAAACTCATGAAATTAAATGAAACTATGGAAAGAAGAGCAAAACAAACATGAAAATCTATTTGTACATATAGCAAAGTGTGAATTTATACAAAGAATAATAAGTACATTTAAGGAATGCTACATGAAAGAGGCTTTCACGGATCATAGGACCAGAAAAGAAAATGATATGCGCTCCACAAATCCAAGTGTTTGCTATAGATCCTCGCCATCTGAAATGTCATCGTGGCTGAAAGAAGCCCCAAATGGACTATGAAATGAATATCTAGACATTAGTCCACTATACATAATGTGTCACAAAAAACCTAGTGACTATGGACAAGAAAGATGATTGACTTACTCGCCCACTACACATATAATATCTATTGATAAGTGTAGTGAGATAGTGTCTCTCTGCATATCGAGTCTCTAAACTTGTGGGATCACGATTTGTGATGGAGCGCTACAAAGAAAATAGAATAGCATTGCTCAAAACAAGATTGTTAGTATAAGTGATATTCCAAGTACAAAAGTGAGAAGAACTAAAAGAAAACTTACCAAGTTCTCCAAATGGTCCTATGGCCGCCGCTCCCTAGATGATGCACATCCCATACCTCCAATCGCGCCCTTGTTGCCTCCCGCTCTACTTTTGCCCATCGTCTTCGAGAATCAATGCCCTTCTCCTCGAGTCTCCACCAATCCTCTATATCTAGCTACTTGGCCTTTGAGGCACCACTCTTGATTGCCTTGCGTGCATTTGATCCTCTATGTGACATGTATGTATGCATACACTCTATTATCCACCTAGTTAAAAATCTCTCTATGGTAGTAGATACTGAAAACTCCAAATGCAAAGATGCCACTACATAGTCCTTGCTCCCCTCTAAAAAATTCTTCGAATGGTCCATAACATTGTGTCTAAATACTTGTTTACACAACCCTCTCATGTGAGACACCACCCTTCTCTCCTCATCATTCGTTATCATAGCATCTTTCTTGTTATCTACGAGGTATCTATACCATATCAGGGTATGTCTAAGGTGTGGCATCTTCCACCTACGAAACCATGCTTCTAGGCATAACCAAGAGACCCCTGTATATGCGATGTACACGCAAGGATAATATCTCTTCAAGTAGCACCCATAGGGGTGCCACCTTTGGATAGTTGAGAAAAACTTAGATTCATGGAGGTACATATCCCTATAGATGTGACAAATCCTAGAGGTAACAAGTATCCACCAAACTGAGGGGATAGATACACTACATTGATGCCTCCATGCAATAGCCACTGGAGCCACCCTCTCTTAAACTAGTACATGAGTGAGGAGTAGAAATCCTCTCTAGAATTGACCACACGCTAACAACATCTATATCTTCCCAACACTTCCTAGAACCACTTCTTTGAGTGAAAGATTATTTGCAACTACCCTAGGCCTAGCCATCTTTCGTGCACAAGAGATGTGAGAACTCAATGAATAAGATAGAAAGGGAAACCCTCTTTTATATAACCCTAAACTATAAGACTCATTTACATAGATGCACACTCTCTTTTTTTCTCTTAAACAATGCTCTCCTCAAACCCATTTTCTACCTTCTTAAAGCCTTGTTTTTAGCCACTTGGCATGGTTTTCTTTGGCACTTGAGGCTTCATAATGCACTCTTTTAGTGACATGACTTGATTGTATCATATCTACAACCGATTCATGAATCAATAATCTCATTTAATCTCTTTTGCAAGGGTTTAGCTTCATTCGCTACTATAATCCTATACCACTAAGGCAGCAATTGGATTATTGGATTGCTACCATTCACCCCTCCATTATGAATGGTTTTTCTTTGCTATGCACCAGGCACTATCCAATGTGAATTTACAATCCCTTGTATGGACCAAACTCCGATGCTTCCCTTTTCTCCAAAGTATGACCCATGTGCCTTAAGGATATGCTATAAAGACACATATCACACATGAGTAAAACTATGCTCAATATTTTATACAATTCATACAATTTTAAAGCATTGACTTAGTACGCATCATGTAATGTGTGATAGGGCTTTTTCTCCACACTTCCACAATGTTTTTGTAGAACCTATGCACAATGTCGATAAATTCTTACTTATCTACATTGTTAAATGCCATCTTGTAAAGTAAGGGAGCCGATTTATTAAGACTAATCCAAATCTTAGCTTTGGCCAACCTTGTTTTCTCTCTATTACTTCGATCACGAACTAAAAACTACAACTTTTTCCACCCATCATAGTCTTGCGACCTACAAACCATGACATTTCCTTCCTCATTAATGGGTGATGAGAGAAACCTCCTAGCCTTTGCTCCTCCAAAGCAAGGATTTTTTAGCAAGTTACTAGATTTTCTTGATCTCTTCTCATATTTTTCAATTTTCACTTGATACTTATGTAGCCCAATGTTTTATAGTACTTGCGTCACATTTCTACACGTTCCAATGGCTTCTTTTTTTGGTTGCACCCTATAAGCAAAACAAATGTATTCATATACAAGTTTCTCCGTGATTCTAAAAAAACCATGCAATGAACAAATGTGAATACGATTCAATGGAATGTTGAAGATGGGCTTCTAAGTGGGATCTTCTCTATTGTGTGTCGGAGCAGCACTTGTCACCGTTTGCCAGTTTTTCTTTCTGTCTTTTTCTTCCACCTTCTCTGTCAAGCAATATAGGCATGGATTCTTTGTATTTGTACCATTGGAAATTCCACACATGCATTTTCAAGTTTTCAAGTCTCTTATAAAATGCCATTCAACCAAGTATTGACCATATCCTTCAACCGAGAGCACCTCACCATGTTCCTAATGACTGATGATATTTGGAATGCTTGTGTGCATAAAAAATAGCTGCAGTACCTCAAAATTTTTCTTACGGATTTCAAATGCAGAAGAACGAATAGCTATGCCGAACAAGGGAGAGCTACATATGGATGGTGAGAGTACTATTAGAGCTCCTTTCAATGGATCAAACTTCAATGGGAGAGAGGCAAGGTTTAATGAGTTCACTACACCCAATTTGGCGCTTTGCCTTTTCTTTCTTACATTCTTAGGATTGAGCCCCATGTATTTAACTATTATGCAATAGAAAATATAAGAGCCTTGATTACTTTTATAATTAAATATTACATAATGCTCAAGGTACCAAGGTAGGTTCACTTCAGAGTATTTGGATGTGAAAGGTTAGGAGAAGATGTTATTTTCCTTTTCTTTCTTCTATGTCCTTCCTCTTTGTTTGTAGTAGCGGTACTGAGTTGATAGTTGAAGAACGAATAGCTATGCCGAACAAGGGAGAGCTTTACATGGATGGTGAGAGTACTATTAGAGCTCCTTTCAATGGATCAAACTTCAATGGGAGAGAGGAAAGGTTTAGTGAGTTTACTACACCCAATTTGGCGCTTTGCCTTTTCTTTCTTACATTCTTAGGATAAGTGAGGAAAGATAAGTATTGTGGAGGTTTAATACGAGTCAACTATGTGAGATGTAGCTTGAGCTTAGAGAGTATAGAGGAATAATTTTGGACCCCAAGCACACATTTTATGAAGATATTCTAGAATCCAAAACCCTTCTTCTCTCAATGTATCTCATAGATATTTTCCTTGTTTTGCAAAGAAGAGGTCCTTTAGACCATCTTTTATCATAACCATTTGCAATATGATAAAGATTTAAGTAACAAACATCTAACTCATTGACTATGCTGTAACCACAATAACACAATGTAAACGTTGAAGCCTTTAATCTTGACTTATATCATTAAAGTAACTTTTTTTTTAGAAAGTTAATATCTCCACTTGTCTCTTTTCAAGATTTTCTTACCTTGTTGAATCTTTTTAAAATTTGCGCAAATAATGATGAAGCATGTCCATATGACATTGGCATTACAAGTAACATTTTCACAAAGTCCTTATTTATCCCGCATAATCTAATAGAAAATACATAATGCATGTCTCACATGACACTTATCAACATCATCCTTGTTGCCAAAGCATTCAACATCTTTCACATGGCAAGAAACAAAATTTAATATGCACATACGAATTTGTGACTTTGCCAAGGATTATAGGGACATAAGATAAAGATGGTTGTGCTACAACTATTATTTGATAGAAATTGTCTAGATTGTGTAGGAAGATAAAGAGCCACAAGAAAGAAAGGAAAGGCCTAATGGTTGGCCTTGATATACAATTCATTATGGTCATGCTCTCTTACATACAAATCATCTCTACAATCGTTTGTCAATAACTTTTCAATGTTCATTGTCTTTATATTCTCCGTTGCATACACTACAACAGAAATGAGGCATAGACGCGCATGTTAGACGCGCAAAGTCAGGCGCGTCTATCATCGCGTCTGTATGTGCGTGTAAAAGAGCGTGTAAATAGACACGAATTTTACGTCTATATATCCATGCAAATAGACGCGAATGAACGTGAATTAAAGCAATTCTGCATTAAATGACTGAAAAATCTGAACAAAGTGAGGCTTGTTGAAGCTGGGTTTATATGGAGAGAGCCGCACTCTAAGAGCTGAAAGTCGAGTTAAAGATTCAAAAAGAAGTGATGAATGATGCTATATTGGAACAAGGGTATGTTGTTGAGTATGTTGTGGAAGATCATATGTGTGATAGCTGCTTTAGATTTGCAGCAAATCCAGACCAATGAGTTGCTACAGTGCAAGTGAGGCAGAAGGTTGACACCCAGAAAACGTTCTTCTACCTTGAGTAGGTTATTGTGAAGCACAACTAATCAGCTTTGTGCCACAAGTGCATTGGATGGCATTGTCAATTTGTGGCAGATTCAAGGAAAAGGGATTGACCTCTTATTTGCTGAGCTTAATAGATCGTCTTTCCTTGGGACAGTGCATATATTCAGAGCTTATGCACGACTGAACAGTGTAACCATGTTCTTGAAGACTTGGATATTGGTCTTAGACAAGGACTACTTCTAAGTGAATCCTTGTTTTTCCCTCTTCTAAGTTTGTGTAGTAAAATTCTGAATGTGAGATCTCTCAAATATGAACACATTTTATCAATAAGCAGTGGCAGCCCTTCCTGGAAATCTTATATGTATCTTTTGGTGTTAGAGAGCTTGTTAGAGACAAACCTAGCCTTCTGCAGAGTCATAGAATCTAGCAATAAAGCATTGCCATAGAGTATGTTAAACTCGCATAGGGTTTAATAATTGCTGATCAGAAACTGGTCTTTGATTACTGGAATCGGTGGTGCCTGGATTCAATAGCTCTTCAAGCTGTGAACATCAAGTTTATTGAACAGATGCATGTTAAATCAGCAATCTTTGCATTCAATATGAAGAGTCTGGAGTTTACTATTGCATAGCCTGTTCTCACTTGATTAATCTTATATCTTGGAATTTCTCAAGAACCTCTGTGGTCGCGACTTTACTTTCAATAAATCCTTCGACAACAGTGGGTTCCGTGAGGTTTACGGTGGAATCGGTAAACTTTGTTGACTGGGGCTCATACAGAAAGTGGATTCTTTGTGCGAGAAGTTGATGGGGACACCTATCCTTTTCGGGTGTTTCATTAATTTAGTGTGTACATGGGTGATTCCATAGCGGGTGATTCTGCAAAATACATATTAAATTAATAAACGTTTATGAGTTTAGAGTGTGCACTCGTGATAAATTAAGGTTAGGATTGATTTCTAGCTAGTTGATTTATTTATGTAGCTGAAGACTGCTAGGTATTCACTTTTTTCGGTTTAATTGTATTATTTTACTAACAATTGTGAATGCTTCAGTTGATGTGTAGAGATAGTAGCAGTGGCAGAGGAAAGCATTGGAGGATAGTGTGTATTCGAGTTATCACTTATATTTTGATGGGCCCATACCTTAGGCATGGCGCCTATATTTTGTCGCGCCTATTTATTAAGGCATTGGATATTTATTTATTATTTTGTATGTGCATGGGTGTACGATTATGATATTTGTATTTGGAAATTGTATTGGGTATGCTTGACTCTTTGGGCGCCTGCCCATTAGCTTTATTTCTATTTTGTGCTAAAGCAAACTCAAAAGCCAAAAGCGTGCTATTTTGTAATTTGGGCTGTTATTTGAGGCAACATCCCGTGATTTCCGCGTTGAAAAACGGCCCCCCTCCTAAAAATCGTCGTTTGCAGGTAGACTAGCTATAAGCTAAGTTACCCAAGTCTCAAGTCACAACAAAGCTCCAAATTCTAAAAGTTTCATAAGTTTTGTTACTCTCCAAGTCCAGCAAGTCACCAGAAGTCAGAACTGACTTGTTCCAAAAACTCCCATAAGGATTGCTCCTGCGCAGAAGCACCAAACTGCAAAGTTATTCCTTGAAAGACTCTGTTTGCATATGCAGACTTGTTGAACCAGTTTGAGTACACGTAGAAGGACATACACAGATTTTACAAAGATTTCAAATCCCGCAACCGCAAAAATCGAAGACCGTGGAAGCCAAACAAAAATCTATAAGCCTTGTAGACTCGACTTTGAGCTACGCTCATCCCGCTAATTGGATTTTGAGAGTGTGAGGTCTTTTGAAGTTTTGTAGGATGACGGAACAAAATATGGATGATTTAATGGCTAAAGGCGATCTTCCTGAACCTACGGTGGAACAAAAGTTGGATTTAATTATGATGTAGTTAGACGAAGAACGAAGAGCCCGGCAAGCATTGCAAGTTGAATTGGCCAATTTACAAAGATTGACTACCGATAAAGATGGACCACAACTTGAAGATCTTATTCGACAAACCATCGATGCGACTCTCGAAGCTCAATCCATCCGCAAAGAAACAAAGATAAGTAAAAGAATTTTCAAATTCCGTACTTTCAATGGCACTCGAGATGGAAAGACTATTCTTGCATTCATCAGTCAGTTTGATGATTACTTTCATGAGGAAACATACGCTAAAAAAGATAAAATCAAGTGTGTCACTAATCATTTAGTGGATAGAGCACTCTTTGGTGGACCGTGGTTCGTAAGAGCATATATTGTCCCACTACCTGTTGGGAGAGTTTCAAGAAGAAGTTTATACAGAATTTCCTTCCTCCACAATTCCATGAAAAAGCCATAAAGCAATGGGACCTTCTTCAGCAAAGAGTTCGTGAGCCTATTTCTCAATACACCGAACACTTTTGGAATGCCTTACTCCAATTACGCATGCTTGAAGACGTACCTGAAGCGACTCACAAGCGTAAGTATATGTCTGGATTACTTGGGCATTACTACGTTGAAGTCAATATGTTCAAGCCTGCAACTCTTGAAGATGTAATTTCTTTAGCTCATGACATTGAAGACAAGATTCGAGGAAGAGACAAGCGTCCACAACAATTTCAAACAAATGATAACTATGGTTCTAAGCAATTCAATTCAAATTTTAGAAGATTCAATCAAAGTCGATTTCCTTCATCATCTTTCTGTAAGTCTTGGACAAAACCACCTTCTTTGCCATCAAATACCAATCAAAACCCAAAGCCATCTTCACAGCCAAATCCTAATATTCCTAGACTTCCTGCGATTGCAAACAATGTATCTAAAGCCAAACCTATAGTGTGTTACAAATGCCATCAACCTCGACATCTAGCAGCCAATTGCCAATCGAAGAAGCCACCTGTCCATATCAACTATCTTGGAGCAATGGAAGACGAAGAACATGAGGAAATGCCTGACTTTACGGAAGATGAGGATGACGTTACTACTCCTTCGAATACTTTACCAGGTATGCCAACTCCACGTTCTTTGTTGACAATGAAATGTTTAGTGCATGGAAAAGAAAAGATTATTTTGCATGATGATGGTAGTACACATGATTTTATTTCTGTAAAGTTAGTGAAAGAATTGAAATTACAAATTGTACCTATGCATTATCGCATTAAAGCAGCATTCTTAGGCACAAGGTATAATGGAACACAAGAAGTGCATGATTTAGAAATTCAAATTATATACTGAAAGAAGGAATTTTCTAGTCGTACCATTATAGTCCAGTGATATTATCTTAGGTATGCCTTGGCGTCATCAGCATAATCCTGACATAGATTATTCCACGCATTCAATTAAAATTTATTTTCAAGGAAAAAACATTACATTGTATGGTATGCATGCATCTAATGCTTTCTCACTGCTTACTCATACTCAAGCTAAACGTGCATTACGCAAAAGTAGTAAATCTTATCTCATTTGGGTGAATGAACTGCAAGTTAAAGAAAAACATATGCACCCTAGGCATAAAGAATTCCTTGCACAATTTAAAGATTGTTTTACTGAAGATCTACCACCTAATGGACTACCTCCTTCCCGTCTCGAAGACCACAAAATAGATTTAATTCCTGGTACACAACCACCTTGTAAAGTACCATATAGGCATAACCAAATAGAGCAGAAAGAAATTCAAAATCAAGTTGAGGAATTATTAAACAGAGGATTAATTAGACCTAGTAGTTCTCCATTTGGTGCACCTATTTTGTTGGTAAAGAAGAAGAATAATACTTATCGTATGTGCATTGATTATGGTGCCCTAAATAAGATTACTGTAAAGAATAGATATCCAATTCCTAGGGTAGATGATCTTATGGATAAACTATAAGGTTCTGCCATATTTAGTAAAATAGATCTTAAATTTGGTTATCATCAGGTAAGATTAGATAAATCTGACATATTCAAGACTACATTTAGAATACAATTTGGTCATTATGAATTTCTAGTGATGCCTTTTGGATTGACTAACGCACCTGCTACATTTAGTAGAATGATGAATCACATATTTTTTAAATATCAGCATTGTGTTATAGTATTCTTTGATTATATCTTGGTATTCAGTAAAAATAAGAATGAACATTATGAACATTTGTCTTTGGTTTTCAAGTTATTAAAAGATAATCAATTGTATGCTAATCCGGAAAAGAGTGAGTTCTTTCAAACAGAAATTGAATATCTAGGTCATATTGTGTCATCAGAAGGTATTAAGGTTGACCCTAAGGAGATAGAAGCAATATTAAATTGGCCTATACCCAAAAATGTGCATGAGTTACGTTCTTTTCTAGGTCTTGCTAGTTTTTACAAGAAATTTGTGCGAAATTTTTCATTACTTGCTTTGCCTTTGACTAAACTTTTAAAGACAGGTACTGTTTATCATTGGTCTGATAATCAACAGAAATCTTTTGATTTATTGAAACATGCATTAACCCATGCTCCTGTATTACAACTACCTGATTTTAATAGACCATTCTTTTTAGTAGTTACTGATGCTAGCGGATCTGGAATAGGAGCTGTACTTATGCAAGATAATCATCCCATAGCCTATTCTAGCTATAAACTGAAACCATCCGAACTTAAATATTCCACTTATGATAAAGAATTGTTAGCTGTTATACAAGCTTTAAGAAAATGGAAATATTACTTAATGGGTTCTGAGTTTATGATTAAGACTGATCAACAAATTATTAGACATTTACTTAGTCAACCTCAAATATCTGACCGACATATCAAATGGGCAGCTTTTATTCAGAGTTTTCATCCCCTTATTCAATATCAATCAGGTAAAGAAAATGTAGTAGTCGATGCATTAAGTAGAAGACCCACCATTCATAATATCTCTGTTACATCATTTGATTCTCTAACTCCTATGAAAGATACTTATCATCAGGACATTATTTTCATGCTGATTGGAGTAAATTAGTTGGAAATAACTGGATTCCTATTGATTCACTATCTTACAATGATGGATTCATGTTTTATGAAAAGAGATTATGTGTTACAGTTCCATTTAGATCTTTTGTTTTGAATGAGATTCATTGTCCTCCATATCAAGATCATAGAGGTATCATATCTACTTTACATACATTGACTGAAGATTTTTATTCGCCACATATGGACACTGATGTATCTAACTTTGTTTTTGAATATTTGATTTTTCAAAGAGTTAAGAGACATCATGGTAAACAGTATGGATTACTTATGCCTTTATCTATTCCATCAAGACCATGGGAACAGATTTCTATGGACTTTATTACTGGTTTACCTAATACTAAAGCTAACCATGACATGATTTGGACTATTGTAGACATGTTTAGTAAACAAGCATATTTCATTCCATGTAAGAAAACTTTAACAGCATCTCAGGCAGCACAATTGTATTTGAAAACTATTTTCACTAATCATGGATTACCAAAAGTTATTATTTCTGACCGTGATTCTAGATTTTGTAATAATTTTTGGATTACTTTGTTTGCTAACCTAGGAACAAAGATTGATTTCTCATCTACATTTCATCCTGAAACTAATGGACAAACAGAAGACACTAACAGTACTATTTTAGATCTTTTACGTGCTTCCACTATTTCTAAACCACAGACATGGGACACACATTTACATTTATTACAATTTGCATATAACAATACACCACACACAGCTACAAAGAAAGCACCGTTTGAAGTGATTTATGGTTATAGATTGTCTACACCTGTTGCATCTTTATCCAATAGAATTCAGAGTGCTGATGATATTGCTAATATGCTAATATTCACGCTACTATTTTTGATGAGGTTAAAGACATGATTGTCAAAGCCCAGCAATCGTATATAAAACAAGCCAATAAAAAAAGACAGGCCATGAATTTCAAAGTTGACGACTATGTTTGGTTAAGAATAGAAAAACGTAGATTATAAAGTGTAGATAAACACCCAGTTGTGAAATTAGCACCTAGATTCTATGGACCATTTAAGATCATTCACAAAATCAATGACAATGCATTCAAGTTAGAACCACCACCTCACTGGAAAATTCACAACACCTTTCACATTAGTTTATTACGACCCTTTGGAGGCCAATTACCTGTACACCCTGTTTATGAAAACCCACCTTTGTTAGATGAAGAGACTGAAATCCTTGAGCCCAAAGCTATCATAGATACTGACTTTATGACCACTAGAACTGGCCATAGATACTCTAGATATTTGGTCAAGTTTAAAAACCATCCTGTTGAAGAGGCCCAATGGATGCACGCTAGAGACTTGAATGCTTTCCCCACTCTGTTAGCTCCACATTGAGCTAATAGCAATTGAGGACAATTGTTATCCCACCCCGGGGGTATGATGCTAGGAGGCATATTTCACAGTGGATTCCGTGCCATGGTGGATTCGGTGAGGTTTTACGGTGGATTCTGTAAACTTTGTTGACCGGGGCTCATACACAAAGTGGATTCTTTGTGCGAGAAGTTGATGGGGATGTATATCCTTTTCAGGTGTTTCATTAATTTAGTGTGTACATGGGTGATTCCATAGCGGGTGATTCTGCAAAATACATATTAAATTAATAAACGTTTATGAGTTTAGAGTGTGAACTTGTGATAAATTAAGGTTAGGATTGATTTCTAACCAGTTGATTTATTTATATAGCTGAAGATTGCTAGCTATTCACTTCTGTCAGTTTAATTGTATTATTTTACTAACGATTGTGAATGCTTCAGTTGATGTGTAGAGATAGCAGCAGTGGTGGAGGAAAGCATTGGAGGATAGCGTGTATTCGAGTTATCACTTATATTTTGATAGACGCATACCTTAGGCATGGCACCTATATTTTATCGCACCTATTTATTAAGGCGTTGGATATTTATTTATTATTTTTTATACGCAATATGGGTGCAAGATTATGATATTTGTATTTGGACATTGTATTGGGTATGCCTGACTCTTTGGGCACCTGCCCATTAGCTTTATTTCTATTTTGTGCTAAAGCAAACGCAAAAGCCAAAAGCGTGCTATTTTGTAATTTGGGCTATTATTTGAGCTTGAAGATGATTAATACATAAAATACATGCTTTGTGGAGCGCTCACACAAGGCCTGGGGGGAGATTACACCCAATTGGTCTCTTGTTCATGTCGTGCATGCTTTCTACCTTGAGTTTTGTGCAAAAAGTAGAGTTCTTTTGTTGTTGGGGACCTTCCGGCATTCACTATGCGAGCATACAACATCCGATCTGTGCACCAATTCCTTAATTCTCTAATCGTGTAGAATCCATCAAGAGCTAGATCTCTAGCTACAAAAGTATCTATGCCAAACAATCCAATACTTCAGTTAGCTAGAGAGGATGCATGCCATGACCCCGCCTACCAAACAATGCTAAGGGAGATCTCTATCAAGGATCAGAACCAAAAGTTGCAGGCTAAGTATCATGAATTTTCTATTAATAGTGGGTTGTCTACTATAGAACAAGGCTGTGTATACCAGCAAGCCAGTCACTTAAGCAGAAGATATTGTGGGAAGCTCATGATTCCCCTTTCACAGGACATCCTGGCTATGCCAAGGCTCTTAATGCAACTAGGAAGAGCTACCATTGGGAGAGGCTTAAAGGTGACGTTCTCAAATATGTCATCGAGTGTTTGTCTTGTCAATGTATCAAAGCTGAACATATCAAGATGCCAGGGAAGCTGCAACCGCTTGACATTCCCTAAATGAAATTGAAATTCATCAGTATGGATTTTATTGTAGGCCTATCCCAAGTCTAGGGAGGATACAACTCCATCATGGTTGTGGTTGACATGCTTACTAAGGTTGCATACCTTATTCTAGTAAAGACAAACTATAAAGCCTCAGACATTGCAAGATTGTTTATCAAGGAGATATTCAAGATACATGGGTTTCCCAAAAGAATCATTAGTGATCGTGATTCTCTCTTCACATCACACTTCTGGAGAGCTATCTTTGAAGCCATTGGGACTCAACTCTGCTTTAGCACCGCTTACCATCCCCAAACGGATGGCCAAACAGAGCGAGTAAATCAAGTCATCGAGGATATGCTTAGGGTATACTGCTGTCGTGAGCCGAAGAGGTGGATTCAATACTTGCCTTTGGTTGAATTTTCCTACAATGCTTCTTACCAACAAAGCATTCAGATTTTCCAAGCATTGTATGGTCATGACTGTCGAAGTCCCCTAAACTTCTCAGATTCAACCTTAAGGGTTGAAGCTTCAAGGCAGATATTGGAAGAGATGGATGACCAAATAAAGTCAATAAGACAGGACATCCAAGCTGCCAAGGATAGACAGAAGGCCTACACAGATTTGAAGCGTCAAGATAGAGTCTTCAAAGAAGGAGGCAGGGTCTTCATTCGCGTACGCCCTAAGAAGAGTTCCCTATCCTTAGGAGATTGCAAGAAGCTAAGTCCAAGGTATTGTGGACCATATAAAATCCTCAAATGCCTAGGATCTAATGCTTATAAACTGCAACTCCCTGAGAACCTAAAGGTTCATAATGTATTCCATATCAGCCTATTGAAGAAGTATGTACCTAATCCTAACCATGTACTTGATGACCAACAAGTTGTAATGCCTAGTTAAGGAGTCCCTGAACTAAGGCCTGACAGGATCTTAGATGTTAGGGAGAGACAATTAAGATCTAGAACCTTGAGAAAATGCCTCATCTAGTGGAAAGATTATCCCGAAGAGGATGCCACTTGGGTAGATGAAGGCACTCTCAACCATCAATATCCCCAGTTTATCTCGAGATGAGGACATTCACCTTCGTCGTCGTTAGTGCTTGGAAGGAGCTGCCTTGCATTCACCTTCGTCGTCGTCAGACGACTGTATTTCCCCACGTATGATCTGAACCTCCCCACGTGGCCGTCGTGAGGCCTCTTGAAGCCTTGGAAGATTCCAAGGGTGGCCTTTTAAGCCCGCTTCTCGTGGGCTTTGAAAGTACCCCCCCTAAAATTCCCCCCTAGGCTTTACAAGCCCCCCTTTTTCCCCCTCAAATAAAAGTTGACCTTGAAGGTCTTATTACCCCCTCCTGTGTCTTAAAATTCCCTTAAGCCCCCTTCCTTTGGGCTTTGGAACCACCCTCCCCCCCCCTCCCCAAGTTTTAATCTTTGTTAAGCCTTCTACCTATAAACTTTTGGACTACCCTTTTCTGCCCCCCCACCCCCCAAATTCTCCTTGGAGGGCCTTTAAGAGATCTTAGGCCATTTTTTACTCCATAATTTTTTCCCTTAAAGGGCCTTATCCCCCCCCCGTCTCAAATCCCCCCCTAAGGACCCCCTTAGCCCTTTTCTTTCCCCATGCAAAATACCCCTTGGAGCTTTGTTTTTCCCCCACACGTAAAAGAAAAGAGAGTGTTGAGGGTCTTTTGACACCTCCCTTTCCCACTCAAAAGCTCTCATAAGGGATTCCACAGCTTTTTATTTTCCGTTTGTGCGAGTCTTTACAAGGCCATTAAGCCCCTACCATGGCTTTAATGGGTCTCATCCGCAAAAGATTTTGAAACACCCCCTTTTTAAAAATCCCTACTTCAAGGAGGAAGCCTTCTAAAACTGCCTTCGGCGGATGGTGCAAGTTATTGCAAAAAGGGAGCCACGGTTGAATTTCAAAAAGGGAGTTATAAAGCTGCTTCCACGACGGAAAGACTACAATTGCGATGCCTCCTAAGAAAGTCCAAGGTGCAGCCGCGGGAGGGTCATCTCTTGGCATCCACATGGACATCTCACCCTAAGTCCAGGTTTTTCTTCCTAATTTTTATTTGGTATTGTTGTAATTCAATCACGTAATATTAATTGTTGGAAATAGGATATATTTTTTTCCTAAATGCTCACGAGACGGAGGAACTTAGTCATTAATACTTTCAATAAAACAAGCAAAACAAAGGAAGCATAAATGCATTTCTAGCAAATAGCTTTATGCATTGAAATGAAAATAGTATACTTTGTTTAAGAGTGGAAGTATAAACTGCATATCCCACTATTGACCTATATCCTCTTCCCAATGAATCATCATGGAAAGTGCAAGGCATGAAATGATTCTTAGGAAATTATCGTTTGTCAATTGCATAAATTATCAAGTAAAAGGTTGCTTGTTTAGCATGAATTTTGTTCGCAAAATTATAGGAAGATTAGTTGGAATTAACTTAACCTATGGCTGACCTCAAATGGATAAGTTAGGGTTGAAAAAAAATCAATTTACGCAAAGACAACGAGTCATGTGGAAATGATCATGTAATTATCTTCTAGAGTTAAACAAATTGGCATAAACCTAAAACACCTAAACTGTGGAGTACTTGTTTAGAACGAGTTAAATTCCAAGAAATTCATTAGGAAATTAATACGTGACCTAATCGTACGTATTGCTAAAATTGAAACTCCTATACCTTAAATACTTGCCCACATTCATTGAATGTAGGGACAATGAAATGTAATTGGAAAGTGAACTACGGTTTGTCCCTAAGAATCTTTCGAGATGGAAATTGGAACTCTAGGACTGACGATGTTAGCCTAATGTAATTAGGAACATATTGTTTCGTGACTCTGTTCAATGAGCAGAATAAGTCTCATAGTTCGATGCGACACTTGCGTAGCAAGTGTGGAGTCATATAAACTTGTGATTGGATCACAAGGGAATGGCCAAATTCTCACAATGAGGTTGGCAAGTCCTTACACAAGTTATCTTCCAAGAGGATAAATAATCATCTTAATTTAGTATCTTTCTTGAGTAAAGAAGATTGCTTGGAAGCAATAGACCAGTTGATAAACTTATGAACTTAAGGTTTGACCAAGTCGGGATAATAGGGTACGCCCTAACCCAGGATATAGGGGATCTTGCTAAGTTGCAAGTCATCGCGGATTGAGTGCTGGACGCATTCGAAAGGAAGGATTCATTCCTTAGCAGTTTGCCAACAAAAAACGACCAATGGACATGTTGGTGCTTATTACAGATATTCAGAGCACTGTTTGGTTTTGTCTGATCAATGAACTAAAAGATAAATGGATATCTAATACTTCAGGTTGAAGGCCTGAAGGGAGAGGTAGCTTTAGTTACCCTCGATTGCCTGCCTGACCCTAGCCAAGGGGGTTGTTAACCACGCCGGGAAACTAGACCGAACCCGCCGTGAGAGGTCTCTCCGTTGAGTGCTACTTGGAGCAGGAGGACGCTTGGGTGCCAGAGGGGGCTCTGGCCGTAAATCCCTCGCCTTCCAGGCCCTGCATAAGAGGCTAACGTGACTCGGGATTGGATCTCGAGGCTTGCATACTAGTCTACGGGCGAAAACTTGGATTGATAATCCCTGTGGATTGCTGGATAGCCTTCGGGCGGATTGTGGATAAGCCTATGGGCTGGACTTTTTGTATTTCAAATATCAATATGATAACCTGTTAATAAGAAACTTGTCTGATATTGTTTTTCTATGTCAAGTGATATGATTACGTGAAAGAACCAGTGCCTAACGGGTTAATTAAAGAAGCTGATTGTTACATGTCCAACTAATGTGTTAGGTAATTAAATAACTAAAACAACCTGAGGAAAGTGCAGAGGATGGGGTATAGGTCTGTCCTATGAATGGGTGGTCCTGGTTGTCCGGTAACTTTTCTCAAATCATGAGGGACAACAGGAAGATCGTCAAAGAACACGAACAACAAAAGCGTTGACCTAGAGTTATGATTGAACCCGATTTACGATGTTTTAGGGGAACGGAATGGGACTATGCCTTATCGTAGAGAGGTTGAGCTTTGCATCCCTCTCGTTTCCCATCCTCCTTGAACCAAGTGCAGCGTGAATGCGCTTCGGACATGGCGTTTTTGCGTAAAGTAGTTCGCTTGGGTCCGACGCTAGTTGCCGTTAGAAAATGACCAATAAGGAAAACCCTAATTTAGGTCGATTCTAAGTGGGAATGGCAGACGTGGAAAGCCCTAGATCGCAAACCTCGTAACATTCCATGGGAGTGTCAGGCGGAGCGTTCTAGACATCCTTTCCGATGGACTGCTAAGACATGTCCTGAAGATACAAGTAGACACGTTACAAGATTTTGTTACCTTGTTGAACCTTTTTAAAATTTGCGCAAATAATGATGAAGCATGTCCATATGACATTGGCATTACAAGTAACATTTTCACGAAGTCCTTATTAATCACACATAATCTAATAGAAAATACATAATGCATATCTCACATGACACTTATCAACATCATCCTTGTTGCCAAAGCATCCAACATCTTTCACATGGCAAGATACAAAATTTAATATGCACATACGAATTTGTGACTTTGCGAAGGATTATAGGGACATAAGATAAAGATGTGGTTGTGCTACAACTATTATTTGATAGAAATTGTCTAGATTGTGTAGGAAGATCAGGAGCCACAAGAAAGAAAGGAAAGGCCTAATGGATGGCCTTGATGTACAATTCATTATGGTCAAGCTCTCTTACATACAACTCATCTCTACAATCATTTGTGCAATAACTTTTCAATGTTCATTGTCTTTATATTCTCCATTGCATAGTGTTAGTAGCTCCTAGCACTCGTTTAAGGCCTACATGTATGTGAGAAGTATGGGAGTCTAAGGTCAATAAAGATTATACTACATACAATTGAACAAAGCGGTTGAGACTTTGGTTTGTTCCATACCATCTTCCAAATCCCGAAAATGTGCATTGTCGTACAACTCATGGATGAGCCTTCTTTGGATTGCTAAACATGATTTGGGTTGCTAAGATTTGGTAGGATACTAGTCGGACCAAGATTTTACAAGAATGAGAGATGGATCGAGGCTCGTGTACACTTTCGCCCAAGCAAATTTAACAGGGGATTGGTTTCCGGAATCGTCCAAGGATTCGTTTGTTGTAGCTAGTGATCAAATGAGTAAAAGCTAGTGTATAGTTTGTGATGTTGAGTGGGTGCAATATCTTTGGAGCTGTCAATTTGTAGTGGGCGGAACCATGATGGTTTTTGAAACCACAGTACGCGAAATCGGATATGAGATTGACCATTCACCCATCGAATTGCTGCAGGTATATTAGCCTATGACATCGAGCTTGTACGAGTGAATTTGTTTGTTCGTTTTCGTAGCGCATCCTTGAGTGATAATATGGTGCGATTCCAGCTTGTTCTAGTAAACGAAAAGAAGAACGGATGCGACATCGTTGCTGCCGCGTGTGGGGCAGCGGGGCCTAGTTGCTCCTAAAGACACCGTCGTGCGGATTCAGACTCTCTCTCTCTCTCTCAGAGAAAGGAGATTTGTCTGCGCTCGGCGCGCGCGGTCCTAAACATTGTTAAAAACAATTTGTTTCGTTCATGGACCGACTCTTCGACTTCCATTGCAGGAATAATAATACACACGTGACATCATCATTCGAGGCCGAGTGCGGGCTATGAGAGAGCCGGCGCAGCTGCTGCCTCGCAACAAAGTGGCGCAGACAAACAAATCAGCGATTCGATTGAGGTGAAAGGGTGAGAAAGCTGATTGTCTGCGGTCATGTGAAATATGGTAATTCAAAAGTCATGGGCGCAGGAGCTGCGTGATCTGACCTGGTATAAATGCGGATCCGCGCTCCTACATTGCGGCCACTCAGAGAGCTCGGAGGTACAAAGACTTAGAACAGCTCAGCAGCAGCTAAAATACTCAGCTGCAGGGCTTCTGTGTTAACTACCCACTAGCTCGACAGTACTGCGAATATGGCGTCTTCCGCGGTCGCTCCTCAGCAGCTGCATCCAGCCCCTGCAGCAGCTGCCACGTCGTCGTGCATCACTGACACATTCTCGCAGTCCGTCAGCATCCCCGCGGAGTTCATATGGCCGGAGCGGCTGCAGTCGCAATCCGAAGGAGGGGCGCTCACCCTGGAGAAGCAGCCTGTCATGGAGGACATGCCCACCATCGACCTCTCTCTGTTCTGCCGCATGAGGACTAATTCCGCAGATCCGACCTCATTAATGTCGACTGCAATGGATCGATATCACGATCAGCTGGCCGCCTTGCAGCACGCTGCCCGGACGCCGGGGTTCTTCCACGTGGTCAACCACGGTGTGGACTCGTCCCTGCACAAGGAACTTTCAATCGTTCCCCACATAGGCAATTTGGTGAAATATAGGAAATTCTCCAATATTTCCTATGTAGACAAGTACGTATTCCCCATCTATAACTAGGAAATTGCATTCCCTACATCTTATAATAGGGAATATAGAGCATTCCCTACATTCCTTTGAAAGTCCCTACGTTCCCTACATCTTATAATAGGGAATATAGAGCATTCTCCACATTCCTTTGAAAATCCCTACATAAAGAATTATAAGGATGTGATTCCCTACTTTTATGTAATAGGGAATTAAAGGTACAATGAGGATAAGATAAAGATGATGTTTATCACAATTCTCTATTTCTCAATTCAAGTTAATAATGTTGGTTTCGAGAAGGTAAGGACAAAGGTCACAAGAAACTCTAAACCACTTACTATATAGAAAGTTCACATTATAACTAGGAAGATTACTAACCAAACTAGGAAGAATGTAGAATTTTCTAGTTATAACTAGATAATTTTGCCATCGCTAGTCTCTTCTAACTAGTAACATCCTTTTCCTAGATAGTATCTAGAAATTTGAAGCCCTATCTAGCAACATTATCTAGCAAGTTATTGTATAACTAGTAATAATATCAACCTAATTAGAAAATTTTACTTTTTACTAGTCATAACTAGCAAGTACTATCCTCTAACTAGGGAATTATAGATATTCTATCAAGTTAACTTGGAACTCATGATTTTTCTAGGTATAATTAGTAAATAAATATTCATTGATTAGACATTTACATTTGTATAATACTTACTCACAGCTAAGCTTTTCACATTGACACAAAAGCAAGACCACAATTGTTGAAAGGTAATCACAATAACAAAAAAGAAAATTAAAAGAAAGATGTTTAGTACACATGAATAACACAAACTGTGTGGCCCCAACAACAGAATCATTGCATTTAGCAACAATAACACTTACAATGTTGAGCAAAGTACATGGCCACATTGACCAAGCATATATCATGGCCATGGCATCCATCTTATTGCAAAGCTCATGATTATATTAGTGAGAAAAAAGCATATTGCACCAATGGATTAAATAGAAACTCCACACACTAACATCATATTCCCTACTGTCCAAATGAGCAACAAGAGCAAACATTCAAAGTGCATGGCAAGAAAACCACACAATCCTATATACCCCATCGTGAAAATTAGATAGCCATATTAAAAAGGAAAGCACATTACCAAGTGCATGACCATATTGGTCATGGAAGTGCACATGGAAAAAAAAGAACCACCAAGGCAAAGTGTATAGCCATATTGAGAAAAAGCTAAATTGCATTGCCCAGAACATGTGGCTATAGAAAATAAAGCAAACTACATTGCTAGTTGTATGATGAAATATTATCACCTTTCAAACTAGCACTAAACTTATAAACTTCATGTCTTAACACAAAAATATAAGTACCAAGGATTCTAGTGATTGCCAACTATTGTAGCTAGCTCTATGTGGAAGCTTGCAACATGATAGATGGGAAGCTACTTTAAGGTTCACTATGAGGTGACTTGAATAACAAGAAGGCTACATCTAAATAGCCTTACAAGGGTGGAAGTATATTACCTTTACAAAGAACTAGTGCTCCAAAACAAAGAAATCCTCATTTTATTAGGGTTTGAAGTTGAAAAATTCCATAGAAAAGTATCGATGGCAGCATATCAAATTCTCACCAATCTCAAAGGTAGGTGAAATAATTCAAACAATGTAGAAGCTCTTGCAAATTCTCAATGGAACATTGAAAGTGCATCATAATAAAAGGAAAACACAAGAGGAAAAGAAGAACAAATTAAGATTGGAAAAATTTTGAATTTATCTTTTGAGAAAAAATAAGAGAGCTAAAAGAAAAGCATGCTTTTTGTGCTAAGAACATGCTCAACAAGGCCAATATTAAAATAGATACAAGGAACTTTAGACACTAAACTAGATGGTAGATAGCCTTATATCTAGTAAATACACAATTTTTTCTAGTTAGTAACTAGGGTTTTTTAAATTGGAACTAGGTTTTTAATTTTACTAGATAGATTTGAAGCTATAACTAGTAAAATAAGTGTCTATATGGTAAAGCAAGGCAAATTTCTATATATCACCTAATATAACCATGTTTATTGGATAAAATTATGAAGCTATGGATCATAGGATAATGTGCATGCACAGTAAATCAAAGCATATTTGTATAGAACATCTAACATAGTCATGCTTATATAGTCATGTTAAGTAATACACATCACAATCGATAGGCCTAACCATCAACCATGTAGTCAATCTCAAATAAGACAATGTCAATACACACTCGGAATGGATATGTTTGTATGCATCCAAAATGTACATGTGCTATAAGATACATTTGTGCATTTTGATAACTTTTAATTCTTACTTACATAGCACAAATAGTTTACACATCCACAAATAAAATATCATTTTTATCAATATAATTTTTTTTCTTGTGACATTAAAACAAAGAAAAATCTCATTCAATTCAACTCAATGCCATGGCTCTAAATCTTGAAATTCCCCTCAAATCCCCCCTAAAGTGTGGGATATACCTAGCATCCATACAAGCACAAATAGTTATCAAAAGCTATTTGAGCCCCTTACAAACAAGGAGCATATCCATCCATTAGCAAAATAGAAACAGTTCAAATTGTAATAGCCTTTTCCTTAAATGAAAGACATAGAACCTCTTGAATATGCGGAAACTTGAAGAGGGGAACTCCCAATGGATAGTCATGGCACATGGTCAATTAACTAGGGTAGTTGTATTAAGTTCATTAAAAAAGTAACATTTCCTACCAACATGCGGCATATACTCCCACTTTCATGCATGTAGCATATTCAGGGGGTGAACAAGGAGAAAGAGATGATGGAACACACAGTACAAACATAAAGCAATAGAAGCAAGACAACAGAATGGAGATGGATTATGCTAACATTGTCATTGCTAGCATGAACATGGAAGAGCTAGAGAAGAAGATGTGGGGTGACCAAATATATTTCAATGAGAATTAAAAGAGAGTCACAATAGAATTTGGGGAGCAAGTGCTATGTGCATGAGTAGTATCCTTGTTTCCATGCATTCGGCAAAGCAATGCTAAGTATTCTCTATGCAACATGTACATGTATTTTAAGGGAAGGTCCCCCTTGAGGATGAGTTTGCTAGATTGTTTTGGCTCACCTATGGATCAAAGTGGTGCTCACATTGTTTTGCTTGCCATTAGACTTCTTGTGGGTCTTGCTTTCATCTAAAGCAAAAAGAGATTGGATTTTGGGTTCACTTGTTTGGGTTAAAGTGAGCCTTGTTTACATGCCTCCATGGCATCATGATTTTATTCCTGAGGAGGTTTTGCAAATTGAATGCCTAATATGGGCTAGTTTTCATGGACTTCCTACTTTGCAAGATGGAGAAGTTAATGTGCTAGTAGAAGTGCTAGGTAGAGTGCTCTGTATAATATCAACTAGTGGAGCAAGTGGCCTCTCGTACTTTGGGATAAGAGGAAGAAGATCCTTGAGATGCTCTGGATTTTTGATCCTAATGGGATTGAGTTTTTGGTCGATGTCAAATTCTCCCTCTTCTTGGATACATGCTTCAAATGCAAAGAAGATGGGTGCTTTGCAAAGGAATGCCCAAAAAGGAATTGCGATAAGAAGAAGCAAAGGAGAAAATAGTGGAGATAAGGAAGAACTTCAAAAGAAGCAAAAAGGAAAAAACATAGGTTGAGAAGGGTAAATTCAAGAAAACAAAAAAGCCTCAAAAGGAGGAACCTAAGGAGCAACCTAATCATCAGTCGTGATCCTAGAGATGCTGAAGTTAAAGCGGGATGGAAAGAAATAATTTCAACCACCAAAATCTTTGAAGTCTAATGGAGGTAAGAAATAAAAGCTTTCCCTTTAAAAGATTCTTGCAAATGTTTTATTGACAAGGCTATTTTGCTATTTTGGATTATGGAGGTTCGAACAAAGATATAATGTTAATTAGCTGGCTCACTATGATCTCTTGGACTATGAGGTGCCTAGGAAGTCCATCCAAGAAGGATATGTTTAGTAGGAGAAAGAAATGGAAGCCCCTCTCTTTCAACACCTCCTTTCTAGAAAGGGAAGGATTCAACCTATAGCTGAAGGATATTTGGAAACAAACCAACAATAATCCAACATAGAACTAGATGAGATCCATAGCTATCATAACTGAGATTACCAAGATGTATGGCAAAGATCAGGATTGGATTCAAAGAGGGTTGCATGTTAGTAGTTAGCAATGCAGGGAGTACTATATTATTATGACTCTTTCTAAGTGTTCTACTAATGGGATGTTTTATCAACTTCTCAAAGAAGTGGAGTATTACATGGAGGACTTGCAAAAACATAAAGGTGAAGTTGCCAAAATTTAGTCTGAGGGAAATGGTATCTTATGGGACTGGTTCTTCAACCAATTAATTTTATGAATTGATGAAGCAAAATAAGCAACAAGAGTTCATCACTATGATAGATGATGGAGGAGGAATCGTGGAATTTATATAGGGATGTTTCAATCTCTTTGGAATGTATTTGTAAATGGTCTATGCTTAGGTCCATTTGAGGTAAAGATGTCGATGCCAAAGGGTGTCCCATGGTCCCATTAATCTTTTCCACCATAATCACCAACCCTTTGCTTAGGAATTTGGATTTGAAGGTGCAACATGGAGTAAGAAGACACTTGGTCTCCCAATTCTTTGCTACGTACCAACAATAACTTACCATATATTGTGCAAGTAGAGAAGCAACTAGTCGATGTATTTGATGAAAGTGTATGAAAGTTTTCTAAAGCTATCTAGGGTTGTGACTAATGTGAGCAAAAGCAAGATTATTTACCTAATATAACAACAAAAAACTTTAATGGCCCCCTTTACATAGTGATTACGCTTGCAAATATAAAGCCTAACATGCAATTATCTATATCTTTTTCTATCAAAATAGTTTGAAGAAATTCTAGTAAATGACGAAAGCTAATCTCTATGATCTCTTGGAATGTGAGGTTCCTAGGAAGTCCATCTAAGAAGGATCGGTTTAGTTGGAGAAAGAAATGGAAGCCAGTCTCTATTTAGGTTCAGCACCTCCTCTCTAGAAAGGGAAGGATTCAACCCATAATTGAAGGATGCTTGGAATCATATGATAAGGTCTTAAATTTGCGCTTTTCTTCAACAAGTGCTTCAAATCCTTGAGATTTTGCAATATAAGCATAGATAGAGAACACATCTACACGATCATTCCTTTCGGTTCCTTTTCTAATTGCATCTCCTATGAATGAAAGTTTCGATGATGAATCTTTACCTTTCTTTTTAGCATGCAGTGCATAGGACCATAAAGGAGACTTATCTTTTGGTAGTTGCTCTAATTGAAGATTATAGGCAGCAGCTTCTATTGCCACCTCTTGCTTCACATACGAAGAATATAGGATAGTCTCCTCCAATAATTTCCCCATACCTCCTTTGTTGAAATTTGTTTTGAGTGGTTTCTTTGTGTCTTGGAAACATATCATCCTATCCTTCCACACCACCAACTTCAATCTTTTATCCTCTTCGAAGTCTTTGACAGTCCTTGCACTCATGGTACGGACTATCGCACCATATGCAACGACGAACACGTCATTTCTAGGAGAATTCATAGGAGTAGAAGAAGATGGAACAGAAATTGAAGCTGGGTTAAGTGGTTGTTGATCTCTTCTAGCCATCTTTATCTGAAGATCCTTCAAATTCTTTGAAATTTCTTTCACCATGTCTTCCACAATTGGCTTGGTAGATGGCCTGACAACTACCGCAAGAATAGGCATAGGCATAGGAATAGGAGTAGGCATAGGCATGGGATGAAGGGTGGAAGAAGTGAAGGAGAAATAGGAGAAGTAGATGTAAGAATAGACATCTTTAGGGGAGTTTGCATACCGTTTTGTAGGCGAGCCTTCCATCTTCGCCTCTTTGTTAATGTGGAGACCTCATCAACAGCATCTTGCCAATCCGTCTTCAATCTTATAGGATGTATACGGTCTTCAAGAAGCTCTCCCAACTCGACTTGAAGTGCAGGATCAGCTGCCTATAAGAATAACTCTACTTTCTTGGAGTTTAGGACTCTTTGTTCAAGTGCATCCAACTGGTTGTAACATTGTTCAAACTCGCGCAATAACTCGGAAGCAACAAGTCCTTTGTTGGGCTAATAGACCCACTCTGTGAACGTCTTCCAAGTAGCAATACCATAATCCTCCAAGAAATATTCATCTTTGAGTGCCTGCTTGAAGACAATCCAATTTGAATCTTTCACAAATAAATTAGTCACTCTAACCCACAAAGGAGGCGTGACAAGCTCTAAAAAATAATTACTCCAGTTGGTAGGAATTCCAAAGAAGCACATCTGGCTTTCAAAAGTTTTAAGATAAGATGAGACATTCCGGCCATCAAATAATTTACGTTTACTTACAACAGCCTCGATTGCTTTGGTTGCTCCATGTGTATGCTCTTGTTCTTGATGTAGCATTCGTTGTTGATCCAATTGCTACTGATGTAGCTACTGTTGTTGTCACATAGATAACTGCATCAATTGATGCTGCACCATAATAGCCGAAGATAGAGTTTGCAATAAATTCTTCATCTCATTGGTCGAAAAGGAAGAAGCACTAATGATGAAGTGGGTGGAGTATTTGAAGAGTCTCCCATCTCGGCAATCAGAAGCAACACTTTCACGTCGGGTTCACCAAATGTCATGCGGGGGTTTGTGAAAGTCACTCGCATGGATGCTTAGCAAGATGGGAGTAAAAAGATTAAGAAGAGTACTCAAGTCAAGATAAAAGAATGATTAGGATTCTCATTTGAATGATCTCATATGTCAACATGGTAAGGAGAAGTGAGAATACAAAGGTTTCAATTTTCTCAATATGTTCTCATACATAGAGTTCTTGATAGAAGAAGTTCAATGAATCAATTCACAAGAGATCATCAAAGTTTGATCACAGAGGAGATAATTAAATATCATGGATATGCATGAAAAGATAGGTAAGTTGAAGTGTTTTTGGTAATAGGGTTTATGAGAATATGATAGGAACATAATCAAAAGATATTCCACAAATAAGATATTGTATAACCATAATAAAGAAGATGTTTTGATTGTTGTTGATGATTTAGTAAGATCATAATAAGGTACTTAATGCTGGCTCTATGCACGCATAGTGCTTCTCACGTGAGTCTTTGGCCTCCATCGTCCTTTGCAAAGCCCGTCAATCTTGATCGTTGCCAGCTTTAATCTTCAATTAGAGCTTCCACTCATTCAAGTTTTGCAGTTCTCCCTCCAATGTTTGCAAATCTTTGTCTTCATCTTTTTCTTCACTCGTCACCTTCTACGTCGTCTTCTCATCATCGCATGCAGAGCTCCATTGTTGGATTCTCCTCCTCGTCTTCCACTACTGTCACTTCAGCATCAATTTTCCTCTGCTTTGAGTGCAGCGGCTTCCGTTGTCACACATCCCATGGGTCGCAATATTCTCATCATTATCTTCAGGTTCTTCCTCCGTTTCATCGTCGACTTAACTCTCTCGTAACTACATCCATTTCATCCGCGATCTGATGAGGCTTCCGCTTCTTCTTTTTCGTCGTCACATCATCCTCTTCTAGGCGCTGTCAGAGAGGGTAAAGCTTCAATCACAAAAGTTGTAATTCTGTACTGAGGATCTCATCCATGCTTTTTCTCATTTGCTTCTTTGTCGTTTCTCTGAACTCGCCGTCTCTAGCTTTTCGTGCAACAACGTCTTCCGTGGTCAGAGCTACATTGCTTTCACCGTCAGAGCTACGATGTTTCTGCCGTCAGCTACACCTGCATTGTTGCTCCTCCTTGTCGTGTTTTTCTGCGCAGCGTTCTTCATTGACAGATTCATTCTTTCCCCCCATTGTCGTCGTTGCTTGCCCTTCCTTGCACATCGGCGACCTCGTCCTTCTTTAAATGCCTCCTCATGCCTTCATTCGTCTAAGTTCTTCTGCTGCACTGTTAGCCATCGTCTACACTACTTCATTTTTCTTTTTCTTTATATTCAGCTCGTTGACGCAGTGTTCATTGTTGTTCCTTGTGATCACCCTTTATTATTGAACTTTAAATGTTAGATAATCTAATTGACCATCTTGTTGCAATCAAAGATCTAGCTAAATTCTACCATAGATGCCTAGATCTTTGAATTTTCATGAATTATATATGTAGACTCCTACAATGTAGCTAGGAAAATATATTAGAAAGACATCTAGCCTATCTTCAAATGCTTTCATATTATGATAGTATATTAAGAATGCTTTATGGGTCTGACCTTCAATAATGAAATATATTATTGATCCTTACCTCCTTCATTGAATATAAAGACATAACAACATGTTGAGGACTAGCCAACTTCTATGAAGGCTGAATCTCAAGACATGTACATAAAATTCATCTATACAATATGAAATTGTTCTTGAAGAGCTATAGTTTGTACATGATATAATGCTGTAGAAAAAATGTCTTACTTTTAGTGTATTTAGTGGTTCTTAATTATAGTGTTCAAGTATTTGAGATTTTGTGTTTCTAGTATTTACTGAGCTTATATGACTCTAATTATAAGCATTATGGTTTTTTTCATATTGTTAATATATAAGCTATTTTATTTGTTTGTTTTATTTTTTCTCATAGTAGGTCTTCACATTTTAAAAGAATGTTAGATAATTTCTTACCACTTTCCATCTTCGATTTCATCGACATAGCCTTCATATGTTATATTGAAGAAAAAAGCTCTAAATAAGAAAATTAAGTGTATGAAAGTTATAGGTTCTTAAGGTATTAGGAGTTAGGTGAATCTTGTGTCTTTCAAGAATAGGGCTCTTTGCATGTTACAAAAACTCCCATACCTTGGATATGCGCTCCAACTCCTCACAACACTTGGAAGATATGGTTCTCTCACCTTATTTAATTTCTATTTGCCCCAAATATTGGTATTTTTTGCTTGGGCTCTATATTATCCCTAAATTCAATGGGGTCATATTTTACATGGGAATATGTGTAACTACATGTTAAAATAAACATGTATGATAACACTTTTTCAAAGGTTTCGTTATATGGTCAGAATGGCATTTTGTTCTTTTAGATCCATGTGACATTAAATGGATTATGTGGTAGGCACTAAAATATACCCATTTCTTCACATTTGGCATTCTTGTCGCTACTTCCATTCTATTGTAGTGTTTCCCAAACAGTTCTCACTAACATCTCTTAGGTCCATGAGACTTTGAATGGGTTATGTGCTAGGCACTTAAACATACCAATTTCTTCATGTTTAGCATTCGCATCCCTACTTCCTTTCTACTATAGTGTTACCCAAACACTTCTCACGAGTGTTGCACACAAAATATACATGGTTAATTTGATGATAGATTATAAAAAATACACAATGACTTGGACAACTGTTATCAAGATGCTATATGGCCATAGTTTGGCAACATTTGAGCTTTTAATGAGATGATTCAGTTGAAAACCTATTATATTATCTAGAGTACGAGAGTCTAGTACAACAATATTATTATGGTTCCTGCTTTATTTTAAACCAAGAAGGCCTTTTTTCAAATGGGGATTAAATGGATTTGATGTATGGTTAGAGAAAGTTGAGCATTTTTGGAACTTGGTGTACATTGATTTATTCATGAGCCACTTGCCTACACTATTCCTTTTATGCCTTTAAAATGAAATAATATTTTGTGAAGCAATTACATATTGGATACACAATCATCATCATGACGAGTGTAAAGACTACTTAGAACCACAAGACTAAAAAATCATAAAATAAGTACAAGATTAGTGATGACAACTCATGAAATTAAATGAAACTATGGAAATAAGAGCTAAAACAAACATGAAAATCTATTTGTACATATAGCAAAGTGTGAGTTTATACAAAGAATAATAAGTACATTTAAGGAATGATACATGAAAGAGGCTAGATGATTGACTTACTCGCCCACTACACATATAATATCTATTGATAAGTGTAGTGAGATAGTGTCTCTCTGCATATCGAGTCTCTAAACTTGTGGGATCACGATTTGTGATGGAGCGCTACAAAGAAAACAGAATAGCATTGCTCGAAACAAGATTGTTAGTATAAGTGATATTCCAACTACAAAAGTGAGAAGAACTAAAAGAAAACTTACCAAGTTCTCCAAATGGTCCTATGGCCGCCGCTCCCTAGATGATGCACATCCCATACCTCCAATCGCGCCCTTGTTGCCTCCCGCTCTACTTTTGCCCATCGTCTTCGAGAATCAATGCCCTTCTCCTCGAGTCTCCACCAATCCTCTATATCTAGCTACTTGGCCTTTGAGGCACCACTCTTGATTGCCTTGCGTGCATTTGATCCTGTATGTGACATGTATGTATGCATACACTCTATTATCCACCTAGTCAAAAATCTCTCTATGGTAGTAGATATTGAAAACTCCAAATGCAAAGATTCCACTACATAGTCCTTGCTCCCCTCTAAAAAATTCTTCCAATGGTCCATAACATTGTGTCTAAATACTTGTTTACACAACCCTCTCATGTGAGACACCACCCTTCTCTCCTCATCATTCGTTATCATAGCATCTTTCTTGTTATCTACGAGGTACCTATACCATATTAGGGTATGTCTAAGGTGTGGCATCTTCCACCTACGAGACCATGCTTCTGGGCATAACCAAGAGACCCCTGTATATGCGATGTACACGCAAGGATAATATCTCTTCAAGTAGCACCCATAGGGGTGCCACCTTTGGATAGTTGAGAAAAACTTAGATTCATGGAGGTACATATCCCTATAGATGTGACAAATCCTAGAGGTAACAAGTATCCACCAAACTAAGGGGATAGATACACTAGATTGATGCCTCCACGCAATAGCCACTAGAGCCACCCTCTCTCAAACTAGTACATGAGTGAGGAGTAGAAATCCTCTCTAGAATTGACCACACGCTAACAACATCTATATCTTCCCAACACTTCCTAGAACCACTTCTTTGAGTGAAAGATTATTTGCAACTACCCTAGGCCTAGCCATCTTTCGTGCACAAGAGATGTGAGAACTCAATGAATAAGATAGAAAGGGAAACCCTCTTTTATATAACCCTAAACTATAAGACTCATTTACATAGATGCACACTCTCTTTTTTTCTCTTAAACAATGCTCTCCTCAAACCCATTTTCTACCTTCTTAAAGCCTTGTTTTTA
The DNA here is from genome assembly GCF_053477565.2 of Lygodium microphyllum. Classification (NCBI taxonomy): domain Eukaryota; kingdom Viridiplantae; phylum Streptophyta; class Polypodiopsida; order Schizaeales; family Lygodiaceae; genus Lygodium; species Lygodium microphyllum. The sequence goes on along the minus strand of NC_141152.1, from coordinate 126,164,648 downwards.
GCCACTTGGCATGGTTTTATTTGGCACTTGAGGCTTCATAATGCACTCTTTTAGTGACATGACTTGATTGTATCATATCTACAACCGATTCATGAATCAATACTTTCATTTATTCTCTTTTACAAGGGTTTAGCTTCATTCGCTACTATAATCCTATACCACCAAGGCAGCAATTGGATTATTGGATTGCTACCGTTCACCCCTCCATTATGAATGGTTTTTCTTTGCTATGCACCAGGCACTATCCAATGTGAATTTACAATCCCTTGTATGGACCAAACTCCGATGCTTCCCTTTTCTCCAAAGTATGACCCATGTGCCTTAAGGATATGCTATAAAGACACATATCACACATGAGTCAAACTATGCTTAATATTGTATACAATTCATACAATTTTAAAGCATTGACTTAGTACGCATCATGTAATGTGTGATAGGGCGTTTTCTCCACACTTCCACAATGTTTTTGTAGAACCTATGCACAATGTCGATAAATTCTTACTTATCTACATTGTTAAATGCCATCTTGTAAAGTAAGGGAGCCAATTTGTTAAGACTAATCCAAATCTTAGCTTTGGCCAACCTTGTTTTCTCTCTATTACTTCGATCATGAACTAAAAACTACAACTTTTTCCACCCATCATAGTCTTGCGACCTACAAACCATGACATTTCCTTCCTCATTAATGGGTGATGAGAGAAACCTCCTAGCCTTTGCTCCTCCAAAGCAAGGATTTTTTAGCAAGTTACTAGATTTTCTTGATCTCTTCTCATATTTTTCAATTTTCACTTGATACTTATGTAGCCCAATTTTTTATAGTACTTGCATCACATTCCTACACGTTCCAATGGCTTCTTTTTTTGGTTGCACCCTATAAGCAAAACAAATGTATTCATATACAAGTTTCTCCGTGATTCTAAAAAAACCATGCAATGAACAAATGCGAATACGATTCAATGGAATGTTGAAGATGGGCTTCCAAGTGGGATCTTCCCTATTGTGTGTCGGAGCAGCACTTGTCACCATTTGCCAGTTTTTCTTTCTGTCTTTTTCTTCCACCTTCTCTGTCAAGCAATATAGGCATGGATTCTTTGTATTTGTACCGTTGGAAATTCCACACATGCATTTTCAAGTTTTCAAGTCTCTTATAAAATGCCATTCAACCAAGTATTGACCATATCCTTCAACCGAGAGCATCTCACCATGTTCCTAATGACTGATGATATTTGGAATGCTTGTGTGCATAAGAAGCAGCTGCAGTACCTCAAATTTTTTCTTACGGACTTCAAATGCAGCGAGCCACCACACATGGCACTTCGATTGAACACTAAAGTACCCTGGGTTGTTCTTGTCGAATTGTAAAGCTCTGTTCATCGAAGTTACACTAACTCTTTAAAGCTTTACCTCTTTGATGCTCTCACTTTCATCCAACTTTATAACATATTGTAGTATATTACCATTGCAAACTGCACCTTGTCCAAATGTAAATAGTAATTGTTGAGTTCAGTGAACTTCACGTGGTATGCATTTTTGGTCACAACCTTTAGTGTTTCCACGCATTGAATATGCATTGAATCTTATATCAACTCAAAAATATTTGCATTAAGTTACCAGCGAGCCTCTATTAACTTTGAAGGTTGAGGAAGAGGCACGATTCTATTTCTCTTCAGCACATGACCAAACCTAGACTTCACACCTTTGAATATCTTTCAGTAAGTCAGTGTGCTAATACTGGCCCTATCACAAACGGATTGTGTATCCATAGCTAACAACTCATTTGATACATCTTTTAATGTGCTCGGATACTAGGGTTCTTCCATTTGGTTAATCGTAGCATGGACGCATCTAAGGTCGAGGTTGCCCATGGCAACTCCAAGTGCTTGTTTAGATTGCCCGTAGAGAGGAAGTAGAGAGAAAAATGACTCCCCGGAAAGAGCTTTGGGTATATCCATAGCTTCACTAGGTGTTTCACATCTAGGTTTCCCTGAAAGAAGACTTTCTCCATCCAACCCATAATGATTTCCAGTGTCTCTTACTACTTTCATTAGAACTTGGGTGAGGACCACCAAGCTTGTAGGTTTTTCTATCGTTCTTTGCATCTACTTCATATAAACTCTGCCTCTAGAACTATTTTTTGGACTAAAAGAACCGACACAATTTTCATCGCTATCTATGTCGTTAAACCACACTAATAGCGATATAGATAGCGACACAAATAACAATGCTTTGCGACACAAATAGTGACTGACATAGTGAAACGCGCAGTAAATTAGTGACAGTTGTAGAGAAAAATAAACTTGGTGGTAGGGCTTGTAGCCTTGCCATCCACAGTACCATGTGTTGGATAATATTCTGTGAAGCAATTACATATTGGATACACAATCATCATCATGACGAGTGTAAAGACTACTTAGAACCACAAGACTAAAAACTCATAAAATAAGTACAAGATTAGTGATGGCAACTCATGAAATTAAATGAAACTATGGAAAGAAGAGCTAAAACAAACATGAAAATCTATTTGTACATATAGCAAAGTGTGAATTTATACAAAGAATAATAAGTACATTTAAGGAATGCTACATGAAAGAGGCTTTCACGGATCATAGGACCAAAAAAGAAAATGATATGCGCTCCACAAATCCAAGTGTTTGCTATAGATCCTCGCCATCTGAAATGTCATCGTGGCTGAAAGAAGCCTCAAGTGGACTATGAAATGAATATCTAGACATTAGTCCACTATACATAATGTGTCACAAAAAACCTAGTGACTATGGACAAGAAAGATGATTGACTTACTCGCCCACTACACATATAATATCTATTGATAAGTGTAGTGAGATAGTGTCTCTCTGCATATCGAGTCTCTAAACTTGTGGGATCATGATTTGTGATGGAGCGCTACAAAGAAAATAGAATAGCATTGCTCAAAACAAGATTGTTAGTATAAGTGATATTCCAAGTACAAAAGTGAGAAGAACTAAAAGAAAACTTACCAAGTTCTCCAAATGGTCCTATGGCCGCCGCTCCCTAGATGATGCACATCCCATACCTCCAATCGCGCCCTTGTTGCCTCCCGCTCTACTTTTGCCCATCGTCTTCGAGAATCAATGCCCTTCTCCTCGAGTCTCCACCAATCCTCTATATCTAGCTACTTGGCCTTTGAGGCACCACTCTTCATTGCCTTGCGTGCATTTGATCCTCTATGTGACATGTATGTATGCATACACTCTATTATCCACCTAGTCAAAAATCTCTCTATGGTAGTACATACTGAAAACTCCAAATGCAAAGATTCCACTACATAGTCCTTGCTCCCCTCTAAAAAATTCTTCGAATGGTCCATAACATTGTGTCTAAATACTTGTTTACACAACCCTCTCATGTGAGACACTACCCTTCTCTCCTCATCATTCGTTATCATAGCATCTTTCTTGTTATCTACGAGGTATCTATACCATATCAGGGTATGTCTAAGGTGTGGCATCTTCCACCTACGAGACCATGCTTCTAGGCATAACCAAGAGACCCCTGTATATGCGATGTACACGCAAGGATAATATCTCTTCAAGTAGCACCCATAGGGGTGCCACCTTTGGATAGTTGAGAAAAACTTAGATTCATGGAGGTACATATCCCTATAGATGTGACAAATCCTAGAGGTAACAACTATCCACCAAACTGAGGGGATAGATACACTACATTGATGCCTCCACGCAATAGCCACTGGAGCCACCCTCTCTTAAACTAGTACATGAGTGAGGAGTAGAAATCCTCTCTAGAATTGACCACACGCTAACAACATCTATATCTTCCCAACACTTCCTAGAACCACTTCTTTGAGTGAAAGATTATTTGCAACTACCCTAGGCCTAGCCATCTTTCGTGCACAAGAGATGTGAGAACTCAATGAATAAGATAGAAAGGGAAACCCTCTTTTATATAACCCTAAACTATAAGACTCATTTACATAGATGCACACTCTCTCTCTTTCTCTTAAACAATGCTCTCCTCAAACCCATTTTCTACCTTCTTAAAGCCTTGTTTTTAGCCACGTGGCATGGTTTTATTTGGCACTTGAGGCTTCATAATGCACTCTTTTAGTGACATGACTTGATTGTATCATATCTACAACCGATTCATGAATCAATACTTTCATTTAATCTCTTTTGCAAGGGTTTAGCTTCATTCGCTACTATAATCCTATACCACCAAGGCAGCAATTGGATTATTGGATTGCTAACGTTCACCCCTCCATTATGAATGGTTTTTCTTTGCTATGCACCAAGCACTATCCAATGTGAATTTACAATCCCTTGTATGGACCAAACTCCGATGCTTCCCTTTTCTCCAAAGTATGACCCATGTGCCTTAAGGATATGCTATAAAGACACATATCACACATGAGTCAAACTATGCTTAATATTGTATACAATTCATACAATTTTAAAGCATTGACTTAGTACGCATCATGTAATGTGTCATAGGGCTTTTTCTCCACACTTCCACAATGTTTTTGTAGAACCTATGCACAATGTCGATAAATTCTTACTTATCTACATTGTTAAATGCCATCTTGTAAAGTAAGGGAGCCAATTTGTTAAGACTAATCCAAATCTTAGCTTTGGCCAACCTTGTTTTCTCTCTATTACTTCGATCACGAACTAAAAACTACAACTTTTCCCACCCATCATAGTCTTGCGACCTACAAACCATGACATTTCCTTCCTCATTAATGGGTGATGAGAGAAATCTCCTAGCCTTTGCTCCTCCAAAGCAAGGATTTTTTAGCAAGTTACTAGATTTTCTTGATCTCTTCTCATATTTTTCAATTTTCACTTGATACTTATGTAGCCCAATTTTTTATAGTACTTGCGTCACATTCCTACACGTTCCAATGGCTTCTTTTTTTGGTTGCACCCTATAAGCAAAACAAATGTATTCATATACAAGTTTCTCCGTGATTCTAAAAAAACCATGCAATGAACAAATGTGAATACGATTCAATGGAATGTTGAAGATGGGCTTCCAAGTGGGATCTTCTCTATTGTGTGTCGGAGCAGCACTGGTCACCGTTTGCCAGTTTTTCTTTCTGTCTTTTTCTTCCACCTTCTCTGTCAAGCAATATAGGCATGGATTCTTTGTATTTGTACCGTTGGAAATTCCACACATGCATTTTCAAGTTTTCAAGTCTCTTATAAAATGCCATTCAACCAAGTATTGACCATATCCTTCAACCGAGAGCATCTCACCATGTTCCTAATGACTCATGATATTTGGAATGCTTGTGTGCATAAGAAGCAGCTGCAGTACCTCAAATTTTTTCTTACGGACTTCAAATGCAGCGAGCCACCACACATGGCACTTTGATTGAACACTAAAGTACCCTGGGTTGTTCTTGTTGAATTGTAAAGCTCTGTTCATCGAAGTTACACTAACTCTTTAAAGCTTTACCTCTTTGATGCTCTCACTTTCATCCAAGTTTATAACATATTGTAGTATATTACCATTGCGAACTGCACCTTGTCCAAATGTAAATAGCAATTGTTGAGTTCAGTGAACTTCACGTCGTATGCATTTTTGGTCACAACCTTTAGTGTTTCCACGCATTGAATATGCATTGAATCTCATATCAACTCAAAAATATTTGCATTAAGTTACCAGCGAGCCTCTATTAACTTTGAAGGTTGAGGAAGAGGCACGATTCTATTTCTCTTCAGCACATGACCAATCCTAGACTTCACACCTTTGAATATCTTTCAGTAAGTCAGTGTGCTAATACTGGCCCTATCACAAACGGATTGTGTATCCATAGCTAACAACTCATTTGATACATCTTTTAATGTGCTCGGATACTAGGGTTCTTCCATTTGGTTAATCGTAGCATGGACGCATCTAAGGTCGAGGTTGCCCATGGCAACTCCAGGTGCTTGTTTAGATTGCCCGTAGAGAGGAAGTAGAGAGAAAAATGACTCCCCGGAAAGAGCTTTGGGTATATCCATAGCTTCACTAGGTGTTTCACATCTAGGTTGCCCTGAAAGAAGACTTTCTCCATCCAACCCATAATGATTTCCAGTGTCTCTTACTACTTTCATTAGATCTTGGGTCAGGACCACCAAGCTTGTAGGTTTTTCTATCGTTCTTTGCATCTACTTCATATAAACTCTGCCTCTAGAACTATTTTTTGGGCTAAAAGAACCGACACAATTTTCATCGCTATCTATGTCCTTAAACCACACTAATAGCGATATAGATAGCGACACAAATAACAATGCTTTGCGACACAAATAGTGACTGACATAGTGACACGCGCTGTCGAAGGGTTTGCCAAAGCAAAGCAAAGTCGTGTCTACAGAAGACCTTGACTAAATATCAAGATGGAAGATCAAACAAGTGACTGAGAAAAATGATATCAAATAGTATTTATATTTCTGCCTTGAAGTTTGCAAAATACAAGATGACTTCAAATCTGTTCAGTTCACTGATTTTAGGCTTTGAGATCCTTGACCTCAAGTCTTATATGCAGAAATTCAGATTTCAATATACACCATTATTGCGAACTTCTTGGATTCAGATATCAATAATGTGCAGGACACTGCCATCAGTGAGTTTACAAACAAGAGGCATGAACTGTAATAAAATCTTTACTATCCACCAAGATTATCAATGTCTTCTGAATTCGCAGTCATTGTTCATATTTGGAGCCAAGAAAAATAAAGATGTGTCATGAAAAAGGGAGTGCGTTGCAACTGTCCAAAGGCCTGATGACAATAGGGCTTTATTGTAATTACTGTTTTTGGAAGACTAAGGAATGAATCTATGGACACTATTCAGCACAGGTTGTAGTAAAATTGGAGTATGTTTTGGAAGATGCCAAGGAAGATAGATCTAAACTCAGAGTGAAGAGGAGGGTGGTTATAGTGGAGTAGTGTAGCTGACTCTTCATCATCGTCTTCTTCACCAAAGAGGTACAGGATTCAGTTCCATCTTCAATTACCTCACAACCTCGTTCACGCCTTCGTCACTCATTTTGTCACAACAATAACATCTGCATCCTGCATAGATTCAATATCATCTCTGAGAAGATCCAAATGTATCTGCGCAATCACTCCAAACACAAATTATCTCCAGGAAACGGAAAAGCTAGATCCACTCGTTGTGAAATAGGCTGCTACTTGGAGAAGATAGGCCAACATCTTTCATCTGTCATACGCCGCCTAACTTCCGGTGACAGGAAAATACTCAAAAACACCAGCCCTGTAGAGAAGGGTGTGAACTTGGAAGGCCTGACGGAGATCCCTGGCTTTGTTGCCTTCATTATTACCGACCCTGCACCGATTCATGGTGGATGGCAAGTGCTGATCGACTAGCCAATAACTCCAGGAGGTACTAGTTGAGGAGCTGGAATAGAGAAGGCGGTGCTTCAATCATTGGGCATCCTCCAAGATGACAAGATAGAAGTCGTGTGCCTTCTGCCTCACCTCTTTGTCTTCTGCTTTGTAATCATCTTATTGCGTCCTTTTTCAGAGCTCGCCTTCATTCTTCCCGTCATCTTCTACTACTTCTTCTTCGTCGTCATTGCTTCATCTTCTCGTGCTTCATCAACTTCTCTGTATGCTTTGTTCGTCACGCGTCCTGCCTCTGTATACAACTCTGTCCGCTTCTTCGTTTGCAGGTCTTTGTCTTTTTCATCCTTCCTCGTTTGTCTTCCCCATAGTCGATCCTCCCCTGCACATTCATCTCTGACATTGTCTTTCCTCCTTTCCTGATTGCAGAGCACTCTTTTTCCTTTCCAATTTGTGGTGGGCGTGTTCTATGTGCGTTTCCCAACCTTTGTTTTAGATACAGAAATGGAGGAGCTATTGGACACTGTCTCTACTTTGATTTTAGTTTCCACTGTCACATCGACTGTTGTTTGAATCTTTCCCACAGGAGATTGCTTCGATAATCCTTCATCAGAGACCATGGTCTCACAACAATGATAGGTTTTCCCATCAGCTTTTGTGTCGATCTCAGCCCTTGTTAGTAGGCAAGAAGCAACATCCAGGCCAAGCTTCTTATCCTTGTCCAATGTAAATCTGTATCCTCTAACTTGAAGCTTGTCCACTCCACTGAATTCCGAGCTGTTGAATCCGTTTCTCCCGTAGCCTCTATTTTCTTTCCTCTCTGATCGCTCCCATCAATCTTGAGCTTAAAGTGGATGCCTAGAGGATAAATCAAACACGGAACGTCGACTGAGTGGCTGTCTCATGCTCGCAGAAAGAATGAAGGGTGTTAAATCAGAGATTCTGTAATGTGCCGGAGAAAACCCTCAGATGTAATGGCCGGTTATCTCTCTGTCCACGAGTTGAAGTGAATGCCCCTTGAAAGAACAAAACACGCCAGATTCTGAATGCCTGTCCCCCCCCCCAAAATACCTCTTTTTTTCAAAAGAGCTCCCTTTCCTCCCTTCATTCGTATCCTCTGTTCTCTTTTTTTCCCTCTCCCTTGTCTATTTTCTTTCCTCCTTTTTCTATTTTCCCTCTCTCTCCCAATTCAAAAAGCTCCTCTTTTCAAAAATAGATCAAAAGCTTTTCTTTTTCCAGCCTGATCCACATCTTCTTTAACCATTCAAAATCCCCTCTTTAGCCTTTGTAACTCCCATATTATTATTCTTGGTTTAATTTTAAACCATCTATTCTAGAACTTGTAGGAATTTTAGCTTCTTCCTTCTCCTCCGATGCGTGTGTAGTCACATATGCATGCACCTGTGTGTGCTCATGGCCATGGCCACCGTGCTCCCATGGACGCCAAGCCCAGAAGGACAGGGCCATCCTCTTTCGCTCTATAGAAAACCCAAAACCACATGATGAAGCAGCCTCAGTCATTAAGCTCAAACCGTGAATCCGTCCAACAATCAATGGCTCCTCGTCTATGAGCAATAGTGCTGATGGATTTTGGCAAGCAATGATTCCAAACCTTTTTGCAGCAACATGTATCAAAATAGGCTGAAAGCATCTCATCATGTTCACTCATGCGCAGAAAATAAATGTAAACACAACAACTAAATATGTACAAAGTACCAAATCCCATGCACAACTTTTGGGTGGTTTACACACCTCGAATGCGCAGCAATACGACATCCACCCCCTCTAATCCTGCGCATCCTCCGGATGGGCCAACTTACCCATGATCATAATCATCAAGATCCACAAACAAATCAATCTCTTCGTTTTGCATTTCCGGTAGTTCAACAAGATTTTCAGCCATATCATCTGTCCCTTCCATTGGAGTTTCTTGACGTTGCTCTTCTCTCGAAAATTCTTCTTGACGTTGCACTTCTCTCGAAAATTCTTCCAATGCATAATCCTCATCATCTCTTTTCTTGAAAATCTTGATTCTTTTTCCAGCAATAGGCACTCTAAGCACTGTCCCATCCAATTCTGTCAACTCATATGTTGCATTATCAAAGACATGTCTGACTATGTATGGCCCAAACCATCTTTTCACCATTTTCCGAAGTGCAGTATGCTGATTTTCAAGGCTGCTATCAAAGACCAATACCCAATCTCCCTCTTCTATTGCTCTAGGCCGCAAGCGATGCCTGCTATCAAACCTGTCCTTGTTCCTTAGTCTAGCAACTTTCAACCTGTCAATAGCTAGCTGAATATCCTCAGGTCTCCTCTCCAACTGTCGAATCCGAAGAGCTAAGAGCTCCTCTCTCGTCAAATCCTCCTGCCAAGGTAAAACTGACCAAGTCAAAGCACAAGTCTCAATCGGCATAACAGGTTTCTGACCATACATCAACTCTGCAGGCATATATCCTGTAGTAACACTATGAGTCGTACGATCAGCCCATAAAGCAAATGGTAGAAGTCTCGGCCATTCTCCAATTCGTCCTCTGCATGCTTTGGCTAATGCTTTCACTATCGGCGGATGCCCTCTTTCACTCTTCCCATTTCCCTCTGGATTGTATGCTGTGGTTAGAGCCAATTTGATTCCTAGCTGAGAGAAAAACTCCCTAGCTTCATCAGCATCCAATTCACCACGATCCGCAGTGATCTTACCCACACAACCATACCTGCAGAAAATTTCCTCCAATAAGAACTTACACACTGCACTAGTGGTCTTCGTTCTCAAAGATCTACCCTCAACATGATTGGTAAGATCCTCTCTAGCCAAAACAATGTACCTCATCTGCCATAGACCCATAGGCATGGTAACCAAATCAACTACCCACTTATAATGAATGCATAGTGGATAGGTCAGATGAAGCTCATCTCTATGGCGCACTGCTGAATACATCTGGCAGTCTCTGCAAGTCTCAACAAAGTGAGAAACATCTCTATACATGCCTTTCCACCAATATTTCTCCCTGATCTTCTCATAAGTAGCCCATACTCCTCTATGACCAGCCCAAGGACTCTCATGAAACTCCCTCATCACCTGTAACTGTGTCTCTCTATCGCAGACAACCCGCAAAGGTAATCCGCCTCTTTTCTTCGGATGCTTCCAAAGAAATCCGTCCTTGAGAAAATAACCATAGGCTTTCCTTCTGATCTTCTTGAACTCTTCATCTGTCCATTCATCTCTTTTGCTTAGTGTACTAAGGTACCTGCCAATCTGCAACCAATCTCCAACATAGAGCTCTTCTGTGAAAGCCACAATATCATAAACATGACAAACATGATCAACCATAGTGGCTGAAATTTCTGCATCATCCTCTTCTGCAAGTAGAGTCTCCTCATCATCATACCTGGCTCTAGACAACATATCTGCCACTGGATTATCCTTCCCTGCTATGTGTTTAAATTCCGGATTTAATGACTTGATGTATGCAATCCATCTCAACATAGCTATATCCGGAGTAGAGCAACTCGTGATCATACCAATCAATGGCAAGCAATCTGTCTCTACCACAACTGAAGCTCCAATAAAGTACTCCTTGTCACATTTGAGAGCCGTGACAATCCCCAATAACTCCCTCTTGATTTGCGGATATCTCCTCTGTCTCTCGTTTAGGACTTTCGCCCCAAACCGAATAGCATACCTATTTCCATCTGCATCATCTTGACCCACAGCCCAACCTATGCCAATTGGACTAGTGTCAACTGTCAATACAATAGGCCTATCACAATTATAATCCGCTTTCGTGAGAGTAGGAGCATTCTGCAATAACTTCTTCAATTTCCGCATGGCTCTAGTATGACTCTCATCCCAATAAAATTTCTGCCCCTTTCGAAGCAGCTGATACAAACAATCTGCAATGTGTGCAAAATGAGGTATCCAAATCATATAAAACACACAAGCACCAATGAATCTCCGTACCTCTGAAGTAGTAGAACAATACTCAGCAATCTTGCCTATAGCATTCACCTTATCAGGTGAGGGTTTCCTGCCATAATATCCACACATATGCCCAACAATGACAACCTCATTCACTCCAAAAACAGATTTTTGCCCTGAAAGTGTCAAGTTCACTTCTTCTAACCTGGCCAAAATCTTCTCACATGCTGAAATATGATCAGCCACAAAGTATCTGCATCCCTGCTCATTTAGGCTCTCATTCTTCTCTTCTTCTGCACATCCCTTAATGGGCACATCATCCAAGAAAGGCATAGTAAGCTGAGGTATGTAATCACGAAGGACCTTATGCATGGCATTCATCATATGCGCAACAGAATTAGTGGCACCTTGAGGCAAGGTACACATCCTGACAAGCCCAATGGGAGTTCTCATGGTGGTTATGTCCCTGCTTTCCAAAGCCAGCTGAAACTGATCATATCCTGAATACAAATCACCCAAAGAATAGATGGCACGTCCAGCAAATGCCTCTGCAAACTCATCCACAACTGGACCAATACCAACATTCCTGATAGTAACTTTGTTCACTGGCTGCATGTCCTGAATAAATCGAAGAGTACCATTCTTCTTTGGAACTGTAAACCACCTGTTTGAGTATGGTGCTGATGAAGGCTCAAGGATTCCCATCCTCATCTTCTCATTCAATAAATCAATCAGCTTTGGCAAGTGTGCTTTAGGCACTGGAATAGGTCGGAGATTCCATGGAATATGAGGAATAGTAAAAATAACCATAGGAGCAACAACATCAGGATTTACACATCCAATCTCATGTGGGACAAAAGCAAATCCCCTCCCATGACGCTCAAGCATATCCTGAAAGCATTGCTTCTCCATAGGTAACAAGAAATCACCATTTCCAATTTTTAATTCAGCAAGTGTCTCTGCTGAAAATTTATGTCCAATATGCTCCGGATTCCTCAAAATTTGCTGTTTAGCAGCCCTCTCTATTTGCTGATCACTGTCAGGTGGAAGCGGTACAGCAACCGGCTTCACCTTCTTATCCACAGTTTTGTATTTCGTGTCAACCCTGGCTTCATTATGCTCTTCTGCATTACATAAACCTTGCTGTAAATCAACAATTCTGCACTCCAATGGCTGAATATTCTCAGCCCTCTGCTCTATGGACTGCACAGAAACAGCCCCAAACTCTGAATGCTGAAATATTTCAGCAGTAAACTCTGTTGGCTGAAAATTTTCAGCCCTCTGTCTCTCTGAAAGCTGATCATAACCAGCTGGAAACTCTGTTTGCTGAATTTCTTCAGCACTCAACACTCTTTGCTGAGTTTCCTCAGCCTCTAACTCAATCTGTGACATAAAATCTGCAATTTCATGAAACATGTCCAAGGACTGCACTAATACATTACCATGACAATTCAGCATATCAGTTTTCAGCATATCTCCCATCTCTACCATCGTATCTGCACAAATCACACTGTCATACATACCATCTATGTGCTCATCATCCTCCAAAATTCCTGCATTTTTCAAATTTTTCTCCTTCGTGCATATATACTGCCTGGCAGCTCTAGACAATCTAGAAGTCTTCTGATAGCTCATTGAACTGTTTGCTGAAATCCCAACATAACCGGAGGAGAAAATACCGCTGCCAGGAGGCGAGAACTCCAATCTCCTCTCCTCTGTACCACCGTCGTCTCGCGAAACGGCGGTACCTAATGAAAACCCGAATCCCTCACAGTGGGCAAGGGTGCATCTCTGAGAGTATCTCTGTTTCTAACATGATTCACACATACAGTCATAAACTGAACTGCTCTCATACCATCTTTACTGCGAATCCGTGCATAAGCAGATCCATCATCCATGACCTTTGTCTCCATGCGCATCTCTGTAATGAATGGCTGTCCAAGAATTATGGGATACGAGCATGAATCCTGCACAAAGAAATGAAAATCCTCCTCTACATCACCAATAGAAACCCTAACACTAGGGCAAGCAGCATATAAATCACCTGCAGTGTTATTGGCGGCTCTCATACGCCACCCATGCTCTACATCCATAGGCCATCTGTTACTCTCATAAACTCCACGTACTATGAGATTAATCTCTGAACCATGATCAACCAATGCAACATAAGGCACATGTTTCTCTCCAATCTTTACCATCGTCTCTGTAGTTGCTCTAGCCCAATGGCTCCGCGAAAAGTGACTACGCGGTATCAAAACAGGCTCATCAATTTCAGCATAATGCATAGGCTGAACCCTCTTCTCTACCTGTGACAAAACAGAAGCATTATCAACCATAACCTCATCATCATCCTCATCCAACTCTCCAATCAAAACTCCCTGTGCATCAGTGGTAGACAATGCATGTCTTTTCCTCTTCAGGACCTCCTGAAACTGATCCTGAAACTCTCTTTTTGAGATGCCCAAAATCTCGGAAATAGTGAAAGTCACCTCACTGCCAAGTATCTTATCATTAAAGATTTTCTTCATATCTGTAGATGTCTCAATGTCGGACATCAATCTGAATCCTGGCTGCTTTCTCTCTCTAGGCTCTTGCCTCTTTTCCCTCTTTTGAGCATCCTCCATCTGTCGATCTGGCCCTGGTCTTGAAGATGGTCCTGCAATAGGTGGAGTAACAAACTCACCCCCTCTAGTCTTCTTAGCTCCACTTGGATTTTCTTCATCCCTCTTACGCTTCTCCTCAACAAATACATCTGCACCATGAGATTTAGCCAAATAAGCATAAATAGAATACCTGTCAACAGGCGAGTCCCATCCTGTCTCTGATCTGATGCTAGAGCCTGCGCTAGTCAAAACAGTTTGCTGAATTTTTCCCTTGTTTGCAGCCTCCATAGCATAAGTCCATAGTGCGGACTGAGTCTCCGTTCCCTTCTCAATCTGTACTCCATATGTAGAAGCATCACCTCTAGCTGCCACATAAGAAGTACGCGCAGCCATGTCCTCCACTAACTTCTTCATTCCACCTTTACCAAAGTTGGTAGCAAGTGGAGCTCCTGTCTCAGTCAACCAAATCTTACCATCTTGCCCCCAATATACCAAATTCTGCCTCCTTGCATCCTGGAAAGAGTCACAATCCCTGCAATGTTGATGCTCCGTACTATCACACCAAATACATCTCCGATCTCTCCTAGGAGCACTAGGAGCACTCCTAGGTGCAATAGGAGCACTAGAAGAAGTAGCAGGCACAGTCGAAGCAAACTGCTCCTTCAACTTACCCACCAACTCCGCTTTGACTGACTCAAGTGTCAAATCTGTGATTCCCTTGATTATGTCATCAAGAGAAGTAGGCACCGATGGAGCAGATGGTTGTGGAGCAGAAGGTGTAGGCATCGGTCGTGGAACAGGAGGAATAGGTGGAGTAGCAATAGCAGGCACTGGCATAGGCCAAGAAACTGGCTGAGGAGGAGAAGAAATAACAGGGATAGAAGTAGGCATAGGAGCAGATGATGGTGTAGGTGTCATGGAACCATTCTGTAGACGAGTCTTCCATATCCTCCTCTTGGTCAAAGTCGAGACTGCATCCTGAGCATCCTGCCAATCAGTTTTAAGACCCATAGGCTTCGTGCGATCTTCAAGAAGCTCACCCAATTCTTCTTGAAGAGCAGGATCTGCAGCTTGCAAGAAAAGCTCAACTTTTTCAACATCCAATGCTCTTTGTTCAATAGCATCAAGCTGACTATACCTTTCCTCAAATTCTCGAATCAACTCCGAAGCAGCAAGACCTTTGTTTGGCATGTAGACCCACTCTCGGAATGACCGTCGAGTAGCCATACCAAAGTCCTCAAGGAAATATTCTTCTTTCAAGGCTTTCTTAAAATCTTGCCAATGTGTATTTTGAATATATAAATCAGTCACCTTTGTCCTCAAAGTAGGTGTGACAAGTCGAAGGAAGTACTTACTCATAAGTCCAGCAGGAACTCCAAAGAACCCCATCTTGATCTCATATGTCTTCAAATATGCTGAAACATTACGCCCGTCAAATAGCTTCTTCTCACTCTCAACTGCTTCAATAGCCTTAGTCGCGCTGTTTGCATTCTCCTGCTCCGAATAGAGTTGCCTTTGCTGAGACAACTGTTGTTGATGCAATTGTTGTTGCTGCTGCATATACATTTGTGTTTGCTGATTTTGGAGCTGCATATACATGGACATATTCTGCAAAATCTGTTTTAGATCCTCCGTTGAAGTACTTCACGCAGCAGTCATAGATGGAGCTGAAGTAGACGCAGCTGGAGTTGAAGAAGAGGCTGAAACAGAGGCTGAAGAATCTCCCATCCTGAAATTTCTGCATCTCATCATGTTCAAAGATGTCGAAGGGTTTGCCAAAGCAAAGCAAAGTCGTGTCTACAGAAGACCTTGACTAAATATCAACATGGAAGATCAAACAAGTGACTGAGAAAAATGATATCAAATAGTATTTATATTTCTGCCTTGAAGTTTGCAAAATACAAGATGACTTCAAATCTGTTCAGTTCACTGATTTTAGGCTTTGAGATCCTTGACCTCAAGTCTTATATGCAGAAATTCAGATTTCAATATACACCATTATTGCGAACTTCTTGGATTCAGATATCAATAATGTGCAGGAAACTGCCATCAGTGAGTTTACAAACAAGAGGCATGAACTGTAATAAAATCTTTACTATCCACCAAGATTATCAATGTCTTCTGAATTCGCAGTCATTGTTCATATTTGGAGCCAAGAAAAATAAAGATGTGTCATGAAAAAGGGAGTGCGTTGCAACTGTCCAAAGGCCTGATGACAATAGGGCTTTATTGTAATTACTGTTTTTGGAAGACTAAGGAATGAATCTATGGACACTATTCAGCACAGGTTGTAGTAAAATTGGAGTATGTTTTGGAAGATGCCAAGGAAGATAGATCTAAACTCAGAGTGAAGAGGAGGGTGGTTATAGTGGAGTAGTGTAGCTGACTCTTCATCATCGTCTTCTTCTCCAAAGAGGTACAGGATTCAGTTCCATCTTCAATTACCTCACAACCTCGTTCACGCCTTCGTCACTCGTTTTGTCACAACAATAACATCTGCATCCTGCACAGATTCAATATCATCTCTGAGAAGATCCAAATGTATCTGCGCAATCACTCCAAACACAAATTATCTCCAGGAAACGGAAAAGCTAGATCCACTCGTTGTGAAATAGGCTGCTACTTGGAGAAGATAGGCCAACATCTTTCATCTGTCATACGCCGCCTAACTTCCGGTGACAGGAAAATACTCAAAAACACCAGCCCTGTAGAGAAGGGTGTGAACTTGGAAGGCCTGACGGAGATCCCTGGCTTTGTTGCCTTCATTATTACCGACCCTGCACCGATTCATGGTGGATGGCAAGTGCTGATCGACTAGCCAATAACTCCAGGAGGTACTAGTTGAGGAGCTGGAATAGAGAAGGCGGTGCTTCAATCATTGGGCATCCTCCAAGATGACAAGATAGAAGTCGTGTGCCTTCTGCCTCACCTCTTTGTCTTCTGCTTTGTAATCATCTTATTGCGTCCTTTTTCAGAGCTCGCCTTCATTCTTCCCGTCATCTTCTACTACTTCTTCTTCGTCGTCATTGCTTCATCTTCTCGTGCTTCATCAACTTCTCTGTATGCTTTGTTCGTCACGCGTCCTGCCTCTGTATACAACTCTGTCCGCTTCTTCGTTTGCAGGTCTTTGTCTTTGTCATCCTTCCTCGTTTGTCTTCCCCATAGTCGATCCTCCCCTGCACATTCATCTCTGACATTGTCTTTCCTCCTTTCCTGATTGCAGAGCACTCTTTTTCCTTTCCAATTTGTGGTGGGCGTGTTCTATGTGCGTTTCCCAACCTTTGTTTTAGATACAGAAATGGAGGAGCTATTGGACACTGTC